>NC_136689.1:140120966-141320966 GCF_903797595.1 Erithacus rubecula
TTGGGTGGAAAATGACACATTTTATTGGTTTAGTCCATGTAGACCCAGATGAAAGTCTGACCTTGATTCTGAAAGACCTATTTTTACATATTCCAATCTCTTGTTTAGCATTTCTTTAAATATCTTTTAAAATTATCTGTATATCTTAGAATTTCTTTTTATTCTTTCCATTATATAGAAGAATTATATAGAAGAATTCAGGAGTTTTATTTGGTTTTGGATAGAATCATACATTGACTGGGATGTAAATTAAGAAAAAAAACACTTATCAGTGGCTTGGATTTGTAAATTTTTCCTGAGTATTAAAATACCAAAGCACAGTTGACAAGTTTTCTTTGCAACTTACTAGTTTTGAAAATGTTCCTTTTATATAAATTTTCAATAGTTTAAAACGTTCTTTGTTAAAAATACATTGAAAACAGAAAGTATCAGGGTTTTTTTTTTTTCCTTACTTTAAACCCAAGGCTATTTCTGTAAACAAAGCATGTTTATTCTGGAAGGTTTGTGGAAAATACCATCTTATGACAAATGTACTTGACGAAAGGCAAACACAGTCAAATGGCTGAAAAGCGCCTGCGGACGGAGACTCAGCTGAGATTAATCCCGTGTTTGGGTCTGAAATGTATCAGAGAAGAACTTTTTTGCTCTTCCATGCAGGAGATCTGCAGCAGAAATTTGCCACTTGGGTTTAAAGATGTGACTCCAGAGGGATGTTCCTCGGTGGTAGGAGCTTGGCTGAGGGTTGGTGCCTGCCTGGCAGGAGGGGATCCCAACTCTGAGCAGCATTTCTGCAGAGTGCCTGTGACAGGTGACAATAAATGCTCCTGATAGGCAGCGGGTGTTTATGTTTATGAGTTAGACAGGATCATTTTGATCTAAGTTGTTTTCTTGTATAACACAAGCCAGGGCACTTACACCCTCATTGTGTTGGTGAATGTGCATTGCTGATCTCTTCATGTAAAGGTGAGCTGATTGCATCTCTGCATGTGGTAAATTGTTCTCCCTGTTGAATATTTGGGTTTTATTTATAATCTGAATTTATCTTGTTTTAAATAACAGCTCCTACATTTGACTATTTCATTGAGTTGTGCACAGTACCAAGCTGCCACTTATCAATAATCTGTTCTCTTACCAGTGAAAAAATCTTTAACACATACATATAGACCTTAATTAAGTTCCTTGCTAATCTCCTCTTAACACATTCAATGTGTTTCACACTCTGAGGAAGCTGAATTACTGTTTTCTAAGCCCTTTCTAGTAGTCTAATTTTTTTTTCTTCAGTGCTTTCAGAAGTGCTTCCACATTATCTTTGTATTGCTAATAGCTGTTTGCTGTTTGACATCTCCAGTGATTATATTTATCACCATATTGCAGTCTGACTTGGTGAACTATGCTGACTGGAGATCAGGGCAAAGCAGATGTGCTCTGCACTTCAGGTTAATTTCCCCAATCCTAAATTAGCACGAGCTCTGAACAAATTTATGATACATTAAATATGTCTTCATACACTTCAGTTTAGTAATCTTCATGACAGTCCTGCAAAGCAAGGCAATACTGTCACCCATTTTTACTGAGACAGAACTGAGACACAAGCAAAGTAAAATAAAAAAAAAATCCTAATCCTTGAAAGGCATTTAAGTAGGTAAGGGAATCATATTAGAAAATTTATTATAAAAGACTCTGGCAAGACTATTGTGGGGAATTGGAACATGTGTCTCAGACTCAATTCACAGTGCTGTAAAATCAGGAAAGGGAGAGCATGGCTGATCAGAGTAAGAGCAAATCCCACAGTCATCCAAATGAAAATATTCCTAAACTGTGGGATTCAGGATGTCCTCTGCTTTCTGTGGGCACATGTCAGCCATGCTGGGAATTTGTGTTAGGGCTGGGCCTGGGCACACATCACCCCCCTTTCCCCCACAGAAATTTCCAGCAACCCCTTTGCACCACAGAATAAGAGAAAATGAAGTTATAACTGGGGTAAATGGGAACAGGCAATTCAGATTGTCTCCACACATCAGTTTGCATTGAGCTAAAGGGGCTCTGAAACCCCTTGTGGGTGACAAGCAGAGTTTGAAGGGACCAAAGCATTTCCCACCTCCCAGCTCTTAGCACAGAGCTGCTGCATTGCAAATTGACTTTTCTTGTGGGTCTCTCCAGGTCTCCAAGTCACTCATCAATCAGAATTTTGGTCACTGAGCCCATAGGTAACACCTCTGACAGAATGGCCTGGGGAATTCTCCCTGATATCAGACCTTTGAGGAACTCATTCCTCTCTTGGTTTTGGATCCTTTCTTCCCTGAACTCTGTTCCTTTCCCTGAAATGGTCATACTCAGTTTTCAGACTTACAGTACCAGAATCAAATATTTGTGATTAAAACAGCCAAATGCTGTTCATGAGGATGTCTGAACTCACATGGGTATGTAAGTTTGTAAGATTCTCAGGCAGCTCAATTGAGTTTTCATCCTTTAAAGGTTTAGCTCAATGAGTTATGTGATTCTAGGCAGGAGCAATTTACAATAGTATCACAGGAAATTTGGTCATATTGAATTTCACTGTTTATTCAGGAATTCTGTAGGAGATTTTAAAAAAACAAAGTGTAATTTTTACAGCTTCATGTTGCATTTCAAGCTTGGGAAAGTATTGCATAGATTACTTATTTAATTCAGCTTTTTAGTCAGCTACTGTTTATACTCCTGTTGGAATAATCACAAATCACTGATGAGCTTGTCAGAGATTGTTTAGACTGGTTCAAGGTCATAAAACAAAGAGTCAGGTGGAGGAGTCATGGTGGGGAATGCAGAATGAATATCATGGTGAGTCTCATGTAAGGCAAGTTAAGCTGCAGAATGCACTGATTGTGTAATAAATGCCCCTTTTAGAAAGCAAGGAGCACAGATCTGCCCAGTGCCCACAGGTTTCTTTATTTTCTAGTCAGTAGAAAAAATTGTGCAAAAATCTACAAACATATATATGATCCAAAAATAGCTTTAACCCTTTCAGTAAATTTCCTTTATTTTATTTCCAAGCCCCTACCTGTCACAGAGAATATTAGAGCAACCTGTAGGATGGTTGTGTACTAAATGTCCCATAGCTCTGAGAAAACAGTGAGGAAGGAATTATTCAAAAATATTCATGTCCTTGAACAAACAGGCAATGAGGAGCAGATAAAGAAACCATCATGGGATCACAGAATGTTTTGGCTTGGAACATATTAAATAGCAAGATAATAAAATAGTTTGATTTTTGTAGAAAATATTTTAGATATTACATTACTGAGTATATGAGTCTGTGTATAATGAACTACATTAGTAATTCAGGAAAAATAGCAAAACATCCAAAAATATTTAAAATCTTATTCTGACATTTTAAGTTGTAGTGAAAGCTTATTTTCATTTATGAAAATTCAAATATAGATACATATTTGTGACATAATCATAAGATCTTCTGGGAAAGTATTTATGATCTTATGAACATATTTATTTTCAAATAATTAATTCTACTTCCTTAGGAGCTTGAAAGCTGTTGTTGCTTGGCTTTTCTCTTGCCAAGATCTTGCAGAAATACTGAAATTTATATGGGAATTTTTAAAATTGCATCTGATTATAACTGATTTCTCTATTTTCTCATCTTTGTCTAATCTTCTTCAACTAAATTTGGAGAGGGTCACTGATCAAAACAACTAAGCTTTTATTCTCATGTAGATAGGTTGAAAAAAAGAGCAAAATATTTAAATTACCAGAAAACTTATTTATTTTCCTTATGCTTCTAAAATTTCCAACCAAAAGCATGAGATTTTTGTTGCTACTGATGTGTGTATGGAGTTCTCACTCCTTCAGTGTCTTTACACTGATTTTGTTCTTATGTTCCATGCACTTCACTTGGCTTTTGCTTCAGCCACCCCAGAGGACGTGGGAGGTTTTTGAGCTCTGTACATGATCTATATTTTAACACTGGAACAGATTGCCCAGGGAGGGTGTGGAGTCTCCCTCCCTGGAGATATTCCAGCACTGTCTGGACAAAATTCTGTGCCCTGTGCTCTGGGATGACCCTGCTGGAGCAGAGGGGCTGAACCAGAAGATCCCACTGTGGTCCCTTCCAGCCTAATCCATTCTGTGACTCTGTGAACATAATAAATAAATAAATAACCCCCAAAATTAAATATCCTAAAGAACAGCACTAACCTTAACTCATTCTGATTTTAAACCAGTCTATATTTAGCTGGTAATAAGGCATTAGAGTGCTCTTGTCAGCAATGCTGATCTCATCTTATCTTGGGCACTGAGCAGCCTGTTAAATGATTTTCAAACAGCAGAAAAGCCACGAGGCCTGGCTGGTAAAAGGAGAAGAAAGGGATGATGAAAGCTTTAGGGTTCAATTCTCCATGGTCTCTGAGATACCATGCTAATTCAATATAGTACAAATTACTATTCAAATTCATTAGCATCACACTAAGCAATATGCAATCACAGCCAAGTTCACAATTAGCATTAATGATATTCTCCAAGTGGGGAGAAAAAATTGAGGATTGAGTTTTACACTCCAGACAAGATAATACAAGGGGAATAATGCCAGGGATTAGTGTCTAAGACAGGAATTTATCTCTGATGTGTTTACAAGTCCCAGAGCTCAAGGAGCCTGAAGTGAACCACAGATGGGACATTTCTCTCTGCAGATATTCCCACCAGCTGCTCCCAGCTTCACCTGAGGCCTCAGGAGCTGCCAAATGGAACTGGGGGCAAAGCTGGAGTTCCTCTAAATTACCTTTGCTTTGACTCATAGGCCAATTCCCCACCTCATCTTTGTTAGCAGCTTTTTGGAAAATTAAATATTCAGTATGTCTTTTCTCTTTCCTTTTTGACTGCATGGAGGGTCTGACACCATTTCTCAAACACCAACCAGTGAAAATAAAACAGATGTAGCTGGTAAAAAGTATAATTTTTAGTCCAAAACCATTAAAAAATTATTCATAGATTTTTTGAAATGTAACAGATTGCTACTTACACTTCCAGAGGTTATTATTTTCTTGCTTACTGCAAAAAAAATTCACCTGTATGGCACCTGAATGGGCAGCAGCTGGATTTGCAAGGTGAAATTCTTACTAGGTTTTTGCAACTTGTTCAAAATAGAATTATTCTTACACAATCAGTGGCAGAGGTTGCAATTCAGATCAGTGTTGTGCATCCTGAAACCATGGGTGGGTTATTTGAAAATTGCTTTTGCATGAATTAATGTAAGATTTTAGTCTGCAAGGAGAGTCTTCTGAGAATATAATGCTTTTTAAAGCAATGCAAATCTTCCACTGCTAAGAGAGTAAAAATCATCATAGAAATTTGAATAACTTTTTATATGAGTCCTGCATTGGGTAATGACACTTGTGATGTATTTCCTACTCTGCCATATAACCTCTCTCTTATGATGTCAAAATGTGACTTTCTTTTTTGTTGTTAAAGAAAATCTAACCAATAGACACTGTGACATGCAACTCTGTGTGTGTGTCACCTTCTTTCTTTTTAATAATAATGAAATGAACTGTGTTAAGTCATGTTTAAAAATAAGAAATTCTAGGTGAAAAGCTAATTCAAATGTAGAATTACTGTGGACATCTATAATGAATTACCAGGAAAATTGTTAAAACTTGACAAATCCAAATTAATATGTAATTTTAATATCATAAACCCACAATTTCATTATTTTGAATATGCCAAACATTGATTATTTTTATCTTTATGGAGCTCCTACCCTTCCTGCTGCCTAAGAATTAATTGTTTTGGGAAAAGTTTCATAGTCACAAGGCCCCTTTTTTTATCTTCAAAACATCAAAAGTCTTGCAATGGCCAAAAAAAAAAACCCCAAACCTTATCCCAATGACTCAATCCATCTTCAAGGTTTCCTGCTAAGAAGATGAGCTGATAAATCAATTTTCTGAGGAATCTTTCAGATCTATTCCCTTTCACCCACTTCCTCTAGAAAAATGCTCACCTCTGTTCAGGATGGGCTGAATCACCCTCCAGGAATGTCATTTTTTATCTCAAGATGCCTTGGACCTCGACAACAGTTTAATATTCATAGAAAATCATAGGAATGCAATAGTAAAAACTGAGATTCATGGATACAGCTCTCTGGAGGAGAACTCAAAAGATCATCTCTCCCACATTTCTGACCTAAGGCAGGGTCAAACTTTATCTAAATCATTCCTGACATGTGATTGACTCTCCCATTGTCAGAACTCACAGCCAGGGCAGAAGGAGATTTCATGCTCACAGAAGCAGAGTGCAGGGGTGACTCCTCTGGCTGGCTGGAGGTTTTATCCCTGATGTTCAACCTAAGGAGCATTTGTTGAACAAAATTATTGCCTGCTGAAAGGCAGCCAGAATTCCAGGTACAGTGACACTCTCTGTTATGCAGATGGAGAGAAACTTGACCCAGCACCCCCTGTCCTGAGCTGTGCCTTGGATTTTCAGGAATGCACCACAGCTCCACTACAGGACAATTCAATGAGGATTAAGGAAAAACCAAAAATTATGGCTACACACTTTTATCCGTATGAAATGTCTTAAGATCTACTTTTCTTATATATTAAGCAACACAGTTAATCTAGTGTTCCTATAGAAGCATGGAAATGTAAATTATATTTTCTGTATATCTTCCTGATTTTCCATTATTGAATTGGTGCTGTGATTAGCACCAACACTAAAGAAACAAAAATAATCTTGAATTTGTACTTGCCACTACTGAGGCTGCTAATTCTGGGTTTGGTTTTTGGTCCCTCACTATAAGAAAAATTTTGAGGTGCTGGAAAATGTCCAGAGAAGGACCCTGGGAAAGGGTCTGGAGCACAAGGCTGGTGAGGAGCAGCTGAGGGAGCTGGGGGGACTCAGCCTGGAGAAAAGGAAGCTCAAGGGAAATGGGTCAGACTCTTCTCCCATGTAACAAGGGGAAAAGGCCTCCTGTTAAAGGGAAAGGACAGATTGGATATCAGGAAAATTTTATGCATTAAAAAGGCTGTGAAGCATCAGAACAGGCTGCCCAGGGAAGTGGTGGAGTCACCACCCCTGGAGGTTTTTAAAGAAATGCAGATGTGACACTAAGGGACATGGTTTAGTGGTGGGCTTGACATTTGGACTTGATAATCTTAAAGGTCTTTTCAAACCTAAAAGGTTCTGTGATTCTGTTTCCTTAGAAATTTCTAGCTGTGGACCCATGGACCATCTTGTCCAGCAGCTCACTGGAAGTTGGAAAACTCTCATCACTAGGTAGAGACAGAGTGATATTTTCTGGCCAAGCCTTGAAAACTTTCAAGGATGGATTTTGGTCGTTGGAAAGTGTCTGGCTTAGCCACAAGGGTCTTCTGCTGAAATTCCCAAACTTCTTTTATAATGGGATATTTGTTCCTCAGCTTTCTTTGCAAATTTTCTGACTCTTGCCTTTTTCTTATTGAAGTTCCTTAGGGAATTCTGCCAGGAGCCATAATCTACTCTCCTAACCTCACTCTTGCCTCTTTTGCTCACCTTCTACTGCACCAGCTCAATCATCTCATCTTCACTGCTGTGGCCACATTTGCCAGCTACTCTTCCCAGCTCAAGAACAGCATCACCTCTGGCATTTGTATAAATAAACTCTGACCACCACCAACCAGAAACTCCCTGCATGGTTCTCCCTTTTTATCAGATTCTGGATGCCTGAAAAACCCCTGGTGGAATGCAGGGAGCAGTCTGAGACAAGGCTCTTCCAGTCCAGACAGCTGTCTGTGTTTCACAGCTGTTTTCTACAGAAATGAAAGTCTTTGTGCTTCAAGTATTCCAGACTCTGCTTATTGAGAGTCTCTCATCCAATTTGAGATAGACAAAATAGCTAAAATATCAAGAGAAACATTCTTTCTTTCCGATTTTGTTTCATTTTCCTTCTTATGCTTTTTTTTAGAGGGAAAAATGGAGCATTTCAGCATCACTCTCTACCCATAGGCAGGAGACTGTCAATCTAGACAGTGAATCAAGGGGGGTGAGGTCTATTCACAAATATGCAATTTAGGTTTTCTTCCTTTTCCTTTTTAATTTTGAAGTCTATATATTCACTTTCCTTCAATGTTCTTGTTCCACTGTATTTCATTTATCTTTGGAAGAATCCATATTCATCTGGCATTTCAAATAGAAAAGGCAACAAAATTAAGATAGTAGCTGGAAAATTCACATATATATATGAGCTTATATATGCTATATATGCAAAGCCTGCTGTACATGCACCATAATGTAATACTGGTGTGTCTCTGATCTGATTTTATCCTAGAAAAGATGGAAGAAGCTCCAAAAATTTTTCTGAATCCACAGGAAATCTTGTCTCACTGCTGGAGCTCTGTTCTTCAACAATTCAAAGAACAGTTGACAGTAAAATTGTTTCATTAACATCACAAGGAGAAATGCACCAAGGAGAAAGATCTGCAGTCTTCATACACCTGAGGTCAGAAGTTATGGAATCATTCCTCGCTAATTTCCATAATGAAAGATAAGTGGCAACGAAAACACAGTCGTTATCACATAAATGATTTTTTAAAAAAATTAATCACTATATGCTCTAATTACAACCCTTTTATCTGTCCTTACTTGCACTTTTGCTTGAGGCTTTTGGCAGATGAAATCAAGTGAATGGAGAAGTATATTTTAGCTAACAAGCTTCCTTGTCTAAAAATTCCTCTCGAGTGCATGATTCAAGCAAATTAGGAAACAGAGACAGAGAGAGAGAGAGAGAGAGAAGGAGAAGAAGCAAATGGCAGACGATTGCCTTGCTAATTTAATCCTTTTGGTGCACAATTAGCACACATCAGGCTGGTCGATGGGAGCCTGCCCTGCAGGTCAGGATTTCTCTCTGAGCAGCTCCTCCAGTGTGCTGGGCTCTGCTCCTGCCCCAGGGATGCTCCACAGAGCCTGCACCTGACAGCTTGCCAGAGATGAGCTGTCAGGAAAGTGCCACTCAGAATTTCCTCTCTCTGTGATGGCCTCTATTATCTGTAAACAGCAGCCAAAATGTGTTATTTTATAACTCTCTCTCATCCTCACAACGCTGGGACAGGTTGGTGTTCTGGCAGGATGGATGCTGAACAAAGCTCATTCATTCTCTCCATTTTGGGCTGCTGTGGAATGAAAAAATAAAAATGACACACCTCCAGCCTGTTGTGAATCCCTGCAGCAGAGTAGAAAAATTGATGAATGACTGCTGGAAGCACATCCTCCCATCTTCCAGGCTGGAGGCAGTAGCTGGACAGTGAAATCCTGTGTGGAATGGAAAGCAGCTGGTTGATGGGACTTGCTGCTGTGCTCAAAGTTCAACTGCTGCTTAGATTTGGGGTCAGAGGAGAATGTGACTGCTCCCTCCAGGCTAAATTGGCAGGCAGGATTGTTTGTTTGCTTTTATGTCTTCCTCTGCAGGCAACTCATTGTCAGCTTTCAGTAATCACTTTTTTTTTTTTTTTTTTTTTCTCTTGAGTTGTCTAATTGATTAACAGAATTATGTTGTCACAGCAATTTATTCTTTAGCCCTGAGTTTGCTGCTTCTGCTGCAAACCTAAAAATGGGAACATGCAGAAAGTCTTGTCTTTTCCCAATCTGGTGTTCTTATATAAGATTCTCCCTTACCCTACACACCCAACTTCACAGACCCCTCATTCACTGCATCTCAAAATGGATTACACTGCTAAAATTAGTTGAAATAAATTCTGCAGTGCAGGAGCCTGAGTAGTCAGCTCTGTTCCTTTTATGGAGCCAGTGGATAGGAACAGACGTGGCACATCTGATCTATTTTAGATGTCAGATATATCACATCCCAGAAATGTCTGTTTCTTTCTGTTGATTCCTTTGATTCTGGGAAAAGAATATGAATCTGGGTTTGTAGCTCAGAAATATCTAGTTCTATTGAAGCAGGGAAAAAACCCCAACAAACCATTCTTAATTTACAAGTAATTTTGCTTATTAACAATTTATTCTGTTGATTTATTTTGCATGTGTGGCAATAATAGATTCAGACGTCCAGCATATGCTGAACTGAAATAATCTACAGAGCAGAGAATTCTGGAAAAATATAAAAGATCCATGTTTTCCTTGCAAGAAACCAACTTGAATCCCTTGTTTCTGTCCAAGATATTGGTGTTTCTTCAAATATTCTGCCAGGGCACTGTAGGAAAACTACATGGAAGAGCTTCTGATAATTTATTTCCAACATGATGAAAAAATCCAAACTTTGGGCATTAATGGCAAGACCATCAGTAGCCAGACACATTGAAAATTATATTTCTGGTGCCTGAACACAGATTTGAGGGACCAAAGTATTTATGCATGATAATAAAGGGAAAGCAATGAGACCTTATGTCACAATAACAGCAACAACAGTGCTAATAATAAGATATAATACTAATAGAAAGGAGAAAGAGAGGAGAAGGAGAGGAGGAGGAGATGAAGAAGAAGAAGAAGAAGAAGAAGAAGAAGAAGAAGAAGATGAAGAAGAAGAAGAAGAAGAAGAAGAAGAAGAAGAAGAAGAAGAAGAAGAATTTTTATTGTAAAATAAATGCAGAGTATAAAAATAATTGACTAATACTTCTCTTTGAGAAGAAAAGGTTGAACACAATATAAAACTAATTGCTTTGGCAATTCAGTTATCAGAAAATATTGATAGATTCATTTTCCTTAAATCACTTGAGTAATCAGAAGGCATCACTGAAGCATTAACGAGGGTGAATCTCATGACAAATAAAATCACCTAATTACAGCACAAGTGTAGTGAAGAGCAGAATAACCATGACAGAAATCTGCCTGATTTTTACCTTTATAATTAAAAATGTTCTCCCCTCTTATTTTTTGTACAGATATATAAGGTGTCTGGTGTCATAGAACACTATCAATTATTTCTAGGAGCACCTGGAAGATAATTGTACTACCTACCCTGTCAGTATTTCAGTAGTCATAAATAAATTTCTACTCCAGGAGTTCATCACAATATATTACATTTCTCACAAATGGGGGGGGGGGAAAAACCCACCATCAGTAGCAAAAAAGCGAAAAAATGTAACATACCATTATGTAATCCAAAAAACCTCTGTGATTCCTGAGCATGAATGTCTAGAAGAAGTTACTTGTCTGTGTGATTGATACAGCTGCAGAAAACCCATCTTTGTTTTTTCAGTACATTATCCTCTGTATTAGTTCTTGATCTGAAACTCTAATCCTAAAGACATTTTCTGGAATAAAAAAATTATCTTCAGTTGGAGATATTATCTGAAATTCTAGGCAAAGATCTTAATTCAGAACAGAAACATTCCTCAGAATAAGTGAATGCCAATATTCCCTGAGCTGATGGGAAGCATGGGAAACTCTTTTAGGGCCCATCAAAGATCCCAGCATGATAATAATGCTGGTATCAAAATTGAGGACATAGATGGATTTCACACTTTTTCTGAAAATCAGATCTCTCTAAATTGCTTTACATTATATATTTAATTTAAAAAAAAATTTAAAAAAACAAACATCAAAACCAAATCATCAGTCCTTTGAAAGTCCTCAAAATGACCTTCACATGTCCAGTGGATAGATTGCTAATTACACCTGGAAAACACCTGAAAAATTAGTATATTTCTTTGGTCGTAATTACCCAAATATATACCAAGAGGTGCAACTGAAATGGTTAGTTTAAACTTCTCCATCTCCAAAACCACATTTTAGACACAGACTTAAATGAAGACACTAATGACTTTGGGGAAAAAAAAAACCCTAAAAAATAGAGAAAGAAAAAATAGTCAATAAGGGCTAAAATAAACTGTATTTATCATTAAATAAATACCTAGAGGTTTGTAGCTGAATTATTCTTTATGTTATATCGACTATGTTGACCAGAACTTACAGAGATGGAGGTAACTTCACCTCTACACCTAATTTGGAAATATTAAAGTGGGATTGCTCTCACCACAGTGGAAATTCCCATTCCCAGTTGTCTCTGGTACTCCAGGCTGTCCAGCCTGTCTCCATAAGGCTGAAACATGACAGTGGATCCTCTCCAGGAGAGGAATCTCCTTTCTGGAGCAGTTCCTGGAGCTCAGGTGGGTCTCCTCTGAATGCTCCAAACATCACCAGGTTATCTGGGAGCCTTCCACATTCCCTGGCTCTTGGAAATGCTCTTAATGTCCTTTTCTGACCTCTGCCTTCTTAGATTATTTGCCTTTGTGAGAAAAGATTTTCTGCTGTTATGGCACCTCAATACCTGGGTGGATCAGTGTGTCCAAACCTAACTGAAATGTTAAATAACATTGAGTGAAAGAGACAATGTGAGGGATGTGAAACAGAAAGTTACATCTACTCTCAGGAAATGTGCGAGAAGAACATGTTTCATAATATTTCTATTATAATTAATAAATTGTCAAAAAGCATTATAATAGAGGAGTGTCTGGCATAGAAAGAAGAAGGTGAGCTCTCCAAATTCTCATCAGTAGGAACAGATTAGAAAGAGGGTGAAAAAGGACATTTTCAATATTACTGATATCTTTATTTTCACCACTGCCTAAGGAAACGTGCATGACTCAAAATGGGGCCCTTCAAGGTATGAGTATTTCCAATCTTGTAGTGTCTCTGAAATGAGGATGCTTTCAGGACATCTTCTGTAACAAAATTTTAACCTCAAAGGATCTTTCTGATCCTTATTTTGGGAGGAGAGTCTTCCAACTAATTTATGGTGACATTAGAGCAGCATGCACAGTAATGAATTCTCTTTAGCCTTTGGGCTGTAGCTTTGTTTTACTGTCTCCAGGAAAATAAAAGTGGATCCATGGAAATATTCAGCATTTGTGTTTTAATTGCCCCTGAGAGTCCTAACTGTTTTGTAAAGAATGCAACTTGTAATAGTATGAGAAAAGAGAGATGTTTTCAAGCTAAGTTCTTACAAGAATAAGAGGGAAAGTCAAGCAGAAGCTATGAAACTCCCAAACACTGAAGATAATAAGATTTATTGATGTTTAGTGTGAGCATTAAGGAGAAACACATGGAAAGGGTCAGTTAGTCCTGGACAGGACAAGAAGGAATGAAGGATGGGATGCACAGGATGAGACAGACCCTCTTTCCATGTGAAAGGATCTGATGGCTTGCAGAAATTTTACAGTTTTTCTTAGCTAAATTAAATAACTCTACAGAAATAAAAGGGTTTGAAAGGCAATCTGACATGATAAGACTCTTTCAGATTGCAGAGCTGACCTGCATCCTTCATGTCCTCTATCAAGCGAGTCAAAGGTAATAAAAAAGGAATAGGGTTGCACTGTCTTTAAGTTTGTTTCCTATTTTGGTTTAAAAGGTTTGTCTTTGACCTTTCATCAGGCATCACATGTACTCAGAAGAGTGGAAGATTTTAATTTGTTTAAGCAGAGCTCTCATGATTTAAAGCACTACAGGTACCAGCTTTTTTTCTTGTCATTAACTACATGATGTTATAGGATTTCCATACAGTCATGGGAAAAGCAAAAGAGTGTGAAACACAACAGATCCCAGCTTGTCTAAGAGCTTGATTTCAGACAGAGATAAAAATCCTCCTATTTAACCAATTTCTATTTCTTTTAAAAGGGATGGGATGTATTAGTGGAAATGGAATGGATTTTCCCTTTGCTTTAATAGAGTGGAATGGATTACCCCAGTCTGGAGGCCAGACCAGGCTCCAAATCACAGCAAAGTAGAGACTGACATTTTCCTTACCCTTCCTGTTCTTTAGAAAGAGCTGGGAGTGCAATTGGGGTCTTGCCCAGTCAAGCTGCCTCACTGATATTCTGGCAGTTATATATATATTTAAGGCCAGAGTTTAGGGACCAAGGTAATCTCATTGATCCACATAAACCACCCTGTGGCATTTCACAAACTTCTCTCCACCTTTCCAATTTCACTCAGATGTGTCTTCAGCTAAATGAGTTACTGTTGTAGGGGATGCTTCCAATAGCCAAAATATATTTCCCTTTGTTCCCAAGCCACAACAAAGTATGGCATTATGAGTTAATGGCACCATTTCATGGGCTGAAGAGACAAAACTGGATGTCACAATGATCCATGGCACAGGGGGAAAGTTCCCTCTCTGGACAAACCAGGGTGGAAACTTTCTCCCTGCTGCAGAAACTGCTGACATTTGGTTATTATTTGGCAGACAAGGCAGGGAATGGAGGACAAAACAAAGGGCAAGTGAAAAGAAGAAATAAAGTGCAGGAAAAGGTCTGAAAGAAATGTCATATGCTCTTTGGTGGGCTATGTGATTAAGGGTCATTCTTCCTAAACTCAGACACTCAGGGATGAGTCTGAGTCCCTGTAACCAAATCAGTGAATCCAGTCCAGATGGGTGAGTCAGCCAAAAAACACTTTCTCAGGAATGCCCTGAAAACTAGAGGGGTTCCTGCCTGAAAAGGATCAGGACAGCAGCCTGGGATAGTGGAAGATCTCCCTGCCATGGCGGGGAGTTGGAATTGGATGAATTTTAAGTTCTTTCTAATCCAAACCATTCTGTGATTCAAAGATTCAATCACAACCTTGTGATGGACTGACTGCTGGGACTTGGACACATGTGGTCACAAGCTGAAGGTGCTCATTGCTTTTTTTTTGTTATAAACTCAAATGCCAAGTCTTCCATGGGGGACTGTGCTGAAGGAATCACACTCCTCACCCCATGGACTCGAAGCTTTGCCACAGTGATTTTGTTCTGCACTCGTGGCTGCAATGGAGCAGTACCTGTTTAACCCATTTTCCCATGTAGGGAAGCACCCTGGTTTTTTGTGGGTTTTGGGTTTTTTTTTTACAGACCAACATTTACAGGTTGTTTACATCATCCTTTTTCTATTATCCACCTTTTCTTTGTTTTATTGTTGGAACTTTGGTGCTGTATGAAATCAACTTTGCAAGGCTTTAAAAGGCAGATAAAAGGTGAAACATAATTGATTTCTCCCTGCCACCACCACCAAAGGCAAGTAGCTGGACAAAACCAGTCCTTAGCAATGATCATTACATTCTGTGAGTGTTAATGCCATTTCTTTGCCTACTTTTAGTTTGATTATCTAATTGGTTTCCATTTACGTTTGGCAATAAAAGCCAGTCTAAATATTTTAATAAAATTTCCACCCTGCTGGTTGACCTTTCTGTTGACTTCCAAAAGCTTTTGCACACAATAAACCAGGGAAGCTGACAGAAATATAAATGGTTTGTTTTACCTTTGACACTGGGTTTTATCTGCCCATGGAAAAGAGCTCTCACATATTGCTTTGCCCCCTCTATCATCCCCCACAAAGGACTGTATCTTGTATTTTTTTTTCTGCAGGAACCCTTCCAAAATAAGATCTTCTTTGTTTAAGTTGCATGTCTTGAGTTTGACATGCCTAATCTTGGTTGTCAGCAACTTTTCAGGCTCTTAGTGTAGCTGAATTTGTTTTCACCTAACTTAACTATCTAAAAGTGGAATGCTTAATCTGAGCCAGATGTCTAAACTTGCTTTATATTTATTAGACACATCACAGCTCTGCCTCAGAATGGAATAAAGCAACTTCTGGTGCTGAATCTGTCAGTCTGCAGCTACAAAGGAAGCCTAAATCATCAGTTTAGGCTGAGCACATTACTTTGGGGCAGATACAGTAAATGAAAAACAATCTGTTTCCCAAACCACAGCCCTAACAGGAGCAGCTGCATCTCACCCAAGTTCATCCAGAGCAATTTCAGTGCCCTGCCAGGGAGTGGGGGTGCAGATATTTTGCATTTGGGAGCTCCTAATGTGGTCAGAAGCACCAGCACAGGTGATGTGGTGCCTACAGGGATAAGGCCTGGACTTGGCTTGTTCCTTCCAGTTCTAATGCCCTTTTTAACAGGTCAGTTGTGTAAGCATTTGTTGGGGCATAAAAATGGAGTTTGTGACTCAGTTTGGGTCTGACCAAAGCCAAGACCCTGAGCTGGGAAGCAGCAGAAACAGTGAAAGATAATTTGCTATCTCTTTCTTGCTGAAAATGTACTTTCAGAGGAATAATTATAGAAACCCATCTTTGCTCTTATGCAGATAAAGGGGAGGTTTAATCACTGAGATTCTAAAACAAATCCACATCCCAGTCCCCTACTAAAATGTCTTTACAAGCTCTCTGTATTTTAAAGTCATAACTCTGTATTTTAAAGTTCACCTGATTAATAATGTGCTGGGTAGCTCTTCAGTTTCTTTTTAGAGCTGATTTTGACAGCAAGACCTGGACCAGATTATAAAAGAGTTGTTTTCCTATATTCCAAGTTGCTGTCATTTTAACCAGGACATCAGGTTCTAAATGGTTTTAGCAGAAATAAGTGAAATGGTATCTATCTGGCTTTTTCAAGTGCCATCTGGGCACATTCATTAGCTTCACTTGGACTGTAGCATTAAAATTTCTGGGGTTTTTTTTTCTTTCTTTGAGAGCAGTGCTTGCAAAGCAACAGGGTACACTTTTTACTTTTTACTCCTGAGTAGAATATCCAAATGTTGCAGTCACTCTCTAATGGAAGGAACATATTTTCCTCAGTGAGTTGAAGAGGCAAAACATGCAGCTGCATTGCAATGCCCCTGTTTGGAGAGGATATGTAGGTCATTCTGTTGGTTGAAGCTTTTGAAGCCACATAAACTTCAGCAGTGACAGGGCACTGCACTTTGTAGACTAAATATAACCTTGTGCCTCAGCATCCTTTGAAGACAATGGAGAGGAATGGGCAGAGGAGAATGTGATTCAACCCACTTCAACCTCTGCATGAATATAAGATATACCTGTCCTCAATAGCTCTAATTCTTTCCTCCAGCTGCTCCAGAAAAATAAACAAAGCTGAGTTTTGCATCAATAACCCCAAGAGAAAATCATCATCCCACTGAGACTTCATGGCCTCTGGGCATTGCAGGGAGTCACAGAATCATCAAGGTTGGAAGAGACCTTCAAGAGCATCCAGTACAACCACCAAGCCAGCAACACCATAATCACTCCTAACCCATATCCCCAAGTTCCACATCCAGATGCCTCTTGGAAACTCAGGGATGGTGGCTCCAACATCTCCCTGGGTGACTTAATCCAATGCCTAGACATATTTTCAGTGTTTTTTTCTTTATTAATACATAATCTGAACCTCCCTTGGTGCAATTTAAGGTCATTTCATCTCATCCTTTCACTTGAGACATGGCAGAAAAAATGAACCCACCCAGCTCTATCCTCTGTCAAGGGCAGAGAGCAGTAATGTCCCCCCTGAGCTTCATTTACTCCAGGCTGAGCCCCCCCAGCTCCCTCAGCTGCTCCTCATCAGCCTTGGGCTCCAGCCCCTTCCCCAGCTCTGTTCCCTTCTCTGGACATGCTCCAGCACCTCAATGCCCTTCTTGTCATGAGGGGCCCAAAACTGCCCCCATAATTCGAGGTGTGGCCTCCCCAGTGCCCAGCACAGAGGGACAATCACCACCCTGGTCCTGCTGGCCACACCAGTGCTGACACACAAGGTCAGGAGGCCACTGGCCCCTCGCCCACCTGGGCACACATTGGGTCATCTTCAGCCACTACCAGCCAGCACCCTCAGGTCCCTGAATACAGAATTAAAGATGGGCAGAGCCCCTTGTCTTGCCCACAAACTACAATATATTTAGGATGAACTAGAGCTTAGGAAGGTGGATGAATCCCTGCTGGCTTCCTGTTATTCTGGAAGAAAACATTGGAGTGCCAGGCTCTGAACAGGCACAGACATATCAATAGGGCAGGGGATACAGAAGCTGAAGGCCTGAATGACTGCTCATTCTCTCAGCTTATTGGTCTTAACTAAATGCCAAGCAGATTTGTTTTAAACTTTTGAGATCCTGCATCTTTGTCTTTCCTGTGCTGCTTTCTAGTAATGCGAGTTCTGGGGCCAGGCGAGTCACGGCGTTATTGCTGTTTGCTGAAAACATGCATTTTCACTCAGATCCCATAATTGAAATTCAAGCTGCACATGATGCAATTTGACATTAATTTCAGTTATTTGTGTCTGAGGTTTGCCCCATCCAACAAGAGCCGACAGTAAAGAAGAGCACTGGAAATGGAAATACACAGCGCCATTAGATGCAAGGCTTGATTTGTAAATCACTTATATAGCAATAAAACTGGGGATGGAAATAAAAGTGGCAAAGCTCAGCTTTCTAAATGTTAAATAATTCAAGAGGGAAAGGGTGAGGGGAAAAAAAAAGTACAGAGCAAGAGCTTTGTGTGTGAAAACAATGGCATCTGAGCAAATCAGAAATTTCAAGCTCTGAGTAAATGTAATTTCAGTTCAATTAAAGCATAACATCAAGATTGTGGGCTGCTAAAATCTGGGATGAAGCATGTCATTGCTGTATGCAGTTCTAAAAGATTTACAGCGAAACCTGGATCTAGGAGAGATATTCTCTGCAATGGTGCTGCAGGGCTCTTTGCTGAGCAGACAGCTCTTCTAGAAAACTGGGCTGAGGGCAGTCAGAGCAAGCAAAATTCAAGATGAAAATCATTCTTCCCCATTTTTTGTATTTTCATTTATTTATTTATTTTATCTTTGGGAAGGTAACTCTGACAGTAAGTTAGCAAGAGGAACAGATGCCTGAAGAAAAATCTTTTGTCACCTGAACATTACAAATTCAGAGTAGAGGGGTTTGTTGTTGTTTCTTTCTGTTCTAAAGATAGTCTGTGCTCCAATTACAGGTTTTTGATTTCAGCACAAGGACTGCAGAATGAAATTTTATGGTTTTTGTCTAGCAGGATGCTACTGCAATACACTGTGAGGAGGAGAAGAGAGGGTCGGTAGCAAGAAAATGTAGGCCAGATTCAAGGAAGTAGATGTTAACATCTGTTCATCTCTTATTCCCTGAGAGAGATTGAAAGTGTTTAAGCATCAGATGCTCCCTTAATAGCAAAACATTTCCTCCAGTGCTCACAAACTGTCTGATAAAAAGCTGAGAATTAACATTATCTCAAGATCTTAAGAAAATAAAGTCTTGGGAATGGAGGTAAAAGATGTACAAGTTACTCAGCAGGGATCTTGTTCCTGCTATTGTGGCCCATCCTGCAAGGCTTTAAACTTTGGCCTGATTTTTTAACACCAGTTGGAATCATAATAGTTAATTTTGAATTGCAGATTTAATCATTTGTAGTGCCTGGGAGCCCATCCTGGCTTGGGATGCTCAGAACTTTGGTGTGGGATGGGAGGGACAAGAGGGGCAGTGTCATGGAGAAACAGCTGTGACAGGAAAGAGGAAAATTTTTTGAAAGGCACCCTGAGAATTCCTTCAGCTGTATCATTATCTGTGTTACCAAGAAGGGTTTGGATGATCCACAAATTAGTGAAATTACTTAGGAAACATCTCAGGGACTCCTTGGCTCACAGACAGAGCTGAGCACATCGTGGCAGGTTTTGAATGGGATCTGCCTTGCACCTGCCATAAGCAAATCTGGTTACTGGAAGGATTGGAGATTTGGATTAGTTATTTGGATTTTTTTTTCCTGTAAGGGTGGTGAGGCCCTGGCACAGGCTGTCCAGAGAAGCTGTGGCTGCCCCATCCCTGGAAATGTCCAAGATCAAGTTGGATGGGACTTGGAGTAACCTGGGACAGTGGAAGGTGTCCCTGCCCAGGGCAGGGGGTTGGAATGAGTTGATCTTGAAGGTCCCTTCCAACCCAAGACATTTTGTGATACTATGAGTAGTTTATTTCAAGCAGATAGTGAATAATATTTATCATTTGTCCTATAGTAAAAAATAAAATCTGAAAAACAAACAAACAAAAAAAATTTGTATTTTCTGCCAGCTCCTTAAAGTGAAGTTTGAGCATTATGATTTCTTGAATCCTCTAGTGTGATCAGTGAACAAATTCAGTACCCCAAATCTGAAGGGAGGGATAAGTACCCTAGAATGATAGTCAAAATTATTTCCATCTCAACACCAATATCTGATATATTCCTCTGAACTCCCTCTAATAAATGAAGAAAAATAAGACCCATCAAGTGTGACTCATCTCATCCCAAAGCAAACATCCTAGTAAGAAGACTTGCACCCCAAAGTCCCATTCTTTCTGCTTTGTCTGGGAGATGACTCAGCTCTGATGGAAACATCAATGCACTAGAAAGTGAAGGAAGATGTGTTTTCAGATGTCAAGTAAACAGAGAAAACTAAAGGTAGGAGAAACATCCAAGAACTGAAACATCAAGACATTTGCCCTGGGTGTCAAAAGAAAAATAGATTTTCACCCAACAAAAACTGTTGAGTTCCATGTCCCTCTCCAGGTATGTTGTACAATTACACAGCAAAGCCTTGGAGACACTGAGAAATAAAAGATCAAGGGAAATTCAGAGCAACTCTTTTTAGCTTTTGATGGGATTTCATTTTGAAAGCTGCTGCTTCTATTGGAGATTTGAAGAAAAGAGTTTAAAAGCATCTATGGTGGTTTTTGTTTTCGGTTTTTTCTTCCAAGTATATCATGAAAGATATTTCCTATTTCTCTTGACCTGCCTCACCTCTGTTCACAGCTACAAAAGGACCTGTGTTGCACCTGAGGTAGGAAGTGTCAGAATAGTCATTTTTCTTGCAAAATCTCTATCATCTTTCCCCTTCAGAAATAATGATCCCCAAAGGTGAGTATTCTGATAAAAATTAGAGAAGGTGACAATTCTGCTGTGACCGATGTCACAAAAGGTCAAAATGTTTGCTTCAGACAATTTTAATGAACTCATTATAATCAAACCAAAATTATGCTTGCACTGGAAGAAAATAATGCTTAAATGCTTGTATCTGTTTGGTCTTTTATTGGCTCACATCTGAACACACCAAACACTTGTCTGTGAAAATTTATGAAAAAACAAAAGGAAATTTTTTACCCTTTATCCATTTCATGATTGTCTTCATTGTCCATTTCATAGTCTGCAAAAAGCTTGGGAGGTTATAATTTGCCAGCAGCTCTTGGGAAATCAGCCACAAAAGCCCTTCTTCATCCAGAGATGTTAATTCAGTCACATTCCTGTTCTGAGGAGAAATGCCTTTCCCAAAGCCATTCCAGATCTGCTGTGTTCAGTACTTGGTAAATCTCTGATCTGACACCTAAGAATACAACAGATTTTATAGAAAGACATCCAAGATCTGCAGATAACTATCTCATGTTTATCTCTGACTGGGATATTTCTTGTCAGAGGTGATAATCAGATACTGCAGCTATTTTTCATTTATTTACTTAGGTAACTACTTATTTTTTTATGTATATTCATCTCTGTTTATGTTCAGATTCTCTAAGTCTTAAAGTCCTAAAGTGTTATTATAAACCAATGTCACAAAGTGTTTTCTGGCTGAATCTTACAAGAATTTCTTGGAGGTGTCTGAACCATTCACCTCCAGCATTCTGTAGTTTGTTATTTTAGGGAAGTTTTCCATATGAGCACTTCTTTTCCTGTATTTTATTTTTTTTTTAATTTTACCCAATCCTTGAAAAACGAGGTATTATAGGTTAAGCATTTAATATTACAAACCTCTACTGCTAAAATAAATGTCAGCATATTAACTCTAAGAATTAAACCTGTGCACTGAGTCAATGTAGTCTCACCTGGGTACAAAGCAGGGCTTCCAAAGTATCAACAAAAGATGAAGTTGTTTCCATTAAAATAAAATAAAATAAAATAAAATAGTTGCAATAATATACATTTTCAATAGTACAAGCAGCATATAACATCTTCAGTTGTTTCAGTATAAAATGTGGTAGCATTCAGAGCAGAGGAGGACAGATCTCAGTGACTGATAGAATCAGAGTGCCTGAAGTCATTTGTTGTCTGAAACACACACACACACATCTCCCGAGCCAGTTAAAATATGTAAACTTCAGTGAAGGGAACTGCAACACTAAATAAAACTTCTCAGCTCTGCCAAGGTCAATAGCACCACAAAAAGGCCCCTGGAGCTGGGGAAACAGAGCAGACAGAGCTGCATTATATCATCTTCTCCCACACTGACAACTACCTTACACTGAATGATGGACATAAATTGGAGCTATTTGTTGAGCAACTCAGTTTCTCAGCCTGGATAAAGGAAGGGACAAGTTGATTGCTGGATGTAGTAGTCTTGGTCTGGCTGTTTTTGAGGGAATAAACAAAACAAAGTGAATTAATTTATTGCATCAGCTGAGAAAACCTTCAGGTGACCTTGGAAAGAATGGGGGAAAACAAAGAGATGACTCAAGGGAAGAAATTGACAACTGGAGAACAGTGCAAGGAGAAAAATGAAAACTCCAACTCTCTCTGCAAAAAAAATTTATTACCTTGAGACAGAGTGAATAATGAATTCTGGAACATCCAGCAGATTGTTTCAGATGTTGTTTTTAAATGTCCTTTTTAAAGGACAGTTTTACACTTTTGTTTTCATCTTCAAAGGCTGGATTCAGTGATCTCAGAGGTCTTTTCTGTGATTTTGTGATTCTGTGATTCCCAAACCTTGTTAAGATACAGGAGCAATGTCTTAGACAGCTGTGAACAGCCAAATTTCCTAAATTGCTTTGAGCATATTGTACCACACAACTGTAAGCCTCCATCAACACTATTTATATATTAATATAAAGGTAACTTTATATAAATATATATTATAGTGACTTACCAGTTTGTTCTAGCAAGGTTGGTTGGGGCTTGGATCAACCTGGACTAGGGGAAGGTGTCCCTGCCCTTGGATGGGGAGGTGGAATAAGATGGTCCTTAGGGCCCCATCCAACCCAAACCACCCTGTGATTCCATGAATTTGCAGTGGTTTGCATTCTCTGTTGAGAACTCTATCTGGAATAAGTTCTAAAAATCACAGGTGATTCATTCAAGCAGATTTTAGGGTTTTTTTCAGAGACAGTAGTGTAGTTTGAAGGTTTCAGTGTTCCTGGAAGAGGTGAAAAAACAGAGCAAATTAACTTGTTTATTAACAGAAAGATAATAAATGATTGACAACATGAAATGGAACTGATAGAATAGGAATTCATGAAATCACTCACACCAGGCCTGATTAGATGCAATTTCTCTCTTTGTCTGTCTAAATATTGCATGGGCATTAACTTTCTCCTTTACAATGTTAATCTGATGTCTTGTCAAGGGAGAAAAATTACTTAAAATGTGTAAAAGCAAGCAGCAGGCTGATGGTTATTACTTTGTGCAATATGATTTGAAAACATTAATCTAATGGGAGATAGGCACAGGTCTTTCATGGCTAAATGGGAAACGTGTCCATCATGCACTGCTGCAGTCTGAGGAGCTGAGGGAGCAGCAAATAGCAAACACAAAGTTAAAAGAGAGAAAAGAAATAAGTGCAGTGCTAATGACAAACAGACACTTGTAAAACAGCACATGACCTTCTCCCACGTTCTCTCCTTTACGAGTTAAAAACTCTTTTAAATTTCTCCTCATTTGCATTATTGCAAAATCAACCAGATGCAATATGAATGCTTTTCTTTTTCTCTCTCTTTTTCCCTAATTCTGCCCCCAGTTTTCTGTCTTTACTTCCTGACAAAGCACATTCAAAGCAGAAGACTCGTCTAGGTGGCCAGATTCAATAGAGTATTTGCACTGGGCAACCCCAGTTTGCATAAAATAATTAAGGGGCTTGGAATGAGAAAGGAACTGGCACGATGATGGAACTGGCAGGCTGGAATAAATTAGTTCAGTGATCAGCAGTGAACAAGCAGAGCTCATGTGGTCTTTAAAAGAGACTGAGAGCCAGAGGGAAAAGAGCAAAGTCACGTTTTGGTTGTCCACAAGGATTTTCCAGGACATCATACAAATGTTTTTGAAGAACAAACTATTTACTGATGATCTAAAGCATTCCAGGCATGGTTCCATTTCTATACTGAAGTTATCACCTTCAATTTCGACTGTAATTATCTTCACAGCATCTTTCCGGTCCTGGATACTATTGGATTATTTTTATAATTCTATCAAAGACTTAAGCTTTGGAAGACCAGGAGTTGGGTGCATGAAAGGACCTGGGACACTCTCTGCTGCCAAACAACCATTTCAACACAACTGAAAGTGGAATTAAGAGTCTCATTGGTTAATTTGCCACTGAGTAAGCCTGGAAGCTTTTGAAGCTTTCAAAACCACGAGGAATCAGGAGCATCTTCTCTCAGATAAGAGATGCACTAAACAGGAATTCTGTACCTGAACTGGTTGCCCAAATTGGTTTTGTGATGGATAGAGAAGCATATTTAGACTGTGATTAATTTGAATTACCACAAACTTCTTATGATGAAGGGTCTTGCCTAGAACTGCTTAATGACAAAGCTCTTTTTATTGCCCAGGGAGAGCAGGATAGCCTGACATGTCTGAGGTTAAGGAAAAGGGACAGACTTCATCCAGATTCCAGGTTCCTCCTGTGGGTCTGCAGTGTGCAAGGCCAGAATTACCTGAATGCTGGGAGCATTTAATTTCCAGTTGTTGCCTCAAGATGAGTCTTTCCTTTGTGTCTGTAGTTTTTAGATCCCAACATCTGAGTTTTCTTCCAAGTAAACAGCTTCAGGAACTCAGAATCGTGGAATGGTCTGAGCTGCAAGGACCTTAAAGATCATCTAGCTCTGGGCTCCTGGTCCTCTCCTGAGCATCATCACCAGTGAACAGTTTGCATTTTTAAAATTTAATTATATAATATTACTTAGACTTATGAACAAGACAGTGAAGAAGAAGGACTAGATTTTTTTTTGAAACTTTCATTTTGTTTTATATATATTATTATATTTCAAAACTTTAAATTTTAAGTTTTTTTCCTATGAGATACTACATATTTTTATTTAAGATACACACTTATAATTTTAATTTTATTATTTAATTTTGGAACTTTCTTCTACAGCTTCCAGTCAAATGCAGTGCTCTCCTGGGGGTCAGTGCTGTTAGCACAGAAAGTTTAAAATTCTCAGTGATCAGGGTTCTAACAGCAATGTGGGGCTGGGAGTTTGGGATGAAAGTACCAAAATCCCAACAGAGAAAACCCCATGGGTGTGTGCCCTGGTGGAATCTCTCTCTTTGTTTGAAGGAAGTGCAGGACTCCTCTGCCTCCTTTAGGGACACTGGCTTTTCACAACATGATTTTCCCTGCATTTTCAACTCAAGATTATCATACTTTCAGTTATTATAATTTCTGACTCAGAAACAGTGTAACAGAAACAGGTGCCAGTTACAGAAATAATTGGTAAACTGCATAATATATAGGTATAATGTTCCCAAAAAACACTCAGAAATCCAGACTGTATGGGAACAAATGGGAACAACATAAGCTGCTTAAACTCACAATAAAGGTAAGAGAATTACTAGGAAGTACTTATATTCTTATTTAACAACCAGGGAAGGTTATTTCCTTTGGAGGCTTCTGGTGAATCCTCACTGGCAAACACAAATGAGCAGCAGGAATTGCAATGGAGATATTGCAATACTGTAATGTCAGATCTCACACCTCAGGTCAGGACTTCTGCCCACAACATCCATGAAATAAAGACAGGCTCTGTCACAACACAAAAAACCCCTGTTTTGGCACTGAGCCCAGGTCCTTCTTGAATTTAATTCCCAATATGGAAATATTGATTGTGATATAATTACCTGGGGAATGTGGACCCCCAGTAAATCACAGTATGTGTGTGTCCTTGGACAATTTGTACACAGCTTGAAGGGATGTAAAGGTCTGAGCTGCTGTAGGACACACAGCAAAGTTGGCTGCTGCAGAGTGGGTGGATTCTTTGTGTGCTCCCACCCTTCCAAATACATCCAAACCTGTAGAAAATCATGGGACTGTAGTTCCAAACCCCTTCTCCTGCATCATCTCTGTGCTGCTCCATGACTTCCCCAACTGCATGTAAGTTTCCAAACTACCAAAACACTTCAGCTAAAACTCAGCTGGTGGGTGGTCTGGGGGGAAAATGTCACATTTCATTTCCTAAGTCTTCATTTCTCTATTTTCAATATAAAAATAACTTAAAACTGAAAGTTTGCCTAATTACCTCACACTATATTACAATTGAATAAATAAATCTTCTCTCACTGTGCCAAGCACTTACATGAAAAATAATGGAACAAAAGGGTTGGCACCCTGAAACAGATAATATCCCAGATTTAAAGGACATAATCTAGAATATTGAAAGCAAGAAATGCCCAATTTCAGAGCATCTTTAAGACCAAGAATAACCCTTTTAAAGACCTGTGAGCTCAATTTATATCTGATATCTGTAAACTGTTGTTTCTGTGTTCCCTGGTGGGGTCCATGGCAGCTCCAGGAGATCCTTCTGAAAATGAGGTTTCCTAAAACTGGCAAGATCTGCTCTGTGGTTGAAATGGATCCATTAAAAAAACAAAACAAAACAAAACAAAATACAAAACAAACAAAACAAAGCAAAACAAAAACAACCCACAAACCTTTGCTTGTTTTTGAAGGATGGGCTTTTGGAGAATAAAAGCCTGCAAAGTTCTCTAGTCATGTGGAACTGTTCACAAAAAAAAAACCAAATTTTGCTTCTCTCTAAAACATTTTAAAAGTGACACAACTACACAAACTCTGTTCAACTGTATCAGCAGACTCTAAACATGTGTTTAGCCTTGTTCTGCCTCTGATTCATTTTGAAAAGGAATTCTACTCTCTGATTGCATCCTTTCTTGAAAAAGGCATAATCATCCAGGTGAGCTTGTTCTCTCACAAGTGCATTTTGCTCCACAGTCACATTGCCTATTTGCTGCAAAAGTTCTGAGGGTTTTTTGTTTTTAATTGTCAGGGAGAAATTGACTGTAAAGAAAGATTGGAACACGTTGTTACTCCCACCAATAAAATCCAGATGTTATGGTGTCATTTTCTCTTCTGGAGCTTTAGGAGATGGGAAGTCTTTCATTAAGAGGAGAAGGGATGAGGATAGGAAGTTATGTGGTGCCATTTTATAGGAAAATAATCCTGTGTACAACAATGACAAGTCCACAAATGAGAATAATTAATCCTAGATGGAGACAAAGCTGAGCTGATAGCTTGGTGCATACAGCTTTTCCTGAAGAAATTTATTTTCTCTTTGCCTTATGATGTCCTTTACAGCAGTATTTTGTAGTTCTTGGCATTCTGCTGTTCAGGCTGGAGCCAGCAGGGAAAAGAGATGCAGAGCTTAGTTCATTTGCCTAATGATGCACCCAGTGTGATTGGAGATACCCCAAGGTACTTGAGACATTCACAGGGGTTTGACAGATCTGACAAAGGTCAGATATGTGCATGTGTTTTTGGAACTGGGAGCCACTGCCCTACAGAACTTCATATTTCTCCAGGTACTTTGTCAGGAATTAATATGAAACTATGTTACAATAGCTCATTAATTTATAGATTAAATGTAACATAAATTTGCATTAATAATATAAAATAAGTTTTATTGTGTTCTAACCTGGAAAAGAGGACCAGGGAGGATTTTATCCCTCCCTACAACTCCCTGATATCAGCTTGCAGCTGTGGAGGTGAATCTCTTCTCCCAGGTAACAAGTGACAGGACAAGAGGACGTGGCCAGGGGAGGCTCAGGGTGGACATCAGGTTTAATTTCTTCAGTGAAAGGTTGGTTAAGTGCTGGAACAGGAGGGTGGTGGAGCCACCATCCCCAGAAATGTTCAGGAAATGACTGGATATGGCACTTAGTGACTTAATTGACAAGGTGGTGCTCCAAAGATTGATGATCTTGGAGGTCTTTTTCAACAAAATTATTTTCTCTTCAAATAGGTTTGGTCCCAATTATCCCAGAAACCAGTGGCAGAGCCAGGAGCAATGCCCAATTCCTCCTGACTGCAGCATGGAAAATATTCCATTCCCACCTCCCCCTATGCTGATCCAGGGATGTTCAGGGACAGGCAGCACCAGTGTAAAGTGAAGATCCCTGTTAAAAACAAAGTCAGGCACAGGTGGCTGCTGAATTCACTGTGATATCTCCAAGTGTTACCATGGAAATTCCTAGGGAGTTTGTTATCAAGCATGTGCAGAGGAACTCAGCCTGGGAGCTGCTGGCTGAGGTATATAAAATATAAAGTTTTTTCAGTGAACTCAGTATGGCCAAAGTGACAGTTTTGATGGTTCCTCTGCTCTCCTGCTGAGCTCAGCAGGACTGGGACAGAATTCCATCCCAGCACAGCCCTGTGCTTCCAAATGCCTCTGTCTAGACTTGGGTCTGGACAAAAGCTAATTGATGGTCTGAGCAGCAAAAAGCTTTAGAGCAACTTTCAGTTAAATTCTGAGTCTTTAAACTGCAGAGCTGGGGAGGAGGGAGTATGAAGGGAAGCAGGAGCTGATGCCATGTGTGTAGGGGGGAGGAGGGAGTGGAATCCAGGTGTAGAATTGCAGAGCTGTGTCCTCTAAGGTCTGTGTGTCCTGCTGTCCTCTTGTCTAGCTGGAAAACCCTGGGGGGGAATTCACAGTTCTTTAATTTCAGTACCTCATTCATTAGGATAGTCTGAGTGTATGTGGAGGAAATAACTATAAAAAATAGAACCTTCCCCATCTGCAAAGTTCTTATTTTAAGTGTCACTTTACATCAGTTGTCCAGTAGCAGAAGCACTTCAACAATTAAATCCAGAAGCACTGCTGGCAGAGGGAACAGCAAGCTGAACACTGCTGTTGAGCTGGAAATGTCATGGATTTATCTAAACCTCAGCATTTATGGCCTTCTTGCACATAGTTAACCTAGCACATAGAAGAGAATTTTGGAGATTGTCAATGCACATTCCAAATGATTCAGTAATCAAAATATGCTGGTGGCTTTAGGGTGCCACATATCCCTTTTGGTTTTTTTTTAAGAATGCAGAAAAATTCTCTGTTCCACTAGTGAGAGAAAATTGATGCTTGCTTTTTCCAGCTGAAATAGCAATAGGATTTTTTGAATAGCAATATAATATGGAAGATAAAGCTAGTTGTTTCATAGAACAGAATTGTGTATTTATTATTTACGGTTCACAACAGACAGGCAACTCCATGAAAAACCTTAATCTTCTTTTTAGACATTGTGGATGAAAATCATAAAAAAATCTTTCTGTACTGTGGAGGGAAAGAAGACAAACAGCAAGGAAATGAAGTTTCAATACTTCCATTTTAAGCTGCAGAGTACAGAGAGCTTTGCCCAAGGTCTATGAATTGTCTGTGGCAGGGTCAGGAGCTGCAGCCACAGCTCAGAATCCCAAATAACTCTTCTCAGATAATTTCAAGTATTGATTCAATACTTGCTCATAGGCTTTTCTATGCTCCTGCACACAGCATGAAAAACAAGGTGCATCCATCTAAATTCTCTGAGGAAACTTGATTTGAGGTTATTTACCTGCTGTGCTCCAAATGCCAGGCTCTTCCTCACACTGGTGTTGGTGAACTGGTGTAAAACCTCAGCTCCCAGCACAGGCTTGACCTGGGGAATATCAGACTTTACCCACTGGGTGTGGCCACTTCTGGGTGTCTGAATCACAGAATAGTTTGAGTTAGAAGAGACATTAAAGGTAATTTAATTGCATCCCCCTGCCATGGGCAGGGACACCTCCCACTAGAACAGGGATGGGGCATCCACAGCTTCTCTGGACACCTTGGTGAAATAGAGGCTGAGATAATGTCCAGGAAACAAAACTACTGTATATCTCCTCACCTACACTCAATTAATGATATGAGAGTGAGAAAACCAGAGTCAAAATATTAAGTATTTCACTGCTCAACGAAGTCATTAAAGGAAGACTAAAAGTGTCACACAATAAAGCAAAACCTGCCTCAGTCACTGCTTTCCAGGAATGGGATCCCAAACCTGATATTATCAGCTCAGCAGTGGAGGTAGGATACAATTTAATCTAGTTTTCAAAACTCTCTGAAATTCTGTTTTAATCCAAGTTTTATATGTCAAGCCATTGTATCAACATATTGTGAAGTTTTGTGTGAAAAGATTTGTTCCAGTTTTATCCTTCAGGATAAAAAATGTAGACAAGAAATACAAGAAAAGCAAGACATGTCAAGTTCATTTGCTGCCTTACTTGGGATGAACCAATACAAATTACTGGAGTGCTCTTCCCCCTGTTTAGGTCACAGCTGAGGAAGAAAATGTTCCTTTGTCTCTTCCTGGCAAAGCAGAGTTTATTTTGGATGGCATTATACTCAGGTCTCTTCTGAGGAAATATGCACATGCACTCACCTTATTGGTCAGCAAAATGGAATGCATAGTGAAATATCACTGAAATTTTACATAACCTATTTACTCAAGGAAGAAAAGGCACAGACCTACTTTGCATAATCCTCTACACAAGAAATCTTTGAACATAAAACATTTGAATATAAATAATTCTGAGGCCCATCCAGTACTGCTGTTTAGAGCAGCACTTTCACCTGCTTGTGATCAGGAAAAGTGTTAATACCCACAAATCCATGGCTGATAATTTTTCTCTGTCTTTTGGACATTTTCATGTTCCCTTTCAGGCCCTGGTTTCTCAGGAAAGCAGGATAATTATGCTAATAGGTGTTTTTATTCTGGCATGAAAATTACATTGTGTTTTTTTCAGCTTGGTTTGTGTCATTTAGAAAAGAGTTTAAAGAGAAATGAAAATTAAAGAACATTGATTTCAGAATAAGAGTATTTACACAAGTCTGCTTTGGATGTTTTCATAATGCCTGTTTAGTTTTGTGTGCCCATTTCAGGTGTTTTGGGTAGGAGTCTATTGTCCCTAAATACCTAATGATGAAAACTTAGTTGCCTATTTGCCTCCTATTTAATGGCATTTTTCCTGAATACCTATAGCACTTCCTTAAGCAGTAGGGAAGAATTTATCCAATACCTTCATTGGAACACAACCCATGAGATGTTCAGTATAGTAACTCAACCTTTCTTGGTCTAATTAAATGAAAATACTGACCTTTTTTCTTGGTATCATTAAAGATTACCATGGTCAGGACTAATGCAACTCTTCTTCATGATGATTCATTTTATTGCTCCTTACCAGAGATCCAGATTGATGGGCACTCAGAAATCATGGCACCTTTCTTCAGGGTTACATGCTAGTGACAGAAAACACACATGAAACTCATCATTTCCAACTCCAAACAAAACATAATCCTATTTGCCCCCTCTGTTAATCATAAAAGAACAAAAATCAGTGCAGAGAGTTCTCACAAAAGGAAACATTCTCCTTCCACTCCTTGCTGCAGGAAGAGGTTCAGAGAAGATTCAGAAACTGAGCCATGGCAAGGATGTGACTCCATCACCTTTGAAGAGAGGTACAGATGTCAGATTTGTGAAACTTCAGAGCTGTAACTGCATAATACTAAAATTGGATGAAATATTAATCCAACCCATAATTCCTGCCTCTGGCAGTGACCAATAATGTATATTTATAGGGAAATTTTAGTACTAGGAGAATGCAAACTGTCTGAACATCCACATACCCATTGAATAATAAATACCAGTAAGGAAAGAAGAGATCAAACCTCAAAGGATTGATAAGGTCCTAATTCAGGTGCTTGCACAACTGTGGAAATTGGCATCCTGCTGCTCAAAAAGTGCCAAAAGAACCTCTTCCAAAGTGCAAAGCACCTACTGAATTCCCTCATGATAATCCAGAAAGAAACTTTAAAATATTGCAGAAATTGTATTCTGGATGGTTCAGTCATCATCCAGAGGAGAATGAGAATATGAGGCAGCTGCATTACAGTTCCCAGGAGATCTTGTATCACTGCTTTGATGCCAAGATGGTAAAACATCAGCCCTGGGGAACTTTTGTGCATTTTCCACACAGACATCAAAATGTGTTCCATCTGGGGCTGAGCAGCAGATCAGACCATGAATCCATTATTTTACATCTAACCTCAATGGAGAGCTGCTGCCACAGGGCTTGAACAATATTGTGTTACCCAAAATATTTCAGTCTGGAACACTCTCAGGCTGTGGGGAGTCTCAGGATGATGGAATTCATGTTGAGCTCCTAGCTGAGCTCATTTTGGGATCTAATCTCCCAAAATGTCCATCAGTACAACTGGTGTGACCAAAGGGCAAATGTCAAATGTGGAAGCTGGACTAGGGACTGTTTTTAAGAAATCTCTGGTATCCACCATCCTCATGAGTGCAGGGCTTTCTTCCAGACATGAGGATGAAGCTGGACAATTCCAGCCCAAGATCTTCCCAGCAACTCTTTCTGAGAGCTGTGCAGATAATCAGAACTTTGCAACAGATTTTTCAGAAATAATTACGTGTGGGATTCCATATGGGATGGGCCAGCTTGTTTGTTCAATGAAGGAAATGTTACCAAAGTCCTTCTGCCAACGCATTAAATATTTAGTGTCGCCTGCTTAACTCCTCTATATCAACAATTTAACTGCTATTCATATAGCAATTTAGCTGGATTAAAAGAATTTGACTGACATGTAACACAAACACAACTGTATCAAATAAATTTCTTGGCCACTTTGACATGTGTGCTCAAAACCTACAGGAATACAAAGCCTGAAAAAAATTTGTAAGAAACTATTTTTATTTATGTATTAAAAAAACCCTAAGAATTAATATTTCATATTACAAAATGAGTATAACAAATAATTGTTTAAATTTTTAAAAAAAAATTTTTACTTAACCGTTTCTTCTCAATGGAGGATAATGAAAAGTTTATTAACATTCATTGATAAAGGAAGCTTCAAGGTATTTTGCAAGTAATATTATCCAAAATGACAACATGTCCCAGTGCTGTTTGGTTTTCAACATATATGAAAATGTTTTGCCCAAATGCATATTCAGGGTAGATGTATGTGCAATGCTTTCTGAGGCCAGATCTGTGGGGTCTGATTATTCCTACTGAGTTTGATGGAATTAACATAATTCTGCTGCTTCATTGTTTCTTTTTTTTTATCTTTACAATGATGAAAATTAAATTAAGCTTTGTGAGGTTTTCATTTTTCTTTCTATTTCAAAGATTTTTTTTCCTTTTCTTTCAAGCATTTTCTGAAAATGATTGAGTATTACTGGCAAAGCAACAATGTTTGCATCCTACTTCCATTGTCTCTTTAGAAATAGTTTCTCTTTTCTTTATCCCCATGGCAAAACAGTAATTTAGATCAGTGAAGTCATAGCAGTGATATTTTCCCTTCCCAAAGTACTCCAGCTTAAAATTAATTAATTAATCTTTCAGATAAGATTGAGATCAAATAGAGAGCATTTGGTAGAATGTTTTAATGAGAAAGTTTGCATGGGGAATATTCTACTCATCTGCAAAATGCTGCAGTGCTGACACTGTTTTGGAAACACTTAAAACCATCTCAGAAACCCGAATGTTTTGTTTCTCAAGCTCAACTTTCATGACCAGCATGCTGGGTTACTTTGAAAGTATCCAGCTTTCTAGGAACATGGAGAGGCTTTTAGGACTCCTTGGCATGGCTGAAGGTTTGAAAGATTCTCCACTTCCTCCAGTGTCAGCACAGTCTCCAAGCGTTGGTAAGAGATTCCACATTGGCACTTTGCAGCTGGGAAATCTTCCTTGTCCCAATTAAATTAACCATTAAATTCTGATTCTCAGTTCACTGGCTTTCCTCAGAAATAAAAATGTTCCTACTTTAAGAAATAATTCAGACCAGCAGCAGTGGGTCTGCACCAAAGAAGGACTCTTTTTAAAGACCATGTATCCATACTACAGACAACTTCAGTTTTTGGCTTAATACTGAACCTAAACCAATGGTATGGTCTTATTATACACTTACAGCTTTATTGGTTTGGGTGAACCCCAGACTTCTTCTAGTTCCTTCTAAATGGAGCTGAGTTTGGTGTCTGCTAAGCTCTGTGACAAAAAACAAAGTGTAACACATGAGAATTATTGTGAGATGCTTCTCAGCACTTCTGATCCAAACTAACTGATCTTCATTCTCCTGATTCACACTAAAACCCTCATGCAGGAATACAAACTACTGTGATGACATCAAACCTTCCCTCTACTCTCTACACAAATACTTTGCTAAATACCAACCTGTGCAAGAGGTTTATGGCATTGTCTGAGGTTAAAGCATCTCTGAGATGCTTTATAGCCCAAATCCAAGCTGGCCACCTATCTACATGTGTCACCTGGAAATTATGACATCATATTCAAGTCTGAACAAGATGCCATGGTTGTAAAATCCAAAGATTTGTTTATGGGCAGAGAGGAAGTACACCTTACCTATAGATCAGATAAAACCAATAACTTGTTGGTGTAATTTACATCTAACTTACAGTCTAATAATTCACAGTCTAATTCAGAATCATCACAAGTCCAGATATAAAGAAAAGAAGATAATAATGCAGGTGAAGTGCTTATGTACAGAGACAGTAACAAGAATAAAATCATAGAAGATCTCCAGTTGGAAGGGACCCACGAGGATCACAGAGTTCAAGTCCCTGCACCTCACAGAACTTTCTAAAACTAAATCCTGTGACTGAGAGCATCATCCAGACACTCCTTAGTGCCATAAGCACTTTCCTGGGGAGTCTGTTCCAGTGTTGACCATCCTCTCTGTGAAGAACCTTTCCTTAAAGTCCATTTTGAACTTCCCCAATGCTGCTTCATAACCATTCCATGTTCCTCTGGGTCACCAGTGAGAGGAGAGCAGCACCTTCCCCTCCACTGCCCCACCTGAGAAAGTTGTAGACTGTGATGAGGTTCTACAAGCTGAACAAGTTAGAAAAACAATATAATTAAAATTGTTAATCCACACATTTAACATCCACCCTCTTTCCTGGCACTATGCTGACCCTTCCACAGCTCCTGTGGAGCAGTGTCAATAACTCTCAGCCTGGAACAGCAGACATCTCTATTTCAAGAGTTAATCTCAAAACAGAAGAGACAACCCTTGAAAGAGAAATTGGCAAGACAAAGTAATTACATTTCCAGGGAAGCAGAGTCCAGCTCCTCACTCTCTCCTGTGATGTGGAGGACAGGTTTACAAAAGTAGAGCATTAGTAAAAAGTGAGATCAGTCACCCAATAGGTTGAAGGAAGTTTTATCTCCAGCATCTCTTTTTGAAACAGAGTACTGCACACGGGTAAAGCAAAAATAAACTCATAATAAAGTAAAACTCTGCCATGGCTGGTGCTTTTCTTGAGGAGACCTTCAGGACAAGACCAACTATCACATGTCAATATGGACAGTAGAAAGCAATGCATGGCTGGGTGATTAAATGTTTATTTGAGAGAGGGATAAAATATTCAGGCACAGGTTTGTCTGGGTGTATGTTCATGCATGAGAGAAACATGATAAGCAGTCCTATTTCATGCTTAACAAAGTGTCTCACTATCACCTTATAGCCAAAAATACATTCACACTGGTGAGTACCCTGTGTGTCAAATTATGAGGAGGCATTTATTGAACAGTGTAAAAATTTCTGTTATTTCTGTTTTATTTATTTTCTACTTCACTTCGTGAGGAAGAGATAGAAGAGCAAACAGCACAATTTTGTTGACCAATGGGTATATAGGAGGTGAACACACAGTTTTTATCAGGACAGATGCACCACTCATGGATTTCAAAAGGTTAAGAAGGAAAAGCAAAGAGCAGATGCAGGAGTTTACAGTCCCCAGGGCAGCAACAAAAATAAGAGTCATACAGCAGTCAGATGGTGCTAGAAGGTTTTCTTTCATCATCAGAATGAGCTCAAATTATATTTTTCATTTTATGTTTTAGATTTTAATTTTTGTCTGACACAGGGAAGGAGCACTTTACAAAATTTTGAACAGATTGCAGAAAAGGAAACAGGCTGACATCTCTGCCTGAAAAATAAAAATCCAAAATAAAGGGACTTGAGAGAAAAGTAAAAGAAAAGCTGTTGGAAGAAAACAGAGGTTATCTCCTTGAGAAAAAATTAAATGAATAGTTCTCACCTCAGAATATAGATTTACATACACTTGTAAGAAACTATTCCCATTCCAAGATCTGGCAACTATTCATGCTCTCATATGCTAGCAGAAGCTTAACTGCTTAGCAAGATCAAAACCAGAGCATGTGTAACAGATTAATCACTCAAAATACTCAGCTGAGAGAGGAATATACCAGAGACAGACACAAATTATTTTGTCTGTATTAAAAAAGTCATGCATTAGAAATAGGAATAAAAATAGGAAGGGAAACAGAGATAGGAATCTGGAACAGGGAAAATGTCACCTAAATTTTGAGAATTGTTCCTGATGGGGATCTGTAGACTATAAAGCATCTTCACTGGAGAATCAGTGGCAGTGTAACCACCTGGAAAACTGAAACAGGAGGGGACCAGCTCCAAGGAGCACAGGGAAGGGACAGCCTGACCTAAAGGGTATTTTCTATCTAGTGCAACCAGAACTCAACATAATAGACTTGCCAGCTTCTCAAAAGCAATACATGAGCTGAATCAACCTCAAAATGTGCCAATAATAGGGATGAGAAAATGCTGAAACCCCATTTCAAGGTGATATGAGTAGGATTGTCAAAGCAGGATGAATGCTGGCAGCCAGGTCCATGAACTGAAATACAGCCCATAAAATGAGTGGCTCGTCTGCACAGCAGTGCCATTCCTCTCTCATCTTGATTTGGACATCAAGAATAGACATATTTATCATGTTCAATACAAAAAGAAATGTACTGTTCAGTGTTTTCCAAAACCTACCATTTAAATTTGTTCAGATGTGGAGATGACCTGAAGAGGAAAAAAAACCCCAGTTATACTTCAATTTTCGTCACAAAACTTTTGTTGCCTTTGCTGACAGAGGGAAAAATATGGTTTCTGTTCATCCTCTTTTTCCAGGTTTTATCTGAATAGAAACCAAAGACTAAGAGAACATTTCTGCTCATGCTAAATGTACCTGTCTGCTTTACTATCAATTGAACTTGTCTCTCTAAATATTTTACAAGGCATAACTTTTTTCTTTAATTTCTCCTCATCTTTCTCTTTACTTCATTATTTTTCTACTGGGAAAAAAATGCCAGATTTGTTAGAAGTCATTACTTTCCCTGTGGGTCACCTCTAAGCTTTTTTTATCATGTACTTTTCCTTTATTCTGACAGAATATGAGACATTATCAGATATGCCCTCTGCTTATTGAGTTCTGCCTGGAACTGTAATTGTAATATACATGAGCTAGTACTTCATGCTTACATTGTGCCTCACATTCCAAGATCTCATAGTAATTCAGAACGAGGTATAAAGTATTAATGACCTGTATAAAAGGAGGGGAAATATAAAATGAAGAGAAGAGTGGAAAAGGAAGTAAATTTACAACCATATTTTATTTTGGTTTTTCAGAAAGGAGACAGTGTTTCAGTTCAGTGGAAATGAAAATAAAAAGTATGGGTTTGTTTTGAATGAAAAAAAAAAGTAATTTTAAACTTGAAGGACTTAAAAAAAATTAATTTTGAGACACTACTGGTTTGAAAATCTGAAGCCTTTCGTATTTGTACATATAATCTAAATCATTCACAAAAAATAAAATTGTTAGACAGTGTTATTTTTCAATTTACAGAGATTTTGAAAATTTGATGTATCTGAGAATGCATTAAGGCACACATAAAATTTTAGGAAAAGGTCAAAGAAAGAAAGTAGGAGTCCTGAATACAAAAATCAATCTTCATCCACACTACTTGCAGGCTGACACAGACATTGTCTGGTGCAGCCTCAAGAGACAATTGTAATCTAGAGCAAAATTTGGAACCCAGCTCTTGGAATTTGCTACTTACAGACCATTAGCTGGCATCTCCCTTGGAAAAAAGACAAATATCTTAAAAATATTTTTTAAATATTTTAAAAATATTTTTTAAATATTTTAAAAATAATACAAATAAATAAATAAAATAAAAATATTTTAAAAATAAAGCAAAACTTTTGACCTATGAATGTCGACTCTTAAAATGGCTCTGGAAGTCCTTAAGTAGAAAGAATCCTGCATTTACAAAGCATTGTAATGGTTTCATTACAGTCTTCATATAATATTCTGGGTATTGATAACAGTCCATCAGTACTGTTGTCACCATGTAGGAGTTTCCCTTGATTTGGACTTGGAATTAAAGGTGGACACTGCAAATATTTTTCAATGTAAAGGCATGTTGACTTCTGGAGCCATCAATTGTTAAACTGTGGCTTTTTTTACAAACTGTTACCACAGAGATGAAAATGTTTAGCACCACACAGGTATTATTGAAGTGGTTTTGACAGCATTTCACACCTCATTTGCTGCCAAAGTTATTAGATTTTAGTCAATGATCGAAGAGTCAGTTGACTCTAAAGGACTGCTTTAAAGCACTGAGGCATGAAATTAGAACGATTTGGAAATTATCTTGATCTTCACTTCATCTTGTGTTCCAAGTAGAGACGCCCATCTCTTCTAGCTACCTCCCTACTTATTTAAAAGGAAACATGTAAGGTTAATATGAGCCTTGAAATGGTGCCATTTTTATGTGACTTCTGGCAGTGGAATTATTTGGAGGGGAAACTTTGACAAAGCAACTCTTTGAGTGCAGATTGGCTGCTACAGCCTCCAGTGACAAAAACCACAGCCAACCACAATGAAGGCTGATGAGCAAAAAGGATGAAATCATCAAAACTCACAGAACTTGCAAAAACAGTGAAAACAGAGTTCAAGTAGACACATCCTGCTGATTATCCTGTTGACTCCATGACCTGACGTACACATGATATATCCTCTCACCTCTTTTATTCCTGTATAAAAATACTACTGTGCTGTCATAGCTCATGGTGTTACAAGTATTTAAAATTCTGCTTCTAGACAAAACACTTTCAAGATATTTACATCAGCTGGGTCATCACTAAGCTCTGCAAGTTATTTGAAGACTTCTAGAGATGGCAATTCCACCATTTCCCTGGGAAGCCTTTTTCAATCCTTGGCTACCTTTTCAGTGAAAAACTTTCCCATTTCCTCTTGTCCTGTAATTTGCAACCAGGGAAAAGAGAATGACACACCTGACTCCACCCTTTTGTCAGGGAGTTGTGGAGAGTGAGAAGGTTCTTCCTGAGCCTCATTTTCTCCAGACTGAGCCTCTCCCAGCTCCCTCAGCTGCTCCTCATCAGATTTATGTTCCAGATTCATCCTCAATCTGTTGTTGTTCTCTGGACACTTCAAAGTCTTTTTGGTGATGAGGGACCTCTTGAAAGTGGTTTGCTTTTTTCTTGTGCCTTCACTCAGAGTCAGATTGAATGCTGAAGAGATTAATTTTTGTTAGGACTTGGTTGTTTATTAAATTTTCTCTAAAGTACAGAGAGTTCTTCAGCACTTCTAGTTATCAAGCCGAAAGTGAGAAAATGGAGTTGAATCAAACTAGTCTTTTAAACCCTAACTATCCAATTAGGAGTTAACATTTATATTATTTATATTTTTTACCCAATAACCAAACACCTGTGACTTGTACTGCAGTACTTTCTATCCAACCCAAAACTACCACCTGAAATCATGAAGAAGAAGGAACAAGAAGGAAGAAGAGCCAATGTCCAAGAACCTCCATCTTGTCCCATACCTATCACTATATTCTAAAACCCCAAATTCCAAACCCTTCACCATGTGAAATCACACACCTGTATTCTAACTACACACCAATGATTCTAACTATCACTCAAATTTGGAAGCCTTCTCCAAGGCCTCAATTCAAAAGCAGAGTTCTTCTGAGGGCCAGTGTCAGAAAGCACAGAAAGTTTAAAACTCCCAGGCTTCAGGAGTCCAACAGGGACCCAAAACTGAACCCAGGATTTGGAGTGTGGCCTGACCAGTGGCCAGACAGGGGGACAGTCACTGGTCTGGCTCTGCTGACCACTCTGTTGCTGACACAGGATGGAGATGAAAGTGTCAAAGTCTTTGCTACCCAATCCTTTTTCTGGAAGATGCACTCTTTTATTCATGGTGAGGACCTACAGCTGCATCAGCCTGGCTCCCACAAATCAAGCAAGACAAGTTTGTTTAAGATCTACACAATTAGGCCTCCAGTTTTCTTGCCTGTCTCCCTGTTGATATTTTATATTTCCTGGAGGAATTCCTACAACTCAGGGCACTGTTTGTCAGCAGTGACAAACTCCCCACTCAAGTCACTTAGTCTCTGAGAAGTTGTGTCAACATCTGACCTGATTCCATGAATTTGTTGCCTAAAAAAAAAAAGAGATTTAAAGTGGCTTAAAACAGTCAGGCTACCCCATTTATCTTCTTTGTATCACTGATTTGGCATTTGAAGATACTCTTGATCACACACAATCCCAAACCACTTTCTAGGAAATAGATTTCCATGCGTGATGGTTTACTGATGGCAAAGTATCTTTGATTTATTCCATAAAAAATTCCCAGTTCAAATATTAGTTCTCTTCATTGGAACCAAGAAACCATTAAAAAAGCATGGGTTTCTTTGTTTAAAAAAAAAAAACAAAAAAAAAAAACAAAAATAAAAACCTTTTTTCACTCTTACAGAGTTGCAGGAAGCTCTTTAGTTGAATCAATTGCCAGTAATTAGAGCACTACTTCTAACTGTGCCTAAATCATATTTGATTGGGGCTATTGTGTTAGCTCTTCTCTTGCCATGAACTGTATTTCATTGCATCTGAATTATTCTGAGTGATCCTCTAATCCCCTCACTTTCCTTGGATTCAGAGATGAAGCTTTGCTTTCCACTACTGTATGATCAAAACCTCCTCTCCAGACTAATGCACCAGCAAGAGTCATTTTTCACTGAATGTTAGGCCTGACAAAGAATTATTATTCTAATGTATTGGAGAGATTAGCTCATTTTCACTCTCCTTCTGCCTTCCCATTCATCACTCTCCTGCTGTTGGGACTTCCAAAATGATTTATTTAGGCAGAAAACTTAAGTATTGTGGAGTAGAGCTGAAAATACACAAATGGCACAGGAAATGCTGATCCTTCCCACTCCACTAAACGTGACACATGAGTGTGTCTCTTCTAATTTCTGTAAACTGGGAACCTTAGGGAAGTCTCTCTTCTTATTCCTTGTCATCTTTACTGGTAGCATTTACATAATATATATAAAATACATATAAAATATTTTTTAGGTTTAAGGTCCTGTTTATCCCACAAATCACCTGGACAACAATGCTGTGAATATATGAAAATGAATTTAACAAATGGATTTATGATGATTTAGAATGGCTCACAGAGTTCCCTGTGTTGTATTTCATTGTCCTGGTCAATGGTATTTTGGGATTCTCAGCTGGTGAGGAGGTCAGGATTAGAAGCTTTTTCCTGAGGTCAGATGGAAAGAAGTCATTCAGAATGATCCAGAAGGATCAGGATACCACCCATGGAGACCTGAAGAAGAGAAATGGACTCAAGGAAATCTCATGAGGTTAAACAAGGCCAAGGCTGGTTCTGTACCTGGATCAGGGCAACCCCTGGTGTCAATCCAGGATGAGGGAATTGTTGCCTGAACTGAGGATAGTGGAAGGTGTCCCTGCCCATGGCAAGGGGCTGGAACTGGAGGATCTTTAAGGTCATTTCCAACCCAAACCATTCTATAGGTCTATGATGGAGGAGTGTAAGAAAACAAAAAAAAAAAAAAGGTCAAAGGTTGATGTAAGATGGCCTAAATGCACAAAACAGATAATGGGAAGAGGACATGAATCAAAACATGAGAAGGTTGAATGGCAAAGATTTTGGGAGGCTATAATTAATTCACTAAAGGAACCCAAAAATATCTTCAGATTCAGTGCAATTTGATCAATGAACAAGATGGAAATTGTCAGCAATCGTTCCAAAAGGGCTTATTTAAGGAAAGAAGATTGGCAAAAGTCTAGCAAATCTTTCATACAATATGTGGATCTTAAAATTTTGTCATCTGTGGAAAGGGAGCACAGTTTATGTACAGATGAAGAAATTTCTTATTATGCATCCATTGATGGTCTAAATTAAATATTATTCCTCTAATGAATGCATTTTATTAGTTTACAACATAAGTGTCTGTCTCTGGGGTGTAGGTTGTTCAGTCCTGCTCTTGTGGGCAGGATCTGTGCTACTTAGGCTTCAACTGACCAAGTGTGGATGTCTCTGTAAGGTGACCCAAACCATATCCTAAACTGCATCCACTCTATTAATTAGATTCTTGGTGACTGCAAAGGGAGTCCTTGCTGACCTGTTCAAGTCTGTGCTATCAGTGCCTTTATTGAACCAGGCAAATCCCAACCCTGAAGTAAGAGCTGAATCCCACTCATTCTTGTACTGTAGTTTCATCATTATCAACATCATCATCATCTTGAGAATTTCTGATATTTTTTATCTCACACAGCAGCTGAGCCACCTTTACCTGAACAAACTTTCTCACATCCTCATGTTTTGGAATAAGCTGTAAAGCTCATCTTTCTGTTACTCAAGAGACTCTTATTTTCTTCCAAAAGTGCCATCTGCCCTACCTCCTGCTCCAGTGGTTTAGGTGCAGTGTTGTCATCTTTCATTAAGGTGTTTGTGTAGGAGAGGAAAAGGTGTTCATAAATTAATTGTGAGGAAGAGACTCCTCTAGAACAAAACTCTACTGCTATTTTTCAATTTTGCTCTCCATTATGAACTCTGGTCATCATAACCTGCACTAGGTGGAAGATCCTGACACAGGAATCCATGATTAGGATGTTATTAACTGTATATTTTTCTTCTTGAGGCACAGACTGGCTTGGAGGTATTCTTAAAAGACTGACTAAATAAATGCAGCTCAATGTAGAGTAATTCCAAAATTGCTAATATTTTAAGAAAGTTTTAGCCTAGTTCACCTCCACAGGTTCTTTTCAACTTAACTAGAATAAGGAATGAAATTCAATATCTCTGAGGTATGGAGAGGAAAAGGAGAAAACCCTATAGATTAAGGTTAGACCTTAGAGAATTTGGTCATCTAAGAGTTACAGAGAAATTTTTCATGAGCAGAAAGGTACCTTATACCTCAGCAAAAAGCATTTTTGGGATTCATACATTGGCTTCTGCATTCAGTATTAGTCTGCCATCAGTTTTCTTCCAAAGGTCTCTCCATCACCACCATCAGACTGCAGAGAACCTTCCCAAATATTTTACATAGAGCAAGAAGAGAGGATTTCTTTAAGACATTCCAGTGTCCAGAAGAATAATTAAGAGGAAAATCACACTCTTGAATATTTACAGCTTGTAAGAAGTTACCATAAGTTGGGCACTCAGCACAGAATGAGTTTGTATGGGATGTTCCTTACACACTTTTCTCTTCTGCTGAGTGAGACACCAACACAGAATAAAGGTGAGCTCCTTTGTTCACTAGATGGTGCTCCAACATTCAGATCCAGGGTTTCTGGGTCTTCCTAGGACATTGAAGTCTCTTCTTCACTAGGGTGTCTCTGTACCTGTCATTGCAATCACAAATTCCCAGGGGCTGGACATGCTCATTCTTTACAAGCAGTATCCATAGCATGCCAGAGGAGTCCTCTGCATAGATGCACTATCAATATTCAGACTTTTCAAGCATGTTGATCAAAAAACTGGGATGTCCCCCCACATGCTAAAATAAGATGTCAATGATGGGGTACCAAGGCAGGGCCCCCCCAGATGGAGACTGACATATTAAAGGATATTAATGGATATAGTTGACAGAATCAGTGCTTGCCTGAAGAAAGAGGATTATGTCTGAACCTTCATCTCCTATTTACCTATGAACATCATAAAAATAAATTGTAAATGCTAAAAATAATTGTTAAATGTAAAAATGTAAATTACATGTTCAAACCAGAATAGTTTTCTTTTAGTTGTGACTAATCAAAGACAGGAAATATCAGGTCAGGACTTCATCATGTTCTCCTCAGACAGAGAGTGCAACCTCAGTTCTGCTGGATATAGAATCATGGAATTGTTTAGGTTGGAAAAGACCTCAAAAATTTTCAAGTCAAACAGTTCACCTCTCACTGACACATTCAACACATCCACATGTTCTGTGAACACTTTGAAGGATGGTGAGTCCATCACTGCCCTGTTCAGTTTGCTCCAATGCCTGAGTAACTTTTTTCTAGCATCTAATCTAAATGTTCCTTGTTGGGGAAGCTCCATATGGAAACTATGGTCCAAAATTTCCATGAACTGAGCCATTGTCTTGCTTTGAAGGACAGGTGTTTGCCAATGAAGGCAGGAGCTTCTCTTTGAAATGGAGAATGTAAACCCCTCTCCTCCAAATTATTATAATTTTGAAATTAAGGAGCTCTCAGGCAAAGATATGGGAACTAGTAATAACAGTTCTTTACTAGGAAAATTAAAATAGAAACACAGTATTACACAGAACAATCCCCAAAACACTGACAGAGTCAGAATCCAACCTGACACCCTGTCAGTCAGTCAGGGTGTTGGCACAGTCCCATTCCATGGTGCTGCATCCTCCTGCAGTGGCAGATGTGGTTCAGCTGGAGCAGTGCTCCTGGAGAAGGTGCAGTTTTCCTCTGAAGGTCCAGGGATGATGTGGAAAGGTCTGGCTGTCCTCTGGAATCCAGTGGAATGATGGATAACTTGCTGTCCAAAATCACAGTTTTTATCTGGGTAGGAAAGGTTTGGCTCCTCCCCTGGCTGGATCATCTCCCAGTGGGATGATGTAATTTTATCAGTCACACAGTGGGACTCAATGGCCCAGCAGCAGATGATATCTCCTGGAGGGAGGATGGATTGTGGAGAAGATAAAGATGATTGCCCCAGCTGGTTTAAAGATGGCCCATTAGCAGATGGTATGTGCCATGGAGATAAGGGTCATTGACCCACCTGGTTTCAACAGATGGTGACAGAATACACATTTCTGGCCACGTCAACACTTGACAGTCATGAAACAATATGAATCTAGGCTGCTTCTAATGGCTAGACATAAATCTCTCTGAAAACTCTGCTTTACAAGGTGAAAATAGGACCAAGATGTGTTTTACCATGACCTGAGCAGAAATCTCAATATCTTCTGACTTCCTAAAAAGCAAGATTGCAGTCAGGGCTCCTTATCTACATCATATTTCCATTCATTATGCTCCATTTTTTTTTTCCCCCTGATAAAAATGGGACAAAAGAAAACTAAAACCTGGCAATGACAAAATGCTTCCTGGCATCTGGAAAAGTCCCCATCAGTTCAGAGAGCATCCCTGTTGGCTGAGGGAAAATGGAGGCGTTTGCAGGCTGAGTGTTTGTGGCAGGGATGTTTTCCTTCCCCTTGCCTAGATTCAGCTGATTAGATCAGAGCACAAACAGAAGAAAGGGAGCACATATAAACTGACCTTGTCATCCTAAGTGGTTGTGGCATTTCCAAGAATGCTCACCCCGCTCCAGCTCTTCATTTCTAGCTGCTTTCACTTTGTCTCACAAAAGTTTTCTGCAACAGTAAACAAACAAAGAAACAAATAAATCCTATGGGAAAACCTCCTTCAATAACCACGCCACTCTCCAACACTTCTGTTCTCATCACTGTCTTCTTTTAACCAACAAATAAATAATTCACTGCCTGGTGGAACTGTTCCTACTTGATGTAAAAAAGGCCATGATCATGAAGTGGTTACAGCTGAAGACCCTGAACCCAAACCCACAGCAAGCCACAAAGCAGAGCTGAGGTCACAGATCAAAACAAGGTGGATGACAGGGAGAATCTGCATCAGGTTATCTTTAATTAAATATTGGATATTTAATTGTCCCAAGATGGGAAATCTTGGCTATGTGGATAAAATAAAGCCAGAGTAACTAGTGCTGTTCACCCTTGCACCTGTTTTCAGGGAATTAAGACATTCCCTAGCATCTCACTTTGTCTAATTTTCAAACAAGCATCTCAAATAACAAAGCTGTAGGATTAATTTCAAATAACAAAGCTGTAGGATTCATTAAATATATTTCCTCTGTGACTTCTGCAGAACACACTGTCATAGAAATAATTCCCAGGTTTTACTGGAAACACTAATTTCAATCCTATTTTTTTCTCAAGAAGCCAGAAATTTATATTCTGTGTCTCTGTTTTTCCAAGAAAGCAATCTCAGGGCCACAACTTTAATTTTGGAGCCATTTGAAATGTCTCAGTGCATCCTGCCTGACATCCATTTGCAAACTCAAACTCAACACAGTGCTGCTTCTCCATGCTCTTGTCTACTCACTGATACCAAGGGCTTTTAAATTGCCACTAGACATTTCTGTGTAGGCACCTGAATTCCACCCCAGACATGGATGAAGTTTCTTGGAACCTCAGCTAACTCCAAGGAATTCTCTTCAGGTTAACATAAAGCAAAACCAAACAAAACTAGTTCAAAATACCCTAAAGCAAGCAAACAAACAAGCAACAGTAAGACATGGATGGACTGGAGAGAGAGAGACCATCTTTGCAGCCATTCAGAAAATGCAATGTTTAGTTAAATTAGAATGTGGAGAGGGTGTGAAACAGTTTGCAAGACCATCCACAACACCATTCACAAATTTGGGTCAACCTCTGTGCCCTCATCTACACTTAAGAAGAAACCAAAATGAATGTTTGATACAGACTGCCCAAATACAAATACAAATGCAAATACAAATATAAATACAAATACAAATACAAATGCATTAAGCACCTCAGTCCAGAGACAAATTCTTCTTTGAACAATTTTGCTAGAAATTGAACAGAAATATAACTTTTGGAGATCACAGAATATGCTGAGTTTGAAGGGATCCACAACGATCACCAAATCCAACTCTTGGTCCTGACATGAGTTGGAAAGAAAAAGGTCAGATCCAAAATAGGACTTGTGCACCTCAGAATTCCTCAGAGCACAGCCAAGACACAGCAAGGGCCTCAGTGAATTCAGTGATTAACTTATTTTTAAAACACATTCCAATGCAAAATCCATGCTCCTACACCAGCTTTGTGCTAGATCTCTCCCCAGGCTCCTGCCTGTATTCTCCTGTTAGTTCATGGACTTTAACTCCAGAAGTACAGCTTACAACCAAGGTGGGAAATGGTTTCCTTTGCTGCTTTTGAATCCCTGCCTCTTGGAGGAGTTCACAGAGCACTCAGTAGTTCTTGGACTGTAGATTCAGTGTTCAGATCACTCCCCAGGCCTTGCAAAGTAGTCTCCATTCTCACAGTATTACCCATTTGCTCTTGAAGGCCAGTTTTGATTGTTTAAATACTCCCCCACTGAGCAGACAAGACATGGAGTCATAATTCAGATCTTAATCAAGCTCAAGGACATCAGTGGAAATAATTGGACTGACTAAAGTGCCCTGTTCCAATGATTGATTTACTGAGTGAAGGGCTGGGAGACCTGGGCTACATTTGTAATGAACTCCCTGCTCTCCTCTGATGTCAAAAAGATAATTTTCTGTTTTTCAGGGAGTACCCAGCAGATTTTCCTTCAGGATTGTCACCCAAGCAGAGCCCTGGAAATGTTGCTGACCTTTCTGTTGTACCTGAGCTCTCCCATCCATGCAACAAGTCGCCTACACAAAAAAAAACACCCAAGAAATCCCAGTTCAAATGTTTTATTTGAAGCTTGGATTTTCTCTTTTCTTCTCATCACAAATTATGATTTAACTGTGTCAGAGCTATTCTACATTTGGAACAATGTTTTTTAGTAAGATTTGAAATATATGCACTTGGCTCACTGGGGAGTAATACTGCCAGGGCTTCATGTTCAACATGGAGATGTCTGAATTCCTGATGAGACAAGGGTCACCTGTGGCATTCCTGAGCTCTAATTATGTGTGCAAATTGCAGATGCACACCCATTTATGCAAGTACCACTTAAAATTCATTGTTCTTGTATTTTTTTTTTTTTACCAGTTAAGCTTTAGTATGAGCTGAGAGTGGCATCAGCTCATAGCAGACGGGTCCAACGTTTGGAGATAATACTTCTACAACATTTACCACGTTATTTTCCCTGAGGCACTCTCAAATGATCCATGACTTGATAATGTATGTAAAGTGGCTGGAACACATACACAGAGCAAACTAGGATTGCTGCCTTCTTATTAAATTTGGGATATTATTACCCTAAGTGCTTATATTAGTATTATTAGTGGTAGATGATAGGGCTTATTATGAAGAATGGTTACAAGTTTCAGTAATTGGTGGAACTGCTCCCATAAGGTAGTTTGTTCATCTGTCCATTCAACCTAGGTGACATAATATTTAAAATCACCAGAACCAGGTGTTTTGTTTTCTGACAAGGAAAAAAAAAAAAAAAAAAAGAAAAAAGGAAGATACCACTTATTCACACTCTGATGAATGATTAAGATGCTGAGGTGTTATAGAACACTTTGGTTGAACACAGATGTAAATTTGTCTCCTGCACACACCTACCTTTGCATTTTTATGCTCCCATAGATGTGGAAAATGGCAGTCTCAAAAGTTTTCTGAGGGAGGGGGATGCTAAATAAGATGAAAGAAGTGGTTTATGTCCCAACACCTCTTGCAGTGAATAAACCTGTATTTAAAGTTTCATTTAAATTGTGTCAGTTCCCATTTCTCACCACCATTTAACTCCTAATGCTGTTCAATTTGCCACCACTGTGCTCCCAATATTTATCATTTTTTTTCATCATAGTGTTTTTATACCAAGCATGGAAATATAAGTTTTGTTCAGAGATTGCTTGTCACTTGTCTTATAGAGAACAATCTCTCCATTGCTCTGCTTGATTACTTCTGATGAGACTTGGGCTGGAGTGAAACAATACCACTAACATCCACTGCAGGAAATTAGATTTACATTTATCCAGGATTAAATTAAGAGTGATTTTGCAAGAAGTATCAAACTGCAAAGCTTCACCTAGACAGAATAACCTTTGCCTTTCAGAGAGGTCAGGTGGGAGTTAGATCAGCTTGCATGGAGAGTCATATCCATGCCTTAGTAAGCAGACTTAAAAATATAGTACTAATTAGGAACTCAATTTTAAGGAAAACTGTCCTGTTATTTCTTATGGCATTCACTCACTTAATTGCCAATTAAACATTTGCTTGGTTATGCTGGCTTTAAAGAATGTGCTTGAACACAGACTGGAATAAAGATGACCTCTTGAGTCATTTATACCTCCACTGTTCAAAGAAGAATTGGTTCTACTTCTCTTCTCTGGGGCAAGGGACAGAAACATGCTCAGACCCACACATTTCATGGAAGCTGCAAATCTGTTACTAATCCCAGTAAAGCCATATCACCTGGGGAAAAACTACCCTCCTTTATCCCACTGTGTGATATCTGAATTTTCAAACTCCCACTAGGTAAGGTCTCTTTGTAACTCTGCATTTAACAGCACAGGTAGTCATGAATGCTTCATCCCAGCAGACCTGTGGTCACTACATGGTCCCTGAGGAAATTCTCTGGTTACCCTGTGGAGAGGCACTCTGGGGACTTCTTAGGCACAAGTGACTCACAAAGAGTGTTGTAGCAAAGAATTGCATAGAATCATTGACTCATAGAGTCTCCTGAGCTGGAAGGGACCCACTAGGATTATCAAAGTCCAACTCCTGCACAGGACAGCCCCCAGAAATCCCATCCTGTGCCTGAGAGTGTTGTCCAAAAGCTTTCTGAACTCTGTCAGGCTGGTGTTGTGACCCTGCCCTGGGAGCCTGCTCAGTCCCCAGCCACCCTCTGGATGAAGAACCTTTTCCTAATATCCAACTTAAACCTCCTGGACAAGCTCCAGGCCATTCCCCTGGGTCCTGTCACTGTCACCACAGAGAAGAGATCAGTGCCTGCCCCTCCTCTTCCCCTCATGAGGAAGCTGCAGACCCCAATGAATCTCCCCTCAGTCTCTTCTCCAGGTTGTGCAAACCAAAAACTCTCAGTAATTCTGCCTGTGGCTTCCCCTCCATGCCCTTCACCATCTTCACACAGAGTCACATTCCATCTGTATCATCTCTTATTGTAGAGCTCTGCAAACACACAAAATCTGATTTCCAAAATTAAACCCCACTTCTGTGCCCTCTGTGCTGCTATTGTGCAGAAATGGTGAAAAGAGACGCAGGAAAATACAGGGAAGAACTGAGCCTCCCTCTTTGCTTTTCCCTCTGTGAATTTTGCCAACTCTGTTTTTTTGCTTTCTGGGTTAGTTTGTAAATTATCTTCCACATAATACCACAGAGCATTTTGCTGTTGCATGTTAGTTTGGCTGCAAAGTTCTGTGTTTATCTTACAAATTCTTAGTAATTAAGAGAAGGACCAAAGAAAATAGATAAAGTGAAAGAGAAATTAGGAGAAAGAATAAAAGGAAGGGGAGGAGGAGAATGAAGAGAAGGAGACAGGAAGGCAGGAAGGGAAGAACTTTCATAATGAAGTTCTTCAGTAATTTGCTTCTGAAATTATTTTTCCTTCCGAAATTAACTTAAAAACTTACCAACTCAAAACAACACTAAACCCAGATGCTTCTATTGGAGTCAAACAAAAATGTTTTGTGAAACCAGGAAACTCATTTTGTGGGATTATATAACAGCAAAGCCTTTTCATTTCAAGGGTCTATTTCAATATATTTCCCCATTTTCCAATATTTTCAGCTTGACTCAAGGATTAAAAACATTTGTAGTCACTGAACTATCTGAAATTTTAAGATGCCCAGAGAGAAAAACAAGGGTCTATAAGTCAGTCTCCTTCTTATGCTTTACATCTCAATATAGATTAAAATGTCAGGTAATATTCATGGTTAGAGCCTGGCAAAGTGTTCATCTTTACTACAGGTGCAAGATGGATCCATTTTACCTTAATTCAACTGGACTGTGTATCACTGTCCAGGTGCTTCACCTTATTTCAGAAAATCTCAGCTATCCAGAAGAAACTTTCATGGTGAAACTTGCAGGGCAAATCACTCCATGATAAAATGATAAAATGCAGGATGAATTCCAGCTTCCATAGGATTATTTTTGCAGAGAGTGAAACAATGTTCTGTGCCCTGTTTTAATTTCCCATCCCCACTTGTATGTCTGATCTGTGCCTACCATGTCACTTTGGAGAGCTCTGTATTTTCTGCCCCAGTGCCATTTTAACATCCTTAATCCCAGCAAAATCAATGACTGTCCAACCAGCACTGCACTAGGGACAACTTGAAACCTCTATTTGTTTGCTATAAACCAATAGTCTGGAAATCATGGGAGCTACAAATAAGGATTGATGTGCTGTACAGTCTGGCATAGAAAGAAAAATGGCCTTTTATCAGGAAGGGGAAAACATGGAATGACACAGAGCAGTGCAGGAGACACTTTTCAGAGAACTGGGACTGGAAACACGATGCTGTATCCCTCCCAGTTCCTTTTGCCAACCTGGAGTTCAGACCACTCAAAATTTTACCAGTGAGTTTTAAAAAATGAAACAAAAAAATTATAGTTATCATCAAATATGAAAGAGATGCAGGGCAGGGGTATTTTAGTAAAATAAGCTTGCTTTAAAAATGAAAAATATTTATTTATAAAAAAGGGAATTCTTACAGTAACAGATGGGTTTTAAAGCTTTTGCCATTTCTCCTTTTCTTATCTGATCCATCATGGGAAAACAGATTTTCTTGTGAGAGATTTCACAGAATCATAGAAAAGTTTGATTTGGAAGGGATCTCAAAGGTCATCTGTTCCAACCCCCTGCCATGGGAAGGGACATCTTCCACTATCCCGGATTGCTCCAAGCCCTGTCCAACCTGGCCTTGGACTCTCCAGGGATGGGGCAGCCACAATTTATCTGGGCAAGCAGGTTGAGTGTTTCCATTTGCAGAAAAATGGAAATAGTTGTAATAATAATGAACAAAAACCTGCCTACTATCCTGATTCACCTGAAGATGAAGAAAGAATTCTTAATATTTGAAAAGCAGGAATTTATCCCCATGACCCCTCTCATACTGTATCATAGAATCATAGCATCATTAAGGTTAGAAAAGACCTTTATATTCATTAAGTCCAACCATTAACCCAGATCCACTGCCATGTTCATCATCAAACCAAGTCCTCAAGTGTTGTATCCACAAGTTTTCAGAGCAGTCCCAGGGATAGTGATTCCACCACTTCACTGAGTAATCTGTTCCAATGCTTAGAAATGTTTTCAATTTTTTTTTTTTCTCTAATATTCAATCTAAACCTCCCCTGGTCGAACTTGGGTGATCAGGGTTCAGAAGTGTGGTAAATCTCAACATGGAAGTGTGAACAGCCCTGGCAGGACTCTGGGGTGCTCAAGCACTCAGCTGTGAAGGCTGCAGAGGTGAACAGAGGCAGAGCTGCTCATGGGGATCACATTCCTGTGCTGGAGGAGGAAGGGAAGGATATTTACTAATTCATGTTGAGGGGAAGCACAGAAAAAGCCAAGGCTTTGTGGGAGGAATTCAAGTCTCTGCATCTTCTACCATGACAGCTCAGAGAAAAAAAAAAATTACCTGTTGTATAAAAACCCAGCAGCAGAATTATATATACAACAGTTATTTCCACAGTTATTCTCCTCTACCAGTAGAGCTCAGTCACTTCTGGACCTCACAGAGAATGGCAGAATCATTTATCTTGGTAAAGATGTCTAAAATCATTGAGTCCAACCCACACCACCAAGTCCATCACTAAGCCATGTCCATAAGTGCCACAACAGACACCCAAAAACTTCCAGGGACAGTGATTGTAGCACTTCCCTGGGCAGCCTGGTCCAGTGCTTGGCAGGGGATGTCAGTGAACAATTGTTTTTTGTAATATTCAATCTAAACTTCCCAGTGCAACTTGATGCTTTTCCCACTCATTCTGCCATTTGTTTTCTGGGAGGAGAGACCAATTTCCCCCTCAGTACAGCCTCCTGTCATGGAGTTATAGAGAAATGTTCCTGAGCCTCCTTTTCTTCAGCTGCTCCTCATCAGCCTCATGCTCCCCTTCCCCAGCTCTGTTCCCTTCTCTGGACATGTTCCAGAAGTGTCTTTTTGGTAGTGATGGCCCAAAAACTGACCCCAATATTCAATGTTTGGCCTCCCCAGTGCCCAGCACAGCGGGATAATCCAGCAAACACAAAACCCAATGAGGTGTTTCCAACCAAGTGGAAAACGTTCTGTAACAACAATGCCTAAGCTCCACAGCCTGGTTTTGTAAGATTATAGCAAGCAAGTGGAAATAAAGCCACGCCAGTTGTGACTTTTAAACACATTCTTACGTTTACAACACAGACTCGTACACACAGAGCATCGAGCACAAGGCCATGAATCTTGTTTAGTGGGTGGTTATAGTTGTATGTAAAGAGTGGAGATTAAATTAAGCATTGCAGGAAGGTAGTGCATCTTTTCTGGGCAATTACACATACCTTGTATAATCTAATGAGCTGTTACTGGACCCTAATGGAACATTTAAAGAGAGTTATTGTATTTTTTCACAGTTTGCTGGATTGGAGAAGTTAATTGATTTACCAGGGAAAATGCCTCTCCCTTTCCCTAGACCCCCACCTTCTTTTTGAACACATCCAGAAATAGAAACACAGGAAGAAGAAAGAAAAGGGTAGGTAGTAATTGAGTACAACATCATTAAAAAGAGATGAGTTCCATGATATCTTCCCTGATAACAATCCACAGTGGTAACAGCAATACTCAGCTCTGTAAATCCATAGATTCCAAAGAGTGTTGCACTGAGGAAAATAGAGCATTTCCTTCTTTCAACTTGTCATTAAAAAAAAAAAAAAAAAAAAAAAAAAAAAAAAAAAAAAAGCCACTGCAATATTCAAATGCAGTGCTCTTTTTTTTTTTTTATTTTTTTTTTTAATATATATTCTACTTCTACTGGAAAATTTATTAAACCACAGAGTGCTTTCAAGCACTATTTAAAGCAAGATGTTATGGAAGTACATTCTCCCAGTTTTTTTGTGCATTGTGTGAACTATATATGGAGCTTCAGTGTTTTTTGGGGAGCAAGATTTGGGCTCAGATTAATAAATACTGGTAATAATCACAGGCATAATAATCACTTTTTATCTAACTATTAGCAATAACTTCCCCTGAGTTTAGAGGAGGAAACCAGAGCTGACCCCCACATGAAAGCAGGCAAATGTAATTTCCCCAGATTGTGCTCCATCTCTGCTGCAGTCAGAAGGGCTTTTTCTAGAAAAAATGTATCAGGTTGATAATTTCAATCTAATGTTTTATGAGATGGCTTCTGAACATGTTATCCAGCTGGGATTCAGGGTCTCCCAGGGGTCTGCTGGAATTTGGACAGTACAGACAGTGCAAACCTGTGTGGTGTCACTTTGGTTCTGCTCCTGCTTTGTCAGCAAAGAAGGGAATTCACATTCAGAGCTATCACAAAGGACTTCAGCCTTGTCTCTCCTTTCCTTTTCCTGATGTGATTTCCTTAACTCAGTCGGACACAGGCTGACAGCAGAGGTGTGGCAGCTTTCACAGAGCCTCCTGCCAAGGTGATCTGTAGTTTCTGGGATGCCAGGAACAGTTGGGATCACTCCAGACTGGGATAGTGGCTCTCCAGAGAAACACCTCCCCAAGGGCTGCCAGCACCTCCAAGCAAGTCCACAAAATAGAAAGGAGTTGCCAAAGATAAATATATTCTTTAGAAAAATGTTGTCCTTAAGAAACCCCTGAATGTCAGAGCTGGACAGCAGCAGGTGAAGTGACTAATTTCTTTCCAGTTGTTTTCATTGTACAGGTTAAAACAAAGAGGAATTCCCAGTGAGACAGTTTAGAGGTTGAAATGTTGAGTTTGAAGTAATTTTGCTCCTTAAAGGAGTCAGAATGACAACTGGTGTGGGGTAGGGCAGGAGAACATCCTTCTATCTGTCCTTGTGGCATCCCTGTTTTTGCTATTTCCATTGCCCAAAAAATTCTTATAAGAAATATGGAACATTTTTATAGATCAGGAAATTACTATTTCCCATAGAAAATTATAATTCTACCTATAATAAGGCAGCCTGTAGTGTTCCATTTGAAGTTACACTTTTCGGTTGCTGGTGACCAAGTTTCTCATTCGCCAAACATTTTTCTTACAACTTATCTACCTTTAATACTCCTAGAAAATTTGTAAGTAATGGTTCATGTATTTCTGAGGCACTTTTTCATGTTAGGAAAAAGGGATATATCATCAGACACTAATGCCCCTCATGTTCTCCTGACATCCATCTTTGTACACTTCCAAGAAACAGCAGGGGATAGACACAGAAAAGACAAAACTGTGCTGCAAGAGTAAAAAAAAACAAACCAAATAAAAAGCCAAGAATGAAAAATATTGGGAAGAATAAAACTGGATACACACAAGAGTTGGTTAAAACAGAATTTTATGATACACAGAGGACTGAAGAATACCAGACTGGGGCTGAAGGAGTGGTTAACTGTGTGGATGTATTAAACTGGGACAGACTGGAAATGAAACCAGTTTTGGGAAGGATAAGTTCTTAATAACAGGCCCAACAGTGTGAGGTGAAATAACATCTGGTAGGACAGAAGGGTGTGTGACAGGTAGACTACAGGATGGGGGGTGCTGGTGAAAGAGGGAAGTGAAAAACAGAAAATTCAGTGGGAAGGAAAAAACAGATTATAGAAAAGGGGAATTGACTTTAGCAGGACAATGTGACAGAGACAAGGAACTGGGCCAATAAGTAGCTATCAGGACTAGTTAAGAAAAAAAAAGACAAAATGACAACTGACAAATTTGACAAAAATAGCAGCATCACCAAGATCAGGGAGATGCATGGCAGATGTTCAATATGTGTTTGTTCTCTATTTCTGTATTGATTAAAAAACAAACAAGGAAACCATATTTTTAAAAACACATGAATTGACTATAAATAAGGTACCCTAAAGCCATTTCACAGATATCTTAGTGAGATTGATCTTGTCAAGTGATGCTGTTAAGGATGTCCATGAGATCAAAACATATTCTTTCAATACATCTTCACTTCTCTCCTGTGCAGAAGCTTTGTCTAGTGGGAATTTTAGGAAAAATTTGGTTATTTGGATAATTCCAGATATTTTCAGTGTGGCTGGATAGCCAGGTGAATGGTCACTGCAAGAACACATCCAGAACAACTTGGATGCAACAAGTTCATTGTTACCAGAGAATCATGGTACCACAGAATCATGGAATGGTTTGGGCTGGAAAGAACCTTAAAGATATCCAGTTCCAGCCCCCAGCCGTGGGCAGGGACATGTTCCACTATCCCAGGCTGCTTGGACATTTCCAAGGATAGGGAGACCACAACTGAACACCCTGTGACAGCGTCTTGCTTCCCTTACCGTAAACAATTTATTCCTAATATCAGACCTAAATCTACCCTCCTTCAGTTTAAAACTGTTCCTCCTTGTCCTATCCCTACATGCCCTTGTCAAAAGTCTCCCTCCTTCCTTTTTGCAAGTGCCTTTTATGTACTGGCAGGTTCTTCAAGTGTAACTCAATGACCATCCACACACCTCCTTTCTCAGACATAAATGCTGTGCCTCCACCTATTCTCCAACACACTAGACCACTGAAGTCTGGAATTTCATCAAGGATATTCTTCTTTATCCTATACAGTTGTCTTATCCTCAAATCAACTCTATTCTTTGCATTAACTAAGGCAGCAGTCCTCTGGAAATGGAAATTAAAGCATATGAGTGAAGACAATATCACACTGCATAAAGCCTGCAAGGGTAAGATAAAATATAATGAGCAACATTAATTCAGACTTTTTCAAACTTCAGGGTAATAATCCTACACTTTAAAAATACTATTTTGGGATTTTTTTGCCTTTTTTTGTGTTTTTTTTTTATTTTTTGCATTTTTTTTTTTTCCTGGGGGGTATGGTTTTGGTTTGTTTTTTTTTTTTTTTTTCTTGTTAGTTTGTTCGGTTATGTTTAGATTTCTCCCTGTGTCGAATATACGAAGGAGATGCAGCTGCATTTTTGGGGGTGTGAGTTGATAGTCCATAGAAACAGTGCCATCTACTGACGTCAGAACAAGTATTTTCCTTCAATTATTTAGGATTACTGCTGATGGGTCCCTAGGAGGAATGTTTTTACAATCTGGTTCCCAGGAAGAGAGTACATCCTGCAGAGAGTGGGAGACAAGACAACTTGGACTTGAATCTTCTGACAGCTGTGAAGATCCCTGACTCAGCTTCCCAAACTTGTCCTGTTTCATGATAAACTTTCATCCTCCCTCCCTTCTGGCTCTGTGTCCAAGCTTTTGAGACATTTCAAAAGGCTTTGGAGACATAAATCAGTCTCCACTGGCTACTGATTTTTAAAAAGGGGATTAGATGTGGCACTTTGAAATGTGGTTTAGTGATCACAGAGGTGCTCACTAGAAGATTGGACTTGTTCATCTTGAGGGTTTTTTTTCATCTTTAATGATTCTGTGCCTCTGTGAAACTGGTTCTCTGTGTAGTTCATTGTTTGGGTTATGTCCTCTCCAGTGATATTTCTATTTTCAAGAAAGGAAGGAAAAAGGAGAGAGAAATAAGCTCCAAAATAATAGTGGCAGTTCCTCCAGCTCTGAGGCCAGAATGTATGGTTTGCATGGAGTTTCTGCCTCTGTATGGCCAATAATTTTCAGAGAATCACAGAAAGGTGTGGGATTGAAGGGACCTTAAAGGTCTTCCTGTTGCATCCCCCTCCAACATCCTTCCTCTGTCCCAGGTGTCTCCAAGCCTCATCCAACCTGGCCTTGGGCAGTTCCAGGGATGGGAGTCAACAACATCTGCCAGCAAGAGTGAGGAAAGTTCATAAACACAAACTGGTAACTCCAGGTGATGCCAAATTTCCTTTAGGGCTGCTGCTGCCTAAAAAGAGAACAATTTTTGGAGTGATAATTTAATAAAAAGCTTGGGTCACCATCCACTAGTCAGGATCTCTGCACTCCTGACATGAACTCTCATGCAAGGAACTGGACAAGGGGCTGTTTCTCCCACACTTTGAAAAAACTGGGCAGGAAGAAGCTGCAATGTTGTTGTGTGCAGGCCCTGAATAGAAAAACGTGACAAAACTCTCCTGATTACTGACCTCTGGCTTGCCATACAAATGAGCATGCATTTGCATAAGCAATAAAAATGTAATTAAAAATCGGCAACATATTAAACTCACATTGAAATCCTCAGGAATATTGCTGCCATTGGGCAAAGAAGAAAATACTATTAAAAGACACCGGTAGTTAAAAGCCAATTAAACATGCCTATCAGTTTTCCATTATCAGCATTGAGTTCTGTAAATAAAAAATATTAATTGCCATAGGCCATGTTGTTAACTGCCAAATGAATCCATACATATTTTTTAACAACATTCAGTGATGGTTAAGCATGCAGTTCATGTGTTTGCTTTGTTAAAAAAATTAAAAGAAGAAAAAAAAAAAGAAAGTGAAAAAGAAGCTTTTGATTACCTAAAGTTTGAAAATCATTACTGAAAAACAACTTCCATTGTGTCATTATTATTCACTTTGGGTCTGATTTCAAATAATTATATCTCATGGACCTGAACTCACGTTTGTCTACTGCTGAAATTTAGTTTCATTTCCCCCACTGCTCCCACCCTGCATTTCTTTTTCTTTTTTTTGACTCACCCCCTATGGAATGACTCATTCTTTGGTAATTAAAGCTGTAGAATTCTGAATGCAATAATTGCCTGTGGGTATCTTTGGTAATTTTTAAATGTGACCTTTCATTTTGCATGTCTAGCTTGGAACACCTTAAAAAGATGTGATTTTCTTAGGGCTGCCATGTGTTACCTTTCACAATTCAATATCTTTGGTCTGGGACTGAATACCCCACCTTACAAATCCAGGCACACAAAATCACTCATGTCTTCCAGAAAGGCTGGCTTCATTGGAACTTCAAAGCCCAAGTAATTCCTGACAAACAAGTGATCTCATTTCCCATGGCAGTGAGGATTCAGCAGTTCATTTCAGCAGCAGTGGTGAATGCCCAGTCCTTTCAGAACCAGGACACGTATTTTAGGTGATTGCTTAGACATTTCAAAACTATTGAAGGAAATTTGGGCAAAATACTGTCCTCATTGAAAAGCAGCCTTTAGGACTCGTAGCAAAGTGCTATTGAACTAGATTTGAAAAAGCTCTAATTATCTCTACCGGAATTTAGGGCTTTAAAAACCCAAACCATTTTAAAAAGCAGCAATGGCAGACACAGCAAAGCCCCTTTTACAACCCTTTTAACCCAGACATTTGCAAAGTCTGCCAGATAATCTCCCTTTCCATTAAGCAGGGAAAATGTATGACACAAAGTCTAAAGGATTTGTGCAAGATGACCCAAGGAATCCTACAAGTGGTGTTATTTGCCTCCTTTATCCTTAACCTTCAGGATATCTGGAAAGTCTGAGCAAACCACCTGTGATCAGCTGACAGTGCCAAACATTCCTCAAAGTAGGAAATTACCATCCATCCCTGGAAATGTTGGAGCAACTTGGTCTGGTTCTCCCTGCCCAAGGCATGGGATTTGGAAGTGGATGATCTTTAAGATTCCAGTCAACCAAACCATTCTGTGATTCTGTGATCCAAGGCAAGCATCCAGCATAGACAATGAAATGTTTTTCATTGCCTCAGTTACACCTCAGCTAAGGAATTTACACAGCCTGGCCTTCAGCTGATATCCACTCAAATAATCTTACCAGGTGCACCCATTAAACTCTCCAAGCCTTCAGCATGATGGCCACTTCCAATCTCCCAGTTATTCCCTGGATGGGCTAATTCTAGAGCTCTGCCTTACTGTATTATTATTTAGAAGACTGTAAGGTACATGAGACCCAAAGGTTGCCAAGGACTACTGAGATCAATAGTGTCAATGGTGCACTTCACCTCTTGGGTTCATGAACTCTGTTAAATTTACACAGTCTTTGTGTCCTGACCAGTGTTGTCCTTAAGAATTTATAGATCCTAAATCTTTTCAGATTACAGTGACAATAGAAAGCTAAGAAATGTGTTACTGTTTATAAGTTTCTATGTCCTGGCTGTTCCAAATGCTAGGGTTTTGAGCACTGTGTAGGCAACAGGGCTGCCTTTAGCTAAAACATAGAATCAAGAGCAGTTCTCAGGTTCAACTACATTTTAGAAGGATTGCAGCAATATGCAGAGCCCCCACAGCTATAGAACAATTATTTCTTTGCACAGCAGAAGCCCTTGGATTGCTCAGAGCTATGGAAGGTTCATAATTTGTCTGAGGAATTTGCTTTGAGGTTCTTCAGCCTCTCCCCACAAGAAAGAACAAATCCCATGAGGAGCAGCTGAAGGAGCTGGGGAGGCTCAGACCAGAGAAAAGTTGGTTCAGGAGAATCTCATCACTCTCTACAACCACCTGAAGGGAGGCTGGAGCCAGGTGGGCTTTGGTCTTTTTTCCCAAGTTACAATTGGGCAAAATGAAGCAATCTCAAGGTTTTGATTGGATATAAAGAAAAAAATATTCACTGGAAGGGTTCTCAAACACTGGGACAGGCTGCCCAGGGCAGTGGTGGAGTCACCATCCCTGGAGGGATTTAAAAGATGTGTATGTGGCACTTGGAACATGGTTTGGTCATGCCCTTGGCTGGGTTTATGTTTGCACTTGATGGTCTTTGAGGGCTGTCCCAACATCAGTGATTCCACAGCTCTGTGGTGCTGTGATTAAGCACTTATAATTTTGAAGCAGACTGTCAGTCCAAGGATTCAATGTGATGAAATCACAGGGACCAATGGGACATGCTCAGTGCTGATGATTTGAGATGGCTTCATTTTTGAGAGATGTCTCCATTAAAGCTGATATTATTTTCTTTGCATAATTTATAAGGAAGAAAACATATTTAATGTCTTGGTTGTATCTGTAATTTCCTAAAACCAGCTATAAGCCAATCCAAAGCACACACAAATAGTTCCCTTTATGCTGTAGTTTATTTATCTCTAAATGTTTCTGACAACTTTAGTTCAGACATGCATTTCTACATTATTCAGAGCAGAGAACAAATGACAGGTTTGAAGGGTTTTGCAGAGCACTGGGATAAGAGGACAAGAAGACAAGGCAGAGGCATTGTCATTCCTGACAAGTGGCTCAGAGTGTGACTGGCCACCACTGCCTGCCTGCAGCTCTTCAAGGCCCAGGGGTGAGTTAGGAGACTGCAGCTGGTACCTGGTGATTTAGGAGCTGTCTTTTCAAAAATGTGTAGATGCCCACCCAAGTCATGCATTTCTTTAGTATGAGCATGAGCAGTGAGTTGTGGATTTGCCTGTGTCTTTCCCAGTGTGTTTATGTTCTGTTCACTGGCATTTATCATCCCATCGACTTTTCCTTTCCTTTAGGAAGATCATTTAACAGCAATTCATATGCATATTTTGCTCATAAAATTAGAAATGTGGACTACCAGTATGTTTTAAATCTGACTTTGAACTCCCTGAAATCAGAATTTTCTTCACTGGAGGGGTTGTACACTGAGTGCCACAATGCTCCAGTAAAATCCTCTAGGGAAATTAAGTTGTGCCTAACTGGAAATGGTCCTGCTAAAAGAAGTCTGAGGTGCTGCATTCACTGGTTATGTTGGAGATTTAGACCTTTATTTCTTCCTTCTGTAATTGAATTTCTTTCCATTTACGACATACCCTAGAGATTCCCAAGAAGTGTAAACAAGCCTGCTGATAGGATCTCCTGACATATATGTTTTCTATCAGGATATAATAAAAAAATTAATGTGTTAGTTAATTTCTCTTCAAACTCCTATCTCACCTTTAATTGAAAATGAAGATGTGTTCACACGCATCTTCAGTAATTAAACCCCTATCACTTTTTCCTTATCTAATTAATGAAGAAAGGGAAAATCAGAAATTGCAAATTGAGCATGAAAACAAACAAAATTTAATTAGGGTTTTGTGTGCGTATGAAGATCATATAAGAGAATATGGTTAAAGGGAAATTTTAATAACTGCTTGCAGGTGTTTGAGCTATAATTAAATTTGTGAATTAAAATGTTGCAAAGAAATTTTTAACATTTGTATTACAGAAAGGAACATCAGTTGAAGAAACAGAGAAAAGAAAAAAACCCAAATACCAATTCTTGGCAGCATTTGACCTTTGAGAGGAGTCCAATCAATTACAGCCATCCTTTCACATTTCCCAATTTAGAGAGATGCATTATTTTACCATGATGACATTTACTTAACTTTTGCATGTTTCTCAGTCCTCCTGAAGGCAGCAAGAGTCAAATATATGCATTTTAAAAATCCCTCTATTCAATACTCCCCTGAAAAACGATTTAAGCTTGTACTGAAGATTTTTTCCTAATTTAAAAAACATTTCTCAGGTAAGCAGCAGAAAGAGGCACATATTTATGTGTTAAGGAATTCATATTTCTCTTCTGTTGCTGCTGCTTAAGATGCAGTTTTGTTGTGCTCCCTTCAGCAGTACAATGCCAGACCAGTTTATGTGTAGTAGTATCACTCTATTTTTATAATTATTGACTATTACATGTATCTATAAATATTTATATAAGAACATATAAGTATAAAATTGTGCCTTCATGCCACATGGAAGTGGTAGGTATTTTGGGCTTCATACAAAGTAAGAGAAAATGCAGTGCTGAAGAGGAGATCTGTGCCCTAATGCACGACAGCCAAACTTCACACATGTAGGGAAGTGCTTTTGCTCACCCAGAACCAGCTGGAACAGGTTATTCAAGTTATTTAGGCACATGGTGTGATTTCTAGGATCTGTGCAGGGCCAGGAGCTGGACTTTGAAGATCCCTGTGGATCCCTCCCCTTCTCTGACTCTTTGATTCCATGGTTGCATTGATTGTTAAGGAATTCCAGCCTTGGTCTGTTGTTCCACCCATCAGACACCCTTGGTGGTATAAATTATTCTTCTTGATGCTTCCAGTTTTCTCCCAGTTGACTGCAGAAGAGCCAGGATGACTATAGACTATAAATTTGCATTTTATATTCAAAATTTGGGTAAAGAATCCCCAAATGATGAGCTTTTGTCTTGAGCATCCAACCAGAGAAGACACGTTGGGGTAGCAAGAAGCCTCATTATCTTTTCTTGTTGGGGAGCCCTGAGGTGCAAGGAGGCAATCAACTGCTCAAATGCAAACACTGAGGTCTCATTTAAGGTTTAATACTTTTCCCAATCAAAGAACTTTCCTGTCTATTAATTACCCCACTGTCTCCCATTGAAAAAAATAGATCCTTTCAAAAGTAAAAGAGTATTCATTATAGTCTCTATGTGTGAAATATAGCAGCAAAGGTATAATTATGTAATTGCACTGCCTTTTTTAGATCAATTACATTATTATATCATCCCTGAGGTGTTCAGATACTGTGGTGTGATGGGTGTGGGACTGACTATTCCAGTGTATTCTGGGATAGATAATAATATATTTGTATTGGGATTCTCATACAGAAATAGTCCCTCACGTAATCAAATATCCCATTTCCTTCCTGGATACTGGTAATTTTGGAAGAATGGAAATGAATCAATCCTTTAGCACTCCTTTTTGGTGAACTGCTGGGCTTTCTCAAGCAACCACTCATCAGAAAAAGGCTTTTTTGCTTTTCAAGACATTGGGAAGAGACAGTGTTCAAAAAGATTCATATCATCCAAAGATGTGAAACAGTTTGGAAAGTGAGACTGTATTAATTAAGAGAGAGCCCAGCTAATGCATAACATCATCCATGGATGCTGAAACAGGAGAAAGGACACAGTCTGTCTGTAAGAAAGGCACAGCAGAGCAAATATCACATTCAGTTCACAAAACTTGGTCATGGAAAAAGGAAAGCTGAAGAGGACTCAGGGAGAGAAACAAATTTGGGCATCATCCTTGACACTATCTGGAAAAAGTTTAGAGAGATGTTACTTCTCCAAGCAGTAGGAAGAAAAATGTTTCAGTTGTGGATCAAAGAAATAGCAAAGCTGCGGAGATCTTTAATGTACCATGTTTTAATAGTCATAATGAAAAAAAAAAAATCAAGTTTTCAGAGAAAATCCTCACCATTCTGTACTGACCTAATCTGTTCCCAGTACGCAACTTGAGTATACACATTTTGTTTTATTTTATTTTATTTTATTTTATTTTATTTTATTTTATTTTATTTTATTTTATTTTATTTTTAAAAATTTTATTTTATTTTTAAAAATTTTATTTCATTTTTTAAAATTTTATTTTATTTATAATTTGATTTTTATTTTATTTTATAACATATGACTCAGGGTACCTAATGCCAGTTGATTGCAGTAAGATTGTCCCATAGAATCATAGAACTTACCCTGAAAGGGACAGGAGTTCAACAATTAAGAGAGAAAGAGAAAAAGCTTTTGGAGAGCTTTGCAGGGAAGTTGAGATTTGATCAGGCTTAGTCAGGACTGTCTAAGTGCATCTGTCAAGAATTTTGGGCAGGATTTAATTGCTAAGTCAACCTTGGGAGAGAGAAAGCAGAACAGTGAAAAATACCTTTCAGGTTTTGAGAATGAGGCACTGGGTTTTTAATTCTGCATTCAAAATCAGGGCAGTTTTTAAGGAAAGAATTGAATAAGAATTCCATTTTTGGAAGTGGAGATGAGAGCTGGATTCAAACCCACAGAACAACCATGGTGGATATTGGGGGGAATTTGAGCAGAACCTGGTAAAATACAGGAAACTCAGTAATTCAGCAATTGTGTCCCATTTGCTAGTGCTGCACCATTTTGTGTCATTAATGCCAACCTCTGGCCACTGCTGCTCTAAACAATCAAGAATTATTTCTTTTACTTAAACAAAATTGCAACAAAGGTCACATCCACCAGGGAAGACATTTCCAAAGTAGGTGTAGCCACCTCTTTTCAGTGGCAGCTTTAGCTGACAGCAGCATTTGACCAAATAAATATCCCGTGTACTACAATTTTCTTCTCAAGAAAGAGAGTTAGAAACTTCTATTTTTTAATTTATTTTTCTAAATTGAGTCAATTAAAAAGAGAGAAGAAAGACAGTAACTTTAAATATCAATAGGCTTTTGAAAGACTAATATTGACAGAAGCAGAATATTGGATTTTAATGAAAACACACCAGGAAAATATTGTATTTCAGAAAAGAATTAAAAATATAACAGACATGCACAAAACTTAATAAGTGCATATAGAAATTAAATTAAGGGAAAAGAGTTTCAATTCATGCAAACTGATTCCTCTCTACTGATTTTAGAGATTCATACCATTCCTGTTAGAACTTTTTTCAGTGCATTGCAAGATAAACCCAACAAAAACATCAGTGAAAAAGTCCTGTATAAATAAATGCTGCTACTCAAACCCTGTAAATGATGAGACCAGACCTGGGTGCTAAGGGCTGTGAGCAGTGAAAGTTCTGACTGTTCCAACTCTCCAAACTCAGCTGTATCTGAGTCAGACAAAATGGTACAATAATGGTTTGTACATTGGGGGTTTATGTAGACAAGGAAATTTACTGGATCATATTTGCAAAGGAACATCTTCCTTTTTCTCAATTTCCTGCCAGTACTTGTTCTCCTTGTGAATGGCTACCACAGACAAAGGGATGTGGTTTTTTGTTTAGGTTTTTTTTTATTATTATTTATAAAACTTTGAAACAGAGAGTAGAATTATGACAAATAAACACTATAACATCTTAATCTTGTGTAAGTTCATTAATTTTCTTTTTAAGCCTCCTTGCATTTATAACATTAAATCAGTATCCCAACTTACTTGACAAAGCATTTAAATGCTTTCTTGCTGTTTGAGCACCACAGCTTGTAAGTAAATATTTACATCCTTCAAAGGAAGTGACTAGAAGAGCAAATCTCTGTGTTATTTCTTTGAAAATAAATAATATTTTCCAGGATTCTCCATACTGGCTTTAAACCTGGGAAACACAGCTTTAGATTTTGTGGTGACGTCATAGACACCTATACACATACACATATCCATATTTCGCTATGTATTTTTATATATTTATTGCAGTTTTAAATGTTTGTAGCCCAGCATCCAATATAGAAACTGCTCAAAGAAATAGGCTACTGAAACATCAATGTAACAGTTACCTAACATACATTCATAAACACACATATATACATATATATATACATATATGAGTACAAGAAACTTCTAATTTTGCACTCAAGTACAAAATTTTTACTGAAGAAGATTGGTAGTAATGAAAATTCTAAAGCAATCATGAGCAAAATATCACTGGATATTTTCCACTTTCAGAGCATTAAAAGAGAGTCAAAAGCTTTTAATTTTTAATTCATTTTCCTGTTAATAACAAGATTGAAGAAGATAGGTAATGATGAAATTCAAAAGCAGTGGCAAGCAGAATATCATTGGATATTTTCCACTTCTAGAGCCAGAGGCAAGTCCATGCTTTTTTAAGGCAAGAAGGAAATTCAGCATTGAGATTTTCTGCCTGGTTACTTCCTCCCCTGAACTCTGAGATAGTGGCCATGCCATCAGGCAGGCTGTGGACTGGTGAGACTTCATGGCCTGATCCAGTATGGAAAATCCTGTGTTCCAGACATTTGAACATTCCATTTGATGCTACAATACATATTCCTGTAAGCTCAGGAATTAGAAGAAGAAAGGTATTAAGTTAAGCCAGTGGGAAGTTTTAAATTATTTAATCACTATCTTTCAAAGTGAATTTTTGTCAGCACAATTCTGACAGACAAGAGCTGGCAGAGCCCCTCCATCCCCTCTGTCCTCATGTACAGATATTTTTTTTACTGGAGGGGAAGAAGGCAGCACTTCTACCCTCCTCTCCCCCTGTAAAGGTCTGTTTGTAAGTGAGGGTCTCCAGAATTAAAATGACCTTTCCCTTTTTCTGAAATCTCAGCCCCTCCCCAAGCTGCCTGTGAGACACAGGGCTCTGCCTCTGCTCCCCCAATTCTGATTCCTCTGCTCCTGCAGGAAATTCCATCTCCAAATTTCAAAGCAGGTCCAGTGGGTACCTAATCACATGCTGATGCATCCAAACATTTGCAATTTTTTGCAGAAAGAAAGAGAAGATTTTTTCAGCTTTGCACCACTGGATTAAGGGTTGGATTTTAAGATCTTAGAGGTCATTTCCAACCTTAAAGATTCTGGTTTTTCTTAGGGAAGGTTAAGGTTGTGTTCTCATTCCTCAGCATCTCACTACCTTGATTTCACTGGAATTATGCAGTGGAATTATTCCCTACAGAATTTGAGCCTCCAAGTGGAAATCAAATTTACTGTGTCTTTAGTACTTAACTAAAATAACTCATTATTACTTGTTTTTGTTTTGGCAACACAGAAAAATCTCACTGCTCCTTCTGAGTGAAGCTACAGCCCAGTTGTGCTGAGTGCCAATGAATGTTTACTAATTAAAAACACTCAAACAAACACAGCCAGGTGAAATGAAGAATTTTACTGTTATTATTCCAACTTCACCTTCAGGAAATTAAGTCCCACCAGAGACAAGGACACTTCTCTGAAGTCATTTGCACAAACCTTGAATGAGCTGGAGGCTGTCCCTCCCTTGAGGACGTGTCTGATATCTCAGACCCACTTTCCATCAGCTGAGAGCTCCATGTTGAACATTTCCTATTTCTCTAATTTCCATAAAATCCTCATTTTCCCTGCCCAGCAGATCTGCACAGATCCATCTGACACTCCTGTCTGTTGTTCAGCTTGACACACTGATTTTCTGTGAACACCTCTAAGGAAAATTTATCTGGGGGTTTTGTGTTCCTGCCAAGAACCAGCCTAAGGGATTGGACAGACAGAAAACAGTCAAGGAAAAAAACCAAAAGTAGCCACAACAAGCAGGAAAAATTCACTGCTTAAATCAGAACTTTGGATTGGGAGATGTAATCTGTTTAAACCCTTATTTTCTGATGGCTAAAAGAATGAAAAATAAAGCCCTTTGATCAAAGTTTTGTGTCCTTGTCATTTTCAATAAAACATCACATTGCTTCCTTAAAAGATCATAAAGGACAAAAAGCTTTGGAATGGGCCTTGGATTTGAAATTGTCTGTAATGTCTATAAAGCATGTAATGAAATTCTGTGCATACTAAGACTGTTATATACTACACAACAATTTTTTGAAAAATACCCTAAATTAGCTTACAAGGCTAATGAATACAATCTCAGAGTTTAAAAAGAAATAAAAGAAAGAATGAGAGTGAAAAGAAAAAAGGATAGGTGATGAAAGGAATTATGGAAAAGCACATCCAGCACCCCCTAATTCCACTGCTACAGTTTGTTTTAAGGTTGTTTAGAGATGCAGAGAGGAAAATGAGGCAGCCTTTTGTGTTTTCTAGAAGTTATTGCCTGACATTTTTCTTTCCTGAAACAGTGTACAGTTTTCAAGAGTATGAGGAGAACTGATATTACAGACAGAGAGATAAGAAAAATATTAGTAATAACACCCCATAAACTCTATGTAGAATGTTTCCATAAGCTAGGGAGGTATCTAAAGAGCCACTATAGACAGAAATTTAGTAATGTGACTTTATACAAACTCTCCACCCTTCACTGAGGAGTGAGGTGGTCATTCACCTCAAGGGTGGATGGCAAAATCCCAGGAAGTTTTCAGTTTCCCTCCTCCCACACACAATATTCTGAGTAGAATATTTTACATGTTAGAAGATAAAATCAAGGTGCATATTAAAATGGAGCAGTGACATTCCACACCCTCCACTCTTAAATAAATGGAGAATTCTCTCTAAATGTTGCCTCAGAGTTGCTCTTGGTCTAACAGCTCTGAACACTTTTCATGTGCACATCTGAACAGACTGAAGAGTAATTCCATTTTCCTTTGGGTGTCACAGTTTGGAGAGTGTGGAGCTCAAACTCCTATCCCTGACATGTTCATAAAATAGTCAAGGGTCACAAACTGTCCTGAAGTTAGAGTAATACCAGGAATTCTGGGGAAGACTGAGGATGCACTCAATATAATTTTTAGGTAAAATCAGCTGCTGATTTTTAGAAAGTGAGTATAAGCAGAGGGCACATGTGGAAAGAACCTTCTCTGTGAAAATTCCCCAGTTCTTCACAACCTTTTTAATAAATTTCAGAGTCTACTTTTAATCCATGCTGTTGTCTTAGTAAATAATTACTTATTTTCTTGTTTTTTTTCTGTCATAGAGATACAATTGTCACTCTAACTGTGGGGCCAGAAAATCTGGTTTTATGAAAATATTTACAGCAAAGGAGAAGTTTCATGTGTGGACTCTGGTCTGATACAGAGGGATCATCCTTTCACTTGCCATCACAATGAGCCATTAAGGATGTCCTTGCTACCAGAAAATTCAGAAATCACACAGGGGCAACATAATCCAGATATTTCCTTGCTGCATTAAAGAAGGTAAAATATCTCTATTTTTTAAAAATATTATTCCATGCAGAAATTTATCCATGCATTCATAATTCAATTAACTATGTTAACACAGTCAAAGGTTAATTCTTGCAAAAGTTATCAGGTTTTACCTAAATTAAGCTGAATTAGGGTGGTATCAAGGGCTTCCAGATTAGTGTCTCTTCAATATCAGAATTTAAGCTAGAACAATCCTCAGGTGTTAAGTGCTTCTGGATGAAAAGCAAAACAATTGTGCTTTTTGCAGGCTGGGTGGGTGTTAGAATTTATATCAACATTTATGTTTTCTGACCTATTTAATGAGTTCAAGTTGAAATGAAATACATATTGGTCCTAAAATAAAAAATAAAAAAACAAAAACAAACAAGCAAACAAAAAACCAAACAAAAAAAACCCCAAAAAAACTCAAACAAAACAGAATTAGAGCTAGAATTAAGCTTTGGAAGAAAGAAAAGAGGGCAATGGAAGAATGAAACAGGATCTGATCTTTCTTCTTTTCCTTGTTGATCATGGTTTATTCCTCTTTTAATTTGCATGGTGTGTGCATTGCTGCTTGCCTGCATTTAAGTCTGATTTTCCCTCAGCATGATTATTTTAAACTATTAATTATGACCCCATCCAAGTGCTCAGAACTTGGAATCCTGTGCTGGTTTGGCACTGGAATGAAATAAATTGCTGAAAATTCAAACAGTTCTGATTTTCATAACATTTTTGTCTGTTTCTGTGATATTTTTCACTGTGTTTGGGATAGACTCATGGAATTTGTAATTCCCTTTTGAACCATATATGGGCCACCAAGATGATCAGAGGGATGGAGCACCTCTCCTGAAAGGAAACTGAGTTTATTAAGCCTGGAAAAAAGAAGATTTTTGAATTAGCAGATATTTAATCCATCATGGTTCTTCATGATGGGCTGCAGGGGGACAATGTGCACTTCACTGGGGGTACAGAGGAATCTCCAACCTTGTGCCTTGTGCCTCCCTCTCCTTCTCTGAGCCCCTGATCCTTGTCTGAGCATCCCAGTGAAGCTGAGGAAAGCACAGAGAGCAGGAGATGAAATGATAAAGGAATGCAGCCTTACAGAGACAGATGCCTTAAAAAGAGAGACTGTAAAGCCCAGGCTTCTTCTCTTTATAACAGACAAGGCAGATAAGGGGAAAAATTCAACTTTACAAAACCATAAAGATGGTGGATAAGCTGGATGTAACAGATCCATAATGTTAAAGTGGGGAACTCTCAATAAAAAAAAGGGAAACTGGATAAAACAAAATCCTTTTTTATACAAATGACAGTGAAATTCTGTACTTTGTTGCCACAGAACAGAGGCAGACAGGACCAGAAGTTCAAATTGAAATTAAATAAATTGATGGACAGCAGGTCCATAAATAGATACTAAAAAGATTAGGCAGAGACAGACCCTCCAGCATCACTAACAGATCATGCTCAGAGAATTCAAGGGGAATGAATGACAAAAAGTACCCAGACATGTGCTTTTCCTAGATATCACTTCCTATTTCCCCTTTCACAGAGAATATAGGGTTAGACAGAATATTGATGGGAGCCACAAGATGCTCTTGAGTGCATCTGCATTGTCTTTACCTCACTCAAGTACCTGTAACTCTCTGTCTCAGCCCAAAAATAGGGGCTCATCTTCCCCCTTTTTGCAACCCCTGAGTGCTAAAGGGACAGAAAATCATAAAAAAGGGAATTTAGCCTGAGTCAGGGGGGTGTAATCACAGAGGGAGACCATGAATATTTTAAATTGCCATAAGAAAATGGAAAGACTCAGATCCTGATGTGCATCTCTTTGAGTATAAATAAGTAAATCTAGCCAGAAAAAATAGGCAAAAGGAAATTCATCTAGCCAGAAAAAGTGTTTATTTCTAGATAAGGAATTAATTTTTTTCCATGAGACAATGGAGGGGAGCTTTCATCCCCAAGCCACTTCCAGATTTTCCAATTTCCAATGTCCACCAGCAGGAAAGTATAAACAGACACCCAGATGGCTGCATGAGCATAAAGAAATGATTATTTTTCTCTAAATTAGGCAATATATGCCTGCCAGGATTCTTTTTGTCATGGGCTTTGAAAGTCCAATTCCAGAATTATTTTTTTAACTTGAATGAAAATTTGGAAGAAGGAGTTTGGAATATAATTTTGATGAATTCTGAAATAAAGTAATTGTTTACAAAGTAATTGTTGTACAAAGAGAATCTATGTACAACTAGAACTACAAACCAGCTTGTGAGGACATCACATGTTGATGGAAATTCAAGGAATTTCAAGCAGAATCCAGTGTGTTATGTGATGTGTTGCTGGTTTATTTGCACTTGTGTGAAGTGTAGTGGAGCAACATTTCCTTGAACATTTCATCTCCAAGTCTTCATGAGATTTATCACCTCTGGCTCATTGAGAAATCCATTTTGCCCTACAACCAGTGCTTTGAAGTAAAGGTATTCAATTCTCCTAACATGCAGAATTCTGAAATAATTGCAGCAGTCTTGACTTCTGGACACCACAGGACCAATCCTCTACTGAAAGCCTAGATAAATTCAAACATCAGATCCCTCAGGAACTCAGTTTTGAAAATCTCCAAGGAAAGTGACACTCCACCCTTCCAGACCCCTGTTCTAATATTTGACTATATATTTTGTGCATAATTTTTCCCTTATACCAAACAGAAATTTTTCCTCTGACCATTCTCATCCATTACCTGCAGTCCTTCATAATACAGCCCTGAGAGGTCTGGGTCCATCCTCTCTGTCATACAGTCATAAAATATGTTTAATTGGAAGAGATTTTAAAGATAATTTCATTCCAACTCCCTGCTTTGGACAGGGACACCTTCCACCAAACCAGGTTTCTCCAAGCCCTGTCCAACCTGGCCCTGAATGTTTCCAGGGATGGACCAGCCACAGTTTATCTGGGAAAGTTGTGTCCTAGTATTTCCTAGTAGCACATCACAAATTCCTAATTTCCTAGTGGTATATTACAAATTTGTCCAAGGAGATGTGTGGACAGAAAACCAAAACACTGGAAGCCTTATCCTCAGCCTAGTGTTGCAATTCCTCAGTTCAGGGCCCCTTTCATTTACCAGTTCACTGAAATAACTTCACTTGAGAGCAAAACCATCTCTGCTCTCCTTCCCAGAGCACAGCTCAGCTCATCCTCTGAACAGAACACATTTCCAAGTGTGATTGAATAGAAACTGCTCCATGTCAGTAGCATGAATTCCCTGAACTTCAGCCTCAAAGGGAGGTGAGGAAAAGTGTGTCAGAGTGAGAATGAGCCTGGACACACACTGCACACTGTAGCACCCTTTCTTTCCCCCTTTTTCCCATTTTTTTTTCTTTCTTAGCAGTTGCAGGAACATGAAAGTGAATTGCTGTGTTTGTTCAAATGGCACAGAATCTAAAAGCAATTTGTGGTGACAAGGTCACATGGGGCAAGTGGAGGCTTTTTATAGCTCTACAGAGGGCTGGGGAGTATATCTGCTTTATATATACACACAGTGAGAAATAAAAAATATTTTACTGTTAATGATACAGCCTCAGCAAAAGAAATAGATTCAGCTCTACAGAGGATAATGTGTGAAATTATATTGAATTTTCCAGGCAACTTAACTGTTTTCAGGATTTTTAAATGGGGGGGGGGGGGAAGCAGCAGAGGAAAAATGCAGAATGCTCATTTCCAAGGGAGGTTTGGATTTGATATCAGGGAAAATGTCCTCTCTGAAAAGGTGGTTGAAATAGGCTGTCCAGGGAGGTGGGGGAGTCACCATCCCTGGAGGGTTTAAAAGAGGGGTTGATGTGGCATTTGGGGACATGGTTTAGTGCTGGAGCTGGCAGGGTCAGTGTAATGGCTGGATAATTTTGGAGGTCTTTTCCAACCTTAACAATTCCATGGTTCTTTAAGAACAGAACAAGAAACACAAAACAGAATCTACACTTGGTAAATCCTGGTAAATTTATGATGAATAAATTCTAAATAAAAGAAAAGAAACATAACAGAAGGAATTGCCACAAACACTTGGGGGCTTCTTAGTACTTAATTAAAAGATGCCAGATTTGTTTTTAATGTTAATAGTAACAATTTGCATACACATTTATTCGCTGTTAAAATAGTGGCTCAAGGCCTATTAAGATATGCAGGGTGATTCCTAATTTTTGTTATTATTATTATTACTATTATTATTGTTATTATTATTTTTAGACATCTGTTTAGTTAAAAGTGCATTGCACAACTGGGATAAAGTGTTGCAGCTGAGCCAGGACAGAGGTGGAATCTGGAGGAATGACCCTAAAATGGTTTCTTAACTGTGAAATGTCCCCCTCGTGCTCCTCACACAATAGAAACCACCCTTCTGATAGTGTTTTCTTTAATAAACCATTCCACAAATTCCAGGCTCCACAAATTGCTCTGCCCCAGGAGCATGAAAATCTTTGTGAATTCAAGAGCTTTAGACACACTGCTCCAATACATATGGGTATCACAAGCCTGAATTTTCCAATATTCCCCTTTCCTTTGGAAAACAGCTCCTCATCCAGTGACCATTAGGTCAGCTACAGTTAACAATAAACAATTAACAATTAAAAGCCTTTTTTTCCTAGGGGGTGCTAATTAGTATTTGCAGCTTTTGTCTGGGGCTATACCTCAGTTTTTATTTTCAGCCCATGCAGCACAGTTGTATGGGCTGTGCCTAACTCTTCTGGTTTGTAGCAACATATGGTCCTAAACTATTCTCATCAACTGTTATCATCTTCCTCTCAGAAGAGTCTGAACCCAGTTGAAAAGATATGAAAATATATGAAAATATATGCTGAAATCCAACACACAATCCAGATCACATCTCGGGATAAGAAATTCAAGCCTTTTCTCTAGATGGGGAAAGCCCCCACACTGGAGGAAGGTGGCAGAGAGGAAAAAAAAATGAAAGGCATGAGAAAAAAATATAAAAAGAAAAAGGCAACCCCCCAATCCTATGATTATGACATGCTGAGAATGAAGATCTCAAAAAGCAGAGATGCTGTTTCTCACAAATTTTTTTGAGATTGTCAGGAGCAAACAAATACCACAATCATTCAATTACATCTATTAGAGCCAGTAAAGCACAAAGCTCCACTCTGGGGTCCAGACACCCACTTCAGAGTGTGGGAAGGTGTTAATAGTAATGCAGGGAGACCAGACATGTTCAGAAAAGTTTGGAACCCATCTGTGGCATGGAGAAGAGAACTTTAGTAGGTGTAAATCAAGTGAAGCATGGCTGAAATTTCCACCAGGCACAAATCTGCCCCAGTGGTTCCATTTGTCATCCATTAACACAAATTACCAGGTTTGAAAGACTTTGTTTTGAGGCTGTGTCAGAAAGAGCAGGTAGTGATTTTGTCTGATACTTTGCAATTATTGACTAATTTGAGGTGAGAAAATGCTTTTAGAGTAGATATGAAAGTCACTAGATTGCACACAGCTTTACTCATTTCAAAGTTTGGAAAGGCACTGAGGCTTCAGCATATTGGAAGTTTATTTTTAAAAGTGTCTCAGAGTATATGATTCCTCCTCCTCAGAACAGGATGAATTAAATGAAGAAACTGTTGGGGATCCATCACTGCAGGCTTCTACAGGGAACAGTCAGTGCAATACATCATTGATTCCTCAGGCTGCAACATTTCCATCCTCAAAATATTCAATGCAGGATAGAGGAACTTTCAGATGTGGTGGGACCTGAGTCCTTCATTCACTGAAATATAATGATGTCCATTAAATAAATTAAAAGTTAGACATTTGCCATCTTTTCTTTTTCTCTGGTCATGGCATCACAGATCAGAAGGATAGCTTTAAGCTGAAAATGGATAGATTTAAATAGTAAAGGAATTCTTAGAGTGGGAGCTGTGAGAACCTGGGACAGGTTGCCCAGACAAGCTGTGGCTGCTCCATCCCTGGCAGTGTCCAAGGCCAGGTTGGATGGGGCTTGGAGCAACCTGGGACAGTGGAATGTGTCCCTGCCCATGGCAGGGGGTGGAACTGGATGATATTGAGGGTCCTTTCCAGCCCAAACCATTCTAAGATTTTATGATTTAATGAAAAGATAAGAAATTATTTACAGGTAAATTGACTAAAAATAGAACATCCCTTCTCTGGAAGGGAAAGGTTGGGATTTTGTCCCTATCATAATGACCTGTTTGGGAACTAAGTCAACCCTATCCTATTTGGAAAACCCTGAAAACAGGAAAAAAAACCACATTTGTCAGAACTGGGTTCTGCTATAAAGCTAAACTGTCTGATATTAGACACTGCTGCTATTTCACAGCTGTTTTTCAGTATCTTAGATATCCTCTCTTTAGAAAACCTCTCCTCTTTTTGGGAGAACCATGGACACGTAGAATTAGCCAAAGCCAAGGTGTCAAAGCACATTGTTACAGGACCAGAGAATGGATTGGGTTGGAAGGGACCTTCAGGAATCTTGTTCCAGCCCCTTGTCTTGGGCAGGAACACCTTCCACTGTCCCAGGTTTTTCTGAGCCCCATCCATCCTGTCCTTGGACACTGCCAGGGATGGGGCAGCCACAGCTTCTCTGGGCACCCTGTGCCAGGGTCTCACCACCCTCACCATAAAAAAATTCATCTCCAATTTAAATCTACTCTCAGTTTTAAATGATCATCCCTTTTTCTGCCACTAGAGGCCTGGTAAAAAGTGTCTTTCTTACGAGCCCTTACAATACAATTTCTTGCAACATATTTCTTACCTGAGTCTGTACTCAAGAACATTTGGTTTCTGTGTTTTTTAAGTTGTCCAGAACACATGCAAAGAAGGAAAAGCAGTTTCTATAATATTTTCCAAGACAGATTTCTCTCTAAAGACAGCAGATGGTCACTTCCCTCTGGTGCTGATACTGCTTTCGACTAGTTTTTTTCAGCTGTGCTCACACATACATTGAAAAGACAGAAAATACAGACAAGTTACTCAAAGATCAGAGATGCTGCCATGCTGCAGCTGAAGCTGGGTAAGTTAGATTGGATATTAGGAAGGATTTCTTCTCTGAAAAGGTGGTCAAGATTTGGAACAGACTGCCCAGGGAAGTGGTGGAATCACTGTTAAGCAGTTGATGAAAGCCACAGAAATCAGTCTGCAGGGCTGCCAGACAAAATGGAAAGGTTGATCTCACTGACTTCAATTACAGTGTAAATTTCTACACCTGAGCCTTGGTCCCTGTTCTGCAGCCCATGGAATGGCAGAGGGTGCAAGCAGTCAGATCTATTTCATGTGTCTATTTTAAGGTGAGAGCAAGTCCTAGACTTCCTAAGTTGATTGACTCACTCTCCATCACTATAAAGGAAGATAAAGGAGGGACACAGTTCAGATGTAGCCACTTGCACTGGAAAAATCTACATTTCAGTAAATGTCTCCTCCCTTTGGTTTTGAAATCACTAAGAAGTGATCAGTATCTATTGAAATCTCTTTCACAGATATTAGGATTTTTTTTTTTTTTTAATTCTACCCATATCACAAACCTGGATCAGGCAAGCAAATGGTAGTAAGTGCTCCAGAGGACTCACTTTGTTCCTGGACAAAAAAACCAGAGTAATCCTCAGACTTCATTCTCATCCCTTCCTTTGTGTGCTTGTGTGTCTGCAGTCTTGTACCATTTTTCCTTTCAGTCATTTATTTTCCAGGTTGAAGATGCCCAATCTGCTCATTTATTCCATGTCGTTTCTGAGGTTTTATCTTCTTGTTGCTCTACTCTGAACCTTTCTTAGTTTTAATACAAACAGAATTACACACTGTGCTTTCTAAAAGCATTGGTCTGTTCTCCCTATTTTCTTTTAATCTGTTTTTTTGAGACTCTTTTGAAATACCTACTTGTCCATTGTCTGTGAGGTAATTTTACAAGGAGGAGAAAATGGCAAAAAGCCAATCTACATCATAGATTTTGTCACACACACACAAAAAAAAAGTGTGGTTAGGAAAGCAAATACATGAATTCAGATAACTGTACTTGTATAATTTCAGTAGCATTGTTACCTTGTGTGATTATACACAGTCGATACAGTCAGAGACATGGATGATAAATTGGAGAGCTATTTCAGGAACAGCTTGTTTGTGGCTGTTTATCCCTGAATATTCCCTTCCTGATCGCCAGGTTAATGGCTTTGGAAATCAGGGCTGTGCTACAAAAGCAGGAGGATTTAAAGGAGGTATTTCATAAAAATAAATCCAGGACATCAAGATTGAACCAGTGATTCTTCACTGGGAACAAATTCTGGAATGCCAGGCTCCAAACTGTTGAACTTCCTATGGGAAAAAAAACAAAAGAGGGAAAAATATCCAGGAAAGAGCTCATCTATACATCCCTGGTATTTGCATATGGAGAACCAAGGAAGCTGGAGGGGAAAGCTTTTGGTTGAAAGGAGGATCCTGAAACCAGAGAACAGCTCCTCATGGGAAATGACAAAAGTGCTGCAGAGGGAGCAGCTATTTACTGCCACCTTTGCATCCAGGGTTCAGTGGGAGCCAGAGCCAAGCTCCAGCTGACAGCTGAATTTACAGATTTATTTCATTACTTGGTGTGAGACAAGAGCACCCAAAACAGCTTTCTCCTTAAGGCTGAATGAAATGAAAACCACAAGAAGCTGCAGCTTGCCTGGAATTAGTGAGTTAGTTACATTTTAAAAGTTTTCATGCCTTCCTGCAAACTTGGTGAGCACATTGATAGGAAAAAAAAAAAAAGAAAAAAAGAAAAAAAAGAAAAGGAAATATACAGAAGTAGTGGGTGGTTAATATTAAAACCCAGGGGTGTGGGATGTGGCTTTCCCCTGCATCCTCTCTTCCCTTTCAGCATAGTGCTCCCCATCCCCAGCATTGATCATGGCACCAAGCCTGTCCCACACAGCTTGATAAATACAGAACACCACCCTGAGAGGGAGCTGACTCTGCTGGAAGATCTACAGACTCCCAGGAAATATTGTTCATTCTGCTGACAGACATACAACACTCCAGAGCAGACAGTTACTGAGAAAAGATTGCAACACACAGGGATTTGTGGCCAGGAGCATTTCCTGGCTGAGTGACATGGGGAGGAAGTTCATCCTGAGCCACAGCTGATTGTGTGGATGGTGTTTCCAGGTTAAAAAAAACAAACAAAAACCAAAAAACAAATAGACAAAAAACCAAAAAACAAAAAGCCAAAAATAAAAACAACAATAAACCAAAAAAACAGATCAGTGAGTGGGACTTGGGAGTTGGAGTTTTAGGGCAATTTTTAAGACAAGCCAAAAAGTGTAGAACCAAAGAAAGAGAAGAACAGGATGGGATATGGGATTTGGGGGATATTTGGGAGCTCTTTGTTTGCTGGCAGACCAAATATTTCCTTAATTAAATGTTTGACTGGTCTCATGCTGAAGGATTGTTCTGGCAATCAAGGGTGAGGCAAAGGCTCAGCTCCTCCTCACTGAAGGGATCCTGTGCTCATTATAACTCCTTGAAATTCCACTCAGCAGCTTCTCAGAGCTATTCGTGACTTAACTTCCCAGATCACTTCTGGGCAAAGGGAGGAGATCGTTGGGGAAAGAAATTATTAATATCATACTTATAAAAATACACTGTCACAATAGACCTGAGAGCTTACACTGCTTTTCCAGGGTATTTGGTGGTCTGAAAAAATCAAAGGTAAATTCCAATGGACTTCTCTTGTTGCTGGAAAAGCTCAATCCAAAACATTCTTTCTTTGGATGTCTTATGCTCTGCATTCGGAAAATGAAAATGTGAAAATGAAATTTCAATTCAAGTAAAGAGCTCAGTGTCAGAGACAGGAAAAATACTCTTTCCTTCAGGATATCTGTACATGAAAGTCAGTCCCTCTTTTACCCTTTACACTTCCCTCTTTGCACCACCTTGCTTAAATTTTACACTATCTAAACAATACTACAAAGATGCTACAGACAAAAATGTGTTAATAGCTGTCCCTGATACATCCCCAAATTTAATCCAGTCCCTCTGCAGTTCTGCTTTTCCCACTCATGCTTCTTTCTGTTTCTCTAAGAGCAGGGCACCACCAAACTATTGGAAAAGCTGCTGGGAAAATGGTGTTTTCTGGTTTATTGGTAAGAATTATGTGAAAAGAGCACCTGAAATCTCATTGATGTTCATGGGGGGATTCACTGGCTCAGTGGAAATGGAGCACCTGGCAGTTTTCTTCTGCTCAGAGTCAGCTAAGAAATTGTGTCAACATAATTAATTTTCAGTGGACTTTCAGGTGAAATTCATAAATATGAAACCAGCAAAACTCCTGGCAACTTCCAAGCCCTTACACAGATTGCAAAAACCTGTTAGCAGTGAAATAAATTTTTATTTTTCTTTTAATGTTGAAAAAAAAAAGAATGCATTACACCCAACCCCCTTGATTATAATTATTATTGCATTCATAAGTGAAAATCTGAAAAGCCAACCAACCAAAATCAACAAAACAATGTTGAAGTAGAGATCTGGAGAAGAAAAACAGCAATGAGAAAAAGCAAACCAATGAGCCAAAACCAAACCCCTCAAATCTCCACAGCAAATATAGAAATTTTAAAAAGACGCTAAAAAACTCAAATGCAGTACACGTTGTAGTGTGTTTAATGACCTTAATCACGTTTTTATAAATTGATCCATTAGACTTCTCATCAAATGAACATAGCATACAACATTGTTTTCTCTAATTACTTCCACAATAAATACTTAAAATGTGTGACATTTTCAAATTTATAAAGCAAAAATAAAGTCTTTGTTTTACAAAACTTAGAAAAATATGACCCAGTGGAATTTATATCAGCTCTGACTGAATTATAGAGTAACCTGGACCCAGCACTGAAATATTCGAAGCAATCTGGCATTGGTTCAAGATTTATGTTAAATTCCTGGAGGAAAATGTATTTATGGGAAAGGAAATCAGAAAATTTCCACTAGGAATTAAGGCCATGGAAGCAGAGATCAGTAGTATATCTTTGGTTTCATTTGCTTAGCAAGGAGTAACAGCTTCTATTTTATTTCCATAACAGCAGGGTCATTAATAGCATCCTTTTAATTCCACTTAAATTCCTTTTTGCCTGTTGAGGCATCCTAGGGATTCCCAGCTATTTTCAAAATGATTTTTGACTAATTGCATTAGGCCCCATGTTGGAATCTTAAATATATTGTAAATAACTGGAGTTTTCATGTCAGGATATAACATGCTGCTGCTTTCAGACCTTATCTAATGATGCTTGGTGGTTGATGTTTTATTAATAACATCAAGTGCAGCAGTAATTCACTGATTCATCATGATTTCAGGGGAGATGCTGGATGCCTGATGTCTGAAACTGCTGCTGCAGGCAGGTTCCCCAGGGAAGGGTCACAGCCCCAGGTCTGCCAGAGTTCAAGAGTTTGGAAACACTCTCAGGTCCATGGTGGGATTCTTGTTGTGTCCTGTGCAGTGCCAGGAATTGGACTCAATGATCCTTGTGGGTCCCTTCCAGCTCAGGATATTCATTGATTTTACAGTTCTATGAATCCCTTTCTTCCTCCATTCCCCACTCCCCTTCTTTTTTGGCATAGATGCCTCAACAGACTCGATGTTCTGAAATAGGCACAGCACAATGCATGATTTGAGTTTTCATCTCAGCTAAGTCACCCATGTTCTTCTGAAATGCATGGAACAACAGGATGGTCACCTTCTTGAGCAAGATGCTAGAGTAGAGCTGGTTACTCTGTGGCTGGATCCCTGGGTGCTTTCTGTGTTAATTAAAGTGAGCACACCCCAAAAATAAAGTACTTTACAATAATCTGTTAAACAGCAGAGTGCACAACTGCTCTGCATGTGCACAGCACCCTTGCACATGACCCTGTCCTGAATCTTTCATTCCCCTGAACTTTTATGAATGGGGAAAACTGCCAATGCAATTAAAACTTTGGCTCCTGCTTCGACCTTTTTCCTTTTCCAAGGGGCAAACCACTCACCTGATCAGAATTCTGCCAGCTACTGCTATTGAAAATATAATTTCATAAACAATTCTCCTTCCTAGGAGAAAGGAGAAAAGGCTGATGGGCTGCAGATTTGTAAGGTCATCTCAATCAGCCTTCCAGTGCATACAGGGAGCAGAGAGCTTTTCCACAAGTCAAGGACTCTGAAAACTGCTTTGCCATGCACCAGGAAGGGAATAGCATCTGAAGCACAGGGGCCTTGGTTATTCAGAATAAAATGAAAAATTCTGTGTAGATTCATCCCAGCTAAGCTTAAAAGCTCATTTCAGAGTGTCCTGCTGGTTAAAGTAAAGTGGAAAGTTCTGACTTGCTGCTCCTCTGAGTTGGTCCCATTTAAGGCAATTGGAGAGCACAACCTTTATTTCAGAGAATGATCAATCTCAGTGGTGCTCACGTTGGGAGGGAGACTCACGGTTATAATGGGAGGCTTTCTGAGCTTTGTCTAGTTGCAAATTCTCCTTACTCATCACAGATCGTGCTCTAAATATCTTCTGAGTGGCTCTTTCATCACTCACAAATTCTGTATATGCTAAATTCTTCAGCATTGTCCCCAACCACTCAGAGGCTGAGACCTGAAAGGCAGAGCTGAAATGCTCTAAGAGGCACTGGAATGCCTAACTGTGCAAAACCCAGGTGATTTAGCATGGGATTTCAGCGTGTCCTGCACCTAATCCAAGCATTTTGTTCATAAAATGTGGAGTTTTTAAGTTCAAATAATAATCACTGTGGTTTCACTATGATTGTTCTCATTACAATAAATTTATGTCTTTATTCTAGTGCAAAAAGCTGGAGTTCCATTGCAGTTAGAGGGAGATCCAACTTTAGTAAAACAAATTAAAAAAAACAACAAAACTTTTGTCTCATTAAGGACTAGAATTTCATCATGTTGCCACCATCACAGACATTCCAGTGGTCAGTCCTTGGGCTGAGAAGCACAAAAGGACCTGAAGTAGTCACAGAGATGGCCCCAAATCTTAGAGGGGAGATTTGTCATTCCACAGCTTTCAATAGGCTTTGGATCAAATTCCCTTTTCCTTACTCACATCTCCCCATATACACCTGGTTCCTTCTCAGGGTATGTGCTCTGTCTAGGAAAATAGACATAAATAATGTTACAAACTTCATGAAGCCTTAGGGAAGTGAAGAATTACACCAAAACACATCAAAGGTTGTAGGCAAAGCAAATCTCTCCATTTTCATATCGTTAAAACCCATCATCTTAATTTTATGTTAAGTCTTATTAAAAGTAACAAATTTATTTCACTGCATAATTAATGCTGGCCTTGAGCAAGAAAATTTGGGCAAATTCTATTTTTTTCCTGCTGTGTAAAAGGCACTGAAATTACAGCTGGTGGAGCTTTTCCCACTCTGACTTTCAAGGTTTGAGAGGAATCTCAGTCCTGAAGGTGTTGGCAGGTTGGGAGCAGCTGTAATTGATGCTGTGACTCCCTGCTCTGCTCCTCCAGAGCAATCTGCTGGAATGGTCTGTGCTGGAAGCACAGACCCCTGCTGATGTATTACCTGCCTGCTAAAGGTTGTCACGAGGGGCCACTCAAAAAATAAATACCTCTGCAGTTCTCTAAAATAGCCATTTTCAATTTGGGTTCACAAAGTCATTTGATTTCTTCTCCCTTCTTTATATAACATTTTTTTTTTGTTTGTTTGTTTAAAAGAGAAAGCACCGGCAGCTGCATTTTTATAAAAACAGGGAAAAATCCACAAAACTTTGCCATGAAATAGATTTTATTTTGCCATTTAACTGTATGTTCAGTGTGCTGGTTTTGCCTCTTTTCAAAACTTGGAGACTATACAGTAACATTTCAGTCTCAATGAGTGGGCTTGGTTAAATGCTCTGAGAGAGATTTTTGCTAACAGATTTCAAACCCACAAGTTTGTCAAAGCAGTTCCTGGTTACATATCACCATGAAAATACAAAAGTTAAAAAATAAAAAAAATAGTCAAAGAAATGAAAGACAAAAAGAATAAACAAAAAATAATAATAAAACCCAGCACACCCACACCACACAGAGAGCAAACACTACCTTTCAGAGAAAAGCACAGATTTATAGATGTAGGAGTTCACAGCATTTTAGGATTTTGCAGTCACAAGGGAAGGAAATTCCTCTTTTTAAGCCTATTTTTCTTCTTCCTCTCCCACATTCTAAGTCTGCATCCAGCAACTACTTCAACTGTAGGAGGTGAACCTGATCTTGCTGCCACCTCACCAAGAGCCTGGTTGAAGAGATGCCAGGATGGTTTGGTGTTTGGAGATAAAGCTTAAATTTGGTACTGACACGGCCATGTGTGTGTGTGACCCCTCACAGGATGAGCAGGGGGTCACAGATTTTATCCCCTAAATAGCAAATTTCTTGGCAAACTGGTCCATGCTGTCAGGAAACTGCCAGGAAAGTGTGACCTCCTCTTTCCTGGGAAGAGCAGCTCCCACCAATTTCACAGCTGTGCCTGTGGTGAGTAAACACAGAGATGATTTTCTCCATTACTGAAGAAGAACTGAGTATTCCCAAAGGATTTTCCTGTCACACAGTCCTAAGCTATGGAAATTCCCTTGGATTTAAAAGAATAATAATCTAACAGCTTTCACTTCTGAGAACTAACCTCCTATTCATCCCTCAGTAATTTTCTCTCAGGTGTCTTTGAATGTACAGTAAGGACTATATATTTCAATAAATGTTTAGATAAAATTTCAAAATTTCTTTTTTTTTTTGTTTTGTGTTAGTATTTTTGGTTTTTTGTTTGGTTGGTTTTTTGGGGGTTTTTTTTGTTTGGTTTCTTTTTTTTTTTTTGTAACTGAAAAATCTTTAATAAGTTTCATCTGTCATTAGAATTTTACCAGCCAGCTGATTTTATTTCAGAAAATAATAGCAGCTTTGTAGCTTCAACAAATTAGATCTTATAATTAGATTTCAAGATAATTGCTAGAAAAATAATTAAGAAGTTATTCTGGGACAACTTCTGGAAATCACTCAAGTATAGAGATGTCACTATATTTTCCTATATATATATAGGAAAATACATATATTCCTATATTATATCTATTCCTATATTATAAATATTCCTATATATTTTCACTATATATTATGTATATATTATGTACATTACTGGTTAACACTTTGAAGGTAAAATTCTAATGTGTGTAAAACCACTTTAATCCAAACTGAGAAAAGTTATAAAAGGTACAGCACACTTGGGATCAACATGACATGAATTTATTGCACTGTTGTAATAATCAAGGTAATAATATTTCATTGAACTTTAAACTAAGTAGTCTTTCAGCAGCTCACAGTGAATAGAGGAAATAATGCTTTTCTTGTGGGGGATGAGTGGGAGGTGGGAAGAAAGATACTTGACTTTGTAGATATTTAGGATAACCTAAAAAACAGCCCTGGTGATTTATATCAACTGATGAGGTAAAAAAACCAGGATTCTCACACTGTGGCAATTATTAAACTCAATTTCAGTATCCCTGTTGATGTTGATTCATGGACTCAGTAGCCTGTGGCACAGAAGAAACCTTTGGCTCTGATAAATTGAATTAAGAATGGAAAAGTGTATTAAATTAAAGATACCAAGTGCTACTGCTAAAAAATGTAGTCCAAGCCTGTGTTTAGAAGGACAATAATTTGGGAAGGTGAATTGTTACACATACAGTCAAAGCAGCCATGACTTTTGTGGGTGTTCTTGGAAGAATTTAATGCTGCGCTGTACTTTTTTTTTTTTTTTTTTTTTTAAGACCTGGGTAATTTTTTTGATCTAGATATTGGCTGATGGAGTAGTAAGATCATGGGATGAATCATAGAATGATTCATGGAACAGTTTGTGTTGGAAGGGACCTGAAAGCCCTGCCAAACCCCTGCCATGGGCAGGGACACCTTCCACTGTCCCAGATTGCTCCAATCCCATCCAACCTGGCTTTGAATCCAACCTGGCCTGGAAAACCTGGAGAATATCAATCCCAGACACTTCAAAAGCAATGAAGACTTTTCTGCTAAGCAATTGTGAAAGTCACCAAATCTGAATTAGTTCCCACCTCCCTGAAATGTAGCTGTGTCCCATGTGCACCTGGGCTGTCCCTCAAAAACTTTATTTTAGTTGAGAGGGAAATAGGGAAGCTGCAGACAAGAACTTCTGCAGTACTTGGGGACATCTGGCTTTCCTGAGAACATGCTGTGGAACAAGATGCAAATGGGTTCCATACCTCTTACAGATCTGCTCTTTATCACACAAATTGTTTCAATTTTTTTCCCCTGTACAATGGGAATAGACACAAAACACAGGCATAAAAGGAGTAAATTAATGCATATAAATCCTCTCTTTATCGATGAGGAAATTAGGGAGCTATAAGCTAATGTTTGTTTTCCGTGTCTGATGAGCTGAGAATATTGTTTCTTAGCCAAGGAAGGAGCTCTGCTAGACAAAGGAATAACAGAAACTTCACAATTTTTCACAATCCCTTAATTCATAAACATCTGTGCCCACAAATCAAACAGTAGCTCACCACAACAATAAGAGCTCCTCTCTTTAGATTTCAGAGGCTATAAAATATGAAGTTTGCAAGAAAATAGATAATTTATCCTCCTTTGTTTGTTTAGATGGGAGATAACACAAGGCCCTTCATCTTGAAAGGGCTGAGTTGGACTTGACTTTTTTTCTTCTTTCTTCTACCAAACCAAAACCAGAAGGAAAAAATTAGTGTGTTATAGGAGCCATCCAGTGCCTGCAAAGGAGGTTGCAGAAAATAGAAATTCTGGATTAAATCTACATATTACTGAACGGATATGTGCTCAGATCTCTGTTAAACTACAAGGAAATTAATTCATGATCTCTATCATGTTCTCCACAGAAAAATGTTCCCCACATTTATATTTGACAAAAAATTCAAGCCTTTTTTCCTGTCTGTGCATAGTAAAGGGCAATACCCTCCCAGCATCTGATGATGCAACATCACATCTACAGCTTTCAGATTCCAAGTTTAACTGGTCTGAATCTTAACTCTTGTCTAAACTGCATTAGGATCAGGCTTCTTTTGGCCCTTTGTCTTTTGACATCAGAGTTCTTTAACTGGATGAATGCAGATCACTACAAGGCCCCCAAAAATCACTCTGACTTATATTGCACATCCTAAGCCTCTAGCATTGGTGTCAAATGTTGGGAAAATGTTGAGAAAAGAGGAGGGTGTTTAATGAATGAAGTGCTGCAAAGATACACTGCTACAGTGACCATCAAGAAGGAGATGGGAATTCCCTTTGTATTTCCCTCCCTTCCATTCAAGTGTGGGGAAGAAACAAAAATTCCATTCAAGCTCAAGAGAGCAGTGCAGTCAGCAGCTCCACTCTGGAACAGACATAATTATCATACAAAGATCAGTGGACAGAGAAGTGTAAGAACAGACCAGAATTCACCTGGAAGACTGAGAAACATGTCCTAATCCTGATTTTACTCTAAAAGACAACAAACAGGAGAGGGAAAGAGTCATGGAATATTATTGTGAACATTATACAGAAGGCAGACAGAGACAGTTTATATTTCTTACTTTACCATATGTGACAGGAAAATTTTCCAAAGACTGAAAACTATAAAATTTAGAACTGATCAAGTACATTTTTTAGTCAATGCATATCTGAGCTGTGAATTTCATTGTATGAGGTACTGTCAATGTAATTTGCTTATCAAGACTTAAGAAAAACACAGGATACTCTTACCCCAAATATACAGATAATTTTATACAATACATGTAAACAGAGCACAAATGTTTTACTGCCAGAGATATAAAGAATGAAGCTGAATTCATTCAATCATCATAAAATCACAGGTTGGTTTGGGTTGGAAGGAACCTTAAAGACCATCCTATACCAATCCCCCTGCCATGGTCAAGGACACCTTCCAATATCCCAGGTTGCTCCAAGCCCCATCCAGCCTGGCCTTGAACACTTTGCATAGGATGATAATGATTCTTAAACTTCCAGAGAAGTTAAACTCTTAGTATGCTTTGTCAAATCTACATTCTAAGTTCTATGTGAATAGAACAGAAAAATAGCTGCAAATTCCACAGTTTTGGGGAATACTACAACAAAATCAAATTTAGACTAGACAACACCATGAACCCAATAAAAATAATATTACTTTACCAGGGAAGGCATTCATGATGGAGGCAGCATGAAATAGAAGGACAGAGGAAGTTTCTACAACAAGGGTGTTGTAATTTTTTTTGGTTGGTTTTTCATTACTCTTTCACAGTCCTGTGCTTAAGGATAAATATTTGTCAGCATAACAGATACAAAGAGTTTATTTTAAATCATTCAACATTCTCCTAAATAAACATATCATTTTTCTATAGGCTTTCCTGCTCTTTGGACAAGATAGTTCAGCTGTATACACAAACCTCTAAAGTCACCCCAACACCTAACAGCTGTGGCAATCAATATTCATAATTTGACACAAAAATGTTCAGGACTTTTAAAATTGCTCAGAAAATCCCCTGTCTCAAGTGATATCCCTTTAGACAGAACTGGGTTTTGACACTTTTAATACACACCTCTAGGTGTTTAACAATATTCTCAATCTAAATTATGCAAGGAAATACAACTAAGTTTTAAGGACCTTTATATAGGGAGGGAAATAATGAAATATCTTCTTAAATTACATGTACATTTAGCATGTTAAAATTCAGCTGTCTAATGAAGTGCATTACTCATGTTACTAGGATTTGATCTACCCTAAGGACATGAACCCTTCTAAAAGATTCAGAATGAGAGAGCTGATAATAAAAATTGTATTTTTGCTGGTGAAGACTAACTTGTCTAATTTAGAACTATGGATAAAGTCTAAGAAAGTTTCTAGGCTCTATCTGCAGGCAATGCAAATAAAGAGTCCAGATGGCAGCATGTTCCAGGCTCAGGCAAGGTGTTGGTCTCTCCTCAGACTGCAAAGAGAGCTCCAAGGTAGGGTTTAACGTGGGTGTTTTCTCTGTTGGGCATCACCTTTTAAACAAGTTTCTATGTGCTCCTTTTTACAGTTAAGGAGAGAGTAATGAAATTATTAAATTGCAGGTGCAATTTATCTTATCTCACACAGGATACCTGTGTTTGGTCAGAGGAATTTTTTCTCCTGTAGACTACATTGATGTCCTGTGCTGTCTTGTTTAGCTTCTAGTCTTGCCCTCGAGGATGTGGATTCATGGAATCATAGAATGGTTTGGGATGGAAGGGACTTAAATGGTTCTCTCATTTCACCTCCTTGCTGTGAGCAGGGATACCTTACACAAGACCAGGTTAAAGCTCAGTCCAGCCTAGCCTTGAACTCTTCTCTAGGATGAAAAATCCCAATTCTCCCAGCCTTTTATTGTATAAGAAGTGTTCCATCCCTCTAATCTCCTTCATAGTTCTTCTGTAATAAGTTATGTGTTGGAGTCAGTGAGTCAGGGGTCTCTGAATTCTTCAAAGAGAAATCAGAGTGCAGGGATTGAATTAAAGCCTGTGGATGGATTGAAGTGTATGAAGCCACTCACACTTATGTAGAAATGTAAGTTTTAATGTTCAAGTTCTAGAATAAGTAAGTCAGTAAGTTTTAGTATGAGCTCTAATGCTTTTAGTAAATAAAAGGTTTAGATACCAAAGTAGAAGGGCAAGTTCTATCAAGGTTGAAAACATACTGATGTTTTCAGTAGAGGCTCCAGGACCACAGCTGTAGACAGTACTTAGACATAATAGAGCTATAGCAAGAATATTGCTTACATCTTTCATATAGAACAAGGTAGGTTGTATGCATAGTTTATTCATAATCTGGCATGTTAAGAAATTAGAATTATAATAGGTTGAGGAGTGGTGGTCAGAGCTGGTGACTTAGCTTGTTGAGAAAATCCTATACAAGAGTTTGTATTGGGAAGAGCTGGTGCTTTTTGCCATCATTTTTGTGCTTTTCCAGCCATTACTTTTCTTTTTGAAGACAGGAGCTGCTGCAGCAACATCAGATCCCAGGACCTTTGACAAGAGCAGCTTCTGCTTCTATTTAGAACTCTAAACTAAAACAGCACAGACTTTGATGTCTGTGACTGTGCCTTTTGAGACTGTTGTTCTCTGCAAAAAAATAACTTTTTAGCAACTATTAGCTGCTTTGCTCATTTAAAATAACCCAATGAAATTGGTGCCTAGAGCACCAGAGGTCATAACCTCACAGTTATGATAGATCCAACAGAGCCCAGGAGCCATTTCAGCTCTACTCTGAGCATACAGTCACTGCCTGGTCACCTGGAATTCTGGCCTTGGCTGGGGCAGTGCCACAGCTTCTGAGGGACAGGAGATGCATTTGCATTTCCCTATCACTTAGACAGGCTCAGCTGTCCCTAAATTATCCAAGACACTCCAGCCTTCCTGAACCCATTTCCACCAAGTGGTCATGGGGAAAACCATTTGCAAAATCAGAAGGTTGAAAGCATCATCAGAGTCCCTGGGTGATTTTGATTGCAGGGGCTGCCTGAGAAGTTATATAAATAGGCAACAGACCTGATAGCTCGAGGATAGTACTCAGGATTAAAGCCAGAGTTCTTCCTAAGTGTAGACACAATCTGTGCAGAGCACACATAAATTAAAAGTATCAGAGAAGCACAGAGAGCTGTGAGTTCTGGACAAGTTCAGTTTGGAGCTTTAGCCTGAACCTCAGGTAACTCACAGGACAAGCTGCCACCCAGGTCAGCCCAAAGGCCACTGAGGAACTTGATGAGATCAACTGGAACGTCTTTGAATGCTCTCTGGAGGGAAAGGGAGTCAGCAAATTGTGGATTCCTGTGCTGCCTGGGGCATTGCACATTGCTGCCAATAAACATGTTGTGTGAAAATATGGGATGGCGTGAGAATAATAATAACTTGGAGCAGAAGAAAGGCTATAAAAAGAGGGAAGTTGTTGTGGGAGAAATGGTTTAAAAAATCTCAAAGTGTTTTTCTTTTTGCATGAACTTTTTTTTTTTCAGGTAGATGAATGGTTGCCATGTATTTGAGCAAGTAGGTATTTATGTCTCAAGGAGAGAGCACTTTGTGAAGGTAACAGAGATCATAATCATGAGTAGCCACACTCTGGTACATCATACAGCAAAATATATTATACATAAAAAAATAAAATATTATAGTTCTTGAGTATAACCCATTGGTATGGGTTTTATGTGGAAGATATATTTTTAAACAGAGAGACATATGATCTGTGTTTAAGGGCAAAGAATGGTGCTGAAATCCACAGCTTGTGGAAGTTATACCTATGAATATTGTTGAATATCAGTATCCTGCATTTTGGTTCCATTTATTCAGTACAGCTACAATTTTCTTGTTGCTGATGTCCTTTCAGTGCACTGACTTTTACTGCTTTCTGTTAGGTTAAAATGGAATCTAACATTATGTGTTTTCTCCCTGTGAATGTTCTCAAAGGTCATGATAAACCATATCCTAAATCCTTTAATGCTAAATGACATCTGTCTATTTGTGCCAGGAATAATGCTCAGAAAGAATAAAAGAATACTAGCTTTTTCTATGAAACCTATTCAATATGGATTTTGAGTACCACAGGATTAGGGCATTTTTAAATTTAGTTTCAAGCAAGTAATCTGTTGAAAAATCAAAATCCTATGACTCCAGAGAAAAGTATTCCAATATTTTAACTGGTTTTTTATTGCAGTAGCATAAAACTTGGATATATCTATATTAACTCAGGTTACAGAAATCTCATGAGGTCATCTGCTCCAATCCACAAGGAAAAACAGGGTTGGCTGGTTAATATTGGGTCAGGACCCAAGGCACCTCTATTATAGTCAAAGCAACAATCCTGTTACAAAGCATGTAGGTAATAACCTTAAAAAATAAAAAATAGCTATAAAAAATAGCTATAGTGGTTACAGTTCCATATACATTCTGTTGTGCTGTCACTTTCACATGGAAAATTGTTCTATCAGAATATTTCAAACCCCTGCTATTCCCTTTCTCTTTTAATGAATGGATGGTGAAAGCAAAAGGAAAGGAGATAGAAAATGAAGGAAATTTAAAATTTAGAAAAGGACTGATTTGAATGCCTAAATTTTCCTGGGAGTCAATGAAAGTATCAAGGATGGAAAATTTTCTTTTCTGGGACAATTATCTTGTTATCTGTGAGTAGTTTAGGTTCAGAGGAAAGCAAACAGATAAACTCCTGCTACTGCAACTCAAATTTGCTCAAAAGAAACCATGTGCCCCGTGCATATGAAATTAGAAAGAGCAAATGCCAATCCCTTCTCACATCAGAATTCTTCTGTGCTATTAGGAAAGGTAGATCAGTGATTCTATTTCATGCCTGTAATTTTGGGAATGCTGCAATCCTAATAACTGATACACAGTTGCAACAGAAACACAATCTGTAGTCGTTGCTTAAATGTGGCAAAAAGCAGAAACTTCCACTTCTGTGCCCAAGAGAACACACAAAGTGACAGAAAAGGTTGGATGGAAAAGTCAGTTGCAAGAATGATGATTTTTCCTGTAAGTATCACATGTTCCAGGCACTCCATTAAGCCATTAACTGGGAAATGTGGAACAATTGTAATTTCTCTTGCTAAAAACTTTGATTGTCTTTCCAGGCTTTGGTCTATGGGCTTCCCTGCACTGATGATTGTGTTTAGCCTGCTAAGAGGAAAAATGCAGGCAGGTATTTAACATCAGGATTAATAATATCCATTTTCACATCTATCTAAATAAACAAAAATGTAAAATGCTCCAAGGAAAGTTTCAGTTTCTAATAGACAATAAACTAATAAAAATAGGTGATGATTCTTTAAAATGTATATCTATATTATAAATACTTTTAAATGAAATACGTTTTTAAGATTATATATAAATATATCATAGTCTATTTATATATATAAATATATCATAGTCCATTTACACTATAGCAATGTTTGTTAATGTGTATTTATACTTATATATAATACATAGACTTTTGTATATAATAAATACATAATTATAAAACATCTATAAATCACAGAAAAAAATCCTATGTTTTTAACCACCTCCTGTAATATTTCAGAAACTGATCTGAGAACGTATCATATGAGACAGACACTTGATCTAGTTCTGATTAATTGTGGCAAAGCTTCTGAATAAAATTGCTTTTTATACTGGAAGTAGGAATATCTTGTTTATTTATTCACCTTAAATAGTGAAGTGACTGCAATGCCTCAGAAACCAGGATTTTCTGGAGCCTCTCTGGGCACCCAATGCCAGTTTAGTCTTCAGGATGTTCCAAACTACCAGAGGGAAATTGTTATCCAGCTTTTGGCTTCCTCCTGCAGTGGCCAAGGAAGGATCACAGTCCCTGCTGCAGAACAGTGCATTGAGACTGGTTTGTTTAGAAATCCACCAAAACTGGGAGAAAAATAATGGGAAACTTTTCAAACTGTTCAAGTTCCCTATTTGAACTGATACTTCCTGATAATGAATGTGGACTTATGCATCAGGACATGCTTGAACTGCTTATTTTTCCAATTGAGTTCTCCTCCACTTTTCCAGCACCATGGAGGGACCATAAAAACACTGAATTAAGAGAATGATTCTTTTACATGGGAAATTTTCAATTCAAGAAATTGTCTATTCTGATTTACAAATCAGGAGAGGGGAAGAACAGAGAGAAGAGAAAGGAATTACTGACTGACTGTAATTATTGCATTTTCAGTCAATGCACAAGCCTTAATACTGAGAGCACTCCCTTTCAGAAATATTCACTACAAAAAAGTAAGTGTGATAGCTTTGGAAAGTGTCTTTAAATTAATATTTCTTGCAGATATAAATCTGTGTATATCTGAGCACTGAAGACATTTTGAGGGAAACTGAGAAGTAAAAAAATAAAATTTAATTCAGTGGTCAAATGGGTACTGAGTATAAAATATATCCAAGCAGAAATCTCTGAACATTTTGACAGAAGACAGGCCAGGCACCAATTTGCTAGAATTTATCCTAGATCTGCAAGTTTCAAGCAGTAAATAAAGGGTTGTTCTTCTATCAACCAAGGATTTTCTCAGCCAGGTATTGTTGTCATCTGGAGCAAGACTGATTGCCCATGATTTCTACAAGATTTTTATCACTCTGTGCATGTGTTTGGACTTTGGAATAAATTTTGCACTTCTCTCCACAACTGAAAGTTCTGCTAGAAGAGAATTTCTGGAATTATGACACTTGCAAACATATTTGAGGAAGTCTGAGGAAAACAAGACCTCTTATGTGCCATTGAAAGCAGCAGAATTAGTTGCTCCCTCAGAGCAGAAATAACTTCAAAGTCAAATAAAATTAAGTCATAAAGCCATATGTCCAGTAGGTGTCTGACCAGTGTTTTCATGAGAATTCCAGTCTTTTCAGGGCTGTTGGATGAAGTACCCTTTGAAGAAGAAATATGCAAGGAAACTGGGATATTTAAGATTGATCTATTATTACCTTAGGAAAAAGAAATGGGGTATGGATACCTCTCCTATATCACCTTTCCCTGCTCAAACAGAACCTGGATAATTTGCTTTGGCACAATGTGGAGCTTCTGGAGTGGGTTGCATTAATCACAATTTTGAATTATTTGGCAATATCCATAAAATATTATAAATAATAGCTGAACAACTGGGCCTTGATTTATTGCCTGAAATCCAGACAAAGTCACTTGTTCTCTGCTAAAATCCAGGCTGTTATTGCCTTATAAAATGGAGCTCCTATCTCTCTTTTGTAATTTATTGACTGCCTAAAAATGAATAATAGAACAGCACCAACCTGTGACTGCCATCTCTGGGCCCAGCTCTGCAGCCCTTGTGCAGGCAGAGCTGCCATATGGGCCATGATTAAATGCCACAGAAGACTCCAGGAATGATAAAATGAGATTTATTTCTATATGTCTGGTTTAAAATACATATGTTTGACAGTGCCAAGGCTATTATTTTCCCTTCTAAAGGAATACCATTGTTTGTGGAGGGTTTAAATCCTGGGCAGTGTGATTATGATATGCACCCTCCCCTTTGCCACAGGAGTCAGCTGCAAGGAGATGGAGAGAGTAGAGAGTAAAGGCATTTCTAGGGTGTGTCCTGGGCAGTCAACTTTTATTCCTTGTTTGATCAGCTCAGAGAAATGTTCCCCTCTCTTCAGAAGCCCTGATGAAGCTGCTGCAGAGTGGAAAGAGGTCACAGTGATTCCTTATCAAAATTAAAGGGTGGATGCTGGGTCTGTCAATCAACTGTGATCATTTTTTCTGTTGACTGGTTAAAAATGAAGCATGTTCCCTAAGATCAGGGTGGAAATACCTTGGAGACCAATATTAGAATTCCAAATCACTTTGGTATGAACCAATACAAGAAAAAAAGGGTGTGATTCAATAAGACAAGAATGAAACAACACAGTTGAGTTTGGACTTATCTCTGACTTTACCTAAATCATCAAAGGGTGAAGTCTTTAGTCTCATTTAATCATCAGGATCCCTTAGAACAGATGAACACTGACTCCTCCAGGAACTGAATCAACCTTCCCACTTAAGTTACCTGTTGTAGGAAGGAATAGAATGACCTGTAAAATGGGCAGGTTTTCCAGGAACCACTGAGACAAGGAGCTTGTTAAAGCAGATGTTGTATTCTGTCTGCTCTCAAGCTGATGGTGACAGAGTGAATCATTTCCATTGTTTTGGAATTTAGGAGATATAAGTAAAGAAGTGAAACTCTGGGCAGCAGTTTGTCAGCAAAGGACTGAGGGATTAGAGTGCATCAAGGGCCTGGGAGGAATCAGTGTCAGGCTGTCACAAGGAAAGGAGAACATCAGTAATGGTCCTTCCATTCTCCTTAGCATTGGAAAGCTGTCAGGTGAACATCTGCACTCATTTCTGGCCACTGAAATCCAATAAAAATGTAAATCAGCTGGAGAAGGGCCAGAAGGCAGCACTAGGAGTGGTCAGAGGTCTAGCACACATGGCCTTTAAGGGAATGTTGGAAGAGATGGAATTGATTTTGCTAAAAATCAGGAGGATCAAAAGAAAAGATGTGATAGCAAAATTTTAGACTTAAATTAAATCCCAGTTTTTGAAGATATTTAAGTACCAGGGAATGCTGTCTATAAGGTGGTTATATCTTGATCACTAGTGATTTTGATAAATTGGACATCTACATAAAAGTTAGCTATGAGATCATTTTGAGAGGTGGAACAATTCAGTGACACCTTTGGAGAATTATCTTGTCTAGGGAGCAAAGCAGAGTTTTCTTGATGCTGTGTTGCCAGTTTTTTATTAATCCACTCAATTAAGGATGTGTTTATTACTAGAAGTTCATTTATCACTTTTAAACACTTTCCTTTCAGCCTCTTCTGTTCTTTTGCATACAGGACAGTCTGCACTAGTGTTTAAATGATTTGTGTTTGTTTTTCAGATCACGTTCTAATAAAAAAAATCTCTCAGAAGCCACAGTCCACAGGCTGAACAATATGGCCAGACTACAGGACATCTTGGACAGCCTTTTAGACCTGTCTTACTGCAAGGTCAGATTCAGTAAAAAGACACAAGAGCCCCTTTCCATCAGTGGTATCACACATTCTTAACTTCACCACCTGCTAAAGGACTTCACTCAACAGCAGACTAAAGCTTCAGTAATTGTGTGGTGAATCAAGTCTCACATTTAATCTGTATATATAAAAAAGGTGAATGTGAAATTCCCTTCTCATGCCCAAAAAATGGCTATTTCTGGACTTTTATTGCATTTTTAATCCCTCTAAATATTTCATCTTTATAGATTGTATTATTTATATATTACGATCCTTGTCATTGCCTCAAGCTGTGCCAGGACACCACTTCTCCCTCTGCAAAATAAATTGCTTATAAAATTTTTCTTCAGGGGAACTCAGACACAAATAGCAACGTTCACTCCTTCTAAGTCACAGATAACAGGCTGACAAATTGTTGTTCTTAGCACCTGTATTGAATTTCTTGCCCTGAAGGATCCACATTCCTGTGCATACAAAGGTGGCTTGTTAAAAACAACGACTGCTTTAGGAGAGAGCTGTCTCCCCTAACTTTGGACAACTAATTTTCATGTGCCTAGCCTAAATTAGTTACCAAGGTTTCCCAAATACTCAGAGGAGAAAGACAAGCACTTATAGCAGGTGTTTTAGCACAGCTGATCTAACTTATCCTCTGGAGATGCCTGACAGAGAGGCAACCAACTTAGACATCTTATTTTATTTCATGAAGTGTGCTGGGAATGCACCCAAAGCTTAAAGATTGTTCCTTAGTTTTGTCAGATGGTTGGGCATGTGGGAGTTAGTAGTTATATTAAGGTTTCACAGCTAGAAGCTCCCAGACTATTGATTTTAATGGAACAATGTGAATTTATCACCTAAGGAATCTGGCTCCATCAGCTTTCCTCTTCCATGTCTGACTCTTGCTAGATCTTGTGCATCAGCTCATGTATCTACTCCATGGAGAAATATTTATTTTTTTTAAAGTTAGACCTCCACAAATCAGGAAATACCAAAAACAAGGCTATAAAATATCCTTAATTCTGCTCTCTCAGTCTTCCTGACCAAATTACTTCCCCAATTAACAAATTTGGCCAGACATATTTGAGGCCAAAATGACAGAGATTCAAAAAAGTCACAGGGAAAGGCAACAAGAGACCCTATTAGTGCCCCTGCTCAGAGAAAAATGCAATATGTTTCCATTCTTAATTAGAGAATCCAACCAGGGAAGGGGCTTTGTAAAAATCCCAAACATCAGAAAAAGACTTAATCACCCCTTATGTTTTATTAGATAACCAAGAATTTAGTATCCAATTAAAGCAGTAGATAAGCTTCAACAGCTTCCCTGCTCTAGGCATAGCCTGTTTGTGCAGGTTTTCCATGTTTGTGCAGGTTTTCCATGTTTGTCCATGTCTAGAAATAACATTGATTCATCTTGGAGTGAGCCTGGTATTCTGCAGGGAGGTGCAGATTTGGATTTCAGCAGGCTTTGAGACATGAAAATTACCTCTCTTTGAAAAATATTTTCCAGGAATTTGGATGTTGAGGCATGTTAAATCATGGGCAGATCAAAGCTGAATATCAGTGTAGAAAGAGTGAGGACTGGATAACAAGACCATATGATGAGAGACTAAAAAAATATTTTCTGCTGTTTTCATTGCAGCATTCTCTTGATTGCGAGTGTGCAACACATGCAAAAAATTAAGATACAAATTACCAAGCTGGGTGGTTGGATGTTCCTATCCGGTGTGGTCTCTCAGATCCCACAGTTATATTTCTTCATCAAGTCATTTTTTCCACCCAGTGTTATCTATTAATTTCACCCATCTTCTGTAAAACTCCACCTCATCAGGAGTCCAGCACAGACTTTGCTTCTTGTGCTCCTTTGCTCGCACACCATTAAGTGCAAAGTCCTGAGCAAATTCCTAAACCATGAGATTCACTAAGTATTGAAATGGATGCCCTTGGCATCTGAGCTAGAATAATTCCTAGGATGGCTTCTTTGGGCTGCTGACTTTTGAAAAGTTTTAATGAGTTTAGAAACTGTTAAAGGATTATTCTCCTTTTGTTGTTTTCTTCCAGTCACCCAGAAAATAAAAATTGCTAACTTTCAATCAAGGTCACTGATGTTTCCAGATAAAACATCTACTCTGTTTCCTGAACCCCAAATAACATCAATTCCTTTATACTGGAGAAATTCTATCATAATACTTACATAGAAAAAAATGTTGAGTAGCTGAGGTGGTCAGTGGCTCTTTCACAGAGCCAGTGGCTGCTGTTAGGAAGGCAAATGAGAATTCTGAGATATCCCAAAGACAGTGAAAATGGCCCTGGTTGGTGGAAAGTTGAACGAGTCAGCAGTGTCCTGGCAGCCAGGAGGACCAGCCCTGTCCTGGGGCCATCAGGCACAACATCACCAGCTGGGCAAGGGAGGGATTGTCCCGCTCTGCTCTGCACTGGGGTGGCCTCACTTTGAATATTGTGTGAGATTTTGGGCACTCAAATGTAAGAAAGATATAAAACTCTTAGAGAGCATCCAAAGGAGGCCATGAGGATGGTAAATTTCTGGAGGTGAAGCCACTTGAGGAGTGGCTGTGGACACTTGGTCTGTTCACCCTGGAGGAGACTGAGGGGAGACCTCATTGCAGGAACAGCTTCCCTGTGAGGGGAAGAGGAGGGCACTGATCTCTTCTCTGCAGTGACCAGTGGCAAGACCCGAGGGAATGGCCTGGAGTTGTGTCCAGGTGGTTTAGGTTGGATATCAGGAAAAGGTTCTTCCTCCAGAGGATGGTTGGGCACTGGAACAGCTCCCAGACAAGTGGTCACTGCAGCAAGCCTGCCAGAGCTCAAGAAGTGTTTGAAAATGCATTCAGCACATGGCAGGATTCTTGGAATTGTCCTGTGCAGGGCCAGGAGATGGATTTGCTGATCCTTGTGGAATCTCTCCAACCTTTCTCCATAGGACACCCATTCCAGCTGGATGCAGTCATGCAGGCAGCTCCCAGCCCCTCAAAGAGTTTACTCACCAAACTCAGATTTCTCCAGGTAATGGCAAGGAAGCTGTGTTTGACTGTGGCAAAGCAGCTGAGGTGGATTAAATCAGCTGCTCTTCCCTCATCCTCCAGTTACTCCATTCAAGAAGGGAACCAGATCAGTGAGGCACAACTTGTCCTTTGTGAAGCCATTTTGGCTTTTTCTCATCACCTCCCTGCTGCTGGAAAAAGTGATTATATAATTTTTGCATATTTTCTCAGCATTCATTTTGAGATGCGTGTGAAGTGTATATCTGTCATTACTTCATTATGGTATTTAAAAAAATGTATGGTAATTATGGTATTATTAAAAAATGTGTGTGGCAGTTCTTTTGGTTTGATTTGGTTTGGGCTTTCCTATTTTATACAAGAGAAAGCTATTTATTTTGGGACAATGTGAGGGTTTTTTGGAAAACAACCATTTCACCAGCAAAATTTTATTGATTTTTTTTTGTCTTTAATTAGCTTCCAACTGAAATACGAACATTTAGTTGCTAGAAAGCAAACAACAAAGCTCTTAATTTCCAGCCTTTTAGTGGAAAACATTTCACAATTGCTCCTAGTGCTGTCATGCTGCCTCTGCTCATAAAATTACTTCTTTCTCTTAATTCCAAGGATTGAATTTGCAAATAAAACTGTGTGAGAACTGCTCAGCTGGATCATGCAGCAGTCCCTCTTGCCCAACATTCAGTCTCTGAGAGCAGAATGTTATAATGTTGATGGAAACAGCATCAAAAACAAGGCAAGTAAAGATTAATTTTACCCTCTCTATAAATCAGAAATTTACACCTGCTCAAGAAGTTGATTTAATCTGAGTCACCAGAATTCACAACTCCTGAATCACCTTTTCTGTGTGAATTGGTCCTAACCCTTTCTGAGTCTCTGTATACATTTGCCTTACATAACAGCCTCTGATGATGAATTCCAGAACTGAATCATGCATCTCATGTAAAACTATGCAAATTATTCATTTTATGTAAAACTGTGTGAAATTCTTTCAATTTTTTTGAGGTCTGCTGCCTGATCACTTAGGAATTTATGCCAAAGTGAGGGAGAAACTTGCACAGAAAAGAAGGGGAGCTATGTCCAAGTACATGCAGAAATGCCTGATGATTTTTGCCATTGTGAGATCTGCACTGGGATTTCCTATGAGTGTGTGTACAGTGCTGTGCACGAAATGTGTTTAAAATTAGGACTTTCTATCATGCTTTCTCACCCACTCTTTTGTCTTGGTGCCATCTCTCTGCAATCTCAGAATATTCCAGGAAATTAGGAAAGGATCTGTTGAGCTTTATAACCTCCCTTTTGTGAACAAATGCATCTGTTCTAATAGACAAAGCCAAGATTTCTAACCCTCAGCTGTTCTTTGCCCATCAACCTTCCTTTTTCCTATAATTCATATCAACCTTCCTTTTCCATGGTTCATGTCAGAAACCTTTGGACAACTCTCTCAGGCACAGGCAGGAATTTTTGGGACTGTCCTGTGCAGGGGCAGGATTTGGACTCAAAGATCCATGAGAGTCACTTGCAGCACAGGATATTCTATAATTCTCTGATTTTATACACCCCCACTGCATGGAATTGGAGTTAAATGTCTCTTCCTACCCAAACCATTCTGCAATTTTATGTTGTTCTTGCAATGCCATAGTCTTATTCTGGCACATCAATGGGATTTTTCATGAGCATAGTTCACACAGTTTGCCTGGGCAAACAAAGTTATATTGATCTGCTAAATAATGAACCTTTAACTCACCAGGGTGAGGGTGCTGCAGGTTTTCCATGCACTGAGAGGTGCTGCTCATGGCAAGATTTCACTGGATGGACTGGCACCCTGGTGAATCTGGAAGTGTTGTAAATATTGGAAAGATCCTGAAGATTATTTGACATCCCTGAGGCTTCCCTAATTTTCCATAATGGGTGTGTGAATGTTGTTTACAATACCTTCATTTTCCAGGCAATTTTAGGCATGCATTATTGTTTAACTTTATAGTTCAGTATTAATTATATTCTTACGTAATTGTGGAAATGCAAATACGAGATTCCTGACACTCTGTGGATTAGCCAGTCTGTCTGCTGTATAAATAGAAGCATCTGGGGAACACTTTTGTTTTATGATTTTTGGTAAATGGTTCGTAAAAAAACAAAGTGCCAAAGGTTTCTCCTGGACTTCTGGATCCTGAAGGGATCCCTTGGTGTCTGCAAAGCATTCAGTTAATGGAGCAATTTCTCTCTGAGCAGGGACATTAACAATTCTCTCTCTTTCATTGGGCTATTTGCACAAAGTGTTTAAGAATATAATGTTTGTGACTTCTGCCTCTGGTAAATTTGTCTGAAATTGGCCCATATTGTAAATATGGCTGAAGTGGGTATAAACAATGTTATTTACAGATTACACTGGTCTGCAGATAAAGGAGGGCAGGTTCTGTTTAGATATTGGGAAGAAATTCTTCCCTGTGAGGTTGGGGAGGCCTTGGCACAGAATTCCCAGAGAAGATGTGGCTGCCCCATCCCTGGCAGTGTCCAAGGCCAGGCTGGATGGGATTTGGAGCAACCTGGGATAGTGGAAGGTGTCCCTGCCCATGGCAGGGGGGGTTGAAACAAAATTACCTTTAAGGTGCTTTCCAGTATTTGGCAATCCCTTCCCCAAAATATTGTCTGATTCTTATTTTGAGACTCAGCTCCTGATCCATGTCAGAGCACTATAAATTAAAAATCTGAGATGGTCTATCTGCCCTAAATTCAATAAAATTTAGTGGGGATAAGCACAGTGCAAATCTTTGCTCATGTCATGCAATGTGCTGCTACATCAGTAACAGCACTAGAAACTATTTCTCTTCCCCCCTAAAATCCATACCCCAAAACTGGATGGTTTAAGTGGAAAGGATGGTTTGGCAACCCTACACACGTAGGACAAAAAGATGAAAAGGAGGAGGAAAAGCAGCCACGAGTAAAATTGAAAAGACAATTTTTCAGCAGAAAGTGCAATTTAATCTAAACACTTCAAAGAAATGTGCCCTATTTCTGTGGCATTTTTAACATGAAAATGATAAAATGAACCATCATCACTTCATCTTATAGTTCTGACAAAGTCAAAATGTTTTCCTTCCAATAAAGAAAACACTCCTTTAAATTTCCCTCTAAATGAATATCTTAACATTACCATTGTATGGAGTCTTTACTATTGTGCAGAAAACACTCAATAAAATATACTTCACACTAATGAAATATAACTAATAATACCAGACAGCATTTTTATCTCATGTGAAAAAATCTACAGTTTTTTAACATTTTTTAGAAATTAAGCTTACCCATGTTGAAATTCAGGCAAGAAAAGATTTGGGGTTTGATCTGGTGATGGTGCAAAAGAGGAATGAACCAACATGCTTCTGGAGGATGCCTCTCCTGCCAGGTGACAATGACAGGATGAGAGGAAATGGCCTCAATTGTGCCTGGGGAGGTTTGGACTGGATTTAAAACAAACTTCAAGGATTGGAACAGGCTGTCCAGAGAAGTGGGGGAGTCACCATCACTGAAAGTGTTGAAAATATGTGTGAATACAGCAGTTGGTGCTGTGCTGACTTGCACGTGGTCTTAAAGGTCTTTTCCAATATTACTGATTTTGATTTCATGCCAAAGGGGCTTTTCCTGCCATGGGAGGAGCAGAAGGCTCAGCCAGCAGCACTGCAAGGTTAATTCCACATGTGCTGGTCTCCTCTGCTTCCCACAGAAAGTGAGAGAGCAAAGACATTTCCCCCCAGTATTTTAAAAGACTCTTCTCCAGCCCTCTTCTTTCCCAATGCCCCAATAGCAAATGCAATCAAAATATGAGCTCTACTAAAACATTCCTGGCAGTTAAAGGAGGAAAATTAAGTAGCAAGGACAAATTTTGCTGGTAGGATTTGAACAGCAAAACTGTGTCTTTAAAAATAAAGCAATGCAGCCTCAAGCTGTTTATCTGAAAATGATTGGAGCCAGGAGGTTTATATGGATACCCCCAGTTATAAATAAATGCACTGAGTTTTCAACACACATCAGATTTTGTAGTCATAGAATTGATTGGTCTCAGATAAGAGGGATGTTCTGATAACCACAACTCTCATTGTATTTTCAGTTTGGCCCTTATTATTTTTAGAGAAAATCTGAAAGAGACAATTGCAATAAATGTGATGAAAAGACCACTGAGTTATAGCAGTGAAACCAATCTCTGAGTAGGTTGGGCATTTCACTCCTGCTGCAAGTCATAACTGCCAAGGGTAAGCTGGGTGACAACTTGGGAATAATTGCTGGGAATTGTGATTTTTTTAAGAGGATTGACAGCACTGGCATGCAGAGTTCTGCTTCCATGGTGTGCAGACCCTGCCTTGAAATCTCAGAGCTGCCTGGCCAGATGCCAAAAATAAGTGATATCATTGAAGATACTTTACATTTCGACTTATGAAGGAGAAAAATTAAGAGTTGACTGCGTTGGTTTAATCCTAGCCACAATTACCAGGCAGTCACTCACTTTCTTTCTTTCTCAGAGTTGGATGGGGAGAATCAGAAAAAGGTAAACTATTATTACCATTATTATTGTTATTAACAATAATAGCGTTTTTTCAGGCTCTGACTCTTCCAAAGAACAGGCTGTGTGCTTGAGGTGCACCCACAGGAATATACAGTGCCTGCAAATCTAAAATTCCTGTTTGCATCCCCTTCCAAACTTGCTCTTCAGCACTATTTACTGACTATTTTGGTTCTTTCTCTGGGTTTTATAAGTGTGTGGAAATAGTAGAAAAAGTCTTGGAAAAAATGCATTTAAATGATGTAAGGGAGTATGGATTTTTTAACCTGCTCTCGGGGGAATAGATGAAGGACTCTGACACTCTCAATCATTTCTCTCTTTTTCCACAAAATAATCAGAAGGTTTTTCCCTTTAGCACTGCATTCATCTTATATTAGGTATCCATCTTCCAGTTTATTGCAGAACTGTGCTATTGTGTGGAGGAAAAAGAGTTTTTTTCAGTAATCAGTGGGAAGAAGGAAGACTCAAACACACAAAGACACAAACATGCAAAGCTCCAGGAGGGAGAATCAGTTCTTGCTGAAGACCATTTGCCCATCCATCTATGTTTGCCAGGTAATTTTGGCCTGGGAAGCAGTTCTGTTAGCAAACTGAAACTGCATTACTTGCTACTGTTCAAGGTGAATAATGTGGCCTTCTGTGGCCAGGGTCATTATCTCCCTGAGCCTGCTTGTGGCAAGGCAAGGGAAGAAATATAGTGTCTATCTAAGAAGATCAATATTTTCAATTCAGATGTGTTGTATATGAAACAGAAGCCCAGTGTTTTATGGGGTATGTCATCATTTCCAGCATGCCTTTAATATTTGCTTGGGGCTGGCAGAAAAACTGATACTGTTGAGCCAAACCTTAGAATTGGAAAAGTTAATCACAGCAGCAGTTACACTTTTCCATATTAATCACAGGATATCCACCAAGGATAACAGGCAATAACAAAAACAAAGGAGCCCAATATCAGCAGGCCAGAGCCAGGATGGTGGCATTAGAGCTGTGTCACCATCGCTCAGCAGGAGATATTCCAAGTGCCTGAATTCAATCCTGGCAGGATTCATCCACTCTAAATTCAGATGCCTACAGTGTGGGTGTCCATGCTGAACCAAGTTATCTGAGATTCTGCTGTAGCTGGAGGACATTGTGTCCACAGAATGGCAGGAGCACAATTCCTCTGATTCACTTCCTACATTAGCAGGACTTGAATTACACATTAAGTCAATCGATTCTGTTGTGTATAACCTCAACCAAGGCAGCTCAACAAAAACATCAATGCAGGTGGAGATGCCCTGGAATATCCCTTTGGGGGTCTATTTGGTGGTCCAGAAGAGCTTGGGTCTCTTAAAGGTCTGGTGTTGTATCAATCTGAGTTCTCATGTACCTTAAGGCATCATTAATAGATGCCAGTGCTTCCAAAACAATTTAAACTCCAGCTCTTCACTGGCAATAAATGCAGCTATGGGTGATTTGTTTGGATGCAGAAAGGTTTCAATTAATGGATTCCACCTTCTCCTTCGACAGATATTTTGTTAGGGCATGACTGAACTTCTTCTATCTCCCATTTCCCATAGTGAGGTTACTTTCTCTCCAATCTATCAAAGAAGAGAAAAAAAATGGAAGTCAAATATGCCACTTAATTTTATTATTATTTACTGAGGGGTGAAGTTGAAAAAATTACAATTCTTCCACAATTCTTTAATAAAATGCCTATTGTTCTCTCCCATTCCTTTTCCTCTGCAGGGAGCCAAAGCCTGTGTGTCTTAAGGATCAAGACAGCCTGATTTACTCACCACCTTCCTTTTATATCATTGCTGTAACAATCATTCAGTTGAATGGTAATTCAAATGTGGCCCAAAGTAGTTTTTGTCAATGAGATTTTGATTTTTCCAGTGGTGGTTTGTAAAGAGGAACTGTTTCCCTCTTTGCTGGACTATAAAATAGTTGGAACTTCTGGAGGGCAAAAGATGCCAATATCAGAATTATCATTCTCTCATGTGAGTCAGGATAAAAGATATGGGAACAGTCAGAGGTTCCTCTGTTTTCAACTTTCCTTTTTTAGAAAGCACCAGAGAGAGTGAACCAGCATCGTGACTGTGTTGTTGAGGAAATCATGAAAGAGATTCAGAAAAGAAAAATATTACAGCAGAACTACTAATTGGGGTACTGACAGCTACACAATCCCTGACTATTGACCTTGACATTCCTTTACAATGAGGCTACTATAAAATTTATCTTTATAAAAGAAAAAAAATATCACAGGTATTTCCAATGTTGCAGGTGTCATATTCAATTTTTAGGTCCATCCAGGGATGAGGCAGCCACAGCTTTTCTGGGCAGCCTGTGCCAGGATCTCTCCACCTTCAGAGAGAAGAATTTCTCCCTAACATCTGATCTAAACCTATTCTCTTTCAATTTGAAGCCATTCTCTGTGTCCTGTGACTGCAGTTCCTCATGAAACTTTTTGTGATGTATGCCAGGACCATCTCTCCCAGACTCTCACAATCCTCTTCTGCTTTTAAGCCTGTCCTGCCTCAAGGTTATCCACTCTTATTTTGTCCTAATAACTAAAGACTTATAATTGAATTCATCCTTTGAGAAATGCAGGTAAATCTCTGACAGAGGTGACCTGCTGGATTTTGAGTCCTCTCTCAAAACATTGGAGGAAGTAAAATATCTAAATCAAGTCAGATCTATGCAAATCAGATCATCTTGATATAATTTATTTCTTATCTGAGTTGCATTAGAATCCATAATCCTGTTCTTAGGAAAAGACTATTTAATTGAATACATCAAAATTTCTGTAGAAAGTGAAATTGAGGCTCCCATTTCGAGAAATCATAATTCTACATGACATTACTTGTTTCCTGACTGAAATGAAATATATTAGCACTTGAGCTGTTCAAGTTCAGCTCCTGAGAGTGTCTCAAGTGCTGGAAAGGTGCTGATTGTCAATCCCAGTCCCCAGCTGTCAGAAAAACTAAGCCAACCAGGATCTGATACCGTGGGCTTGGTTTATTTTTCCTAAGATTTTGCTGCATTCTCAAATCTTGCATAATCCCTCTGAGGACTGCTGTGTTTGCAGTAAATCAGAGCCCATCTAAAAACCATTCCTGCAGCTGGTTCAGTCCTGAATCCTCCTTCACATGTGATACCTGACACGTGGGGTTCATTCATATGATAATTTTGGTGTGTGGTTGGTAATGTCAGGAATATTAACTACTTTACCCCACAATTATGTCTCCATAGAAAAGTCATTATTATTGCAGCAGAGATGGCTTCAACTATAAAACTGTAATTTCGGATTTTTGGGGTGAGCCAACTACATTCCTTGCCTCTCAGCTGCCATTTCAATGCTCTGTTGAGGTGGAAAAGAGCTGGAAAAAAAACCTGTGTGATTTTATCCCCCTTCCCCAGAGCGTGCACTGCACACCAAAACTCACTTTGCATTCAGCTCCAACGTGTCCCTCTGAAAGGACTGTGTCAGCAGCCTTAATTGCTTGGCTGGTGCCACAAGACTGATGGATTGTAGGCTCCTGCTTTTCTAGAGGAAGGATGAGAACAGATGGGATTTTGCTAATTTAAACTTCTGTACATGTTTAATGTCCTATTTATCTCTTCCAGTGAGCCTGAAATGGTAATAAATGAAGTAGATTTTTACTGAAATCTGTTAATGTCGTGAGAAGTGTTTGTGAAGAACAAAAAGCTCTATTAGCCTACATTGACCTGCAAATAAACAACAGGCTGTGAGGAGTGGTTACCCACTTCCTAATTTGCTTAATGTCCTTTTAATGAGTGGGCTTATGACTGTACAGTAAATATACTGGTCCAGCACCCTAGGGGCCTCTATTCAGGCTATTTCCTGGAACCCTGAGACACCTCCTGTTGTTTCTGTCCCTCTATTTTTCACTCAGATAAGCCTATAACAATGCACCCAACTAACCCTTAAACTGTTTTCGGGGCTGGAATACAAATAAGAACACCAAGACATTCCTATTACAAGTCTCAGACCCTCAGTGACCCATTCAGTGCTACCAGATTGGTTTTCCCTATCTAAATCTTAAATCCAAATCTCTGTCTAATGAGTTTCTGTACCTAAGGTGGATTTCACTGTTCATACAGAAATGCAGTCCATTTTTGCCATGTAGAGATTATGATTTACTAAATGCCTTTGAAGGATTCAGAGCTGTGAAAACCATAATATAATGAAATCACTGTTGTCTGGGAAAACAAGCAGAAGAAAAGGATGGAAGCAGTTTGGATATATTTAAATTTGTTAGCTGAATCTGTAACACAATTTTAGCAGAGATACCTTCTGAGATGTTTGTTTATTCTGGCTGAAATCCCTTGGGCATGGAAATCACAGCAGAGTTATAATTCTGGCACAACTGGGCAAGGTGTTCATGGGAAACCATCCTCCTTTTGGATCTGTGAGAACATCTTCAAGGATCCTAAACTCAATTACATCTAACAGGGAAAAATAACAGGAGAAAACAGCTTTATGTCAGTTTTACAAAACTGAAAATGTTTGGATGGATTCCAGATTGAATTTTAAGTGGTGGAAATATTTTTAAACTTGGGCATGTTTATTAGAAAAGTGTAGCTTATCCTGTAGGTTTTAGGGGTTTAGGAAAGAATTACAGCTCATAGTGCCCTGACTTTATGCACTATAGGCACACACAGAGACATAAAAATCACACCATTGGCCTCTTCTTCTGCAAGTCACACTTTATTTCTGAATTAATTAGTTTTTAACTGAAGTAAGAGCAGCAGTGTTTGAACTCCTGAAATAACAAAGCCCTTTTTACTTACTTTGATTTAGTCATGCAAATTAGAAAATGTTGGCTCAAATAATTTATCTGAGACCACACAGCCAAACAGTGACACTTTCAGGAATAGGTAAATCTTCTAAAAGCCCCAGCTTAGTTCATCCTCCTACACACAAATAAAAAGCATTAAAAAACAGCATTCAAATTGCCTCAACAGGTAATTTGTTCCTCCAGGCCTTACTGAGCACATTTGTTAATGATTTAGTTCCAGAACACTAAACCAAAAACACTTAGCAAGAGCAAAAAGTCTGTGAGTAAATTATAGAATAGCAAGTTCCAGTTAGTCTCCTAATAGAGTTGATGATTAAGCAGCAACAATACCAAACTCTTTTATGTAAAATTGTATAGGCTGCTAGATTCAACAGAGGGACAAAAGAGGGAAAGGGAAGAAATGAAGTATTCTCTCAGCTTATATAAAGTGCCTTTCAAAAAACTATGTACAAAAGTTTTTATTTAAAGGATGGTGATAACCTGGCACACATTGTCCAGAAAAGTTTGGACCCCCATAGATGTGCACAGAAATAAAGGTTTCAACGTTTCCTTCAGTGGTTTGTTGTCTCATCTGAAGCTCAGTCTTCTTTCCTATTTGTCTCCAAATTACAGATTTTGGACTTTGTGAGATCAGGCACAGTGCATTGAGTGAAAAGTAAAATGTGATTCAAAGGCCACATTATTACAGAAAGGATTTCCTAGGATGAAGCCATTCAGCAGCAAAGATGACCAGTGCAATTGGCCACCAAATTCACCAAAGAAGTGCAGAAAAGTCCATTTGTGCTTGTATGAGTTCAGTGGCTCTGACTGCTAAAAGTGGAGAGACTTTGGAGATAAATCAGGTAAACCTGTCATCTGAGAAATGCCTTCACAGGTACAGGAATGGGGTGACTAATCTTAATATAAAAGAGTTAACATAGTAAAAAAAATATGTGTAATATTGCCATTAACTGTAATCGTCCACCAGAATATATTTTTCATAGTTAAATGGAAATATATTGCTACTAACTTTAAAAGAAAAGATAAAACTTGGAGTTGGAATTCACTTCATATAACTTTAACCCATATAACTTTATTTGCCACTAATTATTTTCACATTCAGACAGAATACCTGAAGAGTTGGACTGTTTGGATGATTGATAGCATGTCATGAGACAGACAAATCACTCCACTTTAGATAGCAACTGTAAAATACTGGAATAATCCTTTAGTCTCTAGTGAATAATGAGGAACAAAAACAAATTAAAAGGAATTTTATTACCTACAGCAAGATAACTTTACCATAGCTTGTTTCATTAGCTGGCAGGAAAGGCTTTGCAGCAAATAGGTTCATTTTTAATATGAAATTAGAGGAGAGCACAAAGAAACATGTAAGTAACTGGAAGTGACAGAAAAATAGATTAGATCTCAATCCCCAGATTTTAAATAGTCCTTAGAGTGGTGAACAAGTTTTCCTGATGTCCAAACTTCAGACAGTAGATTGAATAATGAAGTTATTTTGTCGGGAAGGGGGGAATTTTTGCAACATTAATGGTGCACTCTAAGAGCCTCTGTGTATATATATGGATATTGGTAGTTTTGCTCATCAGCTGGGGAAACCTGTTTCCTGAAATTTCTATCTGTGCAAATTCTGCAGATTGTTTTTGGAGTAATTAAGAATTGGCTGCTGAATAACAGTGAGGTTTGATGTTGTAAAGTGTCTCTGTTTCCCCCTGATTTCACATTGGGATGCAGATTTACCTCAACCACCAGCCTGAGTTCATTCTGTCTCCTTGTTGGAAATTATATGATGTTTAATTTTTTATTTTTATTTTTTTAATGTTACCAAAGTCAGGTTTTGTATTCCTTTGCTCAAGGGGAAGGGAATTGAAGTTCCTTTTCAGGGTAAGTTCCACCAGGTGAGCTCTGATGAGCTGAAAATCTCAGCACACAGGGGTTGCACAGAAGATACACAAAAGATAATGATCACTAATGACCAATAATGAACATCAGCTCCAACCATCACCCTTGGCATGGCCAAAGACACCTGGTCTGGGAAAAGAGAGATAAAAATGAGAACCTAATTAACATGGGAGGCAAAGAAATTCATATCTAGTAGGAACCCAAATACTAAGAACTGCACTACTTGGGACCAATGAACGTCAAACCAATTAATTTTTCAGGGTCCTGACTGTATAAATTATGTGGAAAATCTACTAAAATTCATGTGTGATGGAATGATTTTCTCTTCATAACCCAGGCAATGTGTGGATGAAATTATTTGTTGCACATCCTGGCCAGAATAACACTCTCTAACACTAAAATGTTGTAAAGTTTTTAGTTTTTTTCTCCACAGTTTCAGTCTCTTTGTGCCTCTAAGAGACATAATGCGTCTGCTGAGTAATTCATCCCACTTATGTTAGACATCCATCTCAGACTGGGGTGAATCACCCTCTGGAATCACCAATCCCTCCTGTGTGAAGGCTGAGGAGCTGTAAACAATTTGGGATTTGTTGGGAATTGTTGTCTACCTAAAGGGGAATTTTTATGGGCTGCAGCCATATGTGTGTTATCCCACTATTGCCTGCAATCCTTCCAGGCTCAAAGGGACTACAGCAGATGGAGAGATCTGTGTTTTCCTTTCTCATGTTCTCTTTAGAAGTAAATTCACCATGGACATGTCTGATAGCACCTGACAGCTCACCAGGAACTGAACCAGCAGATCCTGCATGAGTGTTTACCTAAAGTTAAAAACTACCAGATATATTCAGTAAATAAGGATTTGCCAGGCCTTATACTTAATCTCAAATAACTTTCTCCTTCTGTGTTCCTGGAAAAAACATTGGAAATCCTGGAGGAAAATGCAAAAAAAAAGATTCACAATAATTTCTTTTTTGCAACATCAATCAAATCTCTCATTTATGCCCCACCAAAGTGTCTGAGCCTGTTGTGGCAAAAGTGGAAAAAAATTCAGTACCATTTCCACAGTTAGGATTTCACCTGGGTGCTGAGACTACCAACAGGAGGATAATTATGTGCCAATTTACAGTTGCAGCTTTTATGTTGTGAATATTTCTCCTGCAGTTCCTAGTTTTGTTTCAGTGAAAAAGTTGATGTGTGATAAATATTCTGAATCTGTTTAGGTCTAGGCTGAGCTTGAATCAGATGCCTCTGATGAAATTTTCTACCTCTCAACTAAAGTTCAGTAAATGTTGCCCACAGCATCAATATGATTGCAATAAATGACTCAAGTAAACGCCCTCGAGCAAGAAAAAAAGCAGCTGCTCCTAAAAAAATCTAAAAATATTTCAGTTAATCTTAAAGACAAATCTAGCTCCAAAGGAACAAGCTCTTAATTTAAATTGCAGCTCATTGCAGAAAATGACAAACTGGTCACCCATCAGCCAGAGTTAGGAGATATTCCACTTCACACTAAGTCTATTAGATTGTTCTCCACCTCCTCTGGTTTTAGGTGTTTAAGCCTAAAATAATTTTTCAGACTTTTGTTTAATCAAGATAACTTGAGATTGACTAAATACTTTTACAGACTGGCACCATTTTGTCCTTTAGAGATTATGACAATGACACTCTTATCTCCATCCTAAATATGCTACTATTTCACCTTAATATGAAGCTCAATTAAGAAATAAGTATGATTAAAACAGTTATAATGAAATATTCTGAGTCTACATCTATCCCCAAGATTTAAGTATGAAAGAGCACTAATTTAAGACTATAAATTATTTATACATTTGACATGGTTCCCTATTAATCAGAATCAGAACGAGAGCAATTTGCAAAATTCCTGTGGCAACTATTAAATATTTTCTTCTAAGTAAGTAAATGAAAGAGATTTACTAATTCTAATAGAAGCTTCACTGGTATTGGGTGAGAGATGCTAAACACAGGGGGATATATTAAGTCTGTACAAAATGCTAAATACTCAGATCTCTGCTAAATTCATTTAATCCCTTTTTGTGTGTTTTAAAGCCCATCAGATTTTATAGGCATTGATATAATGTACTGAAAGGCAACTATTTACAAATAAAGGACAAAAAAATCACAGAGAAGAATTCTTTAGCATGACATCAGTGTCTCACTGGAGTTCAGAATTTGAGAAGTTCTTCCTTTTCACTGTGACCCTAAACCTGCCTCTAATGCTGATTTAACTGAATATTCTGGGGTGGGAGACTGTGGCTATTTTAGAAATATATATGATTTGAATAGCTTTTTCCTGTCATAACAATCTCTATGAATTTATGGATACCTGAATGCAATCCATTCAGACAAGGTTAAGACAATGTCTCTGAGCTGAGAAACACCATTGATACAAAGGTTTAAAATACAATTTCCCAGCTTTTTGGGCTATCATCATCAATGATCAAATTTCCTGCTGGATCAAGATGAACTTTTGACATAAAATGTTCAGTTAATGAACTTGCTTATATTTCTACTCTGTCATATCATAGTATCACAAAAACATAGAATCACAGAACCATGGTATGGTTTGTGTTGGAAGGCACATTAAAGATTATCTAATCCCAACCCCCTTCCATGGGCAGAGACACCTTCCACAAAAACAGTTTGTTCAAAGCCTCATCCAGCTTGGCCTTGAACACTTCCAGGGATGGGGAATCCAGAATTTCTCTGGGCAATCTATTCTCATACTTCATCACCCTCACAGCAAAGATTTTCTCCTTATAAATTAATAATTATTTAATATCCAGTAAAGCCCATGCAGGGCCTCCCTCAGCTGCAATGAGGAGTGTGAATCCTGGAGCTTCATCCATTCTCTGTCTTGTCTGAGCCTTTGGTGTGCCCTAGGGAAGCCAACTTTGTCCATTTGGTTTAGAAATTCACCCCTGTTTCTTCTCTTACTTTGCTGGCTCTCCTTTGCTCTCTCCTTGACTTCTCTCTCCTTGAGTTCTCGTTTTTCCACATTTTGGGACATGCTCACTTCAGCAACTTTGCAAAACAGCCTTAAAATGCATGGAAACAACCAAATCTGGGTTCTACACAACACTGTAGTTCTACTCAATAATTTCCCCAGATTTTCATCCAGTTCCAAATTCTTAATGGAACATGGTGGGGTTTTCAGGCCTCCTGACTAGGAAAAATGACCCAAAATTAAACTCTGTGTCAATTTTGGCCAATTGGTAACTTCAACACAGATCACAGAATCACAGAAGTTTTAAGGTTGGAAGGGACCTTTGGAGATTCTTTAGTCCAAGCCCCCTGCCAAGGCAGAAGATGGAGATGAAAAGTTATTTAATTCCTGTAAAAAGAGTGAGTTTATTCCTGCACAAAGCAAATGGAATAAAAGAAACATTGGCTTGCATCTTGGCTGGAGAAAAGTGGGGATGTTTCTTCCAGGTGTCTCCTTACCTTTTCTTCTATCCCAGTGGATGGATAGCTGAGTTAATAAAATAAAGAGTCTGAACTTTCACCAGATACAGGACAGAAATTCCACATAATCCAAAAGCAGAGGAGGTTTTCCAGGAATTCTTGCTGGTATCTGAATCCACTTAGGAATGACTGAGCTGCCCTGCAGGAAGGAGGGAAGGATGGTTGAGCCAAGGGCTGTTTTCCATTGGCCATACCATGATCTGATTCCCTCCTTTCCAGACACAACACAACCTTCACATGCCTTGGTGGGAATGACCATGCACTGCTTTAGGGAAATGCTAACCTTGGGGAAAACAAACCAAACAAACAAAAATCCAAACAAAAGTCTGTTTTCCCTTTGCTTATAGCCTCCCAGACTTATTTAGCTCCAGCTATCAAGAAATGGACCAAGTGTAAAATTCAGTATTTCTTCATGGTTCTCTTATTTGTTTTAATCAGCTACACAGCCCTGTGGTGCCAAAGCATCATCCCAACTTATGCATTATTTACCAGTTAATATCTCAAAACAGATGTCTCTAAATAAAATAATTTTCTTCCTCTTGCTTGTCATGCCTGAGGGCCAAATCAAAGGAGCAGAACACCTCCCTGATAATGTGCAATGCACTCAAATCATGGCATCAGGGTCACTGAGCCTCTGTCAGAGCTGGGTCCTAGGACACTAAGAAATTTGTAGCAATTTGTGTCTCTCTAAGTCAGGGTCAGTGTTTCAGGGCTCTCTCATGTCTCTACCTTTCAAACAGCCATTTCAGCCCAGCACAGCTACTGATTTTAAGGATCATCTGTTTCTTCAGAGATCTCTGTGGCAAGAAAGTCCAAGTGTCAAGGGATGGTCTGGATGGGTCAAAAATCAATATTCCCTGGAAGCAGGCAAGTATCCATAAGAGTAGGCACAACTCTGCAATTATCCAAGTGGAACACACATTTAACCAAAGTATTTAACCATTTATTTGGCAAACTTTGCCTTATCTCTGTGTTTTTCAAGCTGGTGCTCAAGAGATCATAAAACATTACAATGGGGTCTTTGCATCTTTTTGTTTTCCTCTATGGTGCTAAAGCTTAAAACTTTAGACCACAACTAAGCACCAGCAGTTCATTTCCCTACTTCAATCCCATTTGGGTGGGATGAGGAAGGAGAATCAGAAAAAGGTAAAACCTGTGGGTTAAGAACAATTTAATAATTGGAATAGAATAAAATAATGATGATGATAATAATGATGATGAAAGGGGATATTGAAAAAAGAGATAAAAATAAAACAATAAAAAATAAGCAGATGATGAACAGTACAATTACTCAATTGACTCCTTTAGGGCAGCTCCCACTTTATATACTGGGAATGGTGGTGTGTGATGTGGGACATCCCTCTGGCCACCTCAGATCAGCTGTCCAGAAAACAGGAAACTCAGTCCTTGACTGAGGGTAAACACAACTTAAAAACAATTAAATTATCAGTATGTTATGAACATTTTTCTCAGCCAGCACAAATGATGTGTCTCTAAGTCTCTGTCAAACACAGGAGCTGCAGGGAAACAAATCCTCAGCTGACAGGGGCTGATCCTCTGGAGATTTTGATGTTCAGGATCAAAGTCATGAATGGGGTTGGCATTCCACTGGGCCCAAAACACATTTGAGTAATGCTTCCATTGTGATAAAGGACAGATCAGTGAATTTTGGTAATCAGACTTTGTCCACAGGTGGAGGCTTTGCCCTCAACTTTAATGAACTCCACAAGCACATCTGTAGGGCAGGACTCAGTAGATGTACATGAGATCTGGACTTTCTGTACAGATATTAATTGAAATGTGCAGTTTTAGGGAATCTCTGAAAGGAACCAGAGCGATTTTAAGACTGGTCTTTGGTAACTTGATGATAGGCATTGATTCTTCAGGATTTATTCCAAACTGAAAGTTAATCTGGAGGACACAAAAACTAAAAGGCTTGATTTTCTTATTTTTTTCCCTTTTTTTTTTTTTTTTTTTTTTTTGTCATCCCTTGCCTTATATTCCCATAGTCTTTACAGAGAAAGCAGGAGTTTTGATAGTGTTAAGTGAATAAATAGAAATAGGGTAAATGAGTGAAGTAGGAGAAAGGTTAAGTTTCTTCAGGAAGGAAGGATCAACCTCACAAAATCTCTAATTTTATCTAAATAAACCTTGAAACCATATATCTTATAAGTAATTTTCACTTACATAAAAGAATTTAATCTATGCAAGACTTGGTAGCTATGCACAGTAAAGAGGACTCCTAGCCTGAAAAGTTTGAAATTTATGGAAAAGAAGGTAATGAATGGAACAAATAGATTAATCCTGTCCCTGTGGTTTAGGATGAGGCCCAAGGGAGTAGGCACATGTAGGCCATGGCCAAACACATGGCCTTTGCAGGAGAAGGAGGATGTATTGACAGCCTGTGGGGAGCAGAGAAAACATTACAACGATTTGGGTGGTGGTAGCAGGGCAGGGAGTATAATATGGGTACTACAAGGGGAAAAGACAAGAAACTACTGAATGAAGGAGGATTTGTCTACAATAACCCCCTGCAATGTTACAGGCTGGGGATGGTGTGGCTGGACAGAAAGGGACCTGGGGGCACTGATGGACAGCAGCTGGACATGAGCCAGCAGAGTGCCCTGGGGGCCAGGAAGGCCAGTGGCCCCTGGCCTGGATCAGGAATGGTGTGGCCAGCAGGAGCAGGGAGCTCATTCTTGCCCTGTGCTCAGCCCTGCTGAGGCCACACCTTGAGTGCTGTGTCCAGTTGTGGCCCCTCAGTTTGGGAAGGACGTTGAGACGCTCGAGCGCGTCCAGAGGAGGCAACGAGGCTGGAGAGGGGCTGGAACACAAACCCTGTGAGGAACGGCTGAGGGAGCTGGGGTTGTTCAGCCTGGAGAAAAGGAGACTCAGGGGTGACCTGATCACTCTCTACAGCTCCCTGAAAGGTGGCTGTGCTCAGGTGGGGCTGGTCTCATTCTCCAGGCAGCAACCCGAGGACAGTTTCAAGCTATGGCAAGTGAAATGTACATTGGTAATTAGGAAAAAGTTTTTTACAGAAAGGGTGATAAAGTACTGGAATGGTCTGCCCAAGAAGGTGGTGGAGACACCATCCCTGGATGTGATTAAAAAAAGATTGGATGTGGCCATGGTTTAGTTGAGGTGTTAGAGCAGGGGTTGGACTCTTGAAGGTCTCTTCCAACCCAGTGTTTCTGTGATTCTGTGATTCTGTCAGAATAAGACGTAGAGAGTAAAGGCAGCTTAGACAAATATATGCTTTACAATCTACTGCTTTGGGTACAGAGGACAGCCTGGAGTGATGTGCCAATAATCACAGAGCAGAGAGAAAGCAAGGTTAGGACTAATCCCCTGCTGAGTCCACAGCCAGAGCCGTATCCACAGTCATGTACTCCCAGCCACGCTCTGCATCCCACCATTTGCATAACTCCCCTGGAGATTTGCTTGCCTCTGCAACACCTGGCAAAGCACAAAGTCTAAACTTTATGGAAATTCACACAAGAAGCAAAACTCAGCCATTTCAGAGTTGAATAGCTTGCTGGAAATGGTGGGAAAATGTTAAAAAATAAAAACAATAATCAGGGTGCATAGTCACTAATAGCAATTATGTAATTATAAAGGACACAAGACAAAAACTAACTAAATATTCACAAATTTCTCATCCTTACCCTTTCCAGCCCCTAATATATGTGTACCTCTAGCAATCACCTGGCAATCACCACAGCAATCACAGAATTAAGCAAATTACAAATGGGTCCAGGATGGGCAGAGCATGCCAGTCTTGGCTCTCCAGTGAGCCACAAAATGCTCTGCAGCATTTGGCTTCCCTCAGCAGGTCCATTAGTCAGGGTGGATGAAGCTCATCAGCTGGAGGGAATGCACACCAGGAAACGTGCTTGGAAGAGTGGGGATATTTGACTTTCATGAGAGATGAGGAGAAACAGAACTCTGGCTGCTCTGCTTTAGCCTATTTCCCCTCCAGTGGCATCTATGCAAATGCAATCTGGTCTTCAGTCTCATCCAGAGTGAAGTCATCTCCCCAGGCTTCTGTCTTTGTCTCTGCTGTGCATGTCCAGAGCAGCCAAATACACCTGGAAGGGACCTGAAGCAGAGTAAGGCAATTACATACCTAGAATTTTTCTTGCAAAAGAACTGCTGGAACTTCAGAGGACTTTGCTGTTGTCAGGGTTCATTCACCACCCAGGGGCAGAAATGGTCATAGGTACTGGGGGGAAAAAGCCCCATAAATTAATAGAGGTAAGATGCAAATGTCTGGTTTCAAAGACTGTATTTCAACATCCAGTCCCTCCTGAGTCAGTTCAGCCTGATCTGCCCCTGGAAGCCACATCTGGTTTGCTTCTGGTTGAAGATGCCTGTGGGAAACGTGCCTGTCAGATGTTTTTGGTCTCCTCTGAGAGTTGTGTTGCTCTTTTTTGACCTTGCTAGAGGGCTCTTCCTCCTGACCTGCCTCTTTTCAGCAGGCCCAACACCACCAGAGAGAGAGAAAATTGATCAGTTTTTATCTCAAGCCCAACTACATGAACAACTGATACTATTTCTGACAATCATCCCACCTTATCACCCTTATCACCACCTTATCACAGTCTTGGGTGGCCATACTTCACACACAGAAGTCTCCACTTACATTGGCATTGCACATTGATGTATTTATTTACCCTTTATGAACACTTGTCCTTTACCAGAATAATTTAGAAATGTTCTGCAGGAAGTACTGACCCTTAATGACACTGGATATTATTAAAATGCACTATTAATCACAGTGGGAGTCAAAAAAAAGAAAGATGTTTGTATGCTTATGTCATATGGAAAATATGGGATAATGTCTTGAGATCTTCAGAGACACAGAGAAAACATATTCAGCAGCTGCTGGATGTTTTTTTCTACAACATACTGCACTAATAACTATGTTGTCATTTCATCATCAACTAAAATCAACCAGATATTAAGTGAGCTATTGTAATCCCTGAAGTTTCCTAGATCTGTTTGCCAGGAGTGCTCTGAATTGTTTAGAGAGCAAAAGTGATAAAATTAAAAAAATATTTTTGGGGATAGATAATTTAGTCATTCTGAACACCAAAATGTTTCTGAGTGCTCTTCCCAGGGTAATGTATGGGTTGTCAGTATCTTAAAAATAAGAACTGTAATTAAACTCAGAACTTATACCTAAATGAATGTAAAAAAAAATGGAAGGAAGAATAAAGTTCATATGAGAAACTCTTATAACTGCAAGGTGGAGTCCATAATATCTATTCTGTTTTTCTTTCTGTCTCATATTAAGGTGCTTACTGTTACTTGTCAGCCAGAATCCTTCTCTGGTCAATAGAGATGAATAGGCACCTACAGAGGGTGAGTCACCCAATCTATCTTAAGAAGGGATGAATCACCCACTAGAAGTGCATTTTTTTCTCCATTTTCAGTTTCAGATCTGAAGTGTGAGCAACTGAACGATGTGTTTATTTTTTCCAACTGTGTAAAACGACATAATAAAAATATTATCTCTCCTTACAAACTCTGTCTTGCTTATGTCTCCAAACCAGCATGATGACAATGATAATGTTCTGCTCTGGAGGGAGAATTCAGTTTAGCTTAGAGACTTATTGTCCTCATTGATGAAGTTAAATCACATGAATCTCATGCCAACTGTTCACAAAATTTTGTCTAAAAGTTACACATACTTTTTCAAAGGCTATGAAGGCTGCTTTAAACAGTTTTAAGTGTTTTTCTGATACAGAAAATGTTTATCTGATTAGTTTTTCTTTCTGGGAAAATTGTCTAGGGTACATTAACATTTCTTATCAAGCTTTGCATACGATTGCCATGAGATTCTATCTGAATAAAAATAAAATGTTTTGAAAAGCCTTTGCTTTGTTGTTTTTTTCACCCTTGCCCCACAGAATGGGAATTGTTTGCTGTCCAGTTTTGAGTAAACAGCTTAAGAAAATCAGGGGAAATAATTGTCAAAGAACATATCCTTTATTTCATTAGCAATTCAAACAAACTCAGAAGAAAGCTGGGATTACAGTTTCTAGTTTAAAAGCAGTCCTCAGAATGTTCAGCACCCATGGTCTAACTGAGTCCAATGTTCTTCAAGATCATTCAGCTCCTGCCATGTGCAGGGACAACTTCCACTAAAGCAGATTGCTCAGAGTCCCATCCAGCCTGGCCTTGAGCACCTCTGGGGATGGAGCCACCACAGCTTCTCTGCACAGCCTGTTCCACGGCCTCAGCACCTTCTGAGTAAACAATTCCATCCCAATATCTAATCTACACCTACTCTCTTTCAATTTGGAGCCATTCCCCCTTGTCCTGCTTATAAAAAGTCCCTCTTCATCTTTTCACGTCCTGGAAGGCCACAATTAGGTCAACATGAAACCTTCTCTTCTCCAGGCTGAACAATCTCAGTTCTCTCAGCCTTTCCTCACAGCAGAGCTGTTTCACCCCTCTGATCATCCTGGTGCCTCCTCTGCACTGGCTCCAACATCTCCTTGTCTTTCCTGTGCTGGGACCCCAGAGCTGGAGGCATCTCTGCAGGTGGAGCCCCAAAAGATCTGAGTTTCAGATCTGTTAAACACAAGAAGATGAACTGCACAACACAAGTGCAAAGAAATTCACTGTAAAGTTATGAACATACTTCTTTAGTTGATTTTTTTTCCTATCCTTAGGCACAAGTGAAGACTGAACTGGAAGTACAGCTGCGTTCTTTGAGACTTGTTAATAAAAAGCATGACAAGGTTCAGCTGGTGAAAAGTGACATATTTCAACTGGCTCTGTGGGTGTCACATCAACACGTACCATCTGAGATCCTGGCACAAAGAACAGAGATATTAAGACATGGCCTGTTCTTTCATGCTGAAAGCCTGGATGCTAAACCAATGAAAAACCATGGAAAAGCCATTAAAAAGCATTTTAGCACTTTGGAAACCAAGAGACCACATTAGAAAGTTTAAGTGGACTAATTACTTGAACAACATTTCGTTACAAACCTAAGCTGGGCTTTTACAGCTCTGTATTTCAGTCCTTGCTGTTTCTTGCTAATGAAGTTAGCTATAAAATAAACAGGATGATGCTCTGGTTTTTACTGACCTGCCAAACATAAAGACTTTTTACAGCTAAGAGCAGGGGCAGAATGCAGGGGATGAGCACTGGAGTTAACAAGCTCTGTGAAAACTTGTGTTCTCCAAGCTGTGGGGAGAAGCAATATTTGTGCATATCACAAAAATTTGGCTCAGCTCACAGTCAAACACGTCTGTCCCCCAATCCAGCAAATATGCAAGTCATGCTCTGGCACTTGTCCTGATGCCAGATGGTTACATGTGTGACAGCACTAAAAGCAGGATTGATGTGATCTCTTAGCAGTCAGCATAAGGAAGGTTTAGTGGGATAAAGAGCTGGGGCATTTGAGTTCACTGTGTCTGATAGAACAGGCTGGGGAAAGGAGCTCTCCTTATCTGCAGTAGCAATCCTGTGATTTTGCATCCTCACACAGCACTGTGAATCCCTGAGCCTGGTCACAGGGGTGTGTAAATAGAGCCAGAGTAATAAAATCTGCTCCTCAAAGCATAACTCTGTTTATGTCCAGTGATGCTCTTCCAAATTCCAGGCAGAAAAATTATTCTAAGTATCATAAAGGGCAAGACAGCTGCAGGAAGTGCAGGGTCCTTTTGCTTGGAGCAAAGGATCTCATTTGACAGGTTTGGATGATTTTTAAAAACACAGCTGCAGTGATCTTAGCCTTCAGCTATCAGATGCAAGAAGTGTAAAAATTCATTCTGCCCTTTAATGGGTTGATCACCACTGATGGGTATTTGCTACCCACAGTGCTGAAATACAGGTTGCAAGAATATGAGGATCTTTTTGCTCCACTCTTCCCACAGAAAGCATAAACCTGATAATTGCTGGATGGTATTTCTGTTCTACTCTGGCCAACAGGGTTCAACTGGATGACAATTGAAAAAAATAAAAAATGAAAAATAAAAAAGCATCACCTGATAGAAATGGCTGCAATTATTAGAAGTGCAGGTGTGGCACAAAGGAAATCTGTACAGGAAAACCTGATTAAACTGGCTTTTAGGGAATCCCTAAAAGAAATTCAAAGGTAGTTATCTGATTTTGATTTATCTGGTTTGATCACAATTAGATTTATTTAGCTACTCTTTTTTTAAAAGTTCAGGAAATTGCTGAGCCCAAACTCTGTTCACCATTCTTAGAGATTTTCTGTGCATTGGGTGTTTCTTCTTTACAGAGAAATTTTGCTGAGACCTGTTCAAGGAGGTTTGTTTTCAATGACACAGAGGTAGAACTGAGGTTCAGAGCATTTGCTTTTGTTTTCTTTTATTGATCTTAACCCTAAACCCTCCTATTATTTCATAGAGCCAATATGAGATCAATGATTTAGAGCAGAGAGAATGTCACAAGAGAAACAGCCACCAAAAGAACTTGCCCTGAAGAAAGAAATGAACTTAGAAAGCAATGATAATTGTTCATCTTCCAGTAAGTTTGGGGAATAGAGATCATGAAATTAAATCTTGAATTGATAGGCAGCCCAGATGAAAGTTCTAAATTGTTTATTAAAAATAAAGAGAAATTTTATTTCACAGAGTCTCTGGATTCAGTTTAGGAAGCTATCCAAGACTTAATGCATCTTGCATTCTTTGTGAAAGGAAATTTGCTCAGGACAGGCTGCTTGTAGGAAGAGAAGCAAAGCAAGTGAATGGCCCTTGAAGAATATTACAAGAATGTTGTGCAGAAATTACCAGAGAGATTAATACATGGATGGCTGTAAAAATGTGTTCAAATGCTACTTTTCTCCCTCAGACTACAATGCATAGCATACACCAAACCAGCTGTGTTCTGGTGTTCATCATCTGGAAACAGTTAATTTAGTTCAAATGCAGGCAGGAAAAGTAACTCCAAAACTCTCCAGGCACAGAGAAAAAAAAAAAAAGAAAAAAGAGATGTTGCATATTGTATATTCACCAAAAAAGTAGATAGCACCTGGAGTAATGTGACTAAAACCTCTTTGCCTCATGCTGGGGTTGGATTAGAAGGAGGTGTCTTTGGAAAGGTTTGCCAGTTATAGAGATGGAATTTGCCTCAAGACATCTGCTTGATGATATTGATCACTATAAATGTCCTAACAGGGGAAAACAAGACAGTAAAATGTCTTGGGTTAAATACCACCATATATCCTGCAGTGAATTCCCTCTCCCTGCATCAGAACTCAGCTGGGGTGGGAGGGCACCCTTCACATTTTGAGGCCTCTCTTTTGAATCCCTCTAAGTGCAAAATTCCCTGAATGAAAGTTTTGGCTTCAGGGCTGAATGAGCCTTTCCAGACACAGCAAAGCTGAGTCTTGCCCTTGCTTTCAGCTGAGAGAAATTGATGCTCTTGTCTCAAATTCAGAATTTGTGAGCTCTCAACAGCAATGACCTCCAAGAACATCTTTCTAGCATGAAATTACCAGGAGGGTGGTTTTTGGGATGTTGTTCCTGGAAGTTCCATTTTAATGAGTAGGTCATTTGAGGACTGGGAAGATGCAGCCTGTTTGAAAAGAGAGGTCAAGACTCTGAGAAGTTAAAGAGGTTAAAGTTTTTAATTTTTGCAATATTTTTATTCTAGGAAAGCAGCTGCCACTTAAACTCAGATAAGCAGCCCAACAACCTGATGATGTGTCTGAACAGACACTTCAGAGGAATGTGAAAAAAAATAAACACCTCAAAGTGAAAACATTACCCTGCAGGTAAAAAAATAAGAGTTGGATGAAACATAAGCTTTAAAGTTTTAAAGCTGATTAGTTTTTTTCTCAATATTTTTCATTTAAGCACTAATTATTCTTTCCATTCCTTTCAATGTTAATCCATTATTAAATGAGTTAAAGAGGCACCGAAAAATTCATGTCAGACTTTGTAACTGCCAAAATAAGACTCTCAGAAAGTGTTTTGAGGAGCAAGAAATCTAATTAGTTCATTGGTTAATGAAGTAAATCAAAGGAGATTGGCTATGGAACCAATCTCATTCACTGCTTTCACTAATTCCTAAACCAGGATGGGATGTTTCTCTTCATGGCCTGGTTATAGACCCTGTGCAAAGCAAGAGGAAAAATGTAATTAGTGCCTGGGCTAATTGGTGGCATGTTTTGTGACACGCTGCCCTGGCAGACATGGTGTTGTAGCATAGTGCTGGATTACCACAATCACAGAATGACACAGCCCTTTATGTTATAAGGGGAAAAGGAAGAAATGCTCCAGTTTCCATTGTATTCTGATTACAAAAGGCTGCTGGAAGCACTGTCCCATGATCATGGTTGGAACTGTTTTTCTGTATTATGCTAAATTGATTTCTTTGTGTGGATATGGCATGTTTGTTGCCATTCTACATTTCTGATAATTAAGAGCTTGAACCAATCTGCAGGGTAAATAATTTTCCCATCTGGGCAAGCTTAAAGGTGCAATAATGCAACTGAGTCCAAATGAGGATGGGGTCCAATTTCACCTGCTTAAACAGTCCTTGCTGAGCCAGTGATCTCCCACCCCAGGAACTGGAGCAGCCACACCTCCCCAGCACCACTGACAGAGAATTATGGAACAAATGGGTAGTGACAGCACAAGGGGGAATGGCTTTAAACTGAAAGAGGTCAAGTTTAGATTAGATATTATGAGTAAATTTCTCCCTGTGAGAGTGGTGAGGTCCTGGCACAGATTCCCAGAGCAGATGTGGCTGCCCCATCCCTGGAATGCCCAAGGCCAGGCTGGATGGGGCTTGGAGAAACCTGAGATAGTGGAAGGTGTCCCTGCCCAAGCTGGGGGTGGAATGAGATGGTCTCTAAGATCCTTTCTAACCCAAATAATTCAATGATTCTGTGGTGATTCTATGGTTCTGAATCTCTTGTACCTTCCCAGTGGAAAAGCTGCCCCAGCTGGTGTCACTGATTTTATCTTTGGGCTCTGGAAAAAGGGAATCAGGACTTATCCAGAACCAGCTGCTACTGGCACTGCACAGTGGATGGAAGAGGAAGACCAAGATGATGAGTATGGCAGCAACCACATCACTGCTTGTAGAATAAAATAGGCAGCTGGAGCATGGAGTGGTATAAACACAGCACTTAAAAAGGACCTTTGATCCCTTTTTAGCAAGAAATGCTTCCCAATCACTTGGAACAAAACCCTATCACGCCTGAAGTAAATTTTGCTGCTTGGGAGCAAACCTTTAGATCACGAAGTTGGAGTTTGGGTCTGAAGAGAGCTGTGGGTAGGAGATCAGTGGGCAATTTTTGTACAGAAATGACAAGCACACTGGAAATTTTGCAGCCTAGCCTCCAGAGAATTCATCAGATTTAAGTATTACTTCAGCATTGCATTTGAGGGAAAGGGCAAACAGAGGGAGCATTTATCTTATCAGAATATTGACTTTCTTTATTGTTGTTCTGCTTTCTAGGGATGTAATAACACCAAGTCATGTTTGCATAGCAACAAGGTAAAGGTTTCTTTTCTGAATGTGTGGTGCCACTCTGAAAAAGAAAACTGAACACCATGGCAACACACAGTGATTCCTCCATCAAATATAATCTCAAAAAGTGCTTTGCTAGATTTAGGAATCATTATTAAAAAGAAGAGAGATATTAACAAGCTTGCTTACAGGTTTTGCAGTGTTTATATATATATATATATATATATATATATATATATATATATATATATGTGTGTGTATTCACAGGCATTATTATCTCCACCTTATTTATTAGCTACATATTTATATCTGCACAGACTCCCACAATATTCTTCCTGCTAACCCTCCTGCTCTTTTACCATCTGTCACTTCACTTACAAGAGTAAAACTGAATTAATTTTTTAGTAAAACTGAATTAATTTTCTTAAGCCTGCTAAAACACCGTTAAAAGCAGACAAGTTCCACCCATGTGAGCTTTTAGTTAAAAAGCATGTGCAAGGCTTTATGAAGATACCCAGGAATAAATAGACAATATGAGCACATCTGCACCAGGAGCAGCAGCTTCTCCTCTGGATCAGTGGCTGCTTCACCTTCCCTTGCAATCTGTGAGACTGCAGAGCCTGTGCCTCAGTTTGGGAATTGGAGATAAGAACTGCTGAGGAAAACCAGACCTTTCAAAAGTCTGGATCTCCCTCTGAGTGACTGGCTTCAGAAGGCAGCAAGACCAGTGGCTTTCAGACACTTCAGATGAAAAAATATTCCAGAGAATCTCCAAATGAACAAAACCAAGAAAAAATATAAAAGAGCAGATCTTCACAGCATTTTCTTCTTTTAATCAATTTAAAGAAAAATCCTTAAAAACACCTTAGTTAAATTTCAATAGCAAACTACTATCACATTCAACTGAAGAGGAGAGTTTTTTCTCTTATTTAGCATGGGTTTATCCCCTCTATTTGTATGTCTGGGGAGGTGATTGAACCTCTTTGTTTAAAGAGGTTCTGTTGTTTAAAGAGCTTCTTGCTCACTAAAAACCCCTCAGGGACCCTGAGCAACCTGGTGGAAGGTGTCCTTGCCCATGGCAGTGGGGTTGGAATGAGGTGATCTTTAAGATCCCTTCCAACCCAAACCATTCCATGATTCTATGATTTACAGCCTGGCTGATTTTGGGTGCTGTGGTCTCCCTTTGAATGTCACTGGCTAGAAGTCACTAATTTTACATTTTGATCATCTCTGATGGGGAATCAGACAAATGCAAAGCAGGACTGATGAAGAGGGGTTTCAGCAGTGACCTCTCTGACTAATCACTCAAAAATGTGATCTCCCTCCAAATGTTTGCCACAGTCTGGAGGTCAGAGCCTCCCTGATGGTGACAGGTCAGACCCCAGCCAGGTTTTCATGATGCTTTTGCAATCAGTTCCAACTTCACAGCTGATGCTGCAATCAGATCCATCGTGCCTGCTGCATTTTGATCATTTTTACTGACAAGCAATAGAGGGGAGCAAAACCCAAAGAGCAAGTAAGAAAAATGGCCCTGCTTAAAGCAGAATTTCCAGGCCTTTCAGAAGACAGAACCATGGTAATGAGATTTTTTTGCCTCCTTCTTCCTTCCCTGCCAGTCTGAGTTTTGAATTAGTGACAAAGGAAAGAAGGGAAAGCAGAGAAGAGAAAAAGAAGATAAGGCAAGAAAATTGAATTTTTCTGAAGGCAAACAAGCCATGTGGGCAACATGTCATAAGAAGTGACCATAGATAACTCTGCTTTTTAATGTAATTCACTTAGGAAGACCTTTTATAGACCATTCTTGTTGTTGCTTGGGCAATCATTCTTCTGGTAGGTATAGCTATAAAATGCATGTGTTGGAAGCAAAAGGACAGAATTATCTCTAATAATGAACAGATTAATTGGCAGTTTCACCCCCATGTATGTGTGTGATCAATACTTCCAGCCAAGACTAAACTGACATCACCTCCAATCAAATATCATTGGGCAAGGCCAACCAGTGCTGAAGTTTCAGATTTTGTGCTCAGCTATTGTCAGGAATTCTGAAAAGTTGGAAGAAATCTCCTCTCCATGTAAACTTGTCAAGCAGGAGGCAATTCCACAGCTTTATCCAAAGCTTTATTAGCATTTGAATGCACTTTTTGCAACTGTGTAATGCCCCAGAATTCACAGATTCCTTTAAAATGAAAGATTTGCCACATTTCCAGAGGGAATGTTTCCATAGGGATTAGATTAAAACACTGTTTAATATAACACCTGGCCTTTTACTGCAAAGATGTTTGCATCAAAGTGCTGCATATTCAGTACATTTGTAATTTTTAATCATTGAGTTTTTCCTGTACTGAAAGTTTTATTCATCTAAAAGAAAAAATGAGCGTGGGAGTTATAAGGAGGATTTAGCCAGTCTTTTGAGTCTCAGTTGGAAAATATCATTTGAGATTTTTAGGAGAAACTGCTCTTCCAAAAAGATTTAATTCTGTGATGTATTGCTTCATTTCCCTCCCTCTATCTTTAGGTTTGAGCCATCTTCCTCTCCTCCACTTAAACCAAACAGGATAGTTTTGCTTTTATATATACATATATATGTGAATATGTACAGATATTTACACTCAACCTAGTCATCCCTGATTCATTTTATAAAGCAACAGAGAGAAATCTGGCCTTTCAGAGTGAAATTCAGCTGAACTCTTTTGCACAGTGACTTTAAATCAGGATGCATTGTAAGTCATTGCACCCCTCTGACAGAAAGTGTTCCAAAATCATGTGGAGATAGTACTTGAGGGCATGATTCAATGATGAACATGATTGAGAGTTAGATATGATGGTCTTAAAGTCTTTTTCAACCTCAATTATTCTATGATTCCATGAAAAAGGGAACCAGGTTCCACATCACTCACTGAATTTTACATTTAGTAGGATGAATGTGCCTGGGGAAAGTGAAGGACAGATGGACAGAAAGTAATTTTCAGAGGTCTTGGGAGAAATTTTGGCTTGCATAAGTCTTATGAATAAAGGGCTCCTGTTGCTCTGTGGTAAATAAAATGTGAAATTTAAAAAAAGGAGGAGAAAGGATAGAATTATATGAGTTGCTTTACCCTGTCCCACTTCAGTCAAATTAATCTCCTGTAGGGATTGGTGAATTTTAGGCAAGTTTTAGCCAGGTTTGGGGTTAGGGTTAAAGTCCTCGGATGGGGATGGGCCAGGAAGGTCTCTGAGCAGTAGCCCTCAAAATTAGTGCTGGCCTACACCAATCCACATGTCCCACCCAAAGGGAAATGGCACAAGACAAGGTGAGTGAAAGTTTAACCAATACAGACACGAGTTTCTTCTCTTCCTATCTCAAACTAATACCTGGTCCACCCCAGGATATGTATTTCCTTTCAGAGACACTATGGATTCTTTGCTGTAAATCAATGCAACTTCTTTTTTCTTTCCCACAAAATAAAGAAGATAATTTCTTCTTTCAGGGTAATTTATGGCTGCTTTTAACTATCCTGCATTTCCATGATAAATTACCTGCTTAAATCTTCTTTCTACATCAGCTGTCCATTCTCAAGACAATGTTGTGACTTTTTGGGTGCCACTGCTTCAAGGAGCTGTGTGCATTTCTCTCCTGAGAGTGGAAGTGTGGCAGTGCTTTAGTTTTTGCCATCTAGATGAAGAATGTGTATTTATATATCTATAAATACACCAGTGGGTGCTAATAAAACCCAGCAGAAACCTGGTTTCACAAATTCTTTGGAAAAACAGGAAAGCAAAACAAAAGAAAACAAAATCAAGTCATTTTTTCAAAGCACACAAAAATATAAGATTTCTGCATTTGGGGGAAGCAGTTTCAAGCACTGCTCCCATCCAAAATTGGTGCCTAAGTGTGGTGTAATCTGCCCTGCAGATAAGCAGAGCACCTCTCTTCTGTCTCTCTGTGCTCCAGGTTGTGCAGTTCAGCTCTGCCATGACCTGCCTTTTAATTTCCAAACAAACAAGGTCAACAAAGCTGGCAGCAGGTAGTTAAGTCAGTATAATAGGATTTTGATTGCTTTCCTACACCTTGGGAGTATACAGGGAGACATGTACATTATACTTCTGAGTGAAAGCACAAGACCTATTTCAAGGTTTTCATTAATTGCATTAATCTTTAAAGATAGGAATACCAAGTGATGCTTAAGTAAATATTGAGACCTCAGCTTCACACACTGGGCTGCAGTAAACAAGCAGCCAGCACTAGGGCCTGATAAGAAGAGATTATATTTTTGTTTTAATGGGAAGGATGACACATGTACTTCTTCTGGACCCAAATATTGCAGGACAATGCCTTGCTTTGGCACTGCAATAAAATAAAGGTTTCTTATTCTACAGGAAGGACAGGCAAGACTCCCCCTCTGCCTGAATCTGACTCCACACTTGGTATTGGCTACAATCCTATTTTAAACATGACTAGGTAGACCCAGAGGTTCCTTCTAAACAAAGCATTACTTCTTTAATCTAACTTCCTGAGTCCCAGGGATTCTCTCCAGTGTTGTGATCTACAGAAGAATCACATCCACACTGATATGAGGTGGATTTATTTGTATTTATTCCACTTGATTCAATGCAAAACATCTGCTATGATGGATGTCCCATCCTTGGAAGTGTTCCTGGACAGGGCTGGAGCAACCTGGGATCGTGGAAGATGTCCCTGCCCATGGCAGGTGGGTGGAACTGGATGGTTCATCCAACACATGCTGTGATTCTCAAATAAATACAATATAAATGAAATAGTGATGGAGGATCTTCTTGTGAGTGTTAAAAAAAACCCAAAACAACAAAAAAAAAAAACCAAAAAACCATCAAGCAGACACTTTACAATATGGTTTAGTGGACATGTGGTATTTGATCAAGAGTTAGGCTTGATTATTTTGGAAGTCTCTCAGCCTTGATGATTCTATTATGTCTTAACATTTTTGTCTCAAAAATTATTTTTTTCCTCATCTTTAGCTTGCTTTATGCTTTATTTCTGTATTTTTCAAGACTATGAGAACTATTTAAAAATCTTAACTGAGCTGGTATATGTTGGCCTGAAGTTGCAACTGCCTTGACAGTTGCAAGATCACAAAGAAATATTTAGAATCAGGCTCAGTTTTATTTTACACCATTCAAATTCCAAACTCTCCCACTGTTCATCTTTCAGCTGAATTCCTGTCTGATACAGAGTGGGGACAAGTTAGAGGGCTGGAAAAGGCAGGTGAAACAACTTCTGCTTTAGCTGTTGCTCCTTCCTTGCTTCATAACCTCGAGCAAAAGGTTTCAGCTCCCTGTGACTCAATTTCTGCTCGTTGTAGCACAAGTTCTGCAAGGTTGGAACTATTTTCTGCAATTCTACAGCAAGCAGAGCAGTAATATCCCATCCCCACATCAAACCTCCAGATATGACACCATGGTGAATAATAGTGTGAGAGAAATCAGCTCCAAACCTTTTTTTTTTTTTTTTATTTAAGCAAAAAGCTCCAAATCTCTTCCTCATTTGTTTCTGCAGTTTAGGAAACAGACGTTCCACAGAGCACTGAGCTATTTCTAATATGCCCAGCTGTGCAGGTTGATAGGCAAGAGATAAAACCATGCTGCTAATGAAAAACAGCTGCTCATTAGTCAGGAGAAAACTGGTTAGGGTGTTTAGAGATACAATTATTTTTACTGTTCTTGTCCCTTTTACGCTTATACAGGAATTATATTATTATCAAATCATGCTAGACAGTGTCTCAGGTTGAGCATTTTAAAAATGAATGTGGTTCATTAACAACATGATGAATATTTAAGCAGGATTACAGAGCATAATGAACTTCCTTTAATTTTTTTTTTTTTTAAGTAGAAAAAGCCCAATAAATTTGCTAATATTTTACTGGTTAATGTTGCAATTAGGTGTGCAGCATCTTTTCCCAGCTTTCTGAACAGCTCTCTTTTAATGCTGACTCTGAATTTAAGTCTGAGGCACAGGGCTGAAAAGATGCAATTTTAAAATTTTGAACATTAACCAGGTTGATATAAGCAGTCACCTCATCAGCAAGAAATCCCTCACAAAGGAAAGGAAATCAAGCCAAATGCTCAGTACCTCAAAAGTAAAACAAAAGTGAAACCTCATCCTCTGAATTACCATTTGTGTGATCTTATTCTCACAAAATTAATGACAATTTCTCAACTGCAAAACAGTTTATTCTTTAAGATTCTTCTAATTTATTACAGAAAAGAAAGCTGAGAAAATAAAGTAGAAAGAAATAATTGAATATTGTTATTTCTAAATATTCCTTTAAAAATTCCTTTATAAATTAATTATTTCATTGACACATTTCAGACATAATTTCTAATTGTTTCAGAGCCACATTTTCTTAAAGTCTGGGCCTTTATCCCAAGAGCTTTTTTGTGGAATTTGGAATTTTTTGCCATGAGCAGAATGGGCTTAGCACTTCTGAGCCTGCTCTGATCAGACAACCTCCAGCTCAATTTACTCAGTAAGGAAAAGCAGCAAGATGAAAGAGAAAAATAAAGGAGATTGATTGAAGATCTGCCTGAGAGCAATGATGGAGTCCCAGCCCCTGGAGGGTTTTAAAAGATGTGTTTGGGTTGCAATTGGACATGGTTTAGTGGCAGCTTGGCAGTGCTTGATGATCAAGTGGACTTGATGACCTTCGAGGGATTTTCCAACCTCAACAATTCTATGTCTCTAAAAGTCTCTGTGGCCAAATATTTCTCCCTCCCCAGATTTACAGATGGAAGGCAGGGATATCCCAAGACAGAATTTTACAGACTTAGATGTTCATATTGGATGGCTCAGCAGAAATCTCCTAAATGAGATAAGCCTGAGAGAAAATACCCATATGAAAACACTTTACACCAACTTTTATTATTTGATGCCAAAAAAGCCACTTCCCCCCTCCCCCCCAAAAAAAAAAAAAAAAAAAAAAAAAAAAGAATTCAAGGAATTATTTCACTGGCACATCTTGAAGAGGAAAAAAAATGTTATTTCCAAGTTATCTAAATCAACACATTGGTAAACATGCAGAACTTCCCTCTTTCCTGGAAAGATCAGAACTGGAAATAATTCCATTATAATGTTAATTCATTTATCTGGAACACTTGGAATTTACCAATTAATGTCTGCTGTGGGGAAGGAGTGAGGAACTGTATCATGAGCAAAGTTCACTGCTAATACATGTCTTGAGGCAAATCCTCTTTTATCCCTTATGTTGCAGGTAAAATAAACAAGAGAAATTATCTGCACTTACTCAGAATCCCAACCCTGGGACAAAGTCTTTGTGCAAGATGCTCTACAATCATCAGTTGAAAAGAAGGTTACAGTCCTGGGAATTTAATAGACTGAGCAGTTAATAAAAGACAAATGAGTAGAGATGGAGACCAGGGAAGGATGAAAATTTAATGTTTATCTGGAGACAAAAGATTTACAATGTGCTGACAAACTCCTTGTGTCAAATTTTTTGAGTTTCCTAAGAGTGAAGAATTTTGAAACCTAAAGAAACTGCTTTTCAAGAGTGGAGGGAGAGTTATTTCTCCCAAACAAAGGCCTAAACATTAGAAGGCACAAATCTTGGATGGAAAGTTGCATCAGCTTGGCATTGTTGAGTTTTTGGGTTTTAGCTTGGCTGTGACTCACATGAGCTCTGTGTCCCTAAGTGCTTGATGCACCATTGGCTGCTCATTATGTGGCTGAATTTCTGGTCTTTGGGACCATCTCAGTAAAGTCCTGGCGTTTTTTCACAAATGTCACCAGTTTGCTGTTGCAGGGTGGCCCATGGGACACACCCTGGGAGTGAAAATGCACATTCAGGGTCAATCCTCCTCATTATTACACAATCCTGCTTAGGTAGAAACAGAGATAATAATTGTTTGCATGTACATGTGCAGCACACAAATCATCCACATGTACATCTGCTTAGTTAAATATTTCTGTCACAGTAAATCATGCAAAAAAAAAAAAAAAAAATTTAAAAATCCCTCACTGGACTCACTCAACATTGCAAACCTCACCTGCACACACCAGTTGAGAACCTGGGACATTGTCCAGAGGACGCCACGCTGTGGTTGCTGTTAATTTTCTCTCTGATTGTTGTTCCAGATCTCTGCTCTCAGGTCAGGTCCCAGGTGAATTATTCAGCCTTTCACTACATGTGCACAGCAGGTCCCCAGGGCTGGCACCTCCTCATGCACACTGGAAAAGAAATCCCACAGCCCACGGTGAATCAGGCACCAGAGGATGCTTTGGACAGGGGTCACACATTAGTCAGAACAATAAAAAATAAATAGATTAGCATAATTTTGCATTAGATCAGCACAAGCTACAATAGTTCAGAGTGGGGAGCTGATTATTGCTCTGCTACTTACTGAAAAATGTCATGCTATTTATAGTGCTGAGTAAATAGCAAATTATAATCATCTGCTTCAGAGCCATTCGTGTGTTGCTCTTGGTCTCCTCTTGTCTCTCTGTGCTGCAGCCTAGAGGAGTGGTCAGTCACCAGGCTGAAAGCTTGCCACAGCCATGGCCAATTGGAAAAACAAAACAATTAATTTTGCTAACTCCTGGTCCCCATGGGGAAGGAGGCTCAAGCCTGGCTTTGCAGAATTATGCTGCTGAGCAGGGACAGGTTCCTTGCCCCTTTCAAATGAGAGTGATAAACTTCACAGCATTCAAGATAATTAATAGTGTTGTAATAGCATCTTACTCTCATTAAACACCTCCACTTTAAATCACCTGATTAAAACCCAGAAAGGGGCTACAAAAATTCTGCTGAGGGGTTTGTAAAAATTCATATGGTAATAGGACAAGGGGAAGAGAGCAGGTTTTGATTGCTTATTAAAGAGAAATTGTTCCCTGTGAGGGTGGTGAGGCTCTGGCACAGGATGCCCAGAGAAGCTGTGGCTGCTCCATCCCTGGCAGTGTCCAAAGCCAGGTTAGATGGGGCTTGGAGCAACCTGGGACAGTGGGAGGTGTCCCTGCCCATGGCAGGGATGTGGATCTGGATTTCTTTAAGGTCCCTTCCAACCCAAACCACTCTGTGAATCCCCAGCACAAACATATTGTGGGTATATTTCAATATTTATTTTTGCACATTTGTGACTTGATAAAGAAGGGGGCTGCAATTCTCTGCACAGTTTCACTGCTGGTTTAGTTCTGGGACCTTCAGGAGCTTTGCAGCTCAGCTGCTTTCCTCCCTGTCTGTGCTGCTGTTCCTCTGTCCCAGGTTTTACAGCAGGGCTCTGTCTCACTACCTTGAGTCTATCTTGGAATAATATATTGACTCATCCAGACCTTAGCCAACTTTCAAATTGCTCAAGCTGTGTTTTGTCAGTGCTCTGAGGGCGCTAGTCAGTCCATCTCAAACTGCAGCAAGCCCTTGGGGATGCAGACTGAGAATGAAAGAGAAGTTACCAGGCTCTCTAATATTTCAGGGAAATCAGCAGTGAAAGATGAGACAAAAATCCTGGAGAGGAAATAAATGTACCTAAAGTAGAAGGTGATAGTAGGGAAAAATGATTAGGCCCTGGAGAAAAGCTCTGTTATTTGCTCTCTTCTGTTTTGCCATGCCAGAGATGAATTTTCATAGGTCATGAACACTATCAGAAAGGAGGGAAAAAAAATCTTAACTTAGGCTAAAATAACTTTAGAGAGCAGGTAATCTGGGTTTTCACTCCATCTCAAGCAGCTAAAACTCAGCCTGATGTTTCCCACAGGCAATATCTGGAACTGCTAAATTGAATTCAGATTTACTAGATTGGTACCAGGATTACAGGCCTGTTTTTTTCTTTCCAGAAAGACTTATGTCATATTACTTTTCCCTATTCATCTCTCTTCACAAATCACTGTCCAAAGGGGGAGGAAGTACAGTAACTTCTTTGCTCTGAACATGACATTATGTGGAAATTTCTTCTTAAAAAATAACCTTAGTATTACAAGGAAATAGTATACTTAAATAATCCCTTTTCAATAATCACATTTGTAGGGAAGAAAAGATCAGACGTGGAAAGGGAAAGTATGAAGAGCATGAGGAACTAAAAATCCCTGGTTTGTTTGTTTATTTACACATATAGAATTTTGAACATATCAACTGCAGACTTCGTGAACGAACATAACCTGACTTGTAAAATAAGTAGTTTTTTGCAAAAAAGACTGCTAAGTGAAGCTATCAATAGAAATCTTCTTTTCTCAGGTGGATTATATTCTATATTTGTGCTCCCAGAAAGGGAACAGAGTAAACCAATCTCCACAAGCACACTTCAAACAAATGGTTTTCAATATGATTTTAAATACTTGCTCCTGGGGTAAAGTAAAACTGTCTTCAATTGCAAAATGGGGGCATTGAAACAGAAATGTAGGTTTTAGTGGCTTTGATATAGGAATGTAAATGAAAGGCCAAGGGAGAGGAGTGTGAATAGAGATCCCTAGTTTGTGTTTTGGAGTGCTCTCTGTGTAAACATTTCCTCATGGCAATGCAAGCTCACATGGCTGAAATGGCCTGAATTTTACTTTCAAAAGCAACTTAAGGATAAACCCCCAAAGGGAAAAAATAGGTAGGGGCACAAATCTAGGCAGTTTTGATGAAAATGTTATTTCTTTAGGCAGTGAGTCATGGAATTCTCAATGGAATATTTTTGACTATTGATGTGCACTTAATAAGGATTCAGTGACAAGATCCACAGGACCAGAGGAAATGGCTGCTGATCTGAATTAATGTTTTTATTTTATTGTTTTCCCCAGGGAAGCCCAGGTTGCCTCTCCAGTACTCAGAAGAAAAGTGTTACTTCTGAAAGTGGGAACTTTTCACCCTAAAACTCTCCCTGGGGGTAGATCTTCATGGAGCAGCTGCTTTCATCTCTCCCTTTTGTTTTCCACAACTCTTTTCTTTTTAATTAGTCTACAGTGGTCTCCAAAATAAATGAATTCAGGTTATGATCTCTGTCCCACCCCAGAAAGCTGGGAAGAGGAGCTTGATACATCTCACATTTGCCTCCAAATCTCCCAAGTGCTGCAGAAAGGAGATGTCACAGAACATCCTTCCTTCCTTCCTTCCTTCCTTCCTTCCCTCTGCTACCCTTCCCAACTACCCTCATTCTGCTCATTTTCAACACAAATATTATCTTTTGCCAAAATGATGTTAATAATAGGGGCATTTTAAACACTTTATAAGTGTCTACCCAACATTGTCCATTTCTGGAGAGCAATGCTCCCTATGCCAGCACCATCAAAACTTTGACTAAAGGGATAATGACAGATAACAAAGAGTTAAGAAAGAGGTAAGAAAGAAGCCCACACCAGTACCAGTGACATTTCCCTGTTGGATAGTTTAGGAAGAAGCCTTTACTTTGAAACTAAATCTAATTGGAGTTTGTTTGGGATTCAGCTCTCCTACTGACTTAACAAGCTGCTGGAAAGTCTAATAAATATTGACATGATCCTTTTCTCTTTGGCAGGGCTTCTGAGAACTCCACTTTGTAGCTCAATGATGCCTCCCTGTGTTGCCTGTGTCACAATGTAGAGGGAAAAAACTCAATGGTGAGCACCCACTTCTACATGGAAATTAAGACTGTCTTCCTAAATTTTCTCATGCTAGTTCAGCTGAAGGAGTCATAAACTTGATTTCCAGAAAAAAAAAAAATACTTCTAATCCCATTTCACAATGGGTATCTGGTACCTGGCTTGGGTTTTACTCTCCCAAAAGGGTAGGACATGGTGTAACTTGCAATTAATAATTGCAATTGTTGCCCTTTTGCTAGTAGCTACTTGCTCAATATGATTTCTCTTCCATCATTCCATTAGAATTAAAAGTTAAATTAACCCTGGTGACAGAACAAGAGAATTCTTGTTGCCTCTATATGTGTCTCAAGGATTGGAAAGAGAGTTGACTAAAGCAGGGAGAAGCAGACTTTGTCTTGAACTTGAGTTTTATTTAATGATGCTTTGGAAGATATAAAATACAGCCACAAATAAATCCATGGGTGAGAACACCACCAGGTCATGCCACTTTTTGGGGTTGCAGCTCTGGAGCAAATAAGGAATTCTTTGGAGGCCACTGGAAGGGGGTTTCATCTGCATTTGAAAATCACAGATTTGTGCCCATGTACTCCCTTCTGGCTGATTGCAAATGGCTTTTGCAGGAGTTGGTGTCTGCAGATGGAGGAAGCTGCATCAGTGGGATGGAGGAAATCTGGCCAAGCACATTTGGGCAGAGGGAAATTGCCCAGAGTGTTTGTGAACTTTTCATCCCTGGAAATATTCAAGGCCAGGTCAGATAGTGCTCTGAGCATCTTAATCCAGAGGAAAGTATCCCTGAACATGGCAGGGGGTTGGAACTAAAGGATCTTCAAGGTCCCTTCCAATCCAAATCATTCTGCCATCCTATGAGAAAAGAAGTTAAAGACTTTAGGTCTGTAGTTGTGATATGACTGCTCTGCTCTTTCATGTGCCAAAGAGCTTTGGAGCACAAAACTAATATTGTGTGTCTATTTCCACCTGTCAGAATAGGACCAAGCAGCACTGAATGAAATTATGCTGCTCAACTTCCACAGTTTATAGGTGACCCAATTAAGTGTTGCTTCTTCTCTGTGAGATGTGTGAGGAAAATACAAACTCTGATGAGAGAGAATGGACAATCACACAGATGGACAAATCTCTCAGGTTCTTCAGGGAGTAAAATAAGGAGAAAAATTCAATCCAGAGATTCTTTTATTGCACAATGGTAGAAGTTTGTGTCTTCAAAGAATTCAGAATCTGGAGGGACAATAAAGGGAAGCAATTTAATAGTGAGAAGTACCTGCAAGCAGTACATTTTACAAAAGTGCATTGTACTGCCTGGCACTGATCTGCAAGTGTTTGGCCCTTTTATAACAAACTGCTGAGATTCTGTGTTTTGATCTCACAAGTACTGACCCTTGGTCATGAGTTTCCAGCTGATAAGATGTCTGTGATACTCCAGCCCCTCAGCCCAGCAATACCTGCAGAATAGACTCTCCTACCTGTGGATGGGGTGGGATATAGTGGAGTTTCCCATCCTCCCTTGAAATACTTCGTTTTGATCAACCTTAAGCATTTCCAGAATATGCAGGAGGTGGCTCAGCAGAAGCAGCTCTAAGATCAGCTGGCTGCTGATTAGAATTACCTCTGACAAGCTCATCCCTTTACCCTCTTGTCCCTACTTAGAGAGGGGGCAGGTTGGAGTCCCCATTGCTGCCCCTGCTCCCTGCTGATGTCCTTCCTAAATCCCTCCCTAACACAACCAGCAGGATTCACCCCTCTTCTCCTCACTGTAATTCCCAGCCCAGCAACTCTCTCTGTCTCTTCTCCCTGGTGATGAGTGTTCACAAAATTACAGTGAAAGCTGCAGTCAGTGGTTATTTTCTGCTCTGCCTTCTACGCCAGAAAGAGCTGAGATCCCTGTGATGGACCACTTGGTTTAATGTGAGCATGAGGCATTTTGTTTTTCAAGTCCATGAAGTTAAGAGCTATTAAAAGGCAGCTGCTTATTGACAAGCTATCAAATAAATTTGGAATGCGTCCTGCTGTGTAGCCATCTGATGAAGCTGAATGGGAAAGCTAATGACCCTCACGCTGTACTTGCCATAAAATATGGCCTTTATTTCAGCACTTGAGGTTTATTCTGTAATGGAGCAAGGAAGGAAAATGGAATGTATCCCATTTTGCTCCAGCATGGAATCACACATGCACATTTTGGTTACAAACCACTCAAAAAAACTTGTTCTGTACATCCTGCCATGTGCTCCTCCTGCAAGCTCGAGAGCAAAACAGTCTGTGGCAGGCAAAGCAGCTCCTGGCTTCTGTGAATTATTTGGAGTTATTCTACAAATGTGAGCTGGAAGATCAGTTGGGGGATATCAGTTAATTAGCTCTTCCAGTTTTCCCCTGCTGAGAAGCTGACACAGTTGTTATAAATAATTCAGAGCCTTTTCATGCTCCGTGTGCTGCAGTGGTGTAACTGTCTGTGGAGTTTTGCTGATAGTGACAACTTAGGCTCGTGTGAGTGGATGGGATAGAATCAGATATTTGTTTTTATCAGCAGCACACTTAACATGAATTACCTGTGTGCTCTGATTGGATGGAAATAACTGAGAATGTGATTTCCAATAGTGAAAATGCATTTGGAAATAATCTTCCTGGCACAGGCTACTTTTTTTTCTTCTTCTTTGTCTGTATTGCACCCAACACAACAGCAGCCTGACTATGCCTGTAATGACAGCAAAATTCAGATAATAATGTTGAACTGAAATATTACCTACTCCAAGTGCAGAGGGTAATCTGCTGTTTAAACTCTCAGGGTGAAGGAGGGAACCCATTTGTTCTTGCAATGGGACACATGACAGGTACTGCAAACTTTCCCCACTATTTGCTGAAGTATTGACTGTTTTCTTTAGCACTGCTGCACAAAGTAAGAAGCAAATACAGTGAAGGCACAGGGCACATTTTACCCAGAGACACTGAACTCAAGCTGACAGCAAGAGCAAACACTCAGGTGCAACCCTGCACCTGCCTCCAACCCTGTGCACTCAGTCAATAATTCTGGCATTTAAGGCCACACATTTCTGATTTCAGAAGTCAGCTCAATGAAAGACCAGCAAATCAAAGTGTCTGTGTAAAATGACTCAACAAACAGATGTATTTTTATATTTTAAAAATAACTGATCTGTTGATGAAGGAGGTCCCTGTGGCACTGGAAGCAATGTCAAAGATGGAAGTGATATTTTAAAGAACATTTCTAGGAGCAGAAAGAAAGACAGGGAGGGATAAAATCCAAAATATTTGTCTGTCTTTGTTAGCCACCAACCCTCCTCTTGTCTCAAATCCACCCCATCTTCCCTCATTCACATGAATTTCTCCTATATATAGAATTATAGAATAGTTTGGGTTGGAAGGGACTTTGAATATCATTTCATTCCAAGCCTCTGCCATGGACAGAGACAACTTCTACACCTTCTCAATGAAAAAAAAAAAAAGGAAGTATGGTGAAGGGCAAGCTAACTAGACTCCCTTAAACCCCTTAAATCAAGTTCTGAATAAAATAATTCTCTTCACAATTTTCCAAGCCATTTGCAGGCAGCATCTGGGAGGTTTACACAGGGAAGGGATGCTATACTCAAAACATGTATTGCTTTCCACACATTTTCCCCCCAGTATGGATCACAGGTGTGGAGAGGCTTGTGAGTGCTGCACCCAGCTGATATCAGCTATTCTCACATTCTGCAAAGCCAAGTTCATGCTGAATTATTGGTCTTTCAGTCTCTATAAAATCCATCTCAGCCAGATGTGGCCATCTAGGCAGATTTTTAGGACCTTGGTTATTTCTCAGATGACTACATATGGCGTCTACAATAAAATCATGAACATCAAACCACCTCAGGATTCTCCAACAGCCAGCTGAAGTCCACCCCCTTGGTCAGCAGAGACTAGGGAGAGATTCCTGGTTTCCTTAAGTAGTTCTACGTGTTTTATCAAGATATAAAATCACTCTGTTGGTGATTAAATCTATCATAACTAAAATGGGAGCTTTGATTTAGACACCTCAAATCAGATGATGTGTGTTACCCATCAGCTTATATAAGAAACAAGGAGGTATCTGCAGACATCAAGATATCTCAGCTTTGAGGCTTTGCAAAGGATGCATTATATGTGTTATATTTATTTGGTGTTCTACAAATCCAGACTGATTTTAGTGCTGATTAATTATATTATTGTTAATGATTATTTGCACTGGAAGGCTGGAAAGAGACTTTTTACAAGAGCATGCAGGGCCAGCACAAGGGAGAATGGCTTCAAGCTAAAAGAAGGTAGATTTAAATTGGACATTAGGAAGAAATTTCTTATGATGAGGGTGGTGAGACTATGGCACAGGGTGCCCAGAGCAGCTGTGGCTGTTCCATCCCTGGCAGTGTCCAAGGCCAGGTTGGATGGGGCTTGGAGCAACCTGGGATAGTGGAAAGTGTCCCTGTCCATGGCTGGGGAATGGAAGTGAATAATCTTTGAGTTCCTTTCCATCCAAAACCATTCTGTGATTCTCTTTGTTAAAATAAAGAACATTGTGAGTATTCTGGCCAGGTATATGACCAGAGAAGTGGAAAACAAAGGAGGTTAAGAATAATATCCTTTAAAACTTGGTCTTTTGGTTAACAGGATGAACTGCTGAGATCTCTCCCTATCTACTGAACCTTCTGTGTCACATCTAAAATGAAATGCTTATGATTTTCTGTAAAAGCCCTGCTTTGGGCTAATTTAAGACTCTAGTTCTTGAGAACTGAATATTTATTTTTACTTCACTGCAGGCTGGTCATACACAAGTCAGCTCTTTTTTGGGTTTCCCCCACGTTAGGATTGCTAAACCCAAGTTAAGAAATGTGGCTGAGAAGCTCCTCAGGGCTGTGAGGATGAGCACAGGCTCCTGTTGGTGACCCTGCCCTGGGTCACTGATCATCTCAGCCCTGGAGGCAGCTGCAGAAAAGCCCTGACACCTTCCTGAGCTCCAGGTGGCTCTGCTCAGTGTCCCAGCAGTAAATCTCTGTCCCCCCACACTTGGCTGCTCTCTCCCATCAGAGATGCAGAGAAGGAAGATCACTTTCCAACATCCAGGGCTGAATCCTGTTTTTAGCCAGGGAACAGCCACTTTACAGCCCCTCCTGGTCACTGTGGGAGTGTTTTGTGCCTCTGCTTTGTGCCAGCTCCAGCTGTAATGACTCTGCACACCCTGGGGCCAAAGGCTGGAGGTAAAACTCTGTCCTGCATGCATCTAAACCAGTAAATACATATTTTTTTATGATAAGGCAACATCTCCACAAATAAATTAAGGAGATCTGAGAGCATTTTTTAGCACTGAGGCAGAAATTAGCTATGTTTATACAACCAAACCTTTTTTATTCTGGGATTTGAAGTTGCTGCATCCAGACTGACCACTGGGAAAGGTTTTGGGCCTCTGCCAGCTACCCATCAATATCCAGGAATTGTAAAGACAGTGCCCAGGCAAAATCTCCACCAGGGATCATTGTAAAAATGTTTATCAGCAAATTCCAGTGCCCAGCATTATTTCCTAGTGTAGGAGCAGTCCCCTTATGGCCTCACTGTGTGGGGACCTGGGCTCTGGGCACCCTGGTAGCAGGTGGCCTCTAACACTCCATGTTTATTTGAAAATAAATATTTTACAGTGGTTGCAACAACGAGTTTTCATGCACAAGGGTGATGCTGACCTGTGATTCTTACAGAACTCTGGGCTCCAGGAGTTCTTGGTGATTGCAAATTCTGCCAGGCAAATGGAGAATTTATGAGAAATGAAGGAGATGATTTTCTTTTATAGATGCTTCACACACTGGGTGTTGCCTTCAGAAAACACTGCTTTTTCCTGTAGAACATTAAGTGATCAAAGCATCTCTGAGCAAATGGATTTGCAAGTGCACCCAGTATGTTGCTATGCTATTAACATGCTGAAAGCCCCTTCTGTCATCAGTTTTGTTATAGCTGATTGGAATTAGAGCTCTGCAGAGTCAAACTTTGAAAGAAGGTGGCTGGTTATTTTATTTCATTTCAGTTCAGTTTTTTACCCCCACAAAATTATGTTCTAGAAACTCTCATGGTGATAATTGTTAAATAACAAAAATATACAATAACAATTCAGCTCCCCTGCATTGTGAGCTTTATATAGCACAATATTATGAATATTCTATGTGATTTTTTTTTTTTTTTGTTTTGAATGTGATGGAAATGTGAGGTAATCTTAACAAAGCACAAAGTGAGCCATGCATTGTTATTTTTAACCTCTATGGGGAGACAGCAAATAACCCACCCACCCAGAAGGAAACTGCAATGCTTCATAATAAACATAATTGTTTCCATGGGATTTTAGGGCTCAGGGTATTGAGACAATAAAGTTCCAAAATTTCACTTCATCTTCCTGCTTTACAATCACTCATTGTACAGCTGTTCCCCTCACAGTGTGGGTGGCAGATGTCTGAACCAGGGCTTTAGAATCTCTAGACTTGCTAATGGAAAGTGTTTAATCCCTGCTCACCCCAGCAAATCTTTAATTGGTGAGGCTGCTGGTGCTGCAGGCAGCGTGTCAGGAGCTCTGGATGCACACCATGGTTACCAGGAGTGCTGGGCACAGGCATGGGAAGCCCAAATTCCAGGATTTCATCATCACCAGTGCTGGAGGGATCATCACTGAGCTGAATCCTTGCTCCAGGAGTGTGCTCCCATCTCCTCAATGAGGCAACTGCTGAAATACCCACACAGCCCTTAGAGTGGAGCTGGCTCACTCCTGGTTTGGGGAATTGTCACTGCACACTCCATCCCCAGACTGCCTAAGTCCCAGCACTGAAATGGAGCTGAGATCATGCAAAAAACTAAAAATCCTGCCAGTGAAATGGCAATTATGATGTGTTAGCTTGGAAGGATCATGCATTTCCAGCAGCAGCAGGATGGATTGGAAGGTGCAGACTTTCTACTGCATTTCATAGAGGGAAATTAAGGGAATAGAAACTCTACAGGCTTGAGCCTGGTGTGGTCTCTTCCTGTGCATCCTAAACCATCCTCCAGGGGTTCCTTTGCTCTCAACACACCCAGAGAAAGGGGATGAAATCTTTAACTTATAGCTCAAGGAGTTGTTTCTTTCTGACCACAGACACAGACTCCAGCTTTAATTTTTTCTTCAGTTCCATGACCACATGCAACATATAAATCCAGCTTTCCATTGAATTTAAAGCACCAGTGAGGAGAAGCAGCTCCAAAAGTTGGGATTTTTGGAGTTGTCCTGTGCAGAACCAGGAGGTGGACTCAATGATCCTTGTGGATCCCTTCCAACTCAGAGCATTCTATAATTTTATCATTCCCACATAATCCAGATGGAGGCATTTACTCCAAAGGCACCTAAAAATGGGAGGTGAATCCCACCCTCCCTGTTTTCACTGCCAAAGAATCTTATTCATTCTTTACAAGTGACTCCCTCTCGCTCTTTTTCTTTTAGAATTGTACATATTTAAATATTTTAAGCAGTATGAAGCAGCTATGCCAAGGAGCATGAGAGCTGGAGTAGCATGGAATATACTGGAACTTTATGAAAACAGGTGTCTCATCAGACCTAGATGGGAATTCAAATCCCTACAGGCAGAAAATACTTTGAATTTCATGAACACCCTCCATGAACATCCAAATTTGTGTATTAATATGCACTGGCATATCCAGATTTCACTGGTGTCAAATAAAGTCTGCCACAGATACAATAATTCTTTCATTTAACATTTATTGATATCTATGTTTTGCTTGACATTTCCAGGTATTTCCCCAAGTTTAGATGACCAGCCAGTTAAACCCAGCTTTACATAATTAAATGTGATAAAAATGTTATGGAATCAGAAAAGTTATGCTGGATTTCCTAGCCAGGAATAATCACACACTGAGGATAGAGATGCATAGATACACATGCAGCTACATTCATTCCCTTACCAAAAATGATCAAGTGGAAAATAAGGCAAGCTTACAATTCTATCACAGATAATATTGCATTTTTTTTTTTCCTTCAGAGCTCAAGACAATATTTCTGGGAATAAACTGAGAATGATAAAAAGTCCCTTTCACTCTCTGATTATTCTTTACTGATATGGCATCTAATATAAAAATAGCCCATAGCTTTTATAAAATTCAACAAAGTAAAAATTTTTGACAGCAAGCATTTTTGAATGTAGTAATGTATTCTTTTATTTACAGTCAGGATTGAAACAAGGGAGAAAAAACATGTCACCAAAACCTTTTATAAAGCCCACAAGTTTCACTGCAACAAAATTAAATGATACAGATTTGACACAGGAGCAAAAGACGTGATAGAAATATATGTGCATTTTTTGGGGATGATGGAAATGAAAGAATGAACTAATTGCATTTTTATCTTAAAAAGAAGTTAATAAATTACCATTTCAAAGTGGGATTTACATATTCCAACACTTTGCAAAGATTAGCTCTTTCTTTGATAGTTTTTTTTCTTTCTCATTTTATTATCCTGCTTTTTGGATGAGATACTCAAAAAAAAAATATAAAAAAAATTCCAAAGCCCATTCCTTTGCAGTCATTAAAAGGTCCTGTGGCACTTTCCACAAGAGCTGGATGTGTTTTAAACATCACTGTCCTGGCAGAAGTCCAACTTGGGTAATTACATTCCGTCCTGCCTCAAAGACATCGTTTCCTCAAGCTATAATTTCATTTGGAGACACTGTTCCACACTTCTCTGCCTGGAAACAATCACTCTGTGATCTCAGCTGCCACACTGCAGGCAGGAAATAGCTGCATTTTAGTGCAAGTGTTTTCTGTGGACTCCCTGTCATTCTGCCTCCCCACTGCACACCTGAGTCCAATCCACACTCCAAAACTTGCTTCCAGTGTGCACTGGGTGAAGCCCTCAATATGCCAAATAAAGGTGATTTCTATAGGAAGAATGAGGAACAATGTGCTGCATTTCACAAAACAACAACTGCACTCATTTGTCATTTGTTTTATATGGGCACCTTATGGTTGCCACAGTTTGCAGCAAGGAATTTAGAGGTAAATAGAGTTGACAGCTTGTATCACAAATTTCCTTTGGGATAAAACATTATAGTGAGTGATTCACAAATGCAAAATGGCCCTGAGATTTCAGAGAAAAATGTTTTCCTATAAACATAAGATGGATCATGATATTATCTTTGATTCCTGTCACAGGACCTGAATCCTCTTTACATGAGGAGAGGAGAGGAGAGGAGAGGAGAGGAGAGGAGAGGAATGAGGAGAGGAGAGGAGAGGAGAGGAGCAGGAGGAGAGGAGAGGAGAGGAGAGGAGAGGACGGAGGAGAGGGGAGAGAGGAGAGGAGAGGAGAGGAGAGGAGAGGAGAGGAGAGGAGAGGAGAGGGAGAGGAGAGGAGAGGAGAGGAGAGGAGAGGAGGAGGAGAGGAGGAGAGGAGAGGAGAGGAGAGGAGAGGAGAGGAGAGGGAGAGGAGAGGCGAGGAGAGGAGAGGAGGAGAGGAGAGGGAGAGAGAGAGGGAGAGGAGGAAGGAGAGGAGAGGAGAGGAGAGGAGAGGAGAGAGGAGAGGAGAGGAGAGGAGAGGAGAGGAGGAGAGGAAGAGGAGAGGAGAGGGAAGGAGAGGAGAGGAGGGAGAGGAGAGGAGGAGAGAGAGGAGAGGAGAGGAGAGGAGAGGAGAGGAGAGGAGAGGAGAGGAGAGGAGAGGAGAGGAGAGGAGAGGAGAAATCTCATCTCCCTGTGTCTTTCAGATTGCCTCCCTGGGATTCAAGCTGGAGGTTCTGCTCCTCATCTGCATAATTTTTTTCTCTCATAGAGTGGCACCACCATGTCTAATGGTAAATAATTAAAACATCTACATCTAAAGTAGGTTTGAAGTTCTACTCTGCCATCAATGGAGAGCAAAACTCCATAAGAAACGATTCTTTCTAAAAAGGGGACTCTAGGAGCATGAATATATGAATATCCTGGAAGTTATTGTAGATAAATTGTGTCAGATACTAAAGTCAGCTGAGATGAGTTACAGTCAGAGTGGAGAAAATTTGAATGTGAATGAAAACATGGGGTGTTAAAATGAAAAAAGATTGTGCTGCAGGACAGCATGAGTAAATGGTGATGAAAGCTGTCTCTCACCCTGAAGACAAGAAACAGGATTATGGTCCTGCCCTGGTGGCTGAATCCTAGAGCATTTTATCAGTCTACTTAAGGGAAATTATCTCCTAAGGCAGAAATGCACCCTCTGGTCTCAAGGTCCTGCAGAGAGTTCAGCAAAAACCTCTGGCTGTGACAATCCTCAGCCTCCAGAGATTTCTGCCACAGACAAAGGGATTCAGCACCTAAAGCAAAACACAGAAAGCATTTTTAGCAAGAAAAATTTTCAGTCTGCAACAGGTGCTACATCAACACCTAACTCAGTTTCATATTTTAGGAGGGAATTTTCCTTTTCCTGGATGGGGCAATTCCAGGAGGATTAAACTCTGACTTTGCCTGTTTGGAAAGAGATTATGTCCTTGACTTGATGTCACTATTTCCTTCCCCCTTAATTAAGCAAAAAACTCTGCACAGGGGTAAGAATGAGACAGAGCAAGAGGGAGAGAGAGAAAAGAATTAAGGAGAAGTTGACCGGAAAAGCCAAGCAGTTAAAGTCTTTTAATTTAGTATTTAAAAGCTTTCCTGTGAGTCTGCTTCTCAGAGATATGACTGTTAAAGAAAATTAATTTTTCTACTTCCAGCCAACCAGAATATATGTACATATTTATACACACCCACAGCACAGACACACGAATGTACAGAGAGGAGGAGGAGAAAAATGCATGCTGAAAAAGATGTTCAAGTTGTATCAAAAGAATAAGATGCAGAAATGTGTTTTTTTCTGAGAAAACCCATTTGTGAATCCGTGTCTAATCCCTGCAGAACACACAAACACACACAGAGAAAGGTAAAGAATGAAGAAACATTGCTGCACTTAAAAACATATTCAGTTCTTGGCATGGACACTCAGGATTGCAGCAAACCACTGTGGTTTGTAAATTGCCCATTGTTTTTTAAAACATGCTTTAAAATTATCTATTTTACCACTCTGTTAGGAAGATAAATAAATGATTGTCCAAATCCCACCAAAACCTAACACAGGCATTTTGTGGAGCTGTGAGCTGAAAGATGACACCAGACTGGAGTGGGGAAAGAGCTCACTGAAGAGTTTTATCAGAAGAGTTTCACCAGACATTCAAGGTGCCACATTGTCCTAGTTTGAAGGACAGGTGTCTGCCAAGAAAGGCAGAAGCTTCTCTTTGAAATGGGGAATGTAAATCTCCTACCTCCAAATTATTATTATAATTTTGAAATTAAGGGTCTCCCAGGCAAAGACATAGGAATTAGGAATAACAGTTCTTTACTAGGAAAATTAAAATAGAAATACAGTATTGCAAAAAACAAACCCAAAACACTGACAGAGTCAGAATCCAACCTGACACCTGTCAGTCAGTCAGGGTGTTGGCAGCAGTCCCATTCAATGGTGGCTGCATCCTCCTGCAGTGGCAGATGTGGTTCAGCTGGAGCAGTGCTCCTGTGGAAGGTGCAGTTTTCCTCTGAAGGTCCAGGGATGATGTGGAAAGGTCCAGTGTTCCTCTGGAATCCAGTGGAAAGAAGGTATCTTTCTGTCCAAAATCTGTTTTTCTCTAGATAGGAAAGGCTTGGCTCCTCCCCCTGGCTGGAGCATCTCCCATGGGATGATGTAATTTTATCAGTCACACAGTGGGACTCAATGGGCCAGCAGCAGATGATATCTCCTGGAGGGAGGATGGGTTGTGGAAAAGATAAAGATGATTGCCCCAGCTGGTTTAAAGATGGCCCATTAGCAGATGGTATGTGCCACAGAGATAAGGAATCACTGCCCCACCCAGCTCCAACAAATGGGGACAGAATACACATTGCTGGCCACATCAACCCAACACACACGTGCAGCTTGAATCTAAACAAAGACTTCAGACTTTCCTCTCCCTCTCTGTGGAAGACACCATGAAAGGAAGGAAGGATTTTCTCCAGAGGGAAGGAGTGGGGAGGGGTCACAAGAAAATAAATTAGAGACTGATTGCTTGGCTGACATTCCAACGCTCAGGCCATGAGTGTGCCTTGTCCAAGGAAGCCCTGAGTTATCCGGCAGTCCCTCCAGCCCTTGCAGTCTCATGAGAGTCCCTCTTGCGATTCTTAAGATTTCATTGATCAAAAAACAGCCAGAGAGTCAAATATCTTGAGTTGTGAAGAATTTCTGGGGGTTTCTGGCTAAATGGTTCTTATATGGAGTTGCATCAGCATCAAAGTTTTATGCAGTTCAAGTCCCTCTTTGTTATGTTTTGATTCCATGAGAAGACCTAAATACAGACAGAAGGGAATAATCTCTCCCTTTGCCCTGAGATATTTGGTTATTTATTGCAGATGATTGACTTCCAGCAGTGATTTTAAGTTAATAAATAGTTTTACACATCAATGTACACACAGACATAATTTCATATATCTGAGGATGGATGGAGACAAGTGCATAAATGAGTGAATAAATAAATGTGATGCCTGTTCACTTATCCTTACACAATAATTTGCCACAGTTTGGTTTTCTTTAGAAATGAAACCCAGAGAGACTGGGATGGCCCAGGGTCACCAACAGACCAAAACCCTGTGGATTTTGGGGTGACATGGGTGGGTTGGGGAAGGCAGCACTGAGCTGCCACTGCCAACCCTCACAATTGTGGCTAAAGGTCTCTGACCAGTTTTCCACCATTTGCAAAACTCACCAGCTGTGACCATGTTGCTCCTCCTCTGGGAGGGTTCAGTCCCTAAATCCATATTTTTGTCACCTTATCTAGAAAAGCAAGATTTCCAGAAGAACTGAAAAGCACTGAGTAAGTAAACACAGCACCTGCATGAAAGAGGAACACCAAGATCTGCCTTTTTCAAGGAGATTTGTAAATGTAGGTCACCTATTGCTGGACTTGGAATGGTTTCCACCCCAACACTTTTTCTGCTAATTTTTTCACTAGCCCCTTTCTCCTTTTAGATTTTGCTTTTCCCAGCTCCAGCCTGCCTCTTCCCATCCAGCTGTGTATATGGAATGATTTTGGGACATGCTGGCAGGGAGCAGTTTTAAAAATAAACATGGTGATATTCACCAGGAAGACACCGCAGGCTGCAGGCTCCTTTCTGGGTGATAAAGATTTAATTACTGCATGCTGGCCCTCTTTTGCCTTCTTCCCAGCTGTAACAGGTGCCTGAGTTTCATTTTTCTTCCAGCTTTTTCTCAAGGTAATTAAAACTTTATCCTGGAGATAGGTATATTCAAGTATGTGAGTCTCTCACATACTTTTTATTTTTTATTAACTCCACTAATCAGCAGAGGAATTATATATAAACTAAGCTAGGGAGGCTAGAGGGAATCCTAGGTTTTATCTGGTATTGTGTTTGCCTGTAAAATAATTCCATTCTAGGGAAACCTGCTATGGTTTTGATTTTAAGCAAAGGTTGTGTTCATTTTGTGATCCTGATAGCTTTATTCCACATAACCCTGGGATTTAGCTCTAATCCTGAACAAAATGATTTTTCATGGGAGAGAGAGAGGCTGCAGCAATGAGGACAAAGCCCTGGCCTGCAGCAGGATTTTTCCTCAGGCTCATTAAGTGACTTGGGGCAGGACCCTCCATGGTAGATTTTATAATGGGTCTCAAGTCACTTTGATCAGATGCTCCTAAAATCTCTCCATACTCCCTTTGACCAGACATTTCACTACATGGGTTGTGAAAAAGGATAGAATGTAAAACAGTACCACTAAGACATCTGGATCCCAGGAATGTTACACATAAAACTTTGAAAGTTGGACTTGATGATCTTACAGGTCTTTTTCAACCTTAATGATTCTATGACTCTCTGAAGGATAACAAAAATGAGTCTTTACAAACTCTCTAAAGGTGAATGACTGGAAAAAATTTTTTTGGGAGATTCACACAGAGAAATTGAGGTCAAAGATTGAGTTTGGGACTGGGGTACTGTGTTAATTTAACCAGACACTGCCCTCTTTACACACAAACCTCTTTCTTTAAAGGAATGACTTGACATAGGATGTCACTGAAAAAGATTTATGAAATCAATTTTGAAGCAGTGCATACATAATAGAAATCACACTCTATACATACAGCTAGTCATAGAATCATGGAATGCTTTAGGTTAGAAGGGTCCTTAAAAGCCATCCAGTTCCAACCCTCTGCCATGGACAGGGACATCTTCTTCTATCCCAGGCTGCTCCAACTCCATCCACCTCGGACATTTCCAGGGATGGGGCAGCCACAGCTTCTCTGGGCAACCTGTTCCAGAGCCCCACTACCCTGACAGGAAAGAATTTCTTCCCTAATATCCAATCTAAACCTTTTCTCTGTCAGTTTGAAGCCATTCCCCCTTGTCCTGTCATTCCACACCCTTTTGAAAAGTCCCCTCTCCAGCTCTGGGCTGAACACCCCCAAATCTCCCATCCTGTCTCCACAGCAGAAGTGCTCCAGCCCTCTCAGCATCCTCATGACCTCTTCTGGGCTTGTTCCAACATTCCATGAAACCTGAATATTATTCCCTTAGAGAAAACAGCTTAGAGCTTGTGTTCCTCTGATGCTATTGGAGACAAAGGAGCAAGCTGAACAGATTTTGCTCAATCTGCCCATTCTTTTGTAGCTTTGTAAACCCTACTGTTAATGGAAATCATGCAACCATCCTTATATTATTTACCCTGCATGAAGAAACAGAAGTAGGCTGATTTCTGACAGGTCATTAGGCAAACATCCAACCACACTGTTTTATCTTTATGCTTGAAAATCCTTGTTCAATTCTTAAAGGCATATGATAAATGAAGGCAAGTGTGACTCTTCTCTCCCTTACTGTCCCATACCTGGGGAAAGAAGTTATTGACCAAAAAAAGTCATTGACATCAGAGACAGCCAACCTGAGAGGTAAATTATGGGATTCAAAGATTTCTCATATAGACCTAAGACGGTGAAGTTGAGCAAGAAACCACCTTTGGTTTCTTTCGTGTTTGTCATAAAGGATCTATTTGTACTGGCCACTGAATTTAGAAACATTTCAGCTCAATAAAGATCCAAAATGTCTTCCATATATTTCTTCTTCAATGCACTTGTTACTGGATCTATAAACTCTTGAGCTGTAGAATCAGACTCACAGCTGCTGTAAACCTGTGTGACTTGTCCCCACTTAGAGCTCCAGGGAGATTTGGTTCACCTGATGCACAATCAGTAATGAGGTACCACATTGCACCACCTTGATTTGCTTCAAGAGTTGCTTTAGTGTGAAGTGTCTGGCAGCTTCCTGAGACCCTCAGGGAGACAGAATCTCATTCTCTTAGTGCAAGCCTGCATCACCCTACTCCTTGTAGATATTTATCAAGCCTCATGAAGCCCCATTCTCGCTCCTCTTTACCTCATTGCTCCCACTGAAAATCAGTTTCTGGAACATGACCGTGTTAATGATTAAGAATGTTCTTCTAATTGCCAGCCTAAATTTATTCATGGGCAGTTTAGTTGTTGTTTGTTCCTCTACAAACATTGTCTCTGCATTTATTTTCTTATTATTACCCCTTCTTGACTTTGCATTTAGTTCAGAGCTTGTAATGAACACTCTGTTTTGAGCAGTATTTAGAGAAACCTTCTCTGAGCAGGAGCTCCACTCTGAGCACACAACTGGGACTTCAGTAGGTGCTTAGACACCCTCTGAAGTGAAGTTTTAAATAGTGGGGTTGTACCAATAAAGGTAAGAATATGTTCTCCACTAAGTGTTTCACCCCAAAAGGGCATAAAAAAAGTGAAATAAAGCAATTAGAGCTTGGGGAAAGGAAGAAGATGCAGAATTTCTTTCTGTTCTTTCTAACTTCTCTTAGCTTAACTTTGGTGCAAGTCACTGCTTGTTGCTAGAAGGTTAAAAAGATTTAATCATCCAGCTCTGGGGTGCCCAGCACAGGAAGGGCATGGAGCAAGTACAGAGGAGGCCACTAAGCTGATGGATCAGCTCTGCTATGGGGAAAGGGTGAGAAAGTTGGGATTGTGCAGCCTGGAGAAGAAAAACTTTGGAGAGACCTAAGTGACATATTCCAGTATCTGAAGGAGCCACAGGAAAGAGAGAGAGAGAGAGAGAGAGAGAGAGAGAGAGAGAGAGAGAGAGAGAGAGAGAGAGAGACTATATACAAGGTCGTGGAGTGGCAGAACAAGGGGGAATGGCTTCAAACTGACAGAGATAAGCTTTAGATTGGATATTAGGATGAAATTCTTAGTGAAGGTGCTGAGGCCTGACACAGATTACTGAGAGAAGCTGTGTCTGCCCCATCCCTGGCAATGTCCAAGGCCAGGTTGGATGGGGCTTGGAGCAACCTGGGACAGTGGAAGGTGTCCCTGCCCAAGCTGGGGGTGGAACTGGATGACCTTTAAGGTCCTTTCCAACCCAAACCATTCTGTGATTCTAAGATCTCCAGTTCTATGGTCTACTGGAGCTGCTACTACTGGCCCTTGTCAGAGAAAAGCTGCAAGACTGGGAAAACCTTGGGTCCATGATCTGACCTAAGTAAGGTCATTATTGTGCAATAATTTGTATCAGCAACCTGGTCTAGTGAAAGGTGTCCCTGCCCATTCCAGGGAAACTGGAATTAGATGATCTTGGAGGTGTCTTTCAACCCAAACCATTTTGTGATTCAATGATCAGCTCACACTGTTAAAACAAATACAGGGGAAGGATAATCCAATTTACATCAGAGAAGGAATTTTCTTTTAAAAAACTACTAAAAATCCCACAAAATACTTGGAGGTAAATAGTCCACTTTTAAGGAAATAAGAGATGTTTTTTGTTTTATGTTATTTATGCTTCTCAGAGAATCATAGTTTGTAGGCTTGGTCATAAATAGCACTCAATTGAGACAGTTTTTTATTTCAGTGCAGGGAAAGATGTCATTTTCACATGAGTTTTCCTCCAGAGGTGTCTGAGAAATAGAATTTTTGTCCTCTGAGAAATTTCATCTTCTCAGAAAGCAGTTTTCATTTGTCAAAGAAATTTTCAAAATTCACCACATGGTTGAGATTGTCCATCCAAACTGTTTCAACCTTCAAACATTTCAATTTGAAAATTGAATATTACAGCTAATCCTGGGAAAGAAATTATATTAAGCATAATTTTGAGAAAAAATTAGAATTATTAAAATAATTTAGCAAAATGAAACAACCCTTTTAAAACTAAGTAGTATTGGGGTTTGGTTCCTTTTTACAGTTCAAAAATGCAGTGTTTCAACAATAGTCCTTTTTTAATGTAAGAAAAAATGCTTGAACAAAAACTTTTCATCAAGGTCTGTCTGTCTCCATGGGGACCAAGAGATAAATAAAATGGGATGTTTGTCCCATCTGCCAAAATGGGATAAACATGTGCAGAGAGCTGCAGAATCCCAGAATACCCTGAGCTGGAAGGGACCCACAGGGACCATCAAGTCCAGCTCCTGGCCCTGCAGCTGTGTCAGGATGCTTCTCCCTGGATGCTCTGGAATGTGGTCAGGCAGCTCAGGAAATGTCCTTTTTACAGATCTGTCCATGTGGATTCAGATGGGGCACCATGAGCTGGGCTTGGTGCTGATCATGCTGAAATTCTGGCAATTAACCCTGAATGAACATCCTGATAAAAAGGCAAAGATTTGGCAGATGAGATGCTAAACTGATCTGGAGGCACATGGCTGAGACTACTGAAGTCTGCTCCTCTTCCATCCTGTTAGGTTCTTCTAACATATTCCTCCTTGGAGTGTGTGGAGATACTTCTCTTGGATTTTTGGGGACACCTACCAAGAATGCTTCTCAAAGTGAGAAGTATTGCCCACAAGTGTTGATATGGTGAGTTAAATCAATCTCTACTATTTTTTTCCTTTGGTAGCTTTAATATAATGGCTTTATTATAATTGTTTTAATATAGTGCATTATATTATACCATACTCTACTAGTTGTTTTAGCTTTCACACTGTGTTGCAAATAATTCTGATTGGGAAATTTTTGATTAATCATTTATCATGAAAATTCATTTTTATACAAATTTATCTGATCTGCTGTGATTAAAACAAAGTTTCAAAACTTATACCATTGACAGTCTGAGGGCAAGATAATATCCAGCTGCCCCCAGGCTCCTCTCTGGGAAGGGGTTTAGAAAGGCAGGGAATCCTCTCTACACCTCATTACTCAGCATCAGTAATATAATTCTTTAATAAATTTTACTGAAGTTCCCACTCTAACTATGACTCATGGAAAAGAGTGTCTTCTTTGTCCTTCTTTTTCACCCTGAATTTCTAAATACCAGTGTTGGTTCCCTGGCTCTGGGTCATCAATGAAAGCCATCAGTTGGATCTGGGTTATTAATCCACACACCAATCTGCATTCTCCTCCCAAAGTAGCACAGAAAATAATCCATAATACTAAATTTGTCCAGTATTTTATTGGAAACTCTCAAAACCTACTGAAAACCTGCTTCAAACACCACCCATTAGGGAACAAGCCTATTGTCAGGTGCTTATCAGGAGCTGACCTAAATATTTTGCTCAGAGCTTTATGTTATAATTACTTTAATATTCCTTCTGTCTGAGACAGTGACAAAGAGCTAAATGGAAGACTTCAAATCTCAGAATGGGGGAAAAAAATCCCCTACAGTCCTTTTTAGTCTCAACTGACTCCAGAATAGGGTAGAGTGACAGTGATGCTGTAAGGTAATCATCCCTGCCTCTAAAATCAGAGCAGGTATCATGGCATTTCCTCAGGTGACATCAGGCAGGGGGGTTTCATTAGAACACTTCAAGGAGAAGGTCTTTAGCTGTCATTTTGATGTCTCTGTCACAACATTTTTTTTATGTTATAAGTAATTTTCTTCTTTTGGTCAGAAATATCCTGTTCCCACAGGTGATCCAGGCTACCTCAGGAGAAGTTAAGGGGATGCAGCTCATTTCCCTTTGGTGCAAATAATGGAAGCAGCTGGAAGCTGTTGGGTGAGAGGCAACCTAGGATTGCTACACATCACCTCTGAATGTGCCCTGGGGACTTCTCACACTCTCCTGAATGTGTGATGGGGACTTCTCACACTCTCCTGATTCATGGAGATTTTACCTATTTTCCACATGTCACATTGCACTGTTTCAGTTTGGCAGAGCTATTCCCAACTGCAGAATCACAGAATCACAAAATGGTCCAGTTTGAAAGGGACCACAGTGGGATTATCTGGTGCCACCTCCCTGCTCCAGCAGGGTCATCCCAGAGCACAGGATTGTGTCCAGACAGTGCTGGGATATCTCCAGTGAGTGTGTACATGTCCCCAAAAGTGAAGGTGTTGCTGCATCAGTGTTATTTTAGTCCCTAAGAGGGAGGTGCTCTCTGCTCTGGTCTGTGAGAACACACATGGTGAAAGGACCCAGTACAAAATCCTATATGGGACACAACAATTTCAGACCTTTTAAAAGACACAAGAAGAAAATTACCTTGTTGCTGTATCCTTGTTGAGATACAACTCCAGGTAGTGAGTGACTTGGGTAGCTCCAAGTCTATGAAATTTCAGATCATTTCATGAAAATGGATCCATGCTCCATGTATGACCAACAAATGAGAGGCTGAGCACCCCCAGCTGTCTCAGTCTGCAGAGAGGTGCTCCATCCCTCTGAGAACCTTTGTCACCCTTCTCTGGAGCTGCTCAAATAATTCCACATCTTCCTGTGTTGGGGGACCCAGAGCAGGATGGGTTTTTACCAGAGCAGAGCAGAGGGGCAGAATCCCCCCTCACCTTCTTTGGATGCAGCCCAGGACACTTTTGGCTTTCTGAGCTGCAAGTGCACATGGCCAGGGCTGAGTTCCTCATCCACCTACCTGCAGAGTCAGCACAAAGCTCACAACCCAACTGATGAGAGTTGAAGGTAGAGTTTAAAAATGCAATTCAGCATCTGGAAGAGTAGATGAAATAACCTGAGCCATAGCCATGCTGCCCTGTGAAGACTAATTCTGCAGTCCTGCTTTCCTGGGGGACTGGAGATGCTGTGTGCAATTTCATGCACATCTTAATATTGAAAGGGAAGCTTTCCTTCAAAAATATGTGTATCACAAACTTCAGCACTTCTGCCTGTGTGGAGAGTGTTGAAAGTACTCTTTAGTCTCCTCAGTCAAAACCACTTCTGCTTGAATTTTCTGGAGAAAAAAAAAAAATTTCTCCCTCTAATTAAGTTTCTGTCAACCACTAGCAAAGCAAAAGGATAAGTACTTTTTTTTTTTTTTTTTTTTTTTTCAGCAGAGATAAGGCTGAGAAACTGAGAGCAAGGCTTATGCTGACAAGCATTAGGCACTATTAGACTGATCTATCAGCCTGAATGATGATGGTCCCATGGAAACAGTGAACACATCACCACTTAAAGTATTTAAAACTGATCTGGACACAGCACCAGGGGATTTTCTGGCAGAAACAATCCCAGACTAGACTGAGGATTAAACTACATGGCCTAATAATGTTAGTGGAGAGGTGTTTTGCTTTGGGATATTTTCTGCTTCATTTTAGGGTTTTGTTTTTTTTTTAATCTCTAAATGCCAGAAAAGAGTTCCTGTACCTACCACAGAAAAACTCTCAGCACCATGTATTTGTAGCAGGTCCACGAGCTGAAGGAACACTTCAATGTGGGCTTAACTTCAAGCATGTCAGATATCCCAGTGGAAGATCTTTTATCATCAGACTTAATTGACTGTGTCATAGAACATTTACTAAAGAAACTGAGAAGAGCAGACAGATTAACTCTGAGAATATCTGGGGCCAGTTTTCTGAATGTGCATGTAAAAGCCCTGCATGCGCATTTTCTGAGCATTAATATCTCCACATCATGGCCTTTCCAGGCACAAAAAACACTCCTTGCAATGAAACTGGGATGCAAATTTTGGATTTAGCCTAAATAAAAAAAACACACAGATACACAGGAACAATTGACACTGGAACCTTAAAATATTCTAGGTCAGAACAGCTACCAGGGCACTGTATTTTCAAGAATATTATGATTACTTTAAAGAGAGTCCTAGAAAAAACAGTTGTCCCAGTCTAGCTGCAACTAGGATCAAGTTCCCAATCTCATTTTGTTGATCCCTACTCCACTGCTTGAAAGAAAGGAAAAATGAAGCAGGCAAAAGAGTTTATCTGATGAGGAGTTTCTTGTGAAGGAAATCTGATTTATCCTGGGGGTATCTCAAGACAGCACCATATAACCTGATAGGTGCTATTAGAGCAAGAACATTTTCCTCTCTATTATTCACAGGTTTCTTTTGTTCATCAAGGCAATGATGAGGCTGGATAAATAGTTCATGCAGTTGATATTCTCTGACTTTGTGGTGGTTGTGTTTGAAGAGCCCCCATACAGAAGACAAAGATCTCTTTATCAAAGCCTTGACTCTCTGTTGGGTGAGAAGAAATATCATATACTGACATTTGATTCATGTGCAGGGCCAGAGGAAATACAAGGTCTCTTTGTATTATTTATCCAGAAATACCTGGAGAACCTAAAGGGAGTTTGTATCTTCCACCATTGGGTGGAAATGTGACATTGTTCTACTGGAAAACATGGCAAAGTTTAATTAAACCTCTCAGTCAGGAAAAGAATCTGAGGAATCTGCTGGCTGCAGGAGAAATCCAAGTCAAATAAAGCTTCTGAGAGAAGATAGTTTACCTAACAAATGCTGATCATGCTTTTACAGTTTTTAGATTAATTTAATAGGCCCTAATTCAGCTCTTTCTTCAGTGGCTGCACACCTTTAGGCATTTCAGCATGGTTGCTGTCACACAAGTGTATAAATGCTCTCCTAACTCAGGATTATAATTTAATTTAGTGTTGATATATTGTACCTCTGTGGGCTTTTTTCTGCTTTTTCTGCTTTTAAAGCCTGTGGTCACTGCTAGTCAGAGCAGTTTCATTGCCAGCTGTGCACAATCTAAAACCTGGGTTAGGTTTCTGCTGTTGTAAATGAAGAGGGAGCCATGAATCACAGCAACAACCTTAAGTACTTGCTCTGATCACTTTATCATTCCTGAGGTTGCAAAGTTTAATGTTATTTCCAGTAAAGGCAGCACTTTGGGGCCATCAGCCACAGGATGGTGCTGAGTTTTGGGTACTAAGAGTAAACTCTGGGTCAAATTCACAAGATCTTTTAGTTATTTTAAAGAAGCAGCTGGTGAAAATATTAAACTTGTAACACCTTCATTTTGAAATTAATCCCATCACAGGTGTACAAAGTGGTACAATATTACTACTGTACTGATTTTCATCCCTTTTTGTGTATGGCTACAACTCCTATTACTACAATTACCTGAAAGGAGGTTATAGACAGGTGGGGACTCAGTCATTTCTCAGTCTTTCAGATAGCATTAGAGAAAACAGACTCCATTTGAACCAGGGAAGAGTTTGAATGGATTTAGGAAAAATTTCTTCACTAGAAGTATGGTCAGACATTGGAACAGGCTGTCCAAGCAGGAGATTGAATCACCAACCTGGAAATATTAAAAAAAACATGTAAATGGGGTGCATTGAGAAATGATTTAGTGGTTGATCTGACAGTGTTGGGTTAATGGTTGGACTCCATGATCTTGGAGATCTTTTCCAATCTCAATAATTCCATGTTTTGTATACTCCCTCCTGATCTATTCTCCTGATCTCTCCTGTCTATCTCTCCTGATTCTCTTCTCCAGAAGGATTTTTCTCTCTTGCATCCCCTGTTCCACCTGCTGGCCTTACAAAGATGTCTCAAATACCCAAATGTGACTCAATAAATGCTCATTTTTCAGGCAGATCAGTAAAGGTCCCCACACAAGGGCTGGTATATCCAGGAATCAGGATAGATAGATAGATAGATAGATAGATAGATAGATAGATAGATAGATAGATAGATAGATAGATAGATGATAGATAGATAGATAGATGATAGATAGATAGATAGATAGATAGATAGATAGATAGATAGATAGATAGATAGATAGATCCAGATCTTTTGAGGATCTTCTGAGTAAGAGGCACAGAGAATCCTGTATGGGAACCATAAAAAAAATCCATGAGAGCCCAATTCTCACCTTTTCCTCAGTGCTGGGAAGATCAAGGGAAGATCACAACTCAGATGTTATGGAGAGTGGCAAGGTGAATGTTGCCCACAGCTCACTGAGAGACACTGTGCTTTCTGTGTGCTCAACAATTAAAGAAAATCTTTACAACTCCTTTATTGCCATTAAATGCAGAGGGAAAAACTCTCAGACAGCACCAGGGGGAACTCCATTAACTCCAGCAGTGCTGTGGTGCCTGTCCTGAGCTCACAGTCTGAGGCTGTTCCCTCTGTCAAAAGCATAGATGCTTAAATTCCATTTATCCACATCCTGCCCATGACTTTGTCAGCACTACAACAATGAAGGATTGGGTCAAATGAGTCCCTGAGAAACCTGGTCATCCCTGCCCATGGTGTAGGGTTGGAACTAGATGGACTTTAAGGTCCCTTCCAACCCAAACCTCTCCATGATTTGATGATCCTTTGATTATACAGGAAGGATTACTATGCATGGTGTCAGCAAAGGACAGGTTTATTGGCAAAGGAGAGAATTTTGGAACTGACACAGATTTTTAAAGAAACCAAACCAAAACAAAACAAGAAAATTGCACACAAACCAAACAAAAAATCCCCAAACCCACAAACAAACTAACAGGAAAAACAAACCAAAACAAAAACTCAAATCAGTAAATCCCCTGGTAGGATTTTTTGATGTATTTGGAGGCTGCAGAGCACAATTACATGGTAATTTAATCTTGTAACAGCAGTGGTCTCTCCTGCAAACAGGAAGGCAGCAGTTTTCCTCTCAGCCTCTCCACACAGCTGCTGCCCAGGAGGTAATCTTGGCCAATATCCCCTTTGACTGTGCTTCTCTCCATACTGACTTGGAAACAGAGGTGGCATTTAGAAAACACCATTCCTAACTACTCATAAGGCTCTTAAAGTACCTGCATGGCTCCTCATTACAAAAATTGCTTCATTATTTCATGCCCTCAAAAGGGATGTAAATTTTCATCCTGTCCTTTGCCATCTCCTGAGATCAACACATCATATCAGCATGAAGGAAAATAAGGGGTGATGGAAAGGAGCAGCTGAAATGCTCTTTCCTTTACTTGCTGTGATGTTGTGAGAGTGCCCAGTTGTGCTCAGTTAGGATGTAATTTACCTTTATTGCTGGAAGAAGCTGTGGGTGTGTATCCACACCTGACTAACTCTGGCATTAAAAGATGCATGTCAGCTCCAGTCAAAGTCATGCAGCATCTGTAGTTAAAGAGGAGCAATAACAAGGTTGTAAATCTGTGGAAAAGAAATACCATCATTTTAATGTGAGGTCATAATGCAAGATAAATAATAGAGCTTAATCTCTGATATGTGTTGAAATAACCTCTGCCTCTGTTAAAGACTCACTCCTGGGCTGAATGGACTCTGGTATCAGCCCAAAGGAATTTTTTCACATCCATATCCAGCTCCTATGAGATATTTAACATTTTAATAAGAAATCAACATGGCACAGATCAGATGGAGCAATTGTTGGTCAGCAGATAGTTCCTATCCAGTAATTAGAATGCAGGACTATTTTTAGCATGGTCTGATTCTAGTAGAGTCTTAAAGACTGTCTTTTGTGCTTATTGTGCAGTGACCTGGAAGAAATTCTTACTGATAAGGCTGTCAGAGAACCTATGAAGAGGAAAGGATGAATAATGTGGACTCCCCCCAGGGAAGATATGACTTTGAAAAAGATTTGTTCCTACCTCACCCAGGCCAAAGAAAAAGTTATGGGGTCTAACCCTTGCCTGGCTTTTCCTTTGAAGAGCAACTTGGTCTTTTCATTTCATCCAAAGAAGGAAGGAAATGGCATAACAGGGCCATGCAAAAATTCAAATGGAGGCAAAAGTTATGATAATAATTCTTCTGCAGAAAGAATAATGAAAAAAAATTGCTTGAAATGTAGACAAGGGTAAGATAATATTACAATAATTCATTTGGACAATATGGCAAGTTCTCTCTTGTCAGTTATTTTCATCTACAAATCTCTTTATTGGTGTGTTGTGGTTTTGTTTTTTGTTTCCTTTTCCCTGAAGAATGTATCCTAAAAAACAATACACTACACTCACTTCTGGGACCCCCAACACAAGAAAACCTGAATCTGTTGGAGTGTGTCCAGAAAAGATACACGAGGCTGATCCAAGGACTGGTGCTCCTCTGCTATGGAAACAGGTTGGGAAAGTTGGGAATGTTCAGTCTGGAGAAGAGAAAGCTCCTGGGAGACCTTAGAGACCTAAAGAGAGCTGGAGAGGGACTTTGAACAAGGGCATGGACTGAATGGCTTCAAACTGGAAAAAGGTATATTTAAATTAGATGTTAGGAAGAAATTCTTCTCTGTGAGGGTGTTGAGGCTCTGGCATGGGTTGCCCAGAGCATCTGTGGCTGCCCCAGCCCTGGCAGTGTCCAAGGCCAGGTTGGATGGGGCTTGGAGCAATCTGGGATGGTCGAAGGTTCCCTGCTCATGGCAGGGGGTTGGAGCAACCTGATCTGGAAATTCTCTTTCAACTCAAACTACTCTATGTTTCCATGACTCTACAACTCTATATTCAATGATTCAGTGATTCTGTGATTCAGAGTTTCAGCCATGGAAGTTATGCATTTTAGATGTGGCCAGAAAAGAGAGTAACAGACATTCTCCATGGTTTCTAAATTTTTTTTTTTTTTTTTTTCCAAACTCTCCTCTCAGCAGCAGCACCTCAGAGCACCCTGTGAAGGAGGCTGGTTCCATCAGAAATGGGGACATGCAGAGGAAAGGGGTTTGTTCCACAACACTCTGGACTCCAGGACCAAAACTGTTCATGTGCTCACATCTTGTGCATCCTGTTGGAGCCTTAATCCATTCAGTCTCCAGACTCCAAACTGCTCTCAGGAAACCCCAGTAATGAAATCCCGTGCATTCCCTAGTCTTGTATATCATTAACAAAAGAAAAATCTCTGCTCCAGATGCTGGCAGCTGAACTGTGAGGGTGAGGGAGAGGAAGAATTACACCAGAAACATCAACTCTGCTTTGATAGATCCTTGTACCACAAGGGAAAGCACTTCTTAATATGCATTTCTAGTTTGCAACAGCCTTGTGTTTATTTTTTTTTTTAAAGCTAAAATAACCATCAAACAGGTTCAGAAGTTCAGTTTGCATGCTTAGAAAGCTGAATCTCATTCCAGAGGAAAAATGAGAGGTTGGTCATGCAGCCTCACAGGAGATTAATTTGTGAAGAACTAGTAAAACTTCATAACACTAAAAGTTAAAATTTTGCAGTACAGAGTAAAACATAGAAATAAAAAAAATAAGTCCTTAAGAAGTGGTCAAATTAGGAGATGCAGATTATTTTTTTTTTCTTTTCTGGGGCTGGAAATAGCCATTATGGTTATGCAGTGCCCAGACCAAAAATAAGATGTGACATTTCGAAGTGCATACAATCTGGTAAAATATAAAATATTTAATAAATATGTAAATTGGTCAAGCTGCTTCCCCAAGGAGGAAAGCTTCAGTTGTGTTTTACAGCCCTCATTCACTTACGCAAATACTTTAAGAGGATCAAGGACGGATTTTAAATGAAGTTAAAGTTTAATGAGAAATATATAATCCTTTGAGGAAGAGATATTGTCATCTTCATTTATAATTTCTTGCAAGTTTTAAAAGTAAGAAGCTGAGGGAGTAGCCTTCTGAAGTTTTGTGTGTGCAAATTTAAGACAATTGCAGCAGCTCACCTGAATCTACAAAATGTAGAGATGAACAATCATTTCTATTCCTTGGGGAGTTCTAGATTTCCCCAAGGATATATGGAAGTTCACTGCTCAATTCATAGGTTACAGACAATCCTTTTAAAGCCTCACTTCTTTAGCAGCTAGGAGCCCTGTTTGGGTTTCCAGATGAAACTGATTCAGATCTATATCACATCCTTACATACATGTACATACATATATGTATATATGTATATATATATTCTATGATAGAGAGGATATAGAAGAGGCTTGAGAAAAGGCTAAGACATGAAAGAGGCTTTTCACGCTCTTAAGCCAACCCTGACATCAGCTCTGCTTTTACAATATGTTCAGTCTCTGGAAACTGCTGGTGAACTGGAATCATAGAATGGTTTGTGTTGGAAAAAAAACATAAAGATCATCCCATTCCAACCCCCAGACACGGGCAGAGACAACTTCTACTAGATCAGAGTGTTCACAGCCTCATCCAACCTGGCCTGGGACATTTCCAGGGGTGGGGCAGTCACAGATTCTCTGGATAATCTGTGCCAGGGCCTCAGCACCCTCACAGGGAAGAATTTCTTCCTAAAATCCAATCTAAATCTGCCTTCTTTCAGCTTAAATCCATGAGTCAAAGATAGTTGTGTGTCATGTCCAGTGGCATCATCTCATGATACAGATTTTTTAAAAGCCTTTTATAATCTTGAAGAAAGGCTGAGGATACTGAGGGGGTATTGAAGGAGAAGCAAGTGTCTATCTAAAGAAAATAAAAAAGAAAACCCAGAAACTGTCTTTGCACTGGGAAAACCTCAGCAAAAGGACATGTTGCATTGATATTTTCCTAGTTCTGGGCACGAGGAAGAATGAAAACAGATAAATACAGATTGAGAGTTGTTGGAGCTGGAGAGTATTTACAGCTAATGAATGGGTTGTTTAGGGCTGGTATCAGAAGACAGAAATTTCCCTTGAAACACACTTTGCTCCCACACTTGTGCATTGCTCTGTTCATTTCCCTCTTGTTTCTGAGTAAAATTACACTAGAAATTACTGTTCTTCTTGCTTCATGTGCTCACACTTTGCATGCTGGAGAGTTTGATAAAGGACTTAAGAATCTGTGGGGTTCAATATTTATTTTTCTCTCTACCAGGGGGAAAATTAACACAATTTGTCATGTTTCAGTGATGTCTGCTTATAGACCAGCATTCTGCCACCCTTGATAAAGATCCAAAGAGGTGTTGGGGTGCTGAGAAAAGTGGATTAGAGTAAGAATAGTTTCTTTTATTCAAAAACCAAACTAAATCTGTATTAACATCACCTCATTCACACAGCACAGCAGTTAGATTTTTTTACCTCCTCTGACTTCAGCTTTGCTGTCCTTGAAAGAGCAAAAGAAGAAAATGAAATGTTGAAGAGAAGGACTGTGAGAATAGATGATAAACCCATGAGCAACTTTATTTTTCTCCTCAAAAGCAATAGTTTCACATGATCCATTTCACTGTTGTCTTCATCAGGTTGCTGTAGTGCTGTGTGAGGTTTTCAGGAGTGTGATCTATGTCCATATCTAAGCCACACCCATGCATCCATCCATACATTTTAAAAATAAAAAAATCTGTGGTAGACAGAACATAGAAGAGTTTAAGAGATACTTATACATACTCATAAACTAACCCTGACATCAGCCCTTCTTTTATGACAATAAACCAAATACCAGTTTCCTGACATATCCACCCCAGCCAGAATCAGTGCCTCACCACCATGTTGACCTGTTTCTCATCTTTCACTCTGAAATCAGCAGTCAGACACAATTTCCACAGCACAGCAGTGAAGATGAAGTTTGGTGCTTCTCCAGGAGCAGGCTGGGCTATTGCTGCCAGATTCACCCTCCCTACCCAGCTGCACAAGATCAACCAGAACCTTTCAGAAAGTTTCAGCTCCCTTCACTTTAACGGAACAAAACCAGTTCATTCAAAGTGTTTGGGCATCTGAAACTCCCACAAATATCAGTGGGGAGAGATGGTCACTTATGGAGCAGAGGGACAGCAGTAAACACATCATTTTCCCCATGGAAAACTGATAAGCCTTCAGTGAGCTGCTGCTGAGGATTAAATTAAGGTTTAAGTCAGACCATGTAACTTTTACCTGGCCAAAGTTCAGTGTAATGAACCTAAATTCAAGAGATTTACATTAAACTTGTTCTTTATAACTGACTTTTTTCTTCTACCACCTCCTTCAGTCAGTGTGGAAGTGTGAGCAATATCTAAAACAACATGTTTTAGTTTGGTGTTTTATTAGCATTATTTTGCTTGAATTCCTATATTTTGACACTTTTTCCACTTAAGGAGTGCCAAAATCTTCTTCTCTGCAGTCACCTACCCTCTCCCTGTGTCTCATCTGTGCCTGTGCAGAGCAATAACCCAGACATTACCTTTGGTGTCATTGTAGCCCAATAGCAAGGGGAAACTAGAGAGAGTTGTACAAGTACTTCTCCTGAAAATTAATTCCACAGGCTGGCAGTCAAGCAGTTAAACCAGACATGGAAATGGTTTGCAATCTGTTCCACCAGTCTCTTAAGCTTCCATTGTCAAAGCAGGATTATTTTTCAGTAGAACAGCAGCCCTCGGGAACCAGTGTAATTAAAGACAACAACAACAACAAAAATTTATTGTTTTTAAATATATCTCTAAGCTACAGGCTAAAGGGAAGGAGAAATCTCCTGCAAATTACAATATTTCTCCTTACTATTCACGTTTATCAGTCTGTATCCATTCATGGGCTGAAGAAGCTGAGTTTGATCTCCTGAACTCGAGACAGCCTTGGCTGTTTAACAGGAATCCATCCTTGGTGATTATTCATGGGGACAGCAAAATGTTCCTCACCACTGGGAGCTGCTGGGAAGAGCAGAGGGTGCAGCTTTCCTGGGCTGCTGGGGCACAGAACATCACAACCTTCCTCTAGGACAGCTCTGCAGGGATGCTGAATTCCTGGCTTGCTGTGTGTGGGGTGCCTCTTAATGGGATTTCATGTCAGACACAGGAGTCTGGGGGAGGTTTGATGAGCATAAAGGGCTAACCTTGCCTCTCCTGAAGGGAGAAATTCCCTGAAACCCACTGCCTCTCTTCTAGGTTAGTCTGAACAGTCAGGATGATGTTTTTGTGATGGTTAAACCCTCCCTTTGAAAGGGAATTGACTGTTCCCTAAGCAAGGAATTTACTAGTGATGATAGAGAAAAACTCAAGAAAGAAAAAAATTAAACTTTATTTCAGTCACCTTCCATCATATGAAAGCTTCTGCTCTGCCCACAGTTGAATATCCTTTTTGCCATCTTTAATCACCAGCCTCAGAAAGGAGAAATTAATAAAAATGTTGGACTTGATGATCTCGGAGGTCTTTTTCAAATTCAGTGTATCTATGATTGCTTTCTGTGATTCTATTCTATGAAAAATGAGTCCACCAAGATCCTCAGGCAATCTAAGAGCTACAAGCCCCTGGAGAGGAGGCTCTATGGAACAAACTGCACTTTCTAAGGACTAATTTCTCCCTAAATTCCTGCCCAACCCACTGCCTCTTGCCAGCTTCAGGAACAGGATGCTGAAGGCCAAGATCCAATAGGATCACTCAGTATTTTTATGTCGTTTTCCAACTCCAACAGATTGGGTGAAATGTTGATTTTTCTGTATTAGTTCTGCAGAACTGTAGCTGCTTCCAGCAGGATGGTTTGGGGCAGTCAGTAATGCCATGGCACAGCTTGAATGGGAGATGAGGAATATCTTTATGCTATCGTTACAAGAGATGAGAAATCAGATAGAGATAACAAAATCAAGCAAAACAAATTTAGTGAAGACACCTGATACCAACAGGAGCAGATCGTCACTGCTGAGTGTGAAAGGCCAAGGCTATTGGGGTAGATGTTCCTCCTGAAGGGGCTGGATTGTGACTGTGGTCCAAAAGGAGAAGCAAAGAGTAGAAAGGAGATGTGAACAACGTCTTTAAAAATCCCACCCCTGTCTATACAGAGAATCCTAGAATCACAGAATGGTTTGGGTTGGCAGGGACCTTAAAAATCATATTGTCCCATCCCCTGCCATGGGCAGGTACACCTTCCATCATCCCAGGTTACTCCAAGTCCCATCCAACCTCACCTTGGACAATTCCAGGGATGGAGCAGCCACAGCTTCTCCTCACCACCCTCCCAGGGCAGAATTTCTTGTTTCTTCAGACAGCAGGAAGCAGATCAATTCCCATTTCTTCATGGAGCCATGTTGCAAACTGAATTAACTAAACATCTGGAAGGGAAGAAAAACAAGCAAAATACCCACCCACATATTCCCTAAAAATGCAGCAATCTCTGATTTTCAGAGCCAGCTTATTTCATTGACTTGTTTTATAGCTGCATTGACATAAGTAATAAGTTTGAAAGATACAGTCCTGGACAGGAAGAAATGATTGGGAGTGGGGAAAGCTGGAAATCACTTAAATCCACTTTGCCACAGAGAACTTTCAGGCATGGAATAAAACCTAACTAAATACTAATGAGTTGAGAATTTAGTCCTTAATGTTTACATTATATTATAGCAAAGTGCTATTCTGTCTTTCCTGATGGCAAAATAAATCTTCAAGACAGACATTTTCATGTAATCACAGAATTATGGAATACCCTGAGTTGGAAGGGACTCACAAGAACCATCAAAATCCAACTCCTGTCCCCTTTTCAAGGAAACTGAGGAGGCAATAGCCACTACCCCCCACCAATCTCTTAATACAGTCCTGTTTTGTTTATGTATGTACAGCCCTGCTGCCGTGTAATTTAAAGGTTTATGAGCTGTGATATTGTCCTCCAACCCCCAGCCTACCTCATCCTGCACAATTTAGAGATGGTTGTGGTAAAAATAAGACTGTTTTTACACATCCTTGTGGATAATCCACCCCTCCCACATCCCAGTGCTCATTTGGATATTGGCTCCAGTTTCACCAAGAGTCGTGGATCTGTTCCCTGTAGTCCAGGAGCAGGAAGGGAGTGAAACTTTGGGACAGGCTGTCCAGAGAAGTCATGGATGCTCCATCCCTGTGGATGCACCTCCACCTTGGAGGTGTTCAAGTCCAGGCTGGATGGGTCCCTGAGCACCCTGATCATGTTGGTGACATCCCTGCCTAAAGAGGAGGGTAGAAATAAGATGATTTTTCAGGTCCCTTCCAATTCAAACCATTCTGTTATTCTGTGATCCTGTTATTCTATGACTCTGTGATATATATACCATAAGATATAAAACATACTAAATTATTTATAATATTACATTATATAGTATATTATTACTGTCTGTCTGTGTACATATGTAGATATATGTATAGTATAGAATATCAATAAATAAAATTTCAGAAAATAGGGAATTCTCTGGGAGAATAAACCAATATTTTCTCATCATAGTGGCTTTGATCTCTCATATTTCATAATCCCTTCTTTTCACCTGTTTTAATATTTCTTTCATGAGGAAATTGAAGAGCACTCCAAGTCTGACAGCTGAGTAGTGCACTAGTTACAGCCCACATATCAGGAATTTACATATGTTTGCCCTAAGGTTTAATTCTGGGAAAAAAAAAAAAAAAAAAAAAAAGGAAATTCACAACTATCACTTGCAATTCTTACACTATTTCTCAACATTCCTGTTTTCTGTCACTGACCTGGGTCTCTGTTCCAGCACAAAGCCAGGAGGAGGCACGTTGCCAGCCTGGCTCATGTCAAAGGACCACAGCCCAAACCCTATGGTCTAGAAAGAGATGACAAGAGCCTTTCAATAAGGCAATGCCCAAGGCCACTCATCCAACAGGTGTAAATCACCAGCTGGGAATTTTGCCCTGAATGTACAATTTAATACATAATGCCAATATTTTAAAGCATTTTATGGCTGTCTCAACTAATTGTTAAATGAAATTCAAGTGAAAAAAAGCAAAAGGCTTTTTTTTTTTCCCTCTGAGTGGCTGTGCATGTGTTCCACTCTCCAGAGGATGAAAATGTTTGACAGCAAAGGATATTTGTGTTGGCAGGATCACTTGATCCATGTTTCAGGAGCCAAATTGAAAATGTATTTTCACAAGGTGCAACTGTAGATCATTAGAAGGAGCCAACTTCTGCAGTTGCACAAGTACTTCTGAGAGAGAACAGATGTATAAATTAAAATATACCCCAAACCTGACAGAAATATATTTGGGGATGGGAAAATTCAGTAAAGGCAGCAGATTTTTTTGTTGCCATCTTTGACTGGTTGGACTTTGCTGTTCCTTCTGCAATAAAAGCTCCACAACTTTCTTTATCTTGTTTTTAGTAAAGGATAATCTCGTCTCTCAGTGACTGGTTTCATTTCAGGGAATTCATATCACCCAAAATGAACAATCCTTGATAAAAGAGACATTTGAGGTACCACAAGTTTCCCCAGGAAACCAACAAAACAGAACTGCAAATTCCTGTTTGTTGGGAGTAAATCCAAAATGTTATAGCCCTGCAAACACCAACTGGAGCAGGGGATTTGCTTGAGGGAAGTGATGGCAGCCAGAGGGACCTTGATTATCCTGTCAGAACATCATCAAATTCAAAACTGTGGTCACACCATGCAAAGACAAAAACTTAAAGAACAGACCAGCCATAAACACCTGGCACGCTAAAAATTGGTGTTAGAGCCTAAAGGACATAAACCAAGGTTGTCCAAAGTCTGTGACCCATGACCAGCACTGTCCATCCCATTCCTCTGTGCCACATGACCCAGTGACCACTGGGAGCCCACAGGATGCTCCATCATTTTCTCCTGTGGTGATGGCATCAGTCACACCTGGCAGCAGCTGCAGATTTTGTGGCATAAAAAGAACATTCTCATTAAGGGAAATTGGACTCACTCATTTCCTAGCACTGTGCAGAGAGACACCTTATTTCACTTTTTAACCCTGCTATCCATGACAGTAATTCTCAAGGACTCCATTATCCATGTCAGGTGCAAATCTCTGAAGAGAAAGATATTAAAGTATGGCAAAAGGAGGGTTCTTATCATATCAAGAAAATAGAAAAGGAACTCAAGCATTACTAAATTTGTAGAGTTCAAGCCATTCTTGACATAAGAAAATGAACCTCCTGGAATTGCTTCAATTTGGTTTGGAAGTTGGAAATTTATTTTTTTATATGAAAAGATATTGCTTAGTGTTTTTTCCTATAAAGAAATCAGCAGCCTGTACTTCTTTAATAAGCTGCTCAACATCTCTTTGCCTTACAGGAGCATTTATTTGATTATATCTCTTAATATATTTATTTATTGACCTATCACATGCCTAATATAATATTCAGGATCCAATCCATCTTGCCACAACTTTAAAGATGCTTATTATAAGCCTTTAATACTATCAAGTGTTTTAGAAATGTCTGATCAGGACAAAAATCCCAAATACCCTGATTAAACATGTGCTTTTGAGTTTCAGATGACCTTTGTCTGCTTTCAAAAACCAGATTGATTTTCTCACAGTATTTCCAAATGCAGCAAAAATCTATTAGATAGATGAGAATATTTCTCGTTAATTATCATTGTTAACATTAATGATAGTAATTAGGTTCTAGAAAAGAAACATCAGTCCATCTGAATCATAACTTCTGAATCAGAACTGCATTGATGAAAACTGCTACTTATTTTTAATCCTGTGTGACAGAATTTCACTAGGTCTTAATACAATTTGTAACTTTCAAATCCAAATGCCAAGACAGTTTTAAAAGTACTTTTCCAGATGAGTTTTTTCTTCATAGCCATTTGCTTCTCTGGCACTTCCTAAATTTGTCAGTTCTCACAGTGATCCCATAAATGATGGAGATCCCCAGAAGTGGAGGGGAGCTGATAAATCTGCATTGTGTCACTTTGAGCCTTTTCAACTCATGGTCTGGCCTTAGAGAAAGTCCTTTCTCAACAAACAGCAAGGCCCAGATTTAAAGGAAATCTGAACATCTGAATTTCACCAAAATAAGCAATGTTGTAGTTGCAGGTGTCAAGAAACTGATGCAGTATGGAGGGAAATGTAACTTTATTTATGTTTCTCTAGGTATTTATCATCAGATGTGAGTAGAAACTATATAGTAAACTCCAGTTTGATGTCATTTGTGAACTTGCTGACTGGACACTCTTCCTCATCATCCAGGAAATTAATGAAACTGTTAAATAGAACTGGATTGACCCTGGGATTCACAATTTAATGAGACTTTGCCCCACTGGCCACCACTCTCCATGGCCATTCAGCCAGTTTTCAATGCACCTCTCTGCCCATGAATTAAGATCTTTATTGGGAGGATCTGATGTGAGACAGAGTCAGTGGCATTCCTGAAGCCCAGGTAGGAAATATCCTCTCCTCTCCCCTCATCTGTTCACTGTTCTTCCATGTTGGATCCCAGAGACCTTTTTTTTTTTTTTGCACAGAAACATGGAGGTTTGAGTTTTCTGTGCTTTCTGGCACTGACCCCCTGGAGAACACAGCTTTTGACTTGAGGCCTTGGAGAAGGCTTCCAAAATTGGGTGATGGAGTTGAAGTCATGGGTGTGTGGTTAAAATAGAAGTGTGTGATTTCACATAGTGAAGAGTTTTAAATTGGAAGTTTTATAATATAGTAATAGGTATGGGACAAGATGGAAGATTTGGAGTGGTGTCTCCTTTCTGTCTTCTTCCTCCTTCTTCATGATTTCAGGTAATAGTTTCTGTTTGGATAATTAGTGCTGCACTGAGGGTCACAGGAATTTGGTTATTGGGTCAAAAGTATAAATAATATAGGTGTTAATTGTCTATTGGACTGCTTAGCTTTAAAAGACCTTGCATCTAGCTGGATTCACCTCCACTTTGCTCACTTTTAGGTGATGGCTAAAACTGTTGCTGAACTTTCTGTACTTTAGATAAGATTCAGCAAACAACCAAGCCTGAACATGGGAAAATTCATCTCTGTGTTTTTTAATCCTGGCTCTGAGTGAAGACAGAAGAAACTTCAAAGAAACCATGAATTAAGTGGTGCAAAAACACCACCCCAGTGCACTCCCATCTCCTGCTAGGTCACTTCATCACAGAGTTTTATCAAGTTGGTCAAACACAACTTCTTCTTGCTGCAGCCATGCTCCACCCTGATCATTTCCTCCTCCTCAATCTGCCTGAAATGCTTTTCAGAATCAACTTTTCCACCTCATTCCCAGGAGCTGTGGTGAGGCTGACCAACCTGTTGTTCCCTGGGCCCTCCTTTTCGCCCTTTTTGAAGGGGAGCATGATATTTTCTTTCCTGGTCTTTCAGTAGAGATCCCAGCCACCACAATCAATCAAAGCTTTCTCCCCTCTTTTTGTCCTTTGGCACAAAATTCTGCATCTGTTGGCTGCCTCTTTTGGAAGGTCCAGTGAACCAAATCCATAAATTCTCTATCTCACTTTATTTCTTGATTGTTTTTTCTTTGATGCAGAGATGATCATTATTTGGGCAGCTCTGTGCCTTGCTTTACCTGCTTTATACATGTTGTGATCACAGTTTGGTTTAGGTGATGTGAACATCAAATAACCTGCACCTTATCAAACACAAACCAGGAATCACCATTAAAAAAAACTAAAGGAGCTCATGGGAATTGAAAACTGACAAAGAAGAAGAAGGTTAGAAGGAATTATGATTTTATGACAAACTTCCATGGTTTCCAGCCATGTCCAGCAGCCATGTTGCTGTTTGTATCAGGGGTCTGGGTTTTTTTTGGTTTTTTTTTTTTTTTTCTTTTTACAAATGTACTATTAATCAGTATTGTAAAAGTGGTGAAAAGTTTGCTGAGTGATGATTGCTCAGAAACTCATCTCTGAGTTAGGAAGTTTTCTAACACAGAACAAAGGGCTCTGCCAGAAAAATACTTTCACACAGGAGACAGTGGTTGGCAGGAAAGCAAAAAAAAATAAAATAAAATAAACCATGGCACAAGAAAGGGATTCACAGTGCATAGCCTGGAGTCCTGAGCTGCTATTGTAATTTAAAGGACTAATTAATTTAAACTGTTGTCCTCCCTTTCTGTTTGCAAAAATGTCAGAATCCAAAGCAGCCTAAAGTAAAATCTGTCCATCATTTTGCATTTCTGTTCTTTAGATGAGCAGCACTGGTTTGCAAACCCCAGTTCTCTGCCTTGCTTTCCTTTCTCTGTTGGAACTCTAGTGTGAATGTGTATTTATTTCCATTTTTGGAACCTAATCTCTCTGCCTGGCTGTGATTTATCACCACAGCTGGTCTGATGATAATTGTCCTGTTTCTTTTAAGCATACTTTTATCACCAGTAGCATTCACTTAATGAAAGCAGAGACTTTGTGTTTAAAATATGTGTTGGTAATGGATGCATAATGAATATTTATAGATACTTAAAATATTTAGAATGTTCAGAAATACATTTAATTTTTTTTCTCTTCAGCATAATTTAATTTTTATTGTGTTTTCAAAACTAAAGCATTTTTAGTTTACTTTGGCATTCATCTAATTCTATTGTCCTTTTTCCATGGATCTGTTTGACTGGACCTTTAAATAGTTAAAGTCTAAGACTCCTAAACAAGGCAGAAAAGTCTCTCAGCTCACAGGAACTCCAGAAAACAATAAGATCAGATGGATTTTAAAGTTCTTTTTTTCCCTTTTAATTATTTATTCTTAAGAAAATTTACTCTTAAGAAGAATCTCCACATATTTCCATAAATGCCCATGGAAAATGGCAGTTCTTCCAACTGTGGCAGACTCACAGTAAATACAGAGTAAATGCTGAGGAAACCAAATAAAGATACATAAATTCTACTATTAAGAGTAAATTGTTATGACTTCAAATAAATTCTTTAGATAGAACTTAAAACTTGAGGGGTTGGGTGTTTTGGTGCTTGTTTTTTATTTTCCTCATTTGTGGGCAGGATTTTTCTGACTTCTACTTAACACTCTGAAAACGAGATATCACAACTAATGTAGCTTTGAAAATTAATTTTTTACCTCTGTTATCACCACAGAAAGAACACAGCAGAATTTGCTCTGGAGATCTTTGTGTCTCTTTACCAAAGGTGTGTGAACAAGTAGCTGCAAGAGACACCCCACTTTTCAATTGCCAAAATGAGTTTAGTGAGTTCTGTTCAGAGCTCTGATACAGAATTAACATTCTCAGGGATTTTAAACATTCTGCTGACTACTAATGAATAATCTCATTTCTAAATATTATCCTGACTTGATGTTGACTATTTTTTTATGAGCCACAATACCACAAATGTAATCAACAGTTACAGCTATCCTGACTACTTTGTGATAAATAGTCCCTGATTCAATATTAATTAAAATGTATTTTAGATTGAAAAATGCAGCACACTCTAACTAAGCTCCAGTGAAATGCATTATGGGTGCAGGGTTTCAAGAATAAAGAAAATTTTTATGTATTGATATTTATTGACACTAATTTTGACAAATGCATTTGGTGTGTGTAGCTTGTATTCTCTATGCTATACTGTGTATTTCACATAATATTATTAATTATAATAATATGTTATATAAATATATGTTATGAATATAAACATGGACATGTTTATGCTGATGCACGCAGAGATACCTTTCCACCTGCAGCTGGGCTGAAAAGCTGGAGGCCACTGATACATTCTTTGGTTTAGAGAATTTTTTCTCTTTTTTTTTAAGCTACTGCATCATAAATTAAAAAAAAAATAAAATCACAGTGCAGCAGAAAGGTATTTGTAGTACAGTGGCACTGGAAAGTCCCATGTGATTTTTTTCCATTTATTACTTTATTCATCCTCTTCCACCACTCCTTTGGATGTGGGGGTAGTTGTGGTGGAGGAAGGAGTAGAATCACAGAATCATAATTGTTATGGTTGGGAAAAATCCTTTAAAATCATCAAGTCCAACTGTCAACCCAACACCATGCTCACCACTAAACCATGTCCTCAAGCACCACATCCACATGTTTTTTGGACGCTTCCAGGTATGGTGACTCCACCACATCCTTGGACAGCCTGTTCCAATGCTTGATCACCCTTTAGTGAAGAATTTTTTTCCTAACAGCCAATCTAAATCTCTCTTGGTGCAACTTAGAGTCATGCCCTTTTGTTTTTTATTGTGTTACCTGGGAGAGGAGACTGACCCCACCTGGCTGCACCCTCCTGTCACCTGTAGAGAGTGATGAGGTCCCCCTTGACCTCCTTGGGAATTCCCCCATCTCTCTCAGCTTTTTTTCATCAGAATTACACTTCAGACCCTTCCCCAGCCCTGTTGTCTTTGTCTGGACACACTGCAGCCCCTCACAGTTCTTGTGGGGTGATGTGGCCAGCTGGAGCTGTTGCTGAATGAGTGCTGCCACCTCATCTCTGCCCTCAGCTGCTCATCCCTCCAGCTGGAAAAGAGGCAAAAAAGAGGCACCAGGCAGAAGCAGTGACATCCCAGCTCTGTGCAGCACAGAGCAGTGAAATGCACAGAGGAGAGGATTTAGCCTGTAAGCTGTTTGTCTCTGTTGTCATTGCCATTAATCAATCCGTGCTTAATGCCATTTATTTCAATTCACTAACTCTCTGCTGCCAAATCAGTGTAATCCTGTTCTCCTCACTGTCTCTGTGTGTGTCTCCTGACTTCACCTCCTTCCTGCTCTTTCTTCCTCCCCTGCCACCCACCTGCCTCCAAAAATCCATGGGAGGTAATTTAATGGAAAGAAAAATATTTTATACAAGGATCTAAGGCGTTGGCCTGGATGCCAGAGGCTCCTCCAGGCATGAAGCATGTGACAAAATGACTGGGGATAAAAAGATAAGAATACACAGTGGAATACACAGTTTATATTCCCTGGATGGAACAGAATCAGTGCACCCAACCTCCCACCAACACAATCTAAGGGGGACTCAACAGAGGATGGAGCAGAGTGGAGACCCCACAGCCAGACTCTGTTCCCTTGCGGGGAAGGAACTCAGTGGTGCTTTCCATCTGATAAACCACTCACAGCAGCTGAAAACCAAGGCAGATGAAGGAGGATGTTCTGTTGTTGAATCATGGTAAAATCCCTCTGTTCGGACTGACACACGTCCCCATCCCAAAATTATCTCAGGTGCTGTCCTGAGATTCCCATTCCCATGGTGTAAACTGCAATGAGGTCTCGCCTCAGTCTCCTCCAGGGTGAACAGACCAAGTGTCCTCAGCCACTCCTCATGCTCCTCATCTTCTCAAGGCCCTTCATTACCCCCCTTTGGTTGCTCTCCAATAGCTTTCTATGGTACATTGTGGTACCCCAAACTGCACACAATATTCAAAGTGAGGCCACCCCAGTGCAGAGCAGAGCTGGACAATGCCTCCCTTGCCCAGCTGGTGATGTTGTGCCTGATGGCCCCAGGACAGGGCTGGTCCTCCTGGCTGCCAGGACACTGCTGACTCACATTCAGCTTGCCATCAGGATTCCCCAAGTCCTTTTCTGCAGCACCAGCCCCAGTACAAAAAAGGAATGACTGACAATGACAAATTGGTCAAATATAATTTTCTAGAGGAAGTTGTCCCTGCCCATGGAAGTGGGATGGAAATGGATAATCTTTGAATTCCCTTCCAACCCCAACCATTGTGTGATTCTGTGATTCCATGATATGTGCAGTCCTTGAAAGCCTGTTGCTGCTGCTGTAAGCAAGCTATAAAACTGCTCACACTATACCCAAAAGCATCTAAAATGTTTCTGAGCGAGCAAGAACTGAAGCAAGTGGATAATTTTTATACAGATGAGTTAAGCAAATCTAATCCTGGGACATATTTATATTTATTTATCTCACATCTTGTTGCTCTTTTTCTCTGAAAGTGTCCAAAACATTAAAGTTTTTCTGCTGAATTTCACTTTTGACAATAAACTAATAAGAAATTTGTGATAATTTGCTACCTATATACTATCTTTGTTTTCAAACCTAATCTACCAGATCTGATCCTTTTCTTTCCATAGACAAGAGTCCAGAATTCAACATATCAGAATTAAATTTACAGCTGATTTTGAGAGATGTAAAAATATTTTGAGGAAATCAGTCAGGAATTGTAGAATTTTCTTCTTTCCAGTAAAGATGGTTGTTGTTCTAAATTATATAAACACCTTCTTTCAAAAAAGTTAATGGAATTAAATTTCCCAGGTATAATTACAGGAAGTCATGAGAACACAAAACACTAACAATGCTAAAGTAATTTTTTAAAAACCAAAAAGAAAAACAACTCCTCTGTATATAGACTTTTGCTAGAAAAAGAAAACATTACAGTGATGAGATACAGGGAATAAACAGATTTCAGACTAATCAGAGTTCCTCTGTTCACTTACCATTTTGGGCACAAACAAAGAAGGGAAGAAATTTAATTTCAATAGAAATAGACTTTTAAAAACACAGAAGTTCATAAAACTTTAACTTTTTAGAAGGTACAATGTCTTTCTTATATAAAACTATACCACTTATGTAAAGCTTACATAAAAGCTATACTGTGAAGGTAAGAAAATATAGGAACCTCCTAAGCAAAAGATTCATCCTGAAAAAGAGGAAAGCTAATATTTAAAAATAACTAATAGCAGTCTCTGCAAGACAATTCCTTTAGAAGTTTATAATAGGTGAGATGCCATGTGATTTTCACACAGGTGATGTATTTTGGTCTGAAATTACTACATCAGCAAATTTTGCAAGAATATAAAGAGAAAAAAGCAGCAGAGCTTCAGATACCTTCCAATTTTCTATTAGGTATTCTTGACAATTTGATTTTTTTACAAAATCTGCTTTTGTGACACAATCATGATGATTGTTTTGGGGACACACTGTTTTTGGGTCTCCTGATATTAACTCTTCCAAAATCTTACAATAAGGAGATTATTTCACACCACCTGGTCCCTGATGCTCCCTGGCCACACTGTCCCTGTATTGTCCACTGCTCAGAAGAAGGAAAAGGAGAGAGGTTTTGTCTCTAAAATAATGTCATCCCATCAAGACAGAAACAAGAAGAAAACTCAGCAGGAAGAAGAACAGAAGTAATCACTCCCTGGTTTAATTTTGTTTGTTTGAGGTTATTTTTCCATTTCTCTCTGTATCTCTTTGTACAATGGGCTCTTGTTGTATTTTGGATCCCAGTGTCTGATTTCTGACTCCCTGATGTGCATCAGTCACAGGTTTGCAACACAGGTTGGACAGGGACTTTTCACAAGGAGAAGATAGGGCAAGGAGTGGCCTTAAACTGGGGAAGGATTTAGATTAGGTATTAGGAAGAAATTCTTTGTAAGGGTGGAGAGACACTGGTACAGGTTTTCCAGAGAGGTTGTGGACTTTCCATCCCTGGCAGTGTCCAAGGCCAGGTTGGACAGGGCTTGGAGCAAACTGGGACAGTGCAAGGTGTCCCTGCCCATGGCAAGAGGTTGAAACAATAAGATCTTTAAGGTCCCTTCTTACCCAAACCATTCTGTGATTTTAAAACTCTGTAAATCTGGAGGTTGCTCAGTCAAAAAGAAGAAAATCTCTGCAGAGCATGGGTCTACAGAGGAGGGGGCTGAGGGCAGACACCTGAACCCCTCAGCAGGGATGGGGTGACACTGATTTCAGCTGAGCTTCCTGCACCTGTAAATTGGAAATGGGAATTGGGTGGGAGAAGTTAATAATATGTGTTTAATCAATCCTCATAAATGGCCTGTCAAAGGGTGTTATGTCGAATTAGTGTCTTTCCTTTTTTCTTCTTCTTTTTTTTTTTTTTTTTCTTTCTTTTCTTGTTTGTATGTTTACTGAATGTTGACAACATCCAACTATCCTGATTTCAGGAACGCGTCACTTTGAGTCAGCATCTGCTCAGTGTTTCATTTTTAGCTCAAGAACATATTGGCCTTCAGACACAAACAAGCAAAGCCCCAACATCTGAATCTATTTCTGGGAAAGCGTGCTGAGGGGAAGGAGCTCCAAGAACATCTTTCACAGTGTTTATTAAAAATCAATATGGATTTTTTTTTTTTTTTACTCTTTCCCTGAAGTCACACCAAGTTAAATAGTACTGTTGCTCCAGGACAGCTGGAGATTTGGCATCCCCACCCTGATTAAACTACATCCACTTACACACACACATGTTAATATCCCTTCATGCCTTGCTGGCTTTTTGTAATATCTTTGTCAGATTTCTGAAGATTTATTTCTCTAAATGTCAGGAATCATCCCTTGACCAACACCTAAATGAATTACAACGTGGTAATCCATGCAGAGTTCAGCTGAGCACGTTGTATATCAGCAGGAGAGAGTGGAGCTGCTTCTGATGGTCTCATTTGAGTTCACCATGTCAGCTTTGAAAGGCTCCTCTGCTGACCTGAGTGCTCACACTGCTGGCACACGTGGCTGCTTAAAATAGACTGAGCCAAAGTTCATGTGCAGATTTTTAAAAAGGAAGGAATGAAGACAGAAGAATAAGAGGCATCAGGATGAAGCCAATAAGACTGAAATTCTGATTTCTCTTTTTTAGTCACTCTTTAGGGTTTTTTTGGCCTGGTGTTTTTAGTTTAAGATCAGTGTCTTGACATAACAGGTTAAAAGGGGTTGAAAACTCCAGTTCCAACTATAAAGGTTGTGGTCCAGCTTCTTAAGTAATTGAATCAAGACATGTAAAGCTCAGTCTATGAACTTCACAAGCAAAATGAGGAAGAGGCTGCCCAGGGAAGTGGTGGAATCACCATCCCCAATTAAAAAAAAAAAAAAAAAAGTGGTTGTTGTGCTTGGTTTAGTGGTGGGCTGGGTAGTGCTGGGTTAATGGTTGGAATTTGTGATCTAAGAGGCCTGCTCCAATCAAGAGATGTTCTTTATAAATGAAAGAGGGAGATCATGCAAAATGCATCCATTAGCAGCACATGTCAGCCATGGAGAAAGATGGGAAAGAAAATCCCTGCTCAAAATGCACAGCCCAGTAAAATCTGGAGAACCAAGCAGGCTATTTTGCTACCCAGAGTTGGCATTAATTAAGTGTTGACATAGAAATTTTTTTTTTCTTTCCTGGATATTTATGCAGGTGAATAGAAATATATTATAGTCAGCTCCCTTGGGATACTGCATGGAAGCAATCAATCCAATTTTTGCACAATTTATCCATGCTTCTCTCTGCATCTTATTAAAACAAGTGGGAAAAAAGGTCCTGCTGGCTCTTAATTGTCTTGGGTCATTTCATGTATATGTAGATGTGCGTTTTGCTCTTGAGTGAAGTCTGTGAGTGCATGAATCCATCATATCACTTAAAAAATTCTCTCAGCTTTTGCTAACCTCACTGTACTGCTGATTAATTTCAATTAACTTAATCTAAGATAGCAAAACATTTAACAGATATGGGTTGCATATCATTGTTATTAATGTTGTCAGGGCTAATTGGAGTGTTGTTGCATTCTAATATTGCCTGGAGTTTGTCAGCTCCTTTCAAATGCAGATAAATAAGTACATGGATTAGGTAGTAAGTAAGCAGTGCAGGTAATGAAAAAGCATTTCAAACCATGTCTCCAAGCACTTTTTTATCCTACCAACATCAAAAATCTAAAAGCAGATATTTATCTTCCTTTTTCTATTTCTTTCTGCTTCTGTTGTTTCTCAAGTAGCCTTTTTCTCTTTTAGATTCTTAGAAAATGAGAAGCTGAAGTTGCCTTAGAGGCAAATGTTTTAAAGGAATGTGTTATTTCCTCTCTATTGCAAATTTATAACAGATTCCCTCTTCTACCCTTCTTACCCTCTTCCCAATTGTTAATCATTTGGCACTCTGTAAAAAATGACATTTTTACTTTACACTTCTGTATGGGTAGTCAAAGATCCAATTCAAGACAGCATGAACACAAGTTTATTTCACTTCCTTTGAGTACAATTCTGTTTAAGACACCCTTAACTTTAAGAACATACTTAAGTCTCTCAAAGCACTTTGTTGCATGGGGAACAGAGAACAAAAAAAACCTTAAAAACAGACTTAGACAATGAAAGATTTTTGAAAATGTTTATCTGAGTGTATATGCACTTCAGTTTCCTTTTAATAAAAGGATGGTGGAAGAGAAGTGCTGAATTTTTCTTGATAGAAAAAAGCAGCTGAGGCCTGGGATATTTTCAGGCTTTTTTCATTTTCAAAGGCCATGGTGCACAGTTGTAAGATATTCCATTTTCTTTATTTACTTATTATTTTCATGACACTTATTTATTTTGCTTCTGCAAAGTTTTCTCAAAGAGCACAAAAGCATGAGAGGTTTTTGAGCACATAGTCCATGTTGGAAGGGAAGGACTGGAATGAAATTTCCATCCCTGAGCTGTAACAATCCCACCCATAGCAAACATCAAAGTCTGTCTTTAAATCCCCTATGCCATAGTTCATTATTTTTAAGCAAAATGCATATTTTACAATTTCAGTAAAGAGAGAGAGAACAAAAAGCTAAATCAGAGAATACAGCTTTGCCAAAAAAAGAAATAAAATTGATTTGAGATGTGGATCTCAGAAAAGACCCCAACTTTTCTGGACTCCAAAAGCCCCTCAACCCTAAAGCTCTTTTGTTGCAATCCTTTGCATGTTCATTTCCCATCCAGTTATCCACTTTGGTGGGATAAAAAGATATACTGAGATTTTTTTGTTTTTTTGTTTGAACCATAAGAATTAACCCCTTCTCCTTCAAGGTGTTTATTTCAGTTGAGGTAGGAAATGGAGAGTACTTGGATTGCCAGATCTTGAATGTTTTATCAGAATTGTTCCCAAGTATATCCTGTCTGCCTCAATGACTGATATTTTACAGTATGTCATAGGAATGGAAATAATCTTTCTTTCTTTCTTTCTTTCTTTCTTTCTTTCTTTCTTTCTTTCTTTCTTTCTTTCTTTCTTTCTTTCTTTCTTTTTTTCTTTCTTCTTTCCTTCTTTTCTTTCTTTTTCTTTCTTTCTTTCTTTCTCTTTCTTTCCTTCTTTCTTTTCTTTTTGCTTTCTTTCTTTTCTTTCTTTCTTTCTTCTTTCTTTTCTTTCTTTATCCTTTCGTTCTTCTTCTTCTTTCTTTCTTTCTGGCTTTCTTTCTTTCTTTTGTTATTTCGTTCTTTCTCTTCTTCTTTTTCTTTTATTTTTTCGTTCTTTCTTTCTTTCCTTCCTTCCTTCATTCCTTCTTTCTCTTAAGGAGCCTGAGAAATCCAGCCACTGCAACATCTTTTGTCACATGGTTGCACTCCTTGAATCATTAGTTCAATTTTACATTTTTAAAGAAATCATTCTGGTTCTGAGGGTAGCAGGAGAAACACATTACCAGGGAATACCCCACAAATATGGACTTTAATAAGTCCAAGTAAGGACTGTTTCTCTTATTTACATCTATTACAGCAATACTTGGGACAGGAAAAAGTTCCCCAGTACCAATAATTAGTCCAAATAGCACTGCTCAAATGCAAAGTTAATTACTATTTATTTTATGCTGCTGCTTTCCATTGGCTTGCATCCTGAATCCACTCCCTGATTCCGAGTTAAGAAAGCCAAAGCCAGTGTCCTGATGTAAATGGGTAGATTTTAACAAACAAAATATCCTCTCAAGGCATCCAAGAAAGGCAGCCTCTCTTTACTCCTGCCTTTGACTGAGTTTTTGACTCAAGAGAAGCTTTTGCCCAGTTGGTGACATGGTGTCATCTATTTGGAAAAGTTCTGAGTTTTACAACCTATGTCATCTTTTTCCCACCAAGTACCAGATAAACGTTTCTCTAAACACACTGTGATGAGGAGACCTTGAAAGTTTTCCTGGGTGTGATTAAAAGTCCTACATAAAGTTGGGCTGTAACAAAGCTGTAAATTCTTGATTGATAAAATTATCAGAGTTTATGCTATGACAGTTCATATAACAAATTTTTTCATTTGGTGCTTTTCAAGTGGAAATCACAAACTCTAATCCAGCAGAGCCCACAATGATGGATTGCTGCCTTGGACAGATGAGGCCACACGATGCAGAAGCTGGGCACAAGTTTGGTTTCATCAACCAAGCACAAGGACAAGCAGTGATAGGACAAAGGGGAAGGGGTTTGAGCTGAAAGAGGGTAGATTTGGATTGGGTGTTACAAAGAAATTCTTTCTGTGAGGGTGGTGGGGCCCTGGCACAGGCTGGCCAGAGGAGCTGTGGCTGCCCCATCTCTGGAGTGCCCAAGGCCAGGTTGGATGGGGCTCTGGTCTGGTGGAAGGCATCCCAGCCCATAGCATGGGTTTGGAACAAGACCTTTAAATCCTTCCCAACCCAACCCATTCTATAATTCTGTGACCATCCAAATCTTATTTGTCACCAGCAGAAATTATGAAGATTAACCCATTCCTCAATGGATGGTCAATCCATCAATGATGCTGCCATCAGCACCTCTGAAAGCACCTCTGCTTTCTTTCCACCTCAGTACTGTTCTATCTGTACACCTAAATCCTCAATTTCCACGTACCACTAATTGATTTAATTTCCCCGCTGCTTTTGCAAGTGTGTGTGTTATGTTCTTTCACTATTTCCTCTAAAAAATCTAATTTTCCCTTCTTCAGTTCTATGAATTTTTCCCATGCTAGTGGTTCTGAAAGGAAAACACTTGTTGCAGGCATTAGTTGATCTCAAGATTCATTAAGTCCCAGAGAACTTTCACCCAATACATTTATTCTAAAGGCATAATGGGGAAAATAAGCCTGAGATAACTGAAACATAAAAAGAATTTATAATCTCTTTGTATTTAAGAACATATCCCAGAGATTTTGCTTGTGCTTTCAGTGATATTTTAGGAAATGCTCAGTCTTCTAGTTCTTTGAAAGATACTTTTAAAATTATTTAGGAGATTGAATTTGTTTATTTCTGTGAGAATAGGTCCTTCTCTTTAACTACTTTCCTTAAATTTATCCATTTAAAAAAAACATTCAATATATCCATAAAGAAACATTTACCCTTCTCTAGCAACCATAAAAATAAAAAATGTTTAATAAGTGCAGGCATCTCCTCTTTTGTTTATGGCAGAGTTAACACAGACAAAACTTCCTTCTTAGTTCTGAAATTGCTGTGATTTGTATTTGAACACTGGTTCATCTTAAGGTCCCTTTATATCAGCTGTTCTTCAGCAAAATACACTGAATTATCAGGTTCCTTGGCCATGAGTGACAGTTCAGCTTTGCTTTGTAGGAGTCATAAGAACTTGAAGTAACCAGACACAATCTGCTCTGGCAATGAAATTTCAGCTCCCATTCCTGTTCTGTGTCACTCTGGCTTATCACACACACTTATTTTCTGCTGGCTTCAAACAAGAGTCAGAAATCTTCCTCCTCCTCAAATAGTTCTTGTGTTTCTTTAATTTTGATTCAGTAGTAGTGGTAGCTTGAACACAGCTTTGGGTGATGTCAGAATATTGAGTAACTGTGACTCTGGAAGGATATTTACCTATTCTGGATAAATATGCCCCAGAAATAACTCACTGCAAACACAACTCTATTCTCAGTGACACAGCCAGCTGACAATAAAGCCTCACAAAAAAAAAAAAAAAAAAAAAAAAAAAAAAAAAAAAAAGCCTCTCAATCCCAGGGATGCCCTTATGAGACACCAGCCCAGAAGAAAAGAGCAGGGTTTGGTTTTTTTCTGTTTGGTAAATTTCTGCTTCTTTTCAAATTTTCCAGCACTCATAACCCAGGAAAAAGTAGAAAAATAGTGTGTGTTGGGGAAACAAAAGGCAGTGATTATATGATAATGAGGATGCCAGCTTTGCTCTCCTGGGGTAATGCTGCTGTGCAGCACCTTGTGTATGAGATAAGATGGACATGCATGAGGCATTAGTGGATTTGACCATAAAAAAAATGTAATTTTGAAGCTTTGTCTGAGTTCATTGACTTCTGCAGGCTGTCAGGCTGAATAATTCCTTGTCCCAGGCACTCTGCTCCTCCTGGGTGAGAACTGCAGTATTCCTCCCCAGATGGAGACAGGCAGCCAGCAGGATATTCCCCAGCTGTGCTTGTCCTCGCTGCTGCAGCAATTCCTAAAGGAGATCTGTCCTTCAGAACAATGATAGCAGAAGATTGGAGTCACAGGAAACTTGTCCATCATCTCTGTTTTATCAAATGGAATGTTTCAGGAAGCCTGTTTCTTGTAAAACATTCATGCTCAATAAAGCACTCATGTGTTTCCACTTCCTACAAGTGGGGATGAACACAGTGACAGAATTCTGAGGCTCCAAGCTGACATGCACATAAATCCACACAGTCCTTCAAGTATCCATGCTAGGACACTAGCTAAAAGTGATATTTAACACACAAACTGAATCCATTGCTCCATCTTAATTTGTTTATCTGGCACTTCAGTGGTTCCCTTGGAAAGTTGCATATTTAATATCCCCTGCTTGATTCTACCCATACAGCAGAGAAAAACCTCTCACAGACACCAGCTTCAGCTCATCAGCTCTCACTAAGAAGACATGAGTTTTCCACCCTGGAGATTGTTTCTGCCACAGCTGCTCCATCTGTTCTCATTTCTCACCCTAAAAACAGCTGTGGAGCAACTGCCCTGCACAGCATCTCATTGGCACTGCCTTCCAGCATCTGAAAGGTTTTGGGAACAAAGGCAAATTCTGCTGGGTCCCTTTCTAAACTAAAATGTTTATAAACTCATGGTTGAGAACCACTGTCCCAGAGTAAATTCCCTGTCAGTGTCTTGCTTTATGGAAAAAATACCATCAGATTTTACATTTAGGAGAGAATTAATCTGCTGCCTGGATTGAGTGATAAAAGGAGACCCAAAGGGGAAGTTGCAATAGGCAATGATGACCATAAACCTTTTCTAAAGAATCTAGGCCTCCTCTGGATTATCTTTTGAGATGCAGATACAAAAAAAATGTCATTTTGGAGGTGGACAGTGCCTGCCTTATTGAGAAAAAGTAAGGAGGTCCCATCACTATAAAGTGCTTTTTCTGCTGCAAAACACCAGTGAGATGCCTGATGGCTTCATCTACTCAACCCACTAACCAAACAGTAAGATTTCTTCACCTGATTAGTGAAGCAAATTGTTTAGGCAAATAAATGCAGCAAGAAACTCCCCTCCTCCTGGTGCTGTACTTGTGTGGATAAATAGTTGCCTCTTTAGTGGAAGAAAGTATTTAAAGCAAAGAAAAGCAGTCATGAGATCACAGAAGAATACAATTGCTGAGGTGATTAAAAAAAGACCAACACACTAACTAACAAACTGATGAACGCATAACTAGACAATTAAGATTATAAGAAAGATGGAGAAAATCAGAGAGCTACAGCCTGAACACACTGCACAGGACATGTTTTTTTTTTTTATTTTTAAAGCAAAGCTTCTCTGTAGATTTTCAGTCCCCAACTCCAGTTTTCTGCTGGTGCTTGCTCAGTTCTGGAGAGGTTTCTGTGCTGTGTTTGCCACAAAAAAGCACTGATGACCCAAGGTTCACACCTTCCTTTAATTGTGTGGATCCTAAGCTTTAAAAACCCTCAGAACTCCCTCTGCAAGGTTCATCTCCACTGGCATTGGAGCTTCAGCTTCCAGCCATCACTGCCAGAGCCCTGTGTCCCTTTTGCTGAACAATCAGACCACAGGGTGCCAAGTGCTCTGGAAACATGAAAGGGAGAGATCTATGTGTCAATAAGAAGGCAAATGAGAAGATAAATTTGAGCAGGTAAATAGTGACAGGGATATGGCCCTGCCTAAGTGCACAGATTGAGATGGATTGATCTGTTAACTGTTGCCTCCACAGGAATGGATACTCATGTCCATAAAAAGGCTCTTTTATTAACTATCAACTGGCCATATTTTCCTTATCTTTTCATATATTTATCTTTCAACAACAGTGGAGGAGTAATTTGTAAATACAGCACCAATTTTGCCTTCTGTTTCCATCAAGCATCTGCAGCAATAACCCCAGTGATTAACCAGCATCACTACTAGCACTGTGCTGAATCAAAATGCCACCCAAAGTCATAGAACAAGCTAAAAACCTTTCATCAGTATTACTCTGATCAGCCTTTAATTAGATGGCCCTTGAGACTGGTCAGAACACAGTCTTTCCAATATTATGCAATGTCAGATATTGGATCTTGGCCTGGTTTCAATTAGAGAAATGACCTAATTGCTTAATGGATTAAAATTCTCCCAAACTGTCAGGGTTTGGATATTGGCATCTGATTTGAAGATTATTTGTGGTTATAAATTGCTCTAGGTGACCTCATGTCTGGGTTTTATTTGAATTCTTCCTCAGAAAAGTTGTCAAAAAGAGTAATGTAGATATCTGTCAGCCCATCAGATTTCATGTTCAGAATACAGGAGTTCCCATTTTCACAGGATTTTGTTCTTTGCATTTCCTGTTCTAGATGAGAGCTGAAAGCTGAATTCAGTGACCCAGTTTAATGTCCTTTTAACAACCCCACAAAATATGCATCTCTGACCCCTGGTTTCTCTAATACTCTGAGATTTGTCTCCATTGACTGCCTCTGACAAATGCACCTTCAGAGAGGAAAATTATCAGGAACAGACTGTAATGGACAAGAGGATAGATGACAGCCCTTCACCTTCATCTCTTCCCCATTCTCCAATGTTTTCTCTTCCCAATCCATCCTTCTTCTCTCTACCTTTGTGTCCTCACAGATAAACAACTCACCCTTAAGGGTTTCTTTTCTCTATTTGTCCCAGTTTGACTGCAGCCATACTCAAACTGGATATTTCTGAGACCATCACCTGTATAATCCCATCTTTGATATTACTGATATGGATATCTCTAGGCACTCTTGGCCTTGTAAGGTCCCAAAGATCTCCAGAATTCCCCTCTAATTTGTGCTGAAGTTTGTTTGTCCTTTACTTAACTCCACCTATGAAAGCTGCCCATTCATCATGATGCTCCCTGTAACATTAATAAGATTCTCACTCTGTCATATTTTACAATTTCTCATTGTGTCCAAATTTTCTAGTCTGTTCAGGTAGTGCCAGACTAGAGTTTAGTCATCTGCTTAAATACCTTAATATAAACCATCCTTATGGCTGCATCCATCAGAGAAATAAATTTTAAAATATTTAAAAAAAAAAAAAGAAGAAGAAATAAAAGAAAAATGTGGAAGTAAAGGAAAATATGAGTAAATCCTTGATAATAAAACTGAATGCAGTCCTGCTAAGGTGATAACATGGGGAAGAACAGGAATTGTTTCACACAAGATAAACTTCTGGGGATGTTTCCTGCTGCACCACACTCTGTGGGATGTACAGTCAGTAGTCCTGGATCAGACAATGAGTTTTAGAAGCAGAGATTTTAATGCCAGGAGCACACACAGACAACATAATCTAACCTCACATATCACTCAGTGCACAGCTATTTGCCAAGTTTCTCCCACAGAAAAGCAAGTGGGTGTTTAGCTGCAGCACTGCCTTGTAGGAAAGCTGCACACTTTTTGAAAAGATATCAAGAAATGGAAATTTTATTGATTTCTGTAGTGGTTTAACCACTGGAACAAATCCTCCTTGCTTTATAAAAAGAAGTGCATCACTCTGTTGAACCCATCTGATAAGAAAATTGTTTTTTCTCCATGGCTTAAGTATCCCTATTAAGCCTTTTGTTTTCTGCCCAGCACCATCAAGTCAGTTCTCACCAGCTTTGCAATAGCAAACTGGTATTTACAGGTATTAACTGGTACTCACCTTGAGAGAAACACCTTGTGACTCCTCCCTGCACTTTCTCCATGATTACACATCCTTTATGAGTGCCTGGCAACCCAGAAGTGTTGTGACATCCCAGCATCTGCAGTTTCATAGAACACAGGTAAAATCCTCTAAATCCTCTGTCTACCTCAGCTAAGCAGATTTTTTTGAATAAACCCATGGGTGATGTTATATTTTGACCATTATCTGATTTGGAACACATTTTGTTCCAAATAGCAGCTGATTGTTTTGTTTTGGTTTGGTATTTTTGGTTTTTTGTTTGTTTGTTTAATTGGTTGGTTGGGGTTTTTTTTGGTAAGGCTTTTTTCAGTGTTTTGTTGTTGCTACTTGGTTTGGGGTTTTTGTTTGTTTAGAAATACCATGTCCTGGTTTCAGCTGGGATGGAATTAATTTTCTTCCTAGTGATTAATACAGTGCTGTGGTTTGGATTTAGCATGAGAATAATGTTCAAGAGACACTGCTGGCTGTTGCTGAGCAGTGTTTACACCATGCCAAGGACTTCTCACACTCCTCTGCCAGGGAAAGACTGGGGGTGCACAGGAAAATTGGGAGGGAACAGAACTGGTTCTGCTGATCCCAAGTGAGCCAAGGGATACTCCAGACCATGTGATGACACATTAATCAATAAGACTGGCAGGACTTAGGTGGCAGACACTGCTCAGGAATTGGGCATCAACCAGCAGGTGATGAGCAATTGCATTATACATCACTTATTTTTTATATTCTTTCATCATTATTATAATTTCCTCTTCCTTCCCTGTCCTACTAAACTGTCTTTTTCTCCACCCACAAGTTTCACCCTTTTTTTCCCCACTTCTCTTCCTGTTCCCTCTGTGGGAGGGTGAGTGAGCAGCTCTGTGGTGTTTAGCTGTGTTCCAGATTAAACCACAGCAACCTGCTCCAGTCTCTCCTGGGAAATTGTACTGACCCCTGTGCATCCAGCTAAGATTGTATTTGTGCTGCCCACATGTAGGATTCAGCACTTGATGGTCTTAAATCACTTTTATATGTCCTCTACCTACCCATGGATCAAGACTACACAAGTGTCCTATCCTAATCTTTACTTTCCTCTTAGAAGTCTACTTTTTAAACTACTCACTTCATCAGCAATAGGTTTATAAAGTCTTGTGGAAGTCTACAGCCTTGCTGACACCAGTGTTAAAATAATCTATACAAAGACAATAAATAAATCCAAACATTGAATTAGATGTTCAGCTGTAAAACCATGCTGTGTACTCTTCTTGATTTTAACCTTGAATGGTCCATAAATCTCTCTGGAGACGTGGCTTTCCTTTCATTTTAAGATAGCAAACCATTCCATGTCCTGGGAATGCATATCCCTTTTCATTTGGCAATAAAATCCTGTCCTTGACTAATGGTACCCATGTTAGGAGATCCCATATCCTGTGAATAAAAAAATCTGCTGTTCTGCACCCCACCAATCCACACATCATGTCCAAACTATTATGAGGAGCAAGGTTTTAATTTACTAGCAGCACAAAATTAGGATGGCATTGGGTCAACAGCATTAGAAATCCAGTGGTAGTTGTAGGTCCAGATCCTGTTTTCTCAGCTAGGAGGCAAACTGGGAATCCACTGCCCATTTATTCACCAAGTAGTCTGAATGCCCTTATCATATTAGAATTGAAAATACTCTTACTTCCTCTCAAAAAAAAAAAAAAAAAAAAAAAATTCTTCTGCTTTATTTCTCAAAACCAGAAAGTTAAACCAACAAGTTCATCTCTCATCCATGGCAGGAATATTGGAATAAGATGATTTTTAAGATCCCTTCCAACCCAAACCATTCTGTGATTCTCTGATTCTAGGAATGCATTTGCATCTCACATTGGTCTGCACAGGCAAAGAGTCAAAGTGATTAGAACCCCATGGTTTCACCCTGATGCTATCCATGCACCAGAAAGGCTTCTCCATCTTTTTGTTTGTTTGTTTGTTTGTTTTTTTAACATTTCTCTTTAATCTAGGTGAGTATTAGTCCAGGCTAGCCAGGAATTAAAAAGAGGAATAGAGGCAGTTCATTAGCAGAGGAGTATCAAGTGAGGCTGAACCACTTTATTGCATGAGGCAAGATTTCCAGGTATGGTCAGAGCTTTAGTTTGGGCAGACAAAATCACATCACAGTAGGTATTAATCAGAATCATTTTGTGTGAAGCAAAGCAGTGAGAAGGATGAGCTGTTCTACCAGCATTATCAAGGGAGCTGTGAGCTTTGGCACAAACAGAAAAATTAAGTTCGGAAAAAGACTTTCAAGTTCAAGGTTTAACCAAATACCATAATGCCAGGAATTCCATGTCTAGTCATTTCTTTGAACACTTCTAGGGATGGTGACTCCACCATTTCCTTGGACAGCCTCTTCCAAGGCTTAACCACTCTTTTAGTATAGAAATTTTTCTTAATATCCAACCTGAACCTCTCCTGGCACAGCCTGAGGCCATTTCCTTATGTGTTGCTGCTAGTTACCTGGGAAAAGAGGCTGCACCTCACCTGGTTACAAGTCTTATCAGGGAGTTTTAGAGAAAACATGACCAAGATCCAGATCTGGCCCATGCAGACATGAACCTGAAATGCTGAAATGCTGCCACTCACTCACTGGGGTGATAGAATTCTTAAAATCTCCTTCTTCTGCAGAATTTTGTTCCAGTTCTTCACTTTTTGGAGGCCAGTGTCTCATGGCTTCCCCAGGCCCACATGGCAAAGGGGCAGAAGATTTGTATGGCAATGTTTTGAGGAGAGGTCATTGTCACATTGTGCAGAGAAAAGAAGAAATGAGATCTAAGTCAGCTCCTCTCACACAAGGGAAAGGTTCCATTTAATCCTCACTGTGGTGGTTTCTCCAGCTGGATGGTGGCAGAATTTAAGTAGGAAGTTGATGGGTGTCAGTCTCTTGTGACAGATAACAAGTGACAGAACGAGAGGACAACGCCTCATGTTGAGCCACAGGAGGTTTAAATTGGATATTTGAAAAAATTTCTTCATGGAAATTGTTATCAAGAACTGGAGCAGGCTGCCCAAGGAACAGGTGGAAAGTATTAAAAAACCATGTGGCACTTGAAGACATGGTTTAATGACTAATGTGGTGGTGGTGCTGTATTGATGGTTGGACTTGATGATCTTAAAGGTCTTTTCCAAATTTAATGATTCTATGAACGTTTTTATGAAGCTTCTGCTGCTGTCACTGCACATTGTCTCAGGAGTCAGCATCTCTCAGGACATGAAGTTCCACAATTTGCCCTCACTACAGTGGGACACAATGCACAAGTCTAATTCCACTCTAATGAGGGCTAAATAACAAAACACAGCTGGAGACAGGCAGGGGTGTAGAAATCCCTGTGCCTCAGAGAGCTGCAGGAAGATAAATCTGAGCAAGACCAGACATTCATAATACTCTCAGAAATAAATTTTTCTCCAACCAAGCCATTTCCTTGTCACTCCTTTCCCTCATCCCAGAGACAGATTTGTGGTGTGATAAGTTGGAATCGATGCCATGTTGCTTAGCATCACTCGTTGCCCTGCTCCTGCTCAGAAAAGTGTTATTTCTAGGCTATAAATATTTCTAATGAAGATATAATATTCTGGGTTTCTTCCATTTTCAGCCACTGAGGTCACTAAGAGCTACCCTATTTATCATTCATATTTCATCTGCCAACCCTTTTGTTTACTGACCTTGAAAGAATTTCCCATGAATTCATCAGGAAGGCATGTCCTTTGCTACTTTGGCATTTACTTGCTGTTAATAGGGCAAATGTGTGAAAAGTGCTTCAGAAGAACCCATCCCCTTTCATACATTTCTGGGTCATAATTTTGTTACAAGGCTCCCTGTTTAATCTGTGTTCTGTGTTTTCCATGGACAGAGGTCCTTCATCAAACCAGATAATTTTATTTGCTGAGAGATGCTTTTGTGCAAAACCTGATGCCTAATTTATGAGATAAGCTGGACTGACAACAAAATGACCTTCTCCCTCTATCTGGTTATTAAATTGTTTGTGATCTAATAAAATGCTGGTAATACACTCGGTTTCAGCAGGGCTTTAATTTCCTACCTGACATTTAGATTAAAAAGAGTGTGGATTCAGGGAACAAATTTGTCACAGTCTGAAACAGCCTTGACAAAAGCTGAGCTCTGCTACCCACCAAACACCTCAGAGGGAAGAATGGTGTGCAGCCCATGACTCTGAGAAGGTAAAAGACTCAGCAAGGCAGGATTTCCCTCCTCCTCCACACTCATTTAGCTGCTGGGTGAGTGAGCACAGTGGGGAGGCAGAGGGACACGTCACACAGGGATCTGCCCTGGTCCTGGCTGTCATCTCCACCACTGCTATTCATGAGAATGAATAAAAGCAAATCATATTTCTTCCTGTCACCCACACTAAAAGCAAGTACTCCTGCCTAGCTCTGGAGCAGGGCTTTGTTTGCCAGGCAGAGGACAGTGATGCATGAGCTCTCTCACCCTCCTGTCATTCTCTGGGTATCCTCAGAGATAGCATCATCCCATTATCCAGCCCCTCTGGCTCTGTCAGCACAGCCACACAGGGAAATGCCTGAGCCTGTTCTCCACTGCCTTCTTTGCTTGCTGCTCTCCAGACAAACATGGCTCAGGAATGGAATTAATCTGTTATCTCAGAGCAAGGCACATTTTCATGAAGGAGGAAAATAGGATGTGTCTCCATACCATGATTTTCTGTATAACACCAAGTCTTGCAATATCTCATCAAGTGTAGAAGTATCAGTTCACTACACTTCCCAATACACTGAGCAAGAATTCTCCCTGGAAAATCCAGATTTTCTTACAGAAGTAAAGGTCCAGAATGAACATAACTGGTATTTGAGGATTGTATTATCATGAAATATCATTTGCAGCAGACAGAGCTCTCCACCAGGAAACGGTTCCATGGATCTCTAGCTTATACTGAATCAAGAGATGTTGACATTCTAACAGTCTTAGCTTCTTAAGGAAGTTTAAAAATACAGCCTTTTAGTAAATGGAGAGGAAAATTGAGTGGGAAAAACTGAGAGGGAAGAAGGCTCACTAACACAAAAATACCATAATGTATCTCAATAACTGTGGAAACTTGCCTCAATGAAACCTTAAATTTCTCTGTCTCCTTCAGTCTTCACTCAGCTGTCTATTTTATGTCACTGAATTTGGCAGTGCTTTCTGACAGGAAACAAAATGGGAAAAAGTTTAGGAGCATGGGTGGCAAAGGTATTGTGTAGAAGAAAAGGAAAAGGAAAGGGTTTTCAGAAAGTTTATAAAGCCCTAATTACTGTGGGAACCCACAGTGACATAACTCAGCCAAGAGCTCTTTGAGGTTCATTTCTCATTACAAGATTCTTCTGCTGAGAAATCAGAAAAAAAGGAGGAAAAACCTTTCTAAGGTTTCAGTGCTGGCTTTTATACAGAGATCTTCTCCCTTAAAGTACTCTGGTACCATTTCTCAGGTCTGATTTGAGTGATTGCTATAACTGTATATTTTGCTTTTTGTTTTACATTAAACCTGCTTTCAATCTTGATTGCTTCCAGAATATCTCATTTGTTCAGTCTTATTTATCTGCCAGATCCTCTTATAACATTTTATTTCCCCACCTGCTTTTTGTATGTGACTTTAGCTCATTCAAAATAAAATAAAAAATAATTTTTAAAGGACAGTATGTAGCTGTGGTGGTGCATCCCACTCTCCTCAGACCAAAGTGATCTGAAATCCTCATTAGTCTTTGGCACTGACAAACAGCACCTGGGCTGAGCTTCTCTCAAGCTTATCAAAAACACAGACTGCTCCTAGGAACTTGTGCTGTCTAATGAGCTCTGCTTTTTAATGAACACCCTCAGAAACTTCTTTTTCTTGCCAGAATAACAACCTGAGTGGAACAACATTTTTTTCTTATGGAACTTTGAGAAGTTGCTGACCTGAATTATGGCCAGGATGGAAAATTGCTGTGGCTAAAGCCCCCTCTCTTGCAACCCTATAAACAGAGGTTCAGAGTGGGACCTTTGGAGCTCTCCTGGACCACAGAGGCTGTGGCCAGCATCTCCATCTAAGTGGCCACCTCTAAAGCCAGTGAATTCTTGAGTTTGCTGTATTGGAGGACCAGAGAATGATGATGGATCCTGAGCTGATCCCTCTCACTGCCCAACTCTTCACCCATTGAGAAGATGTAAAAGCAGGAGATGTGAGTCCTTCCCTGACTTTGAGAGGTATTATTCACAGGTTTATACCTTGTACATGCTCCTTTAGCTCTGTGTGCAGTCAGTGTGAATGTGCCACAGCAAATGTACAATGAATGTTGCTCTCATAGATTTCTTGAGCACATTAGATTTGTAAATCAGGCCTGTAAGTGAGTTACTGTTGGTCTTACAGTAAATTCTATAGAATCTTGTGTTAAATTGTTTGATTTAAGCCATCAATTAAGAGTTACTGAGTTTAAGTGCTGCTAAAACCTTTATGACTAAACCTTTAGTCTAAACCCAAGTCTGGGCTTAAGTTTGGCAAAAGAGTCCACTCTGAACCTTATAACTGAATTGGAAATTTTTCCTTATTTCTTTTCCTTGTTCCTTTTTGCCTTTAACCTACCACAAGTGCCAATATCCCCAAAAACATAAAAAACACTTGCTTTGTAGAAAAGTCAGATTTCCACTTTTGTTAGCTCCTGGGTCCCTTGCAATTTTCAAGCTGTCTTCACCAGCTCTCCCTCACACTAATAAGGTGATCAGGGTTATAATACAGATATATTCAGGTGGAAATGTACAGGTTTACAGTCTTTGGACTAGCAGAATTCACAATTTCAACACAGCACCTATGGTGATACTTCAGGATTTTACCTCCCTATTTGACTGGATTTTAATGATTTTTGTTTACCCATCCAAAAGTATTACCCCATCTTCAGGACAGATCTTGCCTGGGCATCTCTGCCAGAGAAAGGATCCACCCAGAAGTTGCCTGCAGTCTTGGGAGACCAGTTTGCCCAGCTGGCCCAGCCTTCAGCAGCATCTTATCCCCTTTTTGGGCTGATATGCACCAAAAGCTCAGTTCCCTCATCCCTGTAATTCAATAATGATGCATCCAGACAGTTCCTCCTGCAATTCCTACCTGGTTGTCTTATCTTAGGACAATCAGAGACTGAAAAGGAAGGGATGGTGTGTGTTTGAGGGCTGGGAGGAGGATGCATGGAAAGACCTGGCTGCCACCATCACACTGGTCTCCTGTCTTGTGCTTAAAATCAAACTTGATTCCACCCATCATGGTACCTATACAGTCATTCCACAGAAATACATCAGTTTGGGATGTGAGCATCCTGAATCTGGCAGGAGTCCACAGATGAATAAAGGAATAGTACCTGAAGCTAGAAAGACAAAGGGGGAAAAGGCTGATTAAAGAAGCGTGCTGAATCCCTTAAAAGCTGTTTTAAGCCTTTAGTTTGGAATTTTTTTTGGCAGTGTCCTTAATCTCAATGGGTCTGGAGGATGAATGGCCCTGCAGGAGGAGAGCCCTGGAGCCATGCAGGTGCTGATGTGCTGCCTCTGCATCTTTTATCAAAAAAGGGACTGAGATGTGCATTTCTGGTGAAGACAAAACATCTCTTGCTTTGTTGCTGCTCCCCTCTGTCTGCACACTGATACCTCTGCCAGGTAATGTGTGAAGCCAAGATTTTAAATGCTCTTATTTCATGTAAGATTGTTTAGGAAGTCTGCCCTTAAATAGAAAGGTATCAAAATAATCCCAAATCAGATCTTCCCAATGACAGAAACGTTCAATGCCTCATCATGATGATCAAAGGATTGCAAGTATAAACACATATAAACATTTTTACAGCTGCTTTTCCTGAATGTGAATTGACACTGTATTTATGCCTTTTATTCAGCTCATGTCAGCACTGGTTCAGCTGAGACAAGAATGATGGAAATATGAAGAATGTGTGTAAGGCTCATATTATGTCAACACAGTGTCTCACCTGCTTTGATAATGCAATAAAAATCAGAGATCAAGGAAACCTAATAGATGGTACAGTAGATGTCTGCAGCTTTATTGCCAGTAAAGGTGAGAAGCAATGGGGATGTTCTCCCCCTTCCCATGGTCAATTATTCCATGTAAGAATAATGAGTGTCCTCACTGTTAGGGCATTTACTGCATGATTCATCTCACCTAAGTTTAGATGCCTGCATTATTGAATCTCTTGCTGAGCTTGTCACCCTTGACTTCTTCTACAGTAAATGGACAGAAATAGGGGCTCTAAGGGTTCCATTCATCTGTCCTGTGACCTGTGTTAGACCTCAGGAAGACAGGACTCTCATCCTCAGCTCAAGGGATTATCTCCATTAGCACTTCCCTATCTGTCAGGAGAACTTGAGTTAATGGGGATGTCAGTATTTAATGATTTGAAGAATATTCTTTCCTAACCAGAGATGTTCTTTGTTCCTCTCTCCATATTGTTGTGACCTCAAGTCCATATCATACATAAAGAACACTGAATTTAGAGGAACAGATGGAGGGAAGGGGTGACCTTCCTTAGGACAAGAGTCACATCCTAGGACTGTCTGGCCCTTTTCCACCTTACAAATCTCCAGTTATTGAAAATGAAGGTACAAAGCCAACATGCTCAGTCTCCCTTGCTTCTTGACATTTTGGTTTTGTGTTGAGTTTTACCTTTAAAATACTTAAATATATAATTTTAGCTTGTTATGAGCACTGGAAGTCCTGCTTCATGTCTTGTGGCATTTGGGGGTTCACACAGTGACTTTTCTAGGACCCAACATTCATAGCAGGATTTCCATTGAGCAGAGGAGGTTGAACACAATAAGCAGCATAGTCCCCTGTGCTATTTTGGTGTGAATAAATTCAAATTTCAGCTCCTAAATTTTACAATTTTGTCCCAGGAACCTGCCAACCAAACTTTCCCAGGCCAGTGGTGCCAGCATTTGCTTGCCCACTTCTTATACTCAGCTCATAAAGTCTCACTGGAAAACATCTCCCCAGCCTTCTTCAAGCCAAGATATACAGCCCTACCAAGCCAAGCATGGCTATCTTTAAAGTCCCCCTATTCTGTGGTTTCTTTGAGGTCAATGAGGAGAACAGCATTATTTCCATAGGAGATGTATTTGGGTGTCAGAGTGCACCACGAATTTATTCTTCTGTCAGCTTTATTCCTTTCAGCCATTAAAGCCTAAGTGGTTTTCACAGGGTTATGGCATGTTTGGCAGTTTGGTGTACTATAAAATATCATTTATTTATGCCCATATTCCTTAAGCAATTCAGATTTATTTGTGTGTTTGCATTTTTCCAGTGGTGGCTACACATTCACAAAGCTGCTTCTTCCCTGGCTTAATCATCTCTTCTCCAAACATTTATTTTCTCTCTATTTTTCATTATTTAATTTATAGGCTTTTTTTGCTTTATTTTTTAATTTAAATTAATGCAATGCTGCTTAAAAGACCTGGGAGTGACAGCCCTGGAGGGAGAATGCTGCTGTTTGTCAGCAGCAAAGGTGCACTGCCAGGAGCTGCAGCCCAGTCTAATCTGGGAGGAACTGCAGAACACATGGAGATGCTCAGATTTAAGATCTGTTACCATTCAGCCATTCATCCCACTAACACCCCTGACAAGATGATTCATTGCTAATGCAATGCTTAAGTACTAATAATTAATGGTAATGATTATGATTTAGCTTCCAGTGACAGAAGAACTCGAGTTTTGTTTTCCTCAGCCTCATTTCTTTCCTTCTCTTTTACACATCAGAATATTTTTCAAGGGTTTTGAGGTTATGGAAATAAAGGTTTGGCCTCCTCACCCCCACAGAGCAGAACAATTTAATGGCTCAGTGGTTGTAGATGTCCAACACTTCTGTGACTGCTGAAGAGCCCTGTCTGTATGAGACCTTCACATTGGGCAGAAGGAATCACATAAAAAAATACAATTATTTCACAGACCAATGGTCCAGCTAGGCAGAATATTTTCAACAAAAGGCAGGAATGGCTGTTTTGATAAAACACACAGTAAACAGGCAAATAACAGGATAATTCTTACCTTCTGGCAGGTGACTCCTGCATGCAGAAGTCACATGGAGATTTCAGTGTTTAACAGCCAGTCACAGATTTATCCCTTATGAGTCTGTTCATTCCCCTTCAAAATGGTTTGAGGTTTTTCTGTATTTTACTGTATTCTGGGGGAAAGAGAGGAATAAAGTCACTGAATGCTGCTTCTCTTTGCTTGGTCTGATTGCTCCACTGCCCAGCCCCAAATTAGAATCACTGAATCATTAAGGTTGGAAAAGAGCTTAAAGGTCATCAGGTCCAACCTTTGACCAAACTCCACCATGCCCACCAAGCCATACCACAAAGAACCCCATCTGCTCAGTGTTTGGGAGTGTTTTGAACACTCCACCACTTGCAATGAGCAAGGCAGTGAATAATTATTTCCTGATATAACTCTTTCCATCCTTTGTAAGTTTATAAAACTTGGTCACATCATTCATTAATCGTGCACTTTCCAGTTGTCTCTTTTCAAATAAGAGGAAAAACCAAGATTCTAAACTTTTACATAATTTTCCATAGAAAAAAATGTCACCTGAGGACCTCCATTTGGGACATATTTTTGGGGATAGAACACTTCCCAGACATCCTAAGCAGCTCTGATGCCATTTGGGAGTGCTCACACTGTGTAATGCCAGTTGTGACACTATTACCAGGTGTCCTGAGAAAAAGAGGAATAAAAAGTCTGTATGCTTGAAGTGTTTCCATTACTGCTTGGGTCAACAAAACCCAGTACCACCAAGTTCAGATTTCTGTGTGTTAAGCTATTTCAAATAGTTGTGGCTTATTTTTTTATTTCTAAATGCAGGAAGACACATTCACATTGCAAGGGGATTTTTTTATACTGAAACATAATTTCCTCTCGGATGTTGAACTAAAACTTGAATTCTACCTCTCTTTTTCTCTTATAAACCTTGCCAGACAGGATCTTAATGTTGCCATTTATAAATTCAAAGATAAACACCTAGAGATTTATCAGGATGGATGTATTTAAGAGTGCAGATGATGAGAGTGAGTGGCATATTTAGCTCTGGTGATCAATCTGCTGGAGGACAGCAGCCTGTGAGCCAAAAAGCAGCTCTCTCAATCTTATGGCAGTGATGCAGTAAAGGCATCCAGGTTCAAATCCTGATGAAGATGCAAATCTGAGACCAGACATGCCTGAAAGGAATTGTTGCTGTCTGAAAAACTGCACAGCAGTTGGGAGGTTTCTGGAAAAGAGTCTCACAAATTTAAAACAGCAAGGAAATTAGTTTTCTCCCTCATGAAATGAATGACTTCCCATGACTTTTCCCTCCTGGCTGAAATGTCAATCCAAATCTCTGAGATGAGAAAACACATACCCAAGGTCTATAAAGAGAAGGTGGAAATCATATGCAAGATATCCTAGTATATTAAAAACCTAACAGGAAACATTTGCAATATCCTGTAGAGAATATCAGAATATAACATCAGTGTGTGTAGCCCAAGCTGCAAAGCCTCATGCAGGGGGCTGGCATCATATCTTCTTGCAGAAAATTCTCCTTTTTATCCCAGGGTTAGAACACAAATACAGGCATGTGGAGATGGAGACCATGCTCTTGAATATTTGCCATTTGAACTCTTAATTCCTGTTATTATGACTTCAAAGCCACCTGCCACCCTAAAGAGAACATGGAAAAATACAATGCACACAGGGTTTGTTTATTCCCTTGGTTTTGAACCATGATGGGTTTTGATTCAGGTTTGGAAACAGTTTAAAAGATGACCAAATTCTGTCTGCTTTAAGCAATCCCAGAGAGGACCTTGGTTTTTTCTATCCCTGTATCTCTCTGGTCCAGAGACTGACCCGATCCCTCCAATTTATCACATTGATGAACATGGTGATTTATTTGCAGCCCACAATATGGATTGCAACATGGAAATGCTTATGGACAGATAAGAGAGTGAGACTGAAAGGGACCTTCTCAGTGAAGCTCTAATTTGTGCAGTAACTGAAACATATCAGGAGTTGTTTGGTTCCTAAATTATAAAAAAGGCTGTGATTGAGTGTGTAATCCCCACATTGGCCAGGGAAGGATCACAGAGTTGCCAGGGCTTTGTTTTTCTGTGTCCAGGGTACCTCCATCAGCACATTTCCCATTTCCTCACCACAGGGACCTGTTTCACCCATCTCCCAGGCTGTAACCCTCACACTGCCCAGCCAGTATCCCCATTTCATCCTAGATTCACCCTCCTGAATCTGGGATGTGAACAGCTTCAACTCCTTAAAGATCAGTTTAACAGCAAATTTCCTGAGTCTTGGTTTTCTGTTTTCCTTTGTTTGTTTGTTTTTGCATACTCTATTCTCCCAAGTCTCTCTCCAGCAGCTCTGAGAATAAAAATCAAAGGGTTGCAGGGTTCAGCTTCCCAAAATTTCACCTTGAGCCAGCTCTTTTTGTCAGAGTACAGAAATGAGAGGCTATTGTGTGCACAAACCTTGGTGAACAGCATGAAACCTGGAGAGGTCTGTTTTGGATACCACTAGTGCAGATGATGTTGTGAAAATATTTTACAGTGCTGGCTGTTAAAAGATTTTCTGAGTGGGGGGTCTCAGCCTTAAGAAAGTGACAGCCAAGTGAAATCCTCAGGGCTTTTATTCCAACAGGGAATGGTGCCATGACCTGTTGTGAGAACTGGAAGAAAAGGATCTCATGGTCCTGAAAACACTTAATCTTTTTCTCCAAAATTCACAAAGACTGAATCTGTCATCATTTGCCCATATTTTGGCAGAATCTATAAAATCTTTCTCCCAGCCCAGCCCAAGCAGCTTTCTGAAATATGATGCTTCCCAATCTCCCAGTGCAGGCTCCATCTCAAGAACCTGAAATTCCTCTTGTTCATTTGCCTGCAAATGGGCAAATGGCTCACTTGGTGAAAAACTCCACAGATGTGGGGAAAATTTATCCAACAGATTTTCACAGTAATGATTTCCCCTCATCACAGAAACAAAGGCACAATTAAGGGACGGGAAACATCCGAATTATTTGCTGATGATGAAAAGAAGAAAATTGGACTCATGTTTTCCAACTTTGAATATGGGAAAATGATGCTGCCCTCCTTTCCCTGGGCCACAAATCTTGGCTGTTGTCATTAGTCTTTTCATTCCTTCTATTGTTCTCTCAAGAAGCTGCAAATTGTCTATTTTCATCAGTTACTGAAACCACAGCAGAGCTGTTGCACTTAGAATAACAAAGGGCTGGGACTATGAAAAGTTCAGCTTTTTTGAGGGGTTGCAGAATGGCACTGAAGTTTAGGGAAATTTCCTCTGGATTTAGCAGCATGGGAGACAAGGTAGTAGGGACTTCCTCCAGGAAAGAAAAAGGCAGGAAAAGCAGGAGAACTTTTCACAGGGACGTCCCCTTTAGAGTGTTTTTCAAATTGTGATTTGAATAAAGAAAATTTCAAGCTTTAGATTTGTCATTGGATTAAGAAGTGATATGCCTGGGCTCAAATTTTGTGTATAATCCATTAGGATCTACTGAAGACAGGAAAGTGAAAATCCAAACAGCATTCCGTCTCCTTTTCCCAAGGATATAAAGCTCTGCTTCTAGCTTTCCATGAAGAAAGCTAACCCAGAAAATCCAAGGATGTACTTTCTGAACCCCAGCACCAAAATACTGCCACTGTGGAGATTTATTCATCACCCATCTGGGATCAATAAACCAGCTGGGACAAAACCATGCCTGCAGAGATCAGACATGGCATTTCTTTGAAATGTTGCTCAGCTGCTCAGGACACAATAAGAAAGGTTCATCTGCCCCTAAATGTCAAGGTCTTGACCAAAGTTTGACATGGCAAATAGCAAGTGCAGTGGTGATTTTTCACTTCTAGTATAACAAATCCTTCCCACTGTTTGTGAGATTCGTGGATATAAGCTCATATCTTCTGCATATCAGAGAGCTTCCAGCAAGTGGAAGAGACCTTCATTGGAAGAGACACATCCATGTCCCCTGGTTCTGATGCCAGCTCTCTACATGGATCCTACAAATCTGAGAGGAACCAACTATTTTATCACTGGGGCAACCATAAGGCTCTTCTGGAAATCCTCTTAATTTGTGTTGCCAGCTGCATGTATTATCAAAACAGGGCCACTGAAATTCAGCACCCAAAAAATTAGAGGAAACATTTTCCTTTAATTATGCAAATCAGACATCTCTCTCTCCAGTTAGCATGGTCCCAGAAACAGAAACATTTTGAAAATTGGCTGTTGAGAATTTGAGAAAAGCTCATAAGACACAGCATTCAGCCTAAGAGAGGAGCCCAAGAAGGTATTTTTAGTTTTATCTCTAGAACAGGGTTGAGTAAGGTTCGAGGATAAACTGGGATAAACTTGCTGCAGTCACTGAACAGGAAAACAGAAACAACATATTGCCTGTCTTCTTCCTAAATTATCATTACATTCTGGGCACAAAATAAAGTAAGAATCTGAGGGTGAATGTGATTGCATAATTAAAGACGACCTCAAAGTGTGATCCCAGTCATGTGTTTTTCTTTGTTTGTTGTATTTGAGATTTTTATTATTTTTTCACACAGTTGTAAATACCTAAAGGCAAAAGTAAAAAAATTGAAAGACCTCAAAAAGTAACCTGGGAGATTTTTTGTCATCATTGGAGTAAGAATCTTATGGAAAATGACTGGAGACAAAGACAAATAGAAGGTGAAGTGATAAGGAGTGAAGACCATCAGGAGACTTTGTAGGGGTCCTTCAAAACCCCCATTAATGGGTTAGAAAACCAGAGCAATGAAGGATTGTAGGGTCTAAGGAAAGCTGACAGGGCAAAGTGCCACAAGGTTAGGTCAAAGAGAAGTAATTTAATGTGGTGGTGAAACTGTACCTTCATATCACAAGGAACTCCAAGACTGTGCCATCTGTCCTGGCTGGAGACCAGAATGTAAAAAGTACTGACAATATGGACAAAGTGAGGGGAGGAGGAGTGTGACCTGGAAATATGAAATCCTATCAGGAGACAAAGGCAGATCCATTTTGCTTTCATTTGGTCAAGAAACAAAAGAACCCTTTCTGATAATGCACTAATGTGCATTGGTCTCAATATGATATATAAATAGACCAGTACAATTATATCAAAAATAATATATAAATCATAATGATGGTAAGATCAGATTAATTCCTTCAACTTAGCAAAATTATAAGAAACAGTGAAATTATCTACTTGATTACTTTCAGGCTGAAAATTTAATTCCTCACAAAATAAAGTTCAGAAAAATGTGCATTTCCTAAACAGCAGGATTTTTTTCACTGAGATTTTTTTTGTAACGGGCAAGATGTTGCTAGGTGGGAAAACAAATGATGATACTTAGATACATAAGAAACGTTGCTCATGAAGGTGCAACAAAGGAAATAATTGTGAGGTTTTCATGTTTTTTTTCCTAGAACATCAGAACCAAAATAATTGATTTATTGTCTTGGATAACTACAACATCATTTTTTTTTATCAGTAGTGAAAGTGAAAAATATAATAAATCAAGGACTGAGATTGGTGATTTTAATGTGGTTGCTGGAAATTGAAAGGGAAATGTCAAGGATGGACAGGGCTAAGGATGTGTCAAACTGTGTGACAGAGTAGGGATGATCTTTTGAGTCACAAGCTTCAAATAATCCAAAAAAAAAAAGAGGTTCCTGTGACTGGGTATGGGAATGACCAAGGGAAGAGGAGCCTGTGAATTCATTTGGAGACTTGTAGAACCCCTGAAGAACAAAGGATGAGTCTATCAGAACCAAACCAGATAATTTTGAAGAGACTTGTGAGAAGGAATTACAAGACACAAAAGTGTCAGGATTTCATGGAGGAAGAGAAGGAATACTACCTCAGCAGCAAATGAATCAAAGAGTCTTTGTGTAAAATTTAGCCCTCATTCTTTGTACATTCCTCTTTTTTATTGTTGTTGTTGCAAAGAAAATAATCTTCCAGGAAGTCATTACATTGATTCTCTGTCACATTAACCCATGCTGGAAAATAACATCCTGCCAAGGGAGACAATAGAAATGAAAGATTTGATTTCTCTCTCTCTCTCTCTCCATTTTTTGATGGAAGCTATTCCAGTTCAGATGTCTTTGCATTATTAATTCCCCCTCATTTATTGGCTTCAGTGTTCTCCACCAAACTTGTTCATACAGATCACAGGATCCAAGGGGCACTAAGGTTGGGAAAGATCTCCAAGGGCATCAAACCCAACCATTAATCCAACATTGGCAGGTCCACCACAAAACCATGTCCCCAAGCACCATGTCTACACATTTTTTGAACACTTCCAGGGATGGTGACAATCTGTTCCAATGCCTGACCGCCCTTCCAGTGAAGAAACTTTTATTTTTTAATATCAAATCTTAATTTCCCCTGGTAATATTGAGGCTGTTTCCTCTTTTCTTTCACTTGTTACTAGGAATAGAGACTGACCCTCACCTGGCTGCAACTTCCTCTCAGGTTGGTTTAGAACCCCCTGAGCCTCCTTTTCTCTGGGCTGAGCCCCTCCAGCTCCCTCAGCCCCTCCTCACTAGACCTGTGCTCCAAATAATGTTGGTATTTTCTGTATTGTGGGCACAGAAACAAATCCTTGTGGTGCAAACACAGCTGTGATGCCTATACAATTCTTTAGAGGCTCTGGAATGAGGAAGATGCTCAGACTCTTGGCCTGTAGTAAGTGAGGTCATTGGAACAGGATATCCATCATGGGTCTTATCCTCAGGTATGGTGGTGCACATCTGCCTGAGGTCTGAACATCAAATCCTTCCCCCCGAGAAGCAACCATTGCTAATACAGACCCAGAAAAGATCTGTTTCTTCAACCAAGATGATAATATCAGCTGCTATTTTTATCTTTGGATGCATATCAGTCATGTCCTCCCTGAAAGTGTTTCCTTCGTGGATCCATTTGTTGTGCTGAATGTCATTTCTCCATCAATCCCCATGCACCTGAACCCAAATCCATGTCTTTGAGCAGCCTGCCCTGTTTCCTGCAGCTCTGCCTCTCCCACTTTCTCTCTGGTGGCTGCACATTACCTGAGGCTGTACTAGTTGAACTCTCTACCAGGAGTTTTCTGTCTGTTCTTTGCTATCAAGGGAACAGGCAATTTAGCAGTACAGCTGTTTGAAAATGCTGTGCTGGGAGAATTTTCAGCTCTAACAGCTCATTGCAGGGCTTGTTTGTTTTTGTTTTTTAATTACTTCTCATTTTGAAATGTGTGCTGCTCGTTATAATCTATCACATGTAAGGATATAATTTATCATGTTGCAAAGTTGAAATTGAAAAGAAAAGAAACCATAGAGTTTCAAAACTTTCTTTTTCCTTGTGGATTTATACTTCTTATTGTAAATATTCGTTGAAGTCTGGAATGATGTTTTTCCTCAAAACAAATCAGCATTCATCATACAAAGGATATTCTGAATTTTTCTCAGCTCTAATAAGTGAATTGAGAAGTCAGTGATGATTCTACGGTTTAAAGGAAGTGGGATGTTTTAATCAGGGGATGGTATTCCTTTGCCAAGCATCATCCTGAGCTGTATTTAGGTGCTGCTGTGAGAGAAAGAATGCTTTTTAAATTTCATTCACAGTCTGTTGCCATTGAAAATCCTGCAATGGAGTGGGCCACTGGATTTCTGCGTGTAACAGGTGACAATTGGTGACAATTTCACCTTTGAAAGAGTGTAAACCAATCTCAACCCATTTTCCTGCTTGGTTCTCTTGTCCTTCCAGGTCAATATCCTCTGTCTATCCTATTCCAGTGTGTATTCTCATTTATTCTTCATTACAAAGCTGGTGAAGGGTCTTGAGAGTAACTCCAATGAGGAGCAGCTGAGGGGTCTGGATTTGTTTAGCCCAGTGAAAAGAAGGCTCAGGGAAGGTCTGGCCACTCTCAAAACTCCCTGACAGGAGGTTGTAGCCAGGTGAGGCTTGGCCTCTTCTCCCAGGCAGCATGGAACAGGATGAGAGGATGTGGCCTCAGGTTTCTCCAGAAGGGGTCATTTTGGGCATCAAGGAGAATTTCTTCACAGAAAGGGTGGTCAGGCATTGGAAGGGGCTGTACAGGGAGGTGGTGGAGTCCCCATCCCTGGAAATGTTGAAGAAATGACTGGACATGGCTCTCACTGAGAAGTTGGAGATCCGACAAAAGTTGGACTCAATGACCCTGGAGGTCTTTTCCAACTTTAATTACTCTGTGATTGCCACTCTTTCCTCCCTTGGCTGGTCAGTGGTTTTCCCTGGATGTGAGCATAGCAAATGAACAGAGTCCTTTCCCTGGGAAGGCCACAGACAGTGACAAACAAGCCCTGGCAGCTCTTCCTGCAGCAGATTGGCACTTCTTTGCTCTGCCACCCTGCACCCAGAGCAGGGCTGACAATGAGCACAGGTTTGCAGTGCAACCCCCTGTCAGAGCCCATCCTCCAGCCTGCAGCCACTCAGAGAACACAAAGCAAAATCACCAGGTTTCACACTGGCACAGCATCCATCCTCCAGGCTGCCAGCCAGGGGACAGATCTGATCACAGGCTGGTGACTGACAGAGGTGACTTCTTAAACCACTGAGGCAAGATTATCCAGGGCTCCTTTGTCAGCTCCCTGCAGCTGCAAGCAGGGAACATTTTGGCAGGCAGCTGCCCTGACTGCTCACTCTGTCTGTCACACACAAACACACATTTGTGCACAAGTGAAGGAATCACTAAGCAGATGTACTCACAACAGCTCCTAAAACCTGTTTTTATCTTGCAGTCACAACAGTCAGCACCATGGAAATCAGGCATTGATCAAAATTATTGAACAATTAAGGCATGATAATGAGCATCTAATACAGCTGCTAATGTAATTACAGTGTCATATCACTTAAAGATGTGCTGCTGGGTGGTGAGGCAGGATGCTGGAATATTAAGGGAATCTTTCACTCCTGTGCTCATTCAATGTATTCCAAAAATGCAGTTAAGTGAACTTGGGGAGGAACAAAAGCAAAAATTGGAGATAAAATTATCACTGGCAGTGCCACCAATTGTCCACACAAGTAGCTTTCCAATGGATAGGTACCAATGTTTTGTTTTGATGCTTTATATCTGAAGAAGGGACAGAAAAAGGGGCAGAATTTTGCACCCAGAAAAAGAAGTTCAAGGGTGTGGGAACAAAAAGAGGAGGAAGCTGAAAATACAAGTCAGAATTTATCACGCATGTGGAGCACAGGAAACAATTTCATTCTTTCCACTGGCCATGATCCCTTGGCTGTGGATAAGGTTTGTAGGATAGTGACAATCCTCTTGTCTTACAAGTGTAAATACTGCTTGAGGGAATATCTGCTCTTGAAGAGGGATTCTCAGGTTTGTGTGCAAAGCATAAGGAAATTGGATTGGTTCTGCTAATCATGCTTGTGCAAAAGTCAGGCACATATGTAGGAGAACGAGCACGTTCAAAGGTGCCTGTGCTTCCTTTGCAAATGAAAAGTCTAACTTCTTTCCATATGTAACATGCCAAACTGAGGAGATAAAAAAAAAATCCCCAAAACTCTGCCTGTCTTGCACTTCCAATGCTGCAAAAGCTAAAAAAGTGTTGAATCTGTTTTTTCCAAATGTGGCTCTAAGTACCTTCAGCATCATCATTTCATGGAGTTGAAATGATGCAATGGAGGGTGACTCAGCATTCAAGCACAGCTCAAGATCATGACTTATTTCTTTTAAATTGTATTTCCATCTTCTCAAGGGAGAATCCCAGAGTTAAGACATGTGAATGGTCAGATTTATCAAGGGACTTTTTTAATAAGTTGATTGTGTCTAAAGTTTAGTCCTTAAATTTTAAAGTGTTTCACCATTCTTTAGTTGTGTAGCACTGCTGGTCCAGTCATGTATGTTGTGGGTGATCTCAACTAATTTTCAGTGTTTAAATCCACCTCAAGTGAAATCCATTTAACTGAAACTTAAGTGTTTACCTGCAGATATACATCAGTGCTTAAATGTTTGTTATACCCAGTGGAGAACTAATCAGTCAGAGCAGCCCATTGCAATCAATAATCTGGAAAAACACTAGGGACAATGTGTCTAAAATATGCATTTGAGGTGATTCCTTCCCTCTGGTCTGCTCTGGTGAGACCCCACCTGCAGTGCTGCAGCTGAAATGTTCTCCAGTACATGAAATGTTCTCCTCTGCATCACTGAGGGAGGTTCAGTGGTGTCAGCAGAAGTGACCTGGTGCTGTGTGAAATGCCCTGAGATTCATTTGGTGGATGTCTGAGGTATAAAAAACATCCACAGGAAATACCCCAGTTCCTGAAGCTTCTGTCCTTGTGGTGCCAGGCTAAAGAGATAAAGAAATACTTATATTCAGGGCAGTATCAGGTTCTTTGGAAGCTGTGATCTTGTGCATGTTTCAGATGCATAAACACAAGTTTTTAGTGCCATTTTTGATGTGTTAGGATATCCCTCCTGGATCCAGTTAGTAGTGCAGAGATCCTATGACAGATCTCCCAGTTTCCCATGGCAGTCTTAGTTGGCACCAGATATCTATGGTGATTAATAGAGTTAATTTAGAGGGAAATTCACCTGGCCAAATACAGGAATTTGCTTTAGGATGAGGTGAATTTGCCTTAAAATCCATTAACACTGCTAATTCTTTCCTCTTTAACCATAAAGGCATCCCATAGTGATCTCATCCCTGCAATCACCTATCCTAAGTGCTATTAATACCCACATTTAATTAAATTCATCATAACTAAACTAATAGGCCTCTCTTTTTTTGTAGACAATTTATTTTTTTTTCTGTTTTATTTTGGTAATCGCCTTGGTTTTGGGAAATGCAGGAATTTTTTTCCCTATAACTGCAGTCCTTACATCTTCTTGTTTCTGGGAATCACAGAGTACAGAAAAAGTAAATTACTTCCTTAGAAGAAGAGATCCGATTTTTTTTTTTTTTTTTTGACAGCTCTTTTCTCACCTCATTATTTCTCCATCACAATAACTAAAGCTGTCAGATTCCTGATGGAAAGCTGCAAGGGAAGCATGTTGCAAGCAGCTGGTCTTCACAGAGCTGTTGATTCCCTGCTCTCCCAACCCTGTTCCCAAAATGTAGAATGCACAAACAAAGCAAAGCAGAAAATACATTTTCTTCCACCAGTGCAGGTTTGCCAAAGTAACAGAATTTCACTGACATGCTCACAAATGTGGGACTAGAAATAAAAAAATAGGTAACTGGACAATGAAGAGTGTGAGAGGGTTTGTTGAGCTGGGATTTGTGTCATGGTTGGGTTATTCTCCTTCCCTCCCTTGGCTTCTGGACATCAGGGATTGCTGGATGTGCTTTGGGATCCACAGATGGAAAGCAGTGTATAGGATTTAGGAATTATGGGATCATTCCCTAGGAATTATGGCTGATGCTGGATCTAGAAAAAGAAGTTATCATAGTATCATGGAATGGCCTGGGTGGGAAGGGACCTGAAAGATCATTTCATTCCACCCCTCCTGCCCTGGGAAGGGATACCTTCCACTGCTGTGTTATAGGTGAGGCACACCCTAAGGCATGGAAAGGTGGTTTGGGAAGAATAAATGTGGGAAAATAGAGGTCTAAAGGGTGAGAAAGGGCAGGCCAATTGCCAATTGGGCTTTCACCTGTTTTCTGCAAAAGCTCTTTTTGTCTCCTTCCCTATGGACCTGGTCATTTTTCTCTAAAAAGCTTAGAGGGCTGGATTCATCACATTACCTGTTCAGTGTTTATATCAAGAAGCAGTAAACCAACACCTTTTAGATCAATTTTTCTTCTTTGAAGAGGAAAAAGAATCAAGGTTTGGTATTGACATGGGAAAAACCATGTAGCTATACAGCTGCTCCTGCTATATAAATTAACTCACTTTTCACACCACTCACTCTTAAGATAAATGATGATTACTTGTTGAGCTTTTTAGCCCCTCCCCTTTCTCCACAATAATATAATTATTACTGTCATTCCTGAAATGTCTTCATAGGAATTGCAGCTTTTACAAAAATAATCACTGAGGTTGTTGACAGTAATTTATATATGTTTAGGCTACCAATAAATCTTGGACTTAAAGGAAGCCTACAGCAAGGACAATCCCCATACCCTGGCAAGCAAAGAATTGATGGAAACCATTTGCATAATTAACATATTATAAGGTATCAGGACATCTCTCCTTGTTGATCTTGGTATTAGTCTGATGTCATTATCAAGGTAGGCATGACAAATAATATTTTATGTCTATGAATGATAATCAGCCCACTGCAGAGTGTGTATCTTTATTGATTTGATTAAAAGCTTTGATCTGGGAAATTACCAATTAATGCTATCTAAATTAGTCTCTGTGGGTTTGGACAGAGCAGCAGGAAAATAATTCTCTCATAAAGCCAGTGATTGGACACAAAAGCAATTTGTTTAATAGTGCTAAATCTGAAAAGAAAATATTCAATTTGGAGGTTTCCTGCAGGTCAGTCCTCAGTTCCTCATTAGTCATTAATGACTGCACTTCAGCCCCACTGTCTGAAATTGCATGTGGATTTTAGAGAGCCTTAATTTAAAAAAGACAGTGGAAAAAAAATTCTTCCTTAAACAGCTGAGAGTCTGTGACAACTGGATCTGCTTCAAAGAGTGAGAACAGAGCAGAGCAATTTTGGAAAGGAGCTTGCTGACCTGGCAAGAAGGAGTTTGAGCTCAGCTTGCTGGGCTAGGGACAGCAACACCCTGAGATAATCAGAAACCATGGATGAGAGAAAGCAAACAAAACACAGGGCAGAAGAGGATGATAATCTCTTTTCAGTACCTGAGCACACCCAGAACAACAACCAAACAGGAGGAATGAGGAGCCCAAGCACAGGTGCAGAGCTATGGCACTGGAATTACAGGGATTTGGAGGAAACTCACAGTGCTGGAGCGAGTGATGGACAGAGCATTTTGTAGGGAGAGGCAGGGAGGATGGCACAACAGGGTTGTTTCTCTCAGCTGGCTCTGCTTGGGAACAAGCTGCAGATGAGTCAGTAGAACATCCTTATGAGGAGAAGCTAAAAGAGCCTTTCAGAATCACAGAACATCTGAGTGAAAAGAGACCCATGGGGATCACTGAGTCCAGCTCCTGGCCCTGCACAGGACAACTCCAAGAGTCACACCAATGCCTGAGAGCATTTTCCAAACTCTTCTTGAACTCTGTCAGGCTTGGGGCTGTGATCACTTCCCTAGGGGTCCCATTCCACTGCTAACCATCCCTTGGGTGAAGAACTTTTTCATAATATCCAACCTAAACCACCTGGACACAACTTCAGGCCATTTCCTCGGGTCCTGTCACTGGTCACTGCACAGAAGAGATCAGTGCCTGCCCTCCTCTTCCCCTCACAGGGAAGCTGTTCCTGCAATGAGGTCTCCCCTCAGTCTCCTCCAGGGTGAACAGACCAAGTGTCCTCAGCTGCTCCTTGTGTGGTTTCACCTCCAGACCCTTCACCATCTTTGTTACCCTCCTTCAGACACACTAATAGCTGAATATTCTTCATATATAGTGATGCCTTTTTTATCTTTTGACCTGTTTAGCAAGAAGAGAAGGCTAAGAGGTAACTAAATCAAATCTCCCCAATATTTAGTGGTGTCAGAGCAAAGGCTCCTTTCAGAGGTGCCCTAGTAAAGGCAATGTTCACACATTTCAGCTGTTTGGAAAAAAAAAATTTAAAAATTCTTCATCACCTGAATGGTTATGTACATGTTTAGGGCTGGAGAGCCTGTGACATCTCAAATACTTTTAGATTTTGCTGCACAGCCAAGGGGAAGGAGGTTTACCTTGGAAATCAGCCCTGTCTTCAGCAGAAGTTTTAATTAGGGAACTCCTGGTACCCTTTCCAACCTAAGTGATTCTTTGATTCCTCACTGGCCTGCAGAGTAACTCAGCAAATAAACATTAGAGTTTGGCTCTTCATTCATAGCAGTTGCATGTCTTGACTGAAAGCTCCCTCAACAAATTTTGCTGCTCAGAATCTTGATACTTGTAGCAGTGAATGAAACACAGTTAACCCAGGAAGTGGAGAAAAATATGTCTAAGTAAAAAGTTTTGCTACAGATCTCCATCTCACCTCTAAAATCCTCCTGTAATTATCCTTAGAACAGGCATTGATTTATATCACAGAATCACAGAATTAACCAGGTTAGAAATGATCTTTGAGATCATCAAATCCAACCTATGACTCATTGGAATCTCCTAATTTTCTACAGTTGTAGTGAAGGTTTTGAAAGATCAAAACAAGACTGTGGAAGTTGAAAGAAAGTAAAATATACCCTGTCCGTGGTGTGGGGGAAAGAAACTAAATGACCTTCAAGGTCCCTTCCAACCCAAACCATTCTATGATTCTATTAAAAAAAACATAAATTTGAGTGTTGTTGTTCTAAATGCAATTCCCTGCCTTCAAGAGTTTATAACCTATTCCTCACTGTAAGATGAATCATTACCCAGATGTTCCTCTTAAGCAGGAAATAAGTAGTCTGATTGTTATTAATTTTCCTTATAATTTCTAGTAATAAAAATTTTCTTTGTAACCTTCAAAGTTTGAGCCTGTTTTGCCTCCCTCCTAATCCTATATCACAGCAGAAAATGAGTAAATAATTCTTGTGGGTGCACTGGCAATTTGGCCAATGCTAAAGCCACAGCATAAATTGGTGCATTGGCCAGGAAATCTCAAATTGGCAAACCAAAACTTTCTCTTCTCCTAGAAGTCACACTGGAAAATGTAATTCACTCCAAAACTTCTGCCAAGAAGGACTCCACATGAACCTAGTATCACAAAGGATTCGCCCTGTTAAACTCAGATCATTGGCATGGCTCAGTGTCCTGCACCAGCTCTTCCCTTAAACTCAGGGAGAGACCAGTGAGGATTTAAGGGTTTGATCTGTTGGTTCTCATGTTTATTGCTACCATTACCAGCATGGAACATGGAAAACAGAATCCAAGCTTTTTATTGCCTGGCTTTAGTTCCTACAAAATTATGTGCATCCCTTTTAGCTGAGAATTTGGTGGATTGGTTTGTGGGGGTGTTTTTTGGAGGAACTTGAAAGTGAGCGCTGTATGAACACGTTCTTGGGACACAGCTGTTTGTTAGCACAAATTACCTCTTGTTCTGACCACCTCCCCCTCCAAAGCACCTACTGAGACAGGGAAGGGAAGATATGAGCTTTGCCATGGCAACCCAACACCTTCTAGTGAAATTAAAACCCAAATGGAAAAGGATGGCAGGCTCGGTGACAAACAAAAACCTCACTTTTCCTTTCAAATGAAGCTGATGGAAGTTTTAGATGTGCCTTGAGATATTAATAACTAGTCAGATCCTTTTCTAGAGACAGTGAGATGAACACAATAATTACAACAGTGGCAGTAAGACTGGTAATAAAATGAGCAACTCTCTTTGAACTTGAAGCTATCATTAGATTGACTGAGGAGATCAGCATTTGGGCTTAAGTCCCTAAAGCAGAGTCTCTGGCTCATACAAAAGTATGAGAGAAATACTGCTCCAGTATTTCAATCTTTTTAAATAGCAGACAAGTTTCCCACTGGGGCACAATTTGTAGAGAAAGGAAGTGCCTCGTTATTTTGTTTTACAGGGTGTCATTCCAGAACCAGAGCCATGCAGGATTATACTTTGCAGAGGAAAAAAGATAAAAATGGTCCTTGCTGCATCAGAGAAGGCAAAAATTAGAGTGGAAAACAAGATGAGCTTAGGTGTGTCTCACTGACTTTGTATCTGTCAATCTGCTGTTTAGACATGAGATATGAGAAAATGTTACTGTCCTGCTTAAGAGAATGTTGTTAAATGACTTGGATTGTGGGGGGTTTGATTTCAAATCCTCATTTGGACACCATCTGAGCTGGTTTTGAGAAGAAAGGCAACCCAGCTACGATCCCCTGGATTTTTTTCTGATTGTTTTCTGTCTCACACATCCTATTTTATACAAACACAGGGAACATACTTAGGACCCAGAGACAAATATATCATGCAATTTTTTTCTTGAGTGGTTTTCTCTCTCTCCCTTAACATATTTGTGAATTTTCATGTGTGCCCATTCTGATAAATTGCTACTTTAAAAAAAAATTTGCGTATGATTACAAAAATTCCTGAGTAGTTCACCCAGTAGTTCCTGTTCTGAAGATTGTATGATCTACATCACGTTCATCAATGGAAGCAACAGCAATTTAGAAAAAAAATGAGTTTATATTTGGGCTTTCTCTTCGCTGACCATCCAGAAACTGAATTTTCATTTCATGCCTCTTCTCTTTAAGGGAGGATCAACAAATCCAAGATATTACAGCCAGATCTCTCTGCAGGTCAGCATCTTGAAATAAATGTGGAGCTCAGATTTTGCTTAATGTGATTTCCTCTAGTGCATGATGGAAACTTTAAGTCAAATCACTCCTTATTACACTCCCCATCTTATGTCAGTGATGCTTGACTTGCTCAATCTTCACACTCAAGAACTCATAAACTTCATTCCACCCTTACCAGCAAGATGGGGCCAACTGCAGAGGAGATGATGTGGGATGAACTTACTGTAACCCCCATCCCCCATTCCCCTGAGCCACTGAGAAGGAGGAGATAGGGAAAATCTGGAGTGAAGCTGAGCACAGGAAGAAGGAAAGGGAAAAGAGTTTTTATGAATTGGTTTTATTTCTCATTTTCCTAGTCTGACCTGAATTATAATAATTTAAATAAATTTCCCCAAGACTAGCCTATGACAGTAATCAGTGAGTGGTCTCTCACTTTCCTTATCTCACCCCACAAACCTTTCATTCTTCCTTCTCCCTCTGTCCAGCTGAGGAGGGAAGTGATGGAGCAGCTTTTTTGAGCACCGTATGTCCAGCTGGAATCAACTCATCACAAAGTCTAATAAAAAATAATATTTCCCAACAAGGATACACTGATCTCACTTGGAAAACGACACCTCTCCTTTTAGTGTAGTCTTAATCTAATAGAGGATAGATTTTAATGAGATGTTAGGAAGAAATATTTTCCTGTGAGGGTGGTGAGGCCCTGGCACAGACTGCCCAGAGAAGCTGTGGCTGCCCCATCCCTGGAAGTGTCCAAGGCCAGGATGGATCAACCTGGGATGGTGTCCCTGCCCATGGCAGGGAGTAGAAATGAGATGATTTTGAAGTCCTTTCCAACCCAAACCATTCTGTGATTCTACTGTTTGTCTCAAAAACATGGAAGTTGCTCACGCCTCCAACCTTCTGGTAAGGCTGTGGCTCAGACAGGGACAAGGAATCTCCAACTGCAGAAAAGACTTTTGCACTCACAGTCCTCCAATTATCCTCATCTGGCTTTGCATTCCAACCACCAGGTTTATGTTTCCTTCAAAAAATATTCACTTTCTGGCTAATTTGAAGGTGAAGATCTCTAGACAGCATTTTGAAACAACAAAGATCTGACTGAAAGGACCAGGTTCTGAAAGAAATAGTTGCAACCTACTGAGAAAGATGCAAACATGTGGGTTTAGAAATCTAATTTATTGTTATTCACCCAAGCACTTCATTTCTTCCTCTAAAGGGAGCTCACACAAAGCTCCTCGAGTGTGTGGGCTGGAACAAAACCTTCAAAAGCCTTAACGAGGTTCTCGGAAAAAGTTGGTTAGGCTGTTTAGTCATAAGATGTTTTCATCGTACACTTTCATTTTCATTTAAATGAAAACATTTTGAAATAAGAAAAGGAAGTTAAAATTCTGTTTGGAAAGGGAAAATGAAACAGTTGGAAATGCACTTTCAGTAAGGAAGAAATGAATTTTTAAAAAAGCAATTCCGAAAGTATCGAACCAAAGTTTTCTCTTTTACAATTTCATTTCCTTGGAAGTTCTATTGAGATGGAATTTATTTGCTCCATTTCCAAACAGTGAAATGGTTGGAAATTATGGAATTCCTGTAAGTGGAATTTCTTTCTTTGTCTAGCTCTGCTTTGAGGGATGAGGAGAAATACAATTTTCTTTGAAATATAACTCAAATGACTTGAAGGTAGGAACCATTCTTGTAAGTGTTGTAATCATTATATTGGTGTCTACACAAAACATTTTTCCTTCTACTTGAATCCTTCTTTTTTTATATCTTCTTTCTATTACAATTTTAGTCACTGGTTTTTTTCCCTTTTTTTATGTCTTCCTCCTATTACAATTTTAGACACTGTTTTTTCCTGTGGCTGTGTTCTGCCTGTCCATGGGCTGAATGTGAAGCCATTAAACTGTTCTATATTCCACAGAAGAATTTTTCAAACTTGAAAAATATTTTATTCAAAGATGACAACAATCCCCTAGATTCCCTACACTAACTACAATAGACTAAAATAATTCATTGAGCTGGGACCTTACTTTTAGCATCTTGATCAAAGAAACTTCCTCTAAGAACATTAAAGATTCAACTATCGAAAATATAAATAAATGGTGTTAAAATGTGCCACATGATTGCAAAGTACAAATCTTGATGGTATTTATTGTGGTATTTACTTGTCATGGCATCTGTAGTGACTGCTTCTCTGGCTGTAAATCTTTCTGTCCTCTAAGATCATAAAAGCCTTGTAGTAGTCCTATTTTTCCACAGATTCAGGTGTGCCTGGAGCAAAACTCAAAAGTAGTGAGTGCCTTTTGGTAATACATTTCATAATAAATCTTAAAAGCCTCTGCTTCACCCTTGCCAGAAAGTATTTTGGGAAAGGTTGCCAAATTGCTGCAATTTGAAGAACATGGCTTCCATTTAATGAAATCTGTGGTTATATTGAAGCACATAATCATGTGGAAAATGCATAAGAATTGCATTTCTGCCTTGGAACAGAAGCCTTAAAACACAGATCAAAAATCAGAAAAAGGGGAAAAAGCAAGAGAAAAGCACTTTGCTTCCCTCCAATCTCCACTTCCATCAGACCAGCAGGGTCACCTTGTATTCTGCTGGAGATCCACACCCTTGCCCTCAGCTGAAGTGCTCGTGTATTTAGACTTTCATTTTTCCTGTTAAAGAGCTCCCATGAGACACTATCTACATGAGAAATGTCTGGCATTTATTATTGTGACACAAGCAACAGTCCACAATCTGTCTGGCAAAACTCCACAGTGAAAATGATTCAAGAGATCAGGACCAGTCTTGGAGTTCTTTTACAGCCCCCAAAGCAGGGGCTACACCCACAGAAACAAAAATTATTTTTGGCTTAAAGTCTTCAGTTCTTGACTGTCACACTGACTTATTCTGAGGAATTAAAAAAACACAGTGTTTATTTTGGGAAAGAAATAAAAGGGCCAACCTATGAAATAATCAGACTTGAGCTGCACATGATTTCATCACAAGTTATTTACCCACAAAAATCATCTCATCTTTGTTCTCTGCCTGCTCCTGAGGTAAGTCCTAGGTGTTAACTATTCATTAAAGGTTAATGTTAGTGGAAAATCTATAGTCTATCACTAGAAGAAATGCAACATTTTAGAGAGTCTTGTAGCCTAAGCAGTGCTAATATCTCCAAATATGCTTAAAGTAAAATCACTGGATCTTGGGCTGAAAAAGAGAAGTCCTACAAAAATTCCAATCTAGACTGTAATAGCATCCCATGTTTAAATATTTGGGTTCTCAAATATCACTAAGAAATTAAGGTCATGAAAAAATTTACCTGCTATAACACCTTCCTGCTCCTGCTGTAGCATTTCCCACAATCCCATGCAAAGCAAAATTTATTTTACCTGAAATATCATGGGATTGAAAATCTAAGCAGAGATGTGCACAAGATTCAGGTGTCAGTTTTCAGGGAGCTCTTCCCATTAGTATCTACTATAACATTATATATTATACATATTATAACATATAATAGTGTATTATATTATATTATATTATATTATATTATATTATATTATATTATATTATATTATATTATATTATATTATATTATATTATATTATATTATATTATATTATATTATATTATATTATATTATATTATATTATATTATAGAAACGGGAAAAACATGGATTGTGTTTTGCTTCCTTAGTTCTCCATTTCTCTTGCTCAATATACAGGTTATAATCTCTAAACAAACACCTGTATGAATGCTATTGAAAACACTGAATGTAAGTTTTGTAAATAGTTAACATTAGACCAAGGGTTGAATCCAAGCCAGTAGGATCACTCAAGCCACAATTTTACCATGGATTATGGAGATAGTTGAGATCCAAGGACATCTGCATGACACCTTTCATCCCTGTCCTCAGAACATGCAGTGAGCATCACTTTCCTCCATTTCTCTCCTCCAAAGAAGAGTTGCAGTGAAGCTTGAGAGGGAAGTAGCAGATTTCCAGATTTTTCTACATTTTATCTCATCCCCTGAAGTCAATTGATGGGCTGGTGGAAGGGTTCAGGTTTCTTCCACTCCACTGCAGCACCATCTTCTTCAATGGCACTGCTGAAATTCCAAGTTCAGACTTGGAATGATACTTGAAAGATGCAAAGGAAGACCAGCATCTTCTTTGCTGTTAGCATGTCCTGAAATGTTTTCCTTTACCTCCTGGACTAAATTATCTTCTCTTTCCTGCTCCATCTTTTAAAACTTAATGACTCAAAAATATATACTGGACATGAGCAATTTAGCTCTAACTGTGATGAGAACCTTTAATTGACTTGAGTGCTCTTTATGAGGGGGATGTATTTGTTTTATACAGATTCCCTGCCTTCAGTCAATGTCTCCTTCCAGCACTCAGTATTTATAGTTGAACCCCTCAAGATTTGGTACAATTAGAGTCACTGCAGGGAAATGATACAGTCACACTTTTTATCAGCCTCTCTTGGGATTAAGCAGGCAGCTGACACCAAACAGACAAAATTTGCATTGCATCAAGCTGCCTTTGAGGAGCTCTGGAGACTAATTTTCTGTTGGCAAACTTCTGAGGCAGAAAACCTCTGCAAAGACAAAAACTGAGGAGAGGATTTTCTTAGCAGTGGTTGAACTGAGCTGGAACAGGTTGGCAGAGAAGTTTGGATCCCCATCCTTGGAAATGCTCAAGGCCAGGTTGGGTGGGGCACGTGGCAGAGGAGTTGGAATGAGATGATATTTAGGGTCCCTTCCAACCCAAACCATCTATGATTCTATGAGCTCACATTTTCTTTCAGGTACCTAAACACAAAGAAAGATTTGGCTGGAATTCTGATGCATGAATTCGTGTGCAGGGGTGAAATGCAGCATGGAGAGGGAACAAACTAGAGGAGAGGATGAGAAGGGACAACATGAGGAAACCCTTGCATTCCTGCTGCTGAGCTACCTGTCCATATCTAACCTCAAAAGGTGTGTCCAAGCTTGGGAGCAGATCCCAGCTCCAAGCACAGCCTGGAGCACCCAATGTCACCAATGTTTTTTTGGGATACTGGGAGCACCACCTTGGGAAAAGCCTCCATTTGTTCACTGGCTCATCCAGCAATTGTGAAATTCTTCCAGGCTGCTTTCAGAGTTTTGGAATTCAGGAAATTGATAAGCCTGTCACTTATCAACACTTTTCCATGAGTTTTCTGCATTTGAGATGAGATTTTCATCAAATGGGACTTGCTGCACCTCTGCTCCATATGGAACTTTGCCCTTTTGGGTGACAAGATCCTGTGAAATGGCACTGACACATCAGCCAGAGCTGGCTGAGATATCCCTAACAGGCAGTGGAAAGGCTGCTGCTGCTTCTAAACTCTTTTCTCAAAAAGAGAAAGTCAGAGTTTGGGCTTACTTAGTTTAAATAACATTAGACATAACAAGGGGTGAGGAAATATCTGTGACTTCTGTCAAGGTCTCTACAATTTTTATACATATATGCTTTTTTTTCTATATCACACTCTTTATGGCAGGGGGATTATTTTTATAAGCTTGTCTAATGCTTTTCTAGAAGTTAGTTTTCTTTAAAAAATATAATGTTTCCCTAGTAAATTCCACTAAAGCTTTGACTTGCAGTGAGAAGAGTTTCCAGCATCAAAACCACTTAGCTCTATTAACAGGGGGAAAAAATAGCTCTTCATGGAATATTAGCACTCCAAAATTTTCTTTTTGCAAAACTGAAATAAATGAAAAAAACAAAAAAAACCAACCAAAAATGGCAGCTGTTTGCAAAAATTTAAGCTCAAAACCATTTGCACTGAGATTGAAAAGCATTGCAGACCACTCAGGCTGTATAAAGATGAATTTTATCACACAGGAGTTCAATCTAGCTTCAAATTTATAGTATTCATGGAAAAAGAACTAAGACATTTTATTTTGTGTGTGAAAAAGGCAAATGAGAGCCCATCTCTGCTTCTGGCATTAAACATTAGCACACATGTGATGATAAATAATGAACAAAACAAGTATCCAAGGTGACTGACTGCAAGTGTAGGTAAGTGAAGGCAGAATAAAACTCAGAGTTCAATCATTTTCCTAAACAACAGCCAAAAAAGAGAAAAGATAATGTAACAAACCCCTCTGGCTGTCAAACCCTGTGAAGGCTATTGTAGGATCATGAGAGTATTTAGCATAGAGAAAGCATAAAAGCCACAGAGAGAGAGAGAGAGAGAGAGAGAGAGAGAGAGAGAGCAGGTATACAAGCATAAAAGTGACGGGTGACAAAATTAATTTTGCTTGGTAAATCACTTTTATAATTGATATAGCCTTTTATTAATTTTTAAAGCTGTGTGTTCATGCTAAAATGAATTTCCTAGGTGTTAAAATTTGTGTTTCATCCCTCATTGTTATGAAATGGGAGTGGGAAGAGCCAATTCAATAAAGTGCTCTTCCTACAGCTTTCCCTCCCAGGCTTCATTTCCCCAGGATGGCAGGGAATGGGACACCTTGCAATAAAAACAAATGTTCTCAAGGTTCTTTTTATCTTGCCTGTTTTATTCCTAATGTTGCTTGATTGCTGCAGAAAAGACACATTTAGTCAAAGGTCACTGAGAAAGCACAAAAGAATAAAACCTCCACATTTGTGAAAATCCCCACTGTGTAAAAGCCTGCTCTGAGCCTTTCCCATCAGTGAAATTTCATTTTCTGGAGGGATTTGAAGTGATGCTAAGCCTTCAGCTGGCTTTTGGCCTTGTGGTGAGCTTTACCCTCTTGAGAAAATGGCTCTGACGTCAATTGAATCCGATGACAGGTTTTAGTCCATTCTTTTTCCTTTTTACTATTACTTTTTGGACATTGTCTTAAAAAATAGAAATCTTCAGATACTCAAAGTCTGATTCACCTGTAGTATTCCCATCACTTTACTTAATCAGTAGAACATTGATGTGTGTGTATATATATATATATAAATGAAAAATAGTAATTTTCTTTCCTTGCATCACAGCAACAGGGAACCTTAAAAGAGATTCATGGAATGGTTTGGGTAGGAATGGGCCTTAAAATCATCTCATTCCAACCCTCTGCAAGCAGGGACACCTTCCACTATTCCAGGTTGCTCCAAGCCTCATCCAGCCTGGCCTTGGACACTCCAGGGATGGGGCAGCCACAGCTTCTCTGGGCACCCTGTGCCAGGGCCTCACCACCCTCACATCTTGTGAAACTCAGATTTTTTTGACCCACTTTTTGCTTCTCCTTCCATCCCACTGACACACAACAGCTTTTTAACTTTGCCAAACCAACAATTTATGGGTCTTAACAGTGAACTGGATCAAGAGATAACATGGCAGCCTCAGTGGAAAAATGAATTCTCACAAATCCCCATTACTCCAACAATGGTCCTCTAATGGTCTGTATGTTGATGAGAAAAAATAAATATATATAAAATATATGTAGATGTAAATTTCATAATCTAATAGATTTTAAAGCACATTAAAAACTGATGAGTAAAATGTGTTATTAGCTCTTTTATCTTCACACTGAAGATGAGGAGAATTAAGCACAGAAATATTTGGGGCAATCTTTATTGACTTGCATTTCCTCAGATCAGACAACTTAATCTAATTATTGTCTTTGACACAAAAATTTAACGTTTTTTCAGAACTGTTCTGTCTCTGCAGATTCTGGTGGTTTTTTGCTTTATTGGAGTCAAAGGTAGAGATTCTTCAAAGTTTTTCATCAAATAAAGATCCAGAAAGGTAATGAAAGAACATATAGAAAGAATTTTCCTGAGGAAATTGAAATACATTTCTACCATGGAATTTTATTTTTACTCGATATAGACTCCAGGACCTTACTTGTGTATTGCAATAATTTTCTTTACAGGTTATCCTTTGAGCCAAAATTCCCAGGGAAAAAAAAATGCTTCTCAATGGATTTAATCTCAACACATTTCTGCTTTCTAGTCCATTTCACACACGTGTGCAGTGTCCCCATCAAATTATTGTGAGTGTCCCTAAAGTCTGGTGGTGTGACACCAAGGACTTTGTCATTTGTGTGTAACAACTACCTCAAAAAATGCTCTGCAAACCCTCACTGGTCCTATCACAAAACAATTTTGTCTGTGATTTGCTAATTTCCTTTAACCCTCTCTTCATCCCATGCAGTGATCCCTCAGGCAGAAGAAAGAGTCCTCAAAACCCTGTTTTTCCCTATATTTTATCCCTAAATCAGTGATTTTACTGTGTGAAAATGTCAGCCAGCAGTAATCTCCTTAACATAGTACAGTCCAACTAAAAACTGAGAAGCTGACTATCAATAAGTAAAACAATTACAGCCTTTTAAAAATGAGATATTTGGTTTTTAAAAAACATACATAGAATAAGAACATACTTGTAAATGTAGTTTACCTATAATCACTTTGGTTTTTTTTCATTATTTTCAGAGTCTGTGTTTTCATTTGGAAAGCTCAATACTGATAAAAGTCACCAGGACAAACAATGCTTGGGAAAATCAATCTTGTGGAAATTTGGATGAGAGCAGGACATCACTGCATGTATTGGATGACCTAAGTGAAATTTTAGATGTCTCAGTAAACTTTATGGATTCAAAAGTGATCTGGGAGTACAATTTTTCACTTTGTTTTCAGTCCACAATTATTACCCGACTCCTATACCTATAGTTGTACTCAGAAAAAATACCTTCCCAACACTTTGCAACAGAAAAAGTTGGTTTCTCCATCCCAAGACCATCCATGAGGGATGTTATCATCCCAAAGGAAAAGATTTTTGATAAAGAGACTTTTTAACAAGGCCTGTAAAGACAAGACAAAAATGTTAAAGTTGACAGAGGGCAGGTTTAAATGAGATATTAGGAATAAATTCTCCCCTGTGAGGATGATGAGACACTGGAAGAGTTTGCCCAGAGAATTTTTGGATGCCTCACCCTGCAGGAGTTCAAGGCCAGGTTGGATGGGGTTTGGAGCAACTTGTTCCAGTGGAAGTTGTTTGAAATCCAGGGGGTTTCAAAGATGGCCTTTAAAAGTGCCTTCCAATCCAAATCATCCCATGATTGTGGGAAAGAGCCCTTGGTTCAACCACGGGGCTGGTTTGCCTCTGCTGAGCTCCTCAGCAGCACTGATGAAAAATAAAACTAAGTTTCCATGGAAACCCTGTCTTGAATTCAGCTAAGTTCATCAAGCCTAACAAGATTTAAAGGAAACACTTCAGGGCTGATGAATTGGTGGTATTTTGTCTGAAACATCTTAGAAATGCACACAGAGGCCTTTATGGTACACACAGGTCTCTCAAGAGTCCAGCCATGGCTTTTGCAAAGCAGAAAGATGCAGTGAATCCCTCACATAAATATTCAGTTTTACCTCCTCTTGCACTTGTCAAAGCTGCTGCTGCCTTTGCAGCTGAGTGAAATCTGGCCTGTTATTTGGCCTCGATGGTAATGCCAAGTCTTTATTTTTATTTAGCTTTTCCAGCAATTCTGTTACACTGAAATCTGCTTGTCTATTCTTAGATATCACCACCACCACCTTGCTGTGATTGCTGGAGATGAAAGTTTATCCTGCAGGTTTATTATGCTTTGAGAAAACAAATTACTTCCTGACACTAGCACGTCTCTCATTTTTAAGACCTTAAATGATTCTCTCATTGACTTCCCAATGTTCATCTTCTCAGCATCTACATGAAGCTGACAGCCATCAGAAATTCAAAGAGATGCTACTTCTGCTGAAGATTGAGACCTGGAAAGTGATATTGTATCTAGCTGTGAGAGAGAACGAATGAGGGGAAATAGTATTCCTAAAAATCTTCACCAGATGCAAGCACACATGTCAGGAAAGGTTCTTCAAATGCAGCTTTTTCACTTCCCAGCTCAGTGCAAAGCATGACATCCAGATAATAAACAGAGAGACATGATGGTGAGAGGAAAAAAAAAAAAAAAAGGAACATGAAATACTGAGATAGAAACTCAGGTTAAAAATAAAATATTGAATAACTAAATAATTTCAAGATTTTTTTTCCAATGTAATAATTGCTTGAAATGCTGAACCTATTCCACATCTCTAGATCATTTTAGGGCCCCTCCCAACCCAAACTATTCCATGATTCTATGATCTTTATGTTTATTTTTAATTCCTCCTGTTTGCAGCACTCCAAGTGTACACAGCTTATTTGCAACTTCTCAAACAGGAAGGCACAGCTCAACATTTTGCTCAGGAATAGTCAAACCAAGAGGACACCTCATCTTGGGAGTCTTTTATATATTAAACTGGCAGCAACATTCAAAATAATCTTCTTATCCTCATTTATCCTGCAGCCCACTTGAATGCACAATAACAGACATGTGAATATTATTTATTGGTAACTGGGACTTTTTGCATGTGGTCCTTGTAGAAATACCACCTTTAAAAATCCCATCCTATCTGCTTTGCTACTGAATTTTTGATATTAATGTAGTGCATAAACAACTCTGTTTTGTAGCACACCTACTTGACTTTCTCAAGCAATGTACCCACTTTTCAGGTATTTCTGAACAGTGGCTCTTTATTTGCAAGCATGAACCAACAGGGTACAGATTCTTTCTGTCCTTTATTTGTGTCCTTTCTGTTAGAAATGAATGAATTTAAAGTGGTCTCTCTTGATTTTCTTTTACAATGGGGGACAGCTGCCTCTTGGTAAATAAGCACTCAGATGCCTTGGAGAACAACTCCAGGAAATGCTGTGCAGTCATGAAAAATACACACCAACATGCAAGGCACCCTTTCAGCCTCCCTCTCTCCCTGTTAACCAACTCCAAATGTACTAAACCATTGAAGAAGAGCATTAAGCTTTGGAATAGATGGGAAGTTTTATGCCTTGTCACTATCTTCAGCTTCCAAAGCTGACAAGTATGGAATAATAAAAAAAACACAACAAAAAACTCAAACCCCCTACACCACTACCACCACCAACAAAACCCCATGAAAACCAAAGAAAAGAAAAAAAGAAAAGCTAATTAAAAATACCCCAGTGGTCTGGTCAGTATTCTTATGTGTAATGCTCAGGGGATGTAGGCAAATAAATGTTTTGTCTTTTCCAGGTGGCTTGCAGTTGAGGTTAGGTAATGAGAATAGCATCATACTTCAGCTGGCAAGCCAGTGTCTGCACTAAATATAGAAGAAAGCAGCCAAAACATAAACATGATTATTCTTTACCTGGCAGTGCAGTATGTGTGCTAAATATAGAAGAAAATGCACAACAAATAAGTAATATGATAACATATATATTCATGTGGATATTTTTGTACTTTAAATCCCACAGCTTGAGTTCCAGCTGCCTTGAGCGGCTGGACATTTTAAACAGAGTTTTGATGGAAATTCTTGTATTTCTACTGTCAAGGGATGTAGCAGATCAAATCCCAAGGAAACATGCATGATAAACTTCACTTGTGAAAGCAAGGACATGAGGAAAAGAGGAAGGGAAAAGTTCTTGGGTCTTTGAGTTAACCAGCTTGGACAGCATACAATCTCTCTTGTTGTTCCTGGAAGAAAAGTAGCTGCAATTTTTGGTTTTGAGTTTCACTCACTCCTACATCCCTTCAAAGTAAGCATTTTTGGGGGAATATTCATTCAGACATTTAAAATGAGTTAATTGTTATATCAAAGCAACCATGGGAAAGCATATGACAAGAGGATTAGCACAAGAGGCATTCAAGGAAATAACTATTTTTTAAACAGTTCCCTGGCAAGATAAAGAAGAATTATCATTGATTTACAGTCTGGATACTGGGAGGGGCAGCACAGTACAAACCCTGAGCTGGGCTAAACAAGGACAGCAGGTCAGTAAGTGTGTTGGGCATGGCAAGCTCAGGGTGGAGGTGCTGCTCCCAGGTGCAGATTTGATGCAATCCAACCATGACAAAGTGCAGGTCTGGGCTGTCCCACCTTTGCAGGCAGACCCAGCATGGCTGAGTCCCTCTGTGCCAGAGAAGGTCAGAGTGCAGGAGAGGAGCCCACAACCCACCTCGTTCTCAGGGACACACACTGAAGGCATTTATTTCCCTCTGCATAACACACAGGACTATCTCCACTATGAGCACACAGACAGTAAATGGTGTTTTGTTTTAGGGGAGAGAGGTGAGATCCTCTTACTCTGTTTCCAGAAAAGAACATCAGAACCCATGTGGCAAACCTCCTGCTTGGCAGCTCCATGTGCCATAACTTAATAGGATGCAAAACACCTGCCTGGCAAGATCAGGATTATTGGAGCTGAGCTCATGCATTGCATGGCTTTTTCTAATGAATCCCTCTTTAGCATACATTTATGCCAGTTGACAAAGTGAAAGAAGCAATTCCTTTAAATATTGAGCATTCATACGTAAATTGCAGCCTAGTGGAATCTTCTCCTATCCAAACGGAATCCTTTATCTATTTCTGTTATATAAGAAAAGCAAATAATTTCTTATCGGTTGACTTTGAAATACAGGCAAGTGTTCAGTAGGAGTATTATGAAGTGTCAGCTTTTCTACAGCATTTGCTTTTCATGCTCTTAATTTCTCATTTCATTATCTCGGCTTATTCTCTTGCCATGTCAGTGTTTTGATTTGATGGCTTCCATGTGACAAGAGCTCTTGCTGTGTGAGAGATACAAATGCAGCTTTAAAAGTGGTACAACTTCCTATTAAGGAAGGCAGAGGCCCTTCTTCAGGAATTTCTTAAAGCTGAAACTGAGACAAGGAATAACCAGGGAAACTTTGATATGCACAGCAGGCTAAGCCCTCCTGCAGTCCCTGCCGTGGATTGCTCTGCAAAACCTTTCTTTGTGTTTGTGATTTGCAGAGGTTTGATCTGTTATTGCCCTGGCAAGGTAGAAGTGGTACATCACACTTTTATCTCTAAATGCTCTCACTTCAGTCAGCAAGATGCTCAACAGCATCTTACAGAAAAAAATATCTTTATTACTTTATGCCTGAAGAAAAGGCAGTAATTTTTCCTTTGCTTTTCCTTGGGGTCCTTATTCCTAGCAGAGAATGAAAAGTACAACCAGGACAGACTGTCTCTGCCAATAATATGGCCGAGTTGAAATAAATAATTCTAGGGATGCATCCAGATTTGTAGTTGTCTTGGTTTGGAGGACAGGTGTCTGTCAATAAAGGCAGAAACTTCTCTTTGAAATGGAGAATGTAAACCCCTCTCCTCCAAATTATTATTGTAATTTTGAAATTAAGGGGCTCTCAGGCAAAGATATGGGAATTAGGAATAACAGTTCTTTACTAGGAAAATTAAAATAGAAATACAGTATTACAAAGAACAATCCCCAAAACACTGACAGAGTCAGAATCCAACCTGACACCCTGTCAGTCAGTCAGGGTGTTGGCAGTTGTCCCATTCAATGGTGGCTGCATCCTCCTGCAGTGGCAGATGTGGTTCAGCTGGAGCAGTGCTCCTGGAGAAGGTGCAGTTTTCCTCTGAAGGTCCAGGAATGATGTGGAAAAGGTCCAGTTTTCCTCTGGAATCCAGTAGAAAGGTGGTAACTTGCTGTTCAAAATCTCAGTTTTTATCTAGGTAGGAAAGGCTTGGCTCCTCCCCTGGCTGGAGCATCTCCCAGTGGGATGATGTAATTTTATCAGTCACACAGTGGGACTCAATGGGCTAGTAGCAGATGATATCTTCCTGAGGGAGGATGGGTTGTGGAAAGATAAAGATGATTGCCCCAGCTGGTTTAAAGATGGCCCATTAGCAGATGGTATGTGCCATGGAGATAAGGAATCACTGCCCCACCTGGCTTCAACAGATGGTGACAGAATACACATTCCTGGCCACATCTTATACTGCAACCCAAGAGAGTAGTGGCCATTGGGAATCTCAGGGCCATGTCTTCTGCTCTCAGGGGCAGTGTGGAAAAAGTAAGGCCTCAGTGGGTCTTGAAAAGTCAGAACAGAGCACAGAACCTTCACAGACCAAGGATGAATGTGGGAGGCTGTGAAGATGCTCTCAGGGCTGGGACACCTCTGCTCTGGAGCCAGGCTGGGAGAGTTGGGGCTGTTCAGCCTGGAGAAGAGAAGGCTCCAGGGAGATCTCAGAGCCCCTTCCAGTCTCTCTTCTCAGCTCCAAGAGTGCTGATGAGCGACTTTGGACAAAGAGCTCAAGTGGCAGGACAAGAGAGAATGATTTTAAACTGATTAAGGGCAGGGTTAGGTTGGATATTAGAAAGGAGGAGGATGGTGAGGATGGTGAGGCCCTGGCACAGGTTGCCCAGATAAACTAGCAGCCTGGAATGGGATGTTCCAGGCTCTGTTGGACAGGTTTGGAGCAACCTGTTCTAGTGGAAGAACCCCCATGGCAGGGGTTGGAAAGTGGATGATTGTTAAGGTCCCTTCCAGCCCAAACCATAGTGTAGTTCTGAGTCTGGTACCTCTGTGTTAGAAAGGAGAGAAGAATGATTAAAAACAGTTGAACTGATCCCAAGTGTGGGATTACAGATCTGGAAGAAGAAAGTCAGCATCTCTGAAGAACTCCACTTGATACAACATCAAGAAATATCTTACTAGAGAAGTATTTGGAGTTCTTCCTCTTGAATAGCAAAATATACATCAAAGATCTAGGCATAACCTTTCTCTCTTCTGGCTTTATCTCCCCAGCACATCACATTTTGGAAAAGAAATGCTGCAAATCTTACAAGGTCTCACTTTAGGAATTCTGCTGCACACAAGTGATGTGAGAAAGAACTTTTCACATGGAGCAAGCAAGACCCTGGAAAGGGAACAGTTCAGTGCAAGTGAAGTGCCTGACCAAATACATTCAGTGGGATCAGGGCAGCCCCCATTTCTACCACAACTGCCTTTGCAGGAATGGGAACACAAGCTTTCATCTCTTCAGAGGAAACTTTAATTAGCATAATGGGAAATTGCTCCACTGGAATGAGCAGAATCGTTTGTGTATATTCCAGCTGTATTTATGCTGTGAGCTGACTCACAACACAGTCAATTCAACTCCAAGATCTCCTCATTTGTCAGTCTAAAGGAGGAAAAGACCAGATTCCCTAAGCAGATGAGAAGGCTGGAAGATTTTCTCTTGCTCTGCAGAGCCATTGTCACTGATGAAGGTTTGGGGCAATAAGAGGCACAAGATGCTACCAAGGCTCAGGGATGGGTTTGAGCAAGGCTGTATCCACCTCTGGTGTTCTCAGCACAAGGAAGGACAGGCACCTGATGGAATGAGTCCAGAGGAGGCCACCAAGATGATCAAAGGGCTGGAACATCTCTGCTATGTGGAAAGACTGAGAGAAATGGGATGAAGAAAAGAGAAGAGAGAAGAGAGGAGAGAGGAGAGAGAAGAGAGAAGAGAGAAGAGAGACGAGAGAAGAGAGAAGAGAGAAGAGAGAGAAGAGAGAGAAGCTCAGAACTCTCAAAAATCACTGCAGTGTTTGATTTTGCCTGTGGTATGAGTCAGAGAAGGTGGTCAGAGAAGATGCTGAGGAGTGACCAGGCTGTGATTCACCTCTTGTAAGAGCAAGTGAGGACAAGGAGCAGCTGAGATGGAGCTTGCAAATCTCCATCTGGACACCTCATATTGCTGTGTACACACTGTGTCCTCGACAGATTCCCAAATTCTCCATTGGCTCATTTCTGAAAAATTATTCTGATAAAGACTGCACATCTTGGTGTGGATCATACTACCATCTGAAGTTGATTCAAAGATACATATTTGAAAAATTATAGTTACATATTTCAGAGTCAAATTATTTCTTTTTTCACAAACTTGTTCTTCCAGTCTCTTTGGCATGGTGAAATGGAGATGTTATGTCATATCCACCTTGAAAGGAAATTTTCATCTTTAGAGGTGGAAAGAGATGGGAAAAGAGTGAATTTAAGTCATATCTTCAGATTAGGTCTCTGGAAGTTAAGCATGTGGCTTGAAAACAGAAGTGTCTTTTGCTTCTATCTTATTTTAATCACTCTGTTTTCATTTTTCCAAACTTAAGACTTATTTTAATTAAAACAACATACTTTCTAATTAGGAAACTGATTAGGTTAATCAACAGCTGTTCAATTCAAGTGGCATCCTGGAAATTAAATTTGTATCTCTTCTGACAGAGCTCAAAAACCACCTCAGTATCTTTAGTTTTCTAAATCAATGTATTTGGGAGTGGATAAATTAGACTCCTTATGATTCTAGGTTAAATTCTTCAGGAATATTGGCTGAAAAAATTATGTGTATGGCTGAGCTCATGTATGCAGATGGAAAATTATATCCTTCCAAACAAGAAGATGTGAAGCTTGTTGATGTGAAACAGGGATTAAAATCCTTTGTCTGATCCAGGGAATTTATTCTGTGTGTTGATCCTTTCTTAACTGTCCCGATTATAAGGACACACAGCCATTTCCACAGGGATGAAAAATTGTTCATTTCTGGTCAATTTGAAATGAAATTGTTTATTTGTTTGTAGGTCAGTCAGTGAACTGAAATATCCCTTTTCCTGTGCAATCCTTGCTCTGCTTAAAACAAAACCAAGGCTGAGTTGGTTTGATTTCACAGAAAATGTCACACTGTAACAAAGCATGGACAATAATCTGAAGTAAGAAGGTAAGAAGTGGATCAGAATGTGACAGAAAAGACATCCAGGTGAAAAATCAAGGAATAATACATAATAAAACCCCTGACACTCAGCACAGACAGTTAAAGGATTGAAGAACAACATAAAAAAAGAAAAAGGGTTTGAAAAATACTTCCCAATTTTTGCAGATTATTTCTTTGTCCTAATGGAAAATAGCTGGAAAAAAAGAAAATAACAACAGGCAGATTTTTTTAAAAAGGAGGAGGAGAGGGCAGGGGAAGGGTTGGGGAAATGGACAGAAATAGACCTTTGAAACACTCTTTCTCTTAAAAAAAAAATGCTGAGCTGGAATATCTGATACCCCATTAGCATTGGGAAACTAATTTCTGAATAACCTCTATTTATATGGCTCACTTATATAACATGCAATTGCAGCACTTGGTTTCTCACACATAGTCTGACTGCTGGGAATTCACATTTTCCTGAAGGCTTGCTGGTCATTGCAAATCTCCACTAATACAGGGTGTTCAATCAGGAACCCTTATTCCCCAGAGAAACTCTTCTGCTCCATACATTTTTAGGGAGCTCAAGGCTCTGGGGGTTATTTCCAGAAGCAGACACACAGGCAGGGTTTCCTCAGTCCACACCAAGAACTTGCTTCTTTGTTTGCTACTAAACCTGAACAAAAATATCTTAAGAAGTGGAGAATTAAAAGCAAATCTATTAAAGTGGTTGTGTTGCTGTGCTTCCAATGATCAATACTTTCCTGTGTTTCCTGGTTTTGACTAAGCTGAAAACTATTTCCAGACTCTGTTTCAGGTTCTGGACATTCTTCTTAGGTTAGAGATGTGCCTGCTACAGATGAGAGCAGCATTGGCTGTAAAACCACTGCTTAATGTCCAACAGTGAATTTCTTTCCCCCAGATTTGTCAGTCTCAAACATATCCTATCAGAAAGGTATGGAGGAGACCTCCTTTGAGGATTTTTTTAGTCAGTACTTGGGTTTTTTTTTCTAGTTCCTGGGAAAATGAGGGCCTTGAGCTTTTCAGATTCACCTGAGATTGCTCCTGACAGCAAACAAACATAAGGAAGATAAGAGATTTATCTTTGCCCCCCTAAAAATAAATCTTTAGGAACATGATAGCAAAGCTGGAAATAAACAGAGGAACATAAAAACCAATAAAAGGTGAAGTGAGATTATATTGTCTCCTTTTCTACCTGCCACTTTGGATTGCCCTGTGGGACACCACTGTGTTGGAAGCCAAGGTCATGATCCCTTCTCCCATCTGACTGTTTCTATTCAGAATTGACAATCTTTCTAAGCATCTTTCCTCCCTGACACTCAAGATTTTTCTATCTATGAATAAGTTCCATTGAAGCTTCTCAGCAGATTTTAAGGATTCCCCAGGCTCTCTTGTAGTTTAGGAAACCTTTTCCTGCTGAAAATTCTCCAGCTACTTCCTGTCTGCCACAAATGCAGATGGAGCACCACTGGTTGAAGCAATGATAGTTTCACTTTGATATGCAGACAGAACATTTGTAGGGCTGATTCATCCTCCCCCAAGGACTTTTATCTCAAGAAGTCAAGGGAAGATCACTTTATTTCTCTCATATTACAAGTGAACACATCATCAAAGTTTAGTTTGTAGTTCACCACCCTAGACACAAGAAGAAATATTTAGGACAGAATGCTCAGACCTCTCTCCCTGCATCTCCCTCCCTCTGCAGGATTATTTTAGGGCTAGGAGCCACGAGGATATCCAAGAAGTTCTCTTCCCTCCTATATCTGCCATGAAACCATCCTACACCCCATGAAGGAGATTTCACCCACTATCACATTCATTTATTAAGTTTCCTAGCAAAAAATGATGATGATGATGATGATGATGATGATGATGATGAGCACTATTAGAATGATGAGATATTTGAACAATCCAAACCTGCTTTGCTGGTGACTCAGACCAAGAAACAAAGGCTCCCAAATTCATTGGCAGTAACCTACCAGCCTCCTTAGGAAAATTACCTTGAGGGGAAGGTGTGAGTTGAGAGAGAAATAATGTCATAGAACCATTTAGGGTGGATCAATTAGTTCAACCATTAGCTCAGCACTGCCAAGGCCATCACTCAACTATGTCCCCAAGTGCCACATCTACTTGTCTTTTTAATCCCTCCAGGGATGGTGACTCCACCACTGTCCTGGGCAGCCTGATCCAGTGCTTGACAGCCCTTTCTGTGAGTAGCTCCTGTCTTATTGCAAAGAGGTGTTTATAATCTGCTCAAATGCAGATAAAATTCATCAACCACCCAGGAATGAAGGAAACCATTGAAGACAAACTTCCAGCATTCTATCATATCATATGGTGGGTACATGTGCAAGGGTGGTAGACAGGACACCTGAATTATGCTCCTGATCTGGCACTGCTCTGAAAAACTCTGTGTCCTTGACTGCATTTCCTAACAAGTGTACAAAATGTGAAAATGCTGTATTAATGTATGGCATGATTAAAATGTTAGATTCCTGTCCTGGTCAGGAGTCTTCTAAATATAAATAAGAAGAATAATCTTTAAATGTCTGTAAGAAAAAAAAAATATTTATATGCTAGGAAAGATTTTAAAATAGGAGAACAGAAACCTTGTTGTTTTTCTGCTCACCATGTAGCAAATCAATGAGGTCAACAGGAACGAGCACCATCCAACAACTCTCATTTATTCCTGTTTTCCCATCTGCCTACACTATAATTACACACCAAAAAAATAACAATAAAAATACATTGATATAGTTACTAACTCAAGCACTCCTAGCTTTGGAAATGCTACAATGGATTTTAACTGTTAGTGAATTATTAATCTGATCTGGCAACTTAATTTAGATCCCACATACATGCTATTATTCATATATTTTTAACCATAAAAATATATTTTTGCTTTCATCTTTGGGAAACTCCATCAGGAAACTTGGTATTTAATGATATTTGTATTATCTGATGAAGGGAGGAAAACAGTGAGACTTTGAATTATATTTTCTCATATTAGGATCTAAAGCTGTACAAACCCTTTCCATTCTGCAAAACATGTTCCCCCATTCCCCAGGCATATAGATTCCACAGGTTCTATGCTGTGAACCACAATTAAAACTCTGCATCTGCAATATTCAGCCTGCTATAGTCCAGAACTCTTAGTCCAGAGAAAATCCTGCTCAGTTTTTGGCAGGAAGACATCCAGAACAGACATCATATTTGAGAATTCATTTAGTGTTAGTCTAATCTCCAAGGACCAGCATTTTGTTCAGATTTAGATTGGTTTTTCAGGGACAAAAAAGCTCTTTTGAAATGCTCACTGGAAGCAAAAGGAATAGAAAATCCCCAGAATTTTTCAGAAATGTGGGAACAACTGAAATATTTCATTAACCTGACTCCTGAAAATGGGCAAACCCACTTTGATTAAGTTTTCTGAAAATAAAAGTTAATAAGACACGATTTGCTAAGGCAACTACTGGGGAGAGGAGAGATGTTGGTCTAGGAATAAGAGATAACCAAATATCAGTATTGAGAATAGAAAATCTCTGCCAACCTTCCCCTCTGGCACCAGTGCTCTGCTGTCAGGATCATGCTTGACACAAGCCAGTAATTAAAACAAACAAGAAGGTTTCAATGGGTAGTGAGTTCATTCCAAAATTCCTTGCTCACTTGTACATTCCCAAAAGTGATGTTATGAAGTCCTGGGGAAAAAAAAAGAGAGAAATGAAAATGGATTTGGAGACTCAGTCACCGCAGCATTAATTCTGTGCAACACAAAACTATCACATCATTCTTACTATTCTTATTCTTATAAGATTGAATGAGATTAAAGGCTAACATCTTTCTGGGTCTTTATCTTCATATCTAGAATTCCAGGAGGGAGCTCAGCTAATCCAGGACATGATAAAAGGGAATATCATACTTAATGATTTCACCATGTAGTAACTAGGATAATATTTCTACCTAGGGAAAAGAACCCACAAACAGAAATAGGCTCAATCTACCCTGGTGCTAAGCTGAAAACATCAGATCCTTATTTTCTGTCATGCTATTCCAAAGCTATTTGTCTTCCCCTCCAGGATTATTGATCCCCATCAGGAACTCAGCACCAGGAGTCTGGACTGCTGGCTTGGCTCAGCATGAGGTGGAGAAAAGTCGAGTCAATATTCACCTTCTCATGCAAATAAAGGTAGAGGTTTCAGGAGAGCTTGTCAAGGACTGTGGAATGTTCTCCACCAAGGAATGAGAATCCTCGAGTGCCTTACAGGGTTCTCAAAGTACAGATCTCTCACATAAATACAGGAGAAAATCAATGGAGCCTGTAAGGAAATTCTGTGCTGCCTATACAATTCTTCTTGGAAAAGGACAATAGAAAGAAGGAGACCAGCACCACAGATATTATTCATACTGAACTATATCCCTTATTACACTCCTAGGGCTTGTACTGATGTTGTCACAACAAAAACATTAAAGCAGCAGAATGGATTTCCAAGGGCTTAACTGCATGAGTCAAACCTTTTACTAACATCATCCTTCTGACTATTTTCTTGCTGTAAACATTATAATCAGAGTTGCACTGGCATTTCCATTTCAGTCTCATTCCCAGCTGCTGGTGAGTTTTCTGATGGCTGTTGACATAATTTAGGGCAACTCTAAATGATAATCCAAGCTGTTCTCACTCTCAACTGGCCTGTAACCTGTACAGGAGTGAGATTATGGGGAATTAGCTTCTCTTAGCCCTAAACATCTCATGATTTTCCCCACCCCTTGGAAAGGTAAAATAATGACCTTAATTTTATCAGCATCTGAATCAGTAATTTTTTCAAGTTCATTTATTCAGTGTGTCACAAAGAGAAATCTGAGGCATGCTACACATTGCACATTTTCTTCCCTTGGCTTGTCTTATCTCTTGCTTGCTGCCAAGCTGTCCAATGCAAATAAACTGTGATTTCAAGGGGAAAGTCAGAGAAGTGTTGTAGAGTTGATGGATATTTACTTTGACTTTGCGACTGGAGGCAGAACACAAAGCAGGGAATATCTGAACAACCTAGAAAGAAATACACAATTGTCATTTCTCCAGTCACTGGTCCAGGTGATCTCATTAACAGAAGCCTGTTTTATCAGTGGAGAATGTTGCCATAATGTCTTGATCAAAGTAAATGCTTCACTGGGTACACACACACAGAGCCAAATATCCCAAACAGCCTGGATATGCTACGGTAGAGCTGGAAGAATTTTACCTTTCTATGTGCTATTAATATCCTTCCATCAGCTAATGCATTTTTCCTTCTGTGCTCAGAGATGTCTCAGCAGGGAGCACAGACTTGCTGAAGCCCCTTAGGGTATTTAAATTTACACAGGTTTAGGGAAGCTGCTTAAAGACACATGGTTTAATTTAGATATGATGACTTAACTAAGGGGAAGACAACAACACAAGGTCAGTGCAGGATACAAGGCAGTACAACACTGGTCAATTCTGCTTTGATACAAATGCCAATTTCCTAAAGGTCTATTTGCTTGTTTCTTCTTTCAGATAGCTATGTTTTAAGAAAATATGAAAATGGAAAAATGTTATGTTTCAGAGTTTTACTTTTGTAAGATAAGTCTAAATGCACTCCAGATTAGTCAATGACAGCTGTTTGAACACTGGGGGAAAGGAAATCCCTCCTGCTCTGAGTCTGACAAGGAGACAGGAACTGGCATTTTCTTGTCAAACTATCCTTTCCCTCCAAGATTTCAAATGGTGCACCTTTATTTTTAATATGGAACAAAACCAAACCTTGATGCCTTCACCCTTTGGTAGAACACCATTTCCATTCTGGGCTGCATCTGGCCCTGCACAGATTAGAGGACAGATGGTTTCTGTGAAATGTTCCTTGCACAGCCATTCTCACAGTCCAGCTGGAAGTCCTGCTCTTCTCCAAGGAGGATCAGAGCTTAGCATCCTCATTCTGTACCCCACATTATTTTCACAAGAACCTTCTAGGAAGATCTGTAAGGAAAATGCTTTCAAGAATTGTCACTGCTGCAAGAGGTGTTGTGTTATCTTCTCCTTCCATACTCACAAACCCATTCTCAAATGTGAGCTTCTGTCCAATGACCTCTTACAACTCCTTCTGTATTTTTTGGTCTCTGACTCCAGGAAATCTCAGCCTTCCCCTACAAGTGGATTTGTGTGATTTTTGTACTCACAGGAATATCTGAAGTCAAGATGTCAGATTGACAATCCAGACAAGAAACTACCTCCTGCGATGTATAAATGATAAAATATGATCAAATGCCATTTCTTTTATTCAGTAATTTGTATTTAGTTTACCATTCTGTCTCCTTTATGTGTCCATTTACTATGATCAGCATTTAATAAAATCTGGCACAGACACAGATGGTTTTGTTTGCATCACTTATTGTTCAGCACCTGAACGAAAATCTTGAATGTAAGAGCATCGGGCAGGGAGCAAAAATAGATCTCATTTTATTTCTCATGTCTTAGAAATCTCTTCATTATTCCTTGTTTCCAGCACTCTCATCCCCAAAGGCTCTCTATTTGTCACCATTCAAATGTTAATTTTATTAGACTATGCTGCACATGGAATTACTCTCAAATAATCCATTGCCTACTTGTTTTGCTCATGTATGATTAGCTTTTGCCTCCAGATTCTCATATAATACTCAATAAAGAGTATTTAATGATTTTCTGGGTGTTAGGGTAAATAATCCTCAAACTCTGCAAGAGACTTGAATATTATGACCATTTCATTAACAAATAGAGAAATGAGACCTGCAGGTTTCATTGCTCTTCTGCCAGTGGATTTGATTCCAGTAAGATCAAGGGGCTTGTGATGGGTTTGCCAATTTCCCAAGATGGGAATTGAGCCAACATTTCCTGGGGCTACATCCTGTGCTAATCCACAAGAACGTTTGTTTTTCATCTCAGTGATTTAACATGGAGGAAAATGTGGCATGGCTCTGTGGCAGACAAAAAGAACAATCCAAACCACAAGTGTCCCAGTGCTGGTACAGCATCAGTGACTCTTGGGCTTGATGGACTTTGAAACAAAATTCAAGTGGGTTTGGATGCTGGTTGAGATGAAACAGTTCTTGAAATTCTGCAAACAATACAGGGAAAAAATGTGCAGAAATAATAGTCCTTTTGCAGGGGTGTGTGTCTAGAAGCACACCCTCTATTTCCCTGGTTCTTTGGGTCACTTGGATTTTTCTAAGAGAAAAAAAAAGAAACATATCTGGAAATGCCTTAACTCTTCCCAGCTGTATCTGACTTCAAAACAAAGCAAAGCTCTCCATTCCTCAGTTCTCTAGAGATACAGAACATATAGTTATAAATCAGAAGGAATCCTTAATCCTTCACATGAGGATACAGCTTTTATATACTAGCAAGGAATTGAGAGCCTGCTCTGACTGACATGAGGGAATAAATCTGCCTCTCAGCATGAGTTACTAGAAAGAGGTTGAGGCATCTAAAGCAGAAGTGTGGTCCTCCACAGAGCTTTGGGCTTCCTCTCCTCCTTCCTCTGCCTCCTGAATTCATTGTCCTGGGGTGGCCTCCTCCCAGATGGGTCCCTCCCTTTGACTCAACCCACAGCTCCTCTGAAGATGCACAGGATGGAAACACCTGAGGATAGAGCCCACAGCATTCACTGCTGCCTTTAGAAGATCCACATCATGGAGCCTCTCCCAAATCCATCCACCAAGCCATCAGTATTCACACTTCTCTGAATGGACACAGTCTGCCCCAGTATGGACACAATTTCTCCCAGCACAAAGGCCAGTGGCACAGCCTGAGAAGGCAGGTGAGCTGCTTCAGCCTCACTCTGCTCATCTGGCCAAAAAACAGCACTTCCAGAGGCCTGGCATCATCTAACCCCATGTAGGAACAAGCCACATCCCTACTAATTGCCTTGTCCTCTAATTAAAAGAAGAACATACAAACATAAAACATATCCTGAGAGACTGGGTCCAATAATCTGTACAAAGAGATGTAAATAAGGAGGTCACTGTCTCCAGTTCTTTTCTTTTGTAGTGTCACAAATTCCATACTAAATGCATTAGATATGATAAAGAATATAACTCCTGCCTATTTCCTGCATTCACAGATATTCCCTGACATTATTTTGGCCATATTATTTTTCTGTTTTCAGTCTTCTCAAGTCCTGTGTCAACAAAGCTCCAGACATTTATAGCTACTCTGTTTAAATCTACATATGGAGTTACGGACTCATAGAACAGCTTGGGTAGAAAGGGACTTTAAAGATCATCTCATTCCAGCCCCCTGCCATGGTAGGAACACCTTTCATTATCCCAGGTTGCTCCAAGATCCAGCTTCTCTGAGAAATCTATTTCAGTCTCTCACCACCCTCAGAGGGAAGAATTTTTTCCTAAAATCCAATATAAATCCTGCCCTCTGCCAGTTTGAAGCCATTCTCCCTTATCCTGTCACTCCAGGCTCTTGTAAATAGTCCCTCTCCATCTTTTTGTGTCTGCTCCTCTCAGGCACCAGAAGATCACAATAAGGTCACCTCTAAACCTTGTCTTTTCCAGGATGAACAATCCCAATTGTCTCAGCCTTTCTTAATAGCACAGCTGCCCCATCCCTCTGATCACTTTGGTGTCCTCCTCTGAACCTCTCCACCTCTCCACATCCTTTCTTTGTTGGGTACTCCAGAGCTGGATGCAGCTCTGCAGGTCACACCAGAGTGCAGTAGAGGAGATTAATCACCTCAGTTATATACTTTGTTTGTTTGTTTGTTTGTTTGCTTAAAATCCATGATTTAAAATAATTATTAAAATCTTGTGATTTCAGGGAGTTCTCCCTACTCATTGGATTGATCTCATCCACCACCATTTTTATCATAATAATCCTGGGGACATCCCCCTCACCTTCTTCCTCTCTAGACTGAAGATTCTCCAACTTTACATTGTCTCACCACGAAGCAACTTCTCCTTTCCATCAACAGTATGATTTGTCCTTCTCTGCATCCTTTTCAGCTGCTGGTTTGGGATTTTTTCTTTAAACTTGAGTTGGTTTCTCTATCTGCATGAAAAAAAAGTGCATTTTCCACAAAAATATTCAAACTTGATTTGACAATACTGAAAGATAGGGAACACACAGCTTCCCTTGCTTGTTTGTTCCAGTGACTAATAGCCCCTACTGCTAAAAAATGCCAGTTATTAGTGTTTGCTTGTCTGTCTTTGCCTGCTGCTCCTCCTTGAAATGTGTTTTTTCTGGTAGGTTGAGGGTAATCTTTACCACCCAGTATTTTGCCTCTGCAAAAGCCTTTTATACCTTGTGCACAAAGCACTTTCCTGGGTTTATTTTTTAACCTCTTTTTCACTCACAAACTGAAACAATTGAGTTCTTTACTTTGATCACTGCCCAGTCTTATATCCAGATTGCAAATCAGCTCTGGCATCACCTCCAGAGCTGGTGTCCTCATTGCCACAGCTGTGGGTGGGGAAATAACATCAGCTTGTCTTTCATGCACCCAGGATCTCATTAGCACCATTTTCCAATTAGCTCTGCAGCCCAGGGAACACTAAATAAGTGGCTCATCCACTGTGCCATGCAGGTGCTTTCCCTTGACTTGTAGGTCAGGATATCCTCTTTGCTGCTAAATGTACAACCATTCCTCCAGCAATTTCAGATGCTGATCTTCTGCAAGGGATGCAAACAAGAAGCTCTAGGCAGCTTGGCAAATTTAGCTCGAACAATCCACTATTTCCCTAATCAGCTGTGTCTAAGAGGCAAGTAATTAAATTATAACGTTGGTAAGGTGCTCCCTTGAGAGGCTGGAGTGAAGGTAGAGGCTGGTTTTCTTTTTAATGGGTGAGCACTCTAAAAGCAGGAGTTTAGGAGGGCTTTCCAGCCTGGTTCTTGTTCTTAGCTCATCCAGTGACTCCCAGGAACAGGATTCCCAGCCCCCCACCAGGTGAAGGTGCAAAACATTCACCTTTTGAGTATGAGCAGATGGATGAGGCACACAGTACATCAATACTGCAGTGTTTTATTATGTGCCTCTATATTAAAAATTCCAGGTACTTATGTAGCTTTAGACATTGTCACATAATAACAGGAAACTGCAACGATTTTGTACCTGAGTGAAAGAATTCAATGCCCAGATTTTGGATTGAATTTCTACTTGTAGTATTTTTTTGTTTTGATCTGGGTTTTTCATGTCTTTGCCTTTCTTTTAACTTGAGCACTGAAAGCAGACGCCTTGAATTGCTGAGAAGATACATCTCTTCTTGTGCCTCTCTCTGTGTTACACAGAAACAAGATTGATGGTAAATTGCCAGTGCTGCTGAACAGAGATGAAGCTTTAGTCTTCATTTGTGTGCATGCTTCTGTACAGGCCCACGCACTACTAACCTTACAGAAGATGAAAGTGCTCTTAATCGGAGCAGAAAACGTGGAGAAAAATATCACACAGTGCAGCCAAGAAGAAAAACTCTCAGTGGCACTCAGTTTAGGAGACATTTGTTTTGTCCTCCTTTGTAGTTTGTTTCATTTGACTTTTTTTGTTGTTGTTGTTGCTGTTGTTCAATTTTCTGCAAGAAAGCAATTAGATTACTAGAAATTGATTGGTCTATCTACAGTTATGTACAGGGAGGTTGGGCTACACTGGGCACATATATCAGAAAACAAACTTTCCTATCATGGTTTCTTACTGAAATCATTTATTAAAGTTCACTTTGGCTTCATTCTGGTCCAATTTTTACCACCACGACATCCAAGCCCGCTCTTCAGCCCCTTCTCCAGCTTTTGCTTTCCCTGGAAAAAGCAAAAAGTGTCAATTCAAGACAGAATGAATGCAAAGTATAATAAATAGCATAAAATCAGACATTGCTATTTCACTCCACAGCTTCAAACAATTTTATAATCAGTGATTTCCACCTCACAATAACCTTGAGAATAAGGAGTATTATTGTCCTTGGACAAATATTTCCCTGAGGATGTGAGCAAAGGATTTTTCATGTAAACCAGCATCACAGTGGGACTATGCTAACTTTTATCTGCTGCGCTTCTGCTATAAAATAAAACTCAGGGGGCCAAACAACCATAAGCAAAAATTACTTTCTTGTAAGATAATCTCATGGAGAGATATACACCATCCTTGTTATGCAGGGTGGGTTGAAGGCTATATCAGAAGTTGCTAATTATAGCAGCCAGCTCCATATTTGTGGTGTTATTCAGCTGCATAAACCTCTTTCCATGCCTAACCCTCTGCTGAAGGGCAGGTTCTCTGCCCTTCCTATGTGCCCCCTGTGACTTCAGATGTCTTTCTCCCAGGGCTGTTTGTCTGAGCAGAATAACTCCCAGTTAACCACCTCCCACCTTTTCAGTGGTTTGCTGAACCCCACCAAACCCTTGTCAGCTCTGCTCAAAGCTTTCTCTGAGGAGCTGTCAGCAAAATGTCCTTTCCCAGCAAGCCCTTGGTTTTATCCAAGGTAACAGAAAGGATTGGCCCAAGAGATTAATGAGCAGGAGTTGGGTAAAAGAAGGAAGAAGAGAAGAAGAGGTTGTAGATGTGAACATGGAATCCATAGAATGTTTGGGTTGGAAGGGACCTTAGAGATAATTTCATTCCACCCTCCTGCCATGGGCAGGGACATTTTCCACCAGACCAGGTGACTCAGAGCCTCATCCTGGCCATGGATACTTCCAGGGCAGGGACATCCAAAATTCCTCCTGGGAAACCTTTCCTACTTAGATAAAAACTGAGATTTTGAGCAGAAAGTTACCATCTTTCCACTGGATTCCAGAGGAAAGCCAGACCATTCCACATCATCCCTGGACCTTCAGAGGAAAACTGCACCTTCTCCAGGAGCACTGCTCCAGCTGAACCACATCTGCCACTGCAGGAGGATGCAGCCACCATTGAATGGGACTGCTGCCACCACCCTGACTGACTGACAGGGTGTCAGGCTGGATTCTGACTCTGTCAGTGTTTTGGGGTTGTTCTTTGTAATACTGTATTTCTATTTTAATTTTCCTAGTAAAGAACTATTAGTCCTAATTCCCCTATCTTTGCCTGAGAGCCCCTTAATTTCAAAATTTTAATAATAATTTGGAGGAGAGGGGTTTACATTTTCCATTTCAAAGAGAAGTTTCTGCCTTTATTGGCAGATACCTGTCCTTCAAACCAGGACAAAGATGTCTCACAAATGTGGCACAAAGACTTTTAAACTGGTCTTTGTACAACACCATGTGCATGAGACATATCCAACAACCAGTGAGGGTGTCAAAGCATCCCTTGGCACAGACTAAATCAAAGCTTGGGTCCACTGTTACATTTTGCCCAGTTTCCATAGGAATTTGAGGCAATCCTTTCCCTGACAAACAATTAGAGAAGACACGAGTGAATCTTTTTCCAGCCTGCTCCTCGCCAAGGCATGAAGTCAATTGCTGCTGCCACAAATCTTGGAAATGGCAGATTTCCTAATCCCAGAGTTTAATTCTTGTCTTTTTTTGATAGGTTTCTGAGCAGGAGGCAAATAAGCTTGATCAGTCTTTCAAGCTGATTGTGCCAGCATCCAACAGGCAGCCTTTATTTCAACATCCAAAGTTTCACACAGCACCACAGGCAGGATAAGGAGGCCACTTCCTGAAGGGATCAAGAAGATTTCTCCCTGTAGATTTAAAACAGGATAAACACACCTCATGGTTTCCAGCAAGGGCTCTCAGAGGGCCAGTATAGGAAACAGTTACCACAGCTATACAAGATTTGTCTGGCCCAATTTTATTGTTGCTGATGCTCTGAGAACAGCATAGGGCAGGAGTCTGGATTTGATAAGAAATGTTTACAGTAGTTGTCATTCCTGCACCCAAGCTTATCTTGGTTTCCAGCCTGGATTATCATAATCCAAACCTTTTTCCTTTTTTAGTTGCTTGCAGTAGTGAAAGGGGAATAAATGGGATTAATCACTGATATTCAGCACCATATTGGAACACATTCAGCCATAATCCCTCAGTGAGTTCAGTCTGAATACCACAAACTCATTATGTGAGAATGTAGTTCACACTTTTGCCTCTTGTTTTCTTTGTGGTGTCCAAAGATCATAGGACACCACGTCCCAACCACCTCTTGACAGAGTAGTTGACTTGACTGTTCCTCCACAAATCTTTGGTTTAAAAACCCTAAACTTGTTTAAAGCATGTAGTGATCCTTTTTTGCACTGCACATGTTATCAGAAAAGGATTACAAATATTCAGACAGCACATCTGGCAGAAAAGAGGAGATGGAAAATCCTGGGAAGGGGCAGCTGCAGCCAGAGAACAATGGTCCTAAAATCTGAGTAAAAGACTGCAACACTTACACTGCTAAAATGTTCAAGAGCAAGCAATGTTCATGAACAAAACAAAAGCAAAACTAAAACCTGATATTTCTTATGAAAGTAGAATTCTTCACTGAAAGGGATTCACAAAGAGATGTCTGTCCTGTGGTTACATTTTTTCTCGTGTCCCATAAAATGAATGCATGGGTTAGAAGTGTCTCTTGATTCTGTTCTGGTTTATGCACATTGAATTCACTTTGCAGTTTTCTTTGGGAAGCACTAGCAAGGGTTCACTTTTTTTATACTTAGCCATCTGTATTCACTAAGTTAGCAAGCAAGTAAAGTGAGAATTATGACACTTTATGCTAAATACATGATACTTGATGGCTCTGCACATGGCATATGGCACTTCACAGGGCTGCACAGGGAGACTTAAAGAAGAAGAAAGGCTAAGAAGAGACATCTGACACAGGATAAGTAAAAGAGCAAAAGTGGAAAATCTTTTCTGGAAATCAGGGAATTAAAAAAAAAAAGTACAAAGAAAAAGAAGTAACTTTTTTGTTTTAAATTCGTTTAAACTCAGAACTTGCTCACACACACAGTGCAGTGGAAGAGTGAATAGATTAAAGGGTTCACATGCTTTATCATTCACAGGGCAGGAAGGACAAAGTCTTGGCCCCAAAAGGATCAGAGACACCTTTAATACACTCAGGAGCTCCTCAAGGATGACAAACCAAATTGCAGAAACAGGCCAGATGTGGGACCAGACCTGCAAAGACACAAATCAACAACTAAACTCAAATAGTGAAGAAGAGTGGAGCAAGGAAAGAACTTCAGCTATGGCTTCACATTGGAAAACACCAATGTGGGGAGAAAGAGCATTTAAAAGAGACTAAGTACACTCACTAGCACCAAGAAATACCTGAACTTTCACTATGTAAGGTTATTGCTGTGAAAAATTATCTGAGATATCTGATTATCTGTGTCAAAAAATCCACAAACAACATGATAAATTCCAGGGAATTTATTTATTAAAGATTTATTTATTTATTATTATTTATTTATATTATTTATTCAGAAATCTGGTCTAGGGAAAGGTGTCCCTGCTCATGGCTGAGGGGTTGGAATGAGATGATCTTTAAGGTCCCTTCTGACCCAAACCATTCTATGATTCTGTATTGAACCCAAATCTCTGGCAGGTGAATTGCTGTAATCCCAAAAGGCCTCAAAAAGTCATTGAATGGAAGAACTATGGAAACAGTATCTTCAGAAGCACTCAATTATTTTCCTTTATTCTCTGGTGCTCTTTGAAATCATTCTGGTGCCTGACCTACTGGTCTGCCTTCCCTACAGTTTCTGCATATCAAAAGAATGTGTTCATCCCAAATTTCCTTCCTTCTTCCTGGAATAAAAACATATAGATAATTTTCTCAAGAATAAAACAGGAGGAATTAGAGGCTGCTTCATCCTGTCTGAGGTGAGGTTGTTCCCACACACAGGAAAACTGCAGCTCAGTGAAGGAGATTTCATCACAGGTAGGAACCAGGGGTGAAAAGGTTCCTTTTCTCCATTTGAACAGGGCAGAATAACCTGAGTTTACCAGCAGACTGCACAGCTTTTCCTTCCTTCTGTTTTTTTAGTACAACCACATTCAAACCATTGAAACAACACTGCAGAAGCAGCAAAATCTCTTGAAAAGTGACTTAAATAAGCTTACCAAAAATAAAAGGCAGTTTTTTACCCCACTGGCTTTCTATCTACACATGTGCTCAGTCCTCTTTCATGTTTATGCATCAACAGATTCCAAAAATAAGCAAGTAAACAAATGGTAGTTCATCCATGGTGTTGAACATATCAGACAACAGGGATATCAAAAAGAAAGCTGTTTCCTCCAGGGTGTCCTGAAAGATTGTCAGGAAATAGGATCCTGTTGGAGAAGCTCTGGGGTAGACTCTGCTTTTCTCAGCTTTCTAAGCAGCTGTACATCAATGAGGAGCTCAGTCACAGGAAAACCTGACTTCAGCACGTGTCAGAGCAGTTCCCTGGGGTTGAAAAACATTAACCAAGGTTTAAATTCTAGAAGGAAGGTTTGTGTGTTATTCCTTGTGCTACCAGAAAGCAAAGGGAGAGGGGAAAATAAATAAATACATAAATAAATAAATAAGCAGACTCTAGGGATTAATTTTGCCAATGGCTTTGCCATTGGCTCTTCCTCAATGGATCAGATTTTTAGACAATTCATGTAAAAGTCATCAGAAGACAAACAACTTCTTAGAAAGATTGGATCTTGACCAAATTGAAGAATTCCAAAGCAGTAAAGAAAGGATTCCTGCTGCTTTATCAGCTCTCTCAGCTCAGTGGAAAGACTTACCTTGTTGGCTTTGGCTTTATTATTTTCATAAAACTCCAGGTCCCATGAACCACTTTGCTATAAAAGAATCCTTATTCTCATTTGAAAGTAAGAAAAAAAAATATTTCTAGTTCTCCTGATTGCAAATAAACCCAGAAATTGAATTCATAACTGCTTAAATATGCAGCAGATAGAAAGAGCAAATGATTGCATTATTTTCCTGGTCTATTTGGAAGAAAGAGCTGAAGTAAATTTCTGATATTTAGCTGTGAAAATGTCACTACATGCACACATATAGACAATAATAATTGAAATTTCAGTATTTACTGAGAAAATTACAGGAAAAGAGTAGAAGAATATTGGAAAAACATCTGCAGTGATAACATCAGACAAAATAATTCCTGCAATATTAGGTCTTAAATACCAGGTATGTCACATGATAAAAGCCAAATAAAAGCAAAGAAACTGGTACAGCAAGTGAAACTAAAAAGTCACACTTGTAGATTTTGCTGCCTATGATCTTTCCATTTTACTTTTCTTTCAGCTCCAGTTAGTGGATTTAATAAGTTCAAGACTTTGGTTTAGGAATTGGAAGACATTAAAGAGTGAAACTTACTTGTTGTCCAGAAATCCTCATAGAAAGTTATCATGTTTAAATTAAATTTTATTGAAGGCAGTAATTTTCTGCACATTGGAAAAGAAAAAGTGGGACAGAGTTGAGCAGATTTTTGGTTTTGATTTTGTTTCAATTAAACAGGTGGAGAGGTCTGAGAATCATGATCAACAAAACAAAACCCTCTGATCAGAAAAAGCCATTATTGGAATTTCAAACTGCATATGACAACATTCAGTCAAATTTTTCTCAAGAAATATTTTTCACATACAAGACAGAACTTAAATAGAGATGGATGCTAGCTCAGAAAAAAAAATCAATAGCATTTTAAAAAATGATAGCTTAGAGTTAGCATAGAAAAAACCTGCCTTATTGATTCAAAGCAGGAATCTGAATTTAAGTTTTCCCCACAAGAGGTAAATGCCCCAACAACTAGAGAATCAATCAGTCTTTTGTGATGAAAAATTGTAACAGCAAAAGTTGCCATCTGTTCAGATGCAAAATTGAAAACAAACTGCGAAGCTTCAACCCTTTAAAAAAAAAAAAAAAAAAAAAGAGTTGCTGTTTTCTGGCCCTGATTTTGGAATTTCAAGTATTATATGGTAGGATGAAGACAAAATTAAATGCATCTATGTAATTGTAAATTTTTATTAACATCCTGAAAACTTTATGGTTGACACGTTCTCTGGTAGGATTCTCAAATTTCAAGAAACAGAAGGGAAAGTTTCTTTGTGGGATTTTTTGTCTCCTCACTGAATTCATCAGGACTGTGATCAAGGCTAATTTTCTTTGCCCCACACTTGCCAAGAGACATTCATTAGCCACTGTGAGCCGCCTCATCTGTTGATTTGATTGGGCTTTACCAGGAGTTTTTCCAGAGTGTTGGACTTTTTTTTATTTAACTGTATCTTAGACTGATGTCTCTTGCTACTCTAAAAATAAAGAATGGTTTCACCTTTACTGAGATGTATCACATTTATTGAAAAAAAGGAAAAACAAAAACATTTAAGCCTTCTGAGTCTATTCTTGGCTGACATTGTTTTGTTAGTTTTATCTGGCAAGGAGCTTAAGGTCTCTGGGAGAAGGGAACATGATTCCAGCTGGAAGCTTAAAGAAGTTTGTTTCTTATTTCCATTAGACTGAAGTTTCATTCTCTGTGACAAAAGAACCCTCTGGTTCTGATTCCTGATATCTCAATGTTATTGTGCTTTCACAGCATGGGTGAATAAACTGTTTTAAACCTTCAGAGAAATTTGAGACTTCTCAAAAGTAGGTGGATATTAATTAAATTCCTCAGGCAATTCTCTTCCTCACTCATCTGGAGTGTTCAGACAGTGTTCTCATCTCTAGAAGGAAATGGTTGCAGAATTGAACTGTGGGTGAAATCCTGATTTATATGCACAGAACCAAGACCAGAACCTAATTGTTTGTAATTTGGAATATTACTGCCTTAGCACTTTACTAAATAAAGGTTAAAGGTTGCATTAGGAGAATTTTTAAAGGACAGACCTGTGATGGGAAGAACCATAGAATGGTTTGGGTTGGAATGGACCTCAAAGGTCATCTTGTTCCAATCCCTGCCATGGGCAGGGACATTTTCCACCAGACCTTCCACCAGAGCCTTTCCCAGATCACCTGAGCAGCTTCTGTGGTGCCAAGAGCAACGGGGACCTTTGGAAAGCACAGCTGCTTCTTGCTCCTCCTCTCTCATCAGCAGCTCTTGTCTGCTGGCATCTCCACACAGGACTGCAGGAAGGGGTGGTTTTGGGCAAATCCCATCTCTGGAAGTGTTCAAAGACAGGTTGGAAATGTTTTGATTAACCTGGTCTAGAGGAAAATGAAGTGTTCAAAGACAGGTTGGAAATGTTTTGATTAACCTGGTCTAGAGGAAGATGAAGTGTTCAAAGACAGGTTGGAAATGTTTTGATTAACCTGGTCTAGAGGAAGAGGAAGGTGTCCCTGCCCATGGCAGGGGTTTGGAGCTAAATGATCTCAAAGATCCCTTACAAATCAAACTGTTTTAGGATTCTATGATAAATTGGGCAGGTGGTCTCAAAAAAAAGGGGAGAGGTTGTTTGTTAAGGACAGTGTGCTAAGAAGGGTGATCACAAAAGGCCAAGCTTGCACGCAGCAGGTTTTTCTGAGATTCACACAACAAAAATTGGAATTCCGTTCAGAAAATCACCTTTGCACTGCTTTGCCCTGTGCAGGAGGCTGTTTCTCCATCCATTGAGGGAACATCATGTCTCTGTTCTCCCTTGACTAACACAGCCTTTGTTACTACCCTCCATCATCTTGCAAATCCTAGGATCAGCCCCAATTTAGCAAGAGCTTTAGCACAGCTACACTGCCCCAAACACCTCGAGTCCAGCAGGGTTCAGCCTGAGCTGAAGATATATTGCCTCAAAAAAGAATTGCTGCAGTATGTTCACTTCTAGAGCATCACTGTATCAGCCTTTAGAGGATAATTGTAAATAAAGCTCAGGAGGATTGATCTGCTCGGCTCAATCAGCTTATTGATTTAAGCTATAAAAAGAAAATAGCACATAAACAGCCCTCTTACATGTGACCCCACCACCAGCCTGTGGTGACTGACAAATCCCAGGTGCAAACAGACCATGAACTTTTAGCTGGTGGTTATTGCATCCATTTGGGTTTATGGGTAACTTCAGAGTTTCCTTTAAATTACACCACCTCTCCCTGCCTGTCTTGAAGACCAGGACAGTTTATCTGCATATGTTCCATGTGGACAACTTATTGGAACCATTTTTAATGGCTTTGTGGTATTCAGGGGAAAATAGAACACACAATTATCACAGAAATCACTGATATCTGCAATAAAAACAGATTCATCAAAGACTGCAGAAATATAATTTTTTAAATAGCAGAAGACAAGGACATAAGCTAATGAGCAGCTTGGTAGTTGCTCAAACCCAAGCACTAAAAACCTCTAGGAGTTTTGCTTGTTGCTGACAGGATAAACCTTTATCACAACAACCACACCACTTAAAAGCAAAGAATAGCCAAAAACAGCTAAAGCAGCACGAGAGACAGCTGGACCCAGGCCTGCATTGCTTAACACAGACCTAATCCTGTCCTTGCAGATTTGTAATTTTGCCAAGAATAAGGTTTTTTTCCTTTCCCCTGGCTCTACTCTGTGACCATGAGCACTGAAGAGACATTGCCCCAGCTCCTCGTAGGGCAAGACTTTTCTTAACCCAAAAGAAGTTCAAAATAGACAGAGGGAACACACCAATCCTACCTGAACCCTGAAGAAGAGAGCTGAGGAAATGGACTTTATCTTCAGAAGATAATGTTTAAACATCACCTGAATATCAGACCTCAAAAATTAGGGGCCATGACATTTTAAAACTGTTATTTTAGCATATATCTAACCCTGCTATGCAGGGAGGGCTCACCTGATACCCTCAGCTCCTTGCTAGGGTCAGTGGATGTCTCCACAGGGAAGATTATTCCCTTCTAAAATCTTTATCAATCTTTGGGTGAAGAAAACATCACGATTTTTATGGAAAAATGTCCTGTGTCCAACATCAGTGAACTGGCTGTGCCTAATCAGCCTTTTTAAGTGAAGAATTTATCTTCCTTTTCCATGTTCTGGTCCAAGCACAGGAGACCCTATAGACTGGATCACACTTCATGTTGGATCACAAAAATCCTTTACACTGTAAGGACAGAAACACAGCTTGTCACTGTATCACTGCTAAATCTGTAGGGCCAGCCCAGGGGTGGTTTTTTAGATAAATATTTGGAACTGAGGTCCCAGCCCCCCTCATCATTTAAGAGATGGTGTCCATTCAGTAGTCAGGATGAGGGATGAACATGAATTTCAGAACCTTTGTGGAATCCCAATCAATCCCAATCAATCCTAAGAAACAATTTGCCAGGACATGCATTTCTGGGACAAGCTGCATCCAATCTCCCATGCAGGAGCTGGACCACTTTATAATCTTCTTTACCTTTGGTCTAGAAAGGTTATCACTTTTTCTGAGGGTTGCAGGGTCATACAGCATGTGGGACACTTAGATGGAATCCAAATTACCTTCTGCCATGACTTTTTCACACCCATGAAGACAGGAGCTGCTGTGACATTGATGACAATTCTCCAATTTGTTGGTCATCAAGCCTGCAGAGAAATTCTTGCCCTGGTTCCCTCACACATGGTCATGCCGTTGTGCAAGCACACAGAGAAAGAGCTGAGGCAGGACCCATCACAGGGCTCAGATCCCCTTTGTCACATTGGGAGCCAGCAGGTGCCGACAATGGTGCTGAGGAAAAATAAATTTATCCTTGGCTCATCCGAAACCCCTCCACCTAGAAGAAGAAATCTTGACTGCAAAGTCAAGATGGACAGAAATGTCACAGGGTGTACCAGGAACTGTTGAGACATTGGGTTTGGGTATCAGGGGCTGTCTGCAAGAGGAAGGGCTGTCAATGTCACCAGAATGTGCATGGGAGAGGAAAGGCTGGCTGCTCCCACTCTGGGCCAGACATCAGAAATTGAATCCCATTCAGTGCTGCTCCTCCTGAGAGGAGCCAGCCAAGCCAAGGATGTTGTGTTTGCCTCTGGCAGCAGGATCCTGCTAAGGGAACTGCTCTGCTGGGCTGAGCAGCTGAGCCTGGGCTCATCCCATACAAAAGCACAAATCTCAGACACAACTGCTCTTCAGATCTATTCCTTCTATTCCTCACCCTCCTCCTCTGGAGGCACAGCAGTGGGGGAATTTGTGGGATAAAAAACCCAGTGTGTCCCAGAAGTATGATGATCTTTGTTTCTTTCAAGGATGGAATGCCTTCCCTGCACACAGTGATCAATATTCTCCACAGTTAACAGGGCAGATTAACAGGTTTACTTCCCTGAATGGAAAATACCAGAGAAGATGATTTAATTGATTTAATGGATTATAATTGCATGGTAATACTTATGTGTGTATACAGTGAGTGCAGTAGACCAAACATAAAAGAAAGATTTATCATCACTAAGATTTCTCTGCTGATCACGAAACGGGGATAGCGTTGAATGTTTTAGTCTGTTCTGTTTCATATTTCAATTTTTTTAAGCTACTGATTTTTTATTTAATTTTGATTTTTCAAATTATGTTTTCATGGATGACAACATTTTCTTTTTTCTTTCAAATAGCAGCTCATAACCAAGGTCACAAAATACAAATGTTAAGGGTTGCTGAGCTTGCTTAGTGCCTGTTGACACACATCCACAGTGTGTATGAGTGTGTATGATGTGTACAAGCACACAACAGTGTGCACCATTAATCCAAGGAGAATTTGGTCAATATTATTCATAAATACTTTACACTGTAATTGAAAAACAACTTGCAATGCACAAAAATACTGCTCATTATAGTGCATCTAGAAAAAAATAGTTTAATAAAAGGGTTTGGTGGCACACTATAAAAAAATCAATTTTTTTTTTTTCTGTAAAGAATCTGTGAAAAAATGTTGACATATTATATAGTTTTTGAAATCCTCATTTTTTTTATGGAAAGGAAAGCCTAAAGCAAGTAAGGATTATCCTAGAAATAAGAGATGAGTCTAGAACAATGCAAAGTTCAGTCTGTTCCATCCCTTTGAGATATGGCAAGGGCCTGCTCTTAGAGCACAATTTATTTTGATTTGATGGACTTTAAAAAAGGAATTTTTAATTGTGAAAATGTGGATAACAATATTGTAGAAATCCATTGTGGAAATATAAAAGAAGTAGGAAAGCAAGTAAGAGCTGGGATTAACCAAGAGCTCCAAGTGTCTGGATTCATCCCCAAACCATTGTTGGACCTAGAGTACAAAAAAAAACCCCAGAATGAGCCAGATGCTAAAATTGCCAGTGGACTATACAAGCAAGTATGGATCTAGAGGAAACATCCAGCCTGTCATAGACTGTGATCAACTATCTTTGTGGATCCCTCAAATCTCAAGACATTCTGATTCTGTACTTCACTTTTCCCATCAGCTACTCAAGTGAAATATTTGTTGAAAAATGGTACTACCAGAAAAAAAAAAAAAAAAAAAAAAAAAAAAAAAAAAAAAAAAAAAGCTGGTTTCTTTATCTGACCAAACAAGCTTCCCAAATCCCTGGGAGCTCATTGAGACAAATTGATCAGAAAACAATTGAGTGTGTAAGGTTTGTCACTGTGAAAGGAACATTATGGGCTGAAACCACACCTTTGGTCAGTAGTTGGAGCACCAAATATTTCTCCACCAGCCATCTTAGTGGTGCCTTTTCAGATTAGTCTAAGTCTCTCTTCTTTAAAATTTGGAAATACATTTTATTTATCCAACAATCAATAATTAAATTAATTCAATTTAATTAAGCTCTTTGCACTGTTGGGGATGTAAAACCAGTCAAAACAACAAATACAATGCACTCTTCTCAGTGTCTTCTGAACATTCCTAGGAAGAGAACTCTGACCTTGCTGGATATCAAATTTCCATAAAAAGGGCATTTCCCCTTCCTCCCTCCTTTGCAATCGGAGAAAAAAGAATATTTATTTCCCTTCATATGCATCAGGATGTGAACACAAGAATCCTTCACCTCTATGCATACATTTCTCTTACTATTTTTAACCTGGTGATAAATTTAAATGAAGTTTGGTGCAGGGATAGGGAGTTCAAAGATACTGTCTTGCATGATTCAAGAAAATAAGCAGCTAGAAAGAGGAAAAAAAATTCCTTATTAACTCCTGCATTGTAGGAAAACAAACTGTGAGCCCAACTCTTGCTATATATTAGAGAGTCCACAGAACAGAGAGCCCTCAAATCTGAAATTTATAGAAAGCCAAGCTCAAATGACAAATGGAGCAACAGGAACAATGAAATAAAATAGTCTTGCAAAGTCTAAGTGCCCTACGTTGCTGGCAGAGCTGCTTTACCTTCACCAAAGTTTTTATCCATCTAAATAACCAATACTTGAAGAGTGTACTGGGCAAACAGAACCTTCCAAGACTGCATTTCCAACCAAGGTGAGTCAAATCAGAGATTATGTTTCTCTCAGGATGTGGCTTCATGTGAAATTCCTACTATTGCTATCAAAAATTAGAACAGAACAAAGAAAAAAAAAATAAATCCTTAACCATGGGGAGTCCAGTGGTGATATATTCACAGCTCATGCTCTGAAAGTATTTTGAAATCATTCCAGCAAAGTGTGGGGGAACCATTGCCTTTTTTTTTTTTTTTTAACAGAGAAATTTCTGTGCTGCAGAAGACAAACTGAGGCAGCTGCCTTTACCAAGCTGGATGAAGAACTAAATGCAGACAGTTCATCCCATTTGTAGATAGCAAAGCAGCCACCCACGGATTAAAGAAATTCTTCACTGCCTCTAATTTTGCCCAGATGCAAGTGGCAGCTCTCAGCAGCATCCCAAGCCAGCCCAGGGCCAGTCTGTGGCTCCCCTGTGCCAAAACTCTCCAGCCCATGGAGAAGAAAGGCTGTCTGATGGGATAGTCTGCAGGGAAATATCCACATCACCTCTGCCACAAAGTGAGGGACAGCAGGTACCTGAGCAAGATAATATTTTGCTATTCTGGTATTCCAGCAATTGTAACCCTTGATGGACAGTTCTCTTCCTTTCTGTCACTGTGAATCACTTGGAGCACAAAATAGCACCCATTTTCTTCAGCTCCAAGGTTTCAGCAGAAGGAAGTGAAGAGGGAGATAGCAAGAAAAAAGGTGTGATTAACTTTTCATTTCTGTAGCAGTTCACCTGGCCATGCTCAAAATCACTGGATTTCATCCTGTGTCATACTGCACATAGCCCAGTTCTGCAAAAATCCCTTTCTCACTCCCAGTGGGGCCTCAGAGAGCTGCTGCCCTGTTGTCCTTGCAAGAAAAAAGCCAAGAATGTTGGCTGTACTTTTAAACTCCTCTCAATATTGTTTTTATGCTTCTGAGACACAGAAGGGAATGACAAGCACTGGGTAATAAAAGCTTTATGTCAGAAAAAAACATGGAGTGAAAATGGTTCCTTTTGTCCGCTGGGATCAGAGAATCAGAGAATGGTTTGGGTTGGAAGGGATCTTCAGGATCATCTAATTCACCCCCTTGTCATGGGCAGGGACACCTTCCACTATCCCAGGATGCTCCAAGCCCCATCCAACCTGGCCTTGGACATTTTCAAGGATGGGGCATCCACAACCTCTCTAGGCAACCTGTGCTGGGGCCTCACTACCCACACAGGGAAGAATTTCTTCCTAAAATCTAATTTAAATCTATTCTCTGCTTGAAGCCATTCCCCTTGTCCTGTCACTCCATGTCCTTGTTCAAAGTCTCTTTTAGCTCTCTTGGAGCATCTTAAAGAACTGAAAAGTGCTCTGAGTCCTGCCTGGCACCTTCTCTTGCTGCCATTGTTCATATCTGGCAGCAGAGGCAGACTGCAAGCAGCAGATAAGGACAGGTCCCTGGGGAATATGGAACTAATCCTGGTGGCTTTGTTCCTGCCTTCACCGTGGCTCTTTCTCTCTCCAAGGGGAAATGTGTGCAGCCAGCAATCCTGTGGGGGAAAGGAAAGAGGATCCTGAGAGAGGAGGTGATGTTTGGGATTCTGCTGTGTCCAAGGGGGCTCCAGCACCACAGACCTGGGGGACAGTGCCTGATCCTCCCTGCAGTCAGCACAGCCACTCTCTGGCTGGCCTCGAGCTAAAACACTGCAGACTTGAAGAGTGAGCTCAGATGGGTTGAGGAATGAAGAATCAACAGAAGACCAGCAAAAATATTGCTTTTATTTGTTTAGATTAGGATGAATAATAGAGGCAAAGCCTCAGAGAGAGAAGTTTTAATTTCTCTTACTCAAGATATTTACAGAAAATTATGTCCTAGTCAAGGCATTTACAGCAAAAGAAATGGAGGCACAGACCTGGGATGTGGCAACTGATCAACCTGACCCAGCCAGAGACAAAATGAGGACAAGAGCCAGGTCTTCTGGCTCCCCTTTGTGATGTTTGAGCCACTAAGGTGGCTCATCCTTCAATGCACCAAGAACAAGGCTCTTTGCAGCCCCTCTGCAGCCCCTTGGCACACCAGTGACAGGGGCAGTGTTTTCACACACAGTACTCCAAGCTCCAATGAGGAGCCAGCAAAAATCCCTGTGTGCTAATCACTACCCTTCCTGTCCTAACAATTACCCTGCCAGCAATTCTGATCCCTAAGGGTCCATCCTGGGGCAGGGATTTTGTATCTGTTTCCTTCCTGCAGCATTCTTTTTGTTATTAATTGCTGATGGCTGAAGGGAAGAGTTAACTCTGAGGATTTGTAGGCATTAATTTTTCATCTGATTATTAATATGCTTGCAGCAGGTGTTGGACATTTTCTATTTTAGTGGTCTCAGAGAATGGCAAAGGATCTAAGAACCACTTATCTTCATTTAAACCTCTGCCTGATGGGGAGAGGGGGAATAGAGAAGAGGTTGGACAGAACTGCAGTATATTTGTAGTGTTCTTTGTTTCTAACTCTGTAATTGTGAAGACTTTATCTCATTTATAATCATGTTCGACTTTATTCCTTTCTCTCCTGCCTCCACCTTGTTTTTCTTTTCATTCTTCTTCCCTTTGCCTAAATGCAGCTGCAATAAATATCTTCAGTGCAAGATATGCATTTAGCAAATATATTTGTAAACATTGTTTATGTGTTATCTCCTTAGTAACTGTTTTCTGTTTCAAAAAGCCTTCATTCAACTCAATGCAGAGCAAAATCTGTGTGCAGTCTGAGCACCCAAGACAGCAAAGAGAACTGTCAGCAGATCCATGGTATGAATTTGCTCTAAAGCCAATGACAAATGTTTAGCAAAAAAACAAAATAAAATATTTGCAGGATATGGCTGGTCTACAGTGGGAAAATCAAGTCATTCTGACTAGCAGAAAATCTAACTTTCAGTGCATAATTCTACATATTCTGAGCAAATGAACTAACCTGTGAGGTCAGTTTTATCTGCCAATCTTTTCTTGGTGATCAAGAGCCAAGCTTGGGGCAGTTGTATAAAGCCAAGGAAGGATGAGGTTGAGTATTGGCAAAAAATTCTGCATCTAAATTGCTGTCAAATATTGGAACTGCTGTACAGAGGAGGGGAGGAGCCACCATTCCTGGAGGCATTTAAAAGATGTGTAGATGTGGCACTGAGGGACAGAGTTTAGTGGTGGCCTGGCAGTGCTGGGTGAGGGGTTGGACTCAATGATCTCAGAGGTCTTTTCCACCCTTAATGATTCTGGGATTCTAACTTTAAATCCCAGGCTTAGGTTTAGACTCTAACCACTCTAGCTGGAAGTATCCTTAGTGTCACCCTAATCAAGTGCTTCTTGTGGATTTTCTAGACATGAAGATAAGTTTTAACCCACTTTTGACAGTCTTTGCAGGAAAGCTCGTGCACCCTGAATTTCTCAGACTCCACACAGTGCTTCCCTCTGTGGGGCTGTTCCTTGGCCATTTGAGTCTCTACTGGAACACAGACACTGAATTAAATCTGCCACAATATTCACTGTAGCAGTTCCTGACAGCAGTGGGACCCTTTTCTTTTGCCTGGCACTAAACAAACTGCTAGGAATGCAAATGACAACCTCCCTTTTCATTTTGCCTTCATTCCTCAGTGTAAGCACTGGATCCAAACATCTGTGCTCCAGGGATATCTGACAGATCTCAGCACTGGGCTTTGCATAACAGGTGAAGCCCTGAAATAGGCCAGCGTGGATCAGTGAGTTGAGCTTCTGTATCTCTGGAAAATCCTTTAAAAAATCTTGCTTTGTGTCCATAAAGTTTGTATATATTTAGTATCTACTTAGAAACGTTCATTCTCCTCGAGCAGGATGGAGATTGATGCCTTTAAAGGCAGCCAGAGCAGCTGGTGAATATGCTGAGTTAAGAGTACCACCAAGAGGCCAGTGAGGAGATGGCTGAGGAGGTTTAGTTGCATTTCACCAAGAGCAGAGAGGCTCCCTTAACACAAAAGGTAAAGGCTGGGAAAGAAAAACTGGGAAATAGATATTTAATAACCAATTGAGCCTCTCTCTGGCATTATTTTGTGGCAGCAAGATTGAAGAATGGCAAGGACACAAGGCCATGCATGCTGTGTAAATACTAAAGCATAAATAATAAAGCAGCAAGCACTGAGAAATGCTTCAGTGAACACCCTGCATGTCAGGGCTTTGCTGCTGCTGCTGCTGCTGCTGCTGCTGCAGCACAAGGGACACAGTCTGGACACACCTAACCCTAAAAAGCCCAGGTCTCCTGTCACATCATCAGTAGAAAATACTCCTTTGCAGGGTAATCAGGTCAGACTTTGTGTTACATCATTGCACAGGGCAGCCACAATTATCTCAATAAACAGCAGCTTTTTTAACCACTGAATTTCCTTTCAAGCAGTGCCTTACAGTGAACATCTCCCCTTTTTTCCACAACAAAAATCAGACCAGCTGAATGTGGCCAGAACAAGAGAAGCCACCAAACTTGAGTATTTCCAAGCCACATACTCAATATGGGTGAGCTCAGCACTGCTCCAAGGATGATGATATGAGGACCAAGATGAGACTGCTCAGCATGTAAGGACAATAGACAGTGGCAGAGCCACTGTTACACACTCAGAGTTAATTAATACCTATTCTGCTAAACCAGTCCCTGGTGCTGCTGCAGCCTGGAGTAGCTCATTATCCTGCACAACTCCAAAGCACTGACACAAGACAGGGACTGTTCCCAGCAGGCAGCTTGGCTGCATCAATCCTGTTTTGGGCAGCAAGACAGTGGTGAGAGTATCAGCCACAGTCCAGCTCTGCTCAGGGAAAGGTTCTAGGTAGGTGTGATTTCTGAGCACCTACAAGAGGCTGAGAAGGAAGAGGAGTTTCCCAGTGAAAGTTTTGGTGACATGACCCAGGGAGTGTGTGCTTGGCACTCTTGGTTCCATGTGAATAAAGTCTATGAACAATTTATACAAAAGGGTGGTTAACCAGCCCATTAAGAGTCTACTCTGCCCTAGAGCAGGGTGATGGAGTAGATAATATTGACTTTCAACCCTCTTTTCTCTGACTGTAAGATGAGACTTTGTGGAAGTGTAAGTCCATTAAAAATAAAGGAGAACAGTCCCCAGATAAGTCTTTTTTGACAATCCTTCCTCTGCTCTACAGTGGAGCTTTTTCAGTTGAATACAAGAAGAAAATACAAAATCACCCTTAGGAAGGACTATGATGCCAGATGTAGGGAATATACAGAATTACTGCTAAAATTCAATACAAAAATTGGGAAATAAACTGATGAAGGAAAGGCATCTGTATTCTGCTTTAAGTGGGCATTGAAGTGTCTCCCTAAGTACACTGGATATGACACCTGAGTTATGTTTGATTGTGCATGTTGTGCACAGAAAGGATCTGATTGATCACAGTATGACTCCAGTGTTACATTGGGATGCCTGCAGGAGAAAAGTCAGATCTCAAAATACTAATCCAGAAATGCAGAATTCAAAAATGGCCAGGTACATGTAGAGGCATGAGCCATATGAGCATTCCTAACTTTATGAGTCTCCAATATAACAGATTTTTTTTTCCTGATTCTAGAAGCTGTTATAGTTCACCTATTCAGAATCATAGAATGGTTTGGACTGGAAGGAATCTTAAATTTCATGCTGTTCCAAGCCCTTGACATGGGCAGGGACACCTTCCACTTGGTCAGGTTGCTCCAAGACCTATCCAGCTGGATTTGGATCCCCTTCCAGGGATGGGGCAGCCACAGCTTCTGTGGACAGCCTCTGCCAGGGCCTCAACTCCCTCACAGGGAAGAATTTCCTAATAACAGTCAAGCTAAATCTACCCTCTTCCAGCTTAAAGCCATTCCCCCTTATCCTATACCCTTGCAATAAGTCCCTCTCCAGAATCAACATTAGGTCATTTCTCCCTCCCTTCACTGTAGGCAAATGAATTACTGTGGCTAAATGAATTAAAGGCATCCAACAGAGAACAAGTGGCTGATATTTTGCTCACACTTCCAGTCCCAGTAACTGTAGCCAAAGGCACTTGGTATCACTCTAGATTTGGCCTGACATCTCCAGCTTGAGAATTACACTGTGTGCTTCCTTCACAACTTTCTAAACTCATGATACACCTCTAAAATTTGACACTCAGAAAATCTGTGTCCCAGGAATCCACCTGGAGGGAAGGATGGATGTTTGGAACACAGGCTTGCTGGTCATGGCCCCCTGACTTTGTCCTGATGGAGGAACAGGTCTGGCAGGGTCAGACACACAGCTCTGTGACAGGGATAAGGCAAGGAACAACATCTGGAATCAGTCTGTGAGGGAAGAGTTTCTGCTCATCCCAGCTCTCCTTACCCCAAAAAAGCCAACAGCAAAGTTCCTACTAACTTCCAAAGGGTCTGAACTCAGCTCTGGTAGCAGAGACAGAATTCAGGAAATCCCATGTCCCCTGTCCTACCTTGGGGGCCAGTGCCTGATGGTGTTTGGGATACACTGGACTTTGTGCATTTGCTGCTCCAACAGCTTTGAGGTGTACATCATGCAGCTCCTCAGCCCATATTGAAGAAAAATTCCTGTGATGGTGAAAAATAAAGAGCCAGAGGAACCCTGGGGACAACAGCTCTGTTTCCTTGCTCAGCATGCCATTTCAGAGACCTTGGAATTCCTTGAGAGCTGAAAGAATTAAAGCAGGAGAATTGAAATGTGCCTCTGTTGGGCGCCAAGACACGGAACGCTTTTGCTGCCTTGTATTTTTCATCCTCTGTGGCTGTTTCAAAAATCTCTTTAAATATTAAAGACAACAATATTTATTTTAGTGATATAATGTGTGCAGTGCAGCGAGATTTCCATTTGTGTGTTTAGCACAAAAACCAGTTTGAAGTCTTTTATATAAAAGTATTTTTAGACTGAAAAAACAAAGAATGCTGATGGTTTTTAGTAACTCAGCTTTCTGGGGTTTTTTATGGTTTCTGCCATGTGGATCTTCTCCAGGCCTAGATTTAACTGGTCACTTTTCCAGACTCCATAGGTGTAGAACTAGTCCAGTAGTTCGGTTTCACTGTCCTTCTATCCCAGTGCCCTGTCCCTAGGAGTTGAACTCAAAGATTGGGACAACAGTGGTGTAAAAAAGACATTCACAGTTCATAGAGGAGAAATCAACTGACACTCTCAAAAGTCCCACTCTGATCTCTTCTAAATTTAAGTTCAATACTTAGCTGAAGATATCCTTACGTTTTTCCACAAATTTGCCAAGGTGTTAAACTAACATTATTGTTTTAGATACAGATAATATTAAATTATCCAATTCTATCTCAGACCAGGTCCCAATTATGAATTTTGTTGATATTCCACTTCATTATGTTTCACATCCTTGCAGTATGGATTTACACCAAGGTCCATACAGGCCTTAAAAATAAAGCCAAGCAACAGCTCCAGGCTGTGATGCCAGATGAATACAAGAAAAATATCATTGGAATAAAATATTTGCTTTTGTCTTTTTTCCTTAAAAATTGATGGCAAAACTTTTAAAGATTAATTCACCACAACTTTCCACTGGAAGGGAAGGAAAGTGATTATTGATATTGTCTGTCCCTTGATCTGCTGAGGCACTTCCTCCTGCATTAGAAAGAACAAACCTAAAAGATCTGCAAGATAATTAATACTTTTCCCTTGCTCCAGAAGGCTTTTGGCTCTCTTTGACTATTCAAGTACTCACTGATACAGTGAATGAATTACAAAAAGCTTTGGTCTAGAATACTTCTCTTCATTCCAAACTTTCTCTTTTGGAACTGCCCCACCATCTGCTCATAAGGATCATCTCTTTTGGCAGAAGAGAAATATGGGGATCAGCAACCAAAAAGGATTGTGCTGCTTGGGGTCTTGTGTCCTTGTTGTGGATATTGTGACACACTTCCCTTGTAACAGAAGAGCAGCAATATATTTATCTTTATAAACCAGAGATTTAGCAGAGTTTGATAGTAAATGGGACAGTGGTTTAACAAGATTGGGTAGCTATGTATTCTTGATTTTTTATTGCACAGAGTACAAGGTCAGACAAAACTGTGAGGGACACTCTCACATTGGGTCATGAGATCCAGAGGGGACTCCCTTATGTTCTAAACAGGGTCAGTTGTTTATGTCTGAAGCATTAGTTCTGCATAATCAGTCCTCCACATCACCTAGCTAAGATTTCAACATTTCACTGTTTATATTTCGAACTCACTGAGTATCTCACAAAATAAGGATTCTCCAGTCTGGAGGAGTAACCTTGAGAACAGTCCCTACTCAAGGGAAAGTGATGATGTGCACCCTGCTGATGTGCAGGAGAGCTCAAAAAGCTCTGAGCTGTCCACTATTTATGGAGGAAAATAACTGATTTACAGTGATATTTGCACACTGACTACAGAGTTTAGCTTCTCCCACACTTGGCTTGAGCCAGAGCTTGACCAGCACAATGTCTGGAGGGGTGAGGGTGCATTGCCAATCCTTGGCCATTGTGATGTTATCTGTCTCCCTCAAAGCAAAGCTGAGTTGGATCCATCACAACCAGACACATCCCTAATATCCATCACTGCTGGTTATCACTGGAGTGTGGCTATGGGAAATAAAGGCTGTGGAAGAAGTCAGAATACTCTCTTCTTCCCTCTCAGGACTATACAGATGAAGATCTGATGCTCTCCTAGAGTAAAAGGGATATGGATTCTGTTGGCAGAAAATGGCTGGAGAGACAAAAACAAAGTTAGGGAAAACATATTCATTTCCTATATTTCGATGCTGGACTAGATGACCTTGAAAGTTTCTTCTAACCAAAACTATTTTACAATTCTGAAATAAAAGCTCCTATGGTAGCATGGAAGGTTCAAACACTCGAGTGAGTTAATGCAGGTAAAAGGTTTCTGTGCATCAGCTGACCTGAGGTAGCTGCCCCTCTGTGTACTTTCATCTCGCAGTAAATCTGAGTTAATTTGAGTCACAGCAGCCCTCTTTCTTTAAAAGAATGTGAATGATTCAAATAACTTCACATTTGCTACAGGCAAGAATTTGTGCATGGGCTGTTGCCACGGAAACCTGCTCACAGATCTCAGCACAAAGGAAGTATGGTTGCTGTTTCATTAATTACTGTATTAAAGCAAGTCACCATCTGAGATCAATGCCTATGGCACTCAGTACACAGTGAGAAATACTCTTTGTCCCAAAAAAAAAAAAAAGTTCTGATCAAAAGAGGGAGCTTCTTTGCAGAAAAAAAAAAAATAATGTTTATTTTACAAAGTTAAGAATTGAACCAGAGTCACATAAATCAAAGTCAAGCCACATTGCCTGTGGATCAGCCAAGTTATTGCCAAGGAAGTCCAAGGCTGGAGGTCCATGGGGACTTGGCTGACAGTGACAGGGGCATCAAGGGCTGCCAGCATGAATCTGAAAATTGAGCCACGAGATGTTTCTGGGCTTTGTAGGTTTTGTTTTTGTACAGAACTGAGCTCTGCAACTGCAGTAGCAAATACAGTCTAATAACCAACCAATTTCCTATAATGGCACTTCATATTTCAGCCTCTATTCATTTTCTTCTCATTGCAGCCAGGAGGTAATGGCAGTGTTTGCTCTTCTCAGCAGAGATGCACCCTGGCACATCGTGCATCTGAGAACAAAGCACAAAATTGAAGTTGGTAGAGTGTAATGAGTGACATTTTCATGGCAAAATGAGGGTTAGCCATCATTCCATTATCTAAGAGCTATCATGTCAGTGATTTCAGAGAAATGGGGTTTGGACCTGAGAAATCTGCTCTCCCCCACTTGTGATGAGAGGTCTAAAAGGCTGCTTGCACCCTGTCAGTGCTGCTGGGAGCCAAGCTGATGCTTTCCCAAACGTGGCTTTCAGGTGAACTTAGGATGTTGTATGAATTCACAAGCCTCAAAACCTGCTTTCCTTCCATAAGAGACTGGCAAAGAGACTTTTTTTGAGTCAGGATCTTCATCTACTGCTCAAGAGTGTCCTGTAAAAATCTGTGATGGATAAAAAGATCCCACTGAGAATTTGCTAAAACTGAGAAATCCAGAGTTATTGTGTAGAGAATCATGAAGTGGCACTTGTCAGTCAGGAGGAGGAGTGCCAGGAGATCCTTTTACTCCTCTCTCAGTGTCAGTTGAGATTACAAATTCCTCTACACTGATCTACAAACAATAAATACAAGTTTTCTATTGTCTCAGCAGCACTCTGGGAAGTACTTCTGGAGTCCTTCAATGAATGAGAGAAAATCACCAACATTAATGCCCATGAATCAAGAGCCTACATGAGGCCAGCTCCTGGTTCAGAAACTAAGAGGAAATCTGTATCTCAGATTCTTAAAGTTTCCTCTGAAACATCCACTGCTCCCTGACATGAGGGATAGGGCACAGCACAAACTACCACTGCCTTACACCCAGTCTGGTACTTCTCACACTCTGATGTTTCCTAGCAAAATAAAGAAAAAAGAGCACTGAGAAAAGTCTGACAAATTAAGTCCAGACTTGAAGAGGTGAAACTGTGTCAGCACAGAGTTCCTGAGCACCTGAGCTGTCCAACCTGGCTATCAGCTAATTACCCCTGCAAGTGTGCCTGGCCAAGCTCCTGGAGAGGGTCTGTCTAAGAATGTCACTGAAATATGTGAAGGGTGAGAGAGTCACATTCCTACATCTATAAAACTCACCCTCAAGTCTGGATGGAACCAGGTTTTAAAGACCAAGTGGTTCAAATTGCTGGGGGAAATAGATCAGAAAGGAATCCTCAAAGAGAAACTCCAGGAAGGAGAGGGAGATGATGATGGTGGACTCCAGTTTGCACTGACAGGAGGGAGAGAGTCTCTGGGATGGCTCAGAGAAGCAGTATTTCCCTAGGAAAATTATCAACTACAGACAGTTTTTTTAAAAAGTGATTGTCACTTGCTTTTGATCTTAAACCAAATGTTTCAGATTTCTTTTCTACCTTTTTCTGCATATTTCCATACACTTGTTTTATTTCTCCAGTCACATTGCTGTCTCTTGGGTCTTTCCTTCCCACTTTTGCACCTTTCCTTCTTGTTTTTGCAAGTCCATCTCTGGACTCCATTAACATTTCTGATTATCTAATTTATATCATCACTTTTTAATACTTAAAACTTATGTGAATTATTGTAGCAGCCCTGAATGAAAACAATCTATTAGCACAAAAGAATTTCCTTTGGACAGTTAAAACAGAAGTAAGCTGTAATTTTCTCACTGTTAGGCAGCTAGCTTCCTGAAGTAAAAAAAGGTTGCACCACAATTCTAATTTAGCTTCTTCCTTCTTTCTTAAGGGATTTGTATGGCTGCTTTTTCTCCCTGAGTACCCCACAGCTCCTAATATACCTATTTTCACAGTTCTTTCATGCACTCTGTCTGTTTTATAAAATTCATATTGTCCTATTTCTTGTAAATCCATGGAGTATCATTTCAGCCATTAGAGGAACAGAGCAGAATATAATCTGTTGTGCTTATCCTCAAGACCATAATTTAGGTAAAAATATCAAGGGAAAATGTGTAGTTCTCAATAGTGATCATTTCTAAGTGAGTGAAACTGGCGCCTGCAGCATTCCCTGTCTCTGTACTACAGACAAAAACAAACTTCAGAGTCTAGTGGCAATTTAGGTATTCCTTTACCAGCTGCTGTGTCTGGGGAGTGAAGAGAAAAGACAGGTAGACCACAAAGAGTTGGCTAAATTGAAGAAAGATGTTTTTTCTCAGTGCACTGCAAGGATTTCTTTGTTCTCTAGAGCAGGAGCAGAGCTTCTGGGCCTTGCAGCACAACCTGGCAATCAAGGGAAGAAAAGCCCTCTTGTGAATGTTTAGCCAGATATCATGAAAAGTCATCTGGCTTTTCCAGGTGAATTCATGTCTTCATCCCCTTCTAAATCAAACCTCAGTGTATTCATTATGAAAGATGTGACTGACTGATTGCAGTGGTCTGCAGTGCTGGTTCCTTCACCTGAGGAAGGCAGACAGCAAAAGAGCAGGTTCAACAGAGTGACATCCCCCTGATCCTAACACTGACACAACTTCTGATCAACTGAGTAGAACACAACTCCACCCAGTATTTCAACTGTCTCTTTATTGACTAGAATAGGAGCCCTGGCAATTTAGAATGATGTAATGTACACAGTGGAAGCAACTGAATTTGGGGAACATAAATGCAAGTCCATAGACATTTTTGTGTACATGGAATAATGCAGCACCATTCAGACACAGATGGGGCTGTTCAAAAGGGAGATTACAGCAAGTGGAAACACAGAGACAACCATCTGTGGGAAAAGCAACAGCTTTAAAGGCAGCTTGGAATTTCAGCAAGATGCACGAGCCAGAACTGGCACAAAAGTCTCCCATCTATCCATCCATGCATCCATGTATCCATCCATCCATCCACCCATCCATCATCCATCCATCCATCCATCCATCCATCCACCCATCCATCATCCATCCATCCATCCATCTGTCCATCCATCCATCCATCCATCATCCATCCATCCATCATCCATCCATCCATCATCCATCCATCCATCCATCCATCCATCCATCCATCCATCATCCATCCATCCATCCACCCATCCATCCATCCATCCATCCATCATCCATCCATCCATCCATCCATCCATCCATCCATCCATCCATCCATCCATCATCCATCCATCCATCCATCCATCCATCCATCCATCCATCCATCCACCCATCCATCCACCCATCCATCATCCATCCATCCATCCATCCATCCATCCATCCATCCATCCATCCATCCATCCATCTCAATAACTTGCTGGATGAGGTTTTCAGGGCCAATGGAAAAGAGTTTTTTGTTTTGGTTTTTGGTTTTTTTTCCACTTGACCCAAAGTAAGCTGAAACAAATTCCCTGTGAAAATCTATTTTTCACTCAATAGCACCTTGTTGTCCCTGAGGTAGACAAGTCAAGTCTTGTTTCATACAATCCTTACTATAAACACAGGAGCTTGCACTGAGACAGAGAAGACAAAGGGAAGAATAAAGACTCATTTGGGCACAAAAGTCTCTGTTACAGTAATGCCACCTAAAGTCAAGGCTCTGCTGTGTAGGGACTGTTTAAAATATAACAGAACATCATAATCTGAAACTTTATATCTGTAAATGAAACAGGGGTCCAAACACAAGGGTCTGTATCTAAATATTGTAGGGATGGAGGGAGATGTGGGGTAATAGGATGGGTGAGGACAAACTGCAGAAAGAGACCACCAATACTGACAATCTAAAGGGATATCCAAAGTTCTCAGCAAAAGAAAGAATTATTTCAAAAATTCCTTGTATGCCATTAGTGAAGAAGATAATAGTGGCATTGACTTTTCCTAATACTGCTTTAAAAAAAAACCCAAGATAATAAAGAAACAATTTTTATTGGGAAAGTCACAAAGAATAATATAAATAGTAGGGGAATATATTATATAATGAATTGTCATTAGACAAATGAACTTACAGAGAAGAAAAACCTGATAAATAACTTGTATTTACATCCACATATAGAATTCATAGACAGACCCAAATATATATATATATATATATATATATATATATATATATATATATATATCTTTGCTTACCTTTCTGACAAAAACTCTACAGACTGCAATTGCTAAAAGATACTGTGAAAAGAAATTGGTCATAAATGGATATAAATTCTGACATGAGATATTACCAGGTTTATCTAAAGGTGGTAATAACAGCTTACACCCCATTTGCATATTCTCAGCTTTCCTGCTGACTTGTCAAGCAGATACAGGAAGCATCAAATCACTAATTTGAGGGATAAAATAGCAAAAGCTAAATAGGGAGGGAGGGATGAATAAGAAAAGACACAGAGGAGATGAATGCCTCACAAAAACCTAACATTTGAGTAGTTACCTGGAGTTCTGGTGTCCTTGAACTTGCTGACAGTTTCCCAGGCACTGCAAATTGTTTACCTGCTACTGTTCAAAATAGAACATCATAATCTGAAATTTTATATCCATAAATAAAACAGGGATTCAAACACAGGGGTTTGTATCTAAATATTGTAGGGGTGGAGAGAGATGTGGGGTAATAGGATGGGTGAGGACAAACTGCAGAGAGAGACCACCAAGACTGACAATCTAAAGGGATGTCCAAAGTTCTTAGCAAAAGAAAGCAAAATTAAATTTTTAATTTTTATTTTTTAATTTTAAAAAAATTAAGATTTTAGTAAAAAAAATTCAATAGTTACCTGCAGCTCTGCTGTCCTTGAACTTGCTGACAGTTTCACAGGCACTGCAAATTGTTTTCCTGCCACTGTGCTTTGCTGGATCCAAAGAGAAATGAGGCCATGGCCATGTTCAGGTGGGAGACTCTGTGAGGAGGTTTTCACAGAGGATGTGACATCCTGGGTGCAGCATTGTGCTGGGTGGACCCTAGCTGAGTACCAGGCGCTCACCAAAGCTTCTCTCTCCCCTCTTCAGGTGGACAGGGAAAGGAAATCAGGGTAAAGGCAGGGAAGGATCCCTCAGGAACTGTGAGCATGGGCAAAACAGACTCCACTGAGAGAAATCAGTTTGATTTATTATCAGTCAGACCAGAGGAGTATAATCCAACCTTAAAAATGCCTTTCCCCACTCCTCCCTTCATCCCAGGCTCAGCTTCACTCCAGATTTCTCTACCTTTCCTTATTTCAGTGGCATAGAGGAAGGGAAAGGGACATTATGGTCAGTTCATCCCTTTGTCTCTGCCTAGCTTCCTCCTCAAAGGCAGAACTTGTCACTGTCTCTCTCTGCTCCAATGTGAGCTCCTTCCCAGCTCTCCATGAACTTCTCCAACATGAGCCCTCTCCATGGGCTTCAGTTCTTCACAAACTGCTCCAATGAGGGCTCCTCCCATGGGGTCAGTCCTTCAGGAACACAGATCCAGCACAAATTCACAAGTTCTGTCAGCAAACCTGGCATGGGCTCCTTTTTCCACAGCCCACATCATCACTTCAGACAAAAGGGAATCTTCTGCAAGCTTCTCACAGAAGACACCGAAGTATCCACCCCTCAACCAAAACCATGGCTTACAGTTCTAAATCAGTTCATGGACACACTGGGCAAAGGATGTGCAGTGAAGGGAAAGACAAGACCAGAGGCTGTCATGTCCACCTTCAAAACTGGCAAGAAGGAGGATGGAGGGAATTACAAAATGATCTGAATTATTTCCTGGGAAAATTACAGATCAAAGCGTCATATAATTTATTTCTAGGCACCTAAAGGACAAGATCATCACATGCTGCTGAGGAGTGAAAGAATTGGGATGGTTATCCTGGAGAAATTAGGAGTTTGGAGGACTTAAAAGCAGAATGTCAGTACTTAGAGGGACAAAGCTGTGATTCCAGTTAAGAGAGGCTGAATTTCTCAAATCTATTTATCTCCTAAATTTTACTTTTTTGCAGTCCTCTGTAAGACTTCTAGGACAGACCTAGAGAAGAGCTGTGACTCAGTAAAACTCAGGGTTAGGGCCCATTTTCCCAGCAGTAGGGCCCAGCATCCCCACCTCAGAGAAATGAGGAAAGGGAAGATATAAACAAGGCAGTGACAGTACTTGGTGGTCGAAGAGAAAATGTCCTAAGGTCTCCCCTTTCTCAAGATGCAATGGCATTTATTCCAAACTACACTTGTTGAAAGAAGAAATTCTAGTTTTAGGCTAAAAATAAATATGTTCTGCTTGTCCCTGTTGCCCAAGGGTTTCTCTCAGTTTTGAGTCTCTGGTCTTGCCTTCTGTCTCAACAGCAAGGGGATAAAGTGTCACCAGACCTTGGCAGATTCATACACATTGCATGGTGTCAGAAGAACAGACCTGCTAAAGAATAAGTGCTCCTGATAGCCTATTGACTTTGATTAGGAAACACACATTAACATCTTTCTTCATTTAAGCCTCACTTGTAGAAGGGAGCCTCCTTAAGTGTTCTGTTGTCTGGGATATTAGACCAGGAATTAAAAATGACAGGATGGACAATTTGGCAGCAAGTGCTTAATTAGGCAATAAATTAGAGTCTCTGAGAGCACAAGAATCTGTGGCACCTCTCTCCTTTTGAAAATAAATCATAATGTTTGTCCAATGTACAACACCCCCTTATTATACACTACAGATGGAGCTCCATGCCCCGTGCTGTTGGTTTTGCTAAAGCCATATTAACAAGGAGAAAACAGGAGTTTATTAACACCATAAGTATTTTCTGCTGATGGATCTGGGGGACCTTCCAACATGCATCCTGTTCCAGGATTAAGTTATGACCCTTCCCCCAGGCTTACAGACCCAAACTCAGCCATTTCATGTTGTATCTTCCCTGACTTTACCGTATATTTATGATTTTAGCACCTCTTTTTCAGAAGGATGAAGAACTGGAAAATGTCTCTCAGGTTCCTGAAAATCCAGTGGGTGGGATGTCAAATGTCAGATCATATGCTGATATTAGATATCAAATTCTTTGGTGGCTCACTGAATTACAGGAGGGGAGGAAGCCAGAAGTTTGTAGTTCACAGCCATGCACAGTCTTGGTTTGTAGCTGAGTTCTGTGTCCTGCTCCCAGTCCTCACACTGCCATGCTGGAATGGGGACAATGTCATGATCCTTGGACAAAAGCATAGGATGACACAGATGTGGTGGCAGGAGAAGAGAAAGGGCAATTCATTGAGCTCCATGGAAAGCAATAGACAATGGAAAGCTTAACAACCTGATTTATCTTTCTCTGATTCATGCACAGTCAAATTTTCAGGTCATTGAATTCTCTTTCAAAATTTTCACCTTCCCATCTAATCCTTCCTTCCTCCCTCCCTCCCTCCCTCCCTCCATTTTTCTTCTCCCCTTTCTTTTAATAGTTTGATCTTTTTGTTTTAATAATTTGTTTTCTTCTGAATTAAACACTATGAAGACTCATTTGCACAACACAAAAATAAAGTTTCTCATTGTTTTGGAAAAGGTTACCTAACCCAAACAAAACTATCTGCTGGATAGTTTCAGAAAGAGTTTTTCTGTTCTTTTGAAACTCTGTGTAGTAAGGTAGAGTGTTATGTCTGCCCCAGACTTCTGCATACTCAAGATGAAGCTTCACATTGGGTAATTCCCCCACCAGTCTGTCTGTAATAAGCATTGCCTTATCCCATGAACCTTATTTAATCTCCCAGAGGAAATTGCAGGCAAGGGATATATAAAATCAAAGTGGTACAGAAACTGTTTTGACTATCGTTTCTGATAAATAAGAAGAACTTAGAAGGAAAAGTGGTGCCAAAGGCAAGAAAGGAGCCAATGACAACCAGAGTCCATCTTTTATATGGAGGGACTGGGCCAATGCTCAAAACTCTCTGCAGCATAGTCACAAAGGTTTTTTTTACACTCTTTTGCCTTTGTGAATGAGTTCTGCTGTGTGTGGCTGCTGAAAGGTTGTTATAACTCCTGACCACACAAAGCCACTGCTCATCTGTGGACCATTTTCCTCATCTCCTTTTGCCTGGCTGGTGTGTCTGAACTCACCATGCTAAGCCTGAGCTCCTTGGGCAGAGCAGGTTTTAATTGATGGGTTTGAAATGGGAGTTTAGAAAAATAGTCTGTCAAAATGAACAACACTCACTCCATGGTTACAGCATCCATCAGTCTATGGATCCAGCTCCACATCTATCACTTTGGAGAATAGAAAAGAGAGAATCTGGAAACACATCAAAAAACCTCCTGCCACTCAAATCATGGTGGATTAATCAGGTTGGCAGAGATTCTGCACATCTCCCTGCTACAGCCACACTTGTGAGGTAATTCCCAGACAAAAATGTACTGTCAAGAATAACACCAACAAAATAACTCAGTAATTAATGTATTTACAGTTTCTTGTGCTGTTCCTTTAGCAGGCTGCAGTTTCCATGGCTTTGCATTATTTATGCTGATGGTTAAAAGGATGTTTAGTGGTGTAAGTGACACACTCCTGGGACAGTGGATCTATTGCACACCACTTGTGTGTGCAACAACACAGACACAAACTTATTTTCCTAATCAGTCAGCTTGCAGGCCCCTCAAATCAGAAATGACATGGGGAGGGGAGCAAGGATCAGATGCTCACCTTTCAGTAAAAGCAACAGCAAGCATCCAATTTAAATAGTAAATGGTGGATAAAAAATAAAATAAAATAAAAACAACAGCAAATCAACACATAGTCCTTCACATGGTTCATCTGTGAAACTTCTAGTCATAGGCAATAAATAAATGTTGGAAATACTTTACTAATCTACAGAACAGATCCCCCCATGCAATAACATTATTGCAGAACCAAGCATGTGAAGGAAGAAAGGGTGATAAGAAGATGGAGATATATATATATATGTTTTGGTCAATACCCCAGAGGCACACAGAGAAAAGAGGATGAACATAAAATCCAGGCAGGTGCACCCAATGCAATTAAGGCATCTGGTCATGCAAATATTACAAGCCCTTATTGTACATTACAAGCCTTGTTACTGCATTTTGGACCAGAAGGAAGGGGAAAGATGGTAATTTGTGTTTCATCTATAAAAATAAAGTGTCATGTTGTTGGACCAGCCAGGCCCAGCTGCACGCTCGGTCAGTGCCAAGATGAATATCTGCCTCCTTCATGGATATTAACTTTCAGCTGAACCTTTATCTGTGAATTATAGAACCCCTTTATCTGTGAATTATAGAACCCCTTTATCTGTGAATTACAGACCTTGCTGTGGACCAGGGCAGGAGTGGGGCTGGTGAGGGCAGCACACAAAAACATGGCTTGCAATTAAGGGGTTAGCAACCAAAGGGGAAGGACTTGGAATTATCCAGCTCTATAAACTGATAACCTGGACAGGACAGAGGTGGAAATAATTGATGCACTTGTGCATTTCAGAATGGAGAAAGTCTGGAAAAGGTCTGGAGGACAAGTCTGATGAGGAGCAACTGAGGGAGCTGGGAGGGCTCAGCCTGTAGAAAATGAGTCTTTGAGGGGACCTTATTGCTCTCTACAAGTCCCTGAAAGGAGGTTTTAGCCAGGTAATCAGTTTTTTCTCTCAAATAACAGGTAATGGGATAAGAGGAAATGATTTATCCTTCTTATCCAACAACAGAAGGTTTCAACTTTAGGATATTAGAAGGCTATTAGAAAAAAATTCTTCTCTTGATATCAGGATAAATTTCTTCCCTGAAAGTGTGGTCAGACATTGGAACAGGCTGACCAGGGAAGTGGTGGAACCACCAAAATATGTGAATGTGGCACTTGGGGAATGGTTTAGTGGTGGACTTGGCAATGCTGGAATCAATGCTCTTAGAGGTTTTTCATCCTTAATGATTCTCTGGTTCTATGGTGCAAGCTGAAGATTACAATAAAAAGAGAATTGTCTGGTTTTCAGCTGTTAGCAGCAAGCATTGAATCTGTCATTCAGCAATCCTTTTGATGGAACAAGAGTTGTTACAATAAGAAAAATAATGAAATGTTGTTTTCAAGCTGATGTTTAGGGATAAGAAATGTTTTGTTTTGTTTCTCAACAAAATCTAAATGAAATGACATATTCTTGTGCCAGAAAGAACAAGATGTTCCTTTTGATCAAAATTGGAATATGGCATTTTATTTTCAGATTATTTTTAACTATTTTCCTTTCTTTCTAAGAGAAAATAGTCAATTCCTAAGTGAAAACATTTTTGGCTAAAAAGTGAAAATAAAGATTCTTTCAGGAGCTGTGAAAATTACATGTATTATCTATTTTGCTCCTTACACATTTTGAATGCTATGTTTGCTGAAGTGAGTCTGTTTACTAATAATTATGGTCTCCACAAAAGGTGTGGGGGGTTTTGAGGATTTACTTTTTACCAAGAGAAATAAGTTGCTTTCTTTTCTCCTGGTTAATCAGTGAACAACTTTAGAATCCTTGTTTTGCCTTCTATGCCTTAATTTCTCTCATCTATAAGAGTGGAAATTGTATTTACTTATCTGTTGGGGGGGCCTTGGAGGTGATAAACTGTGCATGAGTGATTTAAACATCAAAAGTATCATGTAAAAAGCTGCTCAAGCATTCTGGGGATCCTTCCAGCAGGTTTCTGAATGAAGAGTAGGCCAATAAAGTCAGACCACCCTCTCCTAACAAAAAGCAATTGTGTCAGTAGTTGCATCACATAATCTGCTATGTACAATAAATTCAACTTAACCCTCTGTCCAAGCTATTGCCTCCATTCACAAGATCAAATGGAATTCATAATTTCCTTTATTCCTGTGCAGTGCTTGGAAAAGGAAGTTCCTGGGATTCAAAGGAAGCCAGTTGCATTCTGCTGCAGTAATTCTCAACAAATCTACCACAGAAATCATTTCAGCTCTGCACATGCTGAGGAAAACAATTATATCATTTCAGTGATTTATTAACCCAACGAGCAGAAGTAGCACAGCAAGGCTGAGTGTCTATTGCCATGGATCTGGGAATTATGTTTTAATTAACCAATTTCTCTAATACATTGTCTAAGCTTCCTACAGGGGAATTGAAAAAAAAAAAAAAAAAAAAAAAAAAACCCAAGCAGCTGCAAGGCTGAAAGACTCTCTAGACATTTGGTGTCCTTGTTGTGTTTTGGTCTGGCTTAGTGAACGCCCCTGGTGACAAATGCATATTGATGAAGCAAAGATTTGGCTAATTGACACATTAAAGGAAAACTTAATATATTCTGCTGGTGGCAGGGGGAAATATTAAACTTGCTCACAGTCAATTGCTATAAAATATTAAACACAAAAATGGAAATAAAAGGAGAAGAGAATAAGGATTATCTTCAAGTGAATCAGATCTCTGGAATGGGCCAGGATAGCCACTTGGAGCCTGGGAGTTATGAAAGACACCACAAAATCTGGAATATATAAGAATTTTCTACATATGATTGCCAGTAATTATCAACTAAACTTTAATCCCTACACACAAATGATAAAATAAATCTGCCTGTTCTATACGTGGCACATAATTTATTGTATGAACCTACTGTTGATTTGTCTTTGCCTACTAATTAAGCTTCACCATTTCAACTCCAAACTCCTCTGCACACTCTGCTCCTGTAGCTGTCTCTGCAACAGGTCCAGAGTGAGTCCTCATCTTTGCTTTATACTGCAGCAGAACTTCTCCATAACATAAAGAACAGCCAGATGTCTGCTAGTTTCTAAATATTTAAATTATATTCACAAGGGTATATATTTCAAGGGAGGCTCAAGTTGGATATTAGGAACATTTTCTTCACTTGAAAGAGTTTTTAAACAGACTGCCCAGGGAAGTGGTGGAGTCACCAACCTGGAAGTATTAAAAAAATGAGTAGATGTGGCACTTCACAACATGGCATGACATTGTACAGTCAAAGACTGGACTTGATGTCTTGGAGGTATTTTCCAATTTTAATGATTCTGTGTTTCCATGATTCTATGCTATTGCATCTCTTTTGCCTTTTAAGACACTTTTTTCCAAGCAACACAGAAGGGATCTTGAAAATCACTTTTAAATACATCCAAGTGTGGGCTTTGAATAAATCCATCCAAAGCTTTGGGTACTTGGACCCTAAAAACATGAAGCAAATTTTGTGTCTCTCTGAGACTTAGAGCTGAGTAAATCATAGAGCCTGGAATGGTGTCTGCCAAAGACTTGGTGGAAAATACCATAGGAGGTGCTTTCCACAAAATTTTGAAATATTAGAAGGTAACATTAACTTAAAGCATTGACTTCTGAGTTTTTCTCCTTTATTATGGCAAGTTTGATGCAAACTGGGTAGATAAGGAGGAATGGTATTAAAATGGGAGTGGGTTAAATTAGGTAGTAGAAATAAATTCTTTGCTGTGAGAGTGGTGAGGGCCTGGCACAAGTTGCCCAGAGAAGCTTTGGATGTTCCATCCCTGGAAGTGTTCAAGTCCAGGTTGGATGGGGCTTGGAGCAACCTGGGATAGTGGAAGGTGACCCTGCCCATGACAGGGGGATGGAAGAAGATAATGCTGAAGGAATCCCTTCCAACTCAAGCCATCCTGTGATTCCTGATTTTTCTGGCCTTTTCCTGATGTCCAGGACAGACATTTGTCAGAGGTTTGTTTGCAGTATGTGTTCCAGACACGAGATGTCACTGCATGATGCAGAGAGCTGCACAGATGGTCCAGAGTGTGGTAAAAACATTGAAAGAAGGTGGAGCCCGAGCTGTGTGGACAAAAGTTTTCTGCTGTCTTCACTGACACTTCTTTTAGAAACCTATTTTGTTGTAGAAATATGATTACATCATATTTCACATCATATATGATTATATAATATATCACAACAGTTAGCAACAGTGAGCCAAAGTATGACCAATGAACTCATCTTAAAACTGCACTTAACCATTCCTCCATATTTTATGAATATAATGGGAGGTTTGTGCTCAGCAAAATGCTGGAACATAAATCCTGTATTTTAATCTGACGTATTGCTTTCTGAATTAATTGCAAAGATGCCACTGTAAATTATAGAAATTGATGAAGCTGGTATTTTTAGCTTAATAATTTTCCATTGGGAAATTGCATTTACCTCTAATCACAATCATCATGCTCAAATAACAGTATTGTTATTAATAATTACAAAAACAACAAAATATCAATTTAAAATATTAACCAGGAAGCAAATACATATCACATAAAAATGAAGATTGATTAATAATTACAGTACAAGCAGCCAGGAGAAGAATTATTACAAATTATTTTTCAAGCAAGTTCTTCATCAGCAAGCAGAGCTACGGAGGAAGGAATAATTGCAGGCATCATCCCAAGTGACAACTGCCCTTTCCACCCTGGAACTGGACTGAGCTCAGCTTCCTCCCAGCTGTGTCCACACAGGGACCAGGGACAGGATGAGTTATGGAGCCTAAAAAGACATCTGCTGCAGAAATGGTCCTTTTAGACACCCACAAGGGAGGAAAAAGGGAGAGATTTAATTTTCACTGCAATTTTGGCAGTGTTTTCTCAAGGCAGTTGAGTATTTTGTGTGTTCCCACACATGGTCCTGACTCTGAGCTTTGGACATATGAATCTGAGTTCCTGATTTTCCTGACTGTCTTGCTGTATTGGTGGGGAGATGGTTTTTTTCCTCTTTTTTTCTGTCTTTTCTATTTCCAGTTGTGTGTTCAGTCTGTGGGAAGTTAAAACAGCTCCCTGGGGTTACCCACCTTGGAGAATACAGATAAATTCAAGGGATTAGTGACCTTATATTCAAAAACACTGAAGGGAGAAAATGTGACTGTGCCACATCCTCTACTGGATCTTAGATTTGAGGAAAGACATCCAGACACCCTGGTTAGTCTTACCTACCCAGCCAATAACAGCTGAATAAACTACCTTCTGTAAGTGTGAATGGGCAACTTGCCCTTCCTGGTTATGCAAAATGCAAAAGATAAAATGCCCCTCATCTTCAAAACAAACTGAGCAGCATCTCCCAGGAAGAATCATCAACCCTCTGAACAGCCACAGTGTTAGGAAGGGACTAAGAAGGATTTTCTTACAGTCTGGTGAACGTCTCTACAGAACTGAACAAGTACATTTCCTTGATTTTTTCCTTTTTTTTCCTGTAGAGGTAAAAATGAAGGGAGGTACTGTGCACCAGCCAGGGAGCTCTGTGTGCAAAATGAGCTCTCTGAGAGAGGCAAAGCTCCAGCGCTTACTCACACAAGTCTGAAACCCTTGATGCATAAGCATGAAAAGTGACTTTCTTCTCCACACAGCCAGAGGATGTAATTCTGCCCTAACTAGAACCTGGCACAGCAAATTAGTTCCTGCCTCGACATGGGCCTTCAACATTTCACAAGTACGAGAAAAAAAAAAATTTGCTTTAATCTGTATTTCCTCCCATCCACAATTCTTGGTAAACTAAGCTACTGCACATTTTTTCCTACTCATCTCACACTATCCAGGCTCCCTCTCACCTTTTCACCATCACAGTTTTAACTGAAGGAGTAAGTTAAAGTGGAGTTTCAGCATGCTCAGTGTTAAGTTTGGAGTAGCATTTTGATCCCAAAGAAGCAGAACAGTCGTGCCAGTGTTTAGTGGGCATGAGGATGACAGGAGTTTGTGATATTTGTGCTTGGAGCCATGCACAGATAGAAAGAGAAATTCCAGTGCATCCCACCCCAGCTGAGATGAGCATTTGCAGGGCATGTGTTCCATAGAAATAATAGAGAATGGCTTGGGTTGGAAGGGACATTCAAGATCATCTATTGCCAACCCCCTGCCAAGGGCAGGGACACCTTCCACTGTCCCAGGCTGCTCAGAGCCCTGTCCAGCCCTGAACACTCCCAAGGATGGGGCATCCACAGCTTCCCTGGGCAACCTGTGCCAGGACCTCACCACCCTCACAGGGAACAATTTCCTCCCAGTATTGATTCCAAACCTGTCCTCAGTTTAAAGCCATTTCCCCTTTTCCTGTCACTCCAGGCTCTTGTCCAAAGTCCCTCTCCAGCTCTCTAAGCCCTTTTAAGTGCTGAAAGGGATTCTAAGGTCTCCCCAGAGCCTTTTCTTTCCCAGGCTGAACAACCCCAACTCTCTGAGTCTTTTTTCATGGGAGAGGTGTTCTATCTCTCTAATCCTCATGGTTTCCTCAAGACTTGCTCCAACAAAATGCTCTTACAGTGAAAATATTTATTTTTTTTTTTTTTTATCCATCCCCTTTCCTTACTATTTTTTAAAGACTAAGTCATTCAGTTCAAGGACAATGTTCTGTCATGACAATGCCTTCCTAGAAAACACTTGGTTTGAAAACACAAATTACTTGAAAGCAATGGCAAACAAGAATTCCATCAGGCAGTAATCTTTGAAGAACAACCACACTCTAAATTGGTTGATTTTGAAATAAACTTACAATCCTCATGCTCAGATCAAATCGTGCTGATTTCATTTTTATCTTTCTTTGAAAGAAGAAAAAGACAAGAAAAGTCTGTAAAAATGCATTCAGGTGCAATATAGACTCAAATGTTTAACATTAATTGGGCTTTGCAGAAGTTTTAATACTTCTGAGAGCCAGGTCCCTGCTCACTCTCACTCTGTGTGCCTCTCTCTCCCTCTGAGCACATATGAGAAATTAGTACAAAGATGAGGCACCTTGACATCCTAATACACTTCAAAAAATATCATTCCAGTGATTTCCCCAGCAGATGATATGCAATTCCAGAAGGATTCAGAGGCTAAGTTCCTTTGTAATGAGCTTTTTCAGCTGAAAACTTGGCATTCTAACAAATTCTAATTCAATAGTTTAAAAGATATGTGTGAACAGGATAGAGAAGCCTCATAGCAAAGACACCTGCCAGGAACCCTTTCAGTGGCCAGCAGAGTGACTCTGAGTGTGTTGATGGATGGATGGATGTAAGCAAAATCATTTTAGACCACACTGCATTATAAACCAGCTTCCACTGAGCTACTGCATAAATCACCTCAGAAACTGGGTTTCAGCCCAGGCTATGGAAGCAATTCAGAATCAACCTGTCAGAAGGATCCCTCCCTCTCCCATGCAGAGATGGATGTGAAAGGAACCACGACTGATGAGTGCAAACCCTGCATAAGTCACTGTGTGGCAAGAGGCAAGCGTGTGTCAGCAGGGAATGGTCGTGTTCAGAACCTCTTGTGTGTCACCAGCACCTCTGGAGGATGGCTGGATTCCATCAGATCTATGGAAAACATTCATTTTCCAATAGGAAAAAAAAAAAAGAAATTGCTCTGGTCATAAAATGCAATATTCCTGCACAAATATGAGATGCTCTCTCTTTGTCAGTCCCGACAGCTACTGGGGTGACTTAACTTTGTAATTCACTGAAAAGCAGATGAAATTTTCTTTCAGTCTGGAGTGTAACCAGGCTGCTCCATATTCATTCCACATTTATGGCTGGTTTGCTTTGTCTGCTTTTCATCTTCCAACGCTCATTTCATGTTAATGCTCATTTCATGCCTGACATCTTGGACTGGGAGAAAGTTGGTGCTGCCATATTGGGACAGACTGGTAAATATATCCACAAATTCTAGCTACAACCTGGTTCACCCACCAGAGATTTTCCTCTCATTCACTTGCATTTGAGTTATATAATCAAATAATTATATAATGGACTAAGGTACCTTTTTTTTGTTTTAAATGTCTTTTCAGGGAATCAAATCAATCCATTTTCTACTTACAGAACAACAGAAGTAAGAAAAATTCCTGCCCAGAGGAGCTTAAAGATAAAATGCATTAAGGAGAGAAGACTGATGGGGTTTTTTTTCTAATTCCATAGATGGGGAAAAGGCCCACAGAAGTGTTAAGGGATAGGTCAAAAGGTGCACAAAGCTGAGAACTGTGGTCAGTCTTGCTGAGCTGAGTTCTCCATACCACCCAAAAGAAGAGGAATGATTTCTCCATTTCTCGTCTTCAAACTGATACCAAAATAAAAAAAAAACTAATAATAATAAAGAAAAACATTGTTTTTAAAAAAAACCATTGTTTTGCTAGTGAAATAAGTGCACTATTTCCTACCTTTTGGTTTTTTTATTAGTTTTTATTTTTAGGATAGGATTCAAATACAACTGGTATTTTCCTCAGAAATTTCAACCAACCTCTGAATTAGCCGAATGAAAAAATAGACAGAAGTGAACATCAGTTTTTCACAACAGATTTTTAAAGGTTCTGACACTTCTTTCATTTTTCATTGTAACAATGGAGGCACTGGGGTGCCAGTAGATAAATACTCCAGTGTGCTGGTTTCACATGGAAGGGGGAAAGGATGGATTCCCCTCAGGCTAAGGGGACAGTGACTACACTAAAATTCCTTTAAACTGTGAAATATATTTGGGGAGGTTTGGATGCTTGAGAAGAAGACTTTTAGCCTCGAGGAAATGGAGCTCTCTCTCTCTGTTCTAAGGACAGAGACATTTGATAGAGAAGGAGATGAAGAGAATTTTGTTTTTCAGCAGCCTGCCTTTAAAAGTAGTACCCCATGTGTGCATCATAACCCATAACACGGCTCTGGAAGGACTGTGAAAAATGGGAGGAGAGTCATAATCTGCAATATTTTCCTTGGCGGATGTAGATTGTAAAGGCTAAGACACCCCCTAAGTCATAACTAAAAAATTACCTTTTTTCTCTTAAGTGAACTGAACTGATTATTTGGGTGGATAACTGATTGAAGTGTTTTCTGTATAATGTTAAGGGATGTAGAATAAGGGGAGGAGGGAACAATCTAGGAATCTTATTCTGAAATTTTTTTTGTGTTATTAATAAATTTCTGCTTATACCCTTTTAAGTTTTGAGCCTGTTATGTCTCTACTCCTAAATCCTATCTCTAAAAGAAATTAAATATATTAAAATTGGCAAACCCAAGTCACACCATGACATCCTCCTAATTTTTCTGCAGATCACAAAAACAGTAGGAGGCATGCACAGAAACAGGAATCATTCCAAATGGAAATGTTCTCCTTGCCCACTGAATCTGAATTTCTTCAGTTTTGCCCAAAAAGAAATATTTTGTACATTGCAACTCCTAAATTAGAGTCCTAGGTTCAGTTTATTAAAGAAGAACCTATATATGCAAAATTCTGGGCACCTGATGTTTGCATTACTTCTGTGTCTTCAGTCCTGCATGTCTTGATGAGAAAGATGATTTAGCTATTGGTACCAATTCTCTTTTATAAGGAACATTTCAACACAAAGCTTTAACACATAATCTTAAAAGCTTGAGAACTGATTCTGCAGGGTCAACTGTAAGGAGCCATTTCAAAAGGGTGCAAAAAGGTCAGCTTCTGTCTCAGGGCTTGGTTTCAATGAATTTTGTGACCTCAGTTAAATCTCTCCAACACGAAATGCCTTTCTTGCTGCCTTGCTGAGTGGGGTTAGCAGCACACACCATAACCTTCACTGAGAGATTGTGAGGACAGGTCCATGAATCTCTTGGAAAAGAGAGTGGTGAGAGCAACTAAAAGATGCTGTAAAACCACAAGCCAGTGAGTCAGATTATTCCCAAAGATCTGCTAGTCCTGCAGTGCTGACCTTTTCAGAGCCACTGCTTCCCCCCACAGCCTTCCCTGCACTGTCCTGCCCTTGAGGTCTTTCACCACCACCTACCACGTTCCCTTGATGGAGATTTGGCTGCCTGGTACCACAGCTGAGCTTGGTTTCTCCCCAGACTGAGCTGTTCACTGCAGGCAGCAGACACAAATCAAAGATGCTCAGCAGCAGAAACAAACCTGGACCTGGTGGCAGCAAAAGTTTGGGGTTGTGCCCCAGGAAGGGAGTAAGAAGTGGAAAACTACTGACAAGTCCTAAAGGGTTCAGCATGTGATGTCCACCAGCAGAAACAGTACCAGGGCAATTTCCACTGTGATTCTACATTCTTTTTGTAATTTTTGTCTCCATTGGCAATTGTGACATGCTCTTGCACATCTCCAGAAGACTGAAATGGAGAGAACTCCCAGCTGAACCTCTCACACCATGACAAAGTCCCTCCCTCACTGACTTGACTGGTTTTCTCTGTGTTGTGCTTCCAGAGGGAAGCAAATATCTTGTGTTCTGGTCTCTGACCCTTGGCTGTGTATCTTTGCTCTAGGTTTTGTGAAGTTCCATTTGTCATCCCTCCAAAAGAGAAGATCCTTTAATCAGAGAATACAATATCCAGAGTTGGAAGGGACACAGGAGGATCACTGAGTCCAATGCCTGCCAATACTGTTGGCTTCCAGATCTAGCAGGACAGAAATTGCAACCTGCTTTACAGAGACAAAACTCATTATACACAGGAAAAGTCTCATTTTGTTACTCTGTTTTTCCAATAAGAAGTCACTCTGCTCTCTCTGGGTAGAAAAGAACTTCCCAACCAGTGACAGATCCAAGTTGCAACAGTGAGAGCTTTTAAACAGTGTCATTCACTTTTCAGGCCTGCAGCAGAGCAATATGTGTATAGCTATACATAAAGATAAACATATTTGGGTATAGATCAATATCACAGAATCACAGAATCATAGAATAAAAGAACAGTTTGGGTTGGAACAGACCTTCAAGATCATCTCCTTCCAGCCCCCCTACCATGGGCAGGGACACCTCCCACTATCCCAGGTTGCTCCAAGCCCTCTGCAGCCTTGGACACTTCCAGGGATGGGGCATCCACAGTTTCTCTGGGTAACCTGTGCCAAGGCCTCACCACCTTCACACGGAAAAATTTCCTCCTAATATCTAATCCAACCCTACTCTGTTTCAATTTGAAACCATTCTCTATCTGTCTCCAATTCCCTTTGCACTTCCCTCCACAATGAAGGGTATCTCCAGCTCTCCAAAGTGGGTCAAGGACAATTCTCTGTCTGTCTCTCTGTCTAAATCAGGATTAAAATTAAAGCCTCAGAGATGCCTTTTGGATAACCTGTGTAAGTCCCACTGGACAATGCCAAGTAGAGAAGCTGCCTGACAAAGTGAGGAGACTCACACAGTGTCTGATCTTCAGGAGCTGGACAGTAAATTGAAATAAATGAGATCTCAGCTCCTGGAGTCACAGAGATATTTGTTATACTCCAAGAAGCTCACTGGTACTGCCTGGAGACTACCTGTGAATGACCAGGCTTTGACATCTTGGTTTGGAGTGAAACATTCTTGATTATGGATTTTTTTTACCATAATACTGAGTTATTTCAGCTGAGATTAAGGCCTGGGAGATCAATAGACAGACAGACAAGGTGATGTTGGAGTAATTTTAAAGAGAAATTGTCTAAAGCATCATATGTATTTGAGAGCTTAATCCCCCTCTCCAAAAAACATTTGAGGCTTTGTCTAGGGGACCATAATGCTTCAAACATCTGCTCTTTATTGCCCATTATGAGCTCCAAGTTGGGATCCTGAACTTCACACACACAAATTGCTGCTGGGATTATCACATGGGCATTCCATGGGCCCCAGGCAGTGATGGTTTTCAGGGTGCAGCATTCCCTGTGGGTTTCCCTCATTCCAGGCAGCAGATGTGGCAGTAACCCTCTACCTGTCCCTGGCCTTGAAACTCACACATGTCCTGCCACCTCAGTGCCACAGCTGAGACAGGCATTGGTTCTACCCCTGCTGTGTCTGAAGTGCTGCTGTTCTCCCCCTCTCAGCCTCCTCCTGAGCAAAGATTTCCCAAACTGTGGCTGGGAAGAGGGATAGAACAGGGCAGGGGAAGGGGGAATTTGGAGACAAGGGCTGACACCCACAAGTTTCCCATTTCTCTCAGTCTCTTTTCTGCTATCAGTGGAAATGTGACCTGTCTGGTGTGTGGTGCTGCCTCATTTTTGCAGCATTTTGTCCTTCTCTTGACTTGCATTTTGCTGAGTTCCCTCTCAAACCAATTGTGTGTCATCCACATATGTTGGGAAATATGGGCACAGCGGAAAAAACTAATAATTTCTGTTAATTCTGCTAAGTGAGACACAAGGACAGCTTGTTAATGAATGATTAATTGAGATGTAACTTAATAAATCCTCATCTGATCTTGCTTGGATTGACAGCCATTTCTGAATTTTCTTTAGGAAGCCCACACCTCAAAATGTATGTGGCAAACTTTCTGTAGCCATTAAATCGACTGAGTTCAAACATATGAGAAATGAAAATACAAAACTACAAGAAATAAGAGCTCTAAATTATAATTGGCTGAGAATAACCACTCATAAATCTGAGTGCTTGAATTTCTACCCCCATAAAATTTCACAGGTTCTATCCCTTGCTCCTGGTGACAGCAGGTGAAAGTCTGAACAGTTATAATTTTGAAAAAGAGTAGCTAAAGATCATCTCACTGACCTTGTATGAGAACAGAGAGGGTAGAGTTAAGGCACTTGTGACAGCTTAATTAGAAATGCAGGTATTATTCACATATTTGATGTATCTCTTAATTACTGGCATGGGAGTAAAACAAAAATTTGTTATTTTTGTAACTTTCCAGATCTAGAGAGTGGAACAAATTATTTCAGTTTCCTACTCTATTACAGATTTAGGGATGCCCTTGCTTACATCATTTAGACCAGGACTATCTGCTAAATATTGATGTCTGCACCTGACTTAGCTGCACTGAATCTCTTTGCAGACAAGGAACTGTGAGCCATCTCCCAGCAAGGAGCACAGTATCAAATGGTTTTTCATGGAATCCATCCCTCTATCAACTTGGTGCCTCCTCTGGACTTTCCCCAACAGCTCCATGCTCTTCCTGTGATGGGACTCCAGAGCTGGGTGCAGTTCTAGAGTGGGGGTCTCACCAGAGCAGAGGGGCAGAATTCCCCCTCACCTGCTGCTCACACTGCTTTGGAAGCAGTCCAGGACACGTTTGGCTTTCTGGACTGCAAGTTTACAATTGCTGAGTCATGTCCAGCCTCACGTCCACTAGCATCCCCTATTCCTTCTTGGCAGAGATGCTCTTGATCTGTTCATCCCTCAGCCTGGATTGACACCAGGACTTGCCCCAGCCCAGCATTTGGCCATGTTAAACCTCATGAGATTCCCATGGGTCTATTTCTTGAGCTTGTCCAGATCTCTCAGGTGCCAACAGTATCACTCACCTTTTCACCAGAAGCAGATAACCAAAATGGATCAGGTAAATAGGACCTTGGAGTCTTTCCCTCACTAGTGATTAGAAAGAGAGTGTGATAAGGCTCCATTTTCACATTGTATCCGTGCTAAAGCAGATGAACCAAACCCATTGGTCCCACATTTACCCACTTGAGGAGAAGGGACAATTGGTCATCCAGTGTGACAAGCTGTGCTGGTTTCACATGGAAGGGAGGAGGGGTGGAGCTGCCTGAGGGAAAGCAGGGGAACATAAGAGCTGTCCTGTCTCTGGGGGTTTCCCCTGTGAGCTGCGGGGACCAATCTGAGAGCTGACTTGTGATGGACAGCTTGGGGAACCAATTAAAAAGTTATTTTGCCTTCACAAATCATTGGATAAAGTCAACTAGCTCTCTTTAGGTTTCCAGCCTCTCCGGAGGTGAGGTGGCTCTGGCCAGACCCTGGCCCCTGCCCTGGCCATGGTGGCCCCTGGCTCGGTTTGGCTCAGCTCAGCTCAGCTCAGCTCAGCTCCCCTCTCCACATGGCATGGTTGAACAGGGGGATCAGGGAGCCACCAAATGCTCTCCCTTCCACCCCCACCCCGTTCTGAGAGAAGAGGCCTCCAGCTGCCCACATGGATTCTTCACGTTTTGGTGTAATTTTAACTCTTTTAATGCCTGGATAAGATTGTCCATCTCCTGAGCTCCCCTGAATGAGAAGAAATAAAGCATGGAGTCTACAGAAGTCAGCAGAATAAAGTTCCTGATGGAAAGAGATTGAAAAGATGCAACTGATGAGTAGCTGAAAACCTTTTTTGTGGGCTGAGGGGATGGTGACTACACTAAAATTCCTTCAAACTGTGAAATACACTTGGGTTGGTTTGGGTGCTTGAGAAGAAGACTTTTTCCCTCGGGGTAATGGAGCTCTCTGGTTTGGGACTGGAATATGGAACAGAGACATTTGATAGAGAAGGAGATGAAGAGAATTTTTACAGCATCCTGTATCTAAAAGTAGTACCCCATGTGTGTATCATAACCCATAGCACAGCTCTGGAAGGACTGTGGGAATGGAGGAAATCATAGTTTGTAGGTCCGGGCGGATGCAAATTGTGAGACTGGAAACATCCCCTAAGCCTAAACCAGAAAAAGGGACTTTTCTCTCTAGAGTGAACTGAAATGATTATTTGAGTAAATAACTGACTGAGGTGTTTTCTGTATGTTGTTAAGAATGTGAAATGAAGGGAGGGGGAGAAGGAAATAATCTAGAAATCTTACTCTGAATTCTTTTTGTGTTATTAATAAATTTCTTCTTATACCATTTTAAGTTTTGAGCCTGCCTTGTCTCTACTCCTAAATCCTATCTCTAAAAGAAATTAAATATATTAAAATTGGCAAACCCAAGTCACACCATGACACAAGCCCACTGTGCTTTCCCATGAGACACAGCTCTCTCAGGTGCCATATGGCTGGATATTGCTTCTGTTCCAGTGGTGTGGTGGTCTGTGAAAAACAGGAGGGACATGGGAAAATATCTTGGCAAAAAGACTAATAACATCCCTTGTCCATAGCTGAAGAGTTCCTAGGAAAAAAATATGAGCAATTTTTCACGTGGGCAGATAATGATAGGACAAAGAGATTTAGATTAGATATTAGGAAAAAATCTTTGCTATAAGCATGGTGAGGCACTGGAAGAGATTGCCAAGAGAGGCTGTGGACTCCACACTCCTGGAAGTGTTTAAGGCTGGGCTGGATGGGGATCTGAGCACCTGGTCTAGTGGCAGTTCTCCCTGTCAATGCAGGGGGTGGAACAGGATGATCTTGAAGGTCCTTTCCAACCCAAATCATTCTGTGGTTCTATGAATCTTTAAAAAAAATATATGCCCAGAAAGAAATACAAATTTCCCTCAGGGATGTTTGGAGTGCATTGTTATTAATGATTTACAATTCCTACTGCACTGTAATGCTTCTCTTTTAATTGGGACTAAAAGAATCACATTTATGTCCTCAATGTCACTTAAACATGAATCCAAGGCTATGCTCAAATGGATCCATCCATGCCCTCGAGACAGCAAACAGGCACATAGCTCAACAATGAAATGAGGAATGTCACTCCTATCTCCTGCTGGCAGCTGATATTGGCACTGTGTTAAACTTTGGGCAGACTCAGAGGTGGGATTAGAGGGAAAGCCATACAAGGAGTACCTGAAATCTCTTGTTCTGTTCAGCCTGAAGAAGAGGAGACTGAGAGGAAACCTCACTGGGGTCTTCAACATCCTCATAAGGGGATGAAGAGGGGCAGGCACTGATCTCTTCTCTGAGGTGACAGTGACAGAACCCGAGGGAAAGCCTTGAAGTTGTGTCCAGGAGGTTTAGGTTGGATATTACAAAAAGGTTCTTCCCCCAGAGGGTGGTTGGGCACTGGAACAGTTTCCCAGGCAGGTGGTCACAGCATCAAGACTGGCAGAGCTCAATAAGTGTCTGGACAATGCTCTCAAGCACAGGGTGGGGTTGTTGGGGTGTCCTGTGCAGGACAGTGGTCCCCAGATGTCCCTTACACTGCCACAGAAAACACCTGGGCATGTGGGGAAACATCCTCCTCTTGACTTATCAGGACCTTCAGCAATTCCATTATAGCATCAAGCAAAACTCTTCAGACACAGCAAAAGGGAAATAAAGGGGAGGAACTCCCTGCCCTGATAAAAAAATATCATTTGTGCATTTCAAGAACATGTTCTGGGACTCATAATGCAAAAATAGTGGAAGTAGGAAATTTAGGGGACAGGTCAGTTTTCAAAGGCAATGAGTGCCTCATCAATCATTCCACATTTCCATTTTCTTTTTACTTCATGGCATCACCAGTCATTTAAAAAATATTCATAAATGTCACTAATGGATTATTGCTGCATCCTGAAAAAAAAAAAAAAACCAAAAAACTCATTTATTTATGCAGGAAATGTCTATTAAATTGAGATAGATATTGAAATTAATAAGTACCCAGTAAAATGTAAAGTGCACAATTGATTTTAGATCCTCTGCTATATGCACAGCATGTAATTACCAGTAGTAAATCTAAAATGAAAATATAGAAGCTTATGAGATGCTTCAGTGCAGTTGTTCATTTAGATCCACATAAATTCAGGGGACACACATTAAAAGTGCCAGCACTAGTATGAAAGGACTAAGCTATAACTGCAACCTTCATGGAAGAACAACAAGAAAATTCCTTCAATAGCAGAAAAAATATTTAAAAAAATATATAATTCTCATCTGAGAAGGTCACAGTCTTGTGTTGTTGTTGATGATGGGGGTAAAAATGAATATATAAATAACACATCTGGCAAGACACAAAATAAAAAGTCAAAGGTTAAGTTTTCTTTATTTTCAGAAAATAAAGGAAATTGGTACATTGTAGTGCATCTACAACAAGTAACAGCCAAATTCATCTGGTACTTTTTACTGCAAATGATAGTTTTGAAATGCAGTTTAATATGAGTTTTGCAATGCAGTTTAATGTTTTGCTTGCAAGTCTGGTAGGAGGCTTCAGTGATTCATGCAAAACTGCAGTTTGTTGTGCTCTGGTTCCTTTTTTACCCTGCACTTATCACCCTGATATCTGAATTCACTCACATTCTCCACCATTTTTGTAGGCAAAGTCTTCAGTCTCACAGTCTGCTTTTCTAAGCACAACATGGGCTTCTATCAGTGCTCTTTAATTTCTCTTCTCATCTGCCAATATTTTGGGAGGGTCTGTGTTGCATAAGATCAGGCCTGTCCATAATACTGTTATTATATCAGACATTAGAGATGAGTCTGTACAGGAAACAGAAATTTTATAAACTTTGAAGTCAAGAAAGATTATCTTAAAAATCTTGGGGAGTTAAAATTTATGCCAGGATCAGGTGAGATTTTCCTGGCACCCCTGCCCACAGAAGGCAGGGAGACACATTTCACCTCCTGAGGTCTTTAAACCACAGGCTGGTAAAAATCTTCAGCAAAGCTGACCTTAAACATCTGCCAGATGTTGGAGGAGTTTGGCTTGGAATCCACATCCAGAGTGACCTGCCGAGATCCAATGGATGGAATTCAGGCCTTACACACACGTGTAATGTCATTGTAGAGGCTGTAAAGGATTAATTCTTCTTTCAGCTGTTAACAGCTGTTAATTGCTGTCCTGTCTGTACATCCATATCTTCCACTTTCACAGCCTGAGGTATCACCACATTTTCTATGGAAAGGCTAGGAAAAAAGTATCCAAGAGCTCTAGAGTCACTGGCATCTTCACCCAACAGTAGGTTTTAACCATTAGCTGAGGAGATAATTCCCATTCCATTGGCCTGTGTTTAATGGGAGAGGGTACACAGAGCGTATCTAATGGCATTTGGCTGCCACACTGCACAGCTGAGGTTGTCTCTTAGAAAGAGGCTTTCTCTCACTGGTTTCTGGGTTAGAGCAAACACATTGATTTAGAGTGGATTATTCATCCGAGAACATAAAAGGAATTAGAATCTCCAAGAACCACAGTGGTTCCAGTGTTTGAATGGGAACAAAAAACCTTACACTCTGTATCTGCCCTTCATGGAGAGATAATTCAGACACTTAAAATATGAATAATAGGCTTGGTGTCTATGAATGCAGGCTTCTGAATATTTTTAACGAGCTCTGGCCACAGACATTTTATGATCAATGAAATATAAAGTAAGCAACAAGGATCAGCTATTCTTTACTAAGCTACAGTATTTCTCACTCCAAAATTATCTTTGTGGATGGCTGGCCTCTGAGTGGTGATAAGCAGATATGTCAGAAGAAAGAGTTTATATAAAGAGGTGCATATATAAAATTTTCTTTAATCCTCCTGAGTAAACCATGGTCATTCAACAACTATCTCTGAAAAGATGGTAAGAAAAACAATTTTAGAAGGGAGTTATATGTTAAGAGGGTGCCTTTGAAGGATATGGGCAGAGCCACCGAGGCCAGGAGATTGGAGTCTATCTGTGGTTTGTGTGTTGAAACATTGACCAGAATAGTTGAGTCCCGAACTGAAGGACATCCATAAAAACAACTCTATGAACAGAGATTGTGGTGGTGAAAAGAAGGTCAGATGGACTCCATGTATTTCTCAATAAAAATTCTCATTTTTATTGAGAAAAAAATATCCTTAATTGTTCACAATAATTGCATCTTCCTGACTGCTCCACAGCATGTGCAGGATGAGGCACCTGTGAGGCAGCATGAACAACCCATGAGGAGACAAGGGAAAATAAGGAATTCTGTCTTCTTACATATATCCCCATCATTTGTCCTGGCTGGACATGATGCATCACTGAGTTCTGCCAGACTTCCAGGGAAAACATCAGTCTGGGCATCTCTAATGGGCTCTTAGGAATCATGCAGGAATTTAATTACCCCTGAAATCTCTATACCTGACTCAAAGTTGGTTGAAATCCAACAACATTTTTAAAAGATGTTCAGTGAGACAAAATAGGGAACTTGGATAAAAAAGGACAATATCAAAACTAATTTTGTGTGACATCTCCACTGTTCAGCTATCTCAGTAAAAACTTCAGTTATATATGGTCTTCTCAAGTATTACAAAAATTCAGGAATACTTGGGCAGGTGGGGAAGCAAATCTTCCTTACTACTCACAGAGAATTGGAGAATTTAAGATTTGACTTCCATGTAATTTTTAGCCAGTCTTTTCCCTAGATCTTCTACAGTATAAAATATAAATTTGAACCTGGAATTAGGATCTCAGAAGATGGTCAGCAGACTAAATCATGATGGGGATGAAAGACACATTATCATCATACTGGTGACAGAGCTCCCACTTCCAAACCCCACTACAACCACCCAATTTCATACTCTGGCCTTATATAAAACCACACTTTTGTGCAAATTCATTTATTCCCCTTACATCTCCTTGTGTGTCTCAGTCTCAGTCTTCAGTTTTCTCTATTTTTTCAGAGCACTAGGGTCAGATAATTAGGACCTGAAGAATTAGTGCATAACAATCCATTTTATCCTGTTGATTCATAGCAAACCTGTGGCACTCAAATTACATTCTGCCAAGCAGACCTGTGCTGTAGGGGCTGGATAATGAAAGCATACAGGTGTATGCCACCAGCATCCCCACTGATTTGCAAATTGGTCCCCAAGAGACATCTTGGCAAATATTCCCCCAGCATCTGAGGGCTTTGCCTGATAGCAGCTAAAACAAGCTAAAAAGGAAATGCTAATTTCTATATCCTGCACTGGTTTTAATTGAAGTCTGCCTGTTCTAAAGCCAGGGGGATGATAACAGTTAATGTATTCTACACCTGAGAGGCAAGGCACCTTTTTCTGTGCATCTAAAAGACTGGAATTATGATCCTGAGAGGATTATAAATTATAGCATTTTCTCTTGCCCAGGGTAGCAGAGTTTTCCAGGCCTCTTCAGTGTAATTTCATAAGGATTTGCTGTTTTAAACCAGAAAAAGCACGAAAGAGAAAATGACTGGGGTGAGCCAAGAATGTCTCTGAAAAGGACTGACAGTTTCTGCATGGTTTCTTTCAGAAGCAAAGTTTATATTCCATGCTCTCTGTGTGTCTCTGCTGATCTTTCCCCTTTTTGGACAGAATTCATCCAATCTGATACAGAGGGAAAGTTATCAAATTGTCAGAAGTTTAATATCAACTAGGATCTGTGATATGAGCTCATCACCTCTCAGACACATGGATCCTACACAAGAAAGAGTTGTCATAAAGGCTCCTAAAGCTTCAGAAGTTGTAGCTTCATGTTAAATATCTGAGAATGCAAAAACAGGAGCTCCCCCCTGTTGTCAGATAATCAAATCAAGGATTCCTTAATTCCACCACCCAGAGCTCAATTTGTTCTAAGGGCATCACAATTAGTCACAACAAAAATCATCTTCAGGGCAAGTCACCAGAAGGAAACCATAAAGAGATATAAAATAAGCTTGTTATTAAAGCATCAGATGATAAGTGAAGATTCTGCTCTACAAAATATCCTTAGCTTGACAGGTTTGCAGTCCAAATAGTGGAAAGGTGGTGGAAGAGAAGACTGAGGCATGTAAAGATGTAAAGAATCCAGCAAGACACTGTTTTTAAGCTGTCATCTGATTAATAAATCCCCACAAAACAAAATAAAAAACCCAGAGGCAGTGCCCTAGAAACTCTCACTCTGGTTCTCCTGCAAATCAATTTTGTACTGTCAGTCCATGGCCATGGGGTGACAAAGGACAATAAACCTGTGTTCAAACACTAAATACATTTGTAGTCTATGGCAGGAGTCACCTCACCCAGCTTTAGATGACTTCAGGGTAAACTTCTCCATAAGTCACCCCAGGCTTCTTGGAATTAATTAAGAACAAGTTAATAAGATGGAGGATCTTAGAGTGAAAAAATGTACCCATCTATTTCATAGTGAATAGAAAATAGAAATAGAAACACATCTGGAAATCCACTATATTGGAGAAACTAGTGTAATCAAATTTATCCCACTCCTGCATCTGTCTGTTCCAGAAGGACATGTGGGCCTGTGCACCTGCAAGATCAAGAAACAATTCCTTTTCTTTGCCTGTCAGCTCTTGCTGACAAGACTTGGCCATTTCACAAGTGCTCTTTGTGTCAGTTCTGAAGGTAGAAATTCTGCTCTGTGTTGCCACACCCCTGAACTCCCTCCCTGGGTCTTTTATGGCAGCCTGAGGAGTTTTCTTATGCTTTGTCTCCTTCTCTTTGTCATTCAGTATCAGAAAGGTATTTAGTCAGATCAGCAAAGAGATCCATCACGTGAAGCATCCTCCTGGCAGGCAAAGCCATTACATTTATTCTCCTAATGCAGCTAAGCAGTCATTAATATCTGTAATTACTATTTAAATGCAGACTGACTGATTCCTCTGTGTTCATATCATCTGCCGACTGCTCTGAAAATCAGAGTCTTGAAATAATACTGACTTTATCTCATTCCCTTCTATCAAAAACTGTTCTGAGCATGGACAGTGCTTCCATTGATCCTATCCTTACACAGGGCTCATTACGGACATGGATTTGTGGATGTGAGGAAATTCTTTTCATAGTCACAATTGTGTCTGGATATTATGGAGGAACAGCTTTAAAATGACAGTGGGTTTAGATTGGATATTAGGAAGAAATTCTTCCCTGTGAGGGTGGTGAGGCCCTGGCACAGATTCCCAGAGAAGCTGTGGCTGCTCCATCCCTGGCAGTGTCCCAGGCCAGGCTGGATGGGGCTTGGAGCAACCTGGGACAGTGCAAAGTGTCCCTGCCCATGGCAGGGGGTGGGAACTAGAGGAGCTTTAAGGTCACTACCAACCCAAAAATTCTATGATTTTTTTAATGCATGTCAAATACTGCCCTCTCCTCACAAGATTCGGGAGTCCAGATCCTAACTTATAAGTTTACTTATATTTGTGTGGCCAGAATTCTCATGAACAAAACATACAAAATTTGGATGAGTTTTAGATATGTCCATGGTTTTGTTTATGCTTCTGAAAATCTGATTGGATAGGAATTGTCTCTAGCAGAGAAAAGATAAGGGAAAGCTGCTCCTTTACATTAGATTCTCCAGTATATTGGATATTGGAACTGAAGGTTTTAATGAGTCTTTTCTCTTTTCTTTTCTTTTCTTTTCTTTTCTTTTCTTTTCTTTTCTTTTCTTTTCTTTTCTTTTCTTTTCTTTTCTTTTCTTTTCTTTTCTTTTCTTTTCTTTTCTTTTCCTTCTTTCTTTCTTTTTTCTTTCTTTCTCTTGCTTATCTTTTCTTTCTTTTCTTTTCCCTTCCTTCCTTCCTTCCTTCCTTCCTTCCTTCCTTCCTTCCTTCCTTCCTTCCTTCCTTCCTTCCTTCCTTCCTTCCTTCCTTCCTTCCTTCCTTCCTTCCTTCCTTCCTTCCTTCCTTCCTTCCTTCCTTCCTTCCTTCCTTCCTTCCTTCCTTCCTTCCCTTCCTTCCTTCCTTCCTTCCTTCCTTCCCTTCCTTCCTTCCTTCCTTCCTTCCTTCCTTCCTTCCTTCCTTCCTTCCTTCCTTCCTTCCTTCCTTTCCTTACTTCCTTCCTTCCTTCCTTTCCTTCCTTCCTTCCTTCCTTCCTTCCTTCCTTCCTCCTTCCTTCCTTCCTTCCTTCCTTCCTTCCTTCCTTCCTTCCTTCCTTCCTTCCTTCCTTCCTTCCTTCCTTCCTTCCTTCCTTCCTTCCTTCCTTCCTTCCTTCCTTCCTTCCTTCCTTCCTTCCTTCCTTCCTTCCTTCCTTCCTTCCTTCCTTCCTTCCTTCCTTCCTTCCTTCCTTCCTTCCTTCCTTCCTTCCTTCCTTCCTTCCTTCCTTCCTTCCACAGAGTAGGAAATACTTTGCCTTAACTCTGCCCTCAAGTTCTCTCTTTCTCTTTGAGAACATCCTTTTAAACCAACTTCTTCAAATCAACCTCCTGGCTTTTCTCAGAGTAGAGAATCCCTCTGTGTGTTTTCTGGATAATTGTTCCATTATTACCCTGTTTTCCCATGGAAATGAAGCCTAGGTGGTCTCACTCCCACTGTTTATTTCTGTACGTGCACTGCCAATAACTTCTGACCTCATTAAACAAAATGATAGAAAAGCCTGAAGCCTCATAGATAATTACATCTCATGAAGGCAGAAGACAGATCTTACAGGCACTGCCACTGCAGGAAAATAAACAAGCATAAATCTTGGCATAGATGGGAAAATCCACATGGGACAGAGCCTTTTACAAGTGCCCTGAGCACAAGAAAATCTTCAGTCATGGTTTAAACCTTGCTTAAAGCCAAAGCCAATCTACCACAAGACACACATCCTCAGGCAAAGGAATTTAATTTATTCCCAAAATCCTTAAGTAAATTTTGGGTTCATTCTCTGCAATATCTTAATTAGGTTTGTATGGGAGCTAAAAGGCAGTAACAAAGCTTGGGCCAACAAACAATGCACTAAGTTTTTTTTAGCTGATTTAATTCTGAATCTAGAAAGTATTTATAATTTCTTGGTAGTTATTTGTTTGTTTATGTGACTCAAACTCACACAGTGATTCTTTCTCCAAATAACCTCAAATCTCTGGCTAGTCACTTACTTTTAAAGTTAACAAGATTAGTGTACTCAGGTCTTAGCCAGAGTTTTGTAGATTTCCACCAGCCACCCCTCCCAGTCTCCATAGAGACATCTGCTAAATCTCTCCTTGCTGTGCTCCTCCTCTCCCTCTCTTTGAGCCAGGACTATCTTTCCATTTGTCACTAGGATGGCAACAAAGAAAATTGCACCAAATTCTCATTGAAGCCTCCACATGAGGTTACCTCTTGCTTAGGAATTTGGAAATTACTGGAAAGTGAGTTTTCTCAGGAAAATTGCATTTTTCTGGTCATTTAACTTTTCTTGCTGCTGACCTGTCAAAGGCAAAACAAGGGGCTGGACAGACCTATGGTGCTTTGATGGTCTTTGTATTTAATTTCTGCACCATCTGAGGATGGAAGGATTTTCTGTGGAATCCTTTGTGGAACTCAGTCCCAGACCTTAACAGGATTTTTTTTTTTTTCCACTGCTTGCTGCAGATAAGAATTCTCTAAGGTGAGCAGTGGAAAAGCAAAGCTTGTTGTGCTATTTCCTATTGAAAAGAGACAGTAATTGTTGAATAATGTGTTCTCCCATTTTCCTTGTCATGTAAGATTTCCATGGTCTTTTTTTTTCCTTTTTTGGAGGACTTGCACTGCTGATTATTGCACAATTATTACCCATAAAAGATTGCCCAGTTTCTTTGATACAGTGCAAATCACTGCATTTTTTTCCCCATTCACCTTCTTTGATTCATTTTTTTCCTTGCTCAGTTTAAGGATCAGCTATTCTTTCTCCTGTTGGGATTTGCTTTTCTCACCTATGAATTACTGGCTTTATTTATGTGGTAGTGTCAAAGGGTTCACAAATACAGAGCTTGTTAAGATTTGTGAGTGTGTGTGTCCCTTTTCTTTAGGTGAGGACAATAAAGATGATTATTAATGGTGCTCCCCCAGAGCAGGGCTCTAATCTGGCACAGCTTCCTTCAAAGGGAACAGCAGACTGCAGAGAACAAGAGAAACTACACACACCCCTACTCAGTGACCTTTCTTTCTTCTGCAAAAACCACCAGTTCAAGAAAAATCTCCACAGTCATAAATCACCATCACTCACCACTGTTTGCAAAGAGCTGGATGATGTTGGTACATTTGTCATGGTTTAAGGGATTTTGACATGTTGTTCTCCTCTGAATGTTAAAAGTTCTTTTCTTTGTGGTTGTTTCCTTCCACCCCACGCCCACGTTGCAGGAGGTTGCTCAGAAAAGTGACAAAATCAATTGTCAGGGGGGGAGAGGAGGCACGTTGTCCATGCTCCTTGAAGATGAAAACATTGAAGGAATTTGACCTTGACTGAAGGAGCTTCCGTGGAGGATTAGGAAAATAACAGCTCACTAAACAGATGCCAGGTCATAATCACCACTAATGGCCACTTCATGCGTCATTCAGGCACCTCACAACAAAAAATGTTTTCTTTTGACAAAGCTGTTGGCAACCACACATGGAAAAAAAAAAAAAATTAAGGTTTTACCCATTATTTTTTCAGCTTTTTTTTTTTTACAGACTGAGTTACTTAACTTGACTGTAAGTAAATAACCCACTGAAGACAGGCAAGCAGTCCAAAAGTGAGAAAAATGTTTATATACTATGAAACTATCTGTGGATAGTAAGATTTATAACTAGAAGGGATAAAAAATAGAGATTTCTGCAGTACTAAGCAGTTTTTATGGGTTTTTTCTGCCTCAGTGTGGGACTTAAAACACAAGAAATACTGGTTTAAAAACTGAAATCCTGAGAAGTGCAAGTCATAATTGTTCATTTGATTATTCTGTTTTTTAATATTAAAAAAATCTTTGCTGTCAGGTATAAACATTTTGGTTAGGTTTTTATTCATTAAATTGAAATTAAATACTTATTTTTTATTTGACCTGAACCTATTTACAACCTTCTCCTGTTAAACTGAATGGTAATTCATGAGTCCCTGTCACTAAATGTATTTATGGAATATTGGGCTCCAGAAATTGCTCCAGCAGCCATTTAAAAATTTCTCCAGGAGCAGAGAGAAAAATATTGGCCTATTCTTCTACAGAGTCATCCTGCAAGGGGCACTTTGCATGTGGATCTCACAGCTCTGGCAGTCAGGATGATTTTAGAATAATTCAGCTGGGGCAAAGAGAGGATTACCATGGAGTGGGATGTGGAATGGTCTCAGCTTGGTTGTTTCAACTTCAAATCTCACACCAAGGTTACCAGCATCCAGTGCTGTCCAAAGCATGGAAATTTCAGGAGATCTTTGTGTGGAGCTTTTATAACTCAATAAGATCTGGTCATCACAGCCAAAGGTGTTTAAGCAAGTCTTTGACCTTCAACTCCAGTGAAGTTCTTGCCCATGGCAGAAGAGTGGAAGAACTTAGATGATCTTTAAGGTCCCTTCCAACCCAAACCATTCTATAATACTATTTTTTATGTGAAACAGCTTCATTTATTTCAAAAACATCTGAGAATTAAGGACAGTGTCAACTCCATCAAGGTTTCTTTATATGGAGACAAATGGTTTAAATTAATTATTAATTAATTAACACCTTTTTTACTATTGCTTTCTGTCTGCACTCTGCTGCCACAAAAGCACAGAAAAAATAATTGGAAAAAAAATCCTCTGGTTTAATAGGGAATACCTGTTTTGAAGATTTATAATCTATAATTTAACTATTATTTATTTATAATCTATAATTTATTTCTATAATCTGTCATTTCACAGCATTTTCCTGTGTTGAGACAGTTTATTACAAACCCCTCGACCTGCCACCTTTGAAAAACAAACTGATTCACCACAAAACAATCAGAGAACAGTTTTTCAGCTTTGCTTGGCATCACTCTCTTCTCACATCACAATTACTTTAGATGAAAATTTCTGCATGGAGATTGATAAATAAACGATACCTGGCTGAAATATTCACAGTGGAGCCTGTCTAAGCACAGAGTCCTCAGGGGAAAGTCAGGATGAAATATAGCTGTACTATTTACAACGGTGATGCAGTGAGTTTTTTAAGGTCTGAAGTACATCTGTGAGAGAGATCAGAGGTGGAGAAGGTTTATCTCTCTCATTCAGCTCAGCTCCACACAGTTGGCAAGGGCTGAGCAGGCTCAGGGGGGTCAGGACTAGAGGTGGATGCTCAGGTCCATGCCCAAGTTAAATCATTTCCATGAGCCATCTTTTCTTCTTTTTTTTTTAGTTTTTTTTTTTTTTATTCTTTTTTCTGCTCCTTCTCCATTCTGCCCTAGAAAAACTTCCAGTGGAGTGAGATAACAAAATAAAGGCATATTTCTGCATTATGAAAAGTACTATCTTCTCTTAAGATAACTTAGGGCAGACAGATAAAGGCCAGAATTACATCAGCAGTGCAGCCAAAGCCTCAGAGCCACCATTTGTGTTGATCAGGAAAAACCAAGGGGTGAAGCTGAACCACTCACAGAAACTGTCTCCAAGCAAGAGTATGAACAAGGTATTTCCACGAGGTCTGAAAACTCAGAATTCACAAAATGAGGCTCAAAGCCACCTTCAGTCAATGCCAGCTCTGCAGACAGAAACATTTCTGAGAGCAGACAGACAAATTTAAAGGACTGTGAATTTATTCACTCATTAAGATCTGGACTAAAGAGATGCATAAGTCTGGAAAATAGCAACAGTTTGAAAGAAAGAAAATATATTAAAATATCATCAGGCAAAAGCAACATCACCACTGTAACAAGAAACACAAGATGAAATAGATAATGAAACTGAGAAATCATTAAGCAGTGTGAAAACAGATCCACTGTATAAAAATAAATTCTAAGCATTATAGACAATAATTATTGCTCTTCTCTAATGCCCTGACTTGACCTTCTTGCTATTGTCAAGCTCAAAAAAAAGTCCAAGACCAAAATCCACATATTGATTGAGTTGCCTGAGTGAACAGAAAATATTCATATCAAGGAAATAAGGTGAAATCAATGGCATACTGAGAAGCAAAGACAATAGAAGCTATCAAAATCCAAGCACCAATTTGGTTTTGGAAAGAAAAATAATTTTGAATTTGCATAATCTTGAACTAGAATGACTATATCTTAGAGAAATTGGTTAAATTTGCCTGCAAATTTTCCTGTTTCTACTGTAACAATTGTGGTAAAAGGCCAAGTAAAGTATTTCTTGGGTAATTTATTGAAAGGACTTAATTTCATATCTGCAAACTGCATTTAACAGCTTTTGATTTTTTCAAATTTCTTTGCAACTCACAATGATTTGATCCAAACATGGACTAATAGGTTCTGGCAGACTTCTCAGAAACCAGTAATGGCCTTGAATTTTGTAAATTTACTTATTTCATTGTGCATTTGGTCAACACACATTCTGTGGCAGTGCTTATGGTGACCATGAAGCTTGCAAGTTTGCTTTGCAAATAAATCCTATCTAGATGGACATGCATAAAATGTGAGATGAGCCAGGGGAGGCACAGCAGGTGCTCATATCTCTGTGTAATCTAATTCCTGCAATTGATTCATTATGTTAAAAAATAAATATGGAAACTTCTCTCTCCTTGGTGTGCTGCCCAGGATGCAGAGGAACAAAAATCTGCCTCAGTGCCTACTCCAAACACAAGAAGAGTGAAAATGCAGTCACAAATATGATAAGAAGTGACCTCAATCAGCTGCTGGACATTTTTGTATAGGTCTAGGTAAAAAAGAGCATCTTCAGGAGGATTTCAAGACCAGTTCAGGGTTTTTTTTTTTGGTTGTTTGCTGATAGCACCTTCATATGAGCAAAGAAACTGCACAGGAACTGTTGAAAATTAGGCAAGGAGGGAAGGAAAGCCATCAGCAGGGCCCAGCAGATTATGGACTGGACATAGCCAGTTTCTTTTGTCCACACACTGGATAAAGCCAGCTTCTTTCTGGCTTTCCTGATTAATGTTGTGCAAAATCTTTATTTTTCTACTCTCATTACTCCAATGCAAGGCAGTGCAAGCACCCCAGCAGAGCCTGCAGGAGGTGAGGTGTGCAAGGAATGCTCAACATGTCTGTTAGTGACCTGAGACCAGGTCACTCAGGGCACAGGGTGATGAACAAACCCCTGGACTCACTTTATTCTTCTCCAGTTGGAAAATACCACGTCTTGTCCACCCAGGCCTGAATGTAAGAGTCCTGGTGGTCAGCAAAGGGTAACAGAGCAGGGGGGTGTGATGGAGTCACAGCATCAGAAATTCATTATGACTGACATTATCATTATCCTGTGTCAATATCCCATCACTAATTGTGGTCCCTATTCCTGCAGACTCACCAGCTGTAGAAACCCAGACCAAGACAATGGCCAAGCCCTTCCCCAAACAACTTAACATACAAGACAGAAAAGGTGGATGTAGCAGGATCACAGAGTCATGGAATGGTTTGGGTTGGAAGGAACCTTGAAGATCATCTCATTCCAAACCCTCCCATGGGCAGGAACACCTTCCACTAGAGCAGGCTGCTCAAAGACCCATCCAGCCTGACCTTGGACACTTCCAGGGATGGGGCATCCACAGAATCAATGGGCAACCTTTCCAGTGCCTCACCATCCTCACAGTAAAGAATTTCTTCCTAATATCCATAGAGGTGAGGAAGGAATATCCCTGGCTTGTCCAAATTCACTTATCAGTAGCCTAATTGCCATCATCCAATTGTGTATCAAAAGGCATTAGAAAAGAAGAGGAAGGTGGCTCCATGGTTATTTTGCAGAGATCTCCCTCCAAGGCTGAGACATTTGCAAGAATATACAAAGCTGCCTTCAAGGAACCTAAAAATCTGTCAGCAACAGCATCATTGACCTCATGGTTGCAAGGGAAGAAGTTCCTGACAGCCTGATGGGTTTCAACAGTCTTTACAGGTTTTGGAAACAAACTTTAGGCTCATTCTTATAGAGGAAGCACTGGATGTTATAAGGACAATGATTTAATTGCCACAGTGTCTCTTTGATCCAATGGGGATAATGTGATTTTCCTCAGAGCGATGTTGTGAGTGGAAAACCCAGACACTAACAACCAGAACATGGATTTTGGGAAAAAATACCTTTTCTTAAAGCATGATTAAGAATGGGGTCAGACTCCAAGGAAGTAGTGGAGCCACCATCCCTGGACATGTTCAAACACTGAGGAGATGTGGCATTTTGCAATATTACGGGCATGTTGTTATTCAGTTAAAGGTTGAACTTGATGATCTTGGATGTCTTTTCCAACCTTAATGATTTTATTATTTTGCAGTATTTTACTTGGAAATCTGATCTCCTACATATATGAAGTTGGGTAGGCCCTTTGGGGGTGGACACTGTAAGGTGGTGACCTTACAACTCAGGAAAAAAAACGCCTGGAGAAACACAGCACCACTTGGAAGGACAAAATAACGGAGGAGGGAAAGGGGAGAAGACTTTGGAGCTGATAGTATGAGTGGAAAGGGCTGAGAGGTGCAGCTATAAATGGCTCTCTAACTACTGAACAGTTTAGTTTTACAAGCACAGAGTCCTCTGCTGTTATTACCCAGCATGGAGTATGTGACGGAGTAAACGTTCAGTAAAGATTTGGCAGCCCGGCCTCTCTCACAAAAAATATGACAGGGTCACAGGTTTCTTTGCTTTGTTTCAATAATTGGATTTTCTGGGCTCTGAGTGCTCTCTTCTGAGGTGTTAGAAGGGGTGGAGGAGGCAGGATGACAATTTCAAAGGAGCCATCATTTCTGTGCCCGTGGAAATCCAGATCTGCATCTCACAAGGAAAGCTCAAAGGCATTTCACAACTTGCACAATTCCATGCCCAACAGGAGCTAATCTCAGGAGCACCACCAAACTTTGTGTTTGGAGGGTTATTTTTATTTTAATTTGTCTCCTGAGGCAGCCTCATTTGAGCTGAGTTTTTAAGGACAAAGCGGAGGACTTTAAAAGCGTCTTTAAGCCCACAACTGCAATACCTGCTACTACCTAAATCTCAAGTATTTAATGGTTCCTAAAAAATATATTGCCTTGTTAATGCCTGCAGCAAAGCACACAGTTTATGGGGAATGAGCAGTAATGCCCCTTTAGCCATCTGGCCAGCAAGAATACAATGGGGTGTTTGATAACAGCCATTTTCATGTCTGCAGGAGATGGCTGCAATAAAAAGAACAAACAAGCACATTTACAGGGGGCTGCAGTGGGCCACTGAGCCAGACAAGGAACCATAAGAAATTTAATGTAAATCTCTGTGGTCCAATCACAGACAACTCCATTGCTCCCAAAGTCAAATGGAGCTTGATGCATTCGGTTTTGCAGATGGATATTCCCACCCTTAATGAAAGTGCCTGAAAAACCTTGAGGGTCTCTGCCACTATAATTTTCACTTATTGAGGCAATTCCTGGAAGATTTTTAAATTGAAAAAAAAGCTACCAGAAGCCATGGAAATAGGACCAAAGCAGCATGTATGGTGGAACTGATCACCCTGCACTTAATCCATGGTCCTACATATTTCATGGAAAGACTTCAGTGAATTTTGAAGACATAATCACCCAGTCAAAATAAAGCTATTGCAGGGCATAGGTGGGTTGGAGCAACCAACAGATCTAGAAAGGATCTGAACCTTCAGCACAGTAAGATTTGATATGTAAAATATCTTTATTGTGATGGTGCCCAGGGAGGTTTGGACTCCCCATCACTGGAAGTGTCCAAGGCCAGGCTTAATTGAACTTGGAGCAACCTGGTCTGGTGGAAGGTATCCCTGCCCAGGGCAGAGGTTTGGAACTGGATGATCTTTAGGATCCTATCCAGCCCAAATTATTACATGATTCTATGATCTGTGAATACACAGAAGGTCTTCAGCACAGTGATGGGGCTGGAGTTGAAATTTCAGCAGGATCAGCTCTAACCTTTCTATCACTTTGTGTATTATGAATGTCACAATTCCTATCCAAGTCACGTTTCACAAAACCACTTTATTTCAAGGCATACTGAACTGCTGTCTCCTTCCCTGAGCATGAAAATCACATAATATGATTTCATTCCTCTGCCTGTTTGTGCACCGGTCACACAAAAAGTTGGGAAACTACAACCAGGCTTTTAAACACACAAATATAAACTGCTATTAAGGGTACATCACATTTCCTTTCTCAGTGCCTGGATCATAAAATGTAATAGCTCTACAGTCTTTCCAGCACTCAAAGTAAAGTTTTTCCCTTAAGCCCTAAAGGGAAGAAGAAATTGATGTCACTAATCTAAGCTATCTAAAAATTAGCCATGTAATCTAACATAGTCATCTATGCCTTAGCTGATGCAAGGAATGGAGCATCTTCAGAGCACAATTCATAAAATCCTAAACCAGCATGAGAATCAGCTCTGGGGGGGAAAGCCTAAATGGAGCTGTTTTCATGTGTATGGGTCACAAATCTTATTTCATTCTAGAGGGGTCTGTGGCACATTTAGTCCCCCAGCCATGGGCAATACAGGGTGTTCCACACAGCCTTCAGAAGGGTGTGATCTCCTCTCATTGTGTCATATTTCCAAGCCTATTTGTCACCACAGGGCACCTGAAAGGCACCAGATATCCATGTTTGGGGAACTGAATAATTCACCAATTTTCTAGTCAGCAGAATAGCTTTTCCTACTTCATTAACTGCATTAACACTATGCCCATTGTTTATAATGAGATTTCAGATTCCTTGTTTGTCATCACTCACATGTGGAAACCTAAACTGCAGTTATTTAATCTGGGGACTGAACCCTTACCTAAAATTCCTGATGTGAGTGGGTCTGGATGTGGAAGTCCATTTCTCTTTTTGCTGAGCATAAAGAGATCCCAGAAAAAGTACTTTGATTCAACTCCTAATTTCTTAACAGCTAAATCATAGCAGGTATAAATTTGAATAAAGATGCTCATGGTTTTGATGTTCATGTTTGGAAGTAGAGGATCTTTAATTTCCTTTCCAAACCAAACCATTCTGTGATTCTAGGAAGATTTTGGCTTCAAATAACAGAACAAATTCTAATAAGGACAGTGATATAATAAAATATTCTGCTGTTTCAAAACCAATTTTTTATTTCTTATAGCTGTTTAGTTCTCTGTCAACAACTTCCAGCTGGTAATCTCATAGCATTTCATCCATGGGATTTGATGAAAATCTCCAAAAAAAAATTTTTTTTTTTCACATAAAGACAGAAGCTTCACCACAAGCAGAATCTACCACAGGACAGATGAGCAGGAGTCCAAAATTTACAGCTTCAGATGCCAACATTGTAAATCGTAGAAGCAACATAAAGAGTGGAATTGGATATGCAGCTGAGTGCAACAGTATGGCATCAGCATAAATCAGAACATAAACATTATGAAACAAAATATTGCTGCTATGCTGCTTGAAATAAGTTGTGGATTTCACTCAGCTTATGCTTGAAACAGTAAGTGCAGCAGAAATGACAAGTATAGAAAACAATAAAAAGGTGAATTGAAGCTCTAACTTATTTTCTTTTTTTTTAAATATAATTTTCCAGGAACAAAACCTGGCTGCCTATAAAGCAATTGGATCCCCTGACCCTAGAACAAATTACATTTAGTTCAAGTTATGGTTATGTGGGAAGAATATTTGTGACTAAAACTGTTTGTCTTGGAACAGATGTTGAGTTAACCAAAAAAAATTACTAATTTTAAGGTCAAGACAATCTTTCACTCTTTAAGGTCAAGACAATCTTTCACTATTGAATAGAGTAATCTACTACTGAGTTTCAATTTTGGCATACCAAGCTCACTAGTTTGATTTATCTCTTATTTACAAACAGAAACATAATATTTGGCCACTGACTTCTCGTGCAGCATCATTCCAATATCTGCTGACCAATTGAAATCTAAACCCATTATTGAAGTTTGGGGGTTTTTTTTTTTCAAACTCAGGCTGCTGGTTAACAGCATTTTGCACCTGCAGTAAAAAATAAATTTTATCACCTTTTCCAAATAAAAGTGCCTCCACAAATATTTATTTGTATCTTCCACTATAAGGTGCATCTTAGAAACCAGGAGCTACCAACACTTGTGTTAGTTTTGAGCTCCTGGGGGATAAATTTCCTGTATTGGGAAACTATGTTTTTATCTCTGCTGCACTGAATTGTTCAGTTTGGACATATTCTGAGACATAAAATCCAGTGTCTCCTTCAGGACACAATTTGGGAAAGACATCAGCTCCTGAAAGTTTATGTTTTTAGACAGTCTCTCAGCCTACTCTAGTCCTGATATCTCACAGTCCATTATAGCTCAGATTATCTCCTGCATCACTGTAATAGGTCTATATTTCATAAAACACAAAGTTTGATTTCTGCAGTGATTGATAGCACTATTTATTGTGCATTTGTGAGATGACTCTTCTTGAGCTTTAGTGCTGTAATCAGAATGAAGGAATGCTTCTGGTTGAAAATATTATCTGCCAATAAATGCACATTTAGGATGGCCCAGAATAATAAGTTTAGCAGCAGAGTAATTTACAGAAGTGGCAATAAATAGAAAATGACAAAAAATTTAAAATTTCAATTTTTTTTTCTGGAAACCCAACTTGGTCAAATTTCCCAGGACTTAAGAGAGCATTAAATGGGGTAAGGACAAAAAAAAAAAAGAAAAAAACCAAACCAAAAACAACAACAACAAATAGTGATAGATTTGGATGTTCATGCAACAATCTTTTTTGATGTCTATATTGAAAAAAAAAGAAATAATTGTTAAAAAAATTTTCACTCTCTCTGCCCTTCCCATTATTCAATAGGCCACCATAAGAAATCTCAGCACAAGGAGGATTTCAGCCCACTACTGGTGTCTGGATGGACATGGTCTCTTGTTGATATCAACTGCTTTTTTATAAAGTATTTTTATAATCTCTAGAATATATATTTTGGCTCTAGATACTTCAGATCTTTCACCAAGAAATAACTCTTCCAACCCCTTGAGCAGCTCAATTTAACTGCAGGTTTATCAGTCAGAAAATTATTTCAAGGAAGTTTGGTAGATCAGAGCAGTTCCACTGTGCAGAGGTGCCTGAATGGAGAAATTTGAAATCCAGATTAATAGGTCTTAATTAATGGCAGCTTAAGTCTGAGAAAAATTGATCATTTGTACATCATTTGCTCTTCCTGGGGTTATTATCTTACATCATGTCTGCATTAAGTACTTAACTGGTTCATTATTTCATCAACACACTCAGTTCCAGCCATTACCAGCAAATGTGGTCAATTCATGGAAGAGATCTTTAAGTAGAACAGTTGGACAATTCCTAGTCTGTAAATCTTTTCAAACATGTATTTGTCCTGGTTTAGGGCAAATCTGGGAGTGTTTCAAATAAATGAGACCATCTAGCTGATTAGTCTAATAATTAGCATCTTAGAGACATTCTGCAGCTCCCCAGTATTCTAGAAGTACAGCTGAAATAAGAATTTCTCTTTCCCAAGCATTTATGTCAGTTCTTTGACCAGTATCAAATACACTGAGTGGAACTGGATGGTTTTGAGCCTGCCCAAAAACACTGCAGATAACAGGCATACATTTTATCTTAAATGAAATGAATTTTGTGTGCAGATCACAGCATCTGAATTTACTCCTCAGCAGTGCTGTGAAGGTGGGCTGCTTACACTGTACTCAGGAACTGCTCCTTAACACATAGAAGATATTCATCCTTGAAGAAATCAGCACTCTACCATGAAAACTACATGAAATGAAAAAAATGGAACACTCAGCCCAGTAACAGAGAGAGACAGGCAGAAACCCCACATGAGGGAAGGAGGCATCTATCTTCAGGTGTCCAAAGGAAGGTTCCTGTGTGGTTGTGATCCACCTGCATAAATGCAAAGATCTGGAGTCACTATGTCCCACCTGGAGCACTGCACCCAGCTCTGGGGCTCTCAACACAAGAACCTGTTTGAGAAAATCCATAGGAGGCCATGAAGATGGTCTGGGAGCTGGAGCACTTCTGGTATGAGAGAGGCTGGACAGCTGGGGATGCTAAGACTGGAGAATAAAAGGCTCCAGGGAGACCTCAGAGCTTATGAAAGAGCTGGACAGAGACTTTCTCTAAAGGTAAGTGGTGATAGAACAAGGGGGAATGAACTCAAGCAGACAGAAAGTAGATTTAGATTAGGTATTAGGAAAAAAATTTTTACAATAAGCATGACTGAAACCCCCTGGTCCAAGCCCAGACTGTCTGATCAGTGGTTTCCCTGGGAAACAGCTCTTGTGACTTTATGGAGAGAGAGTTCTTTTTTGGAAAAAGAACTTTAATGAAGTGAAAATAACCAACAAGAAGGCATGCACTGTACCAGGAACAAACTGGAAAAACACCGTGTTCAGGCTAAAGCAGGGATATTTATACACTGGGGTACAGGGAGGGGGAGTTAAGGCAGGGTCTGAGGGAGACATCCAATTGGGAAGAGCAATTAAGAATATTATAATTTCTGCAGTGAAAAGTAACCAATAGTAACAAAGAAGAGTGAGAACTTTCTAGTAACAATTTACATAACTGAACAGGGGGATCTTGGGAGTGAGACTTTCACTCAGCATGACTGCAAAGGTTTTCCCACAGCCTTAGGCTGAGGATTTTTTTGGTGCATTGCCAAGTCAGTTTCAGCATATGGCTGCGGCTCGAGGTGCTGAGGGAAGCTGTAAACCTGTGGATCCAATTCCAGGGAGTATTCCGAGCCAGGTTGGAAGGAGCATGTAGCAAGCTGGTTTAATAGAAAGTATTTTTGCCCAGGATATAACTCTGAATATTTCTTTTAATCCCTGCCAGTCTGAGTCTGTGATTCTGTTTGACTTGTAATAAGGTACATCAAAACTCTGATGTTGTACTGGCAGACATCTCATAGGACACAAGAGGCAGAAACTCTCCTGAAGTATCCAGTGTCCAGAAAGGAGATAATAAAGATAACTGGTACAAGATGCTCACAGGGGTAGCTGAGGCCTGTATTTGTTATCTGAACTTTGTTTGTAGTTAGTGGAGCTCTGAAGCTGCCCCAGTTGCTCATGGGCAAGGGATATGACATTGATTTGGGGCTGGCAGTCAAAACATTGGAGAAAGGGAAAGTCAGGCTTTTCTGGAGTTACCTGCAATAGCACAAGCAACACATATTTCATCACCTGAATCCTGCTCTTGTCTTTGATTTTACAGTGCACAAAAGATACAAAGAGTTTTCCAATTCTCCAAAAACAAATCCCTCCTAGAAAGAACAAATATTTCTTAAGCAAGCCCTGGGAAGCACCAGGCTCAGAAGTTACTAATGGATCCAGAAAATGAAAGTATTTGAAACGTGGCAGAAAAAAAGGAGCAGTTGCCAAATTGGCATTTGTCCACACAAACAAGCAGCACTTTCATCCATTCCTGTGTATGTCAGCTGCACCAAGACACAGAAACAGGCAGGGGTTCCTTTCCAAGAGATTTCCATAGTAAGTCACAGATGGCTATGACTTCAAAGAACCTGCTGAGCACCTGAGGCAGCGAGCTCTACGCCTGAAGCTTGATAATGAGGTTTCTACAAAGATACAATTTTAAGTGTTCAAGCTGAAGACAGCATAGACATTAAAAAAATAATAAACCTGAATTGGACCACTGCCAAGAGCTGCTCCAAAAGTGACTCTAACTGTTCCATTTAGTCTAATGATAAATAGGATGGTTAATGGAAGCACTGTACACAAAACTGTACTGCTCAGGTAATTATGTTGATTGAAACAAGTGCTTCTACTCTGAAAGCAAAATTCTCCTGGAATTAAACTGAACCTCAACAAGAACAAGATCTCTGTGGAGATGCAGTCATAAAAACAAGTTTGTGTACTATTTTCCAGTGGTTCTCCTAATGAGTCACTTGCTAGAGTCCACTGGTCACAAAGATGATCATTTTAATGATGATTCATAGAATTTGGGTACACACTGCAAACACCAAGTGCTGCACCAGTTGCTATGGCAGAAAAATGTGTGTGGTTTGTTCTTCAAATAGCAGAGTAAATAATTGCATGACAGCTTGTTCCTCCTCCAGAGGGTCTCCCAGTGTTGGAAATGGTCTGCAGGGAGCTCACCACATTCAACATTTCCACCCCCTGTTTTTTCCTGAGCTTGTGGATAAAACCCTTAAATGCTTATTTTCCTATGGAAAGCTCATTTTTTAGCTTTTTTTCCAAGCACTGGAGACTTGGAGCTTGATTCTGGTCTCTGTTACCTTGGTGCAAATCAGGAGTAAATCTGTTTTTTTCAGGATAACAGTGTTATCAGACTCTCCAGCTACAGAAAAGAGCAGGCAAAAAGCAAATCCTCTTTCTTCACACAGGGAAATGAGGAACAAGTTGGTATTTAAGACAGGTAAAAAATACTCAGTTTTAACAGGGTTGGATTTAGTCCTGCCCCCCTGGAAAAGAACATACACACTCTAGAAAAATCTGTGATTTTTAACCTGGGTGTTTTCTAAATCTAAATTTTTGATATATTTTTAAATTGAAAGTAGTGAAATAAGACCATCATCCCTACAGCACCAGGAAGGAAACAGCACATAATCAAAAAGAATTTTGAAAAGTATATGAGAATTTGAATTCCTGGTAGCTACCCCTTCCAAGCACCCAAAATTAGCAGCGAGAAAAGGAATAAAAAAATCACATATAGAGCTGAAAATCTATTTTAAAGGGGAGGATGTTGAAGGGAAAAAGCAGCAATGTGGGTTAATCTGATGGAGGTGGGCTTTCTCATCACCAGGGATTGATAAACCTGCTAAGGAAGGTAGCTCTGCCTGACAGTTCACTTTGCTGAGGTTCTTAAGCATCTGCTTTATCTGAAGGATCTTTATTCTAAGTAAATGTTGCTTCTCCATAGGGCAGCTATTTGCTTACAGATTGCAGTGCTCATTGTCCCAAAAGAAGTAGAACAGTGAGGCTGAAAGCTAAATCAGACTTGATGCAGCTATAATTAGTATTAGGGAACTGCAAAAGGGAAAACCTTTCCAAGGAGTAAGATACAGATGATGCCAACCCCCTTCACGTGATGGGTTGGAGCCCAGAACCAGAAATAAAGGATCACTGAATGGGACAAGGGAGAGTAAAAATCCATCTCTGTGAAAAAAATGTCATGGCAGTGTCTTAAACTCTTGAGGTGGATCCCCTGAGGTATACAAGCTTTTAGCAGGTTGTTAAATCTCTGTAAAACTCATGTTCACTGGCCATCAATCATCATACAATTAGTGGAGTGCAGCTGAGATTTTCTCCTGCCTGCTGGGTGCCCAGCTCCTCGGGAAGATCAGAATCTGGACAGCTGTGCTGGTTTGGGCTGGTGTAGGGTTAATTTTTTTCACAGTAGGTAGTATGGTGTAAGGTTAATTTTTTCACGGTAGGTATATGGAGCTGTGTTAAGGATTTTTATTTTGTTTTTGAGCAGAGCTTGCAGAGCTCTCTCTCTCTCTCACCCCACCAGTGAGTGGGCTGGGGGTGCACAAGGAGTTGGGAGGGGACACAGCCAGGACAGCTGACCCTGAGAGACTCAAGGGATGCTCCAGACCACACTGCACCGTGTTTGACAATAAATCTGGGGGAGAAGCAGGATGGGGGACATGTTTGGAATTATGGAGTTTGTCTCCCAAATCACTGCTATGTCAGATGGAGTCTGGCTTTGCTGGTGTTGACTGAACTCCTGCCTGCCCAGGGGAAACAGTGAATTAATTCCTTGTTTTCCTTTGCATGCCTTTGCTTTTGCTTTACCTATTAAACTGCCTTTATGCCAACCTGTGAGTTTTCCAGTTTTCATCCAATTCTTTTCCCCGTCCCTCCAGCAGGGAATGAGCGAGTGGCTGTGTGGGGCTGCACTGCTGCCTGGGGTTAATCTACAACAGCCCTTTTTGGCACCCAGCACAGGACTTGGAGGGTTCCAGATAGCAGCAGACTTGATTGGCATATGCTGTTGGAGCTGTTATTGCTGTTCAGCTGTTAATTGACAGCTCCTGTGCTTGTCATGGGACTCGTTTGCCTGTCTTTCCCAGCCCAGTGCTTGTTAGTGGCTGCTCTTTTCTTCCTCTGCTCGCTGTGTTGCTGCTCTGCTCCTCATCTGAATGTGCTGGGAATGCTCTGATAACAGCAGCAGGGATGTGTCTGCCCTGGCAGATGCCAGGGAGTCACTGCTGCTGCTGTGCTGCTTCCCTGGACAGGCTGGAACTCCACTGTGAGCTTGAGTTGGAGGGATAGTGACCTGTGGATGAGTCCACATGGGAGCAGAACACCCCAAAATGTCTGTGGCCATGAATCAGCCCAGCCAGACCAGGTACATCTAGATGTGGTTGTGACTGTGCTGCAGGTGTCCATCTGAAGGGTTTGGGGCCCCAAGCTAAGTCCATGCTCCATCACATAGACCTTGAAGCATCAGTGGCTGTGCACAAGGTCAGACTGGCAGGAGAGCAGAAAGAAATGAAAAATAGGAAAAATATCTATTGGTATCCCTGTGCTATGAGTAAAAAAGAAAATACAATTGGATTCTGCATTGTTTTCGTAAACACTAATGATTAGAAGGCTGGATCTCACAGGTTTTGGAGATATTTTTGGAGCACATACAAAAATGTAGGATAAGTACTCTACCAGGGTTTGCACTGAGCTTGGCAGTGAGCTCTACATGGGTAGGACATAGAGAGTTTTCAGACCTGTCACTGGTTTTGCATCCTAACAAACACTGAGGACAGGATGTGTGAAATTGACAGTTCCCAAATCTGGGAAAGAGACCACACTGCAACAATGATGATGAAAGTAAAGAACCATCTGCTGCTATAGCTTGGGCAGCAAAAATGTTTTCACAGCTCTGAAGGGGAGGAGGAGGAGGCAGAGCCCTGATAGGAACCTGAAACACCACAGTGAGAATGTACACAGAGAGGCAGGAAAGGCTGCAGATGTGGCAGTGCTTCATTTGGCATCCGCTGAGACATCACTGTAAGGAATTAAAAAATGTCAGAAGCTGATGCCTGCAATCCCAGAAAGGAAACAACAGCAGCTTTTCAGCCTCATCATAACATGGGCTCCCCACCAGCTGAGTACAGAGTACCAGCCAGTACAGAGACACCATTCAGACAGTGCACAGCACATGGCTGAGACCCATTGGGCAGAAAGAGCCAAAATGAAGCTCCAGCTGGTAAATGAAGTAGACTGAATGTTCAAGATCTTGCTCTTTGCATCTCTGAGCTCTTCAGCAGCCTGTCAGAGCCCAAAAGACCCAAGGAAAAGCAGGAAGCAGAAGCCACAGGAAGGTGAAGATCATTGCCACCACAAAACTGTTGAGTTCAGCATCTCCACAGGTTTTTAGACAGCAGCAGCTACTCATAAAAGTGAAAATTGGTTCTCTCTCAACACCAGGCCAGAAGGGAACCTTTTGTGAAGAAGAGGTACTTGGCCAAGGAAGAATTGAGCTTTGTAGCAAACACACAGGCAGCCACGCTATGTTCATATTTGCTTAGGTCTGTTGTTGATCAGAGTAGCACAAGTTGTGTCATCTCTGGAAATAATAACAGGATAATAGCATCTTCATAAAAATATAAATTTTTAACCTGTCTCTGAACCTCATGGAAATACTCCAACCATTGCCCTGAGTTAGAATATAATAATTGCTCTAACTGTGTGGTCACCAAGCTTTACTTAGTCATGTTTTGAAATAAATGACAACAGAGAGGACAGCTGAAAGAATCTCCAGTTTCTTCATCCTCTTGAAGAAGTAATACAATTGCTAAGTTTGGAAAATATCTCTGAGATTATCACCAAGTCCAGCTTCAACCCAGCACCCCACTATGTATCACCCTGACTTCTGTCCTTAAGTGCCACATCCACAGTTTTTGAAAACTTCCAGGTGTGGTGACTCCACTGCTTCCCTGAACATCCTGTTCCAGTGCCCCATTTGCAGAAATAACACAGGTGGGGCACACTATTGAAAAAAACACTGAGATGGCTTGATCATTTAAAGTCCCCAAAGCTGAACAAAAATTCTGTAGAGTTTTCAGGGCCTAAACTTTGAGTTGGGTGCTAAGAGCAGATGAAATTATTGGCTTCTTTTGGTGTCTTTATTTCCACCAAACCTACAGGGACACCAGACAGCTGACTTAGAAAAAGCTCTCAGCTTTTAGGCAGCTAAAATTGGATGGTATAATCACCTAACACACTCCCCAGCCATTTTATATATCCAGTCCTGCTGACAGCTGGGTCTGCTCTAAAGCACCACAGAAAAATGATACTGCAGATCCTTGAAGAAAATAATGTCCCAGATAGTGATGGAAAGGAACACCATCTGTAACTCTGAATCTCAATTTTGTTCTCATTAGATCTTCATTATATCAGCCATCATTGTTGTGCAGAGACCTGAATCTATCCCCTCTATATTCACCTGCAAGCTATTTCCTTTAATTGCTGTGCACACAGAAAATCAAATGTATTCTAACAACGCTGATTCATTGGCTCAGCTGTTAAATGCAATTTGTGCTTCTCTCTATACAGTTTATTTATCTATTTCCCATTCCTGCACCATCTGAATGCCTCCCAATCTTTACTGAAGTTAACCTTGCAAATATTTCCCTAGCTCCACAGGGCATATGTGGAAGAATAGCCAAGATCTATTCCCTGAAGCATTCTCCTTAAATGTTTAACTTCCACTGAAAATACAAGTTTACAGGCCAGCATCCTAGGGATATAAAAAACAGCATGGACTAGCATCTGTCATACCAAGAGATGAACTCTTGGCATGGAAATGTCTCATGGGGAAGCTCTGAAGTCAAATAAATAAATTGGGGATTTAGTCTGAATTGGACTTTGCCTAACTTAGCTGCTTATGTGACTGCCCTACTGTCACTAGATAGAATTCTTTGGTTGCTTCATTAGAGGAGTGGAAAGAATATAATGAACCTCTAATTGTGCTGCTGGGGAAAGAAAAAATATTGTTGATAGTCACTGCTGAATACATGTTGATTTCCTGGCACGTAGGAAAACATTTTGCCAGGATAAGGCAGTGTGTTGTGCAAATCTTAGCAAGAGATTTTATGTTACACAGTGTGGCAATAATATCTTGTCCTTATGTAAGATTATTTGTCAGATGAATTTGAAGAGCCCCTGGGAAGCCCTGTGAGTATTACTTTTTTTTTTTTTCCTTCTTTCAGAAATGTCTTCTATATTTGTCACCTTCCCTGTTCTCAACATATCCTATTTTTAGGCTGCCTCAGCCATAAAGTACAGCAATGCAGCATTGCATTTCCATATTCAATTAGAAAGATTTGGTGACACAGATTCCCAGAATTCAACATTCAGCCATCAATTTTCCCCATCTTTCTCTCCCCACAAAATTAGAGAATCCTGGAATATCCTGAGTTGGAAGGAACCCACAAGAATCATCAAAGTCCAGCTCCTATTACAGGTTTGGCTAAAAATCATGAGTCTTTAAATGAATGATAAACATATTTAGTGTTTGGGCAGCTTGTGAGCAGCTGTCTAAACCAGAGTTTCTTAGTGTGTTGTGTGAGCAGAGGAACCAGCAGAGCACTGTTTATACAGGTCCTGTTTTGAGTTGCAAGGATTGGGCTCTTCTGACAGGCTCCACTTGAGGAGGGACAGTCATGGAATCTCTCTGCTCAGTCTAACAGCTCAATAGCATCTCTATTCTTCACCTATTTTAATAAAATAATAGGAAATTTATATCTTTGAAACCTCTGTCAATCCATCAGCTGTCATACAGACACAGAAGTCACCTGGGTGAGCAGACAAAGCACACAGAGGAGACCTGATCCAAACATTTTTAATTTCTGGGCTTTGCCATTTAAAATTAATCTATGACAACTGCAAACCCCAGTGGTTCTGAGAGTTATGAATCAAGTGATGTCAAGTTTTTGGGGTTAGTTTTGACTCCAGAATCTTCCTAGGGTGAAAATGTGAAGTGGCTCTCTGGGAATTTCAGAAGTAGCTGTAAGTGCATAACTGTATACATTTTTAAAGATATATCCCCTTAAAAATTTGCTAATAGTTCAAAATAGCACAGCCTCTTGTTTTGATGTGCAAAGCTTTCAGGTTGTCAAGGGGAGGAAGCTGCAGGTACCTGTAAACATAATAAAAAATGGCTTAAATGGAGCTTATTCAAGGAAAAAATGGCTTAAATGGAGTTTATTCAAGATAGGTGAAGTGTGGAACAAATTTCCCAAAGTTCTTTCAATCAGACCAGCAAATGCATGGTACAAATGCACCAGATGGTGGAGCAACTGTAGGAAACAAAATTATTGAGCTTATATCCCAGTTGGAGGGAACTAGACATATTTAGAAGGATGGTTTTCAAGAAGCACAAGTTGTAGTTTAGCTTGAAAGAGTTTCAGGGTTGGCTATAGAAGGTGTTGAGTTCTCTGTTCCTCCTCATTTTAGCACTTAAATATTCCTGTTCAAACCCAACTGGGATATGAAGGTGGCAGGGAGTTTTTCTGCTGACTTTTGCATAACAAAAGGAAAGTAAAAGCGTATCTGATAAAGGCAAAGGAAAAATAAAATGTAGGAGGAAATAAAAGCTTTCTCAGACAATGAACCACTTGCCACAGTGGAACAGACTCTCACAAGGCCCCACTAAAGTAAGAACTGGCCACATGCAAACCCTGGTGAAATTCCTTTGTCACGGATAAGGAAAACAGCCAAAGTTTTTGAGATGAAAACCAAAAATTAAAAAAAAAAAAAACCAAACACTTTAGCCTAAATAAAAGCTTTCAGGCTTCAAGTCTTAAACTAGACCCTAGCTACTCAGAAAAAACTCTGTGCCTGACCACAGAAATCTTCTATCACACCTAATGAGGATTTTTTTCTTTCTTTGCAGCTGGACTAAAATGTTCTTGCTAGATCCTAAATTTGATCCAGGGTGACAATTAAAAATCATCCTCATCAGAGAAACCTATGACCTGCTAACTGACTCATAATCCAGATCAGAAAAGAACCAAGGTATAAACCACACCAAGACAGACATACTGAGTTTTCATCTAGAGTCCCACACTTTTTATTTTCTCTGAAATATCTTCACATTAATTAAAGCCTTGTCTCTTTTTATCTTTCTGCCACAAAGCATGATCTGTTCCAATTTGCCTCAACATGATGCTGTCAGCAAAAAGAAAAGGATTTCCTTATAGGAAATGTCAGCAGAATTATGTATCTCTCAGGGGAATTAGAATAGAGAGGCAAGTCTTGGCAGGGGAGAGGGAACAGCCACCTCTGCTATCCCTGATGTCCATGCAACCTGCAGGTGCCATCTCTCTTATCTCTGTTGGTGACAAATGAAGTCAAACACTTTCTCCAATGATGTGCAGAGTCACGTGGGATGAATCCTACCAGGAGCAGTTCTGGCTGTTCTGGTGAATTTCTGTGTCACAAAAAGAATGTGGACACCGTGGAAGTGAATGAGCTGCAGCCCAGCCTGCAAAACTCTCTAAAAAATTAACTCCTTGTTAAATCAAACAAAGAATCATAGAACCATGGAGGATTTGGGGTTGGCATAGACCTTACAGATTACCTCATTCCAACCCCCTGCCATAAGCAGGGACAGCTTCCACTATCCCGGTTGCTCCAAGCCCCATCCAACCTGGCCTGGAACATTTCCAGGGATGGGGCATCCACAACTTCTCTGGCAGCCTGTGCCAGTGCCTCACCACCTCCACAGTAAATTTCTTTATAAGATCTCTAAGTAATTTATGAGACTGTTTATATCCTCTGCCTACAATGTAAGTGCCTGCATATAACATCATTCTTGTGTCTCTTCAGACTTCTAAAAATTCAGATTAAAAATCCCTTCCTTCCACCTCTTGTTAAGCAATTATATCCTTTCAACAATATCTCATTCACATTTATCTTAATTTGTGCCTGAATAAGCACTTGAATAAATAAAACCTCTTTTGGACACTTGAACCTCCCCTCTCTCAATTGTGACTGTGTTTGCTCAAAGGAGCTCTCACAAAGTTTTTTGACCTATTTGTGGCCCCATATTTTATCTCAGCAAGTTTCTAAAATTTACCCTTTATTTTCAATCTGCTTTCCCTGCTTAACAAACAAACCAATGCTCTCACCTCACTCACTCTTTACCTTTCTAGATTTTATTCATGGTGCTTTTTTTATATCAGTGAGGGTCCTACCTCCCTGCTGGTCTTTATTTACTGGCAGCAGCAGCATTGCTTCTGTTAAAATTGTCTCTGTGCAAGGGCCAGATCCTGTTATATGTCAAGGTGGATTTTTTTGAGATTTCTCCCCAAGTCTACATATCTGAAATCTGAAAATATCCTTGCCCCCATAGAGTGATGAGATTTAAGTTTTGTTCAACATGAAAGCAGATCATTCTCCTTCCAGCAAAGCTGAAGAAAAATAATAGTGGCTGATTCTGCTTTTGTGATGAGCTGGTTTCCAGACAAAAGCCAAAACCAGAAACTGTATTTTCAAGCAAGAATTTTGTAAGTGGGGGGAGAGGTAAGGAATACATTCACTAATATGACTAAAAGTGTTTTCTCATTTGTTCATGGAATCAGAGTGGTTTTGCTTGGAAGGGATCTTAAAAACCATCTCGTTCTGGTCCTCCCTGACACAGGCAGGGACACCTTCCACTATCCCAGGTTGCTCCAAGCCCTGTCCAACCTGCTTTGGACATTTCCAGGGATGGAGCAGCCACAGCTTCTCTGGGATAGAGTCCTTCTGGGTTACTAACAGCATCTGCTAGGACAATGATTTCTATGTTTAGGCACCAGAATTATGACAGGGTAACAGAAAACATAAAATCATCCTTGCTAACAGCACATCCTCTTGCTGTGGTCAGTTGTCTGAAGACAGAATACAGACATGACTTCAACATAATATTCTGGGCAGTGGGATGAGCACAGCTTGCTGTGGTCCTACAGCCTGTTAATGTCACCTCTACTATTTTCTGGGACACTGTTCAGCAGTAGATGCTGAGCACAGAGGCAGAACAGAAAGAAAATCCCCTGCCCTGTAAAGACTTAAATTCTCACCAGAGGCATGACATTTTTTACAAGAAATCTAGTCATAAAGCCAAGCCATGTGTTGGTTCTATGTTTATCAGCTTTCATCCCCTCTTTCTTTTTAAACAGCTTCAGGCTGATTTATCAGCACCTCTGTCAGCCTTTTGTTCCAAATTGCCCTTTCCTCCTCCGCTGACTACAGAGGAAAACTCATCTCCTAAGGCTAAAGCTAACCTTTGCCAACTAAAACTGGTTATAAAGAGAAAAAGCCATGATATGGATAAGTTGATATGTTTTTAATTCATCTCTGGCTACTTCAATTAGCTGCTCTCAGTACAGCCTGTATGTACAGGGAGCTACATCACTGGCAGAATTCTTGCTGCTGCTGTATGGAGATAACAGACACTGGTTATTTTTTTTATTTTTTGCATTGTTCTTTCTGATAATTCTATATAGCAAATTCAGAAACACTAAAAGCAAGTCTCTGCTTCTGCAAACTCCCTGGGTTCAAAGTGTTTTAGGCTGATCAGATATTCATGAGAGCAGTGCCAGACTGTTTTATGCTCCTCCAAATCATTTGAACTCAATTTACAGAGCGTGGATGTGTGAGAGAGAAAAGATTAGTCCAATCTTGCACCATTAGCAGCTTGAAAGATCTGAGAGAGCTGCGTGTTGGGGGATGATTTGTCTTAGTTTTGAAATACCCTGTGTGTCAGGGCTCCTCCAAGGTGGTGCAAGGAGATGAGCCAAAGGTTAGGGAGGAACACAGAAGAAGTCAGAGGGGAATGGAGGAATCCCCCTGCTGGACATCACTCCTTCACTCCTACAGAATTCACATCCTCTGGAAATGTGTTTGTTACAAGTTGGTTTGTTCTTGATCTCTGATTAAAAGGGGAAATTTCAGTAGAAAACAGTTCTTCACAGGCTTTAAACTTGAAACCAGAAGGATTTAAATGCAAAGAAAGTTCAGAAGACTTTCCCTTGGTATGGGAATTTAATTTTCAATCTGTCATGATATGAGAAGTCACATCAGAGCATTATTAACAGCCAGAACCAAATGCATTTCCTGGTACTGGTTAACAATGTGATTCCCACACTGCCTAAAATAAAAATTCATAAGATCTATCTTCATGTACTACAACTGCTAAATGGTTTAATGAGAAATACCCAGTATTGGAAAGAAAATTTCCTCCTAGGAATGACATGGAAAATGGTCAGTGGGATAACCAGCCACCACCACAAATGTGGTAGCAGCCAGGACAGGTCACTGATTTGATGGACTACGACAGCCACACTCAGAACTGTACAAAAATTGACTTGTATCCACCTTCTTCTGCAGGAATTCCAGCCTGGCAGCATCCTACCCTTGATTTATATGAAATGCACTGCTTCTCAAACTCTGCTTCTTCAAGCACTATTTATAGCATGCAATTTAAGGAGACAGGGAGTGAAGGGAGAAGGGAAAGGTAGGAAAGCTATTTGCAAATGAGTCATTCCCCAGGAATGCTTTGACAGGCTGTCAGCAGAGATCTGATAAAGACATCCAGTTAAAATACCCCACTGTGGTTCCAGGTGAAGGAAGATTGACGTTCTGGCGTGTGCACAAGGCAAACTCCACCCAGGAGATGTTTAAACTCTGTGGGAAGCTTTCATACAGCCTGAATGATTCCAAAGTCATTTTGCCTTTTAGCAAATAATGAACATACACAAGAAGTAAGTTAAAAAAGAGAGAAACCTACTTGGAATAATAATCTCTCCCACCAGCATATCACATCAGGCATGGTTAGAAATGAAGTGTTTTCTCCAGTACTGCTCTTCAGTCTTCACAGCACAAGCTGTCCAATCATTAAATATTCCCATCAGAAGAAATCCAGCACTTCCCATGAAAACCTCCTGATACAGAGCCTACACTGGCCTCTGCTTTACTCCTACTGGGTATTCATGATGGTCTCTTGACTCATTTCTTCCCTGACTTAATATTTTACAGATATTTGCAGTGTTATTGCATTCTTCCTTAGCTGGCATTTAAACCACAGACCACTGCAGGAAAACCCATCAAATTTTCCAGCTGTGTCCCCTTGTAAATGCCAGTAACAAAACATCCTGACAACAACAGTTTTGTCACCTGCCCTGACCTGTTTGTTGTGCCTCAGTTTCCCCATCTTTCAGCAGTGTGCTGAAGACAGAGCTAGTATGGACAAACTGCGTTCCTGTATCCCTGTGAACTTGGCAAATGGATTGGTAAATATGTCCTGGTCCTGTTTAACTTACTGAAATAGGTTTATTTCCTGTCCCACCCTGGTCCCTGGTGCCCTTTGTGACTCAAGGGACCAACTCCCCCACGTCTGTGTTCTCTTCAGGGATATGTCTATGTGTTATTTCAGAGTTTGCTTTGACCTCTTGAGCAGCCAGTTCACCTACTAAGTCCTCTGAAAAACGCAGAATCATGCAATGGTTTGGCACCTTAAAATAACACCTAGTTCTGCTCCCTTGCCATGGTCAGGGACACATCAAACTATCCCAGGCTGCTCTGAGTCCTATCCACCCTGGCTTTGGACACTTCCAGGGATGGGGCAATGGTTCCCAAGCCTCATCACCCTCACAGTAAAGAATTTCTTTCTAATATCTGATCTAAACCTGTCCTGTAATGATTTAAATCCTTTCCCCTTTTCCTATCTCTCCATGTCCTTGTAAAAAGTCCCTCTCCAGCTTTCCAGTAAGTTCCCTTTAGGCACTGAAAGGTTCTGTATGTTCTCCCTGAAGCCCTCATTTCTCCAGTCTGAGGAAGAAATTTAAGCAGTGAAGCACAGCTTCTGGCAAAGTTCAGAGTAGCCAGTTTTCTTCCTAAAACTCTCTTTGTTCTAAACAAACATATGGAGAACAGATTTAACCATCTGCCTTTTTTTCTTTTTGAGTGAAAATACACTAAAAGCAACAAGGACAAGCTTTCCGAAAGGAAACAGGTGTTAAACTTGTGGTCTAGAGGTTTCTGTGCACACTCACTCTTAATAATCCTGTTAGGAAAAGAGACAGGAGCTCACCTTCTTGCCAGAGCTGCAGGACCCAAATTCAGAAAAAAAAAGCAGTGCACAAAGCCTTGCACTTCTCAGCATCTCTGCAGGGGTTATCTGAAGTTTTCCTCTTCCAATTTCTGGTTCTTTAAACCAACTGTTTCGAGGAAATGCCAGAGTGGAGTGCCAGGGATATTAAAGATCTGTCCCAGGATGAAATAACCAGCAGTGGCCACACTAATGGCATTGATGTGTTACAAGCCCAGGGCACATCTCACTGCCACATGTGGCTGTCCTGGACACCCCACAGCATCCCAAGCAGCCCTGGACACCCCTGCTCACATCCCACATTGCTGAAGGTGAAGTTGGTTCTCAGCACCACAAACATCCAGCCAGGATTTGTCTCACTTCAAGGAAACTCAATTATGCACAGTGGCATTTAAGCAGCTCACAGGAGGCAGAGATTTTTCCAAATCAACAGAGGAACAATGATTTATTGTACCAAAACTGCAACAAACTTCAGACCATCTCATTGTTAATGAGTGTATAATACACACTTATGCAGGACACATAAAAGGAATTCATCAGCCCTCCCTTGACTCTGCTGAATGGTTCAGTAACCTTGGGTTGAATTTACAATCTGTCATTGCCTTTCAAAATGCCATACACAAGAGGAGGACAGAGCCTGGGGAATTGAAGAAGAGAGGAGAAAAACAAACAAACCAACAAAACAGCCAAATTTGATCACATTTGAGCTTTTGTTGCTGTTTGAAAAATTAATTTTAATTCTCCACACTTGAATTGGCCTAACTTAAAGGGAAATGGTCATAATGTGAAATTACTCTCAGGCTACTTGAAATGGTTTGATGGATGCAGAAATGCCAAGTGAAAAAATAGATTGTGTGCTTAAGCCTGCTTTCCTTGATAGGCCAAACTAAATGAATTAAAAGTAGTGCCAGAATGCAGTTACACTTAACAGCACACTGTTTAGGATTTAAATTATAATTAGATGCATTAACCTCCTTATAAATTTCCTGCATTGTTCTTTTCCATTAACCTTATTCTTCTATTTTTTTTCTGCTAACCCTGCTAAAAAAAAATAAAAATAAATAAAAATACGAACAAAAACCAAACAGAAAAAAAGGAAGATTCTAAATCCTGTATACAATTTTCTCTTATGCCCAACATTTCCTGAGTTCTGTTGAAGCTGTCTTTAGGAAAAAATGTAAAGGTTTGTGGTATCTACTATGGGCCAGATGACAGGTCCCACCTCACTTTCTGGAGAAGATTCTGGAAATGTGTGATAGTAATTGAAACTCCCCATGGACAGACTGAGTTTCTGGGATTTCTAGGAGCTCAGATTGTTCTGTGTCCCCATCCCCACACAGGTTCTGGTGTCCATCTGCATGAAATCAGTGTGCAAAGGCTGAGGTGGGATGGGTTGTGCTCTGGTCCCCAGTGTGTCCCTGCATTCCACAGGCATTCCATGTGTTCATCCTCTCCTTCCTCCAGGTGTATTTTCCTTTCACAGCACCAAAGCACTGCTTGCATTTGTAGCAGTAGAGGACACCAAAGAGACCAATTCAGCAGATACTTGAAGAGAAGCCTGTTCAATGAGTTAATGTTCTTATGCTCTTATATGCAATTTACAGATGTCCTTGTTGTCCATTGTGAGTGGCTGTTATTCTGTAAAAATTCATGTAAACCCTCAAGTTCCTCTATCTAGATGTCACAGTTGTCTAGATTTTTCAGTGCCCTCTGACTGAACTTTTGTGATTTGTATTCACACCTTTGAGGTCTGGCAGAATCATCTGCTTTGCTTTCAATATTAGTCATCTAAGGACAGATTTTATCCAAGAAAATATATGTCAGGAACCCTTGTGATAGAAGAGCTCTTTGGCTGCCCATCTCCTTTGGATCCAGGAGTGTTTCATAGATAAAAATATGTACATATTTCTAGAGATGCAGATTTCTCTTTCTATATATAAATATAGAGAGTACAAATATGTGTGATATTACGCAGAGATTCACTTTACATGCATATATTTATATATGTATATACAGTGTGTAAATATACATTATGAATACATATAAATTGAATATATTTGTCTTTGAATATAGACATTTAAGTGTGTGTAAAGACTAAAATATTCTTTAACAAGAAATAGAGATATGAATAATTTAATGTTAAAGGGAATGGAAAATGACTGTCATATGGAAGTTTGGGATCCCTGACTTCAGAAAACTTATCAATAAGCCCCAAGGTGTTTGGGATGGGGCAAGTTAATTAGGACCATCAGGCACCAAAATGAGAGGGAATGAGAACGTTGGAATATGCAAATAGATAACATGGAATAATACTTTAAAGTGAACTCAGTACTTGTTTTGTCCATTATTCTAAAGATTTCTTTTTGTCTGTCTTATCTTTTTCCTTTCTTTTCAAACCTTTTTAGGTTTGTCTTGGATAAACAGGAATTTTATAAATTGAATAACAGAGGCTGGGAAAGTAGCATGACACATCATAACCCTCACCAGAATCCAATAAAATGGAGAAAATACGAAGATTGGATCAGATGAAAATTTATAAGCAAAATCATTATGTGGAAGGAAGTAAACTGTAATATTCCTTTGTAATCCTGAGCCAGGAAGGAAGAAAGTTTACTGCAATATATTGCTGGAACACCTGGGGCATTACCAAGAGCTTGTGAGATTTGTGAAGTGAAAAATACTGCATCAAATGAGGTGGCTATCACCTCTTTTGTCAGCATGTACCAACATGCCCACAATGTATTAGGAAACAGAGGCCCAGGAAAGTTCTACAGCTGTGACAAATTGTAGAAAAAAAATCTGTTTATACAGATATGAATCAAGGCTGAATGTGAGGGCACAGGAACAAAACAGCAGCAGAAGAAGAGGTGCCAAATGGTGTTTGCTGCTGACACCCAGGCAGCAGGTCATTGAGACTCCAGCACAAAACTCTCTGCAATTTCTCCTGACAAGCAGCTCTGGAGTAGAGACAGTGACTGAATCCTGATAACTCAAAAAGGGTCATGGTAAAAGAGATTAATCACTTTCAGCTCCTTATTGGCACAATGAGACATGTCCCAAACCAACAGCATTCACTTAAGAAGAAGCTGTGAAATGTGGGGAGGGTCTCAAAAGTTGATTTCCTTGTCCTTCACTCACTGCAAACAGTCCTGGACAGATTCCCTGGAAACAGGTGCCTTAATGCCTGAATTATGGGCAGGCTGTTTAAAATAAAAGCCTCTTAGTGCTCGTGAGTGTGATTAGTTGTGTTTTATGTAAATTAATCCGTCTTTGTGTGAAGTATCCCATTAAACTACACTGCTGCTGGAGTGCTGTGCTATCATTTTCTACAGGACTCTCTCAGGAACCTTTACCTCTAACAGTGTGTGCTGGTGGGAAGAGAGAAAAAAATTAAATTGGACAAAGACTGAAAGCAGTTAAAAATGAAGAAACAAAAGCAGGTTGTATTTTTTTATATAGGGCACTATATCGACTGAAACAGAGAATGAATTCTCTGAAATGTTCCTGATCTGACCCCTCTTTGGAATATGGTGATGCCCAAGAGAAGTATTTGTCTGAGAGCTCAGTTTCCTGCACTACTTGACTACATAATGTCTCCTGGCACTTACCTGCTGCCTTCCTATTCACAGTCAAAGTGTATCACAGTCAAAACATCTCAATCACAAATATAAGAATCACAGACTGGATAATCTGATTTTGTTTTGCATGTTTGGATAATTTCCTGTTCCATTGATGTTTCTGTGAAAATAATCACGTGCAGAATCACAGAATGGTTTGAGTTCAATAGATTTTAAAGATCATCTCATTCCAACTCCCCTGCCAAGGGCAGGGACAGCTTCCACTATCCCAGATTGCTCCAAGCCCCATCTAACCTGGCCTTAACACTCTGAAGGATGAGTCAGCCACAGCTTCTCTGGTCAACCTCTGCCAGGGCCTCTCTATCCTCACAGGGAAGAATTTCTTCCTAAGATAAACCTGCTTCTCGTTCAGTTTGAAGCCATTCCCCCTTGTGCTGTCACTACACCTCCAGAGAAAATGTCCTTCCCCATCCTTTCCATAAGCCCTCATTAAACACTGGAAGGTGTTGTAAGGTCTCCTTGGAATCTTCTCTAAGCTAAACAAAACCAACTCTTTCAGTCTCTCCTCATATGGGAGTTGCTCCAGCCCCTGATCATCTTCATGGGCTCCTCTGATCCACTCGAGCTCTTTGTGTTTGTGAAGGGCAGACAAAGAGCTGTGTGCACATCCACTTGCCATGATTTCCTTCAAAGATTCATACCCAGCTTCCCCACTGATCAAGAGAATTATATGGTAATTTTGGTAACTGTGTTAAGGTTCCTCCAGGTACCACAATGCTAGAAATGTCTAGAAAAATACATAAATGTGATTTGGATTAAGGGAGAATCACACTGGACTTTGCCTCCTGATAATGAGTCTACTTTCTGAGAGCCAGAGGCATTAGCCTTATTCTCCTGTTTCTTTGTTTGCCTTTCATCCCAGTCCATCACTGTTCATCTCTTCACCTACCACAGTATGCTGAGAAACAAATTTCAAAAGCGGAGGAGATAAAAGTTGTTCTGCTCCAATCTGATCACAAAAACAGGATTGGCAAGGGGATCATGCAGCCACAGGATAGGTCATTCCCACTGGATGAAGGTGGCAAATATGTTCCTGAATTTCCCCTTTCTTTCAGTTTGTTTTTGTTCTGCTGTCCTTTCCACATAACAAGTCAAGCTGGCAGGTAGCAGAGATAATTCTAGCTGACAGAAGCACAGCAATACATTTTAAAACTTCCACCCTGCTTTCTCTGTTTGTACATCTAATAATCACTTTCTCCAGTCCAGAGGAGTTGGCAAGTAACACACTAATACTTGGAGTTCTTACATGTCCCCAAGTGAAAACAAGAATTAAAATGAAATAACAAAAACTCAGAAAACATGAAGACTTACCAGCAAAGGTTTGCCTTTGCACTCCCTTTCAATCTCATTTTTGGCTCCCAAGGAAACAGTAGGAACAGGGAACTGATAAATAGAGTTTGACCAAAGCAGGCTTACCTATTTAAATGTGAACATGATGGCAGCAAACCACTCACTGGAACAGTCCCAAAAGAGAAATGTCATGAGCCTTGTACTAATTTAAAATTACAAATTACTTGGAGCTGGTAGCTTACTCAATTTTATAGTGGAGGTTAAAACTGAGCAGAGATTGCTGGAGCTCTACAGTTATCCACTGGATCATCAGGCAGAAATGCCTTTCACTGACACTTGCTGTTTGCTTAATATAATCTCTTATGGATCACCTGGCATTGCCACTGTGTTTTCTTCTGATATCTGTTTTCTTTTGTTAGGAGTAAATAAATTATGATCATTAATGAATTTTTGTATAAATGCATTGCAAACCCGTTTCTTACTTCTCTATAGGTAATGACACTCGTGGTCTCATGTCTGTGATATCCAAGAAATCTAGTCTGAAATCAAGATCCTGCCAGAAGGCTCCTGTTGTTGGACATATACTGATGTGCTCCTCTTCTGAAGGAGCTGGTTTATGCTGGTTTATTCCATTTCTGAATCTGTTTTTCAGAGAAAGGTGACTGGACTTATGAGCAGGGACTTGTGGAAATTAGTAAACCAAATTTCCTTTTTCAACTCATTCCCACTTAGATGTTGCCATTTCTTTTTTATGAATGTGCCAGTTTCTTGAGCTGTGTGGTAGAAATGACAACAATCACCTGTTTCACAGGGTGTTGCTCAAATTCTGTGTACCCTTGTTAATAAAGTCTTTGTCCAGGTCTACACATCCCTGGCAAAAGCATCTGCACAGATCTGGCAAAACAAAGTGTGCATGAGGCATTCAGTGGCACAGAGCCTCATATTTGGGCAAGGCTATCTGTGTGCACTGAAGGTACATAGACTGAAGGCAGTTTACATGGAGAGATACCAAGATCAACAGCAAACCCTGCACAGCTCTCAACCAGACCTGCTTTCACACCTACATCAGGGATTGTGTAATACACCAAACCCCATCACTGTCACTGCTCTTTATGGACAAAACCAATCTTGGCAGATGATGAAGAGACAGGAGGGAGATTCTATTTCTTCCCATTAGTTGATGCTATTGCAAAGCAATTTCCTGAATGTAACTGTGAAGTGGCTTCATCACTGTGCCCCCTTCCTTATTCAAATATATGGGTTCATGTCTAAATTCAGAGCAATGAGAAGCCCTGGCTGAGACAGGACTGTGTAAGCAACACATCTTCCAGCAGAGCCAAACACAACCATCTGCCCAGAAATAAAGAGGTTGATGCTTAGTGAACATGAGCCCTGATCCCATGGCATCAGCACATCTGCACAGGCTTTCAGGAGAGTAACACCCTGCAATCCATAGCTATGCTGGGAAGTGATTTCATAATGTACAGGACACTAACTATTTTATTGTATCATAAGATAGGAATCAAAAGTGTTTTGATTATAGAAAATCAGAAAATGTGTGGAGGGGAAGTATTAGATGCACTAGGGCTCTTCGGTTTGGAGAAGGAATGCAGATCAAATGCTGATGACTCAAAGCTAAATCCACACTACTTTCTATTGGAAGTTAGTAATTACTTTTTGTGAGGTCAAAGATGATTAGACTGTAGCAAATTCCCTGCAGAAAGTGATGAATTCTTTGATGTGATTTGTCACATCAAATTTTGATGTCATTTTAGTCCAACATAAATAAGTGGAGTCAATATTTGGCTACCAGGGTGAATTCCAGTGGTAAAACAGACTCTTCATTTGTGGATTATGCTGAGCCTGTTGTATTAGAAAAGTGAATTTTAATGGGAATGCTTCCCAGTTACTGGAGTGAATGTTAGCAGCCCAAAGAACAGTTTTAAGAGGTTTACATGTTGAGTGTGGGGAGAGGGCATTGTTTCCTGTAATGAAATGCCAGTTCCTTACAGGAGGAAGAAAATTATTTTCTGACAATCCTTTTGTCTTGTACTGGCTATTCAAAAGCCAGAGCACTGTGCACTGTGCACTGCTCCAGTGCCATGCAGCAGCACCTCTGCCCTGGGATAAAAGCATCCAGTGACTCCTCTGTCAAACATCAGGAAAAAAAGCCATCCACAAGGCAAGCTCCTGTATAAGTTTTTTAGTCTTGTGATTTATCAATTTAAGTGTCTTGTTCTTCCTTTGTGGTTTATTCTTAGTCATCCAGTTCCCTCAGACACTGTAATTTGACCTTTTTCAGATATCTCAGCCCTGCATAATGGTGCAGGAACATCATTTTCCCATGGCTCATAGGACAGTGCTGAAGAATGAGAGAACTGCAGGTGATGCATAAATCTGTCAGATGGCAGCAGTGAATGTTTATAAATCTTTATGGATTTAGAATACACATTTCTTGTTTCATTAGAGAGTGATGATTTACAGATTTCCAGATTACAAGGAGACTAGTGATGTGTATCTGGACCCTGCTGACACACATCTCCTATTACATGGTGGTTGACTACATAAAAAATTAACTTCCCAGTGGCAACACTTTCTGCTACAGCTGCTGAAGGAAAATCAGTGATGGGTAAAGGACTCTTCTATGATTTCAATCAGAGAATTTAGACATAGGAAGCACCCGGATTTCTTCAATGACAGGGTGTATATTTTTGTTCTTGTTATGCAAACACAGAGAATATCATTAGAACTTCATGAAATCTGATAAGAATATGCATTTTTTTCCAGCAAAGATATCTGAACTTTTCCAACAAAGCTTTTCCAGATCTTTTTAACATGGACAAAGTGCATTTTAGGCTCACTTGGGCCAAAATATTCCCAGTTAATTTCTCCTGGGAAATAACAGCAGAGGTTCATGTCAAACAACTCAGAAATTTATAGCTGAAAATCTCAAAAGACTAAAATGATATATTGGTTTTCTGGGTCCACTTATAATAACCTGGAATGACTTATATGTTTTATTATTGGAATTGCAATGTGCGTGTGTATATATTGCTGATATGAATGAGCATTAGATGCACAGCATATACATCCACCAATAGGACTGAAATATATACATATCCATCACTACCAAATGAGAAATTGGTCCATACTGGTTTGAGTTTTCCAAGTAAAAAAAAACAATAAATACTTACAGAAAATTTTGCTGAAAGAAGCCTAAAATTTTTTTTTTACTTTTTTTTAATGAAAACTTAAGCTGGTCTTTAAGGCAGCAGATGGACTGCAACATGGGATAAATCAGGGAAAGATGATTGTTAGCAAGGATGATAATAAATTGCATAAAGGAAACTGCTATGCAAAAAGAGGTAGAAATGACAACCCACAGCTTGTTTAACTGTAATTTGGCTCTGCTCAATTATCAAGTTACATTAAAATGCATCTCCTTAATGTTAGGGTTTTTTTCTTACTATACAGAATGAGATGTCTAAAATTGGAGCTGAAGGATTATCACCATACCTGGGATTTACTTTGCAGTTTCCAACTATCATGCTATACTCATCTTGACAGGAATATAAATAAGTAGGCATCCTGACAATTTATGAAACAGAGCTGAGAAGTGATCCTAAAACAAAAGTCAAAGTTAAATTGTTTGTTTCTTTTCTCAAGCCATGTTTATTTTCATTTGTTCCAGAGAAATATTTCTCAGATGATATAAATCTGACAGTAACACTGCCAAAATATCAATCTCCATACTTGCTGCTCTAGGATCACTGGAGAGTCACAGTTACCCATAGCAAAGGAGGGAGATCAGGCAAAGAAAAAATGATCAGGGAAGGGATGGATGAGGTCTCTCTGGCTGAGTTGTCACCTAAATGGACTGAGGCAATAACAAGGAAAAGAAGGATGTTTTTTGTACTATCATCCTGCTAGTGCAGGCATCCCAGTGCCCCATTACAGTCTATAATAGAGTGCACAATTTCCAGAGATAAGAAAACTCAGGCTCATCACAAATATGAAAAATTAGACAAAGTGAATGACCTTCAAAGTTTTTTTAAGTTTTAATTCTGACTGATTCCAGGCTCAGACACTTCACATGCAAATTTAAGCATCTAACTGAGGTAGTTTATAGAACCACCAAATGGTTTGGGTTAAAGGGATCTTAAAGTTCATCTCATTCCAACCCCCTGCCATGGACAGGGACACCTTCTACTATCCCAGGTTGCTTCTAGTCCCATCCAACCTGGCCCTGAACACTTCCAGGGATCCAGGGGCAGCCACAGCTTCTCTGGGCAACCTGTGCCACATCATCACCACCCTAACAGTAAAGAATTTCTACCTAACACTTAATCTGAATTTCTCCCCTTTTAGTAGAGCAGCTGCTATAGGTACCTTCAGAGGTTGAGGAGTGGTAGACACTAAGATAATTAATTTAATCTTCACTTCTCACCAGTGATTAGAGAAATCTGGAGGTGACTAAGTTAATTAGAGGCTCCCATTTAACATCTCATAGCTAGTATGTCTTGAGGCTGTGAGTCCTGGCCCTTATAAGGACCTGGAGCAAAACAATCAGCTGAAGTTAGCACCAACAACCAGGAACAGAGCCCATAGTCTTCATGGATGCTCCAACCATTGGATCATTCCCAGTTTTCTGTACAACTGGGAGAGAAAGCCACCAGAGCCAGTCCCATCAGATGCTTCCAGTGAATTTACATTTCAGCATGAACTTTTCATACTGAAAGGTTGCATGCACACTTTGCTGCCACAAAGAAACTCTGCTCAAAGGCTTTAAAGGACTTAAAACTAAAGCTTATTTCATTTCCGAGTTTCCGTCGGTAAAACTTCCCGTGAATTTTTCTCTGAGGCTGACAGTAATTTTGCAGTACTGTTACAGACTTTGAACTTCCCCAGATGTTGTTGGCTCCTCTCTGCAGACTGTCAGGTGCTGTGCCTTCCCCAGTCCCTCACCACTTGTTGCTGATTGCTCCTCAGGTTTCATTGCTTACTTTTGCCTGCATCAAGACAGAACATATTGTCACATCCATTAAAATTAATTAAAAAAAAAAAAAAAGAACTGTCAGGCACTGCCTGGATGATTGTTTTACTAGTTATGCAGCTTTATGCAGCCATATGCTCAAAGGTTAGGAAAGGAGAGGCATCTTTGCTAGCTGCTATTACTGGATTTATCATCAACTGCATGCTCTTTATGGAGGCCTCACTGGAAGACTTCCAACAAATATTTAAAGGGACATCAAAATATGTCTTCAAAATAGGTGTAGCTGTGTACATAACTTTTGCACGGATCCCTCTTCAGACAAAAGAGATTTATTCATCTGTGGATTTTATGCAGAGCTGTACAGGACACTAACAGTTGGCTTTTGCACCTCTTCCTTTTGTGTATTTTAGGAGCAGAGGCATCATTGTCACATCAAGTCCGACCAAAGCACAGTCAAAATTCTGGTATCAAATACACACAGTTTTCACAAATATCATCACAGATAATCAGGTTCTGTTTAATATTTCTGTCCATTATCTGAGACACCCTCCGTTTGTTTGCAGTTGACATAAAGTTGGGTGGGGGTTTCAATGTGCTCTGCAGGGGGGCTATGGACAATAGATAGATGGTGAGAGGCCACCAGGATGAGGTTCAAGAAGAGCAAGACTTGGATCCTGCCATTGTTTCACAAGAAGCCCCTGCAGTGCCCCAGGCTGTGGGGCAGAGTGGCTGCAAAGCTGCCCAGTGGGAAAGGCTCTGGGGATGCTTTGGCTGATAGTGGTCAAACGGGAGCTGGCATGTGCCCAGGTGGGGAGGGAGGCCAGTGGCCTCCTGGCCTACGGTGTCAGCACTAGTGTGGCCAGCAGGACCAGGGTGGTGATTGTCACTCTGGCATGGGGGAGGCCACACCTTGAGTGCTGTGTGCAGATGTGTGCTCCTGTTCAGATGCAATTAGTGAGAGATATCTTTGCCTGAATTAAGGTCACAACAAGACCATCTACTAAAGTCAACAGGAATTTTATTTAACAATAAATATGGGATAGAGATATAAGGATGGAAAGAGGAGAGCAAGAAGGAAAGAGGGGGGAAACCCAGGAGTGGGGTGTGGTGGGGAAGATTAGAGCTGAGGTGGAGTAGGGAAGCGATCAAACAAAGAACAGTACAAGGGGCTTGGCTCCAGCTCCATTCCATTGCTCCTTCCCAACTTTGAATTCTCTGAACAGGTCACAGAGAATTCTTGTGAAGGCGAAGACCCTAGGTCATCCATCTGGGATTTAAATCTTTCTCCAGTCCCTGTTGCAGATATCCAGGGAAGCTTTTCCATGTTTGCCATGTGAAAGGAGAATCTGCCGACATTTACCTATAATGCAGTAGCCAAAGGAGCATTTCTCCGCTCCTAAACACCCCTCCAGAAGGCAGAGCAGGGATGAACCCGCTCCCACAAATGCTGCTCAGGTCTAAAGTCAGATTCTGTGGGATTCTAAAAGGAAGCTTGTCATCCATCCTCAGATGGTTATAACGGACCATACTGCATAGCTGTTGGCATGAGGTGAGGGTTTGGCACTGGCAGGAGGACCAAGAATTGGCATACAGTTAACATGGCCTCATCCATCAGTGGGCACCCAGTGTTTGTCTCCCATTGCTGCTGTTGCCTCCAGGAGCTGTCGATGCTCTCAGAGCCAGACGTCCAGAGGGTGAGCCGAACACATAGAGCATCATTCTGGTGGTGGCAAACAACCTCACTCCTCTGGCTGCCCCCTGAGGCAGCTGAAGGAGAAAAGCCGGCGCAGAGCCCGCCGGGCCGTCCTGGCCACGGAGCGCCATGGCCGTGGGGCCGGGGGCTGCGGGACGGCTGCGCTGCCGGCGGGGCCAGCAGGAACACTGCGTGCCAGGGCCTGGGCAGGCACCGGGCAGGGCCCTGACTGTGCCACAGCCCCACAGGGCTCTTCCTGGGGAGGGGAGGCCTGGGTACACCCAGCCTGAATCCATGCTGCATCAGCATCATTGGCAGCATCGGCAGGTGAGGCACAAACCACAAACATCTTTGCCTCCTCGGGAAGTGCCACAGGGACAGGCTCACTGTACTCCTCGTTGCTGATATCACAGTCATGAGAAGTGGGTGATGGCTCTGATTCTTCGTCATCTGCTGGGAGGGTCAAGTCGCTCTCTACCTCGCCGTCCCTCTGTCCTGACACTTCTTCGTTCTCCCACCTCTCCAGCAGAGCATTTATGCGAGTTTCCCAAATTGACCAGTCTTCAGACTCAGACCCCAAGTCCGCTGGCAGCTCAGGAGATGCAAGCTTTGAGTATACTGTCACGGCTCTACTGTGTTTGTTTGCACTGCAATTATTGTGTGGCACTGAGGGGTCTGCAACAGGTTCTGGGCTGGGACTTGATGGACCCCAGTGTACGCAGCTAGATGTCATGGGCCTTTCCTCATTGCCCGTGGAGGAGGAGATGTCTCCCAACAGCTCTGCATCCTTTTTGCCTTCCTTCTCCTTCTCCATCTCCTCTTCCTTTGCTGGCATACAGTGCAACAAAGCATTAGGATTCATGCAGAGCTGCTTATGCAGGGCAGAATGCTCAGTTGGCCAACAAGTTTTCCTGTCCACACAGCAGTTTCCAGACAAAGAGGAAGCTGAGGAGCCTGACGGTTCCCCAGGCTCTGATGTGAGGAAGAGCCTGCTGTGCCCCTCATCCCAGAAATCTGCAGCCAGGGCAGAAGCCTCTACCTCTACCTCATGATCCTCCAACACGGCACCTGATGCGCTCTCTGGGTCGCTGTCCCACTCACCTGCAGCATGTGTTTGTGGGAGCTCTTGGTCCTCCTGCTTTTCCTCTAGCTCCTTCGGAGAAGTGTCCCAGGCCTGTGAGTTTTCAGAGAGAGAAGAGCTCTGCTCTGCCGACTGGGAAGGGGACAGAGGCTCAGAGCACTCTCCTGCCTCCTCGATGGAGTCTATGGTTGAGCTGGAAGCACTGGACAGCTCCTGGAGCACTGCATCCGCCTCTTGGTGGAAACTAGACTGCTCCTGGGTGCAGGTGGGCACTCTGGACCTGTCTAGTGAGAGACATGTGCTTAATCGTCTCCTAATGCACCTGTTGGTGTTGCCACCAGGCCCTTCCTGCACCTCGATGAGCTCCTCTATCTCAGAGGGCCAGAGGTGCTCCCAAGCTGGCTGGGTGCCACTTTGGAGCAGCGCCCCATGTGCGGGTTGCAGGGGTGGCAGGCGCTGGCCCTGCCTTGCCGCTGACCCAGGCTGGAGCCCCTCAGTTCTGCTGTCCAGGGAAGGGGTTCCCTGGGCTCTACCCACAGCCACTGCTGCAGGCAGAGGGGGCAGCTTGACACTGCCAGAGGCTGCTCCCACAGCACGGGCTCTGCCTCTGGGACAGGGTCCAGAGGCTGCTGCTGGCAGAGGGGGAAGCTTGACACCATCAAAGGATGCTCTTGACCATTGAGGTCTGAGCTGGTGTGGAGGTGTCACTGCCAACTTAGGGCCGTGGAGAGGCGGCAAGTCCGACACGGACAAACTCAGTGGCCGTGTGACTCTGCTGTGGGGCACGGAGTGCCCGCCCTCCTGGCTGCTCCTGTGTGTGCAGGATCTGGTGGGGCTCCGTGCCCGGATGGGTGCGGGCAACAGAGTCGGCCTGTCCTCAGGGATGGGCGTGATGGTCGTCCAGGTGACCTGCGGTGCTGCCTGTGGCTGCCTCTGTGTCACCTGTGGGGAGCAGGAGCAGGTGTGGGATGGAGGTGGCTGGGTCAGCACGGTGTCCCTCACGTGCTGGGCCTGGCCCCGGGGCAGGTGCTGGCCAGAGGCAGCCAGGCTGGGCCGGGTTCCAGCTGTGCTGGCTGCCTCTGGGCCATGGCTGTGCCTGGGCCATGCCAGCGCTGGCCCCTCCCCACATGGAGGCCTGGTGCCAGGCCTGGCTGTCTCTGCCCCAGGGCTTCCCCCAGCTCCCACTGCAGCCTGTGCCTCCATCCCTGTCCCTCACCTGTCTCCGCTGGCCCAGCAGTGGCTGCCCCTCACGGGGCTGGCTGTAGGCATTTGCCTCCTGCTTCTTCGACATTGTGGGAGTGCTCTGATGAACACTGGCCACAATCTCCCAAAAGAACTTGTGTCTCCTGAGAAGCTGCTGCCTCCTCAGAGAGCTGCTCTCCTGGGAGTGACCAATGCAGGGATTGGCAGCCCTCACTGTCACGATGCGGGCCCGCGTCACAATGGCCTCAGGGCCCCATGTCACCGCGCGTCACAAAAGCCTGCTGGGCATGGCCGCCCCTTGTCCTGGGATCTGGCGGTTTCCATGCAGCCACCCCTGGGCACAAAAGTGGCCTTTTAAAAGCCTCTAGCCCTCAACACTGCTTGCTCTTTTTGCTCTCCCAGTGATCTGAAGCTCTCTCCTGTCCAACCTTGCGGCCTTCTCCCCTTAACATCCCCAAAGAGGCCCTTGTCATGGCAGATGGCGTACAGCCCTTTGACCTTCCAGAGAATTGTCTTCAGAAAAACGTCCTGCTGCCTCAGGCAACGTCCTTCCTCCGGGGTGAAATGATAAAGCCCTTGGTGACACTGAAGAGAATGGACGAGAGCCTCATATAGGGTTCCTAAGAGCAGCTTCGATTCCTCTTCTCAAAGGGGTCCAGGCACAAGAAGCTCCCCCTCAGGGTCGGGGGAGAAGGGTTTCTATAGGAAAGCTTAGAGGAGAGGCAGAACAACAGACCACTTCACTAAACATGCAAGGGTAAATCAAGGGGAAAAGGACCAATGGGATATAAGCGATTTGCCTTGAGCAGGGAGGTATTGTGGGAGAAATATTCTCCTCTATTATCAGCAAGGTGGGTGCCTAAGAGCCTTCTCTCCTTTGGGAGAGTGGCTGACTCCATTCCTGTCAGCCCATCGGCCTCCACAGGCCTTGTGCCACGCCCGAGTGCTTTTCCCCCACAGCACTCCATATATCCCCGCTCTCAGCCCCAACCTCTGATAGAAAGATCGTCAAAAAAGCAAAAGCCCTATCTGAACTTAATCTGCTTGCTACAATGAAAGACAGGAAAAAGTGTGTTTTTAAATAATGATCAATAAAAAGGGAGTTCCAAGAAAAATGCTCGCTCTTTATTTCCTATGCTGGGGAGAGAGTGGAATTCTGGACAGGAATATTCCTGTGGCATCCTGGTGCTCTGTCAGTCAAAGCGTGCCCAGAACAACCAAGGCAGTGACTGACCTTCTGTGCTGGGCTCTGGGGCAGCCACACAGCGAGTGCCTGTTAAGATGCGATTAGTGAGAGATGCCCCATTGTGAATTAAGGTGCCAAGGAGATCATCTACCCAAATCAACAACAGGGGTTTTATTTAACAATATATGTAGGGTAGAGAGATATAAAGGATTGGCAACGACGAGAGGGAGGAGGAAAGAGGGTGGCTGTTGTGGATGAGGTGAGGAAGGGAAGAGTGTGAGTATTGGGGCATAGGAAAGATCAGGGCTGTGGTGGGGAAGAGACCAAACAGAAGACAGTCCAGGACGTTTGGCTCCACCAGTGTCCCATGGGTGCTCCTACACTCTGCACTTCTCTGCACAGCATCCTTGGTTATGCTCCTGGTTCTGGCACTGGGCTCACTCCTCTGGCTGCCCCCTGAGGCAGCTGAAGGAGAAAAGCCGGCGCAGAGCCCGCCGGGCCGTCCTGGCCATGGAGCGCCATGGCCGTGGGGCCGGGGGCTGCGGGACGGCTGCGCTGCCGGCGGGGCCAGCAGGAACGCTGCGTGCCAGGGCCTGGGCAGGCACCGGGCAGGGCCCTGACTGTGCCACAGCCCCACAGGGCTCTTCCTGGGGAGGGGAGGCCTGGGTGCCGCCAACCTGCATCCGAGCTGCATCAGACACATCCGAAACATCGGCAGGTGAGGCACAAACCACAAACATCTTTTCCTCCTCGGGAAGTGCCACAGGGACAGGCTCACTGTACTCCTCGTTGCTGATATCACAGTCAGGAGGAGTGGGTGATGGCTCTGATTCTTCGTCTTGCGGTGGGAGAGTCAAGTGGCTCTCTACCTCACCATCCCTCTGTCCTGACACTTCTTCTTTCTCCCACTTCTCCAGGAGCGCATTTATGCGAGTTTCCCAGATCGACCAGTCTTCAGACACAGACCCCACGTCTGCTGGCAGCTCAGGAGATGCAAGGTCTGAGTAGTTTTCTGTCTCTGCTTTGATGTCTTCACTCATGCTGCAAGCATTGTGTGGCACCGAGGGGTCTGGAACTGGTTCTGGGCTGGGACTTGATGGACCCAAGTGTACGCAGCTGGACATCACGGGCTGTTCCTCATTACCTGTGGAGGAGGAGATGTGTCTCAAGATCTCTGCATCCTTTTTGTCTTCCTCCTCCTTCTCCATCTCCTCTTCCTTTGCTGGCATACAGTGCAACAAAGCGTCAGGCTCCATGCATAAGTGCTTATGCGGGGCAGTGTGTTCTGCTGCCCTGCGAATTGCCCTCTCCTCACAGCAGTTTCCAGACAAAGAGGAAGCTGAGGAGCCTGACGGTTCCTCAGGCTCTGATGTGAGGAAGAGCCTGCTGTGCCCCTCATCCCAGAAATCTGCAGCCAGGGCAGAAGCCTCTGCCTCTACCTCATATCCCTTCAACACGGCACCTGATGCGCTCTCTGGGTCGCTGTCCCACTCACCTGCAGCATGTGTTTGTGGGAGCTCTTGGTCCTCCTGCTTTTCCTCTAGCTCCTTCAGAGAAGTGTCCCAGGCCTGTGAGTTTCCAGAGAGAGAAGAGCTCTGCTCTGCCGACTGGGAAGGGGACAGAGGCTCAGAGCACTCTCCTGCCTCTTCTATGGAGCCTTTGGTGGAGCTGGAAGCACTGGACAGCTCCTGGAGCACTGCATCCACCTCTTCGTGGAGGCTAGACTGCTCCTGGGTGCAGGTGGACACTCTGGACCTGTCTAGTGAGAGGCATGTGCTGGATCCTCTCAGAAGGTCCCTGTTGGTGTTGCCACCAGGCCCTTCCTGCACCTCAATGAGCTCCTCTATCTCAGAGGGCCAGAGGTGCTCCCAAGCTGGCTGGGTGCCACTTTGGAGCAGCGCCCCATGTGCGGGTTGCAGGGGTGGCAGGCGCTGGCCCTGCCTTGCCGCTGGCCCAGGCTGGAGCCCCTCAGTTCTGCTGTCCAGGGAAGGGGTTCCCTGGGCTCTGCCCGCAGCCACTGCTGCAGGCAGAGGGGGCAGCTTGACACTGCCAGAGGCTGCTCCCACAGCACGGGCTCTGCCTCTGGGACAGGGTCCAGAGGCTGCTGCTGGCAGAGGGGGCAGCTTGACACCATCAAAGGATGCTCTTGACCATTGAGGTCTGAGCTGGTGTGGAGGTGTCACTGCCAACTTAGGGCCGTGGAGAGGCGGCAAGTCCGACACGGACAAACTCAGTGGCCGTGTGACTCTGCTGTGGGGCACGGAGTGCCCGCCCTCCTGGCTGCCCCTGTGTGTGCAGGATCTGGTGGGGCTCCGTGCCCGGATGGGTGCGGGCAACAGAGTCGGCCTGTCCTCAGGGATGGGCGTGATGGTCGTCCAGGTGACCTGCGGTCCTGCCTGTGGCTGCCTCTGTGTCACCTGTGGGGAGCAGGAGCAGGTGTGGGATGGAGGTGGCTGGGTCAGCACGGTGTCCCTCACGTGCTGGGCCTGGCCCCGGGGCAGGTGCTGGCCAGAGGCAGCCAGGCTGGGCCGGGTTCCAGCTGTGCTGGCTGCCTCTGGGCCATGGCTGTGCCTGGGCCATGCCAGCGCTGGCCCCTCCCCACATGGAGGCCTGGTGCCAGGCCTGGCTGTCTCTGCCCCAGGGCTTCCCCCAGCTCCCACTGCAGCCTGTGCCTCCATCCCTGTCCCTCACCTGTCTCCGCTGGCCCAGCAGTGGCTGCCCCTCACGGGGCTGGCTGTAGGCATTTGCCTTTTGCGTCTTTGACATTGTGGGAGTGCTCTGATGAACACTGGCCACAATCTCCCAAAAGAACTTCTGCCTCCTGAGAAGCTGCTGCCTCCTCAGAGAGCTGCTCTCCTGGGAGTGACCAATGCAGGGATTGGCAGCCCTCACTGTCACGATGCGGGCCCGCGTCACAATGGCCTCAGGGCCCGATGTCACCGCGGGTCACAAAGGCCTGCTGGGCATGGCCGCCCCTTGTCCCCGGGCCTGGTGGTTACTTTTTTCCCAGTTCACTCTGCCTACACTTGTTCCTCTCCCAGTGATCTGCATCTCTGTCTTGTCTCACTTTGTGATCTCCTCTCCTAAACATTCCCAAAGAGGCCCTTTCCTATGCCCAATTTCTTTTCCTCTCCAGCTTACTATTGTGTCCCAGCCCTTGGCCCTTAACTCTCATAGACAGATAATCCAAAAGGCAAACACTCCATTTGAGCTTATTCAGAACCATTTTGTGAGACTATAAAATGTGTTCATTTTAATAAAAGTTTTTATCAAAGCAGGGATGAGGAAAACACAGAATTTCCTTTCTTATTGCATATTTGGTGGGGGGATGGGGACAGGTTGGGGGGTTGCATTGTGGATAACCACGGGGTTTTGGTCAGGAATGTCCTAGCAGCAACCTGGCATTCTGTAACTCTTTTAGTGTGGCCAGCAGGACCAGAGCTGTGATTGTTCTTGTCTTCTGGGCCCTGAGCAGGCCACACCTCATATCCTGTGTCCAGCTTTGAATTCCTTAACCTTGTGACTATATTTTATCCACATTACCAACTTCTTGTGTGGTAATACAGTTATCTCTTGCCTCTTTGTCACAAATAGGAGGCCTATTGCATATTAGGGGTAAGAATACAATTATTTGGTAGGTTTTGTAGTTTATGGGTCAGAGGTAATATGATTATATAACATTTCATGTAATCAGCTAATTTTATGTGGCTTACATGCTGTATGGATATAATTTGGTTTATCTTCTGACAGGATATACACCATGATTATAAACAGCTGTAGGCCACCACAGTTCCCCCTTTTTGTTATAAAATATAAAAGCAGCATCTGTCATCCTGTCTGCAGGTGCCTTGCAGGCAGGATGACAAACACAGCTCTATGTATGAATTATCCTTGATGACACCAATAAAAAGCCTTTACCTTTCCTCTACTCGACAGGCCTAGCCTCTTTCAGCCAGTGATGTATCCCGTTGTATCATTGGTAATGTAACAGTGATATCCAGAAGCTGTCAAATGAGGTTGTTAGCGATACATACTCTCCAAATGGCATCCTGCACGCTTATTACCTTGGACTTACAATCTTACACACACCCATGCCCCCATGTAATGAGGTTCCATGGACCTTCCCATTTTTTTGTCATAATGTCGTTTATCATTACCTTAGGTTTGGCTGATAGGGCAACACAGATGAGTGTAACGGCAAGAAATTATTTAAGATTACCAGGTTTGGGGAATTTTCATGTACTGTTGAGTGATTCAAAATGTAAACAATCTTTGCCCCTGCTCTGCAGGGTTTTCTCCTTTTCTCCCTGTACTGCCTTCTGTAACTGTTCAATTTGTATGTACAGTACTCAGCTGTCCCCCTGCCTTCTACTCCCTCTCTCTGTTCTTGTCTCTCTACATTATGCTTGTTCCTGTCCTCACACGTGGCTTCTAGGCAGCTGCCAAACATCTTACAAATAATTAATTTTCCTTTACCATTTTCAATATTTCCTCTTGCTAATTTAATTTGCATTGCAGTTGCACTCCAGTCATGCCAGTGGTGGTGAGCCCATTCTTCTGAGAATTTGGGACTCAGACTTATTGCGTGCTGCCATAAGCAATCAGGGATACTGCTCACCATCCTCACAACTACACCAGTATGTTGTGAATGGGTGATTTAAATCACTTAAAGAACCACTGCCGAAGCTATCAGCTAAGGTGGCTTTAACACATGGTTGCAAAAGCGTGACTTGAGAAAGTTTGAGGTCAAGAGTCACTGCTACTGATTTGCACATTTGTTTGAACATTGATTCTAAACTGCCATCTGATAAATCAAAGTTGCCAAACTACAAGGTTATGCACAATATAATTCAATTACCAAAGATCTGCCACTGGTTGAAAAGTCTGATTTCAGAATCATTCCAGGTCCTGTGGTGCTCACTGCAATGCAGCCAGGATGCTTAGTTGGGAGAGGTCAAAGAAATCTTCCTTTGTGCTCTTTGTGGAATAAAGCAGCTTACTCATAGTCAAATTATTTGTGATGGGAAAGGTACAATGCTTCTTGTACCCACAGTTTTTTGTTCCTTTAAAATTGAATCTTGAGAAAGCCACCCACTATTAGTGTGTTAGTTGCATGATTGGTGTCCAGAGCTCGTATTTACCTCACTGTGTCACTTTGCTCCTTTGTGGGTTTTTAGAGAGCAGACAGAAACTAGAGGAGTTCCTTAGACTCAGCCAAACTTCTGCTGTTTTATGAGTCAAGAACAGGCTCCCAAAGGAAACAGCCACCATCCCTGGAGGTATTTAAAAGGCATGTAGATGTGGCACTTAGGGACATGGGTTAGTGATGGATTTGGCAGTGCTGGGTTAAAGTAGAACTAGGTGACTGCAAATGTATTTTCCAACCTAAAATACTCTTTGATTCCATGATTGTCATATGGGCAGATATGCATTTTTGGTACTCTTTAGCAAGTGTAACATTCTCTATGGCGCTGACAGACTTTGTTTATTACATAAAAACCCTGAACAGAAAAGCAACCCAGATTTCCCCATTCACTTCCTGGCACAGCAAGTTTCCTGACTACTGTCTAAATGCAAGGCAGAGGTAGAATTTTCTTTGCTACCTCTTAGAGAAAGGTTTTTGTGTATTATATGAATGAAATATTCCCCTACTATAGAATATTTCACTGAACATATTAACAGATGGGAGTCAGTTCCTCCTTCAGTTTGGAGACAGACAGCTCTATCTATCAAATACTTGTTTGGAAACAGCTGCTTTCTGCTTTTGCTCTGTTACCTCTCTTTATTTCTTCCTTCACTATATAGGTCTCATACAGAGTGTTCACTTGACATGTCTTAATGTACTGGAAATTACCAGACTGTCTCCACTGCATTTCTTACAGATTTGTCTGACATAGTAAAATTTATTCTAATTTTACATTAATTAGATCTGTATCTTTCTGAAAACTGCAGACAAAAAAAAAAAAAAATCTTTCTTCATTTTATATGTATATTCTCCCCCACTGCTAACAAATCTTTCCCATGGCCCATGCTGTAGTGAGAGGTATGTTAATGACACACTTCTGGCTGTGAAACACTCTCATAAATTGCCTCTAGTTGCCCCCATGTTCCAATTTGAATTGCTTACCTTTTGCTCCCATTGTTTTATAGGTTTTCTTATATTGGGAAAAGAGGTGTGGGTGTTCACTCCTGCTGTGAAATCCTTTAGTGAGATTTCACAAACACTTTTAGAGTTAAACTGTTTTTCTGAGTTTCACAGAAAAGGGCTTCTGCCAGGGGAATTGACAGTAAGATTCCTTGACAGCACTTGCTCTCAAGCACAAGTTTAACTCCCCTCAGCCCTTGAGGGAGAGTTATCTGCTGCACAGGTGTCTTCAGCAAGCACTGAAAGGATAATCAGTGCCTTGCACAGGTAGAAAAAGCAAAGCTGGTGTGATACTAATGTGAAACTAATTCTCAGTTGCTCTAGGCTCAGAGAAATGCTAGTTGCAGTTTGTCAGCCTCTTTGCCTGCAAGACACTGTGTAGGGCCACTGACTTCAGTTATCATGATACTGATACTCAATATTTAAGTATTTACAATACCAGAAACATTGTCAAAACAGGAGCAGCATGAACATTTTTCCATAATGAAACAGTGCCCAGGAAAATGTCCTTTGAATTTTTTTTAAGTATAAGCGGAGTCTTGAACTTCATGAAAACATGAGCAGTGCTTCCAGCATTGACAGCTTCCTGTCATGAGGAGCCATTTTTTAAAGTTTATCCTGAAAAATACTGCTGGAGGTATTCAATTGCAGAAGGCAGTGACAGTTGGGTGAAAAACAGAGGGAGGAAGATGAGGGAGGAATATGAGTCTCCATCAGGGGATGCAGTGCCAGGTTAGAGAGTCTCAAGTTAGCTCTGAACATGCTGATATGACTCTGGGCAGAGCTCCATGCAGTGAAAACAGTCAGGTGAGACCCAGAAAGCTGGATACGTGTGCTAATTCTCATCCTGGGCTAATTAGTCCTGCAGTTAATTAGCCTTGTTACAGTATTTTTCCTAATGGGACAGATGCCTCTGCATTCTGGAGTCAACAAGTTTGGCACTGGATTGCCACAATAGTTTGGATTCATTAGATGAGATCCAGACAATATTTTTACTGTGGTTTCTATAATCTATTACTCCTACAGAGCTACAATAAATAATTGAGCCAGGAAAAGAGACCACCAGGGTAACGGGGCCCTTATGATGCAGTCATAAGGGATTGTGGTGACTCCAATCACCAAAGAGTGAACAACTTGTCTGAACACTTGATTTCAAAACATTAAGCCAGCATAAATCAAGTTTCCCGTGGTTTTTATTGGATATTTGGTTCAGGTCTCCTCATTGCAAGGATCATTTTCCTGCTTTGAGGAAAGTAGTGCCTGGTATAATCAGGGTAGTATGAAAAATTCCAGCAATATGCACTACACTAAACAGAGAAAAAAAGGGTGGGAAAAAGAAAAAAGGTTACAAACTTTTCTGAAAAACAGAAAGGTTTTTTGCTCCTGGAAGAGTTTTCAACAACAAAGGCTCAAGCCCTGACCTCAGGGTGGATAGCCTAAATTAAAAGATCCAGTGATGTAATGGAAACATCTTATTAGTAGGGAAGAAGTAACACATAGCCATGAGAGGTTTTGGACACCTGATTCCTGAAAACATTAAGTTTACATGGAGCTCTGAGCAATCTGGTCTAGTTGAAAATGTCCCTGCCCATGGCAGGAAGGTTGGCCTAGATGGTCTATAATGGTCCCTTCTAACCCAAACCATTCAATGATTCTATGCTAATATGAAGAAGGAATGTCAATTTAGTCCTAATCCAAAGCTTGAGGCCTTGGGCTCTGTGTTTTTTCCACAGAGCTCTTAGGTAGGTTCAGTTCCTTGAGAATCACTTCAGTGAGCCCTAAACTTGTGTTATCACAAGCCAAATAATTCTCTGTATTGGGTAAGCAAATTCCCTGTAAACTTACAACAAGGCATCAGGGTCTGCTCCAACTCCCTGCCAGCAGCTGCCACCTTCTCCAACTGGGAAGCTTGTTCACATCTCAGCCACTCCATCTTTAATCCAAGGGATCCTATCTCTGCTCACACCAGCAAAAAGAACCAGGAACACAAAGCAAGAGGTCAAATCTCCAGCCACTGCCTCTCCTTCACCTCACCTGACACCTGACATTCCCATTGTCTGCAAGACACAGCTGATGTGGTGGGGATTACGAACATAAAGAAGGAAAATTACTTACAGCTGGAGCAATTGTCAGGCAGGAAGATAATTGAAAGCCAGCAAAACGATCAACCGTTTAATTGCTTACATTAAAGAAATGAATTGACAGCAATCAAGCCAACCTATAAAAAGTACTGAAAAAAAAAAATATGACATGTGAGAAAATAGATTAATTTTCATGAAGAACAAAGTAAAAGAAAACTTGGGAAAAAATTGAAAACCCAAGCTAGTGTTGTTTATAAGCTTTAATCAATTTAAAACTCATTTTCAATGTATTAAACTTTACTATTTAATGTCTCTCAATGAATTCTGCCTCTGGCATTGTTCAGCAGCCTCACTGAAGCCTTGTGCAGTTAAAAAAGATTATTCATCAGCATTACCTCTGCCAAACATGCTTAAATCAGGAGGCAGTACCCACTATCATAAAGAGGGGAGCACCGAGAATTGTTTTAAAGGAATTTTTCCCATCTGAGGGACTGTTGAATTCCAGGGTTTAGAGGCAAAACTATTGAGCTCTCAGAATTTGTGTTTTTAAACCTTTTACATTGGTCTTAGTATTGAATCTTTGCATGGAATCAAAGGCCAAATTTTGGGAAGGAAAGAAGTGTCTCTATTGTCACCATCCAGTGCAGTAACACTGCACATTCACATTTCTTTTGATTCACACATTTTTTCAAATCACATGCCTGAAATGTCCTTTAGAAGACCAACGAAGCCTTACTTTGTCCCTAAGAGCAGAATCACCTCTAATGGCATGAGAAAAACAAATTCCCAACACATAGTAATCCCTCCTGAAATGTTTAGACCCAAACCTGAGGTGAGCAGGGATATAAATTCTATTCTACTAGTATATAGTAATTTTTTTGAAAGTGTGCTATGGTGAAGTAATGGAAAGACAACCACTCCAGAATGGATCCTTGATATTTCACACTTCTTTTTTACAAACAGAACATGGAGACTTGTTCTGGGGTTTTTTCACACTTATATAAATCCTTGAAAATGATTCATTTTGAGAGAAGAAGATAGATTGTATACCAGTTTTTCTCTCCATCATCAATTTTTCATTTCATGAGAAAATTCTGATTTTGTATGTGTGACTCTCAAAAACAAAAGGTAAGAAAATAAAAGAGCCTGAACCCAAGGGCTCAGCTACTAGCTGCCATCCAGCCTCATAATCCAGCTGACTGATCACAGGATGAAGTATCCCCCATCCAATGATTCCCTCAACATTTCTGACCTTCACACCCTGAAACTGAGTTATGAAAGTTCTACATAAAATCAATACTTTTTTCAAGCTTTCTGACCTTTTATGGCTTCCCTAATGTTTTCATCCTCACAGTCTTGTTGCTGGTAGCTCATTGTTCTCATGCTGCAGATCAGTCACTCTGGGTTTGAGTTGAGCCATGTCCCACCACAGTGACAGCAGGGTTGGAGAGCCAAGCACCTTTCTGAAAACACACAGTGATCTTTCTGCCCCTCTTCATATGTTAATCTGGATTTTAATTCTGCATTTTGTACACCAGGGAGGTTCCAAAGGCAGGTCACCATGCTGATCAAAGGACAGGAAGACAAACCTGAGGCAAATCTTAAGAGAAAAAATGTTAAAAACAATGCCACCTGGATTAGGCTCTTTATTTCTTGTCAAAACTAAAACTTCTTCTGCTGTAGTACATTACTTGATAACTAGAAAGGATAAAGCGTTATGTAAAAGATATTTCTAAAGAAAGAAAAATAATCAAATACTTTCCTTCTGAATAGGCCAGGATAACAGATTACTCCAGTACAATTATGTGAATACAGAACTGGGAGGAACAATGTGTATCTACAATTGCAGGTACCAGGTGACAGAGGTTAAGTAAAACACTGAATTGACTCCATTCTTATATGACATGGGATGATATTTCCCCCTCTTGAGTAATCCAAGAACCAAACACCCAAGACCACAGTAGACTTGATCAAAGGTGTCCTTAATTTTTCTTTCGATTTCTTGGACTCTAAACTTAGAAGCAGAGGCACTCAGAGTTTTGTGCAGAAAAGCCAACAAATCCAGAACTTGCCAGAGTCACTGTGGGCTGACATATACAGATTGTTGGTTTCTAAATATCTGAAATGTTTCTTAGTTTTAGGCCACAAGGCAGAAAAATGGCTTACTTCTGCCCTTTCTTGCCAGGACAAAGTTCTGCATGGAAAAAATCCATCTTCTTAGAAACCTGGTTCAGAAACCTGGGTCTTAGAAACCTGGGTCTAGAGTAATCCCAACCTAATCACCACTGTAGAAAAAGACATAAAGGTCATAAAAATATCAATTTTATTTGCCAATTAAACCCAGTGGGAATTATTTTCTGAATTCATCCTTGTGTTTTATTGACAGCAATAGTTATGATCCTTATAATGGCCTTATAATTCCCTGTCTAGCTCTAAGACATAGTATACACTGAAAGAAACTAATGAAGCAAAAGATACTTGATACCAGCCTTCAAATGAGCTGTTTAGAAAATCCTTTTCCAAAGGAAAAATAAAACAGCCATTTTAATAAATTAAAAACCCTGATGCACAGCTTGCTGGATGGCAGGTCCAATCAAGAGGGTTGACATGTCATGCTGTAACTACTTCCCAGTGAATGATGACATAATTTTCAGATTTGCACTTCTTACTGGCATTGATGCATTCAGGCAAAACAATATATCAATCAGCACTTAGGACCTAAATGCCTGTTATGAGTCAATCTTCTGGGGCCCAGCTTCCCACATCTCATAAGAATCTCAGCAGTGATTTGTAGCCTTTTGAGTGTTTCCTAATGCTTCATATCTCTCAAATTGGTCAGAGCCCAACACTAGAGCTCTTGCTCATCACAACAATCACGATTGGTATAGGACAAGTGTGTATTGCTCTGTGTTCTTATCACCATGTTAATGCCAGTTTCTAATAGTTAAAAATGGCTGGAATCCACTGTTGTGCCACACATTTAAGACTTTTATGGCCTGGTTTATCCTTGGTTCATTTTCACAGCCTTTATAACCCCTCCGCAGATTTGCTTCCAAGCAGAAGAATTCCCTCAGTGGACAAAGGAAGCACTACTGGTGACATCTGTGAGGCCTTTGATTTGGTTTCCTACAGCATTCTTGCCCCTAAAGTAAAGAGACATGGGGTTTTTTGATGGATGGACTGTTAGACAAGTAAGCAATTGGCTGGGTGCCACATCCAAAAAATTATAGTCAATGGCTTAATGTCCAAGTGCAACCCATTAAAGACAGTGTTCCTGCAGAGTCCATACTGGGACCAGTGCTATTCAATATCTTCACCAGTGAAATGGACAGCAGGAGTTTTGACACTGACAGTTTTCAGATGAGTAGATAAACTCCAGGGAAAGAATTCCATCCAGAGGGATCTTGACAAGCTTGAGGAGTGAGTCCATGAGAGCCTTATGGAGTTCAACAAGGCCATGTCTGTGTCATTGAGAACTGAGGTTGTTCAGTCTGGAGAAGAAAAACTCCAGGGAGAACTTTAGAATCCTTTCTATCCATAAGGAGAAGTGAGGGACATAAGAAAAATAGAAAGTTTTACCAAGGCCTGTGATGACAGAATAAAGGACGACAGTTTTAAACTGAAACAGGATAGACTGAGTTTGCCTGTGAGGAAGAAAATTTGTAAAGATAAAGGTGGTGAGACACTGGCAGAAGTTGCCCAGATGTGGTTTCCCCATCCCTGGAAATGTTCCAGGCCAGGTTGGATGGGGCATGGAGCAATCTGGGGTAGTGGAAGGTGTCCCAGCCCATGGCAGCAGGGTTGCAGTACTGCAGAAGGTCCCTTTCAATCTAAAAAATTCTATGTTCTGTGATGTCACATCAAATTATGAATGAGACACAGAGAAAGGGAAGACAGATAGTAAATGGCTATGTAATCTATTATATATTATAAAAAAAGATTTATATATTAGGTATTTCTACTATATTACTGGGTGATTTATTTGAGACAAGAGCTGACCACACAATTCACATTCTGTCTCAACCAAAAGAGCAGAGGATATCAGGTAAATTATATACCCTTACCATGGAATAGATCACTAAAAAAATATAGACTTTTAAATGTTTTGAAGTAGTGACACCAAAAGGAAATGTATGACCCTCCAAAAGTTTTCATATTTCATGATACCAGAAAAAAAATCATTTATATGAACCTTTGCTTGCTTTTGTCAGGCTATCAGAACTCTGATATCGAAGCAAGGGGATACTCACTGTACACTGTACATCACTGTCCTCACTGTACATCAGATTTCATGACCCAAGTTTGAAATCATGCAAAAAGATAATGATGATCTGAAAACATTGTGTTGGCTGTAAGTTACAGCCATCAATGGTGCATTGCAGCAATTTAAACTTTTTCTTATGCTGAAATATTTTGGGCTTGGGCCAAAATACTTTGAGATTTTCTTTATATAAAAATTACAATAAAACCCCTGTCAACCTATTAAACAAAAATATTATAATGTTGTCATGTTGTTTGGGTTTGGTGTTTTGCTCTTTTCCTCTCCATAAAAGAAAAAAGGGATTTTGTGGGAAGAAAGAATTTTAAAATACATTTTGATTACAGTAAAAATTCCTGTGGTTGATAAAGGAAGATTTGATTTTTTATTTTTTTATCACGATGAGATGGTCTTCCAAAGAAATAAACTACCAGTCTCAAATGAGACCTTTCAGAACCCCATTATACCTAATTAAAATCCTTTTTCCTAGGCTTAATAGAAGTTCTGGGTGTGAATAACTTTGTTTAAGCAGATTCACAAATCTGGCTGCAGTAAATTATGGATGAGAATTCCCAGGAGCAGAATAAACCCCATCAAGACCCTCATAAACAAAATGCCAGCATCTGGAGCCAGAGAGAAAAGCACAGGCAGGATTGAGAGAAGAATTACCCATCTGGGATTAGCCTATACATCAACATCATCTACGGTGAAAAAAAGTCTTTATTTATTGCTTAGCAGCCTTCAGGGTGTGAGTGTCACTCAGCATTAGCATTCACCTTTATAACTGTGCTTTGATTTACAGCTCCACCCCAGCACAGAGGAAGGAGCCAATTACATGTCTGGGGGAACATGGATGCATTGAGTAGATCCCAGATGTTTCCTCTTGCCTCTCATACAGGATGCATACAGAAATATTTTCTTGGTCTAAAATAGAGTTTTGAGAGGTGGGCTCTGACCTGCTTTATGAGATGACTGCCAGAAGAATGTCATGTTCTATAGAAATTGATGCTCACACAGGTTGAGCTGCAATAGAAAATGCAGATGTTAGACACAAAGATGCTGTTTCATATTTGTCAAAGCCACACAAGGGTTTGCCAGCTGGAAACAAAGAGTTAAAATGCACGAAGGCAAATGAGGTGACAAACTGTCTATTTCCCTGCAGTGAACTGTCTATTTCCCTGTAGTGAACAGGTCCATGAATACTTAGATATTGTACATCAGATCAAATCCCATGATTAAGATAAAACTTGAGTGATGCCACCCCTCATCTCTACTAAGATCTTTCCTCCACTTTGTGGTGGCTTCTGTTGTTTCTTGATATTTACTCCTCTTGGTTTGTCTCACAGTGGCAGCCCAGGATCAGCTGGGAGGGCTGAGCACTTCTGAGACCCAGCCTCCAGTTGAGGTTGGATGCTCAAATATCACTGATGGTAAGAGCTGCTCTTGAGTGCTCATAAGTTCACTTAGTGTCCCAAAACCTGTACTGTGAAGCCCTGATCATAGAATCATAAAACATAAAATGGTTTTAGTTGGAAGGGACCTTACAGATCATCCAGTTCCAAGCCCCTGCCTTGGGCAGAGACACCTCCCAACAGACCAGGTTTCTCAGAGTCCTATCCAGCCTTCAACACTTCCAGGGATGGGGCAGCCACAGCTTCTCTGGGCAACCTGAGCCAGAGCCTCACCACCCTCACAGGAATTTTTTCCTATTGTCTGCTCTAAACCTGTCCTTTGCCAGTGTGAAGCCATTCTCCCTTGTCCTATCACTACATGCTAGTGCAAAAAAAAAAAAATCGCTTTCCAACTTTCTTGTAGCTACTTTAGGCACTGGAAAGGGCACAAGATCTCCCTGGAGCCTGAACACCCCAACTCTCAGTAGAAAAATACTCCAAGTGTGCTCCTGAACTCATTTTTCTATGCTGTATTTGCAAACCAGGGCTGTTTACAGGCTTGCAGCTTTCCACATCACAGATCCACTCCTCTGGAGATGGATGGATACTAAATGTGGTACTCTGACTTTTTGTTCTCTGAATTCAGAAGAGTTTCCATGTCAAAGACCTGCCATCCCACCCATCTCTTAATTCCCAAAGGAATTTGAGAGGCTCATTACAAATGGCACCTGAACATTTCTTTTTCCTGCTGCCCAATCACCAGTAAAAATTGAACCAAGGAGATTTTTTTTGTGTGTTTATTTGTTTATTTCGCAATCATGTTTATTTTGTTTATAACAGGAAATACTGAACTGTTTCACTTCCACCATTAGATGAGAGAGGAGCTGCAGTCAGGCTGGGTTTCTCAGACAAATTGAAGATGAGTCTCCACATATTCAGGTGAATATTATAGGAAAGAATTTTCCTTTGGTTTCAAATATTATTAAGGCATCAACTTTAACAGGTACTTAGATTTGAAACTTTTGATCCAATCCCTTTATCCTCCCACATACCCCTAAACAGGCAGCTCCCAAGCACTCCAGAAACTCCCAGGCACAATGACCCATGCATTGCACCAACACTGAGACACTCACAGCAGCACACACTTTATCCCTCCCTAAGGAGGAATGAAATTACTAATTTTTTTCCCTCAAAGGTGATTCAGAGGACAGACTGTAGCAAAAGCTCTGTGCATGGAGAGAGAATTACTGCTAAGATTTTATTAGCACATAAACACGATGACGTTTTTGATGCCTGGGGCTATAGAAGCACAATCATTACAATGGAGGCTGTATTTCTCTCCATCTTTCCTTGGGTCCTGTAACACACTGAGCAATCCATCTTGCTCACATAGCCTACATAATCATAGATATATTTATTTCTTTGCTTCTTTCTATTAGCATTTGACCTTTCATGCACTGCAGGTGTTCTGGGGTATGACAGCACAAACTTTGCATCTTCTGCCTTCCAGCATAGCTCAGGTGAGGCTCGTGAACAGGTAAAGGACAAGCACAGAACTATCAGATACCAAATTACTGTGTGACCCTCTACCAAGCCCAGAAGTAACCAAAAGCAGCCCAGTGAGGATGGTTGGAGATGAGTAGTAGAGGATTGGCAGAAGTTATGGATTATACACATTATTCCTAGGTAGAAAATATGTGTTTGCTCACTGACAAAGCAATGCTGATAGTTTTGTCATCCAAATGTCATTCAAATGAGACACAAACCACAAATTCATAGAATCACAGAATGCCTTGTGTTGGAAGATACCTTCCAGGTCATCAAGTCCTAATTCCTCTTCTATTTCATCACTTTGAAATAGTTGCAAATGCATAAATTTAAAGATTTAGCAACATTAGGGGAAAAAAACCCCACATTCTGGGTTGTGAGGGTTCAAAACACATTTAAGAAACACAGGGATAATCCTTATTGAAAAGATATGCAAAAATTATTTATTATATTCCTTTTTTCAGATCATGCACAAAAAAGCCCCAATTTTCTGAAGTTTTATTTCAGTTTTTAAATGAATAGAAAATAACTCTGCACATAGTACTTTTAAAGAAAATGCAAAACTGAATCGACTCTCAACCTCCATTTCGTTGATTCAGTCATCTAATGCACTTTCTTTTTAATTGAATGATTTATATAACTGTGAAGCCCTCTGTGAATTTTACAATTGAATATATCATTGAGGATTTTCTGCAATGAGGCTTGAAGCTTAGAATTAAAAAGTTATTAGTATTTTCATTAGGAAGGTTCAAGAGCTCAGATATTGAAGACCATATCCCAGACTCCATAGCAAGCTTGTACTGATTTTTTTTTTCTTTGATTATTCAGAATTTTCTCCTTGTTATGAATTATTTAAATTAAACCCTTCCACAGTTAAAAAAAAAAAAAAAAAAATCAAGGCCAGAAGAGACCATTGCAATCATTCAACCTGATCTGCTTTGTAATGCAGATCACAGTCATCCCTTTATCTTCTCACTGGTCTTTCAATTTAGGCTTTGGTGTGCCCTAAACTCCTGTCCTCTGCAATATCTTCTCTGTCCTAATGCTCAGCACATCCTAATTCCTACAGCAACATCCTGATTTACTGGGTCATCAGAGATGTGTTTTCTACCTACAGGTTATTTTACCCTTTGGAATATTTCTTGTACTTCTCAACCCTGCTTTGCATCTTTATTTTCCCCAGTAAGACAACCCTGCTTGTCAGAGAAGGGCTACTCAGCTGTAGTGAATTAGCAAATAATGTCCATTTATAACTGCTAAGGATACTCAGTTAATAAAAATTAATTGCATAAAGGCTGCTGAGGCTTTTTCCCAGAAAAAAATATTCCTATCTGGTGATGCCTCAAATGGAATCATAGAGTCACAGCATGGTCTAGGTTAAGAGAGAACTTAAAGACCATGTCCTTCCAACCCCTGCCATGGGCAAGCACATCTTCCACTAGACCAAGCTGTGTCCAGCCTGGCCTTGAACACTTCCAGGGATGGGATATCCACAGTTCTCTGGGCAGCCTGTGCCAGGGTCTCACCACCCTCATGGAAGAAATATGACTGGTAAAGGGTGATCCATGGATTATTTACTGTCTTCCAGCCATATCTTTAAATATAGAGTAAAATGAATGTAAAACTTCATCCTTGCAGAGGAATTTACCTTAATAGTCTGTTTTGAGAGTATGTGGCTGCATGAACGAGAAGTGAATATATTTTCCAGCTTAATTGGGACACCAAAAACCCAGCCTAAGACTGAACCTGTCATGGGTGGGTGGAGTGAATCACTCATTCATCATGATCAATGGACACAGCCATGTTCTAACAGTCACCCTTCTCCACAAGGGAGGTAGAGAGGAAAAAAAATTGTGAATTATCATGTAGTAATCATGAAACATATCAACTCTTGTCCAGAGCAGTCTCACTGTTCATAAAATGTGCATGTATATTTGGGGTATTTTGTTCTCAGGGCATAAATCCACCTAAGAAATAATCAGATAGGTTGCATTTAAAACTTGATCTTGAATAGAGGCTTTATCATAGGATCAATCATAGAATGGTTTGGGTTGGAAAAGACTTTCAAGATCATCTCATTCCAACTCCCACCAAGGGTAGGGACACCACCACGCCAAACATTTTCCTGAATCATTTCCAATTTAAAAAATATTAAAAAGAAGAAAAAGGCTGTTTAAAAGCCTTGAGTCTTTCTAATGTTATCCCCTTGGACCTTAGAATCTCAGAAGATCCTAGCTAAAGCACAGAGAACATTATTCTAAATTCTAAAAACTATAATAACTAACCCAAAGAATGGGCAAAATCTTTGCACCTTGAAACATTTGTGCTATTTGTTTTATTAACTTGAAATACACTGGAAAGCCTTTAAAACCATGAAACTAAAGGTTCAGCTCACTCTCTGGTCTTCAGTGATATTTACATTTTATTTTTAAGTTTGTGGTCTTTATACTGCTTTTTGGTTTTTGTTGTTTCATCTTGAGTGATCCACCAGTGCCTGAGAGAATGTATTCTGTCCCCATCCCTTTTCAAACAATGATTTTTTGGGGGGTTGACCTGAGCCAACAGAATCCAATATCAGGAAGACTTAGTGCGTTTTCACTTCATCACTCATGTCACTGAGAGATAATTGCAGAATAAATAAGTCCAGAGATGAATTTGGAAGTGATGAATGAATATAAAAACACCACAGCACTATTTCCATTTTAACACTTTATTTCCAGTTGGGAACAGAAGCCTGTGCTGTTAAACAGATGGAGGGAGATCAGCTCTGCTTTGGGAAGTGTGGTGGGAAATGTAATCTGGCAGGGTATTTCACCCACAGAGCATAATAAGAACATGAGATCCCAGTGCAGCACAACAGCTGCAGCTGCACTTCACATGGAAATCTTTCACCTTCATCTCCTTCTCTTCTTCTTTAGGTCCCATCTTCTTTATCCCCTCTTTTATGTTCACAATTATTGATCACTCCAATATTTATCACTTTGTTGAAAACAATTGTGCAGGAATTTAGAATTTAAAAATCATTCAAAGAGAACTTTCAAAAGGACAAATCAGTCCACAGGCTGTCCTCAAAAGCTGAAGAGAGCAGGTCTTCTCTAGGTAGAAATTAGACAGTTTGGTGCCACCAACTGATTTTCATCCCCTAGAAGTCCAAACCTTTCTATAATTCATGCTCAGTAAATTAAGGTAATTAAGGCAACACATCCCTTTTACTGCCACTGATAGGCTTGGCTTACAATCTGCTCATTATTTGTAGGAATTGCTATTTGTATTTCTCTTATTATTTTTCTCCATGCACAAAAATCTCAATTTTTTTCCACTAAGCACAGGGCCTTATGTGCTATCTTGATCTCAAAATCATCTTCTGAGTTCAGTAGGTGACCATTAAGAGCCTGTTGGGAAACCCTGAAGCAAGGACCAGTGTTGGTGATTTTGGAATTCCTTTCAGTTCTATGCTCTGAATAGTCAAAAGATCCTCAAAAGCACAAAATTCACCCACTTTCCTGGCAAGACCTGTGTGTACTTTCCCAAGATATACTCTTGGTTTTCCGAGGATTTGCATGTATTTTGTGCTCACTTTTCTATAGCAAGCAGGAAGGAAATTGTACTAGAAACACTGGAATTCCACAGAACAGCTTAAATTCCCCCCAGAATCCAAAAGGAAGGCTTGTCCCAGACCCTTGCTCACTGCAGAGCTCTGATACCCATGAGTAATGAGGGTACTATGTCACTGCACAGGTAATTATAAGGAGCACACTGGTGACTGTTTATTTCTTTTTTATTTTGTATTATGTTTGAATTCCATTAAGATGCAACTGCCTGTCCTGAAAATAACAAATAATGTCATTAGAGAGGCACTGAGATTCAACCCCTTTCCCCCAGAGAGAAGTCAAGCTATTGTCACAGCAGAGGTGGTTTCTTCTGCATTCCCAGGTGATTAATATTCATTGGAAAAGGCACTGTAGATGATCCCTTTGGAGACAAGGCAATACAGGCTGTGAGGAATGAAATAAATAAAAAAATGTGTCCTAAATGGAGCACTGTGTACACTGTCATTTTATTTTTATGGTCTTGGCACTCAGGTATCTGTGTCACAGCCACAGTGTAGATTGGAGGTTGGAAACCTGCCTGCACAGGGCAATATTTCTTATTCCACTGACACCAGTTTTCTGGTGTAACTGCAAGATTGGCTTTTTTTCAGTTTTATTTAGACCATTTAGAATGCAAAGTAAAGCAGAACAAGTAATGCTAGTCTTAATTAGGATAAGAGTATCTGAGTGGGAAGGACTGTGAATGAGATTATTCTGCTTTACTCCTGACATCAAACAACTATAATTGTATAGACATATTTTTGGACCACTTCAGTCCATCTACCCAACCTGCCTAATTTAAGTCAAAATGCAGATATCTGTTGAATTCTTTCCAGTTCCCAATGCAGTCTTACCACTGCCAGCAGTTGGAAGTAGTACTGGGGCTGTCAAAGCATGGATGTGCACTTTGTTCTGCCACCTCTGACAGGACAAGCTTGGGATAGAAAGATCCCAAAGTGAGCAAGACATCTACAGATGGCAAGGTTTTAAAGAAACTGAGTGAAATACACCCAAACTCCTCCATCAGAACCTCAGAACAAGATAAAAAGAAATAAACAGTTGCCAGTGTGCTCCTTATAAAACCCTATACAGTGACAGTCATGCTAAAGATTTGAGCTTTTTATACATTTTTTTGGATGTTTGTAAGTTTGTAGACTGTTAATACATGGTTATACAGCTCTGGGTATTTTTCCTACCCTTTCTTTCAGATATTAAAATAATAAGCTAACTATTCTAATACAAACTTGGAATTTTGTTTAGTCTTATGTTTAAGAAGCCTGACAATGACATTTTATTTTCCACTACAACTTAGAAGATGTAAGTAAGCCCTGAAAGAGCTCCAGTGGGGCAGAACCTGGGGAGAAATTGCCTAACCAGCTGCTCTTCTAATTGGACAATATTTGTTAGATATGCCAATTGTTAAACTTATAAAAATTGTAGAAATCCAGTGCTGGGTCTGCCCATAGCCATGGGGGGGAGGCTGAAAATTTGCATTATGGGCCTGCTTTTTGTGTTATTATTTGAATACTGTCACAAGTTTTGGATTGTTGGTTTTAGGCAACAGGAGAAGGCACATTGTCACCTGTGTAATTACTGCTTTTCTATTCTTACAAAGAACATGGCATAGCCAGTTAATATAGCAAATGTAGTTGATCCAGCACATTTTAAAGACTTTATTTTGATAAGGATAAATCTGTTCAGAAAAAAAAAAGTCTTGCTGTTTGTAGGCAGAGCCATGGATGTAAAATGTTCATGGACATGGTTTTATTCCTCCAAAGTCAATAGAAAAGTTCCTGTGGCAAGAAAGGCACAGGACTGAGCATTTCCTTCATATTGAGCTATTCAGAGATTGCCCTATCAACATCAATTACAGATATGTCTTTATATGGAGAAAATTCTTCTTCTTTCGGAGGAGAAACAAATGAAAAAATATTCATGTTATTAAAGAGATATCCTGTTATAAAGAGGTCCCACATTTACAACCCCTTACAGATTAAATTACTTTTGCTGTGGACAATTGGAAATGACTGTCTAAACTCCAGAAAAAAAATATTTTTTATTTATGAACCTGTTAAAATACATCCCACCCACAGAACAGAGCAGGATGTTGAGTTTTCAGAAAAGAAAGGGTCATGACCAGATGATTGAGGGAAAATATTTTAATTTACAAGTTCTACACACTTCTCTTCAATCCCAGCCCTCATGTCTTAATTTAATAGGTAGCACAGTATTGGTGAAGTCACCCAGAGCACACACAGTACAACTAAATCTTGTTATTTGTTGCTAAACAGAAAAAGCTCTTTGCCCACACCTGTTAAAAATTATATAAATGTGTGAAGTGTAACAGAACTGATACTCAAGAACAGCTTTGACTATCTACTTTACAACCTAAATAATGGAGAGAAAGGGAACAACAGATGCCCCTTATCCATCCTTTAAATAGATGGTGAAGGAAATACAGACATATTATATAGTTTTAATTGGATTTCCTCAGACTGCATTGCAGTCAATAATTTTGGTGGGAGGAGAGGAAATCATCTCCTTAATGCTTTCATCAGCATTAATCACAGCTCATTTGTTTCTGCAGAGGCCAAAGACAACTGGGAAGAAATAAGAGGCACCAGTAGCTTATGAGTTCAAGGATTAAATACTCTGAGGTTCTTCTTGCTCTGCTGAACCTTTCTCCAAGTATTCTAGGAGAAGAAGAAAATGAGAAAGCAGAAAAATTGCATAACTACTATAGTGGGAGAATATTCAAAGGCATCTTACCAGCACCAAGCAATACTATTTGCTGAACAGAAAACATCTGAATTCCTGAAATTCTCAAATGTCTCTTAGGTTGCAAGCACCTGGCATGTTTTCCCTGTATAATCCACACTACTCTGATTTATTGTTTCTGCAGAAACCACATGGTCTATGCTTTTCAGTTTGACCCAATAATCCCTTTCTGATTCCATAGATATGGACAATGAGTGCAGGATGCTACAGTTCAAAACCTTTTCTCTTTTTCTGTCCCCAGGCTGTCAGTTTTTGGAGTTGTGGCATTGCATCCCATGCACTGCTGTATTTTCATGCCAGCTGGTTTGCATAACCAGAGGAGTTGTTTGAATACAGAGCACAGAGCTGGTTGTCAGAAGCAGCATGTTCCCTAAAGAGAGACAAAAATGAAATGTCATTTAGACACTAAGAGAAAGCTGCAGCAAAATGAGATGGTTCTGTTGTTATCTAACATTCATCAAAGGGATCACAGTGCTTAATTGCTGGCTTGAGAACTCCTTTATTATATCATCTGCTATTCAGTGTTGGAAAGTACATAATAAATTAGAGAGATCTGTTCACTTTGAAGCAGAAAATATGCACAGACTTGCATTATATTTAATCAGCATCTTCATTCTGCCATTTATGGCTGCACAGACTTACTCCTTCCAGAAAAGAAGGTCTGACAGAATATCCCTGACACCTGAAAGTGCTTGTCTACACCCAGAATTTGTTACCATCTAAAACAGTTACACATCTAAATCACCTTCTGCAGGAACATCCTTCTCTCTACTGATTTTCTAAGGAGCATAGGGCAGACACACATCTCCTGCAGACTTCTCAATTAAGTGATTGGTTTCTCCTTCTCCACATATCTAGAAGAAAACTTCTCCTTGAACACGAAGCTTTGGTTATCTGCAAAACACTTGAAACTTTGTCATATATACAACAAGAAATGCATCTCCAGGTTCATCATAACATTAGCTAATTAATTTCTATCAATGCATGCATGCTAAAAAGTAAATACTGTAGAAAAGGAACAACTTGATAGCAAAATAAACTTCAGTATTTGAAAGCACCTGGGGAAAAAAGAAGACAGAAGAAAGGGTTCTCATAGCAGGTGAGCTCCTTCCTCAAACATGGAAAAAGTCATTTTCAGTTTATGAGGCCATCTCATCTTTGGGCTTTAGAGTAGAATGTTCTTTCTTTTCCACCTTTGTTTTATGTACTCTTTCACAAGGCAATTTAATGCTCAGAAATCTCTTCTGCTTCTCAGTGTGGTGAAGAAATTGTAACATTCTGTTATTTATTCCTCACTTTAGGTAGCTCAGGTGGTGGTTTGGTTTTTTATTTCCTTCTTGCTCCCCTGCTTTTAAGATCAACACCCCAATACTCCTTAGCAAACTGATATAGTAACTTTGAAGCTCTGAATTGCTTAAATCATTTTTTTGTGTATTTCATATCATTATTGCAATCTATAGAGTGGAAGCTTTCACTTTTTACCTGCCTATTTTATGTCCTCCTGTCTTCTTTTGTGCCTGTTTTCCAGATGTCAAAGGACAGACCAAGTGGCCTCTTTCTTTTTTCCAATCTTGCCAATTTTTATCTGTGAACCTGTGATATTTGGGAAGGGGGGGGAGGTATCACTTGCCGAAACAGCTCACATAGAAATGGCATTTATTTAAAAATAAATTGTGTTTGCCTCTTTAAATGTCACGTTAAATTACATAAGTCAGAAGGTAGGTTTAGAGCATAACACATCTGCTTTTCTAACCCTGTGGGGAAACAAATGGAGGGGCAAAAGACACTGTCCTGGTGAGCTATGGAGGTGTTCCTGGGATTTATGAGTCTGTGTCCATCATTAAAAATACTTTACCTGGTCTTAAATGCATAGATCTGCCTATCCAGAGCCAAAAGAGAGAGCACAAATGAATAGCACTACATGAATCTTTAATGTGTATTGGCTTTGTCTCCCTAATGTATTTATGGCTGCTTCACTTGCAGCATTTTTCATGGAGTTTTGTAGGTAATTATGTTTAGTGAGCCTTCCATCTTCCAGCCTGTGCTGTCCTCCTCCCTCATTTTGCCCCATCAGGCCTGCAGAAGCAAAGCCTAAGGCAGTTTAAGTCCCATTTGACAGAGATGTAAATGTTTCAGAGTTACAGTTTTGTGGAATTTTATGGCTGGCCAAAAGGATGTGTTAATTAGTAGCACACTCACTTTTGGGGCCTGATTCATCTGGTCTATTCAGATATTTAAAATCCATCAGATACATCCAGCCCTAGAGCACTCATTTCTTGCCAGCTGGTATAAAATGAGTCTGGTGGATCAGATCACACTTAAAAATTTTCACAGAAGATAACTGAAGTTAAGTAGCTGAATCCCACACTTTGAGCTCTTTCCAGGATAAAATCAAAAAAGAAAAGGTAGTGTAGAAAACCTGGATTTCATGAGGCTTATACCTGGTTTCTCCTCTCTTCACTGGCCTGTTGGGTTTTTATGTTTCCTGTTCCAGAAACCACTGGTACTTCATGGTGAGACAAATCATCCCAAAAATTCACTGTCTGCATTGGCTGCATCTTCATAAACTGAGGTGGGAACTGATTGTCACATTTATGTTAGACTGAGTCATGGCCCTGGGACACCAGCCAGTTGCCTAAAAAGTGGCTTTTTTGTGATAGTTCAGGCATCTTAATGTATCTGAGACCCTCCATTAGTTGTGCCAGAGTGATGTGATAAAGAAGATGCCACAAAATGAGTCTTGCTCAAATGTGGCAGGAGGGAATCCTAGGAAATATTAGAAGGTGTCAAAGTCTCATGTTTAGTCAAAGCACTTTGTGAAGAGCAGAAGGAAATCACTCATGACCTTATGCCTTCATATGCTTTCTTCTGCCATTTAGATTCTCTTTCTTCCCTAATACTTGTCAGCTCACAGCAAAATCTGGTGGTGAGGCCCTGGCACAGGTTGCCCAGAGAATGAGAGTCTTCCTTCACTCCACCTTCTGCAAAAATTTATCGATGATTTTATAAGGAGGATTCAAACAAAGTATGTTTCCTCATACTATCAGCCTAACTCAAAATAAAGCATTCAAATTATTCATATCAACCTCCAAAACTCTTTAATCCAATTTTATATTTTCAATCAGAAAATTAAAAAAACTCCATTTGGCTCTATTACTCTGTCATGCAGAGGTGGTGAGTGTCCAGGAGCAGACGTGTGTGAAATCTGTTGGCATGAAATACTCACAGAATTTTTATGGACACAATTAAAAAAAAAAAAAAAAATCGAAGTGCCTTTTTGAACAGAAATAAAAGGCAAGATTAATTAAATACATGGAACAAAACAAACTGTTTATTCTGTGTCAGATAACAGAAACAAGGAACAGCTTTTGAAGTTGGCAGAACCATGTTTCTACATGGCAGAGCAGAACAACCAGCCCACTGAAATTGTGTGGAAAGGGCATTTCCCCTGAGAATCAGAGCTGCACATGTCAAATTCCATTTCTCCTCCAGAACAAAGCTTTTCACAACACCAGCTTGGCAGCATAACCACCAAATTTAGCAGGATTGGTGCCAGGAAGTTTCCACTGGGACCAGCTGGGAAAAATCTGTGAAGAGGAGGCAAGGGACTGGAATTGGTTTATCAACTCTCTGGTGAGCAAACTCAGCTCTCTCAGACATCAGCTGATGCAGTTCAGGGTGTCCACTGCAATGAGATATCAGGAGCTGGACTTCAATAATCCTTGCAGGTCCCTTCCAGATCAGCATATTCTGATCTGAAGGTCTGAATTGTGCCCATGGACTGGGCCCTCTGACTTGTGTTTTCAGGCAGAACGAAGGTGACACTTGACAGAAAATACAAAAGCTTTTAAGAACTGACAAAATTATGTCTTTTGCCTTCTTCTGAAGAATTCAGCCCTCCCTCATCAGGCTACAGGGAAGCTGAAAGGTCTTGTTCAACCAGTAAAGGCTAGAACAACTCCTCAATACCAGCTTTCCAAATCTCTTTAGCTTTTACTTTGAAATGTATTGTTTCCCATCCAACCATAGTGGCCATCATGGACCACGTGTTTCCAAGCCTCAGGAACACCTGGGTTTACATTACCTGAAGTTTAATGTGAGTCTGATGTCAAGACTCCATCTGGGACCTGTTGAACAGTGCAATGTTCAATGGCTCAGGCTGTGCCTGTATCTTGCAGTTGGTTTTTTGTTGGCTCCTGGTACCAGTGCAAGGTCTGCATTCTGATTTTCAAATGATCTGATGATGCATATCCTGGAGATGTATCAGAAATCAGATTCTGAGCAGAATTCACACAGCAGATGTGTCCCTCTGGGGCAAAATGAATAACTGAACAAAGGGCTGAGCATAAAGCATCCGTAGTTAACAGAATCAGCTTTGGGATGATCTTTTAGAGGAGATTAAGTCATTTGGCACTCCCTGAGAGTGCATCTGGCACTCTCTATGAAACACCCTTAAAATTTTGTCTTCAAAAATTACTTTCCTTCAAAAACACTGTGTAAGTTTTGAGACTTTCACGTTCTTTCCTAATATTTCCTGACCAAGTGCAAACATGGGCTTTGCCAGTGTCGTGAGTTCTGGAGTTTCCCAGACAGTTTTGTATCTCAGATTTCTTAAGCAAAAGGAAAACCAGCATCTCAGCCTGTTCTGCTTCCTCCACAGGAGCACTGTTCAGTCTCCAAGTCATCCTCTCCTTCATGTTCTTCTTCACATGCCACCATTTTCTGTTTAAATAAGGTTATAGTGTGTGTCTTGATAAAGAAGTCAATTTTATTAATGAGGAAGAAGTTACTCTCAAAAAATCTCAGCCTACAGCCAGCATGGTACCTGCTGGCTATGCCAACAAAGTATTGAGAAAATGCCCATCACAAATGGTATTTGAGCATCTCCTCCTTCAGTGGTGACACTCAGCTGGGACATAAAGCAGCACTTTATAGAATCATAGAATCATTAAGGTTGGAAAGGAACTCCAAGATTGTCAAATTCAACCCTAACCATGTCTCTTTGCCAAATGCTTCCTTATGAAAAGGCCAAATATTTTTTGTGGCAAAACACAAAATCTCCATCTGCTCTTTGCATGGAGCCTGAGGACAGAACAGGCCAATTTGCTTAAGCATGAGATAAACTGATCCTACAGGAAAACAACTGCACAGCCTTACAGTAGTAAGTTTCAAGGGAACATGCACTAGAGCAGATTGCTGAGTTTTGCCAGTTATACTAAGAAGCCATCAAATTGAAACCAAAAATAAATTGTCCTCTCCATCCAATGTCCAGCTTCTAGGACACAAGCGCCAAAAATTATTCATGTGAGTTTCTATGCTCTCATTAGGACTTGACTTCTAATTTATGTTCACCATCTAGGTGGTTGAAAACACTAATTGTTCAAAGTATTTTGGTGAGGATACAGAGAGGTGACAGATATTCTCCACTCAATTCTCCAATGCTGAAGGAAAGGCAGCAGAGCCAGGCAAAGACTCCATCCAACAATGTTCTGTTCTGTATTTGACTCTGGATTATGCTGACCACTAAAATTGGCTGGTGACCTCCTCTTTGCTGCTCTTCCCAATACAAATCCTTGCCTACTTTGTTCAGAGTCTTCTAGTCAAAGAAGTTTCTTCCTGCTTAATCATCTGCATCCTGCTTAATGCAATAGTCTGTTCTAGATGTATTATGAAAAAAATTCCACAAAAAAACCCCTGAGGGATACTTTCCTTTTCAGCCAGCTCAGGGTATTTTCAGGGAGGGAGGGATGCAGCCATCACTCAGACGAGGTGTCAGTCTGCACATCAGGGTGGCAGCCACTTTGTTATATTGATAGATTCCAACGGGGACTGGGAGTAGACTTACTCACTGATACGACTCATTGCACTTTAACATACCAGGCTCTCTCACTGCTGTCTAGAAACATTGACTAAGGAGAAGTCCAGCATACTGATTTATTGGAGCTGGCAACTCGAGTCCAATGAAGAATCCAATGCAGGGAACTTTTTGCCAATACACAGTAACTTTGTTTACTCAATAGAGGATGTATCCATCTTTCAGCTGGCATTGATTGCCCTTCCAATTTTTTTTCAACATGCCCAGGTTGCAAAGGCAGAAAAAAAGAATCCCATTGCAGAAAGTGATTTGTTTTGGTAGAGTAAAAAATGTTAAACCTCTCCACAGATAAACCAAACAGGGTGAGAAAGAAATGACTGCCCTCTTATGTAGCATAAGGATTTTAATTTGAAGCACGGCTCACACAGCTGATTATTTCCTGGTTTACAAAAGAAATATTCAGGCAGAAGCAAAATGCTATCATTTTTCTGCAGTGGAAGGCCTCGAGTGTCATAATGGAAGCAGATGGGGAATGAAAACAACAATCATATTCTGGCACACAAGTTACCAACATGGTCATGAAAGAGGGTAGAAGAAATCCATGGAACACTTCAACTTTCAGACACACACAGGAATACCTTCAAGCCACCTGTGGCAGGAAGGGTTCAAGCACGAGGAACATCTCATCTGGATTTGGACAGAGGATTTGTGCTCAAACATGACAGATAGGGAGGTCACAGGGGACTGCCAAACACCTTTTTCTATCTATTGATCATATAATCACAGAATAACAGAATGGTTTGGGCTGGAAGGGATGTTAAAGACCATCCAGTTCCAACCCCCTGCCATGGGCAGGAACATCTCTTCATGGTCACTTCCCACCTATCCCAGGTTGCTCCAAGCCCTATCCAACCTGTTCTTGAATGTTTCCATGGATGGCACATCCTCAACTTCTCTGGGCAACCAGGGCCTCACCTGCTCATGGAAGATTGATAGCAGAAGATGGTCTTTGGGGTCCCTTCCAACCCAAACCATTCCATGGTTTTGTAACTCTCAGCATGAGTATGATTTTTGTTGCTTGTCTAAGAATGGGCCAGAATGCTCTTTCTCTTTGGAGAAGGAGCTTAAAAAAGCATCTCTTGACTTTAATCCTTCAGAACAACTTTGACATTTGTAGCAGGGCATCTAACCCCCCACAAGAGCTTATCTGTTGATTTTTATCAACAGATAATTCAAGCAAGACAAGCTGTCTTGTAGGGAGTTATTTTGGTGCCATGGGGTTAACACTGGTCTGGCATCTCCCAGAGGAAAATAAACATCTTAGTGTTGAAGTGAGATTTGACAAGATAAACTGGATTTCTGACCAACAGACACTCAATTTACAACAATCAAAGCCACACCAAACTTTCACAAAGTGAAAATCTTCTGCAAATTCCCCTGGAAAAGTTTGGAGTTTCTCCCACGAGTGAAGATGCTGCTCTGTGGTTCCTTCCAGGGGCTGAGTGAAAGAATCTGTAGATTATCATCATTTTGTTGTAAATTACATTCAAGTCCTAATCAATACCATTTCTTTTGCTAGATTTACTATAGATACCTTGATATAGAGCACTGTTTTATATTATGCTGTAATCTATTAGTAATTCTTCCAGTTTTAGACTGTGCACTAATCAGTAACTCTGATTAAGGTCTTTCATCCATTACCTCTTATATGTTCAATAAATAATACATTTTTATAAATAGTCCTGATTTGGCATCCTTAGCACTTGAGCCAAAGTGATTTCTTAAATTCAAGCTGTTCACAAAAATCTGAGGCAAGACAGGACTTAGCTTTATTTAAACCTGTTCCAGTGAAAGAGTTTCAATACAAAAATGAGTTCTTCCTGACCCTCAGAGTCAGCAGCAGGGCTTCTTTCGTGAGCTTTGTTCTGAAGCTTCTACTATCCCTCACAACATTTACTCATAATTTCTCACCCTGGGCTGGGCTGATGTAAATGTAAATAAAGGCACTTACAGAACATTTCTTGGTGCTTTTCTGCAGCCTCTTCAGCTTGGAAAGTCTGCATCTTGTTTGTTTCCTAGTTCACAAACAGCAGGACAACTTTCTGTGTCTGATTCCTCAGGGAATTTGTCCAGGAGCAGATAGAAGACAACAAGAGGGGTTTTCAGCCTTGCCCTCGTGTTCTTGCAATGCTCCTCAGGGTTTATGAGTATTCCAGCTCTCACAATAACCAAGGGAAATGCAGAGGTTGTAATTGGAGGCCTAATGCAGAGCCTGTGATTGAAGAGGCACATAAATCTGGGATGTAGAAATGTATGGCAACAACACATTATTTATTTTGAGAGGTAGTTTCATTCTAAGCAGGCTGCACACCTTCTTAGTTAAGCTGGGTCACAATTATATCCCACCATGAAACACTAAGAGCCCAAGAGTTTAACTTTTTCTCCTCCATTTTTCTCAAATCAGGTTTGGAATATTAAGAGAACACCTCCAGAATCACTATCAGAAACTTAATCTATGAGATTATATTCTGCTGTCTTTATTCACATGGAACAGCAAAGTTCTGTGTAGGACTTCAGTCTTGGTGGCAGATATAAGGTGAAGGAATTAGCTCTTATATGTAGACAGCTGCCAAACAGGGAAGTTTTCAGTGCAAAATGTGTCAACAAAAAGCTTCAGAATCCAATAGAATTCCTGTAGTTTCTGGTAAACCACATTAAAACAGCATCATAATTCTGGATAAAGGATTCTCCAGCTCCACATTTCACTCTACATATATTTTGCTAATTTTTCTCTCTGCAAGTGAAAAAAAATCCTCTCCAGGAACAAAGCAAAAAGAATCTCTTGGCATTCAAAAAACCTTTAGAAACAGTTACTGTGTGCTGCAAATTGCACTTTGCACACACCACCCCTCCCACGCAGACAGCAATGAGCACTTAATGCCCCAGGAGTGCAAGGAGGCAATTCCTCCTAAATGTTAAGTGCTGCCTGTTGCTGCCTTGGAAATGTCATTTCCAGCAGTTGTGATTGAACGAGCCAGCTCTGCTGCATCCTTCCCCCAGCAGCTCTCCCACATCCTGACACATCTCCCTGAATTCCATCTGGGGGGAAATGTGCTGCACATCTGACAGGAGTGTCAGGGGGCTGAGTGGACTCCACCAATGCAGCAAGGAGAGGAGAGAGCTCAGATGCCTGGGAAAACACAGAGCAATTTCTCCTGATTTTGCTCTGTAGGAGTCAGACTCCCTAAGGTTATTTACTCAAACACATTTGATGAACTTGAAGCCCGTTTTCCCCCACTGCATGTACAGGCAGTGTAAGCAAGCAGCTCAAGGTTAGACATGGACACAGTAAAAACATAAAACCTACCTTTACAAAGTCAAGCTGTATTTAAAAATTTGAATCCTTTATTATTAATAACATATTGACAATACTGTCTTTTGATAAAAGAAAATTAGATTTAAAAACATCTGTGCTATATGCAGACATTTTGGAGAATTTAATGTAAAGGCATTGAGGAGGTTCATCTTCCTGAAAAAAGCATGGGACAGCTCAGGATCATCAAATCATCAAACACCAGACGGGTCACAGCCCTGCTTGGGCTTCAGCAGGAACCCTTTGCCTGTCTGCACACACAGCCCAGTGCTCTGAGCACTCTTACAGTTAGAAATGCTGATTTTATGTGAATGGAACATAGTCCAGCTTAGTTTCTTCAGCATGTTCCCAGCAACGAAAGTGCATCTTTAATAAATGTGGTAGAATTTTTGCTTATCCTAAGAAGTCCAGATGAAAGACTCTACATAAGCAATGAAGCTATTGTAGAACATTATACTGAAAAATTTCTTTGTGGCTTTAAAAAAACTAAAGGGAAGATTCCCATCAAGTATGGATAACTTCTGGATAACTAGAGACTTAAGAAATTTGCAGTGAATGATGATTCTTTTTTTATTGTGCATCTTAAAGTGTTATATATTGTCTTTTTCAAACAGCTGCTTCCTTCAGCTCAAGAGATTTCTGAACATTAGTGAAGGATGAGACTTGCAAATTTAGAAACTGTTTGGGGAACTTGTCTGTATAAGTAAAGTCATAGAATGATAGAATGGTTTGGGTTGGAAAGGACCTTAGAGATCTTCTCACTCCAACCCCTTCCACAGCAGGGACACCTTCCACTAGTCCAGGTTGCTCCAAGCCCTGTCCAAGCTTGGACACTTGGGACATCCAGATCTTCTCTGGGCAGCCTGTTCCAAAGTCTCAGCAATCCCAGAGTAAAGATTTTTCTTCTAATATCAAATCTAAACCTGCCATTCTGGGCAGATAAACAGCTGAGGTCTGACATTTGTCTCACAAATCACATACAGCAGAGAAAGAAATTGCTTGTCATTATTTAGAGTGTTATAAAATGGTGCCCACGAAAATTTTTTATTGTATTTAAAAATCCACAGATCTGTATTCGTTGCTTTACTTGTCTAAAAGATTACTTTTTTAATGAGAAAGTAATCATAAAGTTAAAATTTAAAAGTAAGAATGGAACAGCACATTACAATAGATTTAAAGGAGTTTAATTTGCCAGTTCTTCAAACATTTTTAATTGGCATAGTTCCACTAGAGTGCACTGAAGGATGGTGATTTTTAGGGTGTCTAAAAAATGTCTGAAAGAGAAAAGGGAGACCATGGGAGGCTACCTGTGTGGAAATCCTACAGAAACAGTGGGGCTAGAGGGACTGTTTAGGGTGGGTGAGGAGGGCTACAGCAGGGTGGGATCCCTAGAACAAGAGAGGCTGGAAGGTGGATTGGATTCAGCTGTCAGTGCACAATTCAGTCTAACTCTCTAAGCAATTTAATTTCCAGCCAATATGCATGGGATTCCATAGCATGGCACCTGACAGGAAAGTTAACTGGAACACCTGTGATAATATTCCAGTGGTTTGTAACCCCCCTGAGCATTCTGAATGATGGAACAAGGCTGGAGGAATATACAGTGAGTTTGCTCCTTGACCAGTATTGCTTCTTACAATCTGACCTGAAACTCTTCTCTGAAAAGTGACCCTGGCCTTGCCAGTTCCTCAAGAACTCTTCTAGGATCATCTTCCACATCCCAAATATTGGCTTAAATAAAAGAGTAGACTTCAAAATAACAGTAACTCTCAGATGAAGCTCATGCACAGTGAAGGCAATAAACAATCTTAAACACCAAACCAAACTGTATCAAGAAGCCCTGAAGTCCTGCTGTGAAACGAACTCTTCTTTTTTTGCTTTAATTGCAGATCTCAGCAGGCACTGTGATATAAAACCCTGAGAGATAGTTGATAATAAACTCAAACAGTCCTATTTTCATTTCTTTACCCATTAAATAGATGATCACAATTGGAAAGGAGGAGAACAATTCTCAGAATAGAATAGTTTGTTATGGATTTGTTCCATCCTGGGCAGATTCCCTCTGGGGTAGGGGTTAAGTTGTTATCAGGTTGGGTGATTGCCATTCCAGCCAGTGCTTGTGGTTCTCAGAAAGATAATTCCATTCAGGAGTGGTGTGAATTTTCCTTTTAATGCCTCCCAGATTCCTGCAAGGTTCTGGTCAGGGAGCATGCAGTCGTGTTTAGTGAAAACCTCATAAAAGATTAATCCAGCAAAGACTGGCCATAAACATTTACCACTGTAATTCCATAAAAGTTAATGGTGTCAGTAAACAGGAGGCTGGGACAAGCCAGGCTCCACAAGTCATGGTGGGGAGGGAACAAATCCCAGGCTGGAGCAGCAGCTTGCAAAAACACTTGGCAGGATTTGCTTTGCACGTGGCATTTGGAAAGTGGGAATTGCTCCCAGTGGGAAAGGCTGAAGTGGGTTCTGTCTCTTGATTTGCTTAGGAAAATGATTGTTTATCCCATCTGTTGTTAGGGAATGGCTCCCCACAGAGAGAGGATCCAGTGCAGGCGTGGAGCTGGCTCTGGGGAGGAACAGGAGACACAGGCAAGTCAGCAGAGCAGCTTTGTGTGAATTTGTGGTGGTTGATGCCTTTCTCCAGGCAGCTGCACCTGAGGAGGGAAAATTAATTCATCAGCTGCATTCAAAGGGCAGTTTGGGAAAGGCACTTAACAAGCATAAACTGGGAAACTGCCCAAATAATGATGTCTGATGGCAGGGAATTTCTTACTGAACAGAATCCCTTGTTGAATTTCAGTTGAAATTGTTGCAGCCCCACTCATAAATAACATTTTTCTTTCCTTTCTTGTTGCCATTGCTGATGATAATTCATTGCATACTATTTATTATATGCTAATATTACATACACAATGGGACAAAAAGTCATATTTTCCCTGAGAAAAGCAGCCTGAAGTACAGACAATATCATTATACATATTTATGCCTACAAGCTGAATTCCAGTGTCTTTATTATGCTTTATTAATCCAGAAAGAACTTATAATCTCTTAATGTAACAGTTATATTCTATTCAACTGTCCCATAAAAATATATCAAAGCTGGCAATGGTAAATAATTACCTAATCCATTAAGACTCAGAATACAATGAGCAGTGACTGTTGATTTGAGGATGTCTCAAAGCATTCCCAACTCTTTCTCCACCTACCCCATGACATCAAGTAAGAGTTAATAAAGGAAAAATACCTCCAATTAACTTACATGTTAAAAGGCAACACAGAAAGCCTAAAATACACTGGGAAAGTTCAAAAGAACAGTAATTATTTTGGAGTGATGCAAAAAAAAAAAAATCTACTGCTGCATATCAGAAAAAGCAAAGCAGCATGAATTATGTACTTATGTAAATAAAGTTAATAGGCGATAACATTAATTAATGGCATAAAACTTCTGCTCATCATTCTGCAGATAGCAGGTATTCATTTGTGAGGATTAATTTATATTTTAATTAGAAATTTACATATTTAGCAGCTTTGCCACATCAATTAGCAACTCCAGTGCATTTAAGAATTTTCAATTTAGACTAAACATAGTGAATTTCAAAGGGTCATTTTGGAGCAATTTGTTCTCATTTCACAGCAATGGGGAGCTACACATTCCCTTCATATTCACCCATTACCTTTGGATAAAAACTCCTAAGAAGTTGTTTGTAATACCTGAAACATGATTTGGTCTCTTCTAATTTACTTCTCATGAAACATTTATGGTAAATATTAATTGCTAGGGAAGGTCCCTGTGGAGGTGAGGAAGGCAAAATTATTTGCAATTATTAAGTTTGGAGCGACAATAAATCAGCCTTACAGGTGCTGGGTGAGTGGGGAAGGGACAGGACTGGTTGGCTCCATGTATATATTAAGTTTTTGGTAAGATTAGTGAGTCAGAGGTTAAATAAATTTCAAATAATTCCATAATGTGCCTTCAGTATATACAGCATGAGGTTTGATCTATATACAAAGAGAAAAAATAAAAATCCAGGTTGGGTGCCTTGCTTGATTCATCCCAGATAAACAGATGAAAAATTTGGGCTCTGCTCTCTCTACCATCAAGGTGAAGGCAGAGGAACACCAGACACACTATGAGATGACTGAACCCACCACAAGTTTTCACTTGTTCACATCCATCAGAACACAGCCCAAAAAAACTCACTTCAGACTTGTTTCATAGCAACAAGTGGAATAATTTTTCTTTTATAAGGAATCAGGTTAAATTCAGTTTAGAACAAGTATATTCCCAACTGACCTGTGCTCATTCTTCATCCTGCAACAGGATCTTGAGCTGGAGGAAAATCCCTGGGAAGCCCAGAGCAGAACATCAGCACCTGAAATCCACCCAGAGCTGGTGGGATGAGGAAATGCAGCTCTTACCTGCAGCCTTCAGTTGCCATCATGCAAATAACATTGCAGGCAAGATAAAGGAGGAGGATGCTGACTGCTGGAGTTGCCCAAATAATATTTGGTATTATATTTTCCTGAACAGCATCCCTTTCTGAATGTCAATTGAAATTGTCACATCCCATCCATAAATAATATTTGTCTTTCCTTTTTTTTGCCACTGCTGTTGGCAATTTATTGCACAGTATAGTAACATTACATACACAATGGACCAAAAATTCATGTTTTCCCTTAGAAAACCAGCCTGAAGTGCAGATTCAGGAGTAGCAGGATGCTGTATGATATCCTGTGATGTCTGGACAATAAGTTTGGCTAGGACTAATGTTTCTGATGAAGTCTTTTTTTAATCAAGGCAAAATTTCCATCAGGACATGGTCATTTTGTGTTTCTCTCTCAGACTGCTGCCATGGGAACAATTATGTGCCGGGATCAGGGGACAGAGGTTCAGTCCCACCAGCTCCTGCATGGGTACAAGGGCACAATCTTCACCCCAGTCCATTCAGTGTCTCTATGATCCACAGCAAGATGAGCCTTGAAACTCTCTTTGATTCAGCTTCTCTAAATGGTAAATAAAACTCAATTCTTATTAAGGTTATTGAAGTATATTTATTTCAAAAACAATATTTTGAATTCCCTACAGGACTTCCTTGAGGCATAAGGAATGACCAGAAGCACCTGCCATCAGTTATAATGCTGGGTGTGAATTGTTTCCCCAGTTGTGCTCATTTTCTCAGCCAGCTGTGCCACACAAAGCAGGGATTCATTAATTATGGTGCAAAGCTCACTGATGCAGCTTAGAGAAATCAAGGATAGGGGACATCTCCAGAAATCTTCTACTCCACAGCTGCTGACACCTTCCCCTCTGTCAATATTTCTTTTCCTACATAAACAGGATCTTTACTCCTAAGAGTGGGCTCTGAGAGGTGCCTGTAAGAGCTGTAGCTGGAAACACCCCTCCTTTGAAAAAGTGAGGTTTTGCCAGCAATTACACAGTCACAACTTTGCTGGCTCACTGCCTTGCCATGAAGGATGGAGCAGTTTTCACTCAATATTACCTTCCTCGATATTTCACAGGCTCCTCTGAACCCTTGTGATCCCTCCTGGGCCCTTCTCTGCTAATTTAAGGAGCACTGGCCATCCTCCTGCACTTCAGCTCATATGAGAGACCAATATTTCACTGACCAGACAGAAGAAATTAAAATATAAGCAGTTAACTCTTGGCAGCTGGTGCACAGCTCTAATCCTCTCTCGAGGCACTCCTGACACCTGAACAATTTCTCCAGTTATTTGACAACTTGTGGCTAAAAATGGGCAGTGATTGATAAAGCAAGTATTGCTTCCACAGGTACTCATTTTCTTTGCTATTGCCCCAATAGATTTCAAGCAAAATTAAAATCTTCCAGAATCTGCCCCTGTGTCAGTAGCTGTTTACAGAATATGGTGATTTCCAGAAGAATATAAAGATAAAAATTCTCAGAGAGAAAACAGTGCTATTAAAAATAAAAAAAAAAAAAAGACAAACAGTTGGGTTTCAATATCTGCCTCTTCTGGGTGAAATTCTGTGATTTCAAGCACAGGATTGCAAGTAAGGTAAGAAGGAGGACATGCTGTCAGCCCTGGGAAGCATCTTCAGGAAAATTGTGTGTTCTGGGGTGCTTCTGATTATTAGGGACTTTCCACAGGAGCTTGTAGTGAAAGGACAAGAAGGAATGGCCTTAAGCTGAAGTAGGACAGATTAGATCACATATCAGGAAGAAATTCTTTGCTGTGAGTGTAGTGGAGCCCTGGCACAGGGTGCCCAGAGAAGCTGTGGCTGCCCACGCATCCCTGGCAGTGTCCAAGGCCAGGTTGGATGGGGCTTGGAACAACCTGGAATAGTGGAAACAACCTGGAATAGTCCCTGCCCATGAGAAAGGGCTGGAACTGGATGAGCTTTAAGGTCCCATCCAACTCAAACCATTCCATGATTCTGTTATTATAGGAGACACTTCCTGATGATGCTCACTCCCCTAGATTCACTGAGAGTCAGCCTGGGAAAAGTTTTTTTTAGTCATGAAATCCTTTAGGATGATCATTACCTATAAGCTCAGAAACACCTGGGTCACTGCTATCCAAGAGTGGAAGATCATATCTGGAGTGGCTCCTGCCTCCCCTAAGCTACTGGCAGAATTCTGATTCATTCTGGTGGCAGAACCATCAGTATAAATAAAGTATAAAAGAAAAGAATCATAAAAGCATCATAAAATGTTTTGGGTTGGAAGGGACATTAAAGGTCACCCAATCCCCATCCCCTGCCATAGCACTAAACTGAACCAAGCCACTTACAGCTACTGATGAACTGGTGAATTCTTGGCAGTAGAAATCTCTACAAGACAGATTTACACTGCTCAGTCAAGCCTCAGTTCTCCCACCTTGGAGGAGATGTCTAAGAAACCCAGCATAAGAAAGTGCAAGAAATCTGGGATCTGTGCTCAGAACTACATTGTGGACTTAAACTAGACTAGATACAATTCCTCTAGGCATGGTAAAAATCATTTTAAAAATGCCCTTGGTCTATATGACCAGAGAGGACTAAATACTAAAAATGCAGGTGTGAAAGTAGGAGCTGTACCTGACAATCCTTGTGGGTCCCTTTCAGTTCAGGATATTCTGTTTCCATGAAAGGCTGCTGTTTACTGACAGGGAAATATGTGTTTGCTGAAGGAAGGAACCTTCACAGAATTAACAGTAAGACAGAAATCCACACAGCAAACAAGAGAGACAGAAAGTAGACCTTGAAGTTCTGTTCTATCTGAAAACGTTAAACAAAATTAAAATACAAAATGTCAGTTCTTCATTCCTTCCTTCTAATCTCTTTTCTATAATAAAAGAACAAACATAATTTCTTTATAAAATGTAATTTTCTTCTTTTCAGCTGTTCTACAAAATCAAATTCTTTAGAAGTGAAGCGTTTGCTTTTCTCTTCTTAATTCAACCAGAACACTACACATTGGGTACCATTTTCTTTTACAAAAAAATATTTTTTCTGTATTATGTGATTGAAAATATTTTTTCTTCAGTATTTTTCAAAAAAGAAAAATACCTTTTGTAGTTTTGTAGGATCTTGAACAGAAAAGAAATGAAACCATCCTACATATTAGCTGTTCTTGTCAGTATTTCATTCAGAACTATAATCATCTGTGAAGTATCCCTGGTTGTAAATACACATAAATGACCAATCAAACAAAACAATGACACTGGAGGTTTTTCAATGGCCTGAATTGCAGCCTGTTTGCTTCCAAAACGCTTGAGCAATCTTCTACTGCTGGGAGAAATTAACAGAGCAAATTGCTCAGATGCAGAGCACAATCCTCTCTGCATTGGCCTCATTCAAATCAATTTGAATGGTCCTGATTTGAAGCTGCTGTGAAATCAGCCACAGAATCAAAGCAGGTTGTAGGTTTTGATACACAGGAGATATTTTCCAGGACAGCAATGGCCACTGTGACTCTCTCACTCTGGCAGAATCCCAGGATCATTAAGGTTGGTAAAAACTACAAGATTATCAAATCCAGCCTTTGACTGAGCATCACTTTGTCAACTTGACCAGAGCACTGAGTGTCACATCCTGTTTCTTGAACACCTACAGTGATGGTGACCCCACCACCTCCCTGGGAAGCCCCTTCCAATGCTTGACCAGCCTTTCAGTGAAAAATTCTTCCTGATTTCCAGCCTGAACATCCCCTGGTGCAATTTGAGACCATTTCCTCTTGTCTGGGAGGAGAGACTGACCCCCACCTGGCTACAACCTCCTGACAAGGAGCTGTAGAGAGCCAAAGGCTTTCCCTGAGCCTCCTTTTCTCCAGGCTGAGCCCCTCCAGCTCCCCCAACCACCTCAAGTGCAGCTTTCAGAAAGATCTCTGCTCTGGGCTTCATCTCAGCTCAATGAAAGTGTCTGCCAAATGTCAGTGACCAGTGCACCAACAGGCTCTGCAGTCCATGCTCCTCCACCACAGTGTTAATATTTTGAAATTTCTTTGGAAAATTTCATATTTACCCCAAAAAACATGACATAAAATTAGAGAAATTGCATAAGTTATGTATCTATATAAGAAGACTAATATGGATTGAGTTTACATCTTGATACCAGGTTTAGCTTTGAATGTGGTGTTGCAGACACTCCAGAATTTATTACTGATGGATTTTAGATTGAGGGGGATAGATGAGTCTTTACATGAATCTTTTGTTGGCTGTTTACTTCAAATGCTATACATCTATCTCCTCTATTTAATCAACCATCTTCATCTGAATGGTGAATTTTGTCAATAATACCTGTAGGATTTTTTTAAATGCAGCAATTTGGGGAATGTCTGACAAGCAGGATATAGGAGCAGAAGCTAGGATAGGTATTAAGGAAAAAGTTTTGGTTCCACTGAAGTCTGGATTTTCTTTTTTTTTTTTTAAATTGGGACCGTAGTTTCACTTCTGGACACTCTCAGTTCATCTACTGACTCATTGGATGACTTTGAACTACCCCTGACCTCTCAGATCTCAGACCACATATCTGTAAAAGACAATTTTTCAATTAAGTATTTATATTGAATTTATGCAGGATTTGGATTAACCTCACAAAGCACCATGTTACAGTTTCTCTCACTCTTTCCTACTTCCTGGCACACATTTGCATCCAGCTTGCCCCCAAACTGTTGCCTTTTTCCTGCATTTTACATGCAGCTGTGTGGTGACTCACAGCCATCACCTGACAAAATCCTTCATCTTTACTTCCAGATGTTGTCTGTGCTGTCCCTTCACTTTACTGCACATCCTATAATCTGTAGCATTATCCAATTCACAACATGTTTACAGCAAAGTGCTGCTGGGAGGTTTTCTCACAGACTGCAATTGGACAATAAAGAAAATCAACCAGACAGGAAGACAACTTGCCAGACATCTGTAGGACAGCCTTGAATTTTTGTACTTCTGAGCTGAAATTGTTTGGGTTGACTTTATAAAAATAACTGCAGTGAAAAAACCATTCAGCTGTTCTCAAGATGGACAATTAGTGCTTTGATTGGAATTGCTATAGCTCTGCTCTGGTGAGATCCCATCCTCCACCTCTGGAATCTCCAGCACAGGAAGGACTTGGAACTGTTGGGAGTGAGTCCAGAGGAGGCCACCAATATATCAGAGGGATGGAGCACATCTCCAACAAGGAAAGGCTGAGAAAATTAAGATTATTCAGTCTAGAGGAGAGACGGCTTTGGTGTGATCAAATTTTGGTCTTCTAGTACCTGAAGGAACCTAGAAGAAAATGGAGAGGGACTTTTTACAAGGGCCTGTAGTGACAGAACTAGAGGTAATGGCTTCAAACTTATAGAAAGCAGCCTTAGATTAAATATTACAAAGAAGCTCATTACTGTGAGGGTGGTGAGGCCCTGGCACAGGTTCCCAGAGAAGCTGTGGCTGCTCCATTCCTGGCAGTGTCCAAGACCAGGATGGATGGGGCTTGGAGCAGCCTGGGATAGTGGAAGGTGTCCCTGCCCATGGCAGAAGTGCCAGTATCTGAGAGCATTTACTTGTGCTGGTTCATTTGCTGGTGCAGAAGTTTAGATATTGCCATGTCTTACAATGTATTGACCAATGTGCCACATATCATGTTACACACCACAAATATACAAAATCCATTAGGCCTGGCATGATCAAAATAAATGTTCCTCCAAATATAATTACATTTTGTGCTATTGGAAAACATGATCAGTCTTCAGATTATGAGCCATGACTAAAACTGGACATGGGTGAGAATGTCCAAGCATCCTATCCTTTGTTTTTCTTTCCTGGGCCTATTAACATTTTTAGTATCTAGCATGGATACAGCTACATGCCTTCTGCAGACACCAGGATAAGACAGATGAAACAGGAGATGATCTTTAAGATCCCTTCCAACCCAAATCATTCTGTGATTCTATTAAACTAGAGGTTCTGTATGTGAGCTGACTTGTAGACAATGCAGAGGGACAGCTCTCTCCAGAGTGCCCATCATCTCATCCTGAGGAAGATACCTGACCTACTTCAGATGAATTTCCACCTAAACACACTCTTTTATCTTCACCAAGTCAAAAAAAAGATCTTACTGAAGAGCTGTACACTGAAAATGTCTGAAAAGGGGCAGGGGACATCTGTGAACCTACCCCCAAACCAACCCCAAGCCCTGAGGCCAAGGCAGTGCAGCAAGGGGACAAAAACTGAGCAGCACTGGTGGCACTCCTTTCCTGGGTGGGCTCAGAAAGCAGCACATCCCCATCCCCACAACCACATTTCCCAGGCCAACCTTCCAGCAGAGAAGATGGATTGACAAAGTCATGGCTGATAGAGGCTGATGGAGGTGTGAATGCATTTTTGCTAAAGTTTGCTCCAGGCATCTACAGAGCCTTTCTTTCTGTTCATGTCAGAGCTGCAGAGTCTCTGTGCCAGCCCAGCAGGCAGCAATGATGCCTCACTGCTTTCTGACTTGGTTTTTTTTGGTTATTCTGGGGTTTTGCCCAAACATATTTTGGGCAAATCTCCTTGCACACAACAAAACTCAGCCACAGGGTCTTTCACATCAGTTGTGCATCTTCATTGTGTGAATATTTACTTCCATCCTCCCCTTTGTCCTGCTCAATGACAAGCTTTCAAAGTGCATCCAAGGGCTGAATTCCAATATTTGAGTTTTGCAAATATGTCTATTGCAGATGCTGCTTATTAAGTATTTACCAAGTCATTACCCCTTAGGATGTATCTTCTTGCTTACACTGGAACAGCTAGGGAGTAGAAGGGATCTCTCAAAATTTGGTTAATTAATCCAACTGCAAACAGTAATTAGATTTTATCATAATCAACTAATTAATTCTTCCAACTCAGTAGTCGATGTAATGAGCAAAGGAAACACAAACAGCTTTTGCAAGACATGAACCTCAGCTTAGAAAAGAAATGAGCAAGGGCCATCTAAACCAATTAAAGGAGAGTATATATACAAACTTACTCAGAGGGGAGGTGGTTCTGGGGTATATGACACAGCTAAACTGGCATTTTTTCTTTCCAGAATTTCTTTGGTTCTCATTCCTAACCAACCTCAAATGTTTCCAGATTTTCTCAGCTGTGTGCTGAGCCTGTCTTGTCCCTTCTTCCTCAACTTCTCCTGAAACTTACCTTGGAAACTTTATTTCTTTTAATTCTCAAAATAATTATATTAAACCAGCTCTGAAGAGGAGGATGTTATATTCTGAATATATCAGTGCTTCCTCCTTGTGTAAGAGCTTTACTGGGGTGTCAGCAGGTGCACAGTGATGCATTTGCCAGCACTTTGTCATGCAGACAACACTGCCTGGTGTCTTGGGTGGCAGGAAAAAATGCCATCAGCATCATTCTTCATGAGGGTTCACTGAGACCAGGCTGGGGAGTGCCATGTGAAGATTTGTTTGGGAACTTAAACTTGTTTCAGGGCCAGTTCAGGCACTTTGAAGTGTGAACACATCTAAAAAAAAAAATAAACGTTTAATTGTTTAAATCATGTCAGAGTGAGAGGTCAGTTGTACTAAGCAAAAACTCACAGCAGCTGTGGATGTAATTAGCATTTGTATGTAGATTCATACACCCAGAACCACAATTTACAGTGGTCCTTTACAAGTGTTCTGATGTTGGCACTGTGCAGGTAAAGCAAGTTCACCCTCTCTGCAGATGCAATATATGGGAAGTATCAATATTGGATTTTTAAATGTACAAGACAGGAAAAATTACTGAATTGCTATAAACAGACTAGCAAGGCTTTTAATGCTGTCTCTCATAAATCCTTCTGGATGAAGGGATGAAGTATGGACTATATAAGTGGACACTGAGATAGACTAAAAAGCAAGTGAAAATGTAGGGCACAAAGGTCATGATCAGTATCATGGAATCCAGTCCACAGGATCATCTTCCCAGGATCAATACTGGGGACAATACATTTAACAACCCTGTTAATGGTAGTGATGGGGGGCAGGATGGACCCATCAGGTCTGCAGATGATGCAGAACTGGAAGAGTGGTTTCTACCCCAGAGGGGTGTGCTGCCATTGAGGGGGACCTTGACAATGTGTGGAATGGATCAACAGAAATCTAAGGAATATTTTACACATAGGGAAGATTAACTCCAGTACAGGCTGGGTGCCACCCTCTAGAAAGCTCTGCCTAGAATGACCTGGGGTTCCTGGCAAACAAACTGACCACAATCCTGAAAGCAATGTGCCCTTGTAGCCATGATGGCAAACAATATTCTGGGAAACATGGGGAAAAACACTGCCAGCAGTTCAAGGGAAGAGATTCTACCCTTCTAAAGATCCATCAACCTAAGGAAAAGCAAAAAGAATAGGTTAATAGGACTACAAACCATTGCTCTTCCCATCAGAATTATCCAGTGTGCCACACATCTCCCAGTTCATGCCATATATTCTGTATACAGCCCAGGTCAAGACTGTGGGATCCAGGGAGCATTGCTGATGCAGCTGGATCAGAATTGTTTAAAGGTAAGCCAATCCCAAAGGTTTCTGGAGAACAGCAATCTTCTAAGCCAATATCATCAAACAAAAATATATTTCTGCTGCCCAGCTCTAAGAAATGAGGGAAATATTTGGAAGTTTTTAAGAATCCAAACTTTTCACCCTGCACTCACTGCACATAAGGCTCAATTCACTCATTAACAGTGTTCAGCTAATGAGAAATAACTTGTTAAGCTGAAGTGACTCAGTTCCTTGCACATGTCCACAAATTGCCCAGCCACCTCCACAGTAACAGGGCTCTGCCCTGGGCACAACTGTTGTGAAAGAGCATTTTGTCTTTGTCAGACAGAAAATCTATTAAAACATTTCCAGCATTCATTTGCCTTGCACACTCTTTAATTAACTCAGGGGCTTTCTGAGAAGCACCAAACCCTGCCCACCTGCTTCACCCCTTAGAGCAAGTTCTTGTCCTCCCTGAGGTCTGCCCCAGCCTCCTGGTCATCTCTTGGTGTCTGTGGGGTCTGCACTTCCACAGGTCTTCAATTCTATGCAAGATTTGCAAACCTGTTGCACAGTGTTCAGCTGCTGCTGTCAAGAGTGGGTTCAGGAGGAGTCCAAAGGAAAGGACAGGCTCTTCTTGCTCCTGACAGCCCATCTGACATCCTATTTTCAAGAAACAAACTCAGACATATAAAACTGACATCATCCATCACAATACACCTTTAAAGAGCCCTTCCTGCTATCTCTGTCTCTCCAAGAATCATCTCAAATCTTCCTTCCTCTGAGATCTCTGATACATTTTTGAAGTAATTTGTGGCATTACCACCTTCAGAGCCATCACCACGTGAAAAATCCAGGGGATCATTATCTGCAGGTGAAGGCAGCAGACAGTGGCCTGTGCCCTGACCTTGTCAGGTTACAAGCAGAGATGACACTCAGCTAAACTCCCTTCCTCACCACTGGAAGCTGCTGCTCCTCATCTGAACAGCACCAGACTCATCCAGCCCAGCCAGGTTCATCATCTCACTGCACTTTTGTGGGCACTTGAGTCACACATCAGGCTGAGCTCAGAATCAGAATCCAGACATCTGCATCCTTCTGCATGCTCCCACCCTGAAAGTGTGGCGGTCCCTGGCAGCAGGTGGCTGCCTCTCACATCTCTGCAGCAAGATTTATCCCCCCTTGTCTGTCAGAGTCTTAAATCATCTGGCAGCTGTGTAGGTGGCTAAAGGGACAGGAGCACAAAAGCAATAAAGAAATAGCTTCCTATAACTCTTAACTACTTTACATTTGAGAATGAGATGGGAGAATGGCTCAGCTTTGCTTTCTCTCTGAGAAAGGGCTGTAAGTCAGCTGTGATGCTGTGCAGGAGAAAATAAAATTGTTGCCTCAGACAGCAGCACTGCTGTGAATATTTGGTAACTAATGGCACTATTCAGAAGGCACTGTGTGAGTGTGGGCAGGGCAGAGAGGAGGCAGAGAAGGTTGTAAGGGATATCTAATCATGCATGATGATTGTAGATAGGGAACATTTAGATAGATACAGTGGTGATGGATGAGTTGTAAAGGAAAAGAGAGGGAGAAAGAGCAATGTGAGTTACAAAACAGCAAATAGGAAATATTTTAAAGGTGAACATTTGGCACTAAGAAACTGTAAGAAGGTATAAAGGGAGTCAGAAAACAGAAGGTCACATGTAACCCCTTCTATCTGTGTGTCTAGGCATTATCATTATTACTGGTAATGATAATTTCACACTTAATTATCAAAATTTGGGGCTGGCAGGATATCAAGAACTCATGTGCTACCCTAATTTCCTGTCCCTAAGTTGTTCCTCCCAGATGTTCACTTGTAGCATTTATAAAGCCTTGTGGGACAGAGCCCACATTCAGCTTAGGCTATCTGCCCCACCATTTTTTAACTTCCAGTGTCAGAACTTTCTTTGCCAGGGTCTAACCCAAAACTCCTTTGTTGCATCAATGCTACTCACTTCATGATGTGCTCATGAGGAGCATCTTCTATCAGCTTTGCATTTTAATCATGGTAATGAATCCTCTTGCCTAACACCACAGCAAGTGCCCCCATCCTTCAATTAACTTTTCTTTTAATATTCCTGAGGATTTCCTGAGGACCAACCACTCACTAAAGCCTTTCCCATTTTTACTCACTGGGTGTTCTACTCAGTTTTAGGCTTCATTGTGCCTCAGTTTTTGTCCGCCAAATTCAGGCAGTGATTATTCATGTACTACCACTGCTTGCCTGTGGAAAATGTCCCTCTCCAGCCTTTCTGTAAAGCCCCTTTTGGGTACTGGAAGGTGCTTTGAGGACTCCCTGGTGCCTTCTCTTCTCCAGGCTGAGCAACCCCAGCTCTCAGCCTATCTCCACAGCCAAGTGTTCAAGCTCTCTGAGCATTTTAGATACCTGTAGGACAGTACCATAAGCTTTATGCCAGCTTCCTCTGTAGTTTCTGTACATAAAAATGGATCCTTTCTCCCTGTAAATGCTCACAGTTTGTAATTCCTGCACTGGTATGTCATAGGACAAAGGTTTATGCTTTGCCATATGTATGTGAGACCCCTGAGATAATGAGGGGTTAAATTTAGTAAGAGGCAGATCCAGAGAGCAAACAGCTGTTACCAAAAAAATCTGACTTCTAGACAAGCTCATTTCTAGCTCTGCACCAAAACACATTCATCAGTTTGTGGTTTGGGTCCCAATTCCCCTCCTGCTTGACTTTCTCCTTCATTTTAGTATTTTATTCTTTTCTTGATAAATCGGGAGACTTTTCTATTGCCTTGCACTCAGCCCTTATCAAGAAGCTTTATAAATAACAATAATGACCAGGCAAAAGATGCAATTCAGTTAACAGTGTAATGACTACAGGGATTAGCAGTGCTGTATATTTTTTATGGGTGTAATATGTCGTTTTCATTCTGTTGCCATAATGAAAATAACAAATTAACAGAAGCATTATGCAAATTATACATTAAAAATGTCATGTTTATTAGTCCATCTTGGCAAAAGAGGAGCTACAGCAATTGCAGTGTTAACTGCTTAATAACCATGTTATAAAAAGAAAAGAAATTCAATTCAGCTCAGCGTGGCTTGGCCTTGAGGTTGTTTTTGGTGACTTCAGTGCCAGTGTTTGTGTGCTCAGAGCAAAGCATATGCTTAAATACATTTCTGGAGAACAAGATTATAGTAGCAGTTTGAGTTCAAGGATATTTATCTCAATTACCTATTTTTGGAACAAATTCCCCACAAAACATCTTACTCTTTGAACCTGCAAAATATTCGTGCAACAGCATTTACTGGAAGTTCCTTAAAACCTTGCTGCTACTTCAGAAACTGCTACAATATTTATCCAAGCATTAACTTTATTACATTTTCTGCAGGAGACAGTTCTGCTTTGTTCTCTTTGACATTAAGGGACGTGGGGAATTCCTTTTCCAGCATACCCTGAACTTAATTTTGCTTCTAACCTTGAGGCAGTTTATTGAAAATCCAGAGGTGATTGTTTTCTTACAGCATAAGTGATTAACACTTAGTAGTAAAAATTTCTTTGTCCTTGTGTAAAGAACTTTTTACTCACAGGAGGAACAAAGATTAACAATAATCAGAAGATTCAAAGTTTGCTTTTGTTTAACAAATACCAGCTCAGTAATAAAATACAGTTATGAGATTTCTGCTATGTACTGTGTTATTGACATTCATCAGAATCTAAAGACACAAGGAAATTTATTTTCTGTATGAGATTCAGATTAAAAAAAAAAAAAAAAAAAAAGATAGTGCTGGGAGCCATATGTGTTTTGCAAGAGAAAGATTCTCTTCAGTTTGGATTTAAAAATTAAAATTTAATCCAAATTTTTTTGGATTAAAGAGCAGAGTGATGCTGGGAAACCACAAGCCAAAAGTGATTAAAGGGACAGTGGCTTGTCCCAAATGGCAGCAATGGTGAAGTCAGGATGAGTATTCACATTTCAAGGCTTTCACATCCCTTCCTCACTGCCTGAATTGTGTCACCTTTCTGCACTCATGGCTGTGTAAATTCCATATTTCCTGGAGTCTCCATTCACATCAGTGGGAACCACAAATTGTCTGTGCACACCCAAGGAGAGCAGATGATCCAAGCAAAAAGACTAATTTAAAAGACAACAATAAATATAATTAAAAGAAAGAGAGGAAAGGGAAATAGCCATTAGACAAGTTCAAGCACAAGCCAATCCAATCACAACTTGAAAGAGTTTATTTCACAGTTACTGTACTGGAATAAACATGTCAAGTCATTTTCACAGGAGTCTAAAACCCAATAACAGTAAATGTGAAGCTCATGGAAACTTGAGAATTCCATTTTGTGGAAATTATGACATCTTCAGAAGAGATTTGTTTTACTGAGATGAAACAAAGCCAATTTTTGACATTTCTCACAAAATTTAATTGCCTAAAACATTCCTTAATTGTTTCAGCTCAATCAAGGCATTTCATTTTGTTTTGATGCACTGGAATATTTCTAGCTCATTTCACTACTGAAACCCAACATATATATACATATATATATAAAGAGAGGAAAAACTGTCTTTTAAAATTAGGGTTTGGTTATGTTTCTTAAATTAAAAGCATAAAAGGAAATGAACATCCATTGCCTATTCTAAACAGGCACTTGGCACTCTAACTGTGCCAAGGTAATTAGGAATTATTCTGGTTATCTTTGACAATCTGATCTCTCAGTGACCAGCTTTCCCCAGCTTCCCTACTGGTAATTGCAGAACTAAATAATATTTATTTATCAGAAATCTGTGAGCAGTTTATCTGGGTGATTGATTCCATGTAATCTAGCCAGGAGGCCACATTTAGGTCAGGAACCCAAGCCCAAGGTAGATCTCAGGCTGCTCAGGAAATAATTCCATGTAATCAGACTCTGTTAAAGCCATCAAGTTGCAAGAGGAGTCACTCAGGACTGGGTAAGGAAAAAAAAAAACAGGAATAACAATGCTCAAGCTTTTCTAAAATCAGAAATGGAGCCGCTGAATTATTTCTAGGATGATCAATTTTTCATACTTTGAGAACAAAATATTGTCAAAATTATCAGTTTTCAAAAAAACTTCGACATTTTGCAGCAAAAGTATATTCCATATGTGAATTTTAAAGAGTTTTGCTGTCCAAGGGTGGGATTCAGCTCCATATTTCAGCTGCAAGCTTTGGCCCAAAAAATGAGGTGGAAAGTCTACCAAAATTTCCTACTACTTATTCTAAGATTTAAGAGCATCAGAACGCTAGGGTGGGGAGCAGGGAAAAGAAAGGAAGAAGGAGAGAGATAAAAAGAAGATGCTACATTTCTGCTCCATCAGTAGCAATCAGTGGTTTAGGAAACCTGACATGCAGAGGAAGAAAACAGGAACTGACCTTTTTGTCAAAGAAGGGGAAATGAAAGAGGCAGAATGTATCACTCTGCATTATGACTTAGTTGAGAAACAATGGTTGGACTGAAATAAGGGAATTTAGGCTTGGAAAAAGCCTATATTTAATGGGGGAAAAACATTAAAGAAAAAATTTTAACAAACAAACAAAAAATTAATCCCCCTCCTCCAAAAAGCCACTTTTCTAAAAGGAGCATAAAATAAGTCTGGGATAGAAGCACAGAAATGGTCCATTCTCTCTACATGTCCAAGATCATCTCATGTTCTCAAAAACAGTCCAACATCCATCACAGAATAATACAGAACAGTTGATCCTGTGCATATTCTCAGTCCCTTCCAGCTGTTTTTTCTCTCATAGTCTGGAAGACACAGAAAGGAAAATCCATGAATTCAGATCATACACATTTTACAGGGGTTAGCCTTGATTAGGAAGTAAAGAGTAAAGGTCTTTCCAAGAAGGGTTCCCATCCAGGAACCCTGTTCTTCTGGATATCTCAATTCCCTACATGGCTTGTTATGTCTCTGGATTTTCCACAAGAGATCCTGGCAGCAATCTGGGAAGAGAAAAAAAATTCTGCCCACTGTTTCTATCAGAACCTCCCACAAAGCTTCCTTTGATGCTTCTGATCTCTGTGAAGGAGTGAAGAAAGAAATCCAATCCTGAAGAGCCTCAGCTTGCCAAGTTTGTTGCTGAACCAATGCATTATTCATGTGTTTGTGACAGAGAGTGGTGAGTTTAATGTGCAGAAAGGAGCCTGGAGAGCTGTGGGGTTTTCACATGCTCTGCCTGGCTGTGCAGTGATTTGGGCTGGGTGCTGCTGCTGTGCCAACACTCCTGTGCAAAATGCAATCCCACCATGTAAAGACTGCTGGAGCCTCTTGTTTGCACTGCATTTGGGTTGCAGATCCTGCCTTCAATTCATGTTTCTGGTATTTACCAGTTGCTATTGGAAAACATTGATGAGATGAAAAAATATTGTACAGCCTCACTTCAAATCCCTCTGGGAAAGCAAATATAGAAGCACAGAATCACAGAATGAAAAGGACCTTAAAGATCACCCAGTTCCAACCTCCTGCCATGGGCAGGGACATCTTCCACTAGACCAAGCCCTGTCCAACCTGGCCTTGAACACTTCCAGGGATGGGGTAGCAACAGCTTCTCTGCCAGTATTTCACATTATCCCTCAAGTTGTTATAATTAATGCAACAGAATCCAGAATAAGCTGAAGTATTTTATTTTAATTGACATTGAAAATATAGATATAAATTTGATACATGGTATAACACCTTGAAGAAATTGCAGATACCACAAGTAAAAAACACAGGATGGTCAGACTAGAGACACTGAAGAGCCTCAAAGACTCTTCTCATTGACAGTGTACAGGGAAAAGGGATAATTATTTTCACAAACCAGGGAGAAATTTGTCAAAATAATAACAAAACCCTGCAATTAGTCATCAAAAACATGTAAGAGGGATGAAAACTCCTCAAACTTCTGCGAGGAGTTATCATGAGAAAGGTATTCTGCAGATAAAACCAGTCAAGGCTGGGCAAGATTGAGTATTTCAGGGTGTTTTTTTAAAATGCCACTGCACTGTCCTTCATCACATCTGCTGGGGCACAAACCAAATAAAAGCCTATTTATACTATTATTACTATAGTATATTACAGTATATTAGTACTACACTATTTATACTATTATTCCCAGTAAAAACATAAAACAAAGATAATGCTTCTTCAACCAGCATAATCTTGACCCACAGCATTGATTTCCACTAGGACTGTTTGAAGACCTTCCCCACAGTTCATAAGTGTTGAGCCACTGTTTTACAGGAGAGTTTCTTATGCTACATGTGGTGCCACTAAAGCCATTAATTTCCTGTGGAATAAGTGATGTTTAGTTTAACTTGCAATCCTCTGCAATATATTTCTCTCTGCTGTAGTTGTAAAGGCTAATAAGAGCTTTGTGCAAATCAGATTAGATTAAGGTGGTGTGTTAGGATTATTTCCCTTTTGTTTAGTTCCAAGGGCCCCTAGTGCAAGAAGGAGCATTGAAAATCATCCAAAGTTCAAAATATGATATAATGGCACAAAATGAAACTTTGCATGAAAAACAGAAAGAGCTCCATCTCTTTTCAGCCAAAAAGAAACTTAAAGGAGCCATAATCAGATTATAAATTTCTATGAAGGGAAAATACCTTGTATAACAGGTGCTTTCAGTTTAGCAGAACACTGAGTAAAAAATTTAAAATGCTTGTACCAGGCACCCAAAGAATCATTTGGTTTCATTTATGTTGGAAAAGTGTCTATCAAATAAAGCAGAGGTTAATGTTGGCAAGTGCAGAGGGAATAAAGTTAAGGCTTTTAATTGCAAGGGTAGTGAAGCACCAAAACTTATTAAAGTCACAGTGGATTTTCCATTACTGAGTAGAGAGAAGGGATTTCCTTAAATTTCAAGGTACAGGTTAAATTATCATGAACTTCAGGAGAACTCCTGGTTTCTCTGCTATGGGAAGTCAAATTAGATAACTTCAGTTGTTCCTTCTGACCATGTGAAGTTGTCCTTGGTGTATAAAACAGACTGGTCAGGATCATTCAGTCTTTGCACTGCTGTGTCTCCCAACTTACAAAAGGGAGGGAGGAAAAGTGCCATGAGACATTTGGATATTGCTGAACTGACAGGTTTTGCTTCCTCCAGAGACAGGCAAATAAAAACAAATGAGCCTAAACAGATGGCACAGAATCGCAGAAAAGGTTGGAAAAGACCCCTAAGATTGGGTCCAACCATTTACCCAGCACTGCCAAGCCCACCATTAAACCATGTCCCTAAAGAGCACAGCTACATGATTTTGGGAACAGTTCCAGCATGTTATAGCATTATATCTAGAACTGCTAAATCTGAGAAAACAAATGCAGGCACAGAACTCCTTGTTCCCAAAATGGGAAGAACCACCTACTTCATCTCCTACTCATCCAGGATCAGTCTCAACAGCACTGCATTGATTTACTCAGGGATTATATATTTATTGCAAAGCATCTTTTATCATGTGCAGAGGTTTCACTCAGCTGAAAAATCCAGATAATCATGTCCAATCACAACAGTATAATGCCCATTAATTTGTCCAGTATTTGTCAAAATAACATTCATCCTGATGAGGTAATGTATAATATTAGGGTGAGCACCATCTTTATGACATTCCTGTTGCTGTCCAGTGCTCAGTAAACTCACCTTTTGCTATCAAAGCACATTTGTAAATAAACAGCCTCATGCTTATAAGGTTCCCTGAGCACCATATCAAGCATTAAATGAGGTTGTTATTAATGTGAGCTCTGACACTTCTGGGGATGATGCTGAGAATCTCTGGGCTGCAGGAGGATGAAAGCAGAAAAAATTTAGTAAATGTCACTGTGCTTTAGCCAATAGTGATACAGACCAGCTGGCTTTGAGTAGGGTAACAAGAATCAGTTCACCTTCTCTATGAATTTTCCTTATATTTATAGGAATTTCCTCTATTACTCTTCATGTGTATTTATTTTCATCCTGGTCACTGGACACCACTGAGAAGAATCTGAGTACATCTTCTTTATGTCCCCACACTGGGTGTTTAAATACATTGATGAAGTGTTTTCCCTCTCAGTTCAGTGATCAGAAGAATGAGACAGGGGCCTTGACATCTATGGAGTAGTTTGGTGTCAGCCAAATTTCTCCCATATTTGAATTATGTTCAGGATGATGCAGCTTCTCTGTCTCTCTGAAGAGGAAAGGTGGTGGCAAGGAGGAGGGTCCAGCCCTTCACCCACTGTCTGGGCTGCTACATTTATTCCATTTCAAGCTGATGGGTTTGGAAAAGCAGTCTCCAAACCAGGAGAAGACAGAAAAAAAAATCATCAGATGCTGCTGTTTAACACAGATTTTATTGTCCTTCCATCTTGTAAATCAAATTATTCCTTTTTATCCAGGTCATGACACCTACCCTTGCCCAAGTCCTGGCATTATGAGTTAAGTTGTATCCCTCCAAAAATACTGCAGGTCCAGTTTTAGATCCTAAAATGAATAATAATGGGCAGCTCTGCAGATGTCCTTAGCAAACCCTCTTTCACCAGCCCAGCACAAGGAACCCAATTTGCAAATCCTATAAAGGCACATCTCCCAAAACCTTGCAGATGTATCTGGTTAAGATGTTTCTGTTGCTGCATGATAAAATGAGCCTGAAAAACATGGCTTTTCCTTCATGCTCTCAGGACCTAACATTAACTAAGTTCTGTTCTTAACCCAACTGTTTCCTGCTTGACATTTATCTGTAGCTTTGGTTCTAAAAGTCAGTTTGCACAGTCTGTTCTGTTTTCTGCAGGGAAATCACCATCTGTATTTGCCATTGTTTGATGATTACCTACAAGTAGCATCACACTCTGCTTTTTCAGGTGTTTGCTCTGGAGAAAGAAAACCTGTTTGAGTGGTTTGAGTTATTATAGGTTCAAATTCTCATCAGTCCAAAACCTTCTGGTTTAAAGAGCCTGTTTTCTCCCAGTGGTGATGATTTCCAGCCATGGGTACCACTCCTAGGAATGACTGTGAAAATCATGTTGAGGTCCAGCAAGCTGGCAAAAGTCAAAGCCCAGACCACAAACCCCTGTTTGCAAAAGGTGAAATCCATTATCTTTGCCTCATCTTTCTTAACTGATCTTGGCACTACAAACCATCAAAAATACATATAGAAAGAAACAATAGGAGAGTCCCATGCTGAGAAAAAAAAAATTTTGAAACTGTATTTCACTGTTACATTCATGTGACTGGTTTTAGTGTCTCTGCAGAAGAAGCAAGGAAGATATATCTGATGAAAGAGGGTTTTGCTCAAGAGAAATGCCTTGGAAAAGTAATTTTAAAAAATTAAAAGCAACAAAGTAATAAGGACCCTGAACTTTCTTTTGCTTTCCTGGCAGGAAACCCCTACCTATGAAGGAACTATTTTCAGATGAAGCTTTAAAATGTGATATAATACTCTTTTTCCACAGAAGCTACAAAATTTGCTGATCAACTTCTCCCTTGAAATTGTGAGAATTCTGTACTGGTGAAATAAGGAAAGATGCCAGAGATTTGAAAAGCAACTTTCTTTTTTTTTAATGTATGACAAACTGTTTAGTGAGGTTATAACAAGAACTTTAGTGTTTGTTAACACATTTTGTAGGTTCTGCATTTATCAGCCACAGCCCAAAGATTAGGGGGAACCTTTTCAGCTCAGAACATGAACAAGAAAACTCTCAAACCCAAGAGCAGGTTTAGACTGAGCTCCAGAACTTCTTTTCAGAAGAAAACAGACAATTTACAGGAGCATGTAGTGACAGGACAAGGGGAAATGGCTTTAAATTGGAAGAAAATAGGTTTAGATTGGTTAGAAAAAAAAAAAACAAAACACTGTGAGGGTGGTGATGCCCTGGCACAGCCTGCCTGGGGAAGGTGTGGCTGCCCCTTCCCTGGCAGAGTCAAGGCCAGGTTGGATGGGGATTGAAGCAACCTGGGAGAGTGGAAGGTGTCCATGGCAGAGGGTGGAACTGGATGATCTGTAAGGTCACTTCCAACCCAAACCATTCCATGTTTCTGCAAAGAGCTGTCTCCACCCTGATGGGATGACTGGGGAAGGATTTGAATCCTTCTCCACATCACTGGTGGGAACTACAGGGATTTTTTGTGTTTGCAGCCATTGTTGCTTCTCTCCTCCCATTGTTTGATTTTCCTTCTTTCCAGGGTCACCAAACCAGCTCAGCAATAGACTTTTCATTTGCATATTCATTTCTCAGGTGAATAGAAATGCAATTTACTGATGCTCAGGCAGCAGCAGACAGTGCTGCCAACACCCAGCAGTGCAGAGTCCACAGCACCCTTTAAACGCAGCACCTTTAGGACTCCTTATTTTGCTTTTGTTGATAATTCCTCTCTTGTTAGTGTTCTGCATTCACCATGCAGGTAGCAGAAGCTTACTTGGTAAACCCAGGCCTGCAGCAGCCTGAAAATTACCCCTGCACTGTTTAATAATGTGGAAGCATCCTGAATGTGCTAAGTATGATCTCCTGTGAGCACCATTGCACTCCAACCCTTTGTGCCATTTGAGGCACTTTGCTGTTGGAGGTGCCTGCCCAGCACTGACAGCTGGGACAGAAAATGTCCTGGTGATGCAAAACCTTCTGCAGAAGCACCTGGAGGCCACGAGACATCCTCAAAAGCATCTGAAAGGGCACGAGAGAACTTTGTCTGGAGCCTGAAATATTAATTTGCAGTCAACCAGGCAGTCTTCACAGAAAAAAATGGGACCATGCTGACAATATTTATATTAATAAAGAAAATATGAGGTTTGATTTTACATTGCATTTGTTTAGGTTGGCAGGCTCCCCTACAAAGAGAAACTACATGAGCCAAAGTGATCAGAGGGATAACCAGAGGCATCAGGAATCCACAGACAACAAAAGATCCCACAATGAGTTTGTCAAAATTGCCACTGTTACAACACTTCCCTGTGCAACAGAAAATCAGAGCACAGCAAAAAACAAATGAAACTAATAAAATTAAAAAAAAAAAAAAAGAGTAAGCACATAAAGGAAATTAAAAATTAAAAAAAAAAAAAAAGGAAATTGCATGAGGTTTTGTCATCAAATTTTTTTTTTATATCCAAACCTTTTCTGCCTAGAGAAGAATATGTCATCCCCATAGTTATTAATCTGTTTAAACTGCTCCAGACTGTAAGTATCACTCTTTTCTGTGAAACCAAAGCTTGAAAATTTTTGATCTTTGGTATTGTTTACTGAAGCTGTTCCTGACTCAACAACAACCTCATAATAAAAACTGTAATCAATATCTTATCATGGATTTTTTTGAGGTAAATGAGCTTTTATTCCACAGACACCTATGCATTTTCTTGTTTTAGTGAGCCTTTTCTCACTGGCCATCCACTCCCTTTTCATTTAATCTCAAATTAAAAACCAGATCTCATGATTTATTTTGAAAGGAAGCAAAACAAATGGAATTTTCAGATGAAGATGAATGTCTGTACATTGGAACAGGGACCCAGGGGACCTGACTGGTCCCATCTGGCTGTGATTGGAGAGATCTGAGACTGAGGAGAGTCTTCATTTCAAGCTGTAGCCACCTCTTCTCTTCCAGCCATGGCTGAACCATGCCTTTCACTGAAATAAAATAGGTAATCTTTGTTTCAGCACAACTGTAACTCAGGAAGGAGGAGCAGCTGCAAAAAATGAACAGTGGAACAATACTGAACTTTTGCCCATGCTGATTTTTGTAAATAATATTGCAGACAGGGAGAGTTTACAGCCTCTGTGAAAAACTCTCCTAAACCCTGAAAAATTCAAAATCCAGAGCTCTTGCTATCAATCTGGTTTTCTTGAGTCGTTATTTTAAATTAGTATTTTTTTAAATAATCTCTTTTCCTTCCTTCATTTGTTAAAACTGTAACAAAAGAACTGCAATGTGCAAATGAATGACCAATATTTAGGACTGAATCTATAGTAAAATCAATAAATTTTTGTTATTCTGGTTGCTGGTTACAGTAAGGATATTTCAAAATTTTCAAAAAAGTCTTTATCACAACCTTCATTAAATAAAAAAAAAGTGCAGTTTGAAACAGTCAACAAATTATGTTCATGCTATTATGTAATGTGTTAAAATAATAGAAATTAAATTGGGAGGCTTCCAGTAGCAATGCAAGACTGAATTGAAATGTGATGGATGGGTTTGGAGATATGAAACTCTTTGGAATAAAAGAGGTAAAAAAAAGAAATTACAACAAGAAACTGTTCAGAACCACAAATGAGCTTGATGGAAAAAGAAAATGGGGAAAGTAGCAGTTTGAAATTGCAGAGCAGGAGGCATCTTTATTGTCATGGTGATGCTGCCTCATCCTGATGTCTAGGTTCACTTGGTCTGTCAGTCTCTGTGTGCTCCAGGGCTTCTTTCAGGTATTTGGCCAGGGAAATCAAAAGTAAAGAAATCAATGTCCTTATTTTGTATCCCATGTGTTTTTTTTGTTCATGGAGAGGACTGAACCAGACCTGCTTTCCACCAGCCTCCTGTTTCTAACTCTGCACCCATGTGCCCCAAGAAAGCCAAATTCACCCTGGCAGGGCACTTTACCTGATCCAAAACTTCCTTCTTCTCCAGAGCCTTTTCCAAGGTTTCCCACACCAGCAACTGAGCTGGCAGATAAATTCAGCACCCCACTTGTCATTCCATTGCCAAGGTGAAGCACTCAGGGGCAAAACCCTTCCCTGCTACACCCTCTACAAACTCTCAACTCAGCTGTTCATTGCTATAATGGGGTACATTCTGTATAAGACTTTTATAAATCTTTTTTTCACAGGGGTAGATGGTATTTATAGTGTGTTTAGGAGCTGTAGGGGAAAAGGGACAGAAAATTTATGTTGTCCTTCCTATCCTGCAGTGTCCAGGACATTTTCAGTGTGTGGAAATGCTCAACTCTTTGGGGGAAGGCTCTCTGAAGGATCTCGGTCAGTCAGCAGCCAACATTTGCTTAATGTCCCGTTAATATTTAAACAACAAATCTGTCAACAGATTAATTGGCACTGCCACCTTCCAGCAGTTTTGTGGGCACTTCAAACCACCAGCAGTCTATTGCTTAAAAGGAGCATGCAGCATTTAAATATGTATGCATACAAGATAATATGGATATTAAGCACCCTGAAGAAAAAGCAGAATTGTAATCATGCTGTTCTTGTGCTGAATTCCCAATGCTCCCTGCTTCCTCTAGAGAAGTGTTGACAGAAAGAGGTCATCAAAAGTATTTAGGAATCACTTGGGCACTTTTTCCCATGGCAGAGAAGACATTGATATCAAGGACCAAACATAAACTGGAACGAGCAAGGAGGGAGTGAAGATTTTAGATAATGCCAGAAGCCATTTTGTGGAATCATAGAATCATTAAGGTTGGAAAAGACCCCTGAGATCACTGAGCCCAACAGTTAGCTCAGCACCAGCTCTCTCTGGAGGCTCTCCTATCCCTCTCCCAGCTGCTACTGAGGGAACCTGGACAGTTTAGATTTCAACTGATGCTTAAAAGCTGAAGCTTGGTGAAGGGAACCTTACCTCTGGAATAGTGCACCACTCAAGCCTCATTTACTTAAATTCAATGGCTTTCCCACCTCTGTTTTGACAGGCACATCACAGTTAATTACAGGAATCATTCAGTGAAGTGGGCATAGATTAATGACTGTGCTTGCTCAGATCCATGCCAATAGATCTGGGAAAAAATTTGCATGAGTGGCAGACACTACAGTGCATAATTCCCCTGCTCCACTCATTAGCCAAGCATGTACCAGTTTCAGGAGCACTGATCCAACCTTATTTGCTCTGCAGAGAGATAAAATCCACAAACAAGAGGGAAAGAGAGGAAAATGGGCACAGAGATGGAGACTGCAGCCCCTAATTGATCCTTCACAAAATGTATTTACTTTGTTTTTGTTCCCTGGTGAATTCATTAGCTCTCACTTAGCACCATTCTTTGGTCAAATGCTCAGGGAGGAAATAAATTGAAGCAATTTATTCTGTGACTCATAAAATACTGGTTTATTTCTACTTTTTGACTATGCAAGCCATGAAAGCACTTACTCTTTGGAAGAGAAATAGTTCTCCTCCTGGCCTCCAGAGGTTTTTTTGGAAGAAACTCATACAAATGTGTGTCTGTGTGTGGGGGCACACTCATAGCAAATTTCATAACAATTTCATGGTGTCACGACCAACACCTTAGGAAAAAAACAATCAAGGCATTTGAAGTTTTCTGCCAACCCTCCAAGTTTTTTTCTGGAGCCTTTCTCACTGGCACTGCATATTAGAGGGGTAAATCAAACCCTCTTGTGCTCCATCAGATTTCTTTCCTCAGCCAGAGGGTGAGTGAATGAGACAGAGCTACATTTCATGTTTATAGACTCACAGCTCTTAATTTTAATTTTAAGCAATCAGGTAACACTTGTGTTCATTCAGCAGCTGTTCTGCGCCTCTTTGGTGAAGCAGGTACCTTCCCATTTGGGAGCAAAAACCATATTTCTGCAACATCTAAACAAAAAGGATTTTTAGATTTACCATTGGGAAAACTTTAAAAAGTTTACTTACTTACCCTACCAAGCAATCACTCCTTGTTTAATGAGTGTTTTCTGGCTCCATCTCAGGGCTGTTTCTTCACTGTAGATTTCTGTAATCAACATTTCACTTCAAACTATCACAATTATTTGGCTTTACACCTGGCATTTGAACTGAAAACTCTTTTTTTTTTTTTAAGACATATTTTGATATATTTGCTGCTTATTTTTATTTCCCTTGCTGTGCTATTTCTGAATGCACACTCCTTCCTGCTGTAGTGTAATGTTCCAAATGCCAATAGCTTCAGTTGAATTTGAAGCTCAGAAATGGGCAATTTCTGAACTTCCAAGAGTCTTTGATCATCTAGAAGCTCATTAAAGTTGCTCCTGAATACAACACACTATTTCTGCAATCACTTTTCCAATTAATGCTAATGTCACTTATTAGTAAATGTGTGAGACCCAAGGCCTGATTACTTGGAATAAGAGGCTGTTCCAGGTTTTAACAAAGGAGCTACATCAAGAGAGCTTTGATAAGATTCTGTTACATGGCTGCAAATAAACTGGCTCTGCATTGATGCCTGGAGATGTTGCCTGGAACAGAGGCTAGACAGAGTTAAAGGAATAAATCAGGTATTTGTTAAAAGGTCTTAAAGGATAACCTGGGGCAGTACAAGAGCCCAGCCAAGGTTTCACCCAAGATGGAAAATGGATCACGAGTTTTCACAGTTTTATGAGTTTTGGTCCATTCACACATTGGGGTTGATTGTCCAATTACAGCTCCAGGTTATGCAGTCCCATCCTCTGATTGCTCTCCTCAATTCACTGCTGTTTGCACTTTTGGAGCCTGAATCTGCAACAATGTTCTTGGTTCTAGGGCTGGAAAAGGATTGTTTTGTCTGAATGAACTATGAGGAGAATTTGCCAACATTTTAGACGAAGTTCAGAGTTACATACTAATGTAGTATAGAATCTGAAAAATACGAAAGCTAAAACTTAATAAGTAAATTATTTAGTGGTAAAAGAGAGAATCCCTTGGATGAAAAGCTGGCATCATTGTTCCTTTACCAGACTCTTCCCAATGGAAATGAGAAGAATTATTTCCAGATAATTTTGGGGGTTTTTTTAAATTGTTGTTGCTGTTGTTGAAGTTACCATTCCATTACAATTTTTCTTCCCTCTGCACATGAGGGAATGAGAACATCAATAACATGGGGATTTCTGTCTTCAAGGAAAGATATCAATGTTTGATGAAGGGATATAATTCCAAGGAAAGCCTGGCATGGTTATAATTAACACCTCCAAGGGTGTCCATTCTCATTTCTTTCTAAGCTGTGTTGCAGCTTTAAGTATTAGCAGAAGTCAGCTGAGAATTTACAGCTTGGAGGCTCAAATAGAAACAGCTTCTCCTAAACTGTACCAGAGCTTAAAATGCAATTATAAATCATGTATTTAATTACACTGCAATCTCTCTGTATACACAGAATATTCCAGTTAGCATAATCAATAGGAAAGACAGAGAAAACATCAGTGTGAACTCTGAAAACTCAGATATAACAGTTAATTTACCCAACACAAGCACCAAAGCCAAAACAGCACTCCTCAAATCTCAGTTGCCACAACAAACTTCTGTAGAAGCATTTTGCCTTCAGAATAATTTTCACTTAGATTTGAAATTTGTAGTTCAGAAAGAAATGGGAGGAAATGGTCTGTTTGCAGTCTCCATCCATTCAGATACTTGAAGCACAAGGGGACACAGTCCTTTCAGTCTGTTTCACCAGACCTGCTCGAGGAGGGTGCACTAGATCATCTCCAAATATCCATACCTGTATCATCCTTTCCATGACTCTGTGAAATTATGGATAGTTATCCCAGAACAACACAAAAAAACAATTATCAGCCAAAAATAATTTAATGGCTTACATTTCTAAGCATCTACATTTCTTAACAGCACTTTAGCAGCAGAAGGAAAAGATCAGGAATCATGTTCTAGGAGAATTAGACCAATAAAACAATCTTAAATATTCTTAAGAAGATCTTTAAGAAAAATTGAGCATATGCATGGAAGTGGTTTTTAGGTTTTGGGGGTAATTCTAAAGAGATCTTCAAAGGCAAATTTAGCAGAACTGGACAGAGATTTTCAGAATATTGCTTTACCAGGAAAATATTTATTCTAGTACAAACAGGTAGGACGAAGCAAGACAAAAAAATAGCAGTTAAATGACAAAAGAATTAACTTTAATTTACTCTAATTAACCTAGAGATAAATTGGTCTTAGCCACTATATTCTGCCATCACACTATGTTTTTTATAAGTTATTTTTATTGGCCAATCCATCTTCAATTCGACTTTCCTTCTTAAGTCCTCATTACTATTCCACAACTCAATAGTTTTTTTTTTTTCCACTGGACATGTTAAATGGGGGAAAAATAAAATGGATCAATACAGCAACTCAATTAATTCCTCATCTTAAATTCTAATAAAATCAATTTGGAGAAGTGTCGTATCGTTAAGCTTACATCATAATGCAGTAATTAGAAACAACTTTCATCTTGCTTGTTCCTTTGAAGATTTTAATGGCAATCAATTAAACATGCTTTGCTTCTCCATTAAAAACTTCCAAAATGGAAATTGGATGAGAAGTTAAAGATAAGGTGGCTGATTGCACAGTCTTCCCACCCACCCCCATATCAAATATTCCCCCCAAAATGTGCAGACTCACCATTAAAAAGTTAGCATGAGCATAGTAACCAGCAATAAGTTTTCAGTGAATAGATCACATTCTAATAGAAGGCTGCAGCACTTTGGGATTTGCATATTTACCAAGCAAAAATTTTGGTCAGGCTCACTGAACTTAAACCTGTTTTCAGTTTTACACCCAGACACCTTTAGGAGTTTAGATATTTTTTAATTAAAAGGATGTAAGACAAGTTTCTCTGTACTATTTAAATTGTTTCTGCAGGTCTTAGAGAGAAAAGGATAAATTTTACATGCTGTTTCATTAATAGTAATAACTGCAGCTTAGCAGTGATCCCCCCTATACCAGGTACTGCACAAAAAAAATGAAAGAGGACAGACCCAAGTTTAATTTTTCTACAGTTTAAGCATAAACCACCAGGTACCTCCACCAATTTTTCTCCTGCTAAGGATTTATGCCCAGGAGGGATTCACATTCAAAAAGAAAACATGCACACCCAGTCAATGGCTGAGCATCCAGTTAGTTAGTTCTCTCTGACATCAGAGAAATCCAAATTCCTTAATTACTTGTGTTTCACCTTGTTAAATTTCAACAACATCTTTCCAGATGTCAGAGCTGCACTTGCTGTCCCAGCATGGACCCCACATCTTCACACCCTCCTCCCCCTTGTTATCACCCCATGGTGCCTGAAATGGCACTTGAGGGGGTATTTTCAGGTTTTCTGAACTGTTCACATCTTGTGTATTAACACTCACACAACAGATTATAGGATCACAGAATGGTTTGGATTGGAAAAGGACCTTGAAGATCATCTCATTCCAATCCCCCTGCCATGGGCAGGGACACTTTCCACTGAAAGTTTGTTCAGAGCCCCATCCAACCTGAACACTTCTGGGAATGGGTCATCCACAGCTGCTCTGGGAAAACTGTGCCAGGCTCTCACCACCCTCACAGAGAAGATTTTTTTCCAAATACCTGATCTAAACCTACTTTCCTTCAGTCTGAAGCCATTCCCCCTTGTCCTGTCCCTCCATGCTCTTGTGAAAAGTCCCTCTCCTTTCTTGTAGCTCCTTTCATCAGAAACAGATCAGAGTTATTACCACTGAGATCATCACAGCACAACAGAGGGTTTGGATTAATTCCAAACCATGAACACCATTTATTCTCCAGGTCTCTCCATTGTCTCGTTTCTTTTTTTCATTCATTTAACTATCTGTCCTTTCTACAGTCAAAGAAAAGACTAACATTTAAGTAAAAAGCTCTTCCAAGAATTGAACAACTTGTTCTTTAGTCAATGTCATTGGAATTTTATAGATAAAACTATTTCTGGATATGTCAGTAAAAGAGACCTCATTGTGCCAACATTTGCAGTCAGCCTGAGTACAGATGAAAATATGAAATGGTATAATTAGAGTTCATTGTTATAATTAGAGTTCATCACTCTTGAGTTCATTAAAAGTTAGCATTTTGTTGAAAATGTAAGATCAGCTTTTGTTGAACAATTTTTAAAATTCTTCCTTGGACATCTTATGAAATATTAGTATGTGAAAGCAATTCTATGCTTAACTTTTCCTGAACTTTCTTACACTTTGAAAAGAAAGTGCAGAAAAAGTTTGGAAACTTCTTTAATGTTATACAGTCATAGCTAGAGAAAAAAAATTAAAAGGGGGAACAAGAGTTAAAGAGAAAAGGACAAACCAAAAATGGAAGAGAGGATTTTTTTTTTTTATGGCACCTCAAAGAAAGAACCTCAGATTACAAATTATTGATTTACAAAATTTCTAAATAAAATTACATTATTCAGTCAAACCTTGTGTGATTTGGGTTCATCTCATCAAAAGATCTAAAGGTCTACATCTGAACTAGAAATGAATGTGCTTTTAGAGTCAATGGGAAAAAATAGTTCATCTTAGGGTATAATTCAGATATTAAAAATCAGTCAGATGCATAATGTCTGTTCCTTTGCAGTGTTTCTTGGTTTGATTTGGGTTTGCTAATTTTAATATATTCAATTTTTTTTAGAGATAGGATTTAGCAGCGAAGACAAAGCAGGCTTAAAATTTAAAAGGTTATATAGAAGAAATTTATTAATAACACAAAAAAAAAATTTAGAAATTCAGAATAAGATTTCCAGATCATTCCCTCTTCCCCCCCCTTACTCTCTATATTTCTTAACAACTTTCAGAGAACACTTCAGTCAGTTTTCCACTTAAATAATCATTTCAGTTTACTCTAGAGAGAAAAGTTCCTTTTTTTGGTTTAGGCATAGGGGCTGTCTTATTTTCACAATCTGCACCCAGGGAAAATTTGCAAATTGTGAAACTTCCTCCCATGTTCACAGTCTTTCCAGAGCTGTTATGGGTTATGCCGTGCACATGCGGAATTACTTTTAACAGCAAGCTGTTCAAAGACAAAATTCTCTTCCTGTCTTTTTCCATTAAACATCTTTGTCCATATTTCCACTCTCCAAAAGACAGCCCCATTCCCTCAGGGCAAAAAGATCTTTTTCCTCAAGCACTTTAACCCCCCCAAGCAGTTTTTCACAGTTTAAAGGAATTTTAGTGTAGTCACAGTCCCCTCCTAGCCCACAAAAAAAAAAAAAAAAAATGTTTTTCAGCCATTTATCAGCAGCATCTCTTCAATCTCTTCCCATTTAGAAACTTCGCTTTCATTTCACTGACTTGCATAGACTCCTTGCTTTATTCTTCTCCTTCAGGGAAGCTCAGGCGATCTGCAGTTTTATCGGGGCATTGGAAGTGTTAAAATTGCGCGCAGAGGTGAAGGAGGAGGGCCCGGCCATGCTGGAAACGCGCCAGGGCCGCTCGGGCTGTGCGGAGGAGAGGGAACCTGCAGAGCCCGGCTGCACCTCCCATGGGGGATTTTCCTGCCCGTAGCTGCTTTCAGAACGATGGCAGAGCTCGGGCTGAGCTGTGGCCACGGTGGGGCAGGACCAGGAGCCCAGCAAAGGTCTCCCTTTTCCCGGGCCACCAGCTGAAAATGGGAAGGGAGCAGCGGTGGTTCCTCCATCCCGCCCGGCATGGGGGCGGCTCGGGCCGGGGCCAGTTCTTCCACAGAGGCAGATTAACTTCACCGGTGTAATTTATGAAAGCGAAATAACTTTTTAATTGGTTTTTCAGGCTGTCAATTAAGTCAGCTCTCCGATTGGGCCCAGAGAGGACACTCTCACAGAGGGAACAGCCCTCCTGCATTCCCGTGCTCTGGATCTGAGGTGACTTTCCTCCAGGCAAAACTAACACTGAGCAAGGCATCACCTAAAGGAAGTGATATTAATGCCACCTCTGGATTTTCAGCCCTGTCAATGTCACAGGAAATCTTTTTTAGAAGGAGAAGGGGTGCAGGGTCAAATATCCCAGAACCCACAGGCAGGTGTAACAGGATGTGGCAGTGGATTTGTTGGGTTTGTGAAAATCACAGAAAACACAGAATGGTTTGGGCTGGAAGGCACCTCAGTGCTCATCTTGCTCCAAGGGCAGGGACACCTTCCAGTGTCCCAGGTTGCTCCAAGCCCATCCAGCCTAGGGCTGGACACTGCCAGGGATGGGGCAGCCACGCTTGACAAGCTTCTCTTGTCCAAACCTCAGAGGTTTTCATGAGCATGAGCAGCAGAACTAGAATCATCCTCAGGCTATTTTTCAGAAACTGGTATTGGCATGAACTTAACCTGGACTTTTCTTGGAGTTTATCAGTACCTCGAGTTTTTTCATCAAAAGATCAAATGGTTGAAAAATCAATTTTTACATTGCTCAAGTGGTCTTTGCACTCAGGAGAACATTGTGTTTTACTTCATAAAATTGGTCCAGACATCCACAGGTTTAAAGGAAAGCATGTTAAGGAAGGGTGATGTAAATATCTGACAAACTAATTCCACATCAGTGCCAATGCCCTGAACTTGGCTTTGAACAGGTTATCAGAACTGAGCCATTTTCAAAACAGCAAATATGAGACACTCTACAGCTCCTGGATATTTCACAGAAAGTCAGCCACTGTCAGTGCTGCTGCTGGGTTAAATAAAGATATAAGGGCACTGGTAATTGGAGTCTGTTAAAACAGAGGTCTAAGAGAACTCCCACACACCTCTAGAGAGACCACCACTGCTTTAAAAATTATCAACTCATGGCAAGTCCATCACTGAGTTTGTATTTTCAAGACTGAGGAGGATAGGGAGCTGCTTGCTCAGAAAGTTTGGGGAAAAAAACTAAACTGAACTCATTTCCATTAACCCTGGCCCAGGATCTGCCCTCAGGGAGAGCAGTCACAGGGTGTATTTGTCAGACACAAAGCCCTGGAGAAACTGTTTGCTTGCAGAAGTCAGAATCACAGTTCAGGAGTTGGATGTATAGACCCAAACCTCACAAACAGCTCCCTGGCTAAACAATAAATCCCATTTAAACTTGTCCAGAGCACTGAGCTGGATGTGAATTCCTTCACAAAACAACTTTGTAGGTCCTTTCTTACAAGTCCTTTTCACAGCTCTGCTTTGCTAATGCTTTTTTGGCACAGCAAATACCTGTGGATGCCATCCCTGGAAGGCTGGAAGGGCTTGGAGCAACCTGGTCCATTGGAAGCTGTCCCTGTCTGTGGCAAGGGATTGTGGAACTAAGTCATCTTTAAGGTCCTTTCCAACACAGATTGCTCTGTGGTTTTATGAATATTCAGTGTTTTGTTTGTCTATTCAAGAAGTGTAATCCAAGCAACTGTAGTGATACCCTGAGTCATTGCAGATACTGGAGAGAAGGCAGGATAAGGTTGAGTCAAAACATTGAGCCAAAAACACCTGAGCAATGCTCTCCTTACAAATACCCACCATGGGATATTCACCACAGTCAGAATTAATACCAAAATCCTTTGAGAACTTTGTGATGGGGCTCCTGAGCTCCTTTTTTTTTTTTTTTTTTTTTTTTTTTTTGTGCTCTAGAGAGAAATCTAGCAGGAAGGAAAGATTGTTTGAAACTAGATGGAAATGCCAGTAGTTCTTGCTGTGTGAATTAAATTGTGATGGAGTGTCACAGCACTCTGCAAATCTGTGCCATTCCCAACCAGGTATCTGAGATTTCACTAATAAAGAAGTACAACACATCTTCTACCATTCTTTAGCAACACAAGGCTGCCCAGATTTTGGAACTGAAGTTTCACAGACAATTAACTTTCTAAAAGTCCCCCAGGTGTTATTCTGCAGTATTAACCTAAAGGAATATGACAATCTCTGATTAGAAAATGAATTTTCATGGAATGACATGATAAAAGTCTTAAGTTAAAAAAACTTCTGAAAAAGGTATTTTTGACTGTTTCTGTTTTTAGATAAACATACAAGTCTCTTAGAGAAGATCACACCACATAACTACATTATCTACCTTAGCCATAGCTGGCAGCTAGTCTTTCTGCAGAAGCAAAAATACAGACAAAACAGAAAAACTGAAGAAAATAATAAAAATAAGGGGAATGGATTGCTTAAGAAAGACACAGAAAATTTTTAAAGAATTTAATTTTACAAAGAAATTAGGAAAAGAAAGCAAAAGCCTACAGAAATCCTTCAAACAGAGAAGCTGCAAAATTTCCATCAGCAGAGATATTTAAGGAAAGGTTAGACTGGCATGGTTTGAACTGAAGTCAGTACCTTCTTGAGGAAACAGCTTGACCAGAAGTCTTTTCTATCCCAGAGTTTTCTACAGCATTCTCACCCTCTTCAGCTCTTCTGTGCCAATTACAAAAAGTGAAGCTGCACAACAGGAATTTTACATGCCTGATTTTGATCAGAGCAAGGAGTTTCTCTGTGTCAGACCTGCAGGAACCAGCAGAGTGTGTTTTCTGTGGCTTCATTTTCTGTTTCCATTGCCCAGATCCTCAAGCTGTTCTGGGCTGGGTGACTGCCACTCCCACAGCCTGGACAGCTGCTGTACCTTAGCCCTTGGGTCATCCAAAATTTCTACTCTGTAACCATGAACTTCACAGAGGCACTTTCCTATAGGGAAAGGAGTTGTGTGCAGGCTGTAAAATGAGATTTTTTTTTCTTTGCTCTTCATGTAAGAATTAGGGGGTAAAAACTGTTTTTCAATTTTTTAAATAAAGTGGATAATGTTCTTCATGTTATTTTCTGCACATGGAGGAACTCTTCTGTCAGAGAATGGCCTAAACAACAACCAGACAGAGAGCAGCAAACTTTGAAAATGTTAAATATTATCAATTGCTTTAATTTATATATCCCATGCTGCTATTCATCAAGCAGCATCTCTTTTACCTTTCTCTTTCTCCTCCCTGCCCCTGAAGCTACCCTGTAACTAAGGAAGGCTCACCTGGTTGTCCAGGTTTACTGGATTAGATCCTGGCCTGAGACATTTACACTCAAATCCAGGTGTGCAGTGAGTTTCAAGTGTTCAATCAGTTCCTAAATGAAAAGATAGTACTGTGTTCAAGCTCCTTCTTCTTATCAGAGGTGGCCTGTAAACATCCCACTTCACCTTTAGCCTGGTCTATTCAGAACTTAGACCATCTTAAGCAACTGTTCATTAATATTGTTATTACTAATATTATCTCTTCATTTTTATGAAATCATGTTTGTGTATAATTTTCATGTTTATGAAGCCTTGGTAGACCTTCACAAGGATTTGCCTGAGGCTAATCAGCATAAATGGCTTTATCTGTCCCTGGTGGGCACTTTTCCTCCTTTACTCTCACACCTTCTCTCTCCCTACTTTCAGATGCTGTTTCATGTTCCTTATTCCTGAGACTGAGATCTTGCTATTTTTCATTCCTACAGATCCCCACCAAATGGAGTCCTGATGCTCTCATGAGAATCCCTGGGGCTGCAGAGATAAAAATTCCTCACACAAGGCTCGAGAGCTCCCCTCCTGCTGGGCATCTTTGCTGTTGGCCTCTGTGCCATTAGCATTCATAATTTCCAAGAGTGCTTCAGTACAGCAGGAAGAGTTTGGGAATGAAAAGCAGGCACAGAAAAAGCTCTGAAGTGTGGAGGGCACAACCTGTTGCAGTAGGCATCTCACTTGGGAGCTCTGCTCACTCATCACCAAACCCCTGGTTTTCTTCCAGAGCCTAGTCTCCTAACCTTTTCCCATCTGAGAACTGGCCCAGCCTCTGTGTCAGTGGCCATTTCTGCTCAGGAAATAAGAAATACAACTGGGAAAGAACACCCCTAGAGTGTGAAGTGATCCTTGGAAGTGTTCAAAAGGTGTGTGTGGATGAGGCACTTGGGACCATGGCTGAGTGTTGGGCTTGGCAGTGCAGGGTTAACAGTTGGACTTGATGGTTTTAGAGGACTTTTACAGCTTAAATGATTCTGTGGTCCACTTTCTTCACAAACAAAACATCTGTGATTTCTCTGTCCCCAGGGCTGTTACATGCCTTAGACCCTGGTGGCAATCAGGACAAAGGATAGTCCGATGTTCTCCCAAAATTGCAAAACATTAAGTAGACTAGAGACAAAACATGACCCATCTTTCCTGCTGCCACCATGCTGGTCTCACTGTGCTCTCCTGTGGCTTCCCTTATAGAGCTTGGGGATAAAATAGGAACCTGTTATTGAGCTCTTTCATAATTACTTCGATATCATTCAACACATAGAGATAAGGGAAAATATAGATTTTTGTCAGTGTCTGCCTCACAAACCAAAACAGCCACAGGAATTTTGCTGCTTCCCAAGATGACAGGAAAAATCAGAGACATCTCATTGTGCATGAGTCTGTTCTACTGTGCATTTCAATTACTCTTGTCATTGAAAACATCTTATCATGCATTTACTGAAGAATCAACATCTCCGCTTGCCCGACCCCAAATTTCCCTTTCCTTTCCTTAATCAGTACAGCTGGCAGAAACAGTCTTGATTATTTTCCATAAGATCTGATATTGATTTGAACAAAATGCCTGCCTGAGGAAGAGCTGAATTCAGAGAATGAGAATCAGTACCAGATAGGAATTACATCCCTTTTCTACTGCACATGGAAATGTGCAGAGAAGGAGGGTGAAACAGTGGAGGAATCAGAAGAATGAAGTTTGTATTTTTCTACAGTACAGAGACTAAAGCCCTGTGCAGATCCAATCTCATCTTTCAAAACACCTTTGCCAGGAAGAGAAGTTCTACTTAAAGTAGAGAGATGTAATTACACTAAATTGTTCAGAGGTAAATGGCACTCAGTCATGCATGTGGGTCTTAGGAGAAGAAAATGGGGTAGATTCTGTGGTTTCCATGGGATTAGTCTTCCTGTCAATCACTCTGATCTGAAAAGCTGGGCTGAGCAGTCTTTTTGGCTTTTACTATTATAGCATCAGGAAATTGCAGGGACTTGAGAGGCTACCCACAAACCAAAGAACACTTTTACAATTCTCAGACACTTTTGCAGCCTTTCAACAAAATTTAGGGATTTAAAGTGTCTGCCTTTTGGTGTGCTGTACATTTTCTAAATTTTGTTGTAAGTGCCTCCAATTGATTAAATGAACTGCTTTTATTTATTTTTCTTGAAGTCCTGCCATTTTACTAACATCACTACCTGCAATTTTTTGAGAGTTGAGATAGGAAAGTGGAGACATCTTCTCTGTGTCTAGCAGTTTGTGATACAGAGGGGGATGAAACACTAATGGATCTCCTGAGGAGCAGAGAATGAGGGATTGTGATGTACAGCAGGAAGTGGAAGAAAACATCATAAAGGGTAAGAAAGCCATAAAATGACCAAATTCATGTACAGTATTAAAGGGCTATTGAAAGCAATGCTAGTGGGACAGTAGAGAAAAGAATTAGGGGAGTGGAATAGTTATTTTTCTGAATGCTTGCCTCTTGTCCATGCTGTTGCTTTCTTTAAACAAATCTGTATGTCAACAAATAGATCCCTAAATTATTAATTTCAGTAGGAGGGGGTTCTGATCTCTATGCATATGCAAACACAAGCACATGGATTTTATTCCAGGCTTTGGAATTGAGACATCAGAAGTTTGGGGCATCAGAAGGAGATGAACAAGTGAGGAAAGAGTACAGGAGGTCCTGACAGCAGAAGAGTCCATAATTCTTCTTTGGACAGAGCTACAACACAGATAAGTGTGCAAAGTGTTTAGGAAAGTCAAGGGTAGGCCTGAGCAAAATCTCTACCTCTCATATTTCCAGAGAGCTGGAAGTCAATAGAAATAACCTTTCAATGTCAGTTTACCTTCAAGAATACAAATATTGCTGAATTTGTGAGAGCTGAAACACCTACAGGAAGCTGGAGAGAAACAGAATCTCAGCAAACATAGGCACGGGAGAACCTTCTGAGTTTGACTCTGGAATTTACCTCTGGAGAAACCTTGGGAGAGATGCAAGACATTATACTCTGTGATTGCCTCTGAAAGCCAGGACTGAGTGAAAAAAAATCATGCCCTAGAATCATGCCAGGCATCTCCCCATCCAAACCTCATCAAATCTCAGATGCACATCAGGACAGGTTTTCTCTGCATGTTACCACAACTGGTCCCTTTTCTTTTCTCCTTCTCTGCATGTGGCTGGGCTCAGATGGGTAATTCAGGCTCTCCTCTCTCTACACTCAAAGCTTTCTGCATCACAGCCTTTGCCTGGTCTTTGAAGCTGCAAAATTTAAGTAAGAGCTGCTGTTTTTTCAAGCTGTCTTGTGTCTATTAGCTCTCTGTAGTCTCACAGCTCTCAGACTCCCCTGAACCTTTATTGCAAAAACAAACACCAGTCCCTGTGACTTTTATCCATGGCACTCTGCTAACAAAGGCAAACGTGATACAAGAAAACAGATTTGGTTTTTGTCCCTGGAAACCAGAAAAGGGGGGGAAATACCTAATTAAGAGTAAGATCAAGTCATTTTCATTCTTTTTATTTTTTTTTAAGCTTAATGAAGTCCACAGGAAAGAGGAACTACAGAAATACAAAGCGAGCAACCCACTTTAGAGAAAGTTGTCCCTGACCACAATAGGAGGTTGGAACTACATGATCTTTAATGTCCCTTCCAACTCAAACCATTCTATGATTCTACAACAGCTCTGTCATGACTGAATGCTACACTACCAGGAAAAAAAAGCAATAAGACACAGGTATGAGTTACTGCACCTGCACAAGCTGGAGGTCACTCACTGACAAAAAAAATGGAGGAAGTTTACATTGACACAATTCTTCTCACTTGCTATATGTCAAAAGAAGTCCCTGTGAGTGATAACCTGTGTATTCAGTGCAGGGTGAACTCACTTGCCTTGGTAACTCCACTTCTTGAGGAGACCTTCAGGATCACCATTTTAGCAAATTATTTAAAATACTGAAACAATGACATTTGGCTCCAAGATAATTTTCTGAAAGCCATAGAAGAAAGAGTAACAACATCAAAATAATATCACAAGCCCAGTCTGCTTTTCTATTTCTCTTAAGGACCAAGTAGAAACCCAACAGAAAAACATGATGCAAAAAGGCCTGTCTGGATGCTGCTGGTACTGCAGGCTTTTTTACCATGAGCTGTTCTATTTACCTGACAGATTGCAAATGCTCTCTGCTTTTCTCAGAGCCTTGATGCATCACATACCTGCAGCAGCAGAGTTTCCCTGGGATAAGTCCCTTTGCTTGGCTGTACAACTCAGGTTGGAGATTGTTTAAATTAATGGAGCCTGTCACTTCTACAGTAACAGCTGTTGCTCACAAAATTGGGCATTTTCCAGCTAACCACTGCTCTGAACAGAAGAGTAAGTAGAGACCATTTAGCAGAGGCAAGAAGCTCAGCACTGCTGGAGGATCAGGACTGTCACAGGTGACAGGTGTTGTCTGAGTGGGGAGTAAGGTCAGACAGCAGCAGAGTCCCCCCATCTGCTGCTTCCTCAGCACTAATTGTCAGCCTTCTGCTTTACATTGGTGATTGCCTCGGGTTGGATCAAGCCCTGACGTCTCTCATCTGGAATAAGCCTGCGGAAAAGAGAACAGAAATTTTTGAAATGTATTTGCAATCTGTTTATCCAAGCAGCCAGACACTGGAGGAGCTCACCTAGGGAAAGGTATAAAGCTCCCAAAAAGAGCTTTCAAAAGTAAGTTCAATGAGCTGCTGTAAGGTGGCAGCTCTGTTTGTTAACATTTCCATGGAACAAGGAGACAGCTTCAATATTCCTCTGTTTCTCGTGAAACTCTGAGCTGCTAAAAGTTGCTGAACTGCCCTGTTAAGGAACACAGATATATTGAAATGCTTGAAAAATCAATGATGCAGCCATATGCTTATCTGAGTAGATAATATTTCAATGTCAGAAAAAATCATTAAATCATTAAATCATTAAATGGATTGGGTTGGAAGGGACCTTGAAGATCATCCAGCTCCAAACCCCTGCCATGGACAGGGACACTTTCCACTAGACCAGGTTGCCCCAAGCCTCTTCCAACCTGGCCTAGAACACCTCCAGGGATGGGGCATACACATAATAATAACAACAATAGAATTATAATAAATAATTTTTTAAATTCTTCCATCATCATCATGAGACTAGAACTAACCTGTGAAAGACAGTACTTACTTCAGACCATTTTCTGCCAGCCACATCACAGCAGAACAATTCTGGAAACGTTCCTCAGGAAAGCCCAGAGATGAGAGGTGATGGCAGTGCTCTTGTTCCAGAACAAAAAATTAATTTGTGGCAGAAATTGCCAACTGAGGAACTCAGAATCTCAGGGTCATCTCATTCCAAGCCCCTGCCATTGGCAGGGACACCTTGCACCAGACCAGGTTTTCAGAGCCCCATCCATGGACATTTCCAGGGATGTGGAGTACCCAGCCTCTCTGGGAAACCTGTGCCAGGGCCCCAACACCCTCACAGTAAATAACTTCTTCCTAATATCTAATCTGAACTTCCTCTCCTTCATCTCAAGGCCATTGTCCCCTGTCCTATCACTACATGCCAGTGTCAAAAGTTGCTCTCCAGCCCCCTTTATGTAATCCCAATATCCCAAAATATCAGCGTGTGCTACAGAGCCCATCCCTGGCCAAGAGTTTGTCCCAAACTGGATTTTCACATCAACTATTATCATGTCCTTCATGAGAAGAAATGAGAAGAACATGAGAAGAAATATCTATGAGCTCCATTTTTAAAGGCACACAGTACCCTCAAGTAATGATCAGGTCAGGGCTTTGTTTTTAAAAGTATTGAATGAAAGTCAGTGCCTGTGGGAAACAGAATGCTGATGCATTTCTTTATTTGTCAGACAATGCAGGGCTTAAGAAAAGCTTCATTATTCTCCTCTCTACTATATATCCAACTGAATCAGGTCCAGCAAATGCATAGAATTTCATGATCATAATTTTTGGTATTTTTCTATTGAGTAGTGAGGCATGACCAAAAAGTCCCTAAAATCAGATAATAATTTCAAAAAGGTTGATGCTGACAGAATTTTTTCACAGGCTTGCACTAAGATAAACACCTCAGAGGGCTGCTGGCATCTGATCTTCAAGACACTCCCTGGCAAACAAACCCCTTTCTCTCTCTCATGAGGGTTTGTTTGAGTGCCTCCCAAGAGGGGTCAGAACTGATGTGTGAAGGGTGCACCCACATCTCACACCTGGGGAGTGACCTGCTGTTCTTCCTCAGCTCCCTGCCTGAGCTCTGCTTTCTCACACAGCAGATTCCCTTCTGCTTTATTAGCTGGAACTCAGCCCTGTATGAATACAAAGAAATGAACTCCCAGGCCTTTTTTATTTTTCCTTTTCCTTTTTCAGAGCCTGTACTCTCATGCCAGCTAATTTAGAGGGGAAAATGTGCTGCGAGCAAGGGGAGCAAAACAAATGATTTTCCCTTCACTTCAGAACGCTTCCAATTTCTCAATTTAAACTGCATTTACACTGAATATCTCAGTGCAACCTCACAGACACAAACAGGAGAGCCCCCACCAACACTCCTGCTCTATCAGCACCATATCCTCAATTAGAGATCCGCTTATCACTTGCTGAAAACATGTTGGTTTTATGACTTTTCTGTGACCAACCATATTCTTTGGAGGTCTTTGCATCAAGCTATAGGAAGTGTCTTACACATAAATGTGTGGGTGGCAGTAAGATCTCCAGAGCCATAAGGAAAGCAATGTAACAGGCACTGCAGATGGAAATTCCTGTTTTATCCACATCCCAGAAAATCTCTGATGCACCTTACACAAAACTGTTTCCCAAGTCAACAGACCTTAGCAAGTGCCTCTGCTGCCAGGTGAAGGAAAATGAGGCAGTATCAGTCTGGAAAAGGCCATGGCAGCATAATAGCTCTGCCATAGAGCAGAGAGAGAGACACCAAGGAGGAATCTGCCCTTCTTGCTGTCTCTGTCCTGCTGGTGCTGTGCTGCAGTGGTGAATGACGACTCCACACTGGTATCCACATGTTTGCTCCTGTTTCACTGTTATGATGACAAGCAGCTCTGGAAAAGAGTGGGAGAAGGGAGCAGTGTGGACAGGAAATAAGGGAGGAGGACTGGAAAGAGGAAGAATACTAATGTGCATCTGGAGAGGGATGTGGTCATAATAAAACAATGACAGAATTAAAAAAAAAACCAAAACACAGAAACAAAAAGGAGGGAAAAAAAATCTAAAACTCTTATGCTTTTATTATTTAACCAAAGAATCCTGAGGACACTGAAAGCAATGTCCTTGTCAGGTCAGTGTCCAGTAGGACCCCTTTATTAAAGCCCATCAGCAGCATTGCCATCTGCCCTGTTTCCACTGAACGTGTCACCAGAAATTGAAACCATTTTAAACTTGCATCCTCTTCAGGGAGCTGCTGTCCATGGGTCTCACTGATGGCTTGAGCACAGTGGGGACAGAGGGGACACTGAGCTTGCTCTATCCATAGGCACTTCCATGCCTTCATCTTTCTGCCTCTCAATCCCTTCAGTCCTCTATCCCTTAATTCCTCCCAGGGAAAGCAATAGGGACAAGGCTTGGCTGGGGCTGCCCTTCTGTCGTGACTTTTTCCTTGGTCCCATAAGACACTTCTCCCACTGCTGCACTTTATTCTCTAATGGGGATAAGACAGAGAAAAAGAATGAGCTTCAAATTCTCCCATGGTGCAAGTTCAAAGCAAACCCAAGAGAGTTCAGCATGAAGCTAGGCTGCTCTTCGCCACAGAATGCCACAGGTGCTGACAAGTTGTGAGTTTTCATGGGTATGTTCATGCCAAGAGAGCCACCGATTTTACAAAATTCACAGAAACCACCCCAGCTCAGGAAATATCTGAACACCAAGTGGTTGGATGTCTGAAGAATAATTTAGTGAAATATGTTTACCTTGTTCTTATACCTGATGTCACCCTGGGCACTGCCAGAGACAGGACATGAGGCTACACAGCCAATACAGCCTCTCTCATGTCCTGTCATCCCAGGACCTGTTCCATACTCCATGGAAACAATATCTCCTCTCCCCTTCAAAAAACACACAACCCTTCCCTCCAACAGGCAGCTTTTGTTTTTTTAAGCATGACCAATGCCATCCAACTCCTTTAACATCAGTGTCATGCCAGTCCCTCAGACTCTGCTTCCCAAATTGACCCCATACTTCCAATGCCATTTCGATCACTCAAAGTCTCCAGGCACTATGACACCAGCTCTGCATTAATCCCAGTAATGTTTTACTCCTTCTGCCTCAGGCACCCCCAAAAAGAACCTCACATTCCCAAAGTCAGGTTTGGGAGATGGAAGGAAAGTGTAAAAGAAGAGAGAAGTGATTTGGGAAAGGAAGAGTAAATTAAATAAACCCACAAAAAACAGGAAAATATCTTCTTTTCTGCTACTTTGAAGTCTGCACTGTTTTTTAACTCCTAGCTTAGATTTTTTTTCCTAGCCATCAGTGCCAACATACCCTCAGAAAAGATGCCTTTAAAGCTTTTTTTGCTTTATAAAATGCTATTTTTGTTGTGAGGTGTGATGAGTACCTAAAAAATTTCTTGTACCCCTGTCAAAGACAGAAATCTATCTGAGGAAGAGGTCTTTTCTTAGGAAACAGCACGAGCTCAGTCCAAAATATGTCTATCACACGTAATTGCTTCCAATAACTTGGACTGTCTTAGTCTTGGCAGTTGTTGGCCGAAAGCACCTCGTGTAAAGGGAAAAAGTGCAATATTTACAGGTTGGCTTAGGGCATCTCATTTAACAGTTCACAAACTATTCTTGTTTTGCTTGCCCACAGATTTGCCCCCCACTTCCTCAGACAAACATGTCTGCAGGCAATACATGTGCTAAGATTGACCAAATGCCACTGACTGGATTCTCATGCCAGAAGGGAGGTGTAATATACACCCAGTACCCATTGAAGCACATAAATTTCATCAGTCCCACACTGGGGTTGCAGCATCTTCCTGCAGACTCATAAGAAATTGTTTGGTCTGGTGACAAACATCACCACAGCAGTGAATCAGCCTTTTCATGCAGCATTGCTGGCAATGGCTCCTTTGTTCATTTTGTGAAAATGGCTCTTTATAAGGTTACTGTAATCCTGAAATTCCACCAAGGAGGTGTGTGTGTTGAGAGAGAACAGGGGACAGGAAGGCTACCCTGATTAATAGGACAATGATGAATTGTGTCCATGACCTTGTGGTTTTTTCACCTCGATCTGAGAGCTGTCTCATCAGAGCACCACTTGGTCAGGGCACTGCCAGGTCACAGAGCTCTGAGAGATGCACTTTCACGTGCAGAAACAGTGCTTGTTTTTTCTTTGTGTCACATTTCAGGGCTCTGTGTTGTTTTCCCTGCAGCAGGAGAGAGAGGTGAGACCCTGCTGGCAGAGCTAAGATCACACTCAGGTCCATGCTCAGAATATTTATTTAACAGGACAAAAGAGAGGAGAGGCAGTACAGAACATGCAGATCAAGTATCATCCACAGAGGTTGCAGAGGCTGTCATCACAAGCTTGACAACATGTTTAGCAGCTTTCCTGGCATGCTCTGACTAAAGTAAGAAGCACCCAGGCTTGGACACTGATTTATCACTGACTGGACCACTTCCATCTTGGAGCAAATTTCAAGCCTTTCAAGGAGGCTTTCCCAGGCAATGTCTAAATATCACTTGAGGAGCAGCACAAGCCAGGGACTGCTCCCAAAGGGCAGGATGAATTGCCCTTTCCAAGTAAGGGTGTTTAATCTTACACATGCCAACCTGCCATATCCTCAGGACCAAGGAATGGACTTTGCCCCTTATTTGTCCATAAAACTTTGTCGTAGAAACCTGACTCTAGACACAGCTGAATTTATTTCAGGATGAATATTATAGCTCAGTGGTATTTTGGAGAGAAAATTAAGAAAAAAAACCATAAGCAGATCTTCTTCCTCCACACATCTAAATACTTTTGTCTGCAAAGAGACAGCTGCTCATCTATGACCACTGAAGGCCACCTTTTCCCAAATATACCTTCCAGCTGGAATTAGGACCATGACAGGAGCTTGAAATGAGATAAAGAGGATACAATTGTCCATTCATTGCAGGTCTGGGAGAATAATGTATCCACCACTGATACTGGGAGGGGCTGGAATGCTGATGGCTCAGACATTCAGAGGGAAGCTGCTGATGTGCAGAGTACCTCAGGTGTGCACAGCCCACCTCAGGCTACAGTTGGGGTTGAACAAAATAAGGAAAGAGGCAAATAAACATCCAGCTGAATCTCCCTGCCTCAGGGGAGGTACCTGGGCATTCCCACTTGAATCTGAGTGGATATAAATCCAATAGTGTTGGTGTTCCTGGGATTTCTCCCAACACTTGATGAGTCTGGTCTGTGATCATTGCTTTGATGAACACATAGTGAAATTGTAACAAGCAGGTTTTATTGTGAGCCCTACAGGTGGTGAGATCTTTTCACTTCTATCTTTTCCTTCTCTTTCTTATATGTTTTTTAAGTGGCATCTTTATGCTCAAATATTATAGATAACAACCAAAATGGGTCCATACCCATTTTTCTGTGCAGATAAATTGTTCTACAATAAACTCTACATATGTGTATATTTGCAAACACTGATCAGTCAGTGTTATTTCACTCTAATCTCTCCCAAGGGACTTATGAACAAGAACCTGGCTTATCCTGACCTACTAGGACAGGTCATAACACATGTCCAACACTTCTACAGATACCCAGTGTTTTCTTTCTGTGCTCCTTCTGCTGCACAAGCAAGTGGAATTAAAAAAATCAGGATAACAACACTTCACAAATTATATGCTGTGGATTTGGCTAGTTTGGTGAGATGTCACTGCTTTCTAGAGAGAAAAAAACATTGAACTTTTTTTGGCTTTATGTTTATATCTTCATTGAAGTTTTAATTTTCAAAATGAGCCCCAGAGAGTGCAAACTCATGGTTTTTACAGGGTTTTGAGTCCAGGAGGAAACATAGATGTCAGTACTGCCTTTGCTTCACTGCAGTGGCTGGAATTAAATTCCCAGAGTTCTTCAAATGGAAGGATCTAGAAATTTCAAAGGATAACTGCTTCACCAAGAACAATTGCTTATATGAATTAATTAGAGCTTTAGGACATGGAATTCCAATATGCAAAAGAAAGAAATCCAGCCTTTGCTGGAGGGCTAATGGAAGAGTTAATGACTTTGTCAAGGTCAGTCCTGAGATCCAGCCTTTGCTGGGGAGCTGCAGTGCCAGAGGGCAGTGCAAGAGAATGGGAATACTGACTTGGTGAACAAAAATATCTTGTCTCTTGATTTCTTTATCAAGGCAGAGATTTCTGTTAAACAGATCAATATTGTCCTGCTCTGACTTTCTTGTATGGATGAAGATGGGCTTTGCACCACTGCTGTAAATTTTATGAGAGGAGATATGTCGTAAGTTGGAGTCAGTGAGTCAGGGGATTTTCTGAATTTTTCAGAGAGAAATCAGAGTGCAGGGATTGAATTAAAGCCTTTGGATGCATTGAAGTATGTTAAGCCACTCACACATAAAGAAGATGTTTAGGCAGAAATAAGTCAGTAAGTTTTAGTATGAGCTCTAATGCTTTTATTAAGTGAAAGGTTTCAAATGCCAGAATGGCAGTGCGAGTTCTATCAAGGTTGAAAACATACTGATGTTTTCAGTGGAGGCTCCAGGACCACAGCTGTAGACAGTACATAGACATAATAGCTATAGTAAGAATATTGCTTACATTTTTCAGATAGAACAATATGGGTTGTATGCATAATTTATACATAACCTGGCATGTTAAGAAACTAGAATTCTAATAGGTTAAGGAGTGGTGGTCTGAACTTGTGTCTTAGCTTGTTGAGAAAATCCTATACAAGAGTTTGTATTGGGAAGAGCTGGTGCTTATTGCCACCACTTTTGCCAATTGCTTTTGCTGTTTCTTCTCCCATTGCTTTTCTGCTCCCTTTTGAGACTGATGTGCTCTGCAATAAATAATGTTTTTAGCAACTATTAGCTAATTAGCTTATTTAAGATAACCCATGCCTAGAGCACTGGAGGTTACTAACCTCACAATAAGTTGCATGAAGCCCTGTGAGTCAGGCAGCTGTCTCCTGCAACTTTCCAGTCAAGCAACTTTCCAGCCAAGGAGCAGGAGCAGGTCGTACTAAAATCCATTGGCACTTGTCTCTTTACCCAGATCTGTGGTTTTTTTGGCTTCTTTGCCTGTATTTAGACATATGCACCTGCCCAACACAATGTAAGAGCAGCTGTAATGACCACACTTCAGTGGGATGACTCACATACTTGTTCCTGAATGGCTGGGATTTGCATTAGTAGGAATTTTAGATTTTTCAGTGGCCATATTCATCTAATAAATGAGACATTTCTGACCAATGTTTAATTGTGGATCAAGCTTCCAAAAGAGATACAAAAATTTGTATTAATAAAATAGTCTGGAGCTCTACAAGACATAAAGGGAAGCTTTAAAGATGTGAAATCAAGTCTACAAACAGGATTTCAGAAAGAGAAGTAAATAATTCCTTTTCTCTCCACAAGTAAGCAAATAGATGGGAAAATACACAGAGGCTTCAAAAGGAAGAATCATGAAGCTGTGGTCCTTAGGAATAAGCTGTGAGATCCATTCAGATGAGTCTCACTTGTTCATCAGAGATTTTTCACCCAGAAATCTGGGTGAAATCCTGCTCTGTTGGATGCAGCTTTGGGAATTCTCCCTTTCTCTTTCATCTGGGTTTTCTTGGTTTTTTTTGCAGGAGGCCAGGATGACCTTTTTCCATCTCCTTTTCACATCAATGCCGCAGAGCTGAATGTGAGCTGACACAAAGTGGGTTTACCAAGCAGCTTTTCACCTCATTGCTGGGGACTCCTCTGAAGATTGTCAGATGCTGCGAGTGACCATTGCTCTTTATGGCAAAAAATATCCACAAGCAGAGCCTTTGCTGGCATAAATTACCAGTTTGCAGTATCTGAGGACTTGCCTCTAGTTTGGTCACTCAAAGGTGGCACTTCAATCCATTTCTGATGCACTGTGTCATCCTGGGAGGTGTGAGCAGCCATCTCTACTTTCCCTCTGTTCATAATTGAGAGGTGATCTTGCAGTGCTCAACAGGCTGGGATATAGAAACCTCAGAGCAAAAAACTTTTTCCAAACATCTCATACTCTCTCAACTGATGAAACTGAGGTTTTTACAGTGCAAGAAGTGTTTCAGCCTAGGAATAGTAGTCTTAAATGCTGGTGAAAAAGGAATGTATAGCTCCTAAGTGTTCCAGATCTTGCTTACCCAACTCAAGTTTCCATGTTGATCAGGCAACTCACAGCTGTTTTCTTTCTTAGTAACTTGACTGGCTCAGAACTTGCTAGAGGAACCATGAATTTGGCACATTAATTGCACAGAAACTCTTTTTCAACCCTCAGACTCTTCTGAGACCATCCAGCAGAAGCCAATTACTATATCTGGTAGTGTTCAAAGCATTATTATGCACAAAACTTACACGCATGCTGAGGGCTGAATATTTTTCTTGATCATGGTGGGATTTTTTGTGGTCTTCTTAATTTCTAATTTTAAAAATGCATTTCTATGAAGGGCACATATCAGACCAAATTCTCAACAAAAAGTATCTCTTTAGGAACCTGTATTCATTCAATATAGCATTGGGCAGGGATAAGATTATCTCACACCTAAGAATATTTCTGGTGCATTTAAGGCACAATAACTATTGATTTTTTTGCACAAACAGAAGAGTAAATATGACTGAGATTATTTCACTGCTTTAAAAATTCCAGGAAGGAAGAAAAAGAAATAAATTCAAACCAGACAGCCTGTGTTTTGTCAGATGAAATCAGGAGGGAACAATATGTGCTTTCTGAAAATATAAGATAGTATTAAACACAATGAAAAGATTCATTTGTTAGGTTTTAAATGAGAAGGAAACAATAAAGGCACAGTTGTACCCACTGATAGTTGCTCTCTGGGCAGATGTGGTTGGTAGTTTCCTCCAGTTATGTACAACGCATTGAAAGGAAACTTAGAAAAAGTAAAACAGGCAATTTAGGAGGAAAAGAACAAATACTTGAGTAATCTGAGAGCAGGAGTGTCAGCAGCTATTGTTTTTTCTGAGTGCCAGAAAGGCATCTGAAGGTCAGTAACACCAGGAGTGCAGCCCCACAAAGTGTAGTGTGGCAGTAGTGTGTGAGCACTGAATGGGTTGAGTTGGAAGGGACCTTAAAGATTCTCTAGTTCCAACCCCTACCGTGGGCAGGGACACCTTCCACTTAACCAGGTTGTTCAAAGCACCCCCAAGCCTGGTCCTGAACTCTTCCAGGGATAGGGCAGCTTCTCAGGGCAACCTGTGCCAGGGCCTCACCACCCTCCCAGGAAAGAATTTCTTCCTCAAGGCTTACCTAAATCTCTCCTCTTTCAGTTTAAAGACATTCTCCCTTGTCCTGTCACTCCATGACCTTGTTAAAAACCTCTTTCCAGATTTCTTGTAGCCCCCCCCAGGTAGTGAAAGGCTGCAATCAGGTCACATTTTCAGGACAAATGCAGTAGCTGCAAGTTCCAGATTCAAAACAAAGGTTTCCTAACCCTGAGTTTTATTACAGAGCACTTCTTGAGTTGGACCTCTGTCTAGTGAGCTGAGGCACCAGTTGCCTTGCAGGAGATACATTAATCTACCAAGATGCACAAGTGGACACTATCCACTTGACTCCAGGCCTGAGAAGGATCTCACACATCTACAGCCACAGGGAGAGTGAAAAGGAAGGTCCTGATGTACAATGTCTGTGCCCCAGGTGTCCAGGGAGACCAAGCAATTGAATCGGTTGATGGATTAAGGATGTGCTCATTCCCAGTCATGGCCTCCTCGAGATACTTTCTCCCTAGGGCAACTGTGCCTGTGCTCCCATCACAGCCCCACCATGCCCATTTAGGGCTGATAATCATGTTCTTTCCCAAAAATACCCTGCATTGTTTCTTCCCTGTCTGGCAGTTTCAGTGAAACACTGAGGAAGCAGACTGAATGAGTGCATTTGCTCACCACATAAATTTCTGAAACAAAAGGTTATGCAAATATTTCATTTCCACAGCAGCAGGCTTTGACCTCAGGGCAACCTCTGTGGCTGTGTTATCTCTGCTAAGGGCTTCCAACTAGGCTGAGATCTGGCATGTGAGATTAATAGCCATGTAAAGGGGTTATGGTCTGTGCTGAAATATTGTTGAAAGGCATCACAACAAATTCACTGACTCAAGAGAAGGGAGTCGTGCTATACAGCTCCAGTTTTGCCAGTGGGATGATTTCATTCCAACTCCTTCAGGATTACAAGTTCAGGGCTTTCTGTAGTACTCTTACATACAGCTGCTTGAAGGCAGAAAGTACACAGCTCTCAGTAAATAGATGTATAAGGGAAGTAACCATATTTGTGTAACCAGACTCCTTGAAAGGCTGACAGAATTGGGATTGTTAAGTCTGAAAAAGAGAAGGCTCTGGGGAGACCTTGGAGCCCCATCCAGTACCTGAAGGAATCTCACAAGGAATCTAGAGAGAGACATTTTACAAGGGCACATAGTGACATCACAAGGGGGGATTGCTATAAACTGAAAGAGTGTCGATTTAGATTAGATATTAGGAAGAAATTCTTCCTTGTGAGGGTGGTGAGGAACTGGCATAGATTGCCCAGAGATGTTGTGGATACTACAACCCTGGAAATGTTCAAGGCCAGGCTGGATGCAGCTTTGAACAATCTGTTTTAGTGGAAGGTGTCCCTGCCAGTGGCAAGGGTTGGAACTCAATGATCCTGGGATGCTGGACACACCTCTTCAGCTGGCAAATTTTGGCACAAACTCATTACTTGTGCTGGAACAAGAACACTGCTATCACCTCTCATCTCTAGGCTTTCCTAGAGTTGTGCTGATGTGATGAGGCTGGCAGAAAATGGTCTAAAATCAGTAATGCCTTTTATAGCAGGTCAGTTCTAGACCTATGTATTAAACTGTGAATTAAACACTTATGGGAACAAAAGTGGTGAGCAAAACCTAGCACAATCAGAGATCAGTTTTTTGGCTCAGGGCCAGCACACAGTAACAATTTTCTAGCATTAGGGATTTCCTCTGACAGAGGTGTGATCCTTACATTTAATGATTTTTGATAGAATTTTTCCCCCCACTTTTAATTTATCCACAGCTGTTTTACTGCCTCCAGACTTCTGGCATTCTCACTTACCTGTGGCAATAAATGTAAAATATTCTTGAAAAAAAAAAACAACGTGAAGAAATGGAAGAAAAATACAGTTTGATGTGCAAGCACTGACATTTCTCCCTCTCTGTCTCTCTCTGTCCCTCTATTAATCTGATTTTCTGTAGACTCCTACTGGACAAATACTCTCTTCTGTGTCCCTCTCTGTGGATATATCCTTGGAGCCAGGCCCTCACAGACATTTGAGCACATTTAACTTTCCTCTCCAGCTTTGGTTTATCTGTTTCCTGTTAAGTCCTGCAATCTCTGTTCATTCAAACAAGTGATTGGAAAGTGACTCTCTGCATGTATTATCTCTGCCACTTGACCAGCTAAATAACAACTTGTTGCCTCAGAAAAGGGCAACTCCTCATCTCCCACAGCTCTGTACGTCATCCAGTGTGAAGTGCATCTCCTGTTGTCTCAGTGTTTGATATGTCCTTATATCTGAAGGTGTCTGTACAAGCCCATTGGATACAAACAATTACATGGTATATGAGTATTGCTAATTATGGTGTGTCACCTTCGGGTTTAGCCAAGATTTCTGAACAACCTGGGACAAGAACAAGTCATGGCTGACCTAAAAATGCTTTCTATAACTAAGAAGTTATATTTTTGTTGTCCCTGCCATCCTTCCCTATACCTCCTGTAGTTCACCCTCTTTTAAGAAGGGTCCACAGTTTTCAGAATCATAACAAAATTCAAGTGAGAAAGAACCTCAAGAAATCCTCCTGTCCAAACCTCCTGTCAAAAAAGGGCTCTGAGATTAGGTCTGATTCCTGGAGTCTTGTCCTGGAAATCTGATTAATATCTCCAAGGAAACTCTACAGATTTTCTGGGTAACCTGTTTCAGTATCTGGATTAGCACTGATAGCAAGGAAATTTTGGTAACAGAATTTCATCCCGGTTTTCTTTAACCAATGGATTTCCACATGCTGGAAATTTTTTGGGTGGGTTCCTGCCAGCTAGATTTGATAAGCATTGTATCTTTGTCGTATTGTCAACGTCTCAAGCTAGTCCTCCCGGAGTTTTGGCTCCAGGGGCTGTGACTGCTGTCAGACTGATAGCCCATGGTCACTCCTTGTTCAGATCCAGTTTCAGAATATTTATGTTGACTTCATGGGCAGCATTCTGGAATTCACATCCTTCAGCCTTTCTCCCCATTAATGTAAACTTTTTCTTGATACCATAGAAATGAAAAGTCAATAAATCAAACCATCTCTCTGAAATCTTTCCCACCATTTTTTTGTCTCTGGAATAACTGGGAAAAAGAGAGAAAGCTTTGATACCTTCTTATTTTTTCATTTTTTCAATCTTTCTTTATCAAGACTTGAAAAACATCCTGTTTTCAGGTTTCCAGATGGCCCCAGCTCTATGATCATTTATTGTGTGGACATGAGAAGGCTGGTTAGCAAAAAACAAAGGTCCACAAATTTTCAAAGGAATTCAAACCACTTGTTGAAAAACTAATTAAGTATCATACAGATTAGATGCATGCTACAGTGATTGCAAATGTGTTGTGTCTCAAGTGCTATCTTAGTACAGACATCAACTTCATAATTTTAATTTCATTACACTCACCATCTCTTCAGTTCCACCCGAGTGATTATTTTGGGCTTTTCAAGCGGTATAAATTAGCATAAATTGAAATGTCAATATCAGGGAAGAGTAAAAAAACCAACAACAACCAAAAAAAAAATCACTGTTGGGAAAACTATGTGTCTTTTTCCAATTCCCTGAAGCATCCATATTTTTAACTAAGGAAGCATATCCACTTAAAAATGCTCTGACCTCAAGTAGTTTAGTGTCTATCATAAAGCAGAAAGGAATGTTTCATGAATCACTAAAGAGCTTTACTACTCCATTGGTTTTCTGCAGAGCTCTACAGGCTTTTGCATAACTTCCGTACACGGATTTTAGGAGCAGAGGCATCATTGTCACATCAAGTGTGACCAAGGGACAACCAAAATTCTGGTATCAAATATACAAAGTTTTCACAAATATAATCACAGGAAGGTAGATATTCTGTTTAATATCCCTGTCAATTCCCTAGATGAGACACCCTCAGTTTGTTTGCAGCTGACACCAAGGTGGGTGGGAGTGTTGATTTTCTGGGGGGTAGGAAGACTCCGAAGGGGGACGTGGACAGGCAGGCTCAATGGTGTGAGGCCAACAGGATGAGGTTCAAGAAGGCCAAGACATTATTATGCCCTGGTGTCCTAACATGTCCCTACAGTGCCCCAGGCTGGGGGCAGAGTGGATGGAAAGCTGTCCAGCAGGAAAGGCCCTGACTGACAGTGGCCACACTGAGCTGGCGTGTGCCCAGGTAGGCAGGGAAGCCAGTGGCCTCCTGGCCTACGGTGTCAGCACTAGTGTGGCCAGCAGGACCAGGGTGGTGATTGTCACTCTGTGCTGGGTGCAGTTGAGGGCACACGTCAAGTGCTGTGTGCAGATGTGTGCCTCTGTGAAGATGCAACTAGTGAGAGATGCCTGTGCATGAATTAAAGGGCCAAAAAGACAATCTATTGAAAATAACAACAGGGATTTTATTTAATAATAAATGTTCAAGACAAAGGGATAGGAAACCTGAGGGCGAAAACGAAAGAAGATGAAGACTGCGGCTGGGTTGGGCTGAACTGAGTGGAGAGGAAGTGTGGGAGTAGGTTGGGAAAGAGATCACACAGAGGACAGTCTAAAAGGCATGGATCCACAGGCATCACCTTGGTCCTTCCCCATCCTGAGCTTCCTGGCACTCGGGTCCACCAGTGCTTCTTGCAGAGGCGGGGTCCCTGTGTCGTTCATTAGGATTAACGCCTTCCTCCAGTCCCCATCGCGGCTATCCAAGGAAGCATTTTCCTATTTGCTACCTGACAGGAGGATTGGCAATCATTTACTTGCAATACTGAGTACTAAAGAGCATTTCTTAGCTTCTAATTCAGCATGGGGAAAGGGCAAGGATGCACCCCAGCAATGCAGTCCAGGCCTGAAGCCAGCTACTTGGGAAATTCTACAAGACACCGCAGACATCCATCCTCAGCCGGCTCTCCCTGACCTGGCTGTATTGCCGGTGGCTTGGGGAGAGGGGCTGGGGCCGGCCGCAGGATCTACCTTTGGCAAGCGTTTGCCTTGGGCTCCATCCGCCCATCCATTGCTGCATCCCGGGTTTGTCTCCTGTTGGTGCCGTTGCCTCCGGCAGCTGCTGCTGCCCCTGGCAGCTGGGCATCCTCATGCAGAGCCAGGATCTTAGGGCATCGTCCTGCTGCCGGCACTGGGCTCACTCCTCTGGCTGCCCCCTGAGGCAGCTGAAGGAGAAAAGCCGGCGCAGAGCCCGCCGGGCCGTCCTGGCCATGGAGCGCCATGGCCGTGGGGCCGGGGGCTGCGGGACGGCTGCGCTGCCGGCGGGGCCAGCAGGAACGCTGCGTGCCAGGGCCTGGGCAGGCACCGGGCAGGGCCCTGACTGTGCCACAGCCCCACAGGGCTCTTCCTGGGGAGGGGAAACCTGGGCACATCCAGCCTGAATCCATGCTGCATCAGCATCATTGGCAGCATCGGCAGGTGAGACACAAACTGCAGACATCTTTGCCTTTTTGGGCAGTGCTGCAGGGAGAGGCTCACTGTGCTCCTCGTCGCTGAAATCGCTGTCTGGAGAAGGAGGTGCTGCCTCTGACTCTTCATCTCTTGCAAGAAGGGACAATGGGCTCTTGACGTTGCTGTCCCTCTGTCCTGCCGCTCCTTGCTTCCGCTTCTCCAGCAGCTCGTTTAAAAGAGTTTCCAGGGGCAGCGAGTCATCAGAGTCATACCCCAAGACTGACAAGAGGTCAGGAGACACAAGCTCTGAGTGGTTTTGTGTCTCTGCAGGGGCCCCTTCGCTCACACTGCAAGAACTGTCTGGGCGCACCGAGCAGTCTGCCACCGGTTCCAGGGTGGGACTGGATGAACCCCAGCAGATGCAGCTGGAGGTGATGGGCCTTTCTCCATTGCCCATGCAGGAGGAGATCTCTTCAAACAGCACTGCATATATTTTTTCTTCCTCCAGATTCTCCATCTCCTCTCTCTTTGCTGGTGCAAGGCACAACAAAGTATCAGGCCCCATGCAGAGCTGCCTGTGCAGTGCAGTGTGCTCATCTGGCCAACGAGTTTCCCTCTCCTCACAGGAGCCTCCAGTCAAAGGAGAAGCTGAGGAGCCTGAGGTTTCCTCAGGCTCTGCTGTGAGGAAGAGCCTGCTGTGCCCCTCATCCCAGGCATCTCCAGCCAGGGCAGAAGCTTCTGCTTCTACCTCGTGCTCTTTCAAGAGGGAAAGCATCACGCTCTGAGGATCGCTGTCCCTCTGTCCTGCAGCCTCTGGTTCTGAGAGTTCATCCCCCTCCTGCTCTTCTTTGGGCTTCCTTAGAGAAGCGTCCCACGGCTGCAAGATATCAGATACAGAGCTCTCCTCTTCTGAATGGGCTGGGGACAGAGGCTCAGACCACTTTCCTGCCTCAACTGTGGAGCCTTTGGTTGACATGGAAGCCCTGGGCAGCTCTTGAGGCTCTGCATCCAACTCTTGCTGGACACTAGCCTGCTCCTGGCTGCAGGTGGACATGATGGACATGTCTTCCGAGGGGCATGTGCCAAATCCCCCAAGAAGGCCTCTGTAGCTGTTGCCACCAGGCCCTTCATGCACCCCGACAAGCTCCTCCATCTCGGAGGGCCACAGCTGCTTCCAAGCCGGCCGGGTCCCCGTTTGGAGTGGCGGGCCGCGTGCGGGTTGCAGGGGTGGCAGGCGCTGACCCTGCCTTGCCGCTGGCCCAGGCTGGAGCCCCTCAGTTCTGCTGTCCAGGGAAGGGGTTCCCTGGGCTCTGCCCGCAGCCACAGTGCCCCGTGGGGCAGGTGGCACAAGCTCTCGCTGGCCCCTGGCCATGGAGCCCACAGCAGGTGCTGTGCCCCTGGGAGAGGATCCAGAGGCTGCTGCTGCTGCAGGCAGAGGGGGCAGCTTGACAGTGTTAGAGGCTGCTCCCACAGCACGGGCTGTGCCTCTGGGAGAGGATCCAGAGGCTGCAGCTGCTGCTGGCAGAGGGGGCAGCTTGACACTGTCAGAGGATGCTCTTGGCCCTGGAGGTCTGAGCTGGCGTGGAGGTACCAGCGCCAACACTGGGGCCTGGAAAGGCGGCAAGTCTGACACTGACACATCCCGTGGCCGTGTGACTCTGCTGTGGGGCACGGAGTGCCCGCCCTCCTGGCTGCCCCTGCACCTGCGGGATCTGGTGGGGCTCCGTGCCCGGATGGGTGCGGGCAACAGAGTCGGCCTGTCCCCAGGGATGGGCGTGATGGTCGTCCAGGTGACCTGCGGTGCTGCCTGTGGCTGCCTCTGGGTCACCTGTGGGGAGCAGGAGCAGGTGTGGGATGGAGGTGGCTGGGTCAGCACGGTGTCCCTCACGTGCTGGCCTGGCCCCGGGGCAGGTGCTGGCCAGAGGCAGCCAGGCTGGGCCGGGTTCCAGCTGTGCTGGCTGCCTCTGGGCCATGGCTGTGCCTGGGCCATGCCAGCGCTGGCCCCTCCCCACATGGAGGCCTGGTGCCAGGCCTGGCTGTCTCTGCCCCAGGGCTTCCCCCAGCTCCCACTGCAGCCTGTGCCTCCATCCCTGTCCCTCACCTGTCTCCGCTGGCCCAGCAGTGGCTGCCCCTCACGGGGCTGGCTGTAGGCATTTGCCTCCTGCTTCTTTGACATTGTGGGAGTGCTCTGATGAACACTGGCCACAATCTCCCAAAAGAACTTCTGCCTCCTGAGAAGCTGCTGCCTCCTCAGAGAGCTGCTCTCCTGGGAGTGACCAATGCAGGGATTGGCAGCCCTCACTGTCACGATGCGGGCCCGCGTCACAATGGCCTCAGGGCCCGATGTCACCGTGGGTCACAAAGGCCTGCTGGGCATGGCCGCCCCTTGTCTCTCTGTCTGGTGGCTTCCGTGCAGCCACCCCTGTGCACAAAATGGCCTTTTAAAATCCTTTTCTCCTCTACGCTGCCTACCCTTTTATACTCTCACAATGACCTGCAGCTCTGTCCTGTCCCTCCTTCTGGGCTCCTCTCCTAATCATCCCGAAAAAAGCCCCTCGCCATGCCAAAGCCGATTCCCACCCAGCCCTCCATGTTTTCCAGCCATCAGCCCCAACCTTACATAGAAAATCATCAGAAAAGCAAAATCCCCTTTTGAACTGAATCTCATCGTTACACTAGATAAAAGCGTGGTTTTTAAAACTTATTAACACAGGAGATCTGAGGAAATTTATTTATTTCATTGAGGAGTGGGGGAAGGTAGGACTTTTGTCAGGAATAGGCCAGTGGCCGGCTGGTATTCTGTGTCAGTCATATTGTGACCAGCAGGACCAGGGCCATGGTTTCATGGTATTCTGGGCACTGGGGACTCCAGACCTCATATCCTGTGTCCAGCTTTGATTTCCTTAACCTTGTGACTACATTTTTCTACATTACCTAGTCCTTGAGTGGCAACAGAGTTTTCTCTTTCCCCTTTATCATAAATAGATGGCATATTGCAGATCAGAGGCAAGAGTAGAATTTTTTACGGGTTTTCTAATTTATGTGTCACAATTAATGTAATGATACAACATTTCATGCAATCAGTTCATTGTATGTTGTTTACATTTTGGAAGGTGATTTTGTTTTAACCGGCAGAAACACCAAATTTGTGTAGTGGTTTTGGTTCGCCAATTTGAGATTCCTCAGCCAATTCACTAATTTATGTCACAGTTTAGTGTTGGCCAAATCGCCAGTGCCCCCACTGGATTTATTTATTCATTTCCTGCTGTGAGATAGGATTAGGAAGAAGACAAAGCATGCTCAAACTTTAAAGGGTACAAAGAAAAACTTTATTACTAGAAACTATAAGAAAAAGGGAATCAAACTGAGAATAAAACTTTTAGAACACTTCTCCTCTCCCCACTTCTTTTCTTCCACCCTGACACCATACAGAAACAAGTCAGTCAATTTTCCATCTTTAAAAAAAAAGTCAGTCATCAATTACTTGGGACAGGAGACTTCTTTTTTCAGTTTATGGAGATTTCTACACATGAAACAGTTTTCTCGTGGCCTCACTCTCACAGCAATCAGCTGCCTGGGAGAATGGAAATCTGATCACTATATAAAATTCTCTTCTTTGACTAACAGTTTTCTCACAGCCATTACTGATGACCATATCAACTTAAGAGGCACATTTTAAGGACTATAACAGTTCAAACAAAAGCTCTCTTCATCTTTGAAGACAGAGGTCTTTCTTCTACTTCTTCTTCCCTGGGGGGCATCAGGGATCTTAATTTCTTTATCCAAACTTAAGGGATCACAGACATTTCAACATGTGCTTACACTTACACCACTGCCTCTGCTCCTATCTGCAGTTAAAACATTCATCCACCCCATAATCTCTATGTATTATAGGGAAACAAGAATCTCTTCTCCATAGCTTTAAAAAAAGAGACATTTCAGTTCACAACTCTCCTCCTTCCCTCACCTGGGACCTGACTCTTCCCTTTGTCTGACCTCAGTGTTTTCATGCTGTTTCTGTGCATGTCTTCATCTTGGTTCTCTTCTTTCACTCAGGAGATAGAACAAAGTATCTACAAGTCTTATTCTGGGCAGTGAAAGAATATCTTGCCTGGGCAGCAGATTGCCATGTGATGTCTTCCAAGTGGACTGGAGCTATTTACAATAAAGAGTGTTTCAAGGCTGCGCTGGGGCTGGGCTAGGATCTTCAGGGCCCAGCCAGAAAGCAGTGGTGGTTTTTCTGGCTGCTTGGCTGTTTTCTGGCATTTGCTACATTCAATTCCAGCCACAGGCTGATGGTGTTCACTCCCCCTGCCCAGCAAACAGTGGGTGGGAGGGGGCATTGCCAGAACGGGCCCCAGCTGTCTCTGCCCCTGGCTGCACAGGCCAGGCCCAGGTTTCACAGGTGCCCTGGCTTGGCCCAGCAGGTCAAGCACTGCAGGGTTAAATGTTGGCTAGATATTCTGCTGAACCACGAGGAGGGAAAACTAACATCTTAGCAGCCAGGCAGGGTTCCTCCTTTCTATCAGGGGCCCCAGCCAGAAACGGGGCCCAATGGGCTTCACAAACACTGCAAAGAGCCCACCCAGCCCAGACCAAGCAGAGGGCCTGGACTGGTGTTACCTTCTGAGAGGCTGGAAACTAAAGAGAACTTTCCTAGGGTTTGTTAGTTTTAAATTGTGAATTTCACAGAGGTGTGTCCGTCTCTCTCAGTGGTTTAACCAGTTGTCAGTTCTCAAAACCAATTATTGATTGATTTTTGTCAGACATGGAGGAAACCTTGCTTCTCCTCTCAGGAAAGAAAAATACTTCTTCGGATTGTCTCTAGTGCCAAACCAGCACAGATGGATATAATTTCATTTATCTTCTGACAGTATACACAGGATGACTATAAACAATAAACACAAAAAAAGCAAAACTAACAAAACTACAATTGCATGCAGCATTCAAAATTCAAAATTCCCATTGCTCTGGGTGGCCACCCAAAAATAGTTTCCCACTATCAATGTTCTCTATCTTTCTTCATTCTTTCCAGGACATGGTGTATCTTCTCTGCATGACAATTGGTGGTAATCCAGGTGCTTTGTCTGTTGTGCTGATTCGTTCTAGCGATGAACTCAAATCATCATATTGCATCACTTTTCTTGCCAATGCCAGATTGACTCCAGCAGTGTTGACAGGCAATGAAACATCACACAGTGTATAGTTGCATTGTAGCAATTGGTGGGTTGTGAAGGAACTGAATAATTAAAGCTACATCCCGTAATTTTGGTAAAACTACATATATAGCTATTAGAGTGGTCATGTATCTCTACAGTAGTGTTTTCTGTAAACATATAGTCGCACAGAGTTCTCATACAGATACATCCATTTCCAATATATGCAAGTATAGTCTCAGGGGTTTCAACATTGTTGGAGTCAGGTTCAATACAAGTGCAGATAACCACAGCTTAATGCTGTGGGAAAACTCTTTCAGCAGTGGTGAGTAAAAAACCACCCCCAGAATCCTCCAGTTCTAGTACGTTCATCATTGCCAGAAAGTTCTCTGCTTCCCTTGCTATCATTGGTTCCTTTTTGCTGCAATAATTTGAATATTCCTAATTGCCTTTCCCTATTGGATATCTTACCTAAACTCCACCCTAATTCCTCCCCTCCTACAAGTTTATAAATATCCCTGACATTCCCTGACACCTGCTTTTGTCCATATGCTCTCATGGATGGAACTAGCCTCCCTGTAGTATCTTTCCCAGTTTGTTCAGTACAAACTGTTCAGCATGCTGTTTGTTATTTTCTAGTATTAAAGTTTTTTTAATTCCTGAACAATCAGGTCATATTGTCTTTCTGCATAAAATTGCCAAGTTAAGTGTAGTCTCTGGCCCTAATAGCCAGGCTAAGAGGGATCAGAGGCTACACAACATGATGTTGATATTTTGTTAAATATCAAGGTAAATGTCTTAGTTCTTAGTAATATTATTTTCACAAATAAATTACTGATGTTCAATCGGGCATCAACATCCATAGCTGGCCATTTGCTCCCATTTTGGGCTCATACTTGTATGTTCTAACAGATAAGGACAGTTTCATTGTGATGTAATCAGCACAATAATTGGGTACAAGGCATATACTGAAGCATTGAGCATGGTTCAAAGAAAAGCTGTGGTTTTATGGTCAATGGGGTAATAAGTGTCATTAACTAGATGCCATTAACCAAGATTGGTAACACTCTCTAAGTGAGTGTCACAATTCCCAGTTGCCTTTTGTTTATCAGTGGTCAAGGTACCTTCATTGACTTCCTTTGTAATTACTATTACAGCAGATTGCAACCACAGCTGAGGAACACATGTGATGCATGGGGTAGAATTTAACTATAATTGCCATATCAATTAGCATAAATAAAGAAGTGAGGGTCTTCACCTTGTGGGTCAAGCTTTGCTAATGTGTATTTTGGGTTCTCCTTTGAGAAGGATGAGCAATCCTGCAATGGCTAACCTGATCTCCAGACAACATGTGCTGGCATCATTCCTGATATCACAGAATCACAGAATTATTAAAGTTGGAAAAATACTCCAAGATCATCAAGTCCAACATTTGACCAATCATCACCTTGCTAATTAAACCACTGAGTGCCATGCCCAGATGTACAGATTTATCTTGAACACCTCCAGGATGGTGACTCCACCACCTCCCCATTCCAATGCTTAACCACCCTGCAGTCCATTTCTGTGCTAATCATGTTTTCAGTGAAGAAATTATTTTGGATGTCCAACCCAAACCTCCCCTGAGACCATTTTCACTTGTTTTGTTGCCTTGGAGAAGCATCCACTCCCCACCTTGCTACAACCATCCTGTCAGGGAGTTTAAGTCTCCCCTGAGCCTCTTTTTCTCCTAACTAAAAATCCACAGATCTCTCAGCTACTCCTCATATGTCTTTCTCTCCCAACCCTTCACCATCTTTGTTGCCCTGTCATTCCCAGAAAGGCAAAAACAACACAAGTCTCAAAGGAGTTTCACAGGCAGGTCACCCCATAGTTGCTCAACTTGTCTAACTGTTCAAATGAAAGACAGAAGCCCCTTTCTCCACTTGGAATATCTCTGTTCTGTCTCTGAATTCAGTCAAATTAAACATTAAAGTCCTTATGGTAAGAACCACACGCTGCCATCTGGAAGGCACCTGTTTTATGTAGTCAAAACATCAAATCCCAAAATACTTTCACTATGCTTCTTCATCACGAAGTAAGTAGATAAATGGGCTTTTGCCTGGGTGCCATAAATTAAATTTCATAGTATGGTAAATAGCACTTGCTCCATTTTCTCTGGTGACTTTAACTCTCCACAACCCAGGTCACATATCCTGCTTCTTGGCGTCCTATCATGTTCGTGCTGAATTTTGTGCTCCAATCCTATTAGAAATTTCAGCTGGTATTGTCAAGGACCAACTGGAATCAGATTCATTCCACTTTGATGGTGGTATAGTCTCATATTCAGAGGAATCTGAGAGAATCAATTGATCATTCCTCATCACAATCATTAGGATCACCTCAAATACCACCATCCCAATCTTCGGGGAACACTGCTAGTCTTCTGATTTGCATGAGGTCAGAGGAATGTGGGGCCCACATGAGCATTATCTACATATTTTCTTCCAACTTTTGTGTTTTCTCCTTTTCTTCCTGTACTGCCTTCTGTAACTGTTCAATTTGCATGTACAGCACTCAGCTGTCCCCCTGCCTTCTATTCCCTCTCTCTGTTCTTGTCTCTCTACATTATGCTTTTTCCTGTCCTCACAGGTGGCTTCTAGGCAGCTGCCAAACATCTTACAAATCATTCATTTTCATCTACCATTTTCAATATTTCCTCTTGCTAATTTTATTTGCTTTGCAGTTGCACTCCAGTCATGCCAGTGGTGGTGAGCCCATTCTTCTGAGAATTTGGGACTTGACTAATTCCATGCTGCTATTACCATTTAGGGATACTACTCACCATCCTGACAACTACACCAATATATTGTGAATGGGTGATTTAGATCACTTAAAGAAGCACTATCGAAGCTCTTAGCTAAGGTAGTTTCAATAACTGGTTGCAAAAGTGTGCCTTAACAAAGTTTGAGATCAAGAGTGACTTTGTTACTGATTTGTGCAATTGTTTGATTCTAGGACGTTGATTCTAAACTGCCATCTGACAAGACAAAGTTGCCAAACTACAAGGTTATGCACAATATAATTCAATTACCAAAGATCTGCCACTGGTTAAAAAGTCCCTCTGACTTCAGAATCTTTCTAGCTCAAGGGGAGATTGCAGCAGACCAAGGCAACTCAGCTCTGAGTGGTGCCAGTCACCCTGTCCTGGCACAAGGTAGGCTGCCTGCAAGAGTAATCAGAACACATCATCATCCTCAAGGCAGCCTGTCACTGTCTGCCAGGGTCTCCTGATTCTGAGGTACTCACAGCAGGACATGTTGTTGGTTTAAAGTCTGTGTTTTTCCCAGCCTCAGTGCCAAAAAAAAATGCAGGAGGATGTTCTCTGAGGTTTTCAAGGCTGGTTGTTGTTTCTTATCTAAGAAAGTGTTTTTCTATAGCTAACAGCAGTCTGTTCAGCACGTCAATCCAGGGCACACTCCCCCTGCCCTGGGCAGGGCTCATCTTATAGACTCTCAATTACATATCTAATATTTACAATTATTTTCCAATACATGATAATTTTATTACATTGTCCAATTCTCCCTTTCACCAATCCAAAAGTGCCATCCTGACTCAGAATATGGATGACAAGAAGAAGAAAATACCTGCCATGCCCAAAATCCTCCATATTACCTTCAAACCCCCTAATATAAACATTTCTAAAAATTCACTTTTCTACCTCCTAACAGTCTAATTTATACTCTACTTATTTTTCATGACTTGTAATTCTTCCTGCAATGTTGGCAAATTTCTCCAGGGACTTAAATCCAGTCCCCAGGAATCCTGGGCACCTTGCCAGGTCCTCTGAGACCCTTGTCAGGGGGGTCTCAAGGCATTCAGGGAAGCCAGGGGAGCACCCTGGACTCCCACAGCAGCCATGACTATATTAGAGATGAGGCACAAAGATGGTAAAACTGCTGAATGTTCTTTTTGACAACCTATGAGCTCTCCAGTTGCTCAACTTGCAGTAGTGTTTAGGGCAAGAGACACTTCATTGCTTATTAGTTTCTCTTTCCAGCTCTTTTCAGAAAGAGAAGGATTCCCATTTCCTAAGCCTAACTGTTAAAAATCTCTGTGTCTGTGCCCTGTTCTTATGACATTACAGAATTCTGGAGCCAGCTGTGTTAGTTTATGTGCCTGTACAAAAAAAACTTCTCAAAATAGGAAACCTGTTTACTTTTCAAACTCACTGCACAAAGGGGAAAGCCACCTCCCCAAACTACTTTTCTGCACATTGGTGACAATAAACCCAGAGAGCTCATTCTCATCTCAGGTAAATTGGCACCAACCTGCCCATTTTCCATCATTGCCCAGCTAACTTCCAGTTTCCAGGTGCAATACTGATACCTTTTGCACTTGAGGAAAGAGATGGCAAGACTTAGTTTCATTTCTGTTTTGGGAAAAAGACTTTTCTGATGACCTGCAACCCTCTGCTCTGCCAGAAGCTTTCTCTTTAAGAATTTTCTTATTTGTACAAGGATCTAGATATTAATTTCCATCTGAAAGTCAACAAAGTTTAAAATGGAAATGAAATACTTATTTTAACAGAGAATAAGTAATTATTGGAGCTGATTATGGTGGGATGAAGGAAAATCTCCACTGCTTGACCTCCTTAATAGAAGTCAGATATTCATCTAAAAAGAGTTGTGATAGATCATTAAGCAGCAGTCTGAATGAGATTATAAAATCATGTGGAATGTCCATGTTTCTACACATTCCAAGCCTTTGAATATGTTTATTCTTTGGGTGTATCTAACATTCAAAGCACTAATTCACCACACCATCCAAGCTTATCAAAGAAGTTAACCCTTACAAGTGTTAATTTAAAATAAAATTTGTTATATAGTATCAGTGCCAATCGGAAGGCTTGTAACAAGACTTCTACAGACAGGTGTGTGTTTTTCATTTAAGAAAAAAATTAAATAAAATCAGAAATCAGCAGGATATAGCCAAACTGCAGCACAGAAAGGGATAAATGCTGCCAGTGTAACATTATCTCCTCCATTCTTCTGTCAGTTTCTTCCCATTCTGGATTTGCTCCCTGTCAAAATGCCAGATGCTTCATTGCACATCTCAGGAAGAAATGGCCTAAGAATCTGTTATCTGGACAGACAAAGGGGAAAGTCCCTCTTCAAGCAAAGAAAGCTTTAGAGGGATTTTTCTAAAGCATCCTTATAATTTGGGGTAAAACTGCTGTTGACATTCAGGGAACTCCTTTCCCTTTCTCTTCCTGCTCAAATACATTTACCCAAGATATGATCTTCAGGAAAGTGGAACCAATCTTCATCTCCTGGGATCATACAGGGGTTTACAGCCCAGGCACTTCAGGACCTGAGGCAATGTAAACTTCCTTAATCTTTCCTGCTTTCTTCTGAGAACATTGCCTTTCCCTAGGGATTTTTTTTTTCATTAAAAGTATTAAATTTGTGAAAAGACAGCAAGAAAATTTTGGAAGTGGAAGAATCTAGCTTGAATACTCTTACCCCATTTCAGAGCCAGCTTTCTATTCTGTGACTGGACCAGTTTCTGAACACAGAGATTTCGTGGATCACTGCTGGCCTGTGCTAAGCAAAGGTCCAAGAAGACCAAATCAATACCATGGGAGACTGAAATTTTCCAAAAAGTGGCCTAGCTGCAGTTCAGAGTGAAACCTCAGTGTTTCTTGCACAGAGGAGGATAGAAAGCTGGTGTTCTCTCTGACATTGCCCAGCCATCAGCACCGGAGACCCCAGAGGCTGTGAGTTACTGACAGGTAGATGCTGCTGGCACAGTGCTAGCAGCCAAACCCCAAGCAGAGCAGGCTTGTGAGCAGTTTGCTGAAGGGAAAGAAAAACCACACTAAAACCTTCCTCAGGATGTAGCAAATGACACAGATCAGCAATTTTGGTAGCAGGTGTGTTTTTCTCAGCATTTTCCCCACCACTTCTCCTTACAAGTTCAGTATTTCCTGCTGTATTTCTTAGTTCCCAGAGACTCATTGCTGCTTGTCAGCAGAGGGATGTTTCAAACTATATCCTGTCCTGCTGCAGGAAAAAAAATCCTCATGCTGGTTTTGGCCAGCTTAAATTTCCTGTAAGGAGTGCATTCCCAGGTATTCAGTTTAGTAACTACTTGATTTTCTGGATGATCTTATGCTTTACAAATAGCAAAAACTATCTTTTAACAGAGGATGAATAAGAAGAAAGCTACTCTTGACTGAAAATTGCAGCCTTTAGCTAACAGTTAAAATTTAGAGATGCTGCTTGGAAGGAATGACTTGGAACAGGGCCTATCTTCCCTCTGCAAACAAAGACTCATTGTAGCCTAGGAGCAACACTCAATAATGTGCTAATTAATCAACTTTCCTTAGAAATGTATCAGAGAGAATAGTTCCCAGACAATTCGGCTGGACAAATGTTTCTGAGTCACAAGAATCAGATGTGATTAAGTGGATTAAAGGAGCAAAAGGGCACAAGCACACATGGTTCTGCAGATTTACCCTTTCCCTTTCAAAACACTGCCCTAAAATACTGCTCTGGGGCAGATTTGTTTGATGGGGTGTGATTTAGGGTAGCACTTTCCCACAGCACATCCCCATTTCACTCCAAAGTAGCTCCAGTTCTGAGCAGCAATAAAAAGTAAATTATATTTCTTAAATCCCTTGATCCCACCTTTAAGGACTGCCAGTAACAGCATTTTCATAAAAGGAAATGTCTCTCTCAGGCTTCAAATCTTTCCATTTCTACTGGAATTTAAAGTGGGGAATAATTTCTTTAGAAAAGATTTCTGCCAATGCCTGACATCCATGCTAGGAATGGTTAACGTTTAATAAAATGCTGAACACACCATGTTGTATTTCAAATTCTTCAAGGACTAGATACTAGACAAAGATCATGTGAGTGAGATTTCAGCTTCATGGAACAGTTTGGGTTGGAAGGGAACTTGAAGATCAACTTGTTCCACGAACACCTTCCACTACACCAACTTGCTCAGGGCCTAATTACCAACCTGGCTTAATTAGCAGCAGTTTATTGCCACTGCTCCATAGACTCCAAGCTTCCAAATCCCTTTGTGGTTTGGGGAGTTTTTTAGATGGATTTCCATCCATTTAGAGATTCCCATGATGTTTGGGCAGATAAAGTTCCTCTTGGAAGCAGGAGGGGTTGGGAGGCTGGACACACATCACAAACACTGCAATTGACTTCAGGATCCTTTGGCCATTTTCTTACAACACTGGAAGGTCTCCAGAACCTAGAGATGAGTAAAGAGATGAGCCAGTGTAGAGGCCAAGATCAGAGGTCCTGGTGTAGTCCCCCAGGGTATGGCAAGCACAGGAGAGCCATAGAGGGGTATGAGGACAGATATTAGAGATACACCCTACCATCATCTGGTTTGGTGACTTCACTGATTTTAGGAGCTTTCCTACTTGAGGATAGGACCCAAGGCATTTTTGACATGCCCCATACATTTAATAACAGAAAATCCAAGAGATCCATGGGCTTGCTGGATGAGTGTTGCCAGAACAGCAATCTTGTGGAAAGAAGTGGATAAAAGTGGAATAATGGCACACAGGAAAGCTGTTTTGTTCCTCCCTGTTCTCTGCTCTGGGCAAAGGCATCATCAGTTCCTCATTTCATCAGTTTATCATCTCACGGCAAGCAGATCTAGTTTATGAATAGTCAGAAAATAAGCCCAAGTAAGGCCAAGGTTTTGTTTCCTGAGCAGATGAAATCAAGTGGATCCTCATCTTTTGCCAATGGGAAGGGCACTTTCAGTGACAACCCCACTGCAGCTCCTCTTCTCCTCTGGGTGGAGTAGATTTATGATTACATTATCACAGTGACACATCCACCTCCCCATGAAGCAGCTTTCAGGAGTTGTACTCAACCTCCAGCCCATTTGGGTTGTTAATATCCCTTTTTCCTGCTGAAAAAATTACACCTGTTGAGACCAACACCTACCAGTGCTTTCTGTTCATTCCTGGTATCACAAATGCTCTTTCTGGTTTTAGATTCCCATCATCATCTTTAAAGTCTCTAGAAAAATGAAATGGGCCTCTTCAGTGAGCTCATTTCTCTACTGCAGGGCTGCAACAGCTGTGGTTAACAAAGATGTGAGAGGTCTGAGACTTTGCCAGAGTGATGGATGGTTACTGGACTCAGTAATTCCCTGGAAGTAGTTGTGTGATGCAATTCCAGCCTAGCAAGGGCAGTACATTTACCAACAGGGATGTCAAGAGACTTGGGCTCCAAATTTATCTGGGAAAATTTCTGTTGTCAGAGATAAATAAATTCAGGTTATCAAAAAAAATAAAAAGGAGGAGGAAGAACAAAAGTCCTTTGTCCTCCATGTGTTGCCACAGCACTGTAATAATCAAGGAAGATATTATTAACAACACATGCAAAAGCAGTAAACCTGAATCCATTTCTTAAATCCTACCTATTTTTAAATAAAATCACTTACTAGAATATGATCCTCTAAACAAAGAGGAATGTTACCTTTTTGGACACTTACACAGACACTTAAATAAGAATATGTATGTAAAGCCTTGCAGAGAAGGAAGGATATGATCCAGCTGTGGGGATTTTTGTTTGTTTACTGGTGAAAAGAGTTCAAAATCTTTTTCAGGTCTCTTCCAAAATAGTCCAGGCTGTAAGGCAGAGCCCATGTTTACACAGTGTGGCACTGATTTAGCTGTGACTCCAGGAGAAGAGTCCTGCTGGGCTGAAGGGTTGTAGGTGCCTCAGATTTACACAAGGAAAAACCTTTGGATCATTCATCTCTGAAGTGCCTTCTATTCACTGAACACAAGGGAATAGCAAGAGTATCATTATATAACTATGGTCCTAACCTAATTAATATTTGACTAAGAAAGAAAAAGAGAAAGAATAAAAGCTTTTAGAAGTTCAAGAGTATTAGATAAAACCTTAGACTTAACAGTCTACCTCTTTTCATTTCCCTGCTTTAATCTTCAGGTATAAAGAGACTAGTTTGATATAATGTAGGATGTTTTTATGGGAGGATCACAGAAGTGTTGAGTTTAGAACAGAAAGCACCTACTCCAACCCTCTTATCAAAACAGGGTCAGCCAGAGGAGTTTGCTTAACTGAGTTTTGAACATCTTCAAGAAGGGAGACACAACATCTCTGAGCAAACTTCTCTACTCTTTGTTCCATCTTCAAAACAAACAAACAAACAAAAAAAAAAATTTCATGTTTAAATGAAATCATAAAATCATAGAATGGGTTGGGTTGAAAGGGACCTTAAAGATCATCCAGTCCCACCTCCCTGTCATGGGCAGGGACATTTTCCACTATCCCAGGCTGCTCCAAGCCCCATCCAGCCTGGCCTTAAACACTTCCAGAGGCAGCTACAGCTTCCCTGGGCAATCTTGCCAGGGTCTCACCACCCCCACATAAAATAATTTCTTTCTAATATTTAATAGAAACCTTCCCTCCACTTTTAGGCCATTCCTCCATGTCCTATCACTGGATACCTTTGTGAACATCTCAGCTGGGAAGGGACCTACCAAGATCATCAAGTTCAGTGTCTAACCCAAGCTTGCAGAGTCTGGTCAGCAGAGAAAAGGTGGAAGAGAGGAGACAAGGAGAAATAGGGCAGGCACCCTGCAGAGTGTGTCCAGGAAGAGTGAAATAGCTGACAGGATTCAGGCAAGGAGCGGATGTTGAAAGTGCTGGTGCTCAGTATGGCAGCAAGATAAATGTTTTAAAAAATGTGTGAAGCAATAGGACTTACATATTAAGGAATTCCTCTAGGAGGAATGGCAGCAGACACGAGCTCACTAATGCCTGAGAGCTTCACAGCACAAAAACTTCTTTCCCCTGCATGTCTGCTTTTCTCACAGAGCCTCTTGACCTGCCTGTCCTGCCTTCAGCCCTGAGAGAAAACAGCCCACACTCCAAAGGTCCAACATCCCCTCTGGAAAACACAGAGGTAAATTCTCAAAATGGTGTGGTGGAACCTTACACTGTCTAAATACAAGCACCATTTCCAGGATTCTCAGAATAAATTACTTCATAGCTTTCAGGTGGATGAATGCTTCACTCCCACCCTTTTTTCATTTATGGTTTGTTTTGTTGTTTGTTTTTAAATAAATATCCATTTTTGTATAAATGCCCAATATTCTTTTAGATTGCCAGGTTATCTCCAGATACTTCACATGATCATTCTACATTTGTTTTCTCACTAGCAACTCAACACTCAAACTGATGTTTGGTGCTCCTGTCAAACTTCCCTGTCTTCCAGTTGAGAAAAAATCTGTGCCATTTAGATATGGAGGATTCCTTTTTGGTTTGGACATCTCTATGACTTTTCCCACCACAAATTCAATGCTTCTAAAGTAATTTTAAATAATCTGAAGTATAATAAATTAAACAAGGTGGGTGAGGCACAAGGTCTGTTGGTGAGAATCTGAGTTGAAGTCCTTGTGCCAGAGGGATTTTTCACAGAATGTGTTGCTGATGAAGATTCCTGGGTCTGGTGACTGCAGATACCATGGATTTGGGAAAAACTGTTTGACAGACTTTTCAAGAAAACAGGTTCTTCAAGGAAAATAGGTTCTCCAGGCATTGGGACCTGAGTTTTAACATCAAAAAGCATGTTGTAATATTCCTCTGTGAAATAACTTTGGAGCAATTTCTTCTGAGAAATAATGAGACAAATCCCTGCATTTGTGTCCATTTTCTTGAAAACAAATTAGGGGGAAAATGGACCAAGTTTCTGGTCACCTCTTTTTACCACCTTCCTAATTGTAGGGCCATCATCTGGTCTTTAATAACCACAAACAGTTTTGCAAGGGTGACCTGGTATAAAAGCATCATTCCTATGGTTTTAATTAACAGACAGAGCTGAGAGACCCTGAGATTGTTCACTTCTGTCCTGTAGATGAGTGAAAACATTGACTGGCACAACAATGTTTGTGTTCTTTTGGTTCTAAACGACACCAAAACACATCAAAACACAACATGAGGGTGCAAGATATTCATTACTGCAATTACACATGGCAGCCATACTAATTAGTCATCCCAGCATAGATGGAGGAGAGGTGAGATTATAAATTCAAACAGCTTGCGTCACAACAGTAACGAAGTCAGAATATAAGCCAAAAAGACTTGTGGGAAAGAGATAATATTTTAACTATCTCTATTTTGGAAACGTTCATCAATTGTGAAATGCCATAGGAGTTAAGAAAACATTTTATCTACTAAAACTGATTGAGTGTTGTTTCTCTGTAGAGAGGAAATTCTTGCCTGTTTCTATTTTTTGTTTCTTCAGAAAAATTTTGTCTCCAGAGACTATACCAGGATTCAAGCCCTCTTGAACCATTGCTACTAGCCATAAGCTTGAATATTTTGTTTTGTTTGTTAAGGAATAAGCTTGTAATTTTGTCCCAATAGTTAAATTAACTTTGCTTTCTGCACAGTTCCCCAAGCCCAGAAGAAAACAAAACATCAGTGCTCATTTATTAGAGAAAAAAATGTCAAAACTGGAATCTGGGTTTTGCTGGGTTTTTAGCAAGAGATTTTCTTGCTTCTGCACAAATAAAAGGAAGACAACTAATTTACCTACACCCTGTATTTTGGTTTCCAGAAACCTCAGTTGTGAACAGTTCAAGAATGTTTCATCATGGATCAAGGATGAACAACCTAATGGGCCACAATTTGACTTTTTTTTCCTATAAAAATCCATCACCCCTTCACTGCTCAAAAGTTTTGAGGTTTTTAAACTGTGATTTTGAAAAATGTGAACAATTTAATTTTTATTTTCTGGGTACACATCAAAGATATGACTTTTGAGAACTTATCAGTAATAGTATTTGAAGAAATTTTATCCTACTCCGTCTTCCAAGCCCTGTTTTTCTTATAGATTCATAAAATCATTAAGGTTCAAAAAACCCTCAGAGGCCATTGAATCCAACAGTTAACCCAGCACTGCCAGGTCCACCACTAAACCATGTCCCCAAGTGACACATCCTGTGGTGATCCCACCTCCCAGGCAGTCTGCTCAACTGACTGACCCCCCTTTCAGTGAAAAAATATTTCCTGATATCCAATCTAAACCTCCTCTGGTGCAACTTTTGAGGCCATTTCCTCTCATCCTGTCACTTGGGAGAAGAATCTACTCCCACCTGGCTACACCCTCCTGTCAGGGAGTTGTAGAGAGCAATAAGATTCCTGCTGCACCTCCTTTTCTCCAGGCTGAGCCCCCTCAGCTCCCTCAGCCACTCCTCATCAGATGCTCCAGACCCTTCCCCAGCCCCACTGGACACACAAATGTGTCCCCTCTCCTTCACCACACCAAACAAGCATTGTCCCCACATCCCACCTGTGACATCCCCACAGCTCTGCTGCCTTTTTTGCTGTGGATAAAAGGGTATCTCTTACAACAGAGAGAAGGCTCACATCTCTGGAATTTTCTCAGGATAAATACTAACCTTCACTGCTGTGGTGGTGTAGCAATTCCATCTCTTCACAGCTTTCCATCCCAAATCTCCCTCCTGCTGCACAATGCAAGATCTTCTTGCTTCTTCTCCCACCTGACTCTGATCAGTTCTGCCTCTTGCTAAGAAGCCTTGAGCCATTTCTAATGCCAAATGGCATAGAAAGGACTTTGAGACTATCAAAACTAATAAACCACTGCCCAGAGGCATGAAGGACTACAGAGGAGATGTGATTGTGAGTCCTGCCACATTTTCCAACACTAGAAAGGAAGGAGTTTGGTGGGCAAGAGACCTGGGGGGCCTCAGTAATACCCTAAGTGCAGCCAGAGTGAATTCCTTGGGCTGGAGGCAGGTCTGCAGCCTTCAGCAGCAGAATAGGGTTTGCCAAAGGGAGGATGGATCTGTGCAGACCCCATTTCCAACAGCCACTCACCTCCATCTGTCTCCTGGATCTCTGGGGCTCTGCTTGCCTCAAGCTTTAAATCTGAGACTTATGTAACCTAAAAAGGGCAGAAAAATAGTCAAGAGTCATCCATTTCAATTTGCTTTTGTTGCTGTTGGGGGAGCAGGGGGGTACAGGGGAATTGACTGGTGGTGATATTGTTATTTTGGTCAAGATAAAAAACATTCCAAATATGAACGTACAGAATAATTAATTGTGAAGTAACCACTCCTACTTCTTCCTTCTTGCAGATGCTTGAAGACTATTTCTCTCTAAATGGAAGGACAGCTGCAGAGAGAGATTTTTTTGCAGGAAATGCAGCTCTTATGAATATCAGTTACTGAATTTCCCCTCTGTCCACCCTGAAACATTTCACCTCTTCATGTAATGTCTTTTTGGAGCAGCAGGGCTGATTTGTCCTTGCCACAGAGTTGAACTGGCTTTTAACATGGATTTATCCTAACCATTTTATAGAAGGCTCAGTTCTCTTTTCCAGATCAAGTCTCTGTGTCACATAAAACCCAGACATTTCTGGGACATGGAGAACAGAAGACCATTCAGGAAAACTATCAGTGACATCCAGCAACTTGGATTTACTTAGCTTTCCTAGGAAAAAGAACTCACATCTGAGCAACAAAACATAATAGTACAGCAAACACAAAGTTGCAAAGTAAGGAGACACTCTGGTGTGTGAAATTCCCCTGCCTCCAAAGGGTTTTATGTTAGGTAGCCTCAATATCAAGTGGGAAGATAGAAAGGGATTAAAGACAGGAATGTAATAAAGGATTTGATATGGAAGCTCCCAAGACAAAAATCTTGCCCCAAAATTCATTGTGTAAATTGAACCTCTCAGTGTGTGCAGGATCATCAATGTGAGCTGAACAAATGGGGGTGTGAGGGTGGGCTTGATTTTGTTTTCTGGATTTTAATTTTTTGTAAGTACTTTGTGCTGCACACAGAAAAAGTGCAGAGATTCTGACTGTGCCACAGGCTGGACTTAAAAGAATTTAACTGAGGGGACAGAAATTTCAATAAATTCAAACTGGTTTGGGCTCATTTGGCTACAGCTGGAGGAGAATGCACACAGGTAGTTCTCTATAATTTTGTGTTAGGTTTAAAAAAAGGAAAAAAACCACTGAACACTTTGTTTGTTGTATTAACATTTTTTTTTCTATTGTTATTCCATAAAAGTAAGCAGACTTCTGCAATTCCATCTTAGAGATTTCCACAGGGGTGATATCCCAAAGACTGGCTCCTGAGACGGTATCTAATAATTTGAGTGGGAATTTCATATGAATAACATGTCCCAGAGAAGAGCTTGATTTCAAGTTGCTTTCAGTGGTAAGGCTGGGGCATTCCTAAGGTAATATCATTGAAACCCTCAACAAAACATCAAACTCTCATGAGACAGCCTTGGCCTCAAAGAACCAAAATTTAACTGCCTTTTTCAACCAGCTTTATTCATAATCATAGCTAATCATAATTTTTCCCTCTTCTAAAAATTCAGAGCCATAAAAGATCCTCTTGGTCTCCCTTATATTTCCTCTTGTTGGTGTTGATAAAGGCTACTTTACAAAACACTCTGTGCCTGTTTATTTACATATAGCTTAACATAATGAGTCACTAATCTTATTTGAGGCCTCTGAGCAGTATTGAAATGTAGATTGTTACTAATAACCATAGCACTTCCATGTTACTGGGGCTGAAATGGCAATCCTTCCCTCCCTGCTTGCCATGGAGCAGAAGAGAATGTTTGCTGAATTTCCAATGAGCATGTCAGGAAAACAGCATCAACCACAGCAGAAACTCCCCACTTTACTGAATGCATTCCTTCTTTGAGTGAATTCTTATGATGGAGTTTGCTAAAGTAAAAAAAAATAAAAAAAAAAACAAAAAAAAAACCAAAAAAAACCCAAAAAAACAAAAAACAAACTTGTCAAAATGTGTTAGCCACACAAATGCCATTCTTCAGGTGTGCCAGCTTTACAATAAGTTGGAAGCATTTGTTACACATCAGTTTTCCACCTGTAAACAACATTTCTTGGAAACAGAGACATTGTGTTAAAATATTTTGATTTTGGTGAAATATCTGATGGGAAATTTGGATTGTTTTGACTTCTTCATTTCACTCTGATGTTGAAGTGTTTTGTTTCAGTAAAGCAGAGAGGGTTTGTTTTGACTTTCTTACTCTGTTTTATTTCACCCTAATTTTACATTACCATCCTTCCAATACTGTGTTTATGTATTTGCCTGTTATAGTAACAGTTCCTTTGGCCATCTGAAAATATGCTGAGATGAAAGAAAATGAGTATATTTCATCTTTTCTCTGAGTAGTATTGATTACTTCACAACATAATGCTTGTACAATCACTGATGTTTAGGATGGTTTTTTTCTTTTCTCATTTCACTAAAGTTCCATTTCGCTGCAAAAGCAATTTTCAAAATGGCACCTTTTCCCACAGACAGGGGCATTTATTTGCCATCAAAACTAATGTGCTAACTAATAGTGTCAAATCACATTCAGCTGCCACAGCAATTAATTTCCCACTGCCTGGCCACAGCTGCCCTTTTTCCTCCCAATTTACAGACCCTCCTTGTACAACCTTCCCCTTGCACTGGAATAAGTTATTTGGCCTCCTTGATGGGGAAATAAGGAAATAAGCCATTTCAGGTACAATGGTGTACTGGGAGGTGTCCTTGCCCATGGAAGGGTGTTGGAACTGGGGGATTGTTTAGGTCCCTCCCAGCTGTGATTCTGTAATCCTCTACAGTGCCCACAAAAAGGCAGGTTTTGACTCCTGGTTCAAGGCAGTGGAAAACCACGGCAGCAATCAGGTTAAGTTGCACATTTATCCTTGTGAGGGTGTGCAGAAAACCTAGGAATATCTCCAGAGTGTTGGGAACCTTGGTTCCAAACAGCATCCTTGGGATGTTAATGGACAGTGGCAGAGTATCTGCACCAGCCTTACCCCCAGAGTGCCACCTCATGCCAGCTTTTGATCCAAACAAATCCCAGGAATTACAGCTAGGGAAGATCTGTGCAGTCAGTGAGGTGGGAGAAGGATCTTTGCTGAAGATTTGTTTCCACCTGGAAGTCTAATAACGAAATTACTAAGCTCAAAGCCAGGTCTGTGTATAAAGCTCTGTCCCATTCTATATCCATTCACAACCCTGGGAACTCCTTGTTAATTCCTACCACTCTCCCAAGGCAATAAAGCCCTTTCCTATTCTTTGTAGCCCAACTGGTGTTTCCTAATCCTCTGGGATGTGACTTCAGGATGCTCTGGTATCCACCTGATCTGTCCTGTGCTTTTAGATTTATAACCATTTTCCCCCACTTACCTCTTAATATTCTCCATACCCACCATGCATGAAAACTCTGATGTTTTATTCAGGGCAGTTGTCTCTGGCCATACTTCTGCCAAATTAAATACCAGCAGCATAACAATGCTGGTATTTAATTTCAGCTTTAATTTTCTGACAATATTTTTATTTGTCCAGATTTTGTGTCACATATTCATACTTCTCAATGCTTTCCTTGTTCTCACTTCTATTTCTACCTCTGTACTGCTGTTATCTATTATTACCAGGTTGCCACAGTAACTGAATTCCCCAACACTCCTTATTTGTGCAACACCAATTGTTATATGGACTGTGTTTGTTCCCATCGTTGCCAAGATCTTGATCGTATTTTTGCTGTTGAAATTTCATCCTGTTCCATGGTTTGGAAGCTTTTGGCTGCACATCATGGGGCAAGAAAAAAGAGAGTGAACTCCTCCTCCAGGGCCCCACATTCACAGCTCTCACTGGAAATATTGCTGTTCTCTGAGGCAGTTGGCTCTTACACATCATTCTCTGCAGGTCACCAAGTTTTCCACCTCTCTGACCATCCCAGGAGCAGGAATTCTCCCTCTTCAGCCTGGTGTTCTCTGCAGAACTGCTCTGAGTGTGAGCTACAGCAAACTGCCCACCCCAGCAAGCTTGTCCAGGCTGCAGAAACATCCCCATGGGCAGCACCAGAAAACCCAAAATCCCTCTGCACGCCAGTGCACCCCTCCTGAAACTGCAATATGAACTCCTGCACGCTCAGCGAGGGGAATTTCTCTCTCTCTCAATCTCAATGTTTTGCTGCCCTCTCCTGCTCAGCCAGGAAACCTCTCAAACCTCCCAAACCGAGGACTGCAGAGCCCACCTGGAAATTTTAGGTTCCCTCATATGTATGACAAGTCTTGCCAGAGCAGAGCATCCCTAATGGGAGCAAAGTGGGAGAGGCAGAAAGGAGGGTTATCAATGGATACCCTTCCTCTCTGTTCAGTGGAAAAAACCAAAAAAATTTAAAAACCGCCTCACAAACACACACACAAAAAAATAAACCAGCTGTGAAGCAATTGCTCTACAAAAGAAGTACTCAAATGCTTCTACAGCTTGACAAAAGCACTAAAGGGAGCATTATCCCCCTTTTCCCTAACTCTCAGTAGCTCAGGACATGGTGGTGGGAGGATATCAGAGAAATTGCAGCATCGCAGCCCCTGCAGTAGTGGAGCCCCTGAACTCACAGTTTGGAGATCCCAAATGGCCCCTCCATGTTCTTCACCCCCACAGCAGCAGCAGCAAAGGTCAGTGGCTGTGACCACCCAAAAGAGCAAAGGGCAGGGCTGCCTCCCCTCCACACAAACCCTGTCCCTGGGAAGCACCTCACTGCCAATGTTCCAGTCTCAGCAATGTTATTCCCTACAAAAATTCTCCATTTCAGGCATCACTGGAGTGATTTCATGGTGCTTTTACTGATTTGTTGATTAATGACCTTGCTGTGCTGCAGAACAAAAACCTTCTTGGAGCTGAAACAAGCCCAGCACTAAGGGCATGAACTGCTACACTGCCATACAAGCACCAGGAATGGAGCTGCTTTCTCTCACTGAAAACTATCAGAGGTAAGAGCAGACTTGGGCTGATTTTTAGTGGGTTCACTCACTTTATTCCTGAAGGAAAGGCAAATTGTTTCCTCTAACTCACTCCTTGTGGTGGGGTGCCAGGCCATCCCATGGTAATGCAGCCAGCCAAGCCATAAATCACTGAATCATGGAATATTTTGGGTTAGAAGGGACCTTTAAAGGTCACCAAGTCCAACCCTCCTGCCATGATCAGGGACATCTTCAACCAGATCAAGAGCCCTGCTCAACATAAACCTGAAAATTTTCAGGCATGGGGCAGCCACCACCTCTCTTCTCTTCCTTCACTGCTCCCAACTGCAGTTGTACACATTATTGAACCCTTAGATTGCTTTAGGCATCAAATTGTTTTCCCCACCTGAAAACAAATGGGCAAAATTTTATGCATTGCAACATGTTTTACACTCACATCTTCCTTGTGTTCTTCATAAATTATTTTCTATATGAAGCCATGGTAAAACATTGAGAAAGCTAACAGGGACAGCAAGGCATAGAATTTAATTACAAGAATTTATTTACTAGAAGTCTGGAGAGGGACTTTTTACTCCCCCTTCCCATGGGAACAGGACAAGGGGTAATGGTCTTAAGCTCAAGGAGAGGGCATTTAGATTAGATTTTAGAAAGAATTTTTTCCCTGTGAGTCCCTGGCACAGGGTGCCCAGAGAAGCTGTGTCTGCCCCATCCCTGGAGTGTTCAAGGCCAGGTTGGATGGGGCTTGGAGCCACCTGGGATAGTGGAAGGTGTCCCTGCCCATGGCAGGGGGTTGGAACAAGATAATGTTGAAGGTTCCTTTCAACCCAAGCCATTTTAGGATTCTCTGGATATAATTCCCAGCTGACTACCACAGCCAGCTGATCCTCATTCCATGCAAGCAGAGAGGAGAGACTAAGACCAGGGTGGTGCTATAGATGCTGCACAAACATGGACATGGGCATAAATGTGACAATAAAAAAGTCAGAGAAGAAAAGCTGAAAGAAGGTGACCTTAACAAGTCAACTAATGCAATATTTATTGGCTTTTGAAAGGAGGGTTCATTGAGTAAGAAAGAATGACATCAGCCAATAGAGGATGAAAACAAGCACCTGATAAGAGTTGGCTTAAAGCTCTATCCAAGCACAAGTGGAGGAGTATAAAGCAGGAAGAGGGAAATATCCTAGACAGGGCTGGTGGATGTGTTATCCACATGCTCAGTGCTCAGGGAAGTGCTGCAGGTGAACTGGAGCAGTCAGTATGGAAAGGACATTGTACAGCCAGCCTGCCACCAAATTACCCCAAATCTTTTTCAAGAATGCAATCCCTAGTGATGATATCAATATATAGAGTTTCTAATCCTAAATAACTTCCTAGGGGAAATAAGAACAAAAACAAAAAAACAAAAACACCTGCCAAACCCCAAACCTAGAATGGCCTAGAAAGTGCATATATCTGCCTGGGAAAACTGGAAAGAAACCCACCAGTTTTGTTTTAAATTCAGATACTAACATTTACACTGAAATGTCAAGCCATAAGAGAATGTTATCAACTGAGCCTGTAAAAGCAAAATAGGCCACATTATTAGACAGCACTTTTAAAATTAGTTTTGATGTTCACTTAATTATAGCCCCTTGTCTGAGTCAGGAAAACAGAACCTTGCCTTATTATTACCATTTCACATCATTATGAAGGTCCTTGATTGGGTTCAGTAGATGATCTCAATGGGATCTGTCAAACAATAGGATAATCTTCATTTCAGTGAAAAAGCTCTCTTTCCCAAAGGCACATTTTTTGATAAATGGATTTTTCATGTAGACACAAGCCTAGGAAGGCATTGAGTCATGTGTTCAAAATATAATGGCTTAGATGATTAACAAAAAGTTAACATGGGAAAGGTATAATGTACTTAAGAAAAATCTCTTTATTCTCAAGAAGGAAAAGAAAGATGGGGTAGAAAAGTAATATTTACTGCCAGTTCCACAGCAAGTACATCCACACACAGTATAATTATTCAAATTCCACTGCCCTCCAGTAAGGTGGGGGTCCAGGGAACTTAGGACAATAGATCACCAGGAGTTGCCTAAAAATGTAACTCTATTGGAAGAAAATTCCTTGATAAGTTTATCAAAATTATGAGCAATTTCTCCCAACACAGTTAGAACTTGAGTGTAAAATGAATCAAATCAGTGTAAGCAGAAAGGTGCATTTGTCAAAGCAGTATTACCAGCAAGGAAGCACATTACAGCAAAAGTATGGAAAACTGCACTTTCTTTGCTCAGAAAAGCTGTAATTTGGCAAAGAACTTCAGCATGTGCCTAAATTATGAAGTACATTACATATGATGGAAATCAAGCAGTGAGGTTGTTATTCTCCAGAATGTTGTAACTTAATTTCCTCCATTTGTCAATTAACAGTGCATGGAAAAAATGTTTTTAAAATCCAAGGATAAATAGATCCAGAAAAGCAGGAACACAAGAGTGGTTGGTACAAAACTTCTGGCTGTGATGTCCAGACCTTACAGAGCTTGTACAACCACATCAATTTCTGATTCACCTGCAATTGAACACACTGCAGATCTGCCAATAAACCAGAGTGCCTCAGGCCTTCTGGAAACTCATTCTACATGAGAAACATGAAAATCTTGATTTCTCTTATGTATGATTTAAAGCAGAATCTCCAGAGCTTTGTCAAGGCTGAGAAACGTGCACGCTCCAGGGCATGTGGCAACCTCCAGCTAATAGAGGTCAGCAGGAACAACACCTCCCCCTGGCACCAGCACTACCTGGAACATCTCAAGGTGTGTGCCATGGGCTACTGTACAGGCAATTACCTTCCCTTCTCTAATTCCTGTGCCTCTGCCCACCAGGGGCATCTCCATGAGGATCCCAAAGGCAAACAGCAACAGGATGAGAGGACATAGCCCCAGGTTTGGCTGACAAGGTGGTGATTGGACAAAGATTGGACTCAATGATCTTGGAGGTGTTTTCCAACCTAAGTGATTCTGTGATTCTATGCCAGCTTTCAGGATAAACCTGAAGGAAGGCAGTAAATGTAGCTGTGCACTGGGAACTAGAACTGGGAATGTAGGGAAGGCAGCAAGTGGGGAGGATAATCAAACAGAAGAAAGGGGATTGGTGTGTATAGTATTGCCCTCTATCTTTTCAAGTCAGACCTGAAGCAGCCTTAAAACCTTGAAGAGGGCTAAGCAGAGACCTTTGGACTCTGGCCTCACCAATAATGTCCCTATCATCATCATCTGTCACCTCCAAGGTCCTAATTCCTGATATCCTTGTTGTGTAAACATCAGTTCAATCCCAGGCTATTTTGCAATAAAGCAGTCAGTCTTCTCCAAAACAATTTCTCATGGGTAGTTTTTTGTTATAAAACTCTTGCTCAGTGAGCAGTACATGAGATTTCCACAGGTTTGGCTCTCTTTGCCTTACAGTGTGTTCCAACAGGGTCACCCCTGGCTTTGCATCTCCAGGGCCCAGAGCCCAACACAGTGTAAAAACAAAGGGTCTGTTCTGGAGGAGACAATTCTTGATCACTGTGGAGGAATGGTGGGCACAAGCACTGAGGGGAATAGGGAAAGGGACACAAGGATGGCAATAAATGGCTGAGGAAACCAAAAAAATAATGGGATGTAAACCCCAGACCTTCTAATTTCCCCATGGACAGCACCCCACTGTAAAGCACTCGGTTCCCAGTTAAAACTCAGCACTGCAGCCCCTTTCCCCAGGGTGCTGACCTCCTCTCTCACCTGCAGAAATTATGGCCAAACACAACAGAGCTGAACTCTGCAGGGCCACAGTTTCTCGTGGAATGGTTGCAGCTATGGTATGCTCCAGTCTGTCCCAGTAGAGCTGCAGGGAGCTTTGACAGAGGAAATCTGGGCCCAGTCCTCAAGAGTTCATGAACCTTTCAGTAAAACTGGCCCCCAATCCAAAAAATCCTGGGCTCACATCCAAGAAAAACTCCAGCTCCAAGAACATCCTGCCTTACCATAGCTCTTCTACATCCATCCACCCAGACCATGCCAGGAAATGCTCAATGCTCTTTACATCTTGAATTGCACACACAGAAGTGCTGAGAGATCTTGGTAGCAAGAAAATAAGCAAAAGCAGAGGGGCCAGGTGTCTGTTAAAACCAGCTGGAAGGATTCTTTTTCCTCTCTAGTAGCTGGTTTAACAACTGGGTATTAGTTCACATGAAATTACAGCTGCATTCCTATGGAATTATACACTCCATCCATCTGCTTTAGCACTGAATATCAAGGAAGAGGAAAGGAAGATTTCAGGCTTCTCCTCCTGTTCTGCAAGCAGAAGGGCATTTGGCTTTTCACATCAGTCAGCCTACTCTGGGAAAATGATTTTCAAACACATGGCATGAACCCAGAGAGCTGCAAATAGAAAAAGGGATTTGATGGTGTGTGCCCTGGCAGACAATAGTTTCACACAGGCATTGTTAGGACAGGCATGGCCAGCTTGCAGCTGCCAGGATTCAGCTGGTTCCCACACAGCCCAGAAAAGGCTCTCCTGTACATCCCTGGCCCTGCAGCAGTGCTGAGCTGCCAGGACCTGCCAGGCTATCTGGGACACTGCAGGAGATCAGCAGAGGATGGACAACCCAAGCCCTCCAGGTGGGTGCTGGGGCTCTCTTGCAGCCCAGACAAGTGATGTTGGCCCAAGCCCCTGATGTCATCAAATTATAGAATATCCCAAGTGTCCCACAAATATCATTGAGTCTAACTCCTGGCCCTGCATAAGACAGCCCCAAAAATCCCACCCTGAGCTTCAAAGCATAGCCCAAACACTCCTTGGACTCTGGCAGGCTTGGAGTTCTGTCCAGTCCTGCCAGTGGACTACTCTTGGAGCACTTCTAGCTCTCCAGATATGTGTGAAAAAACCACATTTTTCAACCCTCAGCAGTATAGAGAGCCTGGTATACTGCAGGGAGGTTTCTACCTTGGAATAACAGTGTGCATCCAATATCTGGAGTCTCCTTCCAGCTCCTTCTTTCAGGAATAGGTGATGCACGCTCAAGGGACTGAGACATCCACCTGGCCACAGCAAAGGGGAGAGTGCTCTCTGCCAGGGTGTGAACTTCCTTCAACCCCAGGACACATAGCAGGTAGCTCAGGGGCTCACAAAGAAACTTCGAGGTGGATTTTTTCAGGTTTAGTCAGACAGGGTTAGACAAGCAGGCTGCTGCATTTGCACTACATTCCTGGCTACTGCATGCTCAGTGAGCAGTGAAACCCTGCCCATGATAGATGTACTAAGTGAGTAGGACAACAGTGGAACAGCTTAGAATAACATCACTCTATAGCCTATACCACTGACATTGATTTTCCTTTCAATCAAGAAAAAGCAGGGGGAATTCTGCTTCTACCACTGCCACTTCCAGGAATTTCCAATTGCCCGTGCAGAGAAGCCTGTTATCATCACTTTGCAGATTATAAAGGAAGCAAAAATCCTGCTGTTGATTTGACAAGCAGTGTCAGCCCTCTGAGAAGCAGGTTCAGGTCTCCTGACACTTCCCATTCCCTCTACTGCTCTGAACATGTTGTTTGATCTCTCTATGTCCTTCAGATCTGCCCCTATAAAACGAAGCTAATGCTGCTGACCCAGAAGGCTGTTGTAAGGAGAAAGGTCTTCACTTATCTCTGGTACCACACATAAAGAACCAAGAGAGAGCCTAAGAAGACTAGAAGGAGGTTGTGTTCTGCTCTGCTGCTTAATTGAATAAGCTGCTATTTGCAAGTAATTAAGGGAAAACTCAAGTGTCTGTGAGTGGGGTGAAAGAGGAGAATTCCTCTAATTTACATCTCGTTGCCACTGAGATAAATATGCTTTTCTCGTTCTTATCAAAATGATTAACGAGACCTTCCTTAATAGTGGTGCCTTTTAACTACTGTTATCACCTAATTATTAAACTAATGGGTATCTAAAGCCTGGAAGTTTCACCTGCTTGTTTAATGAAAAAATATTTCTCCCTCCAGCCTCCCATCCTGTCCAAGTTACAAACTCCAGTTCTGCTGCAGATTTACCCAATAATGGAACTGAGAGAAGTTAAAACCTGTTTAAATGCCTCACTCCATCCATGTCAACATGATCCAGCCAAGTCTACATGGTGGTTGTCAGGCTGTCTGTAGCCCAGGCAAAGCAGACACATCATGATTCCAGAAATCCAAACTCAGGTACCTCCCCCCAGGTTGCACTTTTCCCTCACATCCTCCTCAGCTCATGTAATTTGTATTTCAGCCTTCATGTAAGCGATGAGAATGGTGTTTGGGGTTGGACCCACACATGTGCTGGATCAGTGACAAGAACAGACCTTTGATGACTGCACATGGTTTTGGATGAGGATCTACCAAACACAGGCTGGATTTGGTAGGTCCAGAGTGACTGATGTCAGTCCCCAGGCTGTCATCACAGGCAGCACTCAGGATTTAGGATATCCACATGTAGGTGTTGGCTGATAGTGTTTGATCATCCATTAAAATCAGGCAGACTACAGGTGCTAAGAACAGAGATCTCCAGCGTCCCTCTGCCACTCCCAGGCAGTTTGGATATCATGTAAAATTGCCCTGGAAGCCCAGAAAATCAAGTCCTTTCTGTGGTGAGCAGTCAACTGGAGAAAGATTCACTTTAACACAAATGCCTTTGAGCTATTGATCAGGACAAGGTCGGTCACTCATAAGTTCTGGGTTATTTCTGTCTTGCCCATAGAGATTTTTGGATGCTGCCAGGCATGTCAGATAGCATTGGGCAACTTTATTTGGAAAATTAATCCCACCTCTGTGCTGTAATTTGTACCAGCAAAAAAAACAACAAAATGCTTCCAAAAAGAAGTCATACCCAGTGTCAATGTAAATGATCTCATGAGGTATAACGCTGGTAAAAAAATATCCTTTGGGGCAATTTTTTCTTTTCTCTAAGCAAAATTCCTATCTGACATTTTAAGCTTGCAAGAGTGCATTAAATAGCAGCACAGCACTTAACAATTTTACATTTAGATTGCTTCTTGCCTGTGTTTGCTGCATGGGATGCTCACTCTGCTCCTTGCCAATAAGCCATCCAGAGAAGCAGAACAACATTAATGATCAGGAAAAAAAAAAACAAAACCTAGTCAATAATAACCTCAGTGGTAATTTCATGATGAGAAATTTGCTCGCTTCTTTATTTGTGCCTGGGAGCTCTCATTCTTATTATGAATCCTCAGGCATAAAAAGTGGATGTGATTTCTAATTTAAATAGAGTTTGTATAACCCTCTGAAAATGAATCTTCATGAAATGATAAAGCAGGGCTCCAATATTGTGTTTTGAAGGGTGCCACATGTTCTGAATAATGTTGTAGGTGCATAATTGAGCAGGCAGCCCTGGCTTTAATGGGACAGAAATGGGACCCCTTTGAGGTTCCTCACAGACCCAATGTAGCTACACTCTAACATGGGGTGGACAGAGGACCTGTGTTTCTGGAGAAGACACATCCCACTAGCCCAGGCTGCTCCTTGCCCCATCCAAACTGGATTTGAGCACTGCCAGGGATGCCTGTGTTGGATGGAACCTACAAGGATCAAGTGCAAGTCAGTGTTTTGTGGAATGTGCAATGGTGTAGATGATGCCTCACCCTGAACACCTGCAAAAGAGTCACACCTAGAAACCTAGAAAGGGGTGACAGGCATGAGACTCTCCCAGGAGCAAATGGAGTTTCCTCATCTGTTACTGAAGACATTTCTTGTTCTGGCATGACACACTCAGCCTGGCTAGAGAGCTCATGAGGACACCAGTGCAGGCACCCTTTGCACACCACAAAGCAATGTGGCATCTCTCTCACTTAGCAGAGAGCCAATAAAGCACCAGAGCCCTGCTCAAAGGATTCCCAGACCCTTAGATATGGCATAAAATGTGAACTAGCTCCATCACTTGACAAGGTTAAAGCAGGAAATAATATATTTATTTGAAGATAGACTTGTACCACTGTGCTAGAATTAGAGGAAACTATGATGTCAGATTTTATTTCAGTTTTGCAGAATAAAGACCCTCCTTAATTGTTGCAGTATCTCAGACAGCTTCTGTCTCCTGTCCTGAGGTAAAATCTTTGTCCATGGATTTTTTGGTTGTTCACACTGTCTAAAGAAATTTGAGTGTCAAATACAAGTTTTGAAAGTGTCTTTTATGTCCTTCCTTTTACATCCTTTGCCTGCCTTGCAGTGAGAAGGAAGGGGGTGGTACAAAGGTTTCAAGGTCATTTAAAATGTCATTTCCCAGCCTCACTCATGGCCATTTCCTTCCTATTTCCTCCCATCAGTGCTGTTTTTGCACCTGACTTAGCACCTGTCTGGCCCCAGCTCCCTGTGTCTGCCTAAAACACATTTGTAAAACTCCTGAATGTTAAAAGAACTATTAAGTAAAATCCTGCTCACTCCTACAAGGAGGACAAGGACACAGGGACCTGGCCCATTCCAGTACCAGGGAATTCCTGTGTCTGGGAAAGCAGAGCCTCTGTGAAAGCTAAATAAATCCCAAGGTGCATGAAGAAGTAAGCTGGACTAAGAAGCAGTTTTAACCTCTGTCCTGTGATCTCATGTGCAGTTTGGGGCCAACTGGGATGAAAAATATTTAAAAGCCTAAATTAAACTCTACTCATATTGTTAAAGAACTATAGAAAGATACATTGGGGAAGGTTTTGAGGAACTGATCACACAGAGGAAGAGGCTGATTTGACTCTTACAGAGCAAACTGAAGACATTTATTCACAAAGCACAGAAAGAAATGGCAATAAGCTGGTTTGTCAGTCAATATGCCACTTCAACACTGACTCTAGAATTTAAGGAGAATCACTACCCAAGGAACCTGTGTACCTTCATTTAAAATTAAAACAAACCCTCTACTATATTTTCACCAGCAAAAAAAATATTATTAAGCCACCATTCTGATCCTGGGCAGCATTCAGAGGTCTGATATAACAGAAATAACTGCAGAACAAGAGATGGAGCCAGGACTCTCCAGGGGAAGGGTTTGGAAACCACCTCTGGGATTCAGGAGGGTGAGCAGGTCTCAAGCACAAGGCTGGAGTAATTGCTCTCACTTCCTTGCTCCACAGAGCAGTTCAGGATACCCAGCATGGCCTCCTAGCACAGTGGGGGGGGGGTCAGAGCATAAAAACCATATTTCTCTTCTATCTTTGAAAACAAAACCACGTGATTTGCTCATTCAGCATCAAATGGGCATCAGTGACATGAAAACCAGGTCATTGCCAGGTTCTGCTGGAGGTTAAGGTGAACTTGAGGGAATGCTGGATGATGGACACAAAAAAAACAAAAAAAAAAAAAACCAACTTGAAATCAAAGGTCCAGTACTCTTGAATTTCTCTGTCTTGGGAAAAAAAAAAAAAAAAAAAAAAAAAAAGTTCCTGGCAGGAAGAAGTTTTTCTAATGTACTGGCATGTGAATTAACCTCTCCCTCTGGAAATAATTTTGTCTTATAAGTGAAAAATCATCAGTTTTATGGCTGTAATGATGCCAAAATCCACTTTCATGACAGATAAAAAAATTATCAGGAAAAAAAAATCTTATCTGCATCATATACAGAGGGAAATGGTGGCAAGGAAAGGGATACTGGGAGCTCAGAGGGGCAGGAGCTTGAGCTCAGGGGTTTGTGCCTGGCAGCTTTTCTGCCTGCTTGTGAATCTCTCATGGCCCAGAAACTTATGGTATATACAGCACTCCCAATAAAAAGAAGAAAGGCAGTTAAGAATCTGTCATCAAAAAGCTCAAGGAGGAATCTGAGCCAAAAAGAAAAACCAAAGAAGCCATTTATAAAAGTTCAATCTTCAGAGATGACCCCAAAAACTCCAGCACTCATGCACATGAATCTGCTGAAATGTGGCAATTTTTTTTGTGGAGGAGGTGGGAGCAGAGAGAAGAGGTAGAAGGGAAATTCCTGGCTGTGAGTGGCTCAGAGATGCCAAGCAGTGGGGAGGGTTCACCCCCAGCCCCTGGTCTGACTCCACTCTGGGAGGACAGCCCAGATCTCCAGGGTCTGAGCTGCAGCTCCCAGAGTTTGATATCCCCATCCTGCCTGATGCTGAGATTTGCCCAAGCTCTGATGACTGCAACAGCAGGAAAACAACCTGGGAAGGGATGGAGATGCCTGAATTTTAGAGCTGGATCAACCTCACGCTTTGAGGGGTTGATCTGGGGGGATCTCCCACTCTTTATTTCCCAACAAGTGATGCCAACATCTTCCCTTACATGGCAAAACAACAATCACACTGACTAAACATTTGTCTGTTTTCTATTGGAACACAGATCAGATTTTGGGTGTGGAAATCTATATCAAAGGTAGTTTGTGATTTCATTGCAAAGGTTTATTTGGCAAATAAAGTTAATTGGGCTATTAAATTAAAACAGGAGATGGAGAATACTCTCCCTCTTACTGGGCAATAGTGAGTTAATAAAAAAGGAAAATAACTTCACAGGGGAAAGAGATGGTATTTTTTCAGCTTCCCACCTTCATCTCAGAAAAAGGCAAGACTGCTGGGTAACCAGAATTCACCAAAGGGTGATGGATGGCTACATACTTCCCATATTTCTTCTCTTGAGCATATCCAATAAACTTCACAAACACAGAGAAACTTTAGTAAGCATCCTCTGTATGCTGCTCATCAAACCCACCCTACAACTGCTGTGCCTTTCTCCATCCCTTAAACACTCTGACCACCAACAGCTGGAAAAGGAGCAAAAGGAGTCTGGGCCAGCAGTGAAACCTTCTGGAGAACAGGTGAAGATGGAAATCCAACCAGGCACCTCCAGTGTTGTGAAACTGGAGGGGGAAAGATCCTGATGGGGAAGGGAAGGCAGCGAGACCCCCCTGCCCCAGAGAGATGCTCAGCAATGGGTGTCCCCTAAAGAGGTGTGCCCGTGCTCTGTGGGGCAGAGCTCCCACAGCCCAGCTGTCCCTGCAGGGAGAGGCTCCCAGGGCAGGGTGAAACCCCAGGCACTGCCCGGGTGGGGCTCTGCAGGGTGGGCAGAGCAGTTTCACACGACCTTCCTCCCTGAACCAAAACTGCTGACGTGCAGCCAGCCCCAGCCCTGGGCACGGGGCCAGGGCCTGCCTGTGAAAGTCTGTCCCCCTTCCAAAACACACCAGCTGGAATTGCTGAGTCCCTGAACCTGCCCCGGGAACAATCCCAGGCTGTGGTTTCACCTACAGGTGATCAGTATTGCACAGCTCTCCAGCAAGAACCTGCAAACCCCCCCTGCACCTCTGAAATAGGGCTGAGACTAAAAAACATCATGCAGGTCCATTAGGACAGTCCATAAATGAGACTTAAAATTAACTATCCTATTCTCATTTTATATGCCTCATCCTGGCATCCTCATTTTATAGCCCAAACCCTGTGTGTCCTACACAGTTGGGTATTTTCTTTTTTTTTTTTTTTTTCTGTTAGTCTTATTTTATATAAAATAAATAAGGAAATTATTTATTTGAGAGTTGTCCTTATCTCCAACAAGATACCTGGATTTCCATATCAAGGGATTGTTTCTTATTTCTTGGAGATAGCAAAAAAAAAAAGTGCTCTGAGGAATTCTGATTTAAATTCAGCAGCTTGTGAGAAACCTATTGATAAAAACTAAGAAATATTCAAGGAAGAATTGAATAGATTGTGTCTGAGGATTATCTATATGCCCAAATGTATGTGTAAAAATAAATAAAAGCAATAAAAGCCATTCAGTCTGAACAGATATAGAATCAGGCTTCTTTTGCAGTAAGAAAAGCCATTACTTTAGTTATTATTTACAGAATCAGAGAGGTTTGTGTTGGAAGGGACCTTAAAGGTCATCTCATTCCAACTCTTCTGTCATGGGTAGGGACACCTTCCACTAGACCAGGCTGCTCTCTCTGAGAGGAGAAAAAGAAACAAATACTGATTTGCAGAATAACTTTGCAAAATAACATTTTAAAAATAGTGTATTGGCCTCTCTCTGCTCATGGGCTGGAAGGAAATTAGTTTAAAGAAACCTTTAAAGAAGTTGATCACTGCATTATGCCAATTCATTCCTCCTTCTAGCACAGGTCCTTTAATGAGACCTTTTTGCATTGGAGAGGGGTCAGAACCAGCTGCCCTCCCTTGGCTGACAGGCTAAACCCTCTTCTCAGTGAGGTATTTAACCCCAGATCATCTCCCTTATGGAGCTGCAAGTGTCTTCTGCAAGATTAAAACAATCTCTGGGGAGATTTTCTGAGGGAAATGAATTTTCTTGGACCTTAATTTGTCCTTAGGAAGATCAGCCTAATCTGGAGGCTTTATAGTGGAAAGGGCAGGGGTAAAAACATCCCAGTGCAGAAGGTCTGAACAACAGCACTCAAATGGCTAAACTACTTATTGAAAGTCATAGAATCAAGGAATGGTTTAGCTTGAAAGAGACCTTCAAAGACCATCTCATTCCAGTCCATTCCCTTTGGCAGGGACACCTTCCACCATCCCAGGCTGCTCCAAGCCCTGTCCAGCCTGGCCTTGAGCTCTTCCAGGGATGAGGCAGCCACAGCTCCTCTGGCCAACCTGTTTAAGGGTCTCACAACCATCATAGGAAAGAATTTCTTCCAAACATCTCTCCTCTTTCAGTTGAAAACCATTCCCCCTTGTTCTATCACTAACTGCCCATGTAAACACACTTGTCTGCATAGACAACAGCAACTTGGAAACCTCTGCTCATGCACAACAAAAGAAAACATTTAAGGCAGAAAAGTGATATTTACCCCCATCAGCCCTGCAGCTCAGCCCTGGGAGTAGGAAAAGATTCAGACAATGGATCTTCCCAGGTGCTCATCCACTGCAGAGCATCCCAGCACAGCTCCTTCCAACCCCCTGCTCTGAAGTCACCTGCCCAGAAGATGAACAGTGGCTGTCCCCAGCAGCACTGTGCTCCTGAAAAGTGGCATCAGCAAGGAGCAAAGGCCTTGGAAATCTGGGAAGGCACAGAGGGAGGAGTGTCCAGGGAGAACTGCTGGCACTCCAGAGAGGTACAGTGGTGATTGAGGATGAAGGCAGACAGGATTCATCACATCACAGCCATGCCCTGGACAGGCAGATACAAAAGCACTTGGGACAAACTGGGAAAATGACCTCAGCTCCAGCAAGAAACTTGAATGGGAGAGGGAGGAGAAGGAGCAAAAGAGGCAGGATGTTTTCAAGGCTGGAGAAGCCAGGGGCATGCATGCTCTCCAGTGAGGTATCTCTGCATCTTCCTTGCTTTCCCTGGGTTTTACCAGCACAAACAGGACTAAAGTCATGATTTGGGGCTGTACCACGAAGATGTTCAGGTCTGAAAAGAGATGGAAAATGAAACAACTGCCTCTCTGCTTGGCCTTGGATTTCCTCAGGGAGGCAGATGTTTGATTCCAGGATTTTGGCAGGCATTTATGCACCAGAGACATGAAGAGCACTGAAGGGAGAGAACAGAAAGACAGACACTGAATCCAAAGTGTATTTGCTTGATGGGGGTGTAGCACATACAAGAATTTCAGCAAAAGGCCTGTTAATGAACTGAAAAACTAATTTTACAGAAAGTCTTTCATACTTCTGGAAATAAGTAGCAGCCCTATTTAAGGTTGCCTGTTCACAAACAAACCCATGTGAGTGGAAAATTTTCAGATTTATATGAACCCTAGGATTTACATGTTTTATTAATGACCAGCAATGCCATATTTATTAACTTTCAGGCAAAGAAAGAAATTAATGATGGAAGCTAAAACCTGTGCTTGGTTGTGCTGACTGCTCCCACTGTGGTGACTGGCATTCCAGTCAGCCCCAGACACTGAAAAATCCTGAGTCAGGCCTTAAAACCCACATGCCCTGCTTGAAAACCACAAGAGAATTTGACATTTATGAATAATAACAACAAAAACAGCAGCAGCAACAACCTTGGTGTCTCACCCTTGGCTTTCTGCTCTATTTACAGCTTGTATTCCTCAGCTAGAACTTATTTTTGATCATGAAGCCTGAGAATATAATGAGTTAGAGGGTCCTAGGAGTTGGGTGTATCAGAAAAAAAAACCTCATCTCTTGCAAAACTAACAGTAAAATTGTCTAGCATTGTGCTTGGCATCTTTGCAAAGCAGGAATATTTATATTTTCTGCACCTACCTAGACAAATCTGCCAGACATCTTTCCTCATCTAGGGGACTTTATGGGGCAGTAAAAACTGAATGAATAAACCCAAATAAGAGGCAATACATGATTGGCTTGGGGAAGAAAAAAGAAAAAAAAAAAAAAAAAAAAGGAAAAGAACATACTTGTCTTTCAAAATATTGAAGCTGTAAAAACCATCAGGAAAGAATTAAGCAACTTTATAGCTGATTTCAGTCTGTGGGCTTTGGGAGAACAAGGCTTTGCATCCCAATGACCTTCTGCACATGAAACATTTATAGGCCTCTTTTTGTGTATGTGCATTTAAATATTTTTTGTTGTGTTCTTCTCTCAGTTTATTCAGTTTTGCACTGAAAAGAAGGAATAAGAGAGCAGCAATGGCAAAGCTAAAAATACTCTTGATTTTTATTTTCCAAAAATGGCCAGTTTGGAGGGAGAAAAAAAATAATTTAAAAAAAGTTTCGTTTGGTGGGGTAAGGCAAATGGCCCATTTTGAAATTTAAAAAATGCTGTCTCCAATCCAAACAAACCTTCTGGCATTAGGAATTATGAGATTGGATTGTGCAAGTCGAACGTGTCTCGGTGGACTGAGGGGCAAAGGGAGCAGCTTTGGGCATGTCCAGGGCTGCAGCCACAGTGCTGACCCTGTCCCCTTCTCCCTCCCTGCTTCATCAACCTTCAGCCTGCTGCCTCAGTTTCTCCCACTGTAAAACACGCTAAAAACAGCGACTCTCCTCCCGGAGGAAGCTCTGAGGAGTAATTAACTAATGCTTGCAAAGTGCCAGCCAGCACTAATTACTGTCATTATGCAGAGAGGAGCAGCCGGGGTTTGCTTTGGTGCTTGTTTTCCTGGGCTGGATGAGCCACGGCATCAATGAGCCACTGATGGGGCTGTAAGTGACTCCTCAAGGCACTGCTGCAGGTTCTGAAGATATAAACATTAACAAATTAATTTAACTCTCCAACAGCCTCCGGGAAAGGGAAGGCTCCAGCCTCCTTCACAGCGTGGCTGGGGAAAAGGGAAAGAAAAGTTTTGCTGCTATTCCAACTGAGATGTACATCCCCATTCACCCCTTGAGTTGCCCTGCAAATCCAATGTGGTCACAAAAGTATTGTGGTGGCTCTGGTGCAGCACCTGGAGCTGTGCCCTGGGAGCAGGAAACTGGGAATGGTGCAGGAAGCATGGGGGAAAGCAGCTGGTTTTCAAAGCAGGGAAAGAGAAGGAAGAACTTACCTAAGGAGCAAGAATCAAGGCACTCCCTGTACCTCGTGGTCAAAAATCTGGCCAAAAACAGGGAACGGTTTGTGGAAAAATCAGAGATAGGGACATTACCAAATTCATCTATGGAACAGGAACTTCTGGTGCAGACAAGCCTTTCATGAATACAGAGGTTTTACAAAATAGAGGATCCAAGCTGTGATGTGTCCAAATAAACATTTCTCTGCCTGGAAGAGCAACAGCTTCTCTGTCATCCTCAGTTTTCACATCAGGAGAGGCTGCTGGGGCAGTATCAACTAGAAATTGTTGATCCCATGGCAGCAGGGTTGTAACTAAATGATCTTTAAGGTCCCTTCCAGCCCACACTATTCTATGATTCTGTGAAATTCCAGCAGGATCCAGAACATGCTGTTGTTTGCAATTTGCAAACCCCCTGCAGGGACTTTCCCAAAGGATGCTCCAGAGGTGGGCATTCCCCATGGCCACAGCACCACTGGAGCTTGCAGAATGAAAGAAGGCTTTCCTCGGGTTTGAAAGAGGAATAGCCACACTCAGGCCAAGTGCAGGCTGGGAACCTGAGCTCAAATTTAATTGCACTCCCTAATTAGACAACTGAAGGGAAATAGATCTGCTGATTGCTTGTCTGTCTGTGAAGACTTGACAAAGCAGGGAGATGGGAATAGTCCTGGGCCTGGACATATTCCAAGGTGGTAGCACTAAGACAAGGAGCTATTCCCACAGGAAGAGAGACAGTGTGAAGGAATCCTCTTTCACAGTTCTTTCCTCTCTGGCAACAGTTTCTGAAGTTAAATATTTATATATGTATATGTGTGTTCATGTACATACCCTCACAAAGCAAAGCAAGAAGTCGAATCTTAGTGTCTGAAAAGTTGATATAATCAAGTAAACTATCCTCACTATTGAAATTTCCTTTACAAGACTCCAAAATGTTTTATTTCAAAGTACAGCCTCAGCTCTCCAGGTACAAAGTCATTTATAGATTAACATTTTAAGTATAAAGCTTTTGAAGTCCCTTTTAAACTTCCCAAAATGCTTTGAAGATGGGAGGGTTCAAACTTACAAAGCCCTGGGAAAGAAGGTGTCCCTTTAGAGCCAGATCATCCTGTTCACTCCCCAAACCCTACAATTAGTAGAATAATTTGGAAAACCCAGCGTGTGTTACCCCAATATGACATTAGATGTCACCCATGCACTGCATTTACTGCCTGTCCCCCTCCCCTGGTCCCCACATGGGAAAGTAAAATCCCATTCCTTCCTCACCCCAGGACTGGTGATTGGAGCTGGGAGATCTCAGGATATCCCACCAAGGAGTGCCAGGAGAAATGCCCACAGCCTGGACTGGATACCTCAGCCTGGGAGAGGTGGGATGGGAGCAGCATCCACACCCCATGGCCCTGCAGAACAGGGAGGGTCTTTGGACCCAGGAGATGCTCCAAGATGCAGATATTTCACTCTCTACTGTTCCTGACCATGCCAGCCAGCACTGCCCATGTCTGGGGGGGCTGGAGGGCTTGGAGACGAGTCCCCACGGGGATGCACCCCTAATTTGGCATGAAGAGAGTACAGCTGTGTGGAATGTAGATGTTCTGTACCCCACACACACATGGGTCCCCAGAGGAGAATGGAGGCAGAGATGGCACAGAGGTACAGAGAACAGCCCCACGCTGCTCCCCTGGCTCAAGGTCTCCTTCACACGCCCTCTCCAAGGGCTGCTTCACCCTCCCGTTCCCTCGCTAAAGGAGGCAACCAAAACCCTGGGAAGGTGGCCACGGGGCTGGAAAGCTGGGACGGAGCCAGCTGAGCAGCCCCACGCTGGGAACCACCCCTGGTGTGCCATTTGGGCACCGTCCCAGCCCTACACCAAGTGTCCCTGAGGGCTGAGGGGGGTGGCAGGAGGAATCCCATGGAGTGGAGAAGGAGTGGACCTCATTAAAGCCATGGAAATCCCCTTCCACATTGCCGTGCTTCCTTTCGCAAGGGCCGCGAGGCGGCGGCGGGCGGGGGGAGGCACTTTGGGGAACATGTTTACAGAACTCCTGCCAAACCACAGGAAGTCCCAGCTCCTGGAGATGAAGAATGGGCGGAGGAGGAGGCAGATGTGGCCCAGGCTCTGTCAGCTCCTCTCCAGTGCCACTGGCAAACAAAAGCCAGAGCGCAGCAGCGCTGTTGTGCCTGGCCGTGCGGGATGCAGGAGGGCCTGCAGTCATCTCCCTTTGCTGTTTTATCTCAGAGTAACTCAGCAAATGAAGTCCTCCAGCAAAGGGGCAGAAAAGCACCTGAGAGATAGGTAATTCTTCTGCACACATCTAGGGTTAAGCACACCTCTGTGCTTCTGGCTGTGGCAACCGAGAACAGATTCAAAAACAGGATCCAACAGCTCGCCGTGCAGAAAGCTGACACTCAGTTGTACTGAAATATTGTTTTTATGATTTCTTAGCAGCATTCATTTGTTTACCCACCCATGGAATGCCACCTTGTAGAGGTCTTCTGGCTTCTCCCTGAAGGGCTGGCAGCAGAACTGTCCAAGTATCCAAGGAATCTAGAGGAAGATTCATGGCATGAGAGTTTGAACTTAATGGTCCCTTCCAAAGCAAACCATTCTAGGATTCTGTGATTTCATTAATCTGCTGCCTTTGCCACCACTCACAGTCATGACGTGCCACTTGTTCAGTGAGGCTGTCAAAGGTTTGGGCAACAGCTGAATATGCTCCTCCTTGATCAGAAGATGTTGGACACCCCTACAAATAAACACATCTTAGAATGGCAATGATCTCTTGAGACTGGGCACCACGGGGGTCTCCTCTGCTGACACCACTTGAGCAGGATTTGGGCAACAGGTCCACAATTCAGTACATGCTTCACATTCATTTTCATTTCATTAGGGACAGCAACCCTACAGCAGTCAAGGATCTTTCTTTACTCACACAGTCTCACACTCCTGGTGGCTTTGGCTGCATCCTCGGTGAAGACCTTACACTCATAATGGCTTTAACCTGAACGTGGGTAGGTTTAGATTAGGTGTTAGGAAGAAATTCTTTACTGTGAGGGTGGTGAGACACTGAACAGGTTTGCCCAGAGCAGCTGTGGCTGCCCCATCCCAGGAAGTGTTCAAGGCCAGAACGGATGGGGCAACCCGGGATAGTGGAAGGTGTCCCTGCCCATGGGAGGGGGTTGGAATGAGATGGTTTTTAAGGAATCTTATGACCCAATTCTGGGATTCTGTGATAGGTATCTACAGAGAAGCATTACCCACCATTCCTCAAAGTACTCAGCACAGCTGCTCTCTGTCCTCACCATTTCAGTTGTTTGATGAGGACAGACGCTCCACACCCTGATTTATCTGTCAACATCTGCAGGGGTACAGACAGGCAGAAAAACAACCTACCTACCAAAACATTGCCTCATATTGCTCAAGCCAGTCAGAACTGCAAATTGATTCATAACAGACTGAATTTAAGACCTAAAGAAAAATACATGCTCATTTACTGGACATGCTATTTCAAAATGAATAATATAGTTCTTGTTTAAAAGGCATTAAAGAGACAGATTTAATAAAAGAGCAGAGTTTCCAAGAGGTGTCATCTGACAGTGAATATCATATGGAACATAGGAAGAGAAGGTTTTGTAGTCTATATAATTAGTCCTTCCCTCCACCCCTGTTTGGCAATCACTTTATCAAATTACAGATGTCCAGACTGAATTAAGTGTTGCTGGAATACCTTGCAGTCAAAATCTTTGCTCAGTGTTCATTATCATTAATTAAGTGTATACGATCCCAGTTCCCAGAAGAATGTCCTTTTCTATTAGTCTGAGCTATATTTAAACTCAGGAGAATTCAGCATACATTTTTAATAAAAATTCAACAGACAGTATTGACATTTCTTTTTGGTTTACAGCAGCCACAAAAACCATCACAATGACCCAGGGAGATTGTGCTTCTCCTCTTCAGCTAAAAACCCTGTTCTTCAAACTTTTCCTCCTAAGGCTGATTTCTGAGATCTTCCTATCACCCAATTCTACACTTAGATCCAGAAATACCTTGCCCCACTTCTAAGTAGTAAACTTTGCATTGACTACTGGGTGATATGCTTGTTTACACCTCCCAGGATGCTCTTTACTCTCTCCAGAGGGTGGATTTCCTGACTCACAGTGCCTGTAACCCATTGCCCAAACCGGTTGCTCCCCATTCTGTCTTTGTGCAGCTGAATGTTCCTCCTGCCTTATCCCACCCCACCCTCCCAGCTGGATCTCACCCTGCTTTGGAAAGGCCATTACTCCACAGACTGAGGGTCCCCCTCCTTCCCAACCTCATCCTCCAGCGCCTTTCTCAGTCCTTCCTGGCAGCAGATAGAATAATCCTCCTCTGGATTTATCCATCCACCCTGCAGACCTGTGTTCACCATCACCATCCCTCTCCGAAGTCCTGTTAAAAAGCAGCTGAGTTGTGCTTTAGCTGTTTTAGAAGATTACTGCTGGAGCCAAGGCAGCTACTGCACCTCTCCTTTCCAGAACAACCCCTGCAAAGAGAATTTGACTGATCCCTTGATCAGTCCCTAATGGCTGATATTAATTTCCTTCATTACCTGGCATGTGTCTGTAAAATGGCCATTTAATTACCTGTCTTATGCTTGTTTTTTGTAAGAGTGTGTGTTTCCTACCCTGTTTACTCTCCCATTTTACTGTACAGGTGCTGAACACCCAGCCTTGCTCTGCCTCATCATCCCTGATCCTGAGCATGAAGCAGTCCTGTTACAGGTCACTAAGGGGGGAAAAGCCCCTCAAAACATACCTGCTAAACATTCCCAGTGCCTTTGGTGAATGTTTGGGTGCCATTCCTAATCTTAGTCCATTAGACCTATAATAATACTTTAAGTACACAGCACATCACCAGCTTCACCACAGGTCTGCAGAGCTCTGGCTCTGGTTCATAACATTGTGGAGACTAAATGTCTCCATCCGTGGGTTAAAAAAATGCTGGTGATGCTTATCTGTTCCAAGGAACACCTGTGAAATGGATTCACACATTGAAACAACTTGTGCTCACCTCAATGGATAACTGAGAACCCAGGATTTCTTCAGTGCTCCCCAGCCAAGCCCATACCCTTGTCCTCCTGGGAAGGAAAACATTCCCACAAAGGCTGGGCTGAGAAGCAAGGAGATAATCCAAATTCAATGAAGAATTGTCTCACCCCAGCAGCATACCACAAGGTTTTTGTGTAGGAGCTTGTTCCTACCTGATGACACAACTGAGACCTGTGCTAAAGTGATCTCAAGGGGCTTTTAAACACACTTGACTGAAGCTTCTCCACTAAAAGCTGCTCCCTGGGGTCCTTATACAACCAAAGAAAGGCAGAACATCACTTCTGAGGGTCTTCAGGGATCCTCAAGGTAGCAAGCATGAATCCCTGCTAGAGGGGATAAGGGTTCTCTACCATTTTGGAGCAAGTTGCTCACAGATACCATATGGAAGAATCAGAGCTTGCATTTCTCTCACTGCTCAGCTGAGACCATCTTCAGACTGCTCATCTCCCCTGTGTGAGACAAAATTCATCACAAAGCCAGTCCCTCCTTGCCAGAAGATGGAAGTGGTCCAAGGCAAACAGGATAAATAAACCAGCTAACACCAGCTCTCTGTCAGTCTGTCAGCCTTCCCTCTGAAATGAAAAGCAAAGCAAGTCCCAGAGGCCTCTCCTGCTCTGAGCATGGCTTTATAATTATAAATTATCCCAAGATTATCTCTGTCCCCAGCGCTGCTGAATTCACCTCCACTGTGTTTGCTGAGGGATTAATTGCTGCTGCATTGGCTGCACTGCAGAACAAAAGTGGGGATGCAGCACACTCCTAATTGCCACCATCATTCAGCAAGGGGTGATAAATCTACAGCCAAATACACAGGAAACACTCTTTGATTTAGCACAGTCTGCAATTAGCCAGCACAGACCACTGCTGGGAAGGGAATCAAGGCAAACAGGACCAGGCATCCAAAGGATGTGAGCAAGGACAGGGATTAGGGTGGCACTGGGTAAAAGAGCAATGCCCAGGGCTGACCATCCTGGCTTCAGCAGGCACCATCCAAGGACAAACAGGTGCTTCCTGCTCTTCCCACATCCTAGCATGATGTCTGACAGTGCCTGTTGCAACATCCAACTTATTCCTTGATATCCTCATTTATACTGTCAAGAAACTGGATTCAAAAGAGATGTTCCAGGACAGCCCTTCCATCCCACTTCTTCCCTTGATGGACTGCACATCCCACATGGGGAAATGTGGAGATATCTGGGGAGAGAAGATACCCAAAAATCTGGTGCTATTGCAGAGCACTGGGCTTGCTTTCCAGATCAAAATCTCTGGTTCTATCTTGGATATCTTGACTGTGAGGAAAGGAGGAGCTTCATTTCCAGCAGAAAAATCTCCCACTTGCAGAAGTCACCCACAGCATCACCATCCTTGTCCATGGTGGGAACAAGCAGCAAACACACTGCTCCTCACTGAATCTGGGCTGGATCAGAGGAAAGCTGAGATCCATGGGATTGCAGGAGGGCCCTGGACATCAGCACTGCTGTCATCCCACTCTGGTGCTGTGGGACTTCCAGGCACATGGAAATGTGGTGAGAGCTCTGGACCCAGAGGCTCAGATGAAACGCCAGAAGCTCCACAGCCCTGAGTGGGACCGGGCTGAAAATCTGTCAGGCTTTCTCATGAGATTTCCCCTCTCTCTCCTGGTTCTGTTTGGACTGGAAACACCATGAGAATAACTTTCCTCCTTGCATTTCAGCAGTTTTGCTTCCGGGCCTGGGCTAAACAAGGAAGTGCAGAGGCGTGGGAACCAAGGGGAGACACAAACACATGGGAGTGCAGGATGAATGGCTCCAAATCCCTGCACTCAACTCACTGCTCCATCAGGGGCTCTCCTGCCAGCTGAACTTCTCTGCACAGGCTGACACTTTCAGGTGGAGGTGGTTTTCTGTGGGTCAGATCCTTCTCTCCCTTAGGCAGCAAAGCACTCCCAGGAGAAACTCAACTTTTACTGCTATGAGACAAGAACATTTTGGTGTTTGGAGACAAGAACAGGATCTTGGTGCCTTTTAAAGACACATCACCCACCCACAGCAGAGCATTTGGACACAGAGCCCAGACCTCCAAACCTTTGTCCTTATGTGGTAAAAGGATTTGACTTCTTGACATCTCAGCACCCTGAAAACAGAGTCCATTTCAGGTGTGGAGTACCACAAGCCACTTCATGGGAGGCTGACCTCCAGGAGCCAAACTTCTTCACTATTCCATGCCTTCAGCATCCACTGACAAAACAAGTTGTGCCCACAGGAGCAGGTATGGCATGTAGGGATGAATAATGATCCTATCACCACACACGTATTTCAGGATAAAATTCCAGCTTCACCACAGCCTAATGCACCACCCAACAGTGTTTACACCAAACAATCAGTAACTCAAAGCTACAAAGAATGAGGAAATGGAAGAGAGTTTTTCCCATACCAAGCAGCTTGCAATTTAAGGCATTGCTCTTTCCCGTCAGTCTCCACCAGATTGGCATGGAAATCTCTTTGGGATTATGTGGATCTATTCAGGAGTTCAAAGGTTAATTGGAGCTACACCAGCATTATGAGCAGAAAGGAAGGGACAATTTCTAACAGCAAGGTCATGTGTCTACTGAGCACTTCCCTCTGGAGCATTCATCATTATTTAATTATCACTGTACTAATAGCTAGCATGAATTAAAGTATTCAGGGTCTCTTATGCTTTGTGGAAGAAGAAAACCTTCTGGGTTTTTTCAGAACCTCACAACAGGAGATAGTGGGACATCCTCCTGGCCCAGCTGACCCTGTCTCTGAGCACTTGGGGCAAACAACTGAACTTACCTGACTCTACAACTTCTAGGCAGGGCTGGCCCAGACCACAGGCAAAGAAGTTACAGGTGAATCTGCAGACAGCACTGGCACAAGCCAGTAGAGGACTGAGTGACTAGAGAGGCCACTTAAGTGACTATAATTTGAACCAGAATAGGTTTAGAGTAGACACTAGGAAATAATTCCTTACAGTAAGGGTGGTGAGGCCCTGGCACAGGTTGCCCAGAGAAGTTGTAGATGCCTCATCCCTGGAAGTATTCCAAGGACAGGTTGGATGGGGCTTGGAGCAACCTGGGATAGGGGAAAGTGTCCCCTCCATCCTGACAGAGGCTCCTCACTGAGCAGGTTACATCTGAATTTGAGCCCATTAATACCTGTTGCAAAACCACCTTCCCCTCCTGGCCGGTGCTGGCTGGCAGCAGCACCCAGACAGGTTCTGCTGTCCTCTTGTCTGCATCATGCTCCTGCTCTGACCACATCCCCAGAGGCACCAGCACAGCTTCTCCATGTCCTTGGCTCAGACAGAGTAACACAGCCCTGAGCTGTGTCCTCCTCTCCCTGTCAGAAGAAGCAAGAGAGGCAGAAATGCACCCAAGAGACACCCTGTGACTCTGGTCCCTGCCAGCTCTCTCCAATCTGCCCTGCCCAAGGCACTTTTCCCTGTCACAGTCTGGCACTTCTACTTGAAATGCGGAGGATTGCCACATATCACAGGGAACAAGAAGCAGATTCCCACTGGGGAAGCAGGGCCCTGGAGCAGAGTGGCGTCAATGACATGCCCTTGAGGTTCAGAGAAGGAGGACACAACTGCTTGTTAATCCTGCTTCTCAGCTGGTGATTTCTAGGGATAACCTAGCCAGGGGATTCTAGGGAAAACGTTAAAAGAACTTCTAGTAATGCACAGTGAGAATAAAATCCCCATTGCTGCAGCTCACAGGGAGGCAGTGCTGCTAGTTGCACAATAAACCATGTGAACCACTGGACACAGATCCAAGGATCAGGAAACAAGCAGCAAAGTCTCCAGCAAAATCTTCTCTTTCATTACTTGGTTTTAGGAACCCAGATGTGACCCTCCTGTGTCAGGGTAGATTATATGGTGGTCCCAAGCCCACCTTTCAACCCCACTTTTCACAAGTTCAATATTTTCTCGTTATCTGATGCCTTTAATTATTCATGTTCACATGTTATCCCTAACACATTCGTCTCCTTGCCCTTATCCCAGGCCCTCTCCCCAGCTTCCCCAGTCACCATGAGCTCTCAGCCTGTTCTTGACCTCTCAGTGTTGCAGTCTTGAGCTCTTCAGACTTTGCCTGTGACTTTATGCTTCAGCACTTTTGTTAACTCAGAGATGCCTTGTCTTAGAGGACAGAAAATGTAGCAGCTTGGAGGCACAAGGCAAGGCCACATGGTTGAAGCCCCAGAAGACAAGCACTTGCTACCTGGCACAGTCCTGCCACTGAGGGCCAAGAAATGAATCAACAGCACGGTGTGCACCTTCACACAGGCAAGGAAAAGAGGCAGAGGTGAAGGCACATCATGAAATCAGAGCTGCATTACTCAGCGTGGTGAGTTTGTCATTGCAGCACGATCCACCACCTGAGTCACAGGAGCAGAATTCATTCCACATAAATTTAGATCTCTAAAATGTAGAATCTTATGTCTGGCCACGCAGATTCAGCTTCCTTTACAGTCTGTGATTCATCTGACCTCTCTCAGACACTATTGTAGATTGAATCACGCTCTGGTTCTTCCTATTTTTCTGCATTGTCAACGAAGGGAGCTGATGGTGACTGCTTCATCCAAAGCCAGACATCTCAACTCCAAATGCCAAAATAAGAGCAAAGGAATCCCACTCTGGGTATTGTCATTTCTCCCTAATTGAAGGGCTTAAAAACTTTCAAAGCAAAAGGACAATGACAGCTGAATTTGTGGTGGGGCTTTTTATGCCAACATTCAGAGACTGTTCCTTCCCTGCCAGCTCACTCAGTTTAATTCATGGGAATGTCCAGAAACAGGAACCCCTGGAGCACAGCAAAAAATGAACCAGGCTCTGGCATTTCTGTGAGCAACCAGTTCTTAAATGTTTGACTAATACCAGAATTGTGCAGTAACCATATGCATTGAGAGGTTTGTGGAGGTTTCTGTGTCACTCGTGTACAAACCTCCATAAGGGTCTAGGGTTTCTGCAGAGGTTTGGGTACAAGAGCACAATGCCAAACTGCAATTCTTCTCAGAGTGTTTGAGGAATTTATAATGAAACTGACCTTAAGTGTAATTGGGGTCAGGAAGGATCAGAGAGCCAGGAAAGGTGGGCTAATGCTGATGGAGTAGGAGATGTATCATGGGCATGAGGCAAACCCTCCCAAATTCTGGAAAGGGCAGGAGCATGCTGGAAGCAGGACTGATGCAAAAACCACAGGAATGGGGGTTTTTGCACAGAAGGGACAAAAATTACCCTGGGAGGAGGCTGCAAAGAAGCTCTCTGAGCTGTGAAAATGGAGACAAAATAACTCACAAGCCCCTGGATGTTGGATACCTGTGGAGATGTGGGCTCTCCCTTCACTAGGAAATAGATGAAAAATGGTTAGAAATTAGGGTTTTATCATTTCAGCTTCCCAGCCCCACAAGTATTTCTAGTTGAGGTCTCTGAGGCAGAGCAGGGAAGGAAATGTCTTGGGCTGTGCCCAGGGGCTGCACTCAGACCCCACAGGGCTACAGCAGGGCCAGGAGGAGAGTGCTGGGGAAGGAAGTCTTACAGCAAGGTCGGACAGCAGCTGTCTCCAGGAATGAATCCAGGAGCAGCATCCTCCTGGGATGGGCCAGGAGGATCTTGCATTGACTGACTGCCCTTCCTGAGTTTGGGAGGAAATTAATCTCCCACCATGGGCTCCAGTTTATTTTTACATTGCAAGTTAGCCCAAAGGGAAAAAAAGAAAATCATAAAAAAAATTCTATTCCCTAAAAGGAATCACAAATTTCACAGCGACCTAAGGAGATTAGTCAAATCCCTGTGACCGTCAGCAGTTTCACTTAGGTCAAAGCCTGGCATAACTCAATCTCTGTGAAAAGGGAGGAGTGGTGTGGACTGCCCAGCTCTGCAGGCTGGCCAGCCTCTCCAAGAGGGCCCTTCTGCAATATCTGGAGGGAAATATCCCTTTTGCAGTCCCACAGCAAACAGCCAGGCTGACCCGGAGTGCAGACTGCGAAAGGGAGCGTTATCTCTAGCAGATACCACAGTGAGACCTTCCAAGCTGGGAAGCAAGAGGAGGACCAATTTCCCAGGCTGGGAGACATCAAAGGCTGTGTGAAACCTTCCGAAAATGCTCACCCTGAATTTCTCATGCATGGGTGGGCATATGGGATAACTCTCCATAGGGTCAGGGAAAAGTGGAACAGTCGGGTTCTGATTCGCCTCTTGCTCCGGGAGAGAAAATGAAGAGAATTTAGCTCAAAACCTAAAAATAAAAATACCACCCTTAGGTTTGGCTTTGGAAAAATTGGCCTGAGCTAGGTAACCTAAGGCATTTTTTGCATGAATTAATTCCCATCCCCTGGCAAACATGTCTGTGTTAATGGGCTCACAGAAGCATCAACCCTTCAAGCTGTGCCTCAGACTTCATGCAGGGGATCAGTAATGTGGTGCTGCTGTACTGCTGCTGCTGCTGCTATGCACTCAGTGAGCACAGAGGTGTTGGAGAAATAAATTGAGGCCAAACTTTTGGATTTGGAAATGTTCAAGACCAGGCTGGATGGGGCTTTGACTAACCTGGTCTAGTGGAAGGTGTCCCTGGCCCTCGCAGAGGGGTTTCAGCAAGATGATCTTCAGGGACCATTCCAGCTCAAATTATTCTATGCTTCTATGATTACTCTAAGGAGAAATAGGGCTTTCAGCTCATACTTCACAACTTTAAAAAAATCTGCCTCCTTTTCAGTGAGAGGAAGGGGCCTCTTGATAGAAAACCAACAGAAAGTCTCCTGCTCTGCTGTGCAAATACAGAATTTGCTTTACATGGTATCATGAAGCCAAAACGGATAGGAAGTTCCAGTATCCTTCTCCACTGCAGAGAGGCAGGAGGCTTTTGCAACTGTTTCTCTCTCTCCAATAAAATTGTAGATGCAGTTCTTAAAAGAAATAACAATTTTTGCAATTCTTAGCTCTCCTCCCAGAGACACTTGCTCTCTCTTTGTGGCTTCTCCATCATTTGAACTCTTCCAGTAGTACCAGATCTGAAATTTTCAAAATTACAAGTCAGGAACTAGAAAATCGTTGCACTGATTTAGAAACTAAAAGAGTAAAAACAAAACAGCAAGAGACACATCAACTGCAGGGACTTTTGAGCTGCTTCTGGTCTTTGAGCTTCTAAAACCAAAAGTGGGACAGTCCCACGGCACTTTTTCCAAGCACCATCACACCTGCTCTTCTATCTGCTGTTTCTTTCCTGGTGTTGAGGTATTTTCAGTCCAGAAAGCATCTTTCTGTCCTATGAATGTGCAACATTTAGCAGCAAGTGGTCTTCAGGCAGGATGCATCTTCTGGACATAAGAAAAATGAAGGTGAATTGCTACAATCAGCTGTTTTACCTATAAAATACATAATCCCAGAGTAAACATTTGAGAAGTGAATACAGCAGCTGGGATAAGGAAGACAGACAGCATCATTGTCCATCACAGCTGGCAACATTCTCACTCTTCAGTATTTGCTCCTGACCCAGTGAGAGCTTTCCTGTGGGGGAAAAGGAACTATAAATAACAGAGAATCATAGACTTAGAGAATGGTTTGGGTTGGAAGGGACCTTATAGATCATCTTGTTCCAACTCTTGCTATGGGATACCTTCCACTAGACCAGATTGCTCAGGGTCCCATCCAACTTGGCCTTGAACTCTTCCAGGGATGGGGCAATCACAGCATCATCATCATCATCAATATTGCTCATCATAAACACATCAGAATATCCTCTGCTATTCCTAACATCAGGGTGACCAAAAGCATGAGTTTGCACTAAGTGGGGTCAGATTAGTCATGGCCCTTTGCTCCTGATGATTTCACCAACATGATATTTGCTCTCATGCCTTTCTCCAGCCTCCACCTCCCTCAAAAACCTGGAAATGCACTTTCCCTGACTGGAAACACACATTTCATTGTAACATTTTCCAGACCACTTTGCAAGAGGTAAAGTGAGACAAATTTTTTCAGCACAGCTTTTGTAGAAGCTCACAGGTCTTACCTGACCCCTCCTGTCTATATCTTGACATACTCCTTCAGTAATCCCCAAGTCCTCTTGGCTTAGTCTTTTTGTGGTGTTTGTTTCTTTGCCCTTCTTAAATAAACTATTGGCAGTTCCTATGGTAACATGCCTCATTCTTTCTCTCTCCTCCCTAAAAGTCTCTTCCCATTTAACAGCCTTTTTAAAAGGCTCTATTTATACTTTCTTTTGTTATCCTGCTCCTGCTCCCTTGCAGTCAGACAAGGGCAGGCACGGAGCAGTGCATGCACTACCCAGTGTTACTAATAATGGCCATCCATAAACACGAGAGCGAGCCATGGGGATCAAAGCTGTGACCTTCATCGGGAGATGCTCTGCTTCTTCCAGCAAAAAGAAAGGAAACCTGAGACACAGCTGACTCAGGAGGGAAGCATTGTTTACAGGGCCATCCCCACCCTCCCACTCTCTAGCAATGAACTGAGCCCCCCAAACCAGCGTGTGAAAAACAACCTCGCTGTCTCTGCAGGCAGTTTCCACCTCCCCTCTTCCCTCAGTGTCAGACATTCATCTACATTACTGGTAATTGGATAAAGAGAAAAAGATGAGCTGCCTTTCTTTTTGCTTCCTATTCCATGAAAAGAAAAGCTCCCCTCCTCTCAGTGCTTTTTTGTTTTAAATCTCAGGGCTATTACCAAGCATCAAGGTTTATTTTTTTAAGGTTCATCCTATCACTTAAAAGCAGATTACAACTTATCTTAGCCCTTAGCTGAAGCAGTAGGTGGATTTTTACGATGACAATTCATTGTTTCTCAAGCATTTCTCCTAATGAAAAACAAAGGGTCTGGAACAGTAAAAGTATAATTTGGTTCCTTTCTCCATCGAGAGGTTTCACTAGCACAGGCAGGCTGGTGCCAGAAACCACACGTTTTTTGGTCATCTTTAGGGTGTTCCAGGAAACACATTGTCAACAGATCTCAATTTTTCAGTAGGAAAAGCAAGTAGAAGAATGACTCCCCAGCCTTCCCGGTTTTTTTCTCCACTGCCATAAAGGCAGCTTTCAGGGCTTCTGTATTGATGAAGAATGACGCCCCCAACAGTTGTAAATCTAATTTTTTTTCTTACTTGAGATCTCTCCTCCTTGGCCAGCACAAGAAACTGGGATGCCCTCAAAGTGCCACTGCAGAAAGGGTTAAGGGATCTCAAACTACAGCCTCAATAAGCAGCTCGCAAAAGTGTCCTGTCCCCAGGGTAGGATCAGTGTATGAGAATTTGCTCAGATCATTTAATGTTTGTAACTTGATTTCCTGCCGGAAAGCTTCAGTGGGAGGAGTTTCTGCTGAACCAGACAGAACTAGAGCTATTTCCTTCTCCAGATTGCTTGTGCATGTCCAGTCAAGCTCAACTGAATTAATAGCAACCGGCTTGTTTCCCCCACACACCCCTTCCCATTCACATTTTGCAGTGGAAATACGGGAAGTGAGTGATAATCTTGCTGTCAGGGCCTCAGCAGATGGGATGATCCTGCAACCTTGGGAAGCCCCATTCGTTCCCTGCACCTCTGGTCCACTTCTTGTTAAATTCTGGAGAAAGGATGCTCTGATGACCTGGCTCCTGCCCTAGTGATTTCCTACATGGCCTTGGGAAAGTCACTTGACATTTGCCTGCCTCCACCTTCCATGAAATGGAGAGGAAATCATCAGAAGACTCCACTCACTCTGCTGCCATCACCACTGTTAAACCATGGACCATGAGGACTGTAACTAGAATTCTTTCCAGTTTAAGCTTAAAGACAAGCTGCTATTTTCTCCCAAACAGTGCAGATCTATGTTGGATCAACTGTGTTGGAATTTGAAGCACTTCTGCAAGGAAAAACAGCCCTGTTACTCCTCACCATGCAAACTGATGCATTCATTCCCTGCCTTGGCCATCCCAGAAACCATAAGTTTCTTTCACATCCATCACTCAATGCAATCAAACCTCGTGGGAAAGGCCAGATCCTGCTCCAGGTGCTTGGTTTTTTACCAAAATTTTAGATTTCATTGAAGTAGTCTGAGCTAAATCCCATCAAAAATGCTTTAATCTATACTGAGAACATCTAGAGAGGGGTGAGTGCAGGACCAGCCAAGTGGGATCCTATGGGTCATAGAGAACTAATGGCTGGGGCCAGAGATTTACCCCATGTACAGCCTCAGGTCTCTACTGGTTTGAATGGTGTCAGGTCAATGTATTTGACGTTCAGTTGGTAATCCAGACACTTCATTATTGAGGTAAAGGTGGGCAAGCCCCCTTCCCTCAGTCAATTTTCAGCAGCACCATTTGAAAATTCTCCCCAGAGTAAACAGCAAAGTCACCCCAAACATAAGAAATTAAGCACTGTGGGTTTTTTTCTCTGACAGGACCAAAGAGGAAATTCCTCTGAGACACAGAGTAATTCTGAGTTCTGTGTTTCTCACCCTTTTCCAATTGCTGTCTCCACACCAGCCCTTGAGGCCCAGTGCTGGATGCCTGGGGCAGCACCCTCTCCCCCCACCCAGATAGCATCATGTCCTTAGGATGTGTCTACACTCCCAGGTGGAGCTGGTTACACAGAATAGTCCTTTCCTTAGGCCTGGCTCAGTCTGGAGGCCTGGGTGTGGGACAGAAAGTAGGCACTGTTCCTTATCATACGAGGAAGATTATGCAAGAATGTCCTGTAATGAGGAAAACGAAGGTGCTTTGAATAGGTATGTGGGGTTGGCTGCAGGGAACTTCTGGCAGCAGCAGGGCTCTTGCAGCATGGACCAGTCCTGGTTTCCAGTGCCAGATGAAATGGGGCAACCAGCTGCCCCACACCAACCTTCCTAAACCAAATGATCAGTTTAGTTGCTTTCACAGAAAAAAAAAAAAAAAAAAAAAAAAAAAAAAAAAGACACAACATTTGAGGACAATATCAATGAAGGAACCATCACCAGGACCTAAAACTCAAAATCTTTATCTGTTATTGTTACTTCATCCTCCTCTCTGATTGCTGGCTCGTGTGCATGGGAATGCAACGTGTATGGTTTCATGTTCTTAATTGCAATCATCCTGCAGACACCTTCAGGCACGCTGGGGACCACCAGTAGTGCAGGGACAGCATGTGAAGAAGCCCTGCCCTGGGAGACCCACCCCGCCCTCCCTGATGTGGTTAAAATGCCATTCCAGATTGTGGTGCCTGCAAAGATTTAGTGATTTTATCACCCAGAGGAGAGCCCTGGACTGTGCCCTGTGCCTGAGAAAGCAGGACTGAGCTTCAGCTGTGTAGGAGGGCAGCTGTAAGGAACCAGGATATCTGCAGTGGTGGTAGAGTTCCCTTCATAGCCTTCTCCATCTTTTTCACATGCAGGTGCAATCTTGGAGTCTCTGGACTGAGTTCTTTCTGCTCTGAAGCTCTCATGGCTATTAATACCTGGGGAATCTGTGAAGTAGGCAAACAAGGTTTTGATGAGTGTGGGAAAAAGAAAGGCGTTACCACGTATGAGTGAACTTCAGTTTCACTCATGTTGAATTAGTCAGTGCTTTCAAGTGAATTCCAAGTGCTGGTCCAGCTCTTACATGACTCTTCTTGAAAAGCTAAGTGCTCCATTTTTAGCTTCTACTGGAGGAAAAGCTAAATTTAAAAAATAATATTTGAATCAGAACTATTGCAAAGACTTTGGGGTTGGGTTTTTTGGTGTGTTGTTTTGGGGTGGTTTTTTCACATTTTTCAACTTTTTAATCTCTCCCAGAAAGAAAAAGTAACCAGTAGTCAACACAAACCAGTTTCTGGGACTTCTGCAAGCTGGAGAAATCCAGGTTGCTTGTCATGCCTGTGAATGTGATGTCTAAGTCAGGAAACCTCACCAAGATGTTGCAGCCCCAAAGGAACATGATGCCGTAATTGCCTCTCCAAAGGACCAGAATATGTGGTGTAGAGGGTCAAGACACAAGCTCCAGTGGCTGAGAAATTCCATGGAGGACTTGCTCAACTTGAACATTTAGTGGATGGGAAGGAGGTATCAGTGCTGGGACATCAACACTGACATCTCAAGAATTCATGTTTCACTTCCTACCTTAAGGGAGTGGTTTCTCCTGCAACCTTTCCAACCTAGAATTATCACTCTTCTGGTGCTTCCCTCTCTAACACAGCAGCTGTGAGAAGTGCTGTCTGCAGGTGGTAAAAAGCAGAGTCATTTTTTCCATCAGTTCACTGTTAATGGTGTCCTGGCTTGAAGAAAGTTGAGTTTGGCTGAAATGGAAATGACAGAAGGGGCAGGGAAAAAAAGAATACAGAAATTTAGACAAAGCAGGTGTATGGATTGCATTTCTATTCTTTCTGCAAACATGGAGGCTGCGTGGTCTAGATCCAGGAAAGTGTCCCAGCTCTAATACAAGCAGCTTGACAAGCACACATTAAAAGATAGCCAGGCACTAACACAGGCAAACACAGCCCACTGGGATTAGCATCTGTGCAGAGGTTACAATCCTTCCACATTGCTTTTCAGTGCATTAGGCTGAAAAACATGCTCAAGGATGCTCACGTGCACAGGAGATTGTTGATATTTGTGCTGAAAATCCATTCAAACTGAGAAATTACAGCTAACATGAAGCCTACTTGATCCTCTTAAAGCTGTGACCTGATTGCAGAAACATTTCTCTCTGCTTGTTTTTCTAAAATACAAAGAAGCAAGGCAGAGGCTTGACTGAAGATGGATTCAGGCTTGCCAGGAGACCTGAAGGTGTTCCCCAGTTGCATTGCCCATCAATTTTTAATGCCTTCATTTCCCCTTCAGCTCACAATGGACAAAAGCTCCCCTAGTCATATTCTCTGATTCTTTGGTGCCCAAGAGCATCAGCCAAACTGGTCTGAATTTACACCCCTTGGCCAAGAAGCAACACTCCCAGGCACAGCAACCCTTCAGCCTCACCCATGCAAGAGGGATCACGCTGGGTTTGACAGCACTTCTGAGGGAATGTGGTGGAGCCTCATGCTGTTGGCCCTTTTTCTTCTGCCAGAGCTGTCAAGCTGAGCTTGTGCTCGAGCGCCACGATTTGCCATGTGACATTTCAGATGGGGAAGCAAGAGAATGGCTTTGCCAACCACCGCTCTCAGGTTCTCTGCTAAATAAAAAGCAGATGACTGACATTTGCTGTGTCTGAGAGAAAGGCGGGTCTGTCGTTTTTACAAACAATAAAGGATGCAGAAAAACAAACATATTCCCTCAGAGCCAAGCACAGTTCCCCATCGTGCCTGGGAATCCCCGTGGAAGGCAAAGGCATCATGCTGTTCTAACATGAAAAGATTTCACCAAAAATACCCAACCAAATGCAGCAACTGCCACATTTTTCTTTGGAATTTTTTTGTTTGTTTCAGTTCTCAGGGGTTTTTTTGGCTTTCAAAGAAAGCAGTCACAGGCAAACTTCTCTGTGGCTCCCACCATCACCAGTGTTAGAAGGGGGACCTCTGCCCTCCAGAGCCTTCCCTGGGTTTTGCCAGACTGATTTTAGCACCACCAAAAGTCACACTCTGAGTTTTCATTAAAAAATGTTGACGTGAAAAACAGATCATTTTCTCACTTCGAAAAAGTAGCAGGGAGTCAGACAGCAGAATGTAAATGTCAATAGCAAGGGAAGTCACAGGTTTTTTTCTGTTCTCAGCAGACTTCTTTGCAAGGTGTGAATTTGCTGATGCCTAACCAAGGTTGAACTTATGCTCTGCGTTGAAAGGGGAAGGGAAAGGAGAAAATTAAAATCCCTTTCATCCAGCAGTGTGTTTCAAACTTGCAGACACCAAATGTCTTGAATATCCTTTGAAATCAATCAACAGATTCCAAAGTTTTTATCCAAGGATCCATTTTATGCATTTACACATATAACACTGCTAGTTGCATAAGATTCATGGTGTTAAGAAACTTTGGTAAATGTTACTTATTTCCTTTACTCTTTTGAAACTGTCATATGCCAAATCAGCCCTCCTCAAGTCTTTCTAGAGGACTTGGTGTAGGTCCTAACAGGTTGGGATGTCAAGGCTGTGTTGTGAAACAGCCTGAAGTTGTGTCAGGGAAGGCTTAGGATGGATATTAGGGAAAGGTTCTTCACCCAGGGGACTGGAATGGGATCCCCAGGGAAGTGGTCACAGCACCAAGCCTGACAGAGTTCAAGAAGCATTTGGACAACACTCTCAGGTGTGATTTTTGGGCTTGTCCTCTGCAGGGCCAGGAGCTGAACTCCTGAGGAGTTCAACTGAGGGTATTCTGTGATCTATGATTCCAGGTCATCCCTTAACCAGAGAGGAGGACTGCATACTTGGAACAATGTTCTCAGAAACATAAAGCACTCTCAGACCATTCTGGTTTAGAGGACACCAGTTTAGCACCTTCCAGGGAAGAGGTAAAAATATCTTTAAAATGCAGTAGCATCTGAGGATCTCCTGATATTCATCTCTATGTGCTTGTGTCTCCTGAGGGATCACCTCATCCCTCTGTGACTGTGACCCCAAGCCCCCTATTATTCTTTTCATTTTTTGAAGCCCTTGGATGCCATTGCAGTGACTTCTGCTAAGAGAGTCCTAGACAAGTTAGAAATAAATGAAAACCTGCGATGGCCTCAGGTGCTCTGCTCCTCTTCCTTTGAATTTATGGCTGTTTTTTACACCACAGATAAAGACATGGGTTGTAGACACAAAGGTTGACAACCTGAGGTGAGGCCCTTGGCTATAAAGTGACAGCAGCTCCTGAACTGTGCCAGCTTGAGTCCATGACATGCTCTGACCTCTGTGCCTCACACGTACTCACTAGTGGGAGATGTTAAATATATCCAGTATAGCCTCAGGAATGGGCAGCCTCCTCCCTCCATGGGCCAGGGGACTAAGGGCATCTCCCCCCCAGGGCAGGGACACTGCTGCACTGAGCCCAGGCTGTGCTGTCTGCCCTTGACTCTGCCCCAGGCTCTCCTTTATCTTCCTCAGCTTCCTCTTTGTCATCTTTGTTTCCATCTTCTTCTTTTCTACTTCTCCTTCTTCTTTCTTCTCCCTCTTCTTTCTCTTCTTCATGTTCTTCCTCCTCATTCTCATCACTTTTTTCATCTTTATCTTCTTTTTTCCTCCTCTTCTTATTCCTTGTCTTCCTTCTTATTTCTTCTTTTCCTCCTCTTCTTCCTTTCATCACCATGTTCTTTCTTCCTCCTCCTCTTCCTTTTCTTATCATCTTCATTATCTTCTTCTCAGAATCACAGAATATTTTGGGCTGGAAGCGACCGTAAAGATCATCCAGTTCCAGCCCACTGCCGTGGGCAGGGACACTTTCCACTATCCCAGGTTGTTCCAAGCCCCATCCAACCTGGCCTTGGACACAAGGATGGGGCAGTTTCTCTGGGCACCCTGTGCCAGGGCCTCACCACCCTCACAGAGAATTGTTCCCAATATCTCATCTAAACCTCTCCACTTTAAAGCAATTCTCGCTTCTCCTGTCACTCCACTCCTTTGTCCAAAATCCCTCTCCAGCTCTCTTGGATATTGGAAGGGGCACTAAGTTCTCTGCGGAACTTTCTCTCCTCCACGCTGATCACCCCGAGCTCTCCCGGCTGTTCCCACAGCGGAGCGGCCCCAGCGCCTCTCGCTCCGCTCCTTCCTCCCGTTCCTTGTCCCCCTTCCCTCACGCTCCCCTCACCCCTTGGCCCCGCCCCTGCCTCAGGCCCCGCCCCTTTCCCGGGCCCGCCCATCCCATCCTGAGGCCACGCCCCCCAGCCGGCTGTTCCCTCCCCATTGGCTCCTGCGGTCGCCACGTGACGCGGCGGCGGCGCGCGCGGGGGCGGGGCCGGTTGCGCGGGCGCGCTCGGGGCGGCGGCGGCAGCGGCTGCATGTGCGGGCGGGGGGCGGCGAGCGGGGCCGGGCGGGCGGCGAGCGGAGCCGGGAGCAGGGCGAGCGCAGCCCAGAGGAGCCGAGCGGAGCCGGCGGGCAGGTCAGTGCGCGGGAGCGGGGCCGGGCGGGCGGGGGGAAGCGGCGGCGGTCGCCGCACGTGGGTCCGCCCGCGCAACAATGCGGGCGGGAGGGGTCCGTGCCCGCCGGCTGCGGGGCCACCGCGGCGTGCGGAGCAGGCTGCGCGGTGCGATGTCCTCCCGGAGCGGGGTGATGGCTCCACTGCAGCCATCCTGGGGCTGCGGTGGGGGCCCCCAGCGAGGCTGCGGCACCTTCAGATTGAACCCAAAATCAAGGGAGGGAGCTCATCCGCGCTGTGCGGGGCTCACGCACGCCGCTCCTCCCCGCCACAGCCCCGCCGGGAGCCCAGGCGCGGTGCCGCAGTCCCCCACCCGCGGTGCGGACACGGAGCAGCCCGGCAGAGCCCAGCCCGCCGCGCTCCGTGGGTGGGATGCGGCGTGGCCGCTGTCGGGGCTCCGCGGGGCCTCTCCACCCCCGTCCGGGGCCGGACGCAGCGATCGGTGTCACAAGGGGCCCGGGGGGGAAGCGCCGTGTTCCGGGCTGTCCGGGCTCGCCGTCCCTCTTCCTCACACGAATTGGGCTGCCCTGCGGCAGGGATGGCCTCTGCCGGGTCGTGTTTGGAGCAGGCTGCCGAGGGAAGTGGTGGCATCACCATCCCTGGAAGTGTTCAGAAAACATGTGGCTGTGGCACTTGGTGACATGGTTCAGTGGTGAACATGGTGGTGGTGAACTGATGGTTGCACTTCGTTATCTGGGAGGTCTTTTCCAAGCTGGATGATTCAGTGATTCCCTATTTGAGCATGTACTCAGTAGGCTAACAAGCCATTCCTGGCCTTGCCATGGCGTGGGGGCTTGGGAATGCCAGTAGTTCCCATTCCCTGGGTGGGCAGGTCACCTAGCAGGAGGACACCCCATACCATGCCTTTCTCTGCCGTAGGTAAAGTGGATTTTTGCATGCGACTGGAATTACTAATCCAAGCAATTAGCTGGAGTCTGTCAAGTTTGTGCTGCTGCCAATTTCTCCAGTTCATTTGGTTACAGCTTCATCTTTCTGCTCAAAGGAACTGAAATGTAAACTGGGCAACCAAGTGTCTGGAGCTGCTGGGCTGGGTTTATGTGCATCCTTCTGGACAAAGGAGGATCAACAAGGAAACCGAATCTTAATGAAGTCATATATTTATTGGCAGCAATGGGAGAAGAGTAATGTGGCTAAATGGAGCTAGTGGCTTGTTTGTATACAAAATGTTATGAATTTCCCTACCAGATTGTGAGCTGGATTTAAATTCCACTGTTGCAAGGATTACTGATTTTTTTTTTTTTTTTTTTTTAATCACATGGTTGCTAATAGTGTACATTAAAAATGCTGCAGGTGGATTTAAAGCTGAGGACCTTGTGGGCTCACCAAGTTCTGCACCAATATTTATATACATCCAGGGACTTTAGAGTGTTGTCATTTTTCAGAGTTAACAGCTTGGATGGTGGCTGGCAGGGGCTGGTCCAGCACAGTCCCTGACACAGCCACTTTCTGGGGATCTCAGATGCCACCAAATTTCACAGTTGGGCACGTGAAGAGACTTTTAACCTTTGGTAAATGCTCCAACCTGAAATTTGTTTCTTTGGGGGTATTACAAGTGTAGCTTTGGTTAACTTGTGTCAAAGGTGTGTGCCTTGAGCCATCACCCTGTTGGCTCTGCTTAGGCAGAGGGCTGCTTGCAGAAGCAAAAAGCTTTTGTTACTGCTATTTTATTTTTATGTGTGCCTTGATAGCTCAAAAAAATCGCTCAACTTCCAGTCAAGGCAATCCTGGGTGAGAAGTGTCTGCTGGGATTGGCCTGTTAAGTGCATTTCTTTGATTTGACAGCAGAAGCGCCCAGAGAAACATCCAAAACCCCAACATTAAGGCATGTTTCCAACTTCATCATCCCCTGCAAGCCATGGAAATCAGTGGCTTGAAATCCAGCAGCACTTGATGTTAAAATAGCAAACTGTAAACATCGTCTCCTATCAATAACTTTAATTATGGTTTGGGTTTTGTCATAAATAGACACACATTGTCACAGAGAATCAAAGTTTAGCATTCAGACGTGCTCAGTGGGGTGGTAGAGTCTTTGGACGGGGTGTAACATGCTTTTATAGCATAAATTAAAATAAAAAAGGGGTTTAGCAGCACAGCATGCTGCTGTGTAAGAAAACTGCCAGCTTTTGGGCTGAGACTGTGGGGTTTTTGGGCATCGTGTGCTGCGGCGTGTTGGCGGATGATGTTCCCCGGCGTCTTTGGACGGGGAGAGCGAGTTTTACCACTCTGCAGCTGAACCCTGACGGGATTTTTTCAACCATAAAGCAAAGTGCAGAGAAGGCTCGGTGTGTGCCACGGATAGCCAAACTGAAAGCAAAAATAAAGACCCGCGGAAAGCTGGGGGTTTTTTTTGGTCATTGACAGAAAAGGAAAGTGCCGGTCTAGGGGCGGGTGTGAAGTCCCGTGTTCCTTACTCTCCTAATCGGGAAAATACAGACTGTGGCACATGGCAGCAGCGTGCCTGGCTAATTTTACATCTTGTCCTCTTCCCTTTCTGATTTAACCCAAAATTAAGGAAGGGAAGCAGCACCCATTGGCCTATTAAATGTTCATTTTTGCCAAGTTACGCCACTTTGCGAACACGAGACACGACCGGATTCCTGTGGCAAGGAGCCCTTAAAATTTCAACAGCTCTACCTATAAATATAGTCACCGTGAAAGGCAATCCGGCTTTAAAAGAAAAAAAAAAAAAAAAAAAAAAAAGCAACCATGCTCTTTTTTTAGTCCCACTGTATCTGCCTGACTTCAGTGCCATGCGATGCATCTCCAGCCGGGCGGTGAAGCCGAGGCGGTGTGGAACATTCAGTCTCCTGATTCCTCTTGCTAATTTATGTGCGGGATGGGTGCAAGCAGAGAAAAATAATTTTGTTTCAGTTGTCCTGAAGGATTTTGGGGACGGGATGGTGGGGCTGGATCTCTGCAGCCACATCATGGCCTTTTGCAGAGGTACCTTTGATGATTGCTTGGCCCTGGTGAGTTCCCAGGAGCTGCTGCACTGTGGGGCAGTGCAGGATGCAGCCTGAAGCATCCCTTGGCTCTAAAGCAATGTCCCAGATGAAAATTAAAGGGAAGAAAAAGAAAGAAAGAAAGAAGCTGGCTGCCACCTCACCCCAGAAGGTGTCTGGGCTCACCCGTTGCTCTCTGATGCAACCCCAGCAGCTCAGGGAGCTCGGGGGCTGGTTTTGGACATGCCCAGGGTTGCCCAGGGACAGGCTGGCCTCGGGAGCGGGTACAGCATGTTCTGGGCACTCCTCCAGGCCAAGGGGACCCCCCACCACCCCCAGATGATGTAGTGGGGTGATGGCCACTGGCACACCTGGTGGAGAAGACAGTACTGCCTGCAGGGCTGGGATTTAGGGTGGAGAAGCTCCAAGTGGGGGGGGTGGTTTTGCAGCTTAGTGATGCTTTTCAGCGTGCCCTGCGCTTGCACGGCAGAAATCCACCTTTGTAGCCGGAGCAGCTGGGTCACCGTGCTGTGCCAAAACCTGCTGGGTATGGCTGGGATGGGGCACGGGCTGGGGAGCGTGTGGGAGTGGGGCGGGAGAGCTCGGCGCGGGGAATTGCTGCGTGTGCACTTGGGCGAAGTGCTGAGCCCGGGCTGCTCGGGAGCTGCAGACAGAGCCCACACGTGACCGTCTGAATTTCAGATGATTGCTGGACCACTTTGCCAACAGCCTCTCGCAGCTCATCAGCTGCAATATCGCTTCTTTCCCCCCCCCCCCCCCATCCTTTTTTTTTGTTTCCTCACCCTGCCTGATTTCTAAGCCAAAGCAGGAGGGATAAATACGACACCGAGGGTGGCTGCAGCTGCGTAGGGTTTCTATCCAAATGGTTTCCTGGAAGGCAAGTTTTTTTTGTTGTTTTTCAATCTTAAAAATATTTTTACAGCGAGTGTCTCGTATCGAGGCTGTTTGGATGTCAGGTTTAGTTTCCCATGACATGGAGTGATTAGAGGAGGGAGGGGAAGGAGGGGCTGGGTGCTGCTTTATGTGCAGATCTCTCTGCAGCAGTATCATTGCCTATTGATGTAAATGTGTTCCCTCTCATCTCTGCGATAGTTCTCGGAGATTTCCTCTTTTACGTCACTGCAGTTAATAAGATGTTTGACTTGGGAGCTGGGGGCGATGTGCTGTGTTATCGTGTTGCAAGGAGTGGGGGGATGACGAGTTCCCGTGCAGACTTGTGCTGGGAAGATCGTATCAATGGTGGGGAGAACAGCTGGGTTTGGAGTCAAATCATTGCCTTTCACCCTTAATGAACTTGACCTCATGCATCTCATTTTTTTATAGTGACAATGATTATTTTTCTTCTAATACCGAGAGAGGCAGCTCACTTCTCTTTATCTGCTGCATTGCAAGGGTGCACCTTGATTTTTTTTTAAGCAGATTGTGTCTGCCTCGCTGAACTTAAGCTCTTTTATTCCTGTTTTTTTGGGACCACTGAAGCATTTCATGACAGCACCTGATGGCTTTTTTTGGTGATGCTGCAGGTGCAGTAACTGCAGAGCCAGAGCCCTCTCCAGGAAAGTCCTTGACTGTGTGTTTTGTGTGTCACCAGTTGATTATAGAGTTAAGAAAGTGTTGCTGTTGTACATGCCTTGACCAGGAATAGCCTCCCTCCTGCCACAGTTTGCAAGGCCAGCTCATCGAGGGCAGGCGAGTTGGTCAATAAACGCTCCAAGCAGCACCCTTGGGAGCTGTGAACCAAAATGGGAACTCTTGTGTCCTTCAGCTCCTCCTTCCTTGCCAAGTTGTTTTCTTCCCCCAGCTCCTTCTCCAACTTGCCACTCAAACCCTCTTCATCCTGCTGTGTTTTTCCGCAAATGTTTTTCAAGCGTGACAGAGGGAGAAGAAAGCCACGAGTGCTGCAGGGGGCTGATCCTATCAGGGCAACCCTTGCCTGTGGCTTTGGGGGCCCCATCACTTCAGTTACCTGGTGGCTGCAGGTGGGTTCACATCTGGCAGCTGTTGCGCTTGGAGTTACCTCTGTCTGCCACCAGACACAACCCAGCCAAGGCTCATCCCTAGGGCTTGAGTCAGGTGGGGTGGCCACAGTCTCTGTGTTAAGTGTGGAGGGAAGAAGGGCTCTGTAACCCTCTCAGGGAAATGGGGACATGGAGGGTGTTTGCAGGAGGAACAGCCACAGCTCTGGTGGTGGCATTTTCCAGCCTTCCATCAGGACCTGTCACTCGCAGTCCTGATGACATTTAGCTCTGACTTGCTGACACTGATGTTGTTCAATAACCTGTTTCTTTTATAAGCAGCATTTTACTCTTAAAAACAACATGCCACCAATGGGTTGGGATGTTGATTTGGTTTTTGGGAGGCTCACAGCCTCCCAGTTCTGCTTTTCCTCTGGGGAAGAATCAACATGGTTGGGTGCAATTTTCAGCCCTCGTGGGAACAGAGTCTTAAAGATAACCCTACCACATCCCAGCTCATGCCTTCACTGCTGGATGTGGGAGTTCATTTTTCTCACTCCTGCCATGCACAACAGCCCCTCTCTGTGCTTTTCCTGCGAGCTGGGACAGGGGTAATTTTGGGTGCAACTCCAGGCAGCGCTGGCTCGGCACATGTCCCCAAGTGTCCCAGCCTGGGGCCCCCTTCATGCAAACAGGGTCAGCAGCTGGGAAATAGCAGAGCAAAGTGCCTCCCTGGTAATTCCCAGCTGCCGTTAAAGCGGCTTTAGAATAAATTCCCTCAAAGAGCAATTCCAAGTATTTGAGGGTTTGAACTTTTCCGGAGAAGGGTTTGGGAGCTGCTGGCTACTGCACTGCACCCTGGCATGCCGGGGAAAGGCGCCAGGCAAATGCCCTGATTATCCCAAGATCTAAAAACCACTTTTTGATGTCTGTATGATGTTTGTTTATTAGCTGCATGTGCAGCACAACTGTTGGAAATGGGGCAGTGCTGGAAGCAAAGATGTGCTGAGCTGGGAAGATGAGTGTCTGGGCAATGTCCTGGGCTGTGCCATCCTACCTGGCCACCAGTGCTTCAGCAGGGGTGCAGCACAGCCGGGTGCCCCTTGCTGCACATTCCACGGCCAGCTCTGCTTGGTAACATGGGCACAACAGAAAACAAACTTTGCAGTAAGCTTTGCTCTCCCAAAACCCCTGAAACTTGCTTTAAAACAAAACAAAACAAAAAACTTTGTAGCTATGTGGTCTTTCTTTTTCTCATGCTCATGAAAATTCTCATACCAAACCAGTAACCTCCACTGCCCCCTGTTCATTATTTTTTAAGGTGGTGTTAGGGGGGCATTTAAGGGAAGGCTTGTCCCAGCCTCTGTGTTCCCTCCTCTCCTACATCCCATCATGGCAAATTCCAGCTTCATCCGTGCTTGTGTGGCAGGCACTGAAAGTGGGAGGTTTGATCAACAAACTGGAAAGTTGGTCTCATCCCTGAAAGACTCTCCATGTCCCTGTGCTGGTGCTCCCCAGGGTGATGTGTTGCTGCATCCCGGCTGGTGCAATTTTTTGGTCATGGGAATGTCCCCATGAGGCTGAGTACCCCGAGCTGGGGACAGCCACGCTTTTCCCTGCAGAGACAGTGCTGGGCTCTTGCCCAAGTCCCCTCTCCAGGGCCCTGGCATCAGTGCAAGTGCAGCCAGGCTGAAGGCTGATGATTAAACCCATGATCCAGGTCACTCCTGCCCCCCTCAGTGCCCCAGAAAATAAGGATATGGATAGCAAAACTACATCCAGCTGGGGATGTTGCACCTCTCTGAGTGATTCAGTGAGTTTGGGGATGAACTGAGCTAATTTGGGGTAAAACCACCCTAAAAAAAAAACGTTGTAGCAGGGGATTCTTCCCCACACACCCTTCATTGCAATGGCTAAGCTCCTCCGAGCTCAAACTGATTTTGTTCATGGGCTGACCTTTATTCTGGCAGCTTCTTATTGCACTTTCTATCATATATGTTATTTTTAAATAATTCTTTTTTCTGTGTGGACATGACAGAGCTGTCTCCTGAGGTGGCAGAAAACACATCAGGTGGGGAAACCTGCACAGGGAAGTTTGCTGTGGATGGGACAACACTGGGTACAGTCCCAGCCCAAAGTCACATCCCCTGGACCACACACTTAGCTCCTTTTTTTTTTTTTTTTTTTCCCTCCCAAACTAATCCCTCCAGCCCCTTAGGCTTTTTTGTTGTTGTTGTTGTTGCTCCTCTCTGAATTCCTTCTAATTTGCAGGCTCACTGCCAGCATCCAACGCGCTATAAAAAGGGGACTTGTTCTTCAAGCTTCCCTCTGGTACAGAGCGTTTGCACAAATAGCAACACGCTTGACAAGTAGGTCTGATTCCCCCTGCTATTACCAAAATGCTCCTGGGGTGCTCAGGGAGTAGAGCTGCTGTCTCAAGACAAGCCAAGCTGAATTTCACACAGGGCCCTGAGCCCAGTTCCCAGCCGGTGTTTAAGCTCCTGTCAGCTGGAAAAGCGGAGCTGTGTTTTTATTTCCTCGCCGTGCAGCCTCTCCCTCTCTCTCTGAGCAGATGCTGTTGCATCCCTCCAGATCCCACCAGCACAGGTGGGATGTGGCTGTGGCTGCAGACCCAAGTCCTGCTGAAGGCAGCCCCAGGGCCACCATCAATTTTTGGCTGGTCCCCCCCCCACTGTTACAAGCAGCCATGACACAAACCCCCTGCCAGCTTCCTTCTTGAAACTAATGAGCTGTTTGACCCTGGCAAGTCCTCTGGGAAAGCTGTTGCCAGAGCCTTGCTGCTTGCACGGATACAAACTGCTCTCATTTCCAGCTTAAATTTATTTGTGGATGACTTGTACCCATTTGGCCTTGTTCTTCTTGTACCCACACTGGCTTTTAGCTTGGATGGCTCCTTTCCCTGCTCTGCTGTTTATCCTCTGGCAGGCTCTACCAATTACTGTGGGTCTGCCAACCTAAATAACCCCAGAGTTCCTGGTGGAGCATGGCTGGGGGGGTGTAAGGGCATCTAGGCTTCCTCATTCCTGCACTGGAGACAGCCCCAGCAGTTTGATTTGCAGCTCACCCATTGAAAAGGAAAATCCACCATGCCATTCCCACTGGGAATGGTCCCAGCCTGCAGAAGGACAACCCCAAACATCCTCACCACTGACAAAGGCTCTCCAATTTGAAACCATTATCTAATTTCATTAGCACACTTCTCTTTTGCAATGCAAAAGCCATTTTGGCAGAAGATATGCTTTTTTTTTTCCTGGTGCAGCCTTCAGTAGCACCTTTCCCTCTCCTTTCTGGTAGTGCCAGGGCTCATGTTCCTGCCCATGCTAATCTCAGCCCTGGTGTTGTGGGGAAGACATTTCCCATGCACAGCTGTTGCCAGGCACTTTGCTCAAAGGCTAAAGTGGATTTAAAATGTGAAAGTTCATCAGGTCAAAATACACACGTGGCTCCATACCAGTGGTCCCCTTTTGGAGATGTTGGACCATCCAGGATGGTATAGGAAGAGCTGCAATGTATTTGCTTTCCCCTCAGGATGATAATTTTTTGCCATACTTTTCACTGCTGCATCTTTGCCAGGGTTTTCTTTGCCTTTTATGTACTTTCTTTGGGAGCTCTGTGCTTATTCTTGGTGATGCTGAGATGCTCTCTTGTCCATCCCAATTTAGACCCCTGCCTTCTCCTTGGCAGAACCTGACTGGTACATTTGATGGAAGGAAGGATGTTCCAGATGCCCTTGCTCCCCAGCTCCTTATTTCCTCCAAGTTTCCCTTTAGTTAAGAACTCTTTTTTTTTTTTTTTTTTTTTTTTTTTCATTCTGCCTAATCTAAACTGCACCAGCATGTGTCCATTTGAGGCAGGATTTTATATTCCCCTGCAGTGTCCTTCCATCATTCTGTGCCCTCGTTAAACCACATGTAAATTAGCATCATCAAGAAGGAGCTGGCCTCTGCAGTTATTAGCAGGATTATTCTCCTCTCCCAGTTTCCAGTGTAGTTGCTGGGCTGGTGTAACACAATTCCCACTAATGCTCATCTCCTCTGTCAGGGAGAGCAATGCTGATGGGGCACTGAGCATCAGCAGCAGATACCAGGAGGAAACCAGCAGACCCCATTGCTCTTCTCCTCCAGGCCATGGTTGTTTAGCACATCACATTGGGCATTAACTTCCCCTCCTGAATCTTTTCTGAGCAGCCCGTGGGCTCCTTCACAGCTGCAGCTCCAGAACAGGAGTGCATCACATTCTTCACTCATCTCTGGGTTTGCTTTGTGCATCGTGTTTTCTCACTGCCTAAATCAGCATCCACAGCCTCCAGCACTCAGAGTGGGTACAGCTGGGCATTTTCTGCCTGCAGTCGATCTTCCTTGTTCCTCTCTCCTTGTTTATTTGATTTCTCACTGTATTTAAAGGAGAGGTCAGTGTGTGTTTTGCAACCTTCTCCTTCTGTTATTAATTTCTTAGAAGCGAAGGGGAAGGAACCACAAGCAATAAAAAGCCTGAGGTTTGAGGACTGGCTGTTTATTTGTCAAAGCTAGAAATGCAGTGACTGAAGAGGACAAGAGAAAATCCTCAATGCACATGTACCTCATTTAAGTTTAGACTTGTATAGGTCAGATTGGAGGTGGGGGTGTGGATTTCCTCCTGCTGCAGTTTTAGATGGAGCTGTTATCACTGCCATTGCTCCAAACAGCATCTTAATTTTGCCTTTTGCACCTCATTTTTGCACCCTCCAGCCTGACTTTCCTGCACCATGTCCATCTGATGCTGGGGAAGCAGTGGTGCCCATCTCAGTGGAATCATGGCACTCCATACAGTAGGATTGGACTGCACGTGGCTGATGGCAGGTGGGTGGCAATAAACCAGTCCTGAGGGTGCAAAAGCTGTCAAAGAGGCTGGAATTGGCCATCAGCTGCTGGGAAGAGGAGATGAGGAGCAGCAGGGTCACTCATAAGCCAAAGCCAAAGATGGTCAGAAGCCCAAAAGGGACAAAAATAGGTGTCTGGGTTACTCAAGAGGATTTGAGGACCACTTTGGATCTTTTCCTTCAGAAGCAGCAATTACCAGATGAAAGGGAATGTCTTCAAGCAGGCTTTTTGGAGCATCTGGTTTGTATTTGGCACATTCACTAGGGAAGGCTGGAAGGCTGCTGGGTGGGTTGGTGGCTGGGTTGAGGCAGAGGGTGTCCTTCAGGGGATGAGTCTGGTCACTTATGAAATGTATTTTGACACCAGAAGCATTCCCACATCTCTCCTCTTTTTTGGACTGCATTGTCAATAAGTTTTCAAAGCATTAATGCTGGGCATGAGCTGGATTTCTGCTCCTGGGAGGTTAAAGGGTGTCCCCACATGAAGTGGCATGAATAGTGGGATGCACATGTGGTTTTCTTTTTAGGTTTCGCCCTTCCTCACTACAGAGGAGGCATTGGCATGTAATTACTGCCAGCTTTAATCCAGCCAAACCAACTGCCTTTCTGGCAAACCCAGATACAATAGGAGCCAAAGGTTATTGCATGCCCTAAATAAAACCATTACAGCCCTGGGGCCTCGCCCAAGCCCAGACCACAAAGCATCCAGGACCGGCTCCATTCAGTTTTTCTGAAAGATCTGGTCTGATGGCAATGATCCATCCATTTTTCTTGTACTTTTTTTTTTTTTCTTACTTTATCCTTGCAAAGCCACCTGCACATTTGCAACCACTCTGGCACCTGCCAGGAGCAGCACATCTGGCCAGCATTAGCGAGCCTGCCAGGGATGCACTTGGTTCAGTCTTTTCTTGCTAAAATCATAAGTGGCTTTAATTGAAAGCAGAGCTGCATGAAGGCACGTCACACAGACACACCACGGTGTGCATGGCTCAGTCCAACACGTGGCTGTGACCAGTGTCCTCTCAAACTGCTGCCAGATACAGCCCAGTGTTCTGCCCACCCATGGGATGGACTGAGGCAACATTAAGATCCACATGGCCTGGAGTAGCCACCCAGGAGCCAGTGCATCCCACTGTGCTCTTCTCCCAGTTACTGCTCCAAACTGGGATTCACTCTGAAACCTGAAGGATTTTACTCTCTATCCCTGAGCAAATAGAGCCCGAAGTGATGCAAATGCATGACCTCACCCAGATCTCAGTAGGTAAATATTGCATCATGATGAGCACACCCCTTATCCTTTTCCCCAGTCTGACACACTCTGAGTCCATCCTTGTGCAGGGGCAAGCCAGGCCAGGGAGGAGCTGTATGCTGGGAAAGGCTTTCTCTTCACCTCCCAGTTTAATTATCAGTGTCTCATGTTTGCAGTGGGATGGACACTGGTTCTGCCTCCATGCAAGGCTGCTCTGGCTCCTGGCATCCCCACAGAGCTGCTGGCAGGAAGAAATTGCATTTCACAACCCGTCTTTCCAGGCTCCCACAAGATTACTGAAGGGAGGGGAATGTGCTGAAGAAAATATCCCAAATGCTGGTAAAAGGCACAGCTTTCCCTACCCCTTTCCAGGATGGCCTTTCCTTCACTAAACCAGACACCCTCCTCCAGCTGGCAGCACCCACATCTCCCCATATCATCCTGGGGTGTCTTTGCCCTCCTGGCCTCCCCTTTATGTGCAAATAATTGAAATTGTGATAAGCAGGCTCTTTTATGAAGAAATTCTGCTTTTTCCTCTCAGTGCTCCTGGGACAGAGCTCAGTCACTTTGTATCTGGGCAATAAATCTCCAGGGCACACCCGCCACACAAGGCAGTAATGGGCCTGCCAGATGCTGTTCTGTCTGGGTGAAGAGCTCCCAGCCAGTCCAGCATCTGTTAATCATTTGCCAGGAGAGCCCAGGCAAGTGAGGGAGTCTCAAGTTAAATCCCTTTTGGCCAATCCTTTTGAATCACAGTGAAGGTTTCTGGGCTACCCGGAGCTGAAACAACCTGTGAGCTGCAGCAGCCTGTGATCCTGGGCTGAGAGATGCATCCCACACGTCTCAAGAGGAAAATGAGAAATCTATCTCCTTAGTCCTTCTTCTAAGAGGTGCAAAATCCTCACCAGGCCAACGCTAAGATAGATAGCCCTTTTCCTTGATCCCACTCATCTGCTTTTGCTTCAAAATCCTGTGAGCATCAGATGATGAGATGTGGTCCTGGGCAGTGAAAAGCACTGGGGGAGCTTGAAGTGGTTTGGTGTTGAGTCATCTCCTCCTGGGTGGTGGCATGTGGACAAGGCTGAAAGAAGGGATGGCTTTCTCTGGTGTTTCTTCTCTGTTGAGTCTTCTTTCACTATTCCACAATCCCAGTCCACACATTTTGCCTCCAGCAAGTAGATCACCTCCAGGTTCTCTGCAGAAGATCTTGTTGCATCTGAGGGCAATGGTTGGGCTGTTGCACTCATTCTGATTTCTCTCCCAGGCTAATTACAAGCCTCTTGGACTCTCTCAGGTGGCTTTGGCAAGTGCTCTGCTTTTCTAGTGCCAGTGCCAGAGAGCCCTGGCCACAGCCATCAAGTCTTTCCCCAACTATTAGAAAGCAGTTACGCTCCTTGTGTGTCTTTTCATTGCCGGAAGCTGGTAAGTGGATGGATCCTACACAAATAAACTTCTCAAGGGCAGAGAGTCAAAATATCCCTGGGCTTGTTTGGTGGGAAAAGGTTAACCAGCGTGAAGTCTAGGAATTGCTGCTGACCTGACTTTGTTGACAAAATACAGTGTTATTAATTGGACTTGCAGGCAAACTGCCTGGGGATGTTTAGAAGGAGCTCGTCCATTGCAAGGGCTGAGATATCCCTGGGAGAAGATCTGTCTGGGCTGAGATGTGCCTAGGCCTTGGCCATGGGTCTGGTTTGGGGTTTTGTGTTGAGGGTAAGATGTGTCAGGGTCTCAGTCTCCCACACTGGCCATGGGGCCACACAGATTCACCAGAGCTGTAGCAGAGAAGGACAGGAGGAGCCTGTCAAGAAGCCTGGAGCCAGATGACTGAAAATGTCTCCTGATCTACTGGAAGTTCTCCTTGCTCATTGCAGGACTGAATATTATTGGGCTGGATAACATTTGAAGTTCCTTTCCAACCCAAACCGTTCTGTGTTTTTTGTTATGACTCTAATGAGGCTCCTGGGTCCCTAAATTCAGGTTTCTGCACTCAAGCTGAATCCTACACAAGGCATCACTACCTGGACAGGAGCAGAAGCTTGATGATGAAGGTGAAATTCCTGAGTGTGACCTGTGCTGCTCCTAAATCCCAGCAGCTGTTCACTGTTGACATGATGACACTCCCTGCCACCCTACCCTCAGCCCAGTGGCTTGTTTTTGGCTGTGGCAGGGCAGTGGTCAGTGCCTGGCCCTGGGTGCCAGTGTCATGGCAGCTCCAGAGCCAGCTGCTCCCGTGGCTGGTGAGCTCCTTCACAGCCTCTCATGGCCCTGCTGACAAACAGCTGCTTCCCTGGGCCTGGGAGTGAACAGAACACCCAGCTTGGCACTGGCCCAAGACAGAAGCTTTGGGAATCCTCCTGGACAGCAGGACAGCAAAGGCTCCTCTCCAGCAGGGCCAGGGCTGGGAGGCTCCCGGCAGCAAAGCCCCAGTGCAGGAAGAGCTCACCTTGGGCTGTGAGATTCCCTGCACCTGCCTGGCTGAACATGCTGGAAAGCATCTTCCATGCATGGCAGAGTGGTGGAAATCCACCTACCAGCAGATAAACATGCCAGTGCCTGTCCTGCTGTGCTTTGAGGAGGGGGTGGCACCTCATGGGGGTGGGCAAAGGAGCTGTGCCTTTTCCTCACCTTTCCTAGGTGAGGTCAGCCACATCCAGGTGGAGCCTCACACAGATTAACTGTGCTCCTCAAGGGTGGCCATGTACCTGTAGCCCACAGGTGATGCCACCTCTCTGGGATGCTCAGCCTTGTCTAAGTCAAGCTGGGCCGTGCAAACATGACCTGGAAGAGCTCACAGGAACAAGATCCATTTGCCTGTTCCTCTTGTGCAGCCACTGGACGTGGTGTTGCCCAGGCTGAAGTGCCCCAGAGATGAAATGTCCATGCAGGCTGGAGTTCAGAGCAGCTTGACCGTTCCCTGAGAGCAGCCATGGCAAGCAGCCCACGTTTCACAAGTAGGGTTTTCCCATCAGGCTCTCCAGCTGCTATAAATAACAGGAAACGTTTTGTCATTTTCTGCTCCGGAGAAGGTCAGGAGCTGGATTCTGTGGTCTTTGGAGCTTTAATAAGGTTGGAGATTTATGCAGTGTACCCAGAACTCCCCTGAGACAGCTTGCCTGAGGCTGTTTGGCTGAATAGCCAGCCTTTGACAAAGTTACCTTGGCCACCCGTTATGAGCTGTCAGGTCCTGCTAAATCCTTAATGTGCTCTTCATCTCCAGGCCATGCTAACTCTGGGATTGCTGCTGAGCCAGCTCAAGGGAGGTTTCAACCATCCTCCATCACTGGTAGGAAAAGCTTCCACCATAGACCCCAGGATGGATGGATCCAGGGACACCAGCCACTGGTCTCATGAGCTTGCTGGGAGCTCACCTTCCCAGAATCATGGAATGTGAGACCTCACCTGGAGACCTGTGCCCAGCACTGGGGTCCTCAGGATGAGAAAAACATGGATCTCTCAGAGCAATTCCAGGGGGCTGGAGCATCTCCTCTTGTTTGTGTTTGCAGCAGGATGGGAGCCCAGAAAAAGTGGGAAGACCCATCCTCAGGGGGTTGCTCAGACACCTAGGCAGCTTTTCTGTCCTGGGGAGCCCCATGCTCAGGTCTGTGCTGCCTGCAGGGAGGAGCAGAGCCCTGTCTGCTGCCTCTCCCTTCCCCAGCAGATGCAGGAATGCTTTGATGTCCTCTTCCCCAGCCCCAGTGCCCAGCACCAGGATTAACCACCAGTCAGATGCCTCCAAATAAATCTTCTAAACTCAGACAAGCACCACTCAGAAGGGTCCCAGCATTTCCCTCTTGCAGAATGAAGGTTAAAAGTAGTTTTTCCTCTTGCACCTGCCCCTCTGAAACCAAGGCTGTGTTTTATTTTTAAAGCCCTGTTTCTTTATGGCTGGCTCCTCTCCTGGGGCATACAGGCCAGAGATAAATAGAAAAATTGCCCATTTCATTGATACAAAGGTGGGGAGTGTGAAATGTGCTCATATGAACTGGAAGAAACTCTTCCCCCTCCCACTCTCTTCTTCCTATAGCCAAGACAAAAATGCAGCTCTAGGGATGATCCTTCTGAAAAATACTGAATTTTGCTCCTTTTTGCATGTTTATGAGGTGTTTTATTTGTCTCTAAGGGTTTTTGGGTCAAAGTTAGCATGCCCTGTGCAGATCTCTGAGGCCTGGCTCAGTCTCACTTAAATGGTTTCAGTGAGACTGGATTATTTTTTGTTAAAGCCCATGTGTTTACATTTCATAAGCTTATTTTAAAACACATGTGTATACAAGAGCAGGCTTATTTATATGGCAGATTGGCCTGCTGTGTCCTTACCTGACTTAAGTGTCAAGGAAGCAGCTTTTTTTAACTTTTTACAAGCACAGTTTAAAATAAAATACTGGTTTGCTGTGTGCAAAAGTGAATCTGCCCAAGAGAGGAGGTCAGGACAAGGTCTTGTTTTCCAACTGTAAAATATTATTTTGCTTATTTACAGAGCTTCATCTGACCAACCATCATTTTAAGTTAATATGTTAATGACAGCTATAGGTAAAAAAAAAAAAAAATAAAAATCATTTATGTTCCCCAGTCTTGGCAAGCCCAAATCCCAGAGTAGCCAGGCTTCCCAGTGAAACAGCTTTTGGGAACTTTCCATCAGTAAAGCTGGATTTGCTGGGTGACCCATTCTACCCAGGTTCTTGGCAAGATTTCTGATTTCAAGTACCCCAGGGGAATACTTGAGAAAAGCCTTTGTGGAGGGATCTTGGCATTTTGTAGTTGCACTGGAGGAAGGATTTTATTCTTGATTTTAATCCTATGAGCTGGTAACGCACCAGTCCAGCTGCAGGAAGGTGAGGAGCACTTATGGTGGTGCAGTTCAGTGTTGGACTGTGAGGAGATATGTGTGGACCTTAAAGCAGGATGGGGAGGGTGAGGAGAGCCCCAGGGAACTACAAATTTACATGAAAGCAAAGGAAAGCTTTGACTGTAGGACATAAAATTCAACTTTCACAAGGGGTGAGAAGCCCACATGTGTTTTTATGCCTGTGCTTGGAGAACTTTTCTTTCTTCTATTAAGCTTCTACGTGGAGCTAGTGGATATGAACATGAAGACCTAGGAGGTAATGAGAGAAGGGTTAACATTTACACCCAGGAGAGAGCTGGAGCAGGCACAGAGAAGGGATGGTTTTCCATCCAGAGAAGCTGCAAACCAAAGCCCTGACCACTGGTGGTTATTTAAAGACTCCAGCAGTGCTTCCTGCCATGGGAAGGTGCTTGGCCCAGGTTCAGCCTGGATGACTGCTCTCTGCAAAGCCAAATAAACAGCAGCCACTTGAACTTTCCACCTTGTGGGCTCAGCCAGATGCCTCATCCTGGGCCATGACCAGGCACCACGCCTTGGATGGGCTTGTGGATGAGGATCACCACATTTTGGGGTTGAGGGTGCATTTCCTGTCTCTGAAGGACCCTAGTGAAAGAATTTGGTGCTATTTGGAGCTAAGGGAGGACATTTGGGAAGGGGCATCTGTGTCTCCATGCAGGTCCACATCCTTCAGTGACCTTGGGCAGGGCAAAGGGAGGAAATTACATCCTTTAGCTTTAGATGCTACATCTCAGAGGAGCACAGTTCAAGTAGCTTGGACCAGGAATCTCATCCATCAATCAAGGCATGGTGGTAATGTGGCCATCTTCAGTGGCCATCTGATCTGCAGGGTGTCCCTGAGGGTGCCAAGGCATCAGTGCTGAGATGCCCATGGTGATGCTTCACCCCTTGGGGAGGTTGGAGATGGTCCCTTCCAACCTCAGCCCTCCTGGGACAGTCAGTGTGAAATATCAGACAGTCCTCTGTAGGTGTTTTGTTGCTTTTACTGAGTTGTAGCCAACATGATGCATGTCCTTCCCCATTTCTGACCCTTCCCTGGTGAGCTGAGATGCTTCAGCAATTCACATGAACCCTGCAGTGGAGGCTCCTCACATCCAGCTCCTCAGCCTGGGAACTTTTGCAAGACTTGGCATCAGGACTGTAGCAGGAGTGTTCCACACAGGACCCAAAAATATTGCTGTGGGTGCAGGATCAGCCAGCCTGGACGTGGGGTCAGGTCCCTCAGAATCAGACTGTTGACGAACAAGCTTGAGCACATTCAAATGTTTCGTCTGATTTTCTTGGACTGCAGAGTTTGCAAGGGAGCCAAAAAGCTGCTGCTCCTCTTGTTGACTCTGCAGACCAGAAATACAGCCAGGTTGGAGTGGAGTAAGGAAACTCACAATTCTTGTACTGGTGTGGCAGAGAGGGGAAAAGCTCAATTTGGAGAAACTCAAATGTCTTTCTAGAGGTAGAAATAAGTCCAGTGTGGTGCTGTCTGCCTCTGCTCAGCATCAGGGATGATTTTTTGGGCAGCCCCAGGACCAAAATCCTTGCTTGACATCCCTCTGAATTTCAGGCAAAGAAGCAAATCCAGGAGCATTTCACTTGATCAAGTTCAAAAAGTGCATCCACACAAGCTTTGGGGAGTGCAGAGAGAAGCTGTGCCAGCACTGAGCTGGGATGAGAGCACAGGAGACTTAAGGCAGGAGGAGAGCATCACTTTAAACTGTAAATGAACCCTGAAATGACAAAAGACTTGAAGCAAGCCCACATTTGGGTCAGGCTGGCCGTGAATCAGCTCTAGAAAACGAAAGACGAAACTTTCTGACTTCAGTTCGAGTTATGAACTTATAAACTCTCATTTATCTGGTTTAGTGGATGCGAGCCAGAGACATTTTTTGAGGTTAGTGGATGGGACAGCTTCCTGAAAATGAACTCATTGAAAAAGGCGTGATTTGGAGACAAAGTTTGTCTCAAATTACCATATTGTACAAGGCTAGGTTAATGTGACATGGAGATATCTTCTGTATATCCCAGAGCTGCTCTTGAGCATCCTCCATCCATTTAGTGCTCTCTGCTAAAATGCAGAGGCATGATAAATCACTTCCAAAAATGAAAGCTGGAGAAAACTAATCAGATTTAAACCCATCTGAATGACAACAAATTACAAAAAGCTTTCGCACAGGACAGCCATGTAACCTTACTCCATTTCCCCAAGATAACAAGCAGAGAGTGGCAGTGGACTGTGGACAAGAGGGGCAGCCCATGGTCCAGCTTTGTGATTTCATGGCCCAGAGATGGGAGTCAGAATAGGAGTATTTCACATGTTGGTAGGTTTTTTCAGCAAGTCTTAGTAGTTTTTTTTTTTTTCCAGAACAAGACTATTTTTCCTCCCTCTGTTTCCCTTTAAACACTGATTTATTTTTGCCATTGCTTTAAAAATGTCTGTGTATTCCCCACAACCGTCTTCAGGCATTACAAAAATCAGAATTTGTGCCTGAAGCTAGGCCTAAAAATGCAGCAGAGGCATCATGCAGGCAGCTGGGCTAAAATTGGTGTCCACTAAAGTTAGGGGAGATTTCATGGAGCTGTTTTTTGTTTTTATGGAAGCAGTCAGGTCAAAGACCAGGGTTATATCAATGATCTGGCATCAGGGGGGTGCACTGCTGATCCTAGATGCTGTGAATCTTCCTTATCCTTGGTTCTCTGCAAGCTGGAAGGGTGCCTGGGATGTGCTCCTGGTGAGAAGTTGGTGATGTTGGCATCTTTGGAGACAGCAATGCCACGATGATGCTCCTGCTGGTGGTTGTGCTGATGGAGTGGGTGAGCTCAGAGCTGATCCTTAGTGTTAACTAAAAGCTCCTATTCCTACCCTGTGCCACTCTCCTGGGAGCAGATTTGGGGCAGGTGTTGCTCTGTGCCTGAGTTAGGTGATGGCTCCATGGGTGCTCCCATCCAGATGCAGATCTCCACAGTCCTGATGGCTTGGGAGGCTCAGACAGGGAGACTGTGGGTCCTTCTGCATGGCTGGCATTTCCAGACCTTGCAGGGAAGTCTCTTGCTGAGATCCCCATAACCTTTTAGGTGCCACTATCTGGTGGAGCTTGAGGGAAGTCCCTGTGCTGTGTTTCTAGTAAATGCCAGCCCAGGACGTGCTAATGACAGCAGAGAGGATGTGCTCCATCTGTGTGACAGATGACACTTACAGGAGCTCTGGGAACAGGATGGGGATGTTTTACCGACCAGCTGATAAAAGAAAATGCCAGAGAAATTCCCATGTGGGAACACACAGCAGAGTTTCACCCCATGCCTCAGCATTGAATTACAGTGCTCATTTAGCAACCCTCAGCTGCCTGTCCCAGTGCTGCCCACAGTGCCCTGCCAGTACAGCTGCCTGTTTGTAGAGAGATGAGCTGGGAACAGATCAAGCTGAAAATAAACTTTTTTATTTCTTTTTTAACTCCCCCAAGACAAGATCTACTCCGTGGTGCCTTTGCCAAGACCCATTGATGTCACAATGGCCTCGTGCTGGTAGGACTGAGCCAAACCTGCTGACTTTGGACTGGAGCAGATGAGCCCCATGTCCTGTGGCTGGAGGGAACATCTTTAGTGTCTCTTGCTCTGCTCCCTCTGTCCCACTGTGCTCCAGCCCATGCCAGGCTGGTTTTGCTGTTGATTGTCACATACAACACCAAATATAAATTATTTGTGAAATACCAAAGCATCCTTTTTGCTGGCTGCATGAGTACTCTATACATATCTGTGTCTGTAGGGTTTTTCTTCTAGAGTAGCTGAAATAGTGTAGATTTCAGCATGGAGCCAGGTATATTAATAGGAATGCCCTCAGTTGGCTTTCTGTCTGTACCAAAGGAGCTTACAATAGGGGAATTAATTGAGCTTTAAGTCAACACTGCGTGTTCTGCAAAGTCTCCATAGATATTCTTCAGTATTTCATTTTCTGTTTGCAGCAGCCTTGTTCTTTAGGAAGCAACATGAAAAGAGATGGAGAAAAAAAACCCTCCCAGGACACACCCATGGCCAGCAGAATAGGGAATGTCTGTCTGCCTCCTCCCCAGGCTGAAACACTCTTATGTGCCCCTGGGAGCTGAGGGACAGAGACCACTCTGGGCAGATCTCAAAGCCAGTATTTAACCCTAACAGCTTGTTACAATGCTTTTTCATTCACCTTCTTTCACTTTTCCCCTGCTGAGAGGCAGAGCATGTGCATGTGCATCCCCAGAAACATTTGCTATCATCGGCTGGCTTTGTCATAAACGATGGATTTGGGCTTGCAGCTTCCTTTACCCGGGGAAGCTGGTTTGCTTTCAGCTTGATTAGAACCTGCTCCAGCACAGCAAGGGTGGCTGGGAAATGCCACCCACGCTGGGGTGTCAGAATGCCTCAGAAACCACCCGGGAGCCAGGGAGCCAAGCGGAGCCGGAGCAGCTTGCGTGTCTCCAGGCCATTAAAGCTCACCCCTGGGGCTGGGGAGGATGTGCAGAGCACGGATGAAACGCTGCATCCTGCCTGTCCCATCCCTGCTGGATCCAACCCTAGGAGCTGAGGAAGTTTTCCTGCTTAGCAGGGTGGGGAGGCTTCACATCTCAGCCTTTATTGAATTTGCAGGTGATAAAAGCGGCGCTTCCTCGCCTGGCGCAGCCAGCGCCTTCAAACACTCCCCTTCTCCAGGGAATTTGCATTTCCCTAAAGGCAGCACCGGATTTATGCAAAAATCTAGATGAAAGAAAGTCAATGGCAAAGCTTGCTCTTAAGTAAGCTTTCCTGGACACTTCCTGAACTGTCAGACGCTCTCCTTCCAGCCTTTTGGCATTTTGGGGAGAAGAGGTGCTGACAACAGGTTCCTCCAGTTCAAAAAACAATTGTTGGTGACCACTTCACCTCCATGTTGTCCCAAGAGTAATATCAGTCTGGAAAGGTGCTTTGAGGCTGCAGCATCCCACTGTTGTATTTGCTTTTCCTGGGTGCACCATTCAGTGGGATGTGGCATCCCCTCTCGTGGTATTCAGGTGATGTTTCCACTCTAGACAGGATGGATCTCTTTCTCATCCTGCCATTCCCCTGAGGATGTGGTCCTTCTCCTTCAGTGGTCTCCAAAATCACCTGGGCATGGTCCATCAGAGCCAGCTGGCTGTGCTGCATGACCTTCTCCTTGCTTTCCCTGACAAGATGGGAAAAGCACCAAGTATCATCATCCCACAGCGGCTCTGACACGAGCTTTTTGCTCATGCAAATTATTGCAATTTCCCTTCCTGAGATACCAGGGCATTTGCTGGCTTTTACAAAGCCACTGCTGGAAATCCTTGCTGTGAATGACAGGAACAGGATTGGATGACTGTTCATCCTCTGTATTGAAAAACAGTTCATTTAAGTTCAAGAAGCACCAGAATCTGCATAGTTTGCCATCTTTTTTTAGCTGGTTTTGCCTCCAACAGTGGTTAGGAGAGCCTTGGCATGCCAGAGCATCTCTGTGTGACAAGTGAGGATGTGATTTAAAATGTGCTTATCTGGGGCTGCAGCAGCTGCTCTCTGCTTCTGGTGTGCAGCCCAGAAAGGGACAGTCTTGATGGCAAATGGGGAGCCCATTTTTGCTATCCAGGACCATGTCCCAAGCCACAGTATTTTTGGGCTCCAGCCCAAAGGATTTTTCATCCCATTTTCCTAATTCTCAGAGTGCCTTGTTCCAGCAAGGTTTTTTTTAATACCTTGATTAGGCTTGAATCCAGTTTGAACTCCACTTGCTGAAGAGGCAAGTGGGAAGCTGGGTGGGAGCTGATGTGGAGAAGCCAGGGGAAAGGTCATAACACCCAACCACCCTGTCCATCAGGCACTCAGAGAATCACCCAATGGTTTGGGATGGAAAGGACTTTTAAAGATTGTCTAGTTTCAAACGTGCTGCCATGGACAGGGACACCTTCCATTGCAACCAGATTGCTCAAGGCCTTATCCAGCCTGGCCTTGAGCACTTCCAGGGATGGGGCAGCCACAGCTTCTGGGGGTGACCTGTTTCAGTGTGTCACCACTCCCATCATAACAAATTTCCTCCTTATAAACCTGTCCTCTTTCAATTTAAAGCTTTTTATAGTATCACTACGGGCCCATTAAAAGTCTTCTTCCATCTTTGGTTGTTTGGTTTTTTTTTCCACACCTCTTTAATACATCAAAAGCCTGCAATGGGGTCTCCCTGGCCACCAATTCCTGAGCTGAAAAAAGATCCTCACCTTTTTGTACCCATCTGAGCCCAGCTGCAAAGTTCATTTCCAAAGGGATTTGAGTTTCAGAAGTTCTGTAGTTGGAAAAGGCCTCAAGTTGCTTCAGGAGAGGTTCATGTTGGGTATCAGGAAGAGTTTCTTTACTCTCAGCACTGGAATGGGCTACTCAGGGAAGTGGTGGAATCCATTCCTAACGTGTTAAAAAATGGGTAGACTTGATACTCAGGGATGTGGTTTGGTGAGCAGGGTGGTACTTGGTTGGAGGACTGACTTGGTGAGCTTGGAAATCCTTTCCAATCTGAACAATTCTGCAGTTCTGTGATTCTGGTTTGCAGACCCTGAACAATCTGAGCTCTGTACTGCCTTAATCAACTTTCTCCAAAGTGATGCTTGATCCTCCCTCCTCCTTCTTCCAGTTTAGTCCCCTGTCTCCCATGTGGACAAGGTGCACATCATGCTGAGGACATGAGGCAGTGCTTTACACACCAGGCAAGCTCTGCAGAGCAAGTGGAGACATTATGTTCCTCCAGCAAGAACAGCTGTGACTTTCAACATTTCATGCCCTTTCATCTTTTATTTGAAAGAAAACCACCTTCATTTGCTCTGCAAGCTCCCACGGGTGGGGGACAGCTCTTGGCACAGCTCTGGGGTTTTGTGCAAGGGTAGCAGGACCAAAGGATTTTGTCCCTCTTGCTGACCACGGCTGGGTCCAGGAGGGCAGGGGAGGGTGCAGGGGAGCAGGAGGGGATGCAAAATCAGGCCATGTTGTAGCCATGCATCCAAAACTGGCAGCTTGGAAGTTCCCACCTTTGTCCCTAGAGCTTGGTCTACTCGTTGCTTTTGCAGAGAACTTGTCCTGTGGCAACCATGGAGCTCTGCTGTGGCTTTTTGCTGAAGATAAGGAGTTTTCTCCAGCAGGAGGAGGATTTTAGGGAAAACCACCTCTGTAGGACCTGGGCTTAATAGGAAGAACCTGGATTGTGATGTGCTGGGGGGTCTTGATAACCCTGCCAGACCAGACCTTGCCACATCCTACCTAGGAGCAGCCTGTTTTTACATCTCCCTTCACTTGTTCCATGGCTTTTAATGATCCTGGCTAACACTCAGTCATGTTTCCCCCAGGATCTCTCTGTGTTTTTGATAGTCCTGAGGAGACACTTCTCACCTACATGCAGCATCTCTGTCCCATCTGCTGGAAAAGGGACATCCCTGGAGGGGCTATTTCAAGGGGCAGTGTCTGCTGTTAAAGTGACAATGGCCATGGCTGGGGAGGATGAGGAGGAGACAGTTCAGGGGTTTCTGTGCAGCACCATCCCCATGGGCTTAGTGGCTGCCTTCAGAAGGGCTTTGGTGTCCACCACCAAGGAGAGGGCTGGTGGTGCTGCCACCTCCCAGCAGCCTGTCATATCTGTGACCTGTCTCCTTGGGGTGAAATGTGTAAACCAAATAGTGCAGAGCAGAAGTGAGATGGTTTGGGAGGACAACCCCAGGCAGCACAGGGTGTGGATAGTGGAGGAAGCTCAGAAACCCACAAATATCATTTAAATCTGGTGCCATTGACTTGGAAGAGCTGCCTTTCTCCAGAGCTTGGCTTTTCTGGACAATCCTGACCATAGCTTGATGCCACCAGAGATCTTTCCTTGGGACACATCACAGGCAGAGCATGTTCTGTCCTGTGTTGCATCCCCAGCATGTCACAGAGCACTATTTCAACATTGTCTGCAGGTCAAAATCCACTGTTTGGGTAGATTTGAGTCCCCTGGAGCCCCCTTCATCATCAGCAAACTTCCATCAAAGCCACCGCAGTCGGTGTGGGTTGGGAGTTGTGCAAGAGTGACGCAGGCAGGGCTCGGGTGGCCTTGGCTCAGGGCTCTGGTGGCCTGACAAGGCAAGACCAGGTAATGCAGGGACAACTTCCCATCAGAATCCCACCACATGGCAAATAGCAAAGTTCAGCTCTGGTGGGACACAGGCTCAGGCTCAGACTGTGCCTCAAAGGGGAGGTCATGGCAGCTCCTCCCTGCCCTTCCCGGGAGTGTGCTGCTGTTTCTCCTGCTTCCCCCAAAAAACTGCATCATTCTGCACCCACACCCCAAGCTTTGCCACCTGCCACAAGTATTAAATTTGCTCGAAATACTGTGAGAAACCACAAAAAAAAAAAAAAAAAAAGCTGGGCAGATGTTCAGCTGTACCAGTTTCAGGGAGGGAGAGACACGTGGTAGTGGCACCTGTTGGGGGGGACCACTGGATCCAGTTTGCTTCCAGTGTGTGTTTTGGGGTGAGGATGCTGTTTTGGGATTCTTTTCTTTCCAAAGATACTTTTGGACAAGGCTTGAAGCCTGGAAATACCCAATCACACACAGAATTGCTTTTTTTCCCTGATTCTTCTGACCAAAAGAAATCCCTGAAGGATGGGGGGAGCTGGCCCCCAGTATTTGGGGTGCCTGACTTCCCTGTGCATCAGGCGCCGGAGCGTGGGGACTATCTGTCCCCAAACGACCAAGCCTTTCACCCCTCCCCAAAAAAACCCTCTGGGGCACACCCTCTGCAGATTTGGGAGGCAGCCAGCCCCAAGCCTGTTATTACTTTTCCCTGTGGAGCTGGCCTCTCTTCCTCCCCCCTCTTTTTCTTTTTTTTCCTTCTTTCCCTTCAAATCCAAGCCAGGAAAAGCCTCTGATGTCAGTGCTGGGGCTGCAAGCTCCTCGTGGCTGCAGGGGGAAGGCAGTGGAGGGGATATCCCAGATCATAAAACCAGGATCTCACTGTGAGCAGGGCCACCAGTGGCTGCCTGTGAGTTGTCCCCTGTTGGGGACAGGGTGGGAAGGATGGGTGGGGGACTGTGTTCAGCTGGGGGGTTCCTTTTCCCCTCAGTGTGGAAGGTTTAGTGCCTTTTTGTGGGTTTTATGATCTTCTGATGGCTCAATCTCTTCTGGCACAAGAGGGAATTAGGTTAAAAAGCTGCCCATGGAGACCTCAGATTCCAGTTACTTGGGGGCTGCATGTGAAGGGAAAAGCTGAAATTCCAGCTAAAGGACTGTTGAAGGGGTGCTTGAAGCATCATGTTTCCTCCAGGGCATTGCCCCATGAGCTCTGGACAGGAGAGGCAGTTCTGACACTGGTGGCATCACAAGAATCCTGATGTGGGCACAGGGTCCAGTGTCCAGGGGCTGTGAATCTGGGTGAGAGGGAAAAACAACTCCCAAAGGACCTTTGTAGACACTTTCCTCACTGTGCCTCAGCCTCTCTTCAAAGACAAAAGGTGCAAATACAAGATAAGAAAGGGTTGATCACGTTACCAGTGCCTCCTGTGCATTCCCAACTTCCACAGTGCTGGGAAGGCTGTGCTCTTTATCTGGCTGGCTCACTGCCTCAGCTTCCCCATTCCTCCCTCTTTCTGGTGTCCTGAGTGCCTCCTGCTTGCAAATGTCCACGCCAACATCATGCTGGCATCTTTCCCTGTTCTCTAAATGCTACCGAACTCCTTAAGTCCAACTGGAGCTGTAAAGTCAAGGACTGTGTAATTCTATGTTAGCCAGTATTTACTGCACACCAAAAAGGATGTGGGGAAAAATGCATGACCTGGTTTGTCTTGCAGGTGTGTTTTCATGGGCTGCCAAGAGCTCCCCCCTTCACTCTCCCTCCTGCACCTGTGCATTTTTAATCCTCCTTGTCGCATTTTGCTCAGAAAACATCACACACAGCAAGAGAAACAACTTAAATAATAACCCCTTGGAGGAAAAACCCCACAGTGCCTCCCTGGCAGATGGTGCTGGGCACTGCTTTGCTCCTGGCAGCAGGTACCCCACAGCCACCAGGGTACCCAGCTTTTCCAGGACATGCCATCTCTGTCCAGCTCTGCACCTGGAGCAGCACTGGTGGCTGCTCACACCTCTCCCTGCAGATGCTGGCTCCTGCTGGGGTTTTGTTTCCGTTGCTCTCCTCCCAGACCTTTGCAGTTTCCTTCCGTGCGGATACAACTGGAGGAAATCTCAGCTCGCTGGCTGTGTCCCAGCTGCAGTCACAGGCTGGGGACAGCACTGTGACTCTCTGTGTCCTGGGACCTGTCCTTCCTGGCAGTGATGGCGATGCTGGCAGTGGTGATGCTGCTCGTGCTGGTGGAACCCAGTGGTGACACTGGTGGCAGTGGTGATGCTGCTGCTGGTGGCAGTGGTGGTGTTGGTGGCAGTGGTGACATGGTGGTGGTGACAGTGGTGCTGCCATGCTGGTGGCAGTGATGGCAGTGGTGCTTCTCCTACTGAGAGCAGTGGTAGAGACACTGGTGGCAGTAGTGGTGCTCATGGCAGTGGTGGCTGTGGTGGCAGTGTGACAGTGGTGGTGCTGATTCTGGTTGCAGTGATGGTGGTGGCAGTGGTGACACTGGTGGCAGTGGTGATACTGGTGGTGCTGCTCTTGCTGCCCACAGTGGTGACAGTGGTGGTACTGCTGGTACAGATCTCATGAGCAGCTCAGCCTCACAGATCTGCTCTCCATGATCACTCATGTCAGTGGCAATGGATGTGTGCAGAAACTTCTGCATGGTGATAACTGGAAACACTCAGAAACTTGGGCTCAGTTTTTGGGGTAATGAAAGTGCTTGTTGGGAGCAGGGAGGGCAGGACTTCATCAGCCTTAAGGGGAAAGGGCTGGTTGGTGTCTTGCTACGTGAGCTGAAAGCAGGAGAGAGGTCGAGCAAGTGTGTGACACAGCTGGTGTTGTGTTGGGTTTCTCTGAAGGTGAACTTTGACCAGGAGATGTGCTCACTCTGAGATCGCTATATTTATATACGGGTGAGATGCACATTGTGGGTGAGTAAGAGCCTTTGTTCCAAGTCCTGCTCCTAAAGCCCGTGTGGAGCGACACTTTGGCTCTGCAAAGCTTCCTTTTCCTTTGCTTGGGGATGTGTTGTGTTTAGGAAAATCTGACTGCACCATCTGTGTCCCACTAGCTGGGTACCAGCAACACCCATCAGCTCCAGCATCTGCTCTCCGCTCCAGCCAAGCTCTTCCATTCACTGGGTGAAGGAGATCTGACCTTTATTTTCCATCAGGTTGCCATGAGGAAGATCAGCCTCATCCCTCTGTTGCAGGCTCAGTCCCTGGACATCTGGGATGAGGCCAAGACATTTGTAAAGGTCTTGCCACACTGCAAAGTAGTATTTCAGAGAGCCCTGTGATCCCTTCAGCTTTGGGGGTGTAAGACAAGGGGATGATGGATCAGTGGTCCTCATCCCCCAGAGCAGTATCCTTCACTGCTCCCTTGCCACACTGGTGTGTGTTCATACTGAATCCTCAGTGGGCTCTTGGCTGCAAAATTGTTGTGTAAGAAGCAGAAATTTCCACAGTCATGGTGAAAAGAAAATCACAGAACCATTTAAGTTTGGAAGGATCTCTGAGTTAACCTAGCACTGGCAGGTCCACCACTAAACCATGTGCCACATCCATACCTCTTCTGAACACTTCCAGAGATACTGATTTCACAACTTCCCTGGGCAGCCTGCTCCAATGTCTCAGCACCGTTTTAGTGAAGAAATTTTTCCTTATACCCAATCTAAACCTCCCCTAGTACAACTTGAGGCTGTTTTATCTTGTCCTGTAGCTTTGTTTACGTGGAAGAAGAGACTAACCCCCACCTGGCTACAACCTCCTTTCATCAGGCTTCCCCAAGACGGGTTTGAGCCTGACAGGCCAGCCCTGCATTGCTGAGCATCCTCATCCAGGGCTTGTTCACTGTGTCCTCACATGCTTCCTCTAGATCCCCTGAAGCGCTCAAATCAGAAGGATTTATATTCCACTTGGCAGGTTATTAATATTAGCTGAAATTCCCTTTTCCACATTGTTCTGCCATGCTTAATATGGAGATCAGCATCTCAGCCTGAAACGCCAGGGATGATTTGTGATTGAATATCCATTAGGGATTTATGGGGCTGAATTGCTGGGACTTGCGATTGCCAAAATACTTGAAACGCTTCCACTGGAGAGGAGACCTTGTGGGAAAGGAGCACTCGCTGTTCTCGTGGGCAGGCAGTTCCCACTGAGCCTCTGTTCCTGGCAGTGAGCACACCCAAGCCAATAAAAGATTGTCCAGGATCCGGAGTGCCCATGGAGCATGGGCTGGGATGCTGGCAGCAGCTCCCAGTCCCACGGGGTTGCTCAGCGGGTGGGATTTAATCCAGGACACGGGTAAACATGGGCACAGTTGGTATTAATGTCCCTGGCAGCTGGTTAAAATGAGATATGAGGTTGTCTGGAGTGAGAAAAGTTATTTTTTTGATTCTTTCCCTTGTGCACCTCTGGTGCTGTGCATCAGATCAGATTGATCATTGTGATCAGATCGAATCATTAGGACAGATGGCATTAAACACACTGGAAGCCTGAAGAGCAAAGGCATGAAAAGTAGAAGCAAAAGATTCTCAAGTCCTTTGTTTCAGAGAAACTGGGCTTTCAAGGTGATGGTTTGGGGTAATTTCTACTTTGCATCAGCTCTTCCCTTTGAGCAGGCAACTGTGGTTGCCCATCTGTTCCACCTCCCATCTCTTTGGAGAGTTTTAAGCCCTTTTTTCCTTAAAATGAGAAAGATGAACCTTGCTGAGAGGATTGCCAGCAGGCTGGCTCTTTTTATGGCTGTGCTGGCCAGCAGATTGGCAGCTGGACACGTAGGAGCTACATGGCCAAAACCAGCCCAAAATGATCTTCCAGAAATACCAAATTGGTTCTTACCCAGCCGTGGTGATACCATCTTGGGGAGAAAGCAAACCCCACAAAGTGATGGGTGGGATCATCACTGAAAAAGCATGGTGAGCACTGTGGGGAGAGCAGGTTCTCAGCCCATCTTGCAGGATCATTGCAAGCTTTGAGCACAAATTCTAGCTGCTGTGGTCCAGGTGGGGAGGGTCAGCTACCTTGGGGGGCTCAGCATCATCTGTGGGCTGAGCTGCTCTGAATCCCACCTAAAATCACCCCCATGAATGATGGGGGAAAGTCTTCCCCTCTGAATGTCCCACTCATCCCCTGCAGCCCAGGCAGGGTTTGAATTTCATAGAACATCCTTGGAGGACTCTGAGATAACATTATCCACTTTTTTAGGGGCAAAAATATTAGTGAGATGTGATGGGACATGGTTGTTGGGAAGAGTCCATGATTTTAGCAGCCAAATTGGGTATATTCAGCAGAACAGCTCTGTGCTTCCCCTGACATCTCACCTGGCTTTTTTCCTCTTGCCATTTAACTTTTTCATTCTTGGGTACCACTGGAGAAGCAGGAGCTGTTAAACATGTTGTAAATGATGCTCAGGCCTGAACAAACCCATTGTCAGCACCCCAGGTGCTGTGGTGAGCTGGTCAGGGCTCAGCTTATCGCTCTACTCCCACCTTATCTCATTGCATAAGGGTGAAACAATCCAGAGGGGAAAGTTTCTGGCTGCTGTGAGGAGAGGCAAGGGGGTGCCTGCTGGCCTGGCTCGGGTTACTTATGTGCTTATGGTCTATTTTGAGGCTTTGGCCACTCGGCATTAAGCAGCCGCTGACCCGGGGGAAGGACCAGCTTCAAAACAAGAGTCCAGTGGGGAACAACCTGGGGAGGCTCTGGCTGGGTTTCCCTCAGCTCTGAGTGGGGCTTGCAGAGCCCTTGCCTCACTGCTGGGCCCATCATCTCATGGATTTGTGTATTTCCACAGTGGAATTGATTTTCTTTTTAATTCTTCCCCCTGCCATCCCTGCAAGCAAAGATGTCACAGGTTGAGGGGCCGGGCTCCGTTACTGGGAGAGGTGTGGGAATGTGGATGAGCAGGCAGGGAGACAGATCCATCACTAACCCTGGCAGAACCACACACATGCAACCCCCTCCTCGTTGTCCCACCCCCCAGGATAGCTCATTTGCAGGCAGCTTAATTCTGCTAAGAGCATTAGAGGTGCATTGGTGGACATGAGCCCAGCTCCAGGAGCATGTGGCCGATTAGCAGCAGCAGCTGGTTTCAGGCGCCCCGTGCATTCGGAGTGGAGATATTCAACGTGCTTTTTGGGGACACAAAGGTGAGGTCTGGGGGGTCTGGATAGGTGTTGGGGGTTCAGCTGACATGGATTGGGGATGTAAGTCCACCAGCAGGTGCAGATGTTGGATGGCGTATGGGAGCAATAAACCACGTGCTTTTCCGTTCTACGGTGAAATGTGAGTTACCCCCTCCAGCTTTCCACTGCCATTTCTGCTCTCCAGATGATATTCCAGCTTTAGCTTTAAACACCACCTCGCTTTCTAATGTCTGGTCTCCTGTGAAGATGAGGATGGTCAGAGATGCTCGTACAGGATGTAGAAAGTGACGGTGCCTTCAGGGGCACCCACAGCAGGCAGGAGGAGCGCGCTCTCACCGCCGCCTTTCCCTTTCTCTCCCCTGCAGCCTCGCTCTCCGCTGGGATTTATGGAGGTGCTGAGCAGCAGCTGTGAGCCCCGCAGCCCCCGGCAGCCCAGCCACTGAAGCAGCCCCCGGCCGCCTCTCCTCGTCCCGCCCAGCACCCCGACCCTCCGACTCAACCATTCAAGGCTCCCGTGCATGGATCGCCCCAGCGAGGCGCCGCTGCCGGCCGCCGCCGCCCCGTAGGCTCCCGGCCCCCCGTGCCGCCCCCAAGTACTCCACATACCCCGATGGGGTAACGTGAGGGGGCCCCCTCCCGCTGCCACCCCCCACATGCAGAGGCCTTTCTAGAGCGCCCGGGAGCGCGCGGCACCGGAGCCGCCGCACGCACGCAGAGGACGCCAACACTACAGCAAAGGGATTTTTTTTTTTAATTATTATTATTATTATTATCATTAATATTATTTTTTTCCCCCTCCGTCTGGCTTTTTTTCCCCCTGGGCGGCTTGTGGTGTGTCAAGGAAGCCGGCGCGCTCACAGGAGTTGGGATTATTTGCACAACGTCTGTATATTGAGTTCTCTGTTTTATTTTTATTTTTGAAGCGCAGAGGGGTTATTGGGTTTTTGTTTGGTTTTTTTTGGTTATTTTTTGGGTTTTTTTTTTTTTGCCCCTCCACACCACACTTTTCTTGGGTTTTTCCCCTGCCACTGTCAGCATCACCTCACCTTCCCACTGTTCTCACCATGGCCCGGATGAACCGCCCTGCGCCCGTGGAGGTCTGCTACAAAAACATGAGGTTCCTCATCACCCACAACCCCACCAATGCCACGCTCAGCACCTTCCTGGAGGTAAGGAGGGGAGATTGGAAGGTGGGGACCAGGATCCAGTTGCATATTTTGAGGCTGAAAGCTGATGTTGATGAGAGGGGAGCACATACTCTTTGGTATCACAGCCCCTGGTGGCATCCTGGAACAGTGGGTCCAGTCATTGCCAGCTTTTTGGGATTGGATGTTTTTCAGGATCCCTAGTGTGATGTTTGGGCACAGCAGAGATGGAGCAGAGTCTCCCCATTCTCATTGCATCCCCTGCCAGATCCACTAGCATGTCATGTCACAGGGTTTTGGAGCAATGCACATGGGTGCACACAACCTGTCCTGTTCTTCCCAGCACCTCAAAAATGGCTTTTCATCCCAGATACCCCAGCATATTTCCAGTGCTCAGAGTATGTTGGGCAGTGCTGGAGAGCACTGCTAGCATCTGTGTGAGTGCCACTGCCTCAGGGTGACAGGAAAGTGTCTTTGATTTGGGGACAGCCACCCCATACTGTGCATGTTGTGCACAAGGCGATGAGGACCACACCAGTGGGAAGGGAGAATAATTCCCCTTTCCTCTAGTCTCATAGACTTTTGGCCAGGCTGCTGAGCATGTGGGGCTCACCACGGTCTGGTGAGCACACTTGGGGAACAAAGGGGGTGGATCAGTGGCAGGGATGATCTCATGGTCCCGGCGAGGCGGGCGCGTAATCCAGGGGCGATCCTCGCGCCGGGCACCGAGCCATGCTGGAGGCAGCCCAAGCCCCACGCCTCAGCCTGCAGCGTGTTGGAGTGATGATGGGATGTGGCAGTGAGGTGGAGAAGGAGCCCCTGAGCCATCTGTGAGATGCTGAGCTTGGCTGGTGGGTCATGCTATGACTCCCCCCCCACCCCCACTCCCAGCTGCCTCCGTGCATTTCTGCATTGGGAGTGTGACCTCACCAGGTACAAATAATTCCTCTTTCAGAGGACTTGCACCCATGTCAGGGATGTTTCTTTGCCTGGGTGTAAAATCCCTTCTGATGTGGCTGTCAGGGCTTAAAAATAAATGGCCCCATTGGCACTCGTGACTCTGAGAAGTCATGAAGATGCTGGTTAGAAATCCTCCAAGGCCACGTGGCTTTGGTGTCGTGCCATTTCGTGTTTCCTTGTGCCTGCCAGGCTGAATGGGCCACAGGTCAAGGGTTCAGAGAAGGGGCACAGCACTGTTTTAGAGTCCATACTGCTCCGTATGGTCACAGCAGGGCTCGGATGTGTTGGGGTTAACTGGGGTGCATCTGAGAGGATCTGTTCAGACCCCTCCTTCTCCTTCCCTCCCCAGGACCTGAAGAAATACGGTGCCACCACGGTCGTGCGAGTGTGTGAAGTGACCTATGACAAGACCCCCCTGGAGAAGGACGGCATCACTGTCATGGTAGGTGGGCAGCAGGATGGGCACTGGCGGGGCTGCCCCAACACCCCCCTTAGATATCTCATCCCTCGGGGCTGTTAAACACCCTGGTAGCCCAACCCATCATCAAACTGAGGCAGGAGCAGAGTTGAGAGCCCAGCTGAGCCGAGCTGAGGCTGGTGCTTTAAAAAGAGAGGTGCTGCCCACGCAGCCGAAACTGTGACTCACCCGGCTGAGTCGGCAGCTGCCTTTGCTCCTGCTGCTCGGGCTCTGCAGCGCGGCTCAGAGCGCTGATCCCACCTGCACCATGCGCCTGGTTCACATTACCCCCGCCTTATCTTACCCTGGGGGGTGGTGGGAGGGTTTTTGCTCTTCCAGCAGCTGGCTGGTGCAGCTGGGGGGGATGAAAGGGAGCAGGCAGCAAGCTGGGAAAGGCAGAGCAGGCAGCTGCCTGGGCTGTATCTTGGCTGATAAGTAATTGGAGATGATGTCAGGCGTGATAGCCCTGCCAGGGAGTTCAGCTCCAGCTGGGAAGTGAGGCTCTGCTCATTGTTTAGGGAAGGGTTTGGAAGTGCCTTGTGTCTCCTGGGGTGGTCCTCTGTGGGTAGGACCTCTTTACATAGCTCTGTCTGTATAATGCATATGCTAGAAAGAGTGGAGGCTCTTTCTCAGATCCTTAGGGATATAGGTGGATAATCCCGTGGCTCTCTAGATACAGATCCTCCAGATCTGTAGATATAGACATCTCCAGATGTCTCTAGATATAGATGCAATCTGTGTCTCTACAGGATATATCTTGGAAAGATCACTGTATCCTGCATATATGGAAACCATATGTTGAGGATCTTAATCTGCTCACACACCAAATTCTGGCTTTTACCCCATTTCTAACTGGGGCCTCCAGTCTGAGTTGCTGTATCTAGGATATGCATACCTCTTCACATCTCTTGTATCTCTCTTATGAGGAGAGATACATATCTAGGATATGTTTGGTATAGAAGGTTAGAGAAACTATACAAGACACTGTACGGAAACTAAATAGCTTCTATATCAAAGTTTCTATAACTATATAGAAGCTATATGAGGTAAATCAAGAGATGTCTATGACCTGGTTTTCTATAGATAGATGTATCTCTGCAGATACAGAAATATCTCTATAATTATATCAAATCTCTATATATTTTTAGAGATATATATATCATGGTATATATTTATATTTGGTATTCACAGTTTGGTATATTTTTTATCTGTATCCTGATATATATATATATATATGTGACATACACATATATCTTGATGCACAAGTCTGATGAGGAGCAGCTGAGGGTGTTTAGCCTGGAGAAAATAAGACTTTGGGAATATCTTATCTGCTCTACAACTCCCTGTAAGGAGGTTGTAGTCAGGTGGGGGTTGGTCTCTTATCACAGCTAACAAGCAACAGGCCGGGAGGGAGTGACCTCCAGTTGCTCTAAGGGAAGTTTAGATTGGATATTAGGAAAAATTTCTTCACTGAAAGGGTTGTCAAGCATTGAAACACCCTGCCCAGGGAAGTGGTAGAGTTACCATCCCTGGAGGGGTTTAAAAGACCTGTAGATGTGGTGGCTTTGGCCATGGGCTAACAGTTGGACTTGATGATCTTAGAGGACTTTTCCAAACTAAGCAAGTCTATGCTTCTGTATACAGAACATATATAGGTCTGTATATGGAGAAGGCTCTGGGGAGACCTTAAAGCCTCTTCCAGTCCCTAAAGGGGTTGCAGGAGTGCTGGACTATTTACACAGGCATGTAGTGATAGAACAAATGTCTTTAAAGACATTTAAATAATGTATTTAAAGTGGCAGAGGGCAGATTTAGATGAGATGTAAAGAAGAAGGTTTTTATAATGAGAGTGGTGAGACACTGACACAGTTGAGAAGTTGTGGCTGCCCCATCTCTAGAAGTGTTCATGGCCAGGTTGCAGCAGCAGGGATAGTGAAAGGTGTCCCTGCCATGGCAGAGGGGTGAACTAGATGATATTTGAAGGTGCTTTCCACCCCAAGCCATTCCATCATTCTTCAGGATGATTTTGTGGTGTGCTTTGTCATCCCTGTTTTGAGCACTCATGGCTGCAGGGAGGACATGGCCTTGCAGGAGGACATGGCCTTGCAGGACAGGCACAGGGCAGCCAGGGGAGCTGGCTCAAGCACTACAAATACCCTGAAGCCCAACGTGCTCCTTTGCTATCAAATCCCAACAGAAATCACACCACCTGTTCAAACACTGAAGTGAAGCAGCTTATTTTGCCATCTCACACCAAGGATGACTCCAGCACAGCAGCTTAGTGACTCACTCTTCAAAATCTAGGATTAGGGCTTGGTGCCCCCCACCCTTCAGGGCTCACCCAGCCACGTTCCTCTGCAAGTGATGCTGCCCCTTCCTGCCTCTCTCTTGCAGTGCTTCATAGCCAGTGGCCACACTCCTCTTAACAAATCTGTTTTGGGAAAGAAATCCCCATTTTGGGACACTTAACCTCATAACTGAGCCCAGGGCTGAGGAGTATCAAGTGCAGAACCCATTTTACCAACCTCCTCACCATGCTCCAAATTTCAACCCCTGCAACTTGAGGATGAAGCTCAGAAGATGGGATTTTTTTTTTCTTTTTCCCTTAATAGCCTCTCCTAAAGGATGATATTTAAATGGCCCCATTTGGAGTGGTGTCCCTCCCTTTGACCTCTCTCTCTGGAGCTGTGTGTGGGGGTCCTCAGACCAATCTTTTGGTCTCCCCCTCCATGTGTTGCAGGAAGCTGAATTTCAGCACCGCATCAGGCTCTGAGATTTCGACCATCTTCAAGCCACCTTTGCACAAATCCCCTACAATGTGCTCTCAAGTGCTGGAATTAGGAGTTGGCAAGGAGGAGGAGGGGAACTGCATCACCCCAAAGCTCAGTGAGGTCATCTGGATGGGCATGGAGCATGGGGTGGCCATCCTGGTCTGCAGAGGCAGGAGGTCATGGGGACCATGCTGCAGATCCTACAGGTGCTCCTGAAGGCTGAACATGTCCACAGGTGGAAAGACTCCAGACCTAGATTTTTGTGGCTTCAAACCCTAAGCCAAAGCAGATAGGGAATTCCTGTATGCCAGATGATACCACAAAACCACCTGTATTCCCACAGAGCTATGCTGTGAGCCCAGTTCTGGCACTGTTCAGCCTCCCTGCAGCTGAGGCCTCAAACACCATCACCCTGAGTCAAAAACAACCCCTGAAAGGTTTCCCCTGAGACTTGACAGCATTTCTCTCTTGCAGGATTGGCCATTTGATGATGGAGCACCTCCTCCCAGCAAGATTGTGGAAGATTGGCTCAACTTGTTGAAGACCAAGTTCTGCGAGGACCCTGGTTGCTGCGTGGCTGTGCACTGCGTGGCCGGCCTGGGGCGGTGAGTCTGAGCCCAGCACCCCAGCTGCCTCTCATGAGTGCAGGAGAGGAAAAGCCATGGCAGCTCTCCTTCTTCCATTCCCCAGCCCCGCTTTGAGCAGGGTTTTGTCCCAGCTGCCACCTCCCCACGAAGGCAGGGGAGGGACAACCATGCCAGTGCTCCTCCTTCCTTTTCCCAGTCCGTCTTTGAGAAGGGTTTTGTGAAACCTTAGTGGGGAATAGATGTTGATGGAGGGGATCTGCTACCTGAGCTTCTCCTTGAACTTTAAATGATGGGTAACAGCCTCTGGGCTGTGTGAGTGGGGAGTGACAGCCACTGCTTTTGCCTTTCAGCGCTCCCGTCCTTGTCGCGCTGGCCTTGATCGAGAGTGGGATGAAGTATGAAGATGCCATCCAGTTCATCCGACAGTGAGTGGAGCAGTGTTGTGGTGCTGGGGCAGAAAGTCCCTCTCTGAGGGAATGGAGAGATCTGGCATATCCAAGGGTTTGTTTTTTTTGGTGGCACTGGGATTGCTTTTCTCTCCTTTGGCATGGAGCACCCTGTGCCTTTGCAGGAGGCTGGGGCAGCAGCTGGCAGCATCCCTGAGGGGCTTTTGGCAGTCACCCCTCCTCTGCCCCACGTTTCCTCCCCAGCTCTCCATGTCCTGGGATTCAAAGGGTGGGATGAGTGAGGAAAGCTGCTGGGGTCAGTGCCTGTCTCCATCCCTGGAGGGTGCACCTGGCTTTAGTCTCCAAAATCCCTTCCTGCTCCAGGCAGGGGGTTCAGCACCCCAAGAGGGGTGGTTTGGGGAGGGGGGATCTCGTGCCTCACCTCTGACTGTTCTGGTATTTCTGTGTCCCCACAGGAAGCGCAGAGGAGCCATCAACAGCAAGCAGCTGACGTACTTGGAAAAATACCGACCAAAGCAGAGACTCCGATTTAAGGACCCTCATAACCACAAGAACAAATGCTGCATCATGTAACCTCAATGACCTCTTGCCAAAACCCGTGCACAGACCCCAGGCACTCGCACACATCCCCCCCTCACCTCCTCACCCAGCCCTGCACTCCCTCTGCCGGGCTGGGCTGGGACACGGAGCATCTCCGGTGTGTTCAGCACTCACAGCACACTCGTCTTGCTGGATCCCCAAAAAAGGCTGCTGTCTCCAGCTGCAGCCCCCAGGAGGGAAGGCAGCACTGCCCTTTGACTCTTGGTGTTAGCAGGCAATGAGCTCCTGTGACCGTTCTTCATCACCATCCTCCTCCCTCCTTTCCCCCACCCCGTTACATTGAGAGGGGTGGGCAAAGGGTACTTGGTTTGGGGTGATGCAGGCAGGGCTGTGCCAGCTCAGAAGAGATGGGGTGCAGAAGAGCACCCCCAGAAAAACCTTTCCCCACCTCTTCCCCATTAATAAGGGCTGCAGCAGCAGGGACAAAGGTGGGGATGGCACAGTGGCCTCGGGAAGGAAGGTGGTGATAGCAGGGAGAAGTGACAGGGGCCCTTAGCTCAGTGACCCTTGTGACCAGGGGAAGGGCTGAGCTAAGGCCCTCAGCACCATTCCCTCTCTCCTGGCCCCTCTGTCAGCTCACCACCTCTCTGTTGCCTCAATGTCAGCCAGGATGCTGCAGATGGGGCTCACTGGGGACGTGCTCCAGTGAAGGCAGAGCTGCTGGGAACCTCGGGGACCAGAGCAGGACTTGGAGGCACTCAGCTTTGCTGGGATGCTGCATCAGCACTGGGTCCCCCAAAGTGTGGGGTGCTCTTATTTATAGCTTCCAAATTCAGTGCCCAGAGTGGTGGGTTCTCTGCTGTTGTGTGCCCATCCCTGATCTGTGGCACAAACCCCAGTTCTGGCTGCAGTGCCCTGGGGACACATGGTGCCTCTCAAGGCATATCCATGTCCACCACCACTGCATTTGCTGGTTGAGGGGCTGGGCTACAGCTTTCCTAGGGGATTTTGGGTGTTCCTGGCAAGAGCACATCACCAAATTTTGCACCTGCCTTTTCCATATCTGTCCTGAGGCGCCTGGCACCCCCAGCACACACCCAGCTGGGGTGGGCTCAGAGCTGCCCCTGAGCTGGGACATTAAACATCTCTCAACTTTCTGCCTTTGAACACTTGCAGCAGCTGGAGCAGTGGGCACATAGGGGGTGTGGGGATGGTTTTTTTTCTTTTAATGAGGATAAAAAGAAATTTGCTAATTAAAGGAGAAAAAAAAACTTAATACCCTGTTTGTCTTCCACACATCCTCTGGCCTTTCTTTCTCCCATCACTACCCAGTAGAGCCTGGGAGGTCACCCATGGTCCCCCAGAGTGATCCCCAGCAGTGTCACAGCTGGCTGCCAGCCCTATCACCAGGACATAGGTGGGGCCCAGGGGATACTCCAGGTGTTCTTTGGGCATTCTGCTGCTCACCCTTCAGCTGCAGAGCATCACAGTTGTTGGAACAAGGAGGGCTGGTCATCCACCCCTTGGGGTTTTAGGCTGACCAGCTTGAGATGTCCTCAGTGTCCTGTGTTGGGTCTCTCCCAAGGTTTGTGTGCTTTCCAAAACAGAGAGCCAGAGACATTGGCTTCAGGGCATTCATCCCTTGGCACAGGTGGTGAAGAAAGCTGGTTAGACACCTTCAGTACCTGCAGAAGGTTGGGGACTGCTTTGTACCACCATGTATGGGCAGCATGGGTGTTTGGAGCTGTTTCCAGCCAACCCCACTGCAGGCTGGGGAAAGTCATCCTGTGGGATAAGCTGTGGTGCTCAGTGAGGTGGGGACCCTCCACATGTGGCTCTGGAGTTGTCATCCCACACACCTTGGGTCTGCCCAGCATTGTGGCACAGCCCTCAGGCCCTTGTGTTTCTCCTGCTCTATCCCAGGCTGTTCCCTGGTTCCCATAACTTGTGGAGAAGGCAGCAATGCTCAAAGGGTCTGTGTTGATTTGGAATAGTGTGGATTGGGCTGATTAAAAGGCCTGACCATATTTTAGAGCATCCTGCTGGGTGGGTCACCATCCCATTCCTGCTTGGGTTTGTCCTCCTGCTGCTAAAATAGGTGCTGCTTCATCCCCAGGGACATAGGAGGTGGCTTGGAATTGTGGTGGTGACTGCCCCAATCCCTGCTAGCCAGGAAACCTCCTGATCCCATGCCCTTCCTTGTGGGAGCTGTTGCTTTTTGGGCTTGGAGACGTTTCTGTCTTGGCAAGATGAATTTTCCTCACCCATGCTCATGGCAGCATCACCTGGAATATTGCCCAGGGCAAGAGCTCCTGGGATTCAGCCACTATGCCTTTGAGTTGGAGTCAGGCTGGGGACAGAGGAATTTGAATTCAGCCTCCTTTGGCCACTCTTGAGCGAGACTTTCACTCAGCTTGGGGGGAAATATGAGGGGGACAAGCTTTGCTTTATGTAGCATCAACCCAATCACCTTAAAATTAGGGAGCTTGTGGTATAAAAGCAGTCTTTGATCTGACCACGGGGCCAAATCCTGAGGGCATCTGGCTGGCAGAGTGGCATCTTGATCCTCCTCAGTTTATGAGTCACTAAAAAAAAAAAAAAGGAAAAAGCAAACCAAATCATGCTAATTTAATTGTCCTAGATATTTTTCTTTTTTTTTAATAGATACCTCCCCCTTAACCCTAAAATGTGCTGCTTCCATGGAAAGGACGCTTTGGCAGCCCAAAAGTTGCTGTTTTGCATGGAGGGCTGAATTGAAAAGTTTCTCTGGGTTGGACTGCCAAATATTTGGGGGTTTTTTTTATATGGACTTAGGCTCCCTCCTCTGGGGTACCAGTTCCTCGATGTTTCAGCCTAGAGGTTACAGAAACAATAGGCTGGGGAAATTGAGGGGTCTTCCAAGGGATATTTGGTTTAGAAATCTCAAATAAGATCTCAAAAGTCTTGAGACAGGCAAGAGGGAAGGTCGAAGCTCAGTAGACAAGATCAGAGTGAGGCCTAAGCAGCCAAGGGTTCATGGTTTGGGCTGGTCTTGGGTTCTCTCCTTGTACACTAATCCTCATTTCACTTCAAATGCCAAGATGCTGAAAGGAGAGCCTTAAAATTCTGATCCATTTGCCAATGCTTCACTGCTCCAGTTGTTTCCATTGAGTCCTGGCAGATGTCACAGGGGGCAGACACCCCCATGGCTTTGGCTGCAAACCAGGCACCTCATTCTGCCCTTCTCTCCAGAAGCAAAGGCTCAAACTGGGTTTTATAATTTCTCTCCCCTATCCACCCCCTCACCCTCCATGGAAAGCCACCACAATTTGCAGGGATAAGGCTCCAAATTGGTGCAAGAACTTTGGAGACCCAAGGGATGGCAAAGCAGAGGTGCCCCAACCATGAAACCGAGAGCCTGGAACCTTTATCCAGGAGCCAGTCATGGCTGAGCCTCGTGTGAGGGAATAAATCTGTAGCTGTGTCCTCTCACCAGTAGCACATGGCACACACATGCCCTCAAATATCCCCTCTGTTGTTTGTTTTCCAGTCAGATGGAGCACATGGAGGTGGTGGGTTGGTGTGAAGGCAGGAAATGTGGCCGTCACAAAAGTCCAGCTCTTCATTTAAGAAAGTTCTGGTGACACGCATTTAAAGACTTTGCATTTGTAAATTCATGTGATGAGCCTTGCTGTAAGGCTGACTGTGGTGCTTGGGCTGGGAGCTTCAGAGGTTTATGAGGAACAGATTTCCCGTGAAAGCAGAGTCTGGCTCTACCCACAATAGAAGGAGTCGTTTCCTTTTTTATTTTTTTCACTGGGTTTGTTTGGTTTTTATTAGTCCCAGTGGGAAAGCGCACAGGGAGATTCGTGACTTCCATGCAGTTTCCAAGGTCTTGGATCTTCTTTGCTGCCAGCACGCTGGGTAGGTGCAGCTGGGTGGGTGGGTTTGGATGGGATTCTGGCTGGGGGGGAGACAAATGGGGCTGATTTCTTGGCACGGGGGGGATCCTGGGCCGGGCTCTTGCAGACATTCCCGGGGAGGGGGCGTTCCCTTCAGACCATGATCTCCCAATGAACTCGCCACTTCCCTGCTGTTCCTTTCTGTGCAACAAAGAACTGCATATTTTCCTTTTTAACCCCCTGGGTGACCATAGTAGTGTGTAGATTAAGCCCAGATTACTTTTTTTCTGTTGTTTTTTTTTTGTTTTGTTTTGTTTTTCTTTTTAGTTTGGTTGTTTTGTTTTTTTTTTTTTTGTTTTGTTTTTGGTCTGAGCCATAGCTAAATTATTGTACCCAATGCTTTTTGTATCAGATGGCATCACTTTGAATATGCAGATGAGGTATAGGATCTTGACACTTTATAATCTTTTTAAAAAGAAACTTGTCTGTTTACTTAATGTCTTGTGTAAAAAGGAAAAAAAAAAATGTATGCCTTTGGTAATCACTTTTTTTTGGGGGGGTTTTTTGAGTTTTATGAAATTACAGTGGTTACACTCCAGCAGCGAAATAAAAAGCGTTCACTGTTTTGTACATCCCTGTGTGCCTGGTGCTGCTAATGGGAATTATCAGGATGTGGGAGGTGAAGGCAGAGCTCAACTCTGGCCAAGGGTGGAAGTGTTTGGGGGAGTTTGTTCTGGAGAAGAGAGGGCTTCAGAAAAACCTTACACTACCTTCCAGTGCTACAAGAGAACTGGAGAGGGAATTTGTAAAGGCTTGGAGTGACAGGACAACAGGGAATGGCTTCAAACTGACAGAGGGTGGGTTTAGATTAGGTACAAAGAAGAAATTCTTGCCTGTGAGGGTGGTGAGGCCCTGGCACAGGCTGCCCAGGAAAGTTGTGGCTGCCCCATCCTTTGCAGTGTTTAAGGTCAGCTTGGATGGGGCTTGGAACAGCCTGGGATAGGGGAAGGTTTCCCTGGCCATGGTGGGGCAATTGGAACTCCATGATCCTGAAGGGCCCTTCCAACCAAAACCATTCAGTGATTTTATATCCAGTAGAGTGTGGCCTAACCTTGGTTGGACACCCTGGAATACACCAGAGGAGACACTACACACACCCCACCTGATCTGCTCATGAAATCAGCTGGGTTTTTAACTCTGCTCCCCATGACCAAGGGAGACAAAGACCAGAGTCTCCATGGAGGCTGAGGAGCTGGAGCTTGCAAAAACAGGCTGGTAAAGCAGGGAAAGCTGACACCAAATTGTGTGACTCCCATGTAATTACACAGGGTTGCATGGAAGAGTGGGGAGGGAACTCCCCTTGAGCTGCTGTAGCTCAGGAAGGCTTTCCAGCCAGATGCCAGCTGGGAAGAAGAGGTGAAGCAGGGTGGTGTGGCCAGAGCTGCCCTTGGATTCCCCCAGTACTTCCCATGTGCTCAGCACGGCTGATCCTTATCTCCTGCAGGCTTTGAACACAGCTGCAAGGGGCACTGCCTCCTCCTTGTGCAAGAAGCAACTGGGCCTTCAATCAGGCTAATTGCTGCCTCTCCTCTCCAGCAGGAGGGCCAGGGGGACTGCTGAACACAGCGACTGTGCTGGAGAAACACCCACCCCTGCTCCTGCCTGTACATGCTACAGTCTCCTACCTGCTGCATTCCTCCTTGCTCTCTGTCACCCAAAAACCTGCACCCCTTGGCAGCCCAGGTCCCAACCCTCTGTGTGAGGCTGCTGCCTCTCCATGCACAAGTCCCTGCCCTCCTTAAGAGGAGTGGTGTGAAAGTTCGTTAAATTGGACAAGGGCTAAGTTGGCTGTTCACAGGGATAAGCCTAGAAAAGCTGTGGATGTCCAATTTCTGGAAGTGTTCAGGGCCAGGTTGGATGGGGCTTGGAGCAGCCTGGGATAGTGGAAGGTGTCCCTGCCCATGGTAGAGGCAGGGGTAGAACTGGATGGTCTGTAAGATCCCTTCCAACCTAAACCATACTGTGATTCTATTGTGTGATTCTATTGTATGATTCCAGATCTCTTCCCAGCTGGTGCCATGGTCCACAGTGCCTTAAACCATTCTCAGCAGAGGATGTTGGTACCTGCAAGGCCCATCACAGCCCCATGTTGCAGTGTATTCAGTCCTGCCAACAAGAGAGTCAGAGAGATCTCCCCCTCCTTCTCAAGGTGGGTGTCCACAGCTTGGGTTCATTCCTGACTCCCTTTCCAGTCTTCAGAGATCAAGGGACAACACCACAGATTCAGGAGGGACTGATCTCAGACTGTCATGGACACTCCTTTCAGAGCTTCACCACCACAGAGGGACCCCCAGAACTCTCAGCTCACACAAACACATCCAAACTGGAGACCCCAAAGCCTTGGGAGATGACCCATGGCTCACAGCTCTCTCTCTATGTTCCTAACCCACCTCAGCAAGCCAGGTCTCCACAGAGCAAGGAGGCAAAGGTTGCAGGTCTTCAGTAAATCTAGACCAGACACAGTCCAGCCTCATAGGACTGGATTTTAAAATGTTTTCTGAGAGCTGCCTTGGTACATTCTGAACCATGATGAAACCTTTCTTTGATTATTTTGGACTGCTGCTGGCTGCTGTAGCAAACACTGGCTCTTCCCAGGCACAGCACAGCTCTCATTACTGATCCCATCTACCTGCTTGGGATCAGCCTTTTTGCAACACTTCCACCTGAGGACCTCCTGCTGCCTGGAAGGGTCTCCCCACTTCCCTCTGTGCCCAGGGAGTCTGGAACCATCAGCTGAGCAGGGATAAAGGTCTCACCTGCCCCCAGCACCTGGCAGAGCCAGGTCTGGGCACATGGGGCTGGAAGGTGGGAGGTGCTGCCCTGCTGGCACTGCAGTATCTGGGAACTCCCATGCTCCTAGGGATGAAAATGTAGGGCAGCTCTTGGGTTGGAAAGAAAATTAAAATGTTCCCAACAAATATAGCTGAAAAGTCAAGTAGGGAATTAGGCACTGCTTGGCAAAGGTACAGGAACGTGGATCACCAGGGGTGGGTTTTGCCCTGGGAGCTTTCCTTGGGAAACACGGCAACGAGGGGAAGGAAAAACCCTTTACCCAGGCTCACACAGCAAACCCACGGTCCAGAAAGGGAATCCTGCAAATCCCTGCTCCATGCCATGACCACAGCAAGGAGCTGTGCTGCCCTGGGCAGGACCTCGGGGCAGAATCCATTTTAACCATCGGAGAGGAAGAACATTTGAGTGGCAGGAGGAGAAGAGGCTTTGCGGGGAGCTTGGAAAGGGCTGAGTCACTCGCTGTCGGCGTCAGCAACTGGGGAGAAAAGCGTGACTGCCAAACAGCCACCTGGAGCTTCGTCAGCTCATCCTAAAAAAAAAAAAAAAAAAAAAAAAAAAAAAAAAAAAAGGCAGAAACTGAACTGACGGCCTCTCCCGCATGGCGCTGGATGTGCCGCAGCAGCCGGGGAGCTCCGTGCAGAAGCGGTGGATGTGGAAAATGCCCTTCCCTGGCTGCAGGTGCTGGTTTCTGTTGCAACATCTCCCTCGGGGCCGCGGGGCAGAGGAGGCAGCGCTGCTCTCCCACAGCAGGGAGAGCCGGGGGCAGCGGGGCTCGGTCCAGCTCCGGGGGCGGGGGCAGCAGGATGAGAGGATCTGGCAGCGGGATGCGATGCGAGAGCTGCCTCCGCCCCGCAGAGATAACTGCGGCTGCCTTCAGCCAGCACTGACTCACCTAAGCCAGGGCATCTCGTCTGGATATCAGGTGGAGACGGGGAGAAGCAATGCATTTAAATGAGCTTTGATCTCTAAAGCAAACAACGCCGCCTTGTTTTGCGGCGCTCGGGCAGCCGTGGGTGACAGGCAGGGACGGCCAGGCTGGTTTTGGGGGGCCCAGCTCAAGGTACTCGGGTTTCATGGATGGGTGCTCAGCACTCAAAACAAAGGCTGTGATAAAGGGCTTATGGTGAAAACTCACCTGGAGCTGCCAAATACCATCTTGTGGTTCTGTCTGCGTTGCAAATCTGCCAGGCTGGGCGAGACAACACAGAGAGACACGACTGCAACTACCCACTGCAGCCAAGTGACACATCTGGCAAGAGAAATCTCGTCCTTCTGTCTGCAGCTCCTCACTTTGTTCCATCCAGTCTCCATTTTTGGCAATATTTCAGGGTAAAGCTGTAAGGAACAGGGCTGACCCCCATAACTGCCCTGATTTGAGCAGGAGACCTCCTTCCAGCCTGAATCATCCTGTGAAGATCCCAGAGAAGAAATGGATGTCTTATAGCTCGTAGGGTGCAAAACTGGGTCACTGAAGGAGATTCCAGAGAAATGTTCCCCTTGGGGCATGTACCTTCTCCTGATACTGCACCTGTCTCCTCCAGCTCCGTCTGTTCTGGCTAAAATGTCCATGGCTGCAGAGGGAATTATGTCCAGGCTGTCTGCTCCCCCCTCAGACAGCTCAGTATCCTCTCTGAAGTGTGGTTGTACTCAGTTTCATAGAATTCTGGGATCACAGAATGATTTGAGTTGGAAGGAGTCTCAAAGATCATCCGATTCCAACTCCCTGCCATGGGAAGAGACACCTTCAAATATCCCAGGTTGCTCCAAGCCCAGTCCAACCTGGCTTTGAACACTGCCAGGGATGGGGCATCCACAGCTTTCCAGAGGATTTCAACACCCACAACTCCTCAGATGTGGATTTCAGACTCATCTAAAGCAGTTAAAACACTTCCCTACATGCACCCATACCTCAACCTGTTTCTCTTCAGAGTGTTTCTATCATGAGATGCAGATTTACCACACCCAAAGCTCTGCAGAAAGATGTCTCTGGCTCCATCAGCTGCTGCCACATGATCCATCATGTCCTGAAGAGGCTGAGCTGGGGCCCCTCACCTTTTCATCCCTCAATCCACCACTGGGGTCCTTTCCAGCTGGATGGACTGAAGTCTGTGGAAATGCAGGTCCAAAGTGTGTCCAGAAAAGGGCAGCAGAGATGAGGGAGAGTCTGGAGAACAGCTCTGATGAGGAGTGGCTGACTCCAGGTGGGAGTTGGTCTCTTCTCCCAAGTTACAAAGGACAGGACAAGAGGAAATGGCCTCAAGTTGTACCTGGAGAGATTTTGATTAGATATCAGGAAAAATTTATTTTCAGAAAGGATCAAGCACTGGAAGAGGCCAGCCAGGGAAGCTGAGGAGTGCCCATCCCTGGAGGTGTTTAAAAGGCATGTAGATGTGGCACTTGGGGACACAGTTCAGTGGTGAACATGGTGTTTCTGGGTTAATGGTTGGACTTGATGCACTTAGAGGTCTTTTCCAACATTAATGATTCTATGATTCTGTAAAATGGTTTCCTGAACGAGGGACTGACCAGTTTCTGTGGATGTTTGTCCTTTTCCACCCCAGTTTTCTCCCCTCACAACTTCTTCAGGAGCAATTTCACATTTATTTCCAGCTCACTGGAGGAAAAGGCTGCACAACTTTGGGCCAAGGATTTTCCACTGGAGAAACAGATCCAGGCCCTGGTGATTGCCCACTGATCACCACTTTTTGAGATCTGTCAGACAGCCAACTCTTAGCTCATTTAACACATGCTCTACTGATGTGTGGTGCTCTTTCCCCCCACTGGAACACCACACTGTACAAATCTAATATTTTACAAGCATATTGCATATGCAGTTATGTTTATGGACCAACCTTATGACATCAAGCTGGTACAACAAGACCCCTGTTCCAAAAAACCACATAGACTGGCATTTTTTAATATTTCTGTTATTTATGCTTTCGTGAATCAGATTCTAGATCAGACTGTTTTTATTAACAATCAGCCTGTTGTTATTACTAGCCTGACATCACCCCTAGACATGTCTGGCCCACAAAGGCAGTTTTTCTGCTCAGCAGCTCCTGAAGCTTAGCACCACGTTAGCACTGGTACCAGAGACCAGGAGATGATGTTGGCCCATGCACCAAAGCCTTTGCATCTTCCACAAATCTGAGCTCCAGGCTTGCTTGGGTTGAGCCTGAGGCAGCTGTTCAGCATCCAAAATGGGTTTCCTTACTTTATCCTGAAGTTTGTATGAATGTCAGATAAAAAACAGATATTATGGCAGCTCCTAAATTCATGAGAGTTCATGGTGTGTCTTTGTAGAGTGGCCAAGGAGAGGAGATGGTTGTGGGGAGCCCAGCAGGACACACCAGGTGAGACCTGAACTCACCTCCCTGAGCTGGAGGAGGGACACAGCCACAGTGACCCTGCAAACCTCTTTGTGTATGACAGCAGGGTGCTGTGGGACAGCAGGGATGAGGCTGTGATTAGAGAATCACAGAGTTATTAAAGTTGGAAAAAACCTCTAAGATCACAGAGTCCAACCATGAACCCAGCAGCACTGTGTTCACTGCTAAACCAAGTCCCCAAGGGCCACATCTAAGTGTCTTCTGAACAGGGATGGTGATTCAGTGGAGGGTGCACAGCTTTAGGATGCACAGCTTTAGGATGCACAGCTTTAGGAAACTGTCCCTGCCCCAAAAAGACTAGGAAGCAGCGTTTCAAAAATGTCAAATCCTACCCAAAATCAAAGGTGAAGCAGCTGATCTGCTGGGACCACTGAAGCACTGTCAAACCCTGTGTGACCATTTCCATACAGACCCTCCTGTTACATCTCAAGCTCTGCTTGGGGGTGGTTTGCCCTGATTTTATTCCATCGTATGTGCTTGCATCTTCCGGAAACCTCTAAAATTTCAGTGTGAAAAAGAAAATACTTCACATATAGAACTAAACCGAATCCTGGTGCAGAGTTTCACCTCCTCACCCTGAGCTCACACCCAGCCCAGCCTCCTCCTCTCGCAGCCTGTGCTCCAGCAAAATCATTTGCACACCAAAAACGCTGCCAGACAAAGCCCCAGCCGCCCACCCGTGCTCTCAGCCTGCCACCGGCGTAGAGAATCCCCGTCCTTAAGGACACAGCCTTGAACAAAAGCCAGGGAAATTAAAAAAAAAAAAAAAAAAAAAAATCAACAAAACAAGCTGCTCTGCAGCCTGACCTTTCATTGTGTGAGCGGGGCTGCCAAAGCAAACCCGCGCTGCGGGTCCTTCCCGCTCCTCGCATCCTGCCCGCGGTCCCTCCCCTCCCTGGCTGCCTCTTTGGGGCTTCCCAGGAGCGAGGAAGACAATGGGGGGATTCTGGGGGCGGCTTCCTCTTCCTCCATCCGAGGAGGGCCTGGTGGGCTCTGTGCAGGGTGGGATCGCAGCTCCTGGCAGATGGAACAGCGAGCAAAGGTGGAACAGCATCCGCAGCCTTGCGGGGGTGGCAGCGTGGGAAGGACCAGAGGGGACACGTCAGGTTTAAATCATCGTCTCCCCTCCAGGGCCCATACAAGACACTTCAGGAGGAAAAAAAAAAAAAAAATAAGAAGAAGAAGAAAGAAAAGATAATCCCCCTGTGAATGCCTGGTGCCGGCTGCCAGAAGAAAAGCTTGGCTCAGGGCTGTGCTTGCCCCAGCAGAGCCTGTCTCGCTTTTTCTGCCCTTTGCATTGCCCCGGCTCAGCCCGAGAGCTGCTGAGGACACAGCTGAGCTGGAGCATCTCCCATCCATCAGCAGAGCCCTGTGCCAGCCGTCGCAATTCCTTCCCTCCCTGGAGTGCCGAGCTGGGGCTTGTCCCCCCTGGCACTGACAGCCCAGCGGGATCAATCCCAGAGCCCTGCCCCTCCAGTTCCTCTCCTCCCATCACTCACGGCCGGGCTCGCCTGCTCCCATCATCTCCTGCTGGCTGTAAGCCATCCCCCCCGCATGGGGAATGAACCCCAGCGAGAGGAACATTCCCTTTGTGTCCTCCTGTGGTCCCGGCATCCCTGTCCTGCTGAAGGGGAAAGATTTCATGAGGCCACCCTGCTGGGCCATGAAGAAGTTCAGCTCCAGCTGGCCTGGAGCACAACTTTGGTTAGAGAGACAGCTTGGGTGAAAACCCACCTGGTCTCGTGGTTTACTTCAGTGTCACTGTCCCCTCCTGAAAAACAGGCTGTTGCAGTTGCAAATGGGATTTATGGAAGTCAGTGTTCTGCTGTGAACAGCCAAGAGAGGTGGTGCCCAGCACCCACCCCTCCACAAGCCTTGATCCAGCTCAGGAGACTGGGATGGGCTTTAAAAGCCAGTGTGCATGGAGGAGGATCCTGCATGGAGGCTGGGTGGTAGAAGGGCTTCCATGGATCATTGAATCATACAATGGTTTGGGCTGGAAGGGACCTTAAAAGCTCATCTAGTCCAGACCCCACTAAACCAGGTTGATCAGAGCCCCATCCAACCTGGTCTTGAATGTTTTGCAGAATGAGGCATCCACCCACTCTCTGGGCAACTTGTGCTGGTGTTTTACCACCCCCACTGTATAAAAATTTCTTTCTAATATCAAATCTAAATTGACCATCTTTCAGTTTAAAGCCATTGCCCCTTGAACCATCACCAAACCCTGCTAAAAAGTCTGTTCTCATCTTATATGCCCCTTTTAGGCACTGCAAAGGTCTTCCTGGAGCCTCCTCATCTCCAGGCTGAACAGCCCAGGTGTCCTAGGCTGTGTCTAGAGCAGAGGTGCTGCAGCCCTGTGATCTTTTTCATGGCACTCCTCTAGACCCACTTCAGGAGCTCCATGTCTGTCGTGTACCTGGATTGATGACAGCCATTGACCTGACCCAAGTACAGCACCAGAATTTGGCTTTGTTGAACCTCATGAGTTTCCCATGGCACACTTCCAAGCTGGTCCAGTCCCTCTGGATGTCACCATGTCCCTCAGGCACATCCTTCAGGGTGGAGAGGCACAGCTCAGACTGTTTTTGCACTATGATTCTCTGTCCTCCATCCTGCCAAGCCCAGGGAGGGGCCCCTCAGTGCCACAAGGACAGGAGCTGCTTTTCCCCTACAAATCTGAAAGGAACAAAATCTCCTCGAGGGCTCTTCTACTCAGCATAATTTGGGTTGAAACTGCCTGGATTAGTCACATAAATCTTCCTTCTTTAGGAGAACAACAGAAAAAAGCTGGGCTGTGGTGTCAAAGCCCTTTGCTGTGCCAAGAGAATCCCTGCTGGGTTTGCAAAGCCTTCCCTGGGGCCTTGCAACCCCTCTCTGTCACTGGCACTTTGGGGGGACCATAAACCATCACTGGCCTGTCATGGTTTTGGGGACTTCCAGCTCCAAGGGTGCTGGAGAACAATGTCCCCTCTGCAGACCTACACAGGCTGCTCTGAGCCCAGCCCTGCTGCTGTCCAGGGTGGACAAGCTGTGGATTCATCCCCTTCTGAGGATAAAAAGGGCTCATGGCCATTTCTCAGCTCTGACCCCTGAAAAGAAAGGGGGCACCTCCCTGTGGAGTTTCTGCACAGCCTTGTACACTTGTGCTTTGGTTTATGGTGCATTTTACATCACACCAGACTTGTCTGTAATAAAAAGTGAGAGAGGATGTAGGAAGATGGAAGCTGCAGGTTTGGGGTTAAGTCAGGGTGGGATACATGCTGAATTGGGAAGGAGGAGCTGTAGGATGTGGCATCATGGTGATGCTCAGTTACATTTGGGAATATCTGGTTCCTTCTGGAGGCATCTCAGACCCTGCCACCAGTCTGGGGAGGAGAACACCACTGTAGGCTGGAGGATGAGGCAGCAGATGAGGGCATGGATGCAGAGACAGAGAAGGCTGGAGGCTTGAGGTGCAGCCTCAAACAGCCACTGATGTGCTGGTAAATCAATTGTCCTCTTTTGCAGCAGTCTGACTCCTTTTTGGGGCACAGTTTCACTTGGCTGTGGTGGGCAGTGGAACACTGGGGTTGGCTGGGACACATGCCTGGGGTAGCAGAGCTGCAGGCTCTCCAGGAGCCCTGCAGCACCATCACTCCCTGGGCTTCCCCACGTGGGACAGCCAGGGAAGGCTCCTAAGGCAAACTCTGGTCTTAGAGGAGAGGAGGAGGCAGAAGGGATTTAATTCACAACAATGCAAACTCACTTCTCCTTCTTTCCTCACCACTAACCTCCCTGGAGAAAACAGCAGGGAAAAATAAAAGGCTAAGTAGAATAAAACAGACTAATTAGAACAAAAGAGAACACCTGGGAGCAGGTCTTTGTAACTCCAGCTGGAGTGGACTGTTCCTGAGCCAAGCCTAAAACACTTGAGCAAGACCAACCTGGCCATCTCCCAGGCAGGCCATGTGAATGAGAAATGCATCAGCCATGCTGGCAGCTCTCTCTCATGAGTTTCTTTATAAATAAATATTATATAATTAACTACAGGCCAATTAAACACATCAAACAATCATTGTTGATAACCTCCACCATCCTGTGCTGTCAGGAAATGTGAGTGGAAAACAGGTCTGGCCCTCAGAGAGGGAGTAACAACTCATGTGGCTTGAGGATGTCAGGGATGGGCCATGGTCACCTGGACACTGGAATGTCACGAGGCTCCTCCACATCTCCTGCCTTCCTGGCTCAGGTGGATGCCCCCAGTGTGGTTAACCAAACCTCCCAGCACCACAGCTCTGGGACACAAGAGAAGGAAGACACATAAAAATGAAACCAACAGCACCTCACAGGCCTTTTCCAGCCCCTGACACTCCAGAGCTCTCAGCTTTCTGCTGAAGCACCCACAGCAGGTCTGCAATGAATTTCCTTTAGTGTTTCTCCCCTGCTGCTCCAGGCTCTGGGAGAATTGAGCACATTAGTGCTGGAAAACCAACTGGTGTCAAAAACACAGCCCCAGGATGATCCAGACAGTGCCAAGCCCAGGCTGGAAATCTTTCTGGGCATAGGTCTGCTGCTCCCTGGGCTCTGCTCTGCAGAAGGGTCTTTTGCAGCCTGGAGGGGAGCAGATTCCCTAGGGCTGGTGGCAAACCCTGTGAATAGCAAGAGAGGATTCTGTCACAATCATCACAGGAGACTGTTCATGAAATAACTCCACTGCTTGCAGCAGCTGAAACCAACCCTTCTTCAATGAACTCTGTCAGTGCCAGCCCAAGAAATCATCCTGGATCCTGTCTTTTAAGAAGCCCAAGAGTCTCCAGAGCCCTGGTCCTAGGAGGGTGCACAAGGGAGAATGCTCTTCCAGAAGTTTTCCAAGAGGAGAATCACAGCATCTTGAGAACTTTACTTTTATTACAGCCACTCACCCACCTGAGACATCCAGTGTTCCCAGTTAAAGTATTCCTCAGAGGCTGGGGAGTTAGGAGCTCTCTCCTGAGGGACATTTCTCAGCAGCCATGCACAGAAAGAGGCTTCCCCAGCCCGGGATCAGACAGCATAGGTGGGTGCACCCCAAATTCAGCAAAATATCCAAGCACCCTTTCAGCTGACAGATGTTCATGGTGTCTACACCAAACTGGGTAAGGGGAGCTGAAACCCCTGAGATACCTTGTGAGTGTTGGCTCAGGGATTTTTTTTCTCCTTTAGGCCATTTATACTCATTACTATTGTGTCATTATTTGGGGAGCTGACGCTGAAAAAATGGTCCCATCACATGGTGATATAGATAGATGTGAGAAAAGGCCTTTGATTTTTTTGGGCTTTATCTTTATTACACAATTTAAATGATTTTGGGGGAATTTTTTTCTGCATTTTTTTCCAAAGCAAATGGAATTGGCTATAATGCCTTATTGCTTATATGTAACCATATGATGTGCTTGCTTATTGGGCTAATAATTACTGGGAAAAGATTAATGAAGGGCAGATATTTGAATAGTTAAGTACTTTTGATTTTTTTCTGGTTTTGTTAAATGAGAGAAAGGGTTGAGAGCCTCGACTGCTACACCAGCCACTTATTGGATCCATAAAATGTGTCTTCCCTGTGTTCTTGGGTTAAGTTAACAAATATTTACAGGCTGGGGCTGTGGTTCAGCAGAGCACTCTCAGCTGTGTGCTCAAATCTCCTTGGCCTCAGTGGTGCTTAAGTGCAACCTTGTGCAATGTGCTAGATGTGAGGACCTTGGGTTTTTTGGATAACAAAGACAACATTTGTCATTGCCAAACCAAGGGTCACCAAGTCACATTGCTGACCAGCACAAAGCCCTTCATCCCCTTTGTTCTCTCTGAAATGGTGAAATAGTAGCTGACTAGGTGAATTTCACAAGTCTCTACTTTTTTTTTCTGTGTGTGTTTGTGTGAATGTTGTTGATTTCTAAATTATCTGTATGAAAATCTTTTAACCTGGATCCTAAGTTCACTAGTACTCAATTTGCTTTTTTGTGCTGCTGCTGTAATGTAATCAGGAGATTTTCTCATACCTACCAGGAGCAGAAAGATTACTGAGAATGTCTGATGTCCCTTTTTTGTGTGAAAATGCAGAAGGACTCACTCAGAGGTGGCCAGAGGGTCTCCTCTGCAGAGGGCTCATTCATCCCTGAGCCAGGCTCATGGAGCAGCTCAGATCAAACCCCTCATATTCAGGGTGTGCATTTTTCTTTTCCTTGCTCTTGCACTCCCTCTGCTGATCCCAGGGATGTGTTCAGAGAAAAATGCTGGTGCCAGAGATAAGCAAAGTTCAGTGGGAAAACAGCTGTATGTCAAAAAATGAACCAACTCCTCCCAGATGGAGGATACCTGAAGTTCAGAGGGCAGAAGAGTAAAACACAGAGTGATAAATGAAGATGTAGCAAATACAGTTCTTCCTGTGAGCTGATTTCTTCCTTCTGGTGACCAGTGACATGACCTGAGGAAATGGCTAGAGCTGTGTCAAGGGAGGTTTGGGCTGGATATTAGGAAAAGGAACAGATGGGATTTACCCTCCTACCCCCTTTTCAAGCCATGACCAAGGTCACCTGTCTGCCTCTCACCCACCCTCCTCTGCAGATTCCTCTTGATCCTTTGGGGTGAACTTGAGCTCTACTTGCATGTTGAATCCCTACCTCTCAGAAAAAAAAAAAAATAACAAACCCAAAATTAGAAGACTCCTTGCTCAGAAAAGCTGTGGAATTTCCATCCCTGGAAGTGTCCAAGGCCAAGTTGGATGGGGCTTGGAGCAACCTGGAATAGTGGAAGGTGTCTCTGCTCATGGCAGGGAACTAAATGGTCTTTAAGGTCCCTTCCAACCCAAACCTTTCTGTGATTCTATGATTTTTATGATTCCACTTTGAGGGCATGAAGATACACAACCCACAGGGGCTCAGTTAACCTTTCCCCAGGCCTTGGTTTTCATAAGCCAAGGAGATAAAAACTAATGTGACTGCTGGGAAGCAGGGAAGAAGCACAGAATTGCTCTATGTGTCCTTTGGAAGGTCCCAAAAGGAAAAGGTCCTTGACAAGGAGTTTATTTTCATTAAAAATTACAGGCCCAGCTCAACCAGTCAAATAAACAAAGCAAGTCTGTAAAACAGCAAGTGCAAAAGGTCCTGAGTTATTTATAAAGGGCTTTTAAGTATATTAGGCCTAACACCAAGATAAATCAACCCTGCTAGGATTCCAGAGGCATATCACATGTGGCCCTAGCTGTTGTCAGCTTTGTGCTGGAATATATTTAGTGGCCTGTTTTACTACAAACCTTCATGGCTTTTTCCCTGGTGACTCCCTCATGAAAATTAGTACTTTGGGACAAGTTTCTTGTCTTCAGTCACATATTGACTTGATCAAATTCTCCATGGAATCATGGAGTATTTTGGGTTGGGAAACATGTGAAAGACTATCTGTCCCATGGGCAGGGACACCTTCCACTATCCCGGGTTGCTCCAAGCCCCATCCAGCCTGGCCCTGGACACTGCCAGGGATGGAGCAGCCACAGCTTCTCTGGGCACCCTGTGCCAGGGACTCATCACCCTCACATGGAAGAATTCCTCCTTCATACCTAAATCCACCCTCCTCCAGCCTAAAGCCACTGCCCTTGACCTCTCCCTGTATGCTCTTGTCAAAAATCCCTCTTCACAGCCATTCAAATCCATGCCACTGCCTTCAACAGACATTTTGCCACCCAGTGTGTTATGGAATGGTGAAGGACCCTGCTCTAGACCAGGTTATTGGATCCAAAATGATTGAGTTTATTTTCCTGAAACAGGTTATTCAGTACAGAGTGTAACCATCATCTGCCACTGCAAACTTCAGTTCAGACAAATCTCAGTGATTAATTCTCAGCAGATCAGAAGGAAGATGAAGATGTTTGGGATTTTGTAGGATTTGTTGACATTTGAAGACCCTGGGCAAAGTCAGTGCTGGGACACAGCCATGTGCTTGTCTGCTGCACCAGCTCAACCTCCCTGCATTTCAGATCAATCAAACCCAGAACTTCTTTTTGAGTGCTTTCTTCTCCAGTCCCACCAGAACAGCTCTGCACCTTCCCAGGGTGCAGACCAAGCCCAGCACAACATGAGGTTCCCATTTGCACAGAGCAGGTTTGGTTGGGGGCTCATGGTGTGATTGTTGGGACTGCCCTGTGAAGGGCCAGGAGTTGAACTTGAGGATCCTTGTGGGTCCATTCCAACTCAGGATATCCTAGGACTGGCTATGGAATTGGCTACATGGGCTTTCCTTTATGCTCAGGGTGCAGTTTAGTGTCCTAACACAGGTTTTTCAGATCTGATGGGATGTTCCCATCAACCTCTAGCTGCCACAAGAAGATATGGGTGTCTTATGGCCTTCCATAAATATCTGTAGGGTATCCTGGAGTATTTTGAACAGTACCAGATGTTTAGACAACTTCATAAATCTCTGTAACTCCCCAGAAACTTGGAAAAAACTTATGCAATTTAGTACCTTGCACTGTAAAGTCAGGGATAGCCCCATTTCCAAGTATCAATTCTGCTTTTTATTGCTCCAGCTCCTGTTTGGAAAGAATGCCACATGAGGGAAGGGAATGTTTTAGAGGGAAAATATTCTTAGAGCAAGGTTCAGAAGGGTGCCCATCACTAGGAGCCCAGTCTATTCTCCAAATAATCTGGCTGGTTTTGCACCCCTGCTGGTGCAATCTGGACAACTGATCCACCCTTGCAGAGAGGATTTAGGCCAGGATTTTCTGCCTCATTCTGTGATGGAGTCAGACACATCTCTGATCCCCTGCCTAGGAAGGGAGTGATGTTCTCACACTGTCACAAGGCCAAGATCACAGGTAAGTTTCCTGAAAGGGAATACACAAAGTGCCTGGTTTGAGAAATCCTTTGGATTTGCTTTTTTGATGCCAAATTCCTCAGCTGTTTCCAATTTGTTGAAATTAACTCTGGTTCAGTAACAACCAATAATTGCCTAATTGGTTTGAACTAATTGACTACAGCCTAGAAGATGCCAGCTGGTGATCCCCTGCCTTTCTGAAAGAGCTGCAGGAATTGTCTGCAGGAACAATTGCTCAGCAGGAAAGACAAGTTTTGCAAAATCAAGTTTTGCTGTGAGAAAAAAAGCTGTGGTTTTGCTCAAATAATTCCAATATTTTTGTTTGTTTGTTCTTCCCGGAAAACTCAAATAAAATATCTTCATTTGAATAAGGTTAGTGCCAAATATTTGCTTTTAACTTTGTGCCATGACACACACAGAGCCCCAGATCCTTATTTCAGCTGAGCTGTGTTGGTGGTGCCTGTAAACAGAGTTTTGCTTTCTGCTTGGACAGAAAAGAGCAGATGAAAACACTGAGATTGAAGAAAATTAAAATTTGGCTGTTTGGCTACCAAGTTATAATATATAACAACTTCTCCAGCTATTTGCCCCCATGACTAGAAAGCAAAACTGTTTTTTTCTGATGTGATCTCAGTTCTCCATCTTAAATAGAAAATATCATCTGTCCTAGAGGTAAGTTAGAAAACTTTTAGCAACCCCATAGACTCAGATGCTCCCTATGAAAAACAGAGATCCAGCCTCCACTGCTCATTGCTTTTCTTTCTTTCCTCTATTCCAGCATTCATCAACTTGTTCTTTGATGCCCCAAATATTTCTGGAGGGAGAATCAGGCTGAAAATGCTGAGGATGAAGGTCATCTCTCCTTGAGCTGTTCAGCCCAGCAGTGTTCTGGTTGTTCTGGTCAGTTTTTCAGCCCCAGGCAGGTATTTCCATGCTGGAACTGCTCAGTTAATTCTGGGAACTTGCACCAGATGGCAGTGCCAGCCCATTTCCAGCTTCATCTCTGAAAAGGCAAACTCCAATGCATCCCTGGATTGTTTAGTTTGGGGTTTTTTGTGTGTTAATGGCTGATACTTGCTGAAATCCCTGTGCCAGGCAGGCGTCCCACTGCTAAGGTGTGTTCCCATAGGAATTCACTGCTCTATCTTGCCATTATCCTGAGAGGAACAGACAGGTGGGAGGGAAAGCAGCCTGCACTGTGTTGAGGACAAGGAAACATTTACAGAGATTAAAGCATGGCTTTAGTAAAGGGTCAGAACAGAAGGGGCTGGAAGCTGTCAAGAGCAAGGTCAGGGCTGAGCAGAACCAGCCATCAAGAAACTGTCCTGTCCACTGGCCCAATAGAATCAGAATCATAGAATATCCTGAGCTGGGACACACAAGAATCTTCAAGTCCAGCTCCTGGCCAAGCACAGGACAGCCCCAAGAATTCCACCCTGTGCCTGAGAGCACTGTCCAAATGCTCCTTGAGTTCTTATCAGTCTGTGATCACTCTGACCTCAAATAGGTGTGTAGGTATTCCCACCTCAGTGGGTTAAAAGCAGCTTGCACAGAACCCTGATAAATGTACGTCTGTGATCAGTGATCCCCACATGCTGCAGCACTGAATTTGCAGTGATGTTGAGCAGATTTTGTAGTCTCTGAGATTTTGGGTCTGCCCTCCAGCAGCTCCCAAGGGCCCACTCTCAGAGGCAGATTGCAGCCATCCCAGTCTGCCTGGCCACGAGCATTTTTACCATCCCAGTGTTCCCAGTGCTCCCAGAATCTGTCAGGGAGCTGCTCAGTAAAGAGCAATCAGATTTACAAAGCTCATTCTTGGATGGGAAGTGCTGGCAGGGTGACAGGACAGATCCTGCACATGCCACCTTTTCTCTGTCCAGGTGGGATCACAGCCCTGCAGCCCAAAGGGTGGGAGGCAGAGCTCACCACCAGCTCTGTAACTCATCTCCTGACAGTACTTTGGCTTGGTTTGGGATGCAGCATGAGCAGGGCTTGGGCTGCACACAGAAACACCTGCATGGACACAAAACAGCTTGATGAGCAGAGTTGGACACAAAACAGACCTGTCAAGACATTCCCTGGGAAAACTGAGCTGTTTCTGCACAGATCTCTGACGTGCTGGTCTGAAAAGCAGCAGCAAGAGGGGACTGGCCCCATTATCACACTGGGGTGCACAGGATGAAAGTTGGTTGAAAGATGCAACTTCCCAGCCTGGTCCATCTCTGTCCAGCATTTGTTTATGGATTATTTCTACCTGAACAGGACTGTGAATATGATTTACCTGTTCAGATGGGAGCCTGGTCTCCCTCCTGTACAGAGGTGAAGAAGGGCTCTGGGGGAAAGCAGGGCTGAGGAAACCAGTCTGGCCTCACTGGGACATGACATTTACCATTGCTACTGCATTAATAACTACCTGTCTCTACCATTGTTTAAAATCCCAGGTCACAGCCAGTAAAAATTTCCATCCCCCAATTGCACCTGCAAGCACAGCCTGATCCCAGGGGAATTCTGCATCAGAACCAAAATATGTCCTAACATTAACATGTGCAAAGGTTTAGGCCACAGCTGTCAAACAATCCCTGATCAGTCATTGTTTAGCAGCTATGGATCCAAGCTACATAAATTGGTGACAGAGCTCACTGGGAATTCATCCACCTTTCTCTTCTGGAAGTTCTCAGGGAGCTCAGCCATGACCCAGCTGATCCCTACAGTCAGACAGATGTGTTTGCAGGTGGTGTCAATCCCCTGCATGACAGGATAAGAAACATCTGAGCATGGGAAGAGAGATGAAGGATGAGCAGAGAGCAGGATGAAGGCAGCTGGGAGGTGGATACTGCACAGAGCTGTCTCTCCTCTCTATTCCATGGAGTGGGTAATACCATGATTTCCTTATTCTCAAAACTTCTGATCGAAAAAAAAGTCAAATCATCATTTTTATCCCCAGAAAATCAGAGAGCATGGGACAGATGTGGTTATTTTGGCTTGCCTAGCCCACAGGTCACTTAGCAGAGTTCACATCTCTGTTCCACCCTCATCCAACCCAGCTACTTCCAAGCACTGCCACAAGTAAAACTGTATTTACCCCTGATATTCCAGAATCCCCTGGTCTGGAAGGCTACCAGCCTTTCCCAAAGCTGGACTCAGAGCCTTGCCCAGTTGAGATAACAGAGCTCAGTACATGGTTAATCATCACTGCAAAGAATCTCTGCTGTCAGGTCTGTGTTGCTCCTCTTTCTAAAAGCTGATATTCACAGCACCAGGGTTTTCAACCACTGTGATCCCTGAGCTGTGGGATTTTCACATCCTCCAGGCTCTGATAAAATGGCACACAAACTCTCTGCCTAGCTGGTTTTGGCCCCAAATTCAGACTGGGACCTGAGAAATTTCTCTCAACTGAGGTTTCATTGAAATGGGTATGTTCCCATGGAAAGTTTCTGTTTCAATTATATCAGCATTTTTATGGGGGAAAAAAATCAATCAGAAAACATTCCAGTTAGATCTAGACAAATTTCCTGATATTTACCCAAGAAAGACATTCATGGCAGACTTGTCTCTCATTATCAAGATATTTGGGCTTTCAGTTTATACCCAGAAATCTTTCTGATGTGCAAACAAGGCATGAAAGGCTTTGGATTGATTGCTTTAATATGTCTGTCTTTTCTTGATTAGGAGTGTTAGTATTGGCCTGTCTTTGTTCTGCTGAAAAGCCTTTTCTGGATTCAAAGACATATTTATTGCAATCTCTAAATTCTTCAACTGAACAGGGAAAGGAGGCTGAATCCTTAATAAAGACTTCCTTCCTCCCAGTGTTATTTATTCATTGGATAAAGATAGGCTAAAATAAACACAAATTACTCGTAGACTTAAAAGCTTCAGTGATTAAAACATCATTCTCCTGTGAATGCTCCACATAAATTTCTTGATTTCTAGGACACTATTGCTCAGTTTCTGCCATTCAGCCTAAATTACCTCAGATGGCAAAGCCAGTCTTTGTCATGAATGAAGGTTACAGATTGTTGGAAATAAGGCCCTGCGTGCTTTATGTTTTCTGAGGTGGAATTCCTTAAACTGGGAACCAGTTAGGGCAAAACATGGCAAAAAAAAAGATATTCTCTGACTGCTGATCATGCTAGAACCCAACCAGTATCCAGAGTCAGAGAGGCAAAGGGTTTGATACCAGAAAATGGAAAGGGCTTTGTAATTAGTTTGTGGGACTCATTACCAAAGGAGGTCATGAAGGCAAACATTATGCAAGAGATTGCAAAGGATTTATTAAAAATTGTGGAGGAATTTCATTGGGATAACTTAGCACAGTGATCCGGCTGTGATTTCTACATTAAGAAATTCCTAAATTACTGAGAAACAAAGGCAGGGTCTGCCTTGGTCTGGGCATCTGTGTTTCAGATCCACTGAAGGGGCAGCAGGCTGAGGTGCACTGGCAGAGTTTAGCAGTTATTTATTGACAAAGGTGACAAGGAAAGACTGGGGATTAAGGATAAATTCTATATTTAATGGAATGTGGAGAACAGGTTTTCAACTGCTGTAAATCACTTTGTGCTCCTGGTTTTCCACAAGGCTCTGGAGATTTTCCTTTCCCAGGGTTCTGTTCTTTTTGTCTTTTCCTGCCTGTGAGGACATCAATTTCCAGTATGCTCAGAGCATTGCAAAGAGTCCTGGCAAAGCTCCTGAGACTTGCTGGAGTTTTCCTCATGTCCCTGTAATCTCTGGATGCTCACAGGACCCTGAAGCTCTGTGCCCACACAGCCCATGCAGGTGTCTGATGGAGTTCAGGCACTTCAGCACCATCCAAATGCAGGGGAGCAAGCCAAGGAGCCTTTCTCCAGTGCCAAGCAGTGCATCTCCCTCTCTTCTCCCTTGATCTTAGGCCTTTTTCTCTCCCTTCAGAGCTGCCTTCAGCAGGGAGGGGAGGATTTCTTAGGAGAAGTGCCCCAAGAGCTGGTTTGAGAGGGTTTGATACAGAGTGAATTTCACTTAGCATTGAGCAGTATGCACCTCTTGCATCCACCAGCCACTTGGGCTTTGAGAGGCTGGAGAAAAGTATAACTCAAGTCCTCTAAAATAACTATGCTAAGAAAAGCCAGTCCTCAGAAAGAAAGGCAGAAAGTCTCTCTTGCCAGCAGGATACTGTGCATACTAAGCACAGAGCCCCCAACCCTTCCCACAGGACAGCTTTATCTCTTCCTACAGGATGTGCCATCTCAAAACATCTTGAGGTTTCTTTCCCTGTCATTCCCTAAATAAGTTTTTCTAATATCCATTATATGAACTGATCCCAGGTTCTCCAAAGACAGATGGCTCTATCACAGATGAGTATCAGATACTGATGTAAGACTCCAGAACTTTTCCTCACTTCCCACCCCTTGTGATACCCTATTTCACTAAAGCAAATCCCAGCCAGCAGCCCAGCAGTTGAAAATCATAGGTAGAGAGGAGATCTGCTCCTGCTCTGGAGGATTTATGCCAGCTGACTCACTTTTTGGAGGCAACTGGGGAGAAAATTTGCCTCCAAACAAGAACAATATGTCAGACAAGTTTTGTGGTTCCTGCTGGTTGATACAGACTCGACCTGGGATGGTGGCAGCACATGGAAAACAGGAGATTTTAGACCTTTCTCTGCTGGTTTGATTAGCATGGACCCCCACAGAGCTGACATCATATGCCAAGCTATTGAGATGAGAGGCAGCATCCACCTGTGTGAGTCAGTGGGGTCCAGGGCATGGACCAGCCTCACCCAGAGGGCAGAGCTGTGGCTCAGGGGAACCTCAGAGGTGCCCCAAGGTCTGGGGCATGCCCAGAATTCGTCACACTTGTTTTTGCCAGGAGTCTGATGCCTAGGAGGTCTTCTGGGTGCCTGGAGCATCACTCTGGTTGTATGGAGAAGGATAAACCTGAGCTGGCCCATCCACACCACAGGGCAATGTCTGCAGGAGGATGCCCTAAAGAACACAGAGCAATGTCTGCAGGAGGATGCTCCAAGGCACACAGGGCAATGCCTGCAGGAGGATGCCCTAAAACACACAGGGCAGTGTCTGCAGGATGCCTTAAAACACCACAGTTACATGAGGTAAAGTGGGAAACATCATCCTCAGGGGCATGATCCTTACTGTGCTGCATTTCAGCTTTCCTTCTCTCTCCAGACCAGTGAATTCCACCCCTCTGGCCACTTGCCCCAGCCTGCAGAGCCCAAATGCTGACAGAAATACCACAGACAGCTCCTGTCCCCCATATGCTCCCATCACCCAGCCAAGGCTACTCCATGTGAGTGTAGCAGACACATATTTCAGAGTTAAACATCCTGCAGTTTAGAAGGGGCTGCCAAAGGAGAAAAAAAAATTGTTTCCTTCCTTTCTTTACATTTTTCTGGCTGGATGCACCTCAGGGTCTTCTCTGGTGTTCATTAGTCTTCTCTCCCCTGTCCCCACTGGATGGATGCATCTCCAATCCAGCACAGGCCAGAAGCACAAGTCAAAACTGAAAATCCCATGCTTGATACCAGGAATCACTATCCATTCCCCAGTGCCAGCTCTAATGTCCAATGCTGTGTGATTATGGAAGCTCTCACTCCCATTTTGATATCTCAAGACAGCACCACTGTGACCTCTGAGATCATCTCCTTTCCTAGGCATGTTTTGGAGCCCCCTCCCATCCCTGAAATAGAAGAGTAAGGTTAGGTTAAGCCTAACCTGAGGGATATCACACTCAGCATCAATTTCCAAGGAATTGCACTGAAAGAAACCTCACCAGGAGGTTTCCCACCCTCTGTTGTCTAATTCCACCCAGTTTGTTCTTTGATGTGTGTGAAAAAGCACTTCACCTCCCTTTGGGCTGGTATCTCTTCTGCTCCTTCTGCTCCCAGCCCTTGATCCCTTCCTTGTCCCCAAACAGAACTGGAGAAAACAGCAGCTTCTCCTGAACCTTTCACCCTGCAAAGGACTCAGAATAACCCCAAAAAGCTGGGGCAGTTGAACAATACACTTGTATCCATTTAACTAACTCAGCTTTTTCCTCCTGACCTGCTTTTGCTGCCCTGCTCTGCAGCTCAGACCATCTTCCCAACCCCAAGCCCCTGCAGCAATCCTGCTCATCATTAGAGGAAAGACCCTTTGTAGCAGATAGACAGCAGCAGAAGGGTTTGCTGGCTCTGCCTATGGCCCATTCCTTCACCCCAAGGTGTCCTGTCACCCCTGTGGGCTCAACACTGTCCCATGGGAGACACTGGCATGGACATGAGCTCCCTTGAGGAAAAGGAGACCAAGGTGCCAATGGATATTGCAGCCCTGACAGCTGGATTTACACTTTGTTCCTCTGTCTTCACAGCTTGTTGCTCTGCTTTCCGTCCAGCCCTGCTTCTAATCCCCCCTCCCTCCCCTCCTTTTATGTATAGATGTTTTATTGCAAACACTCTGGCTTTTATGACCGGATTTTTCACGCTCTGGACCACTTCCCCTCATCAATTCTTTTGTCACTTTTACTGTCAGCTGCTCCTGGATAAAAATAACAAGAAGAGGCAGGTTTTGTGAGCTGGCCTGTTCTCTGGAGGGAACCCACCAGAATAACCTGCCAGGAGAAGGAGTTACTAATAAGAATGTGCTGAGTGAAGAGCCCACATTGTAACTCACAATTCAATTGAAATGATGACCTCCTTTGAGATCTTCATCTGACCAGAGAGTTCATCAGTCAGCCTCTCACAGTCCACCCCAGCCTGAGCTGAAGCTCACAGATGCTGCTCTAATTCCCCAGTGAGACCCTGCTGCCATCAGAGCTGAGCTTTGTCCTGCTCCCACCCAACCATGGGATGCCCCAGCCCCTCCCCTGGGCAAGCCTTAGTGACTGATTTAAAAGGCATCATGCATTAAATTAATTCCAGAGGAAAGCTCATTCATTTCCAGACCCCTGCACCTTGCCTCACAGTCCCAGACCAGCAATGGGAAAAGCTCCAGAGCCAGGGAAGGCTCTCCTTGCTTGCACCCTGTGATCTTTGCAGCTAAGAAAGCAGAATAATCCCTAATTGCACACCTGATGTAACTAATGCTGGTTTTTTAACCACCTTTGAATAACTAGAGGGATAGAGGGACAGAGGGATCTTCATAAAACCCACAAGAGCTCAGCCAAGTTGAGTTGATCCTGCTTCTTTAACCCAAGCCCAAGAGTCCCTGTTTTTATGTCAGCAGGAAAATACTCCTGGGATCACACTGGAATGTCATTTTTTATACTGTCAAACCACTGACACAGCCAGCACTCTCCTACATGATTCCCTAACACAAAAATCAGGAGTTAAATCCAGGCTTTCCCACCATACAACTTGCCTTATCTTGGACATAAGGAGTGTTCAGCCTTGACCACAACTGCCCTGGCCAATCCCAGAGAGCTCAGGGTAGCAGGAAATTCCCTGACTCAGCAGAATTTACTGTTGGAAGCATCAGTGGCCTGTGCAGATGTGTTGGCTTTGGATCTGCTGCCCTTCTTGCCCAAGCATGGCTCAAACTTTAGAGCTTTGTAGAGCTATTCCTAATGGGACCAGGAGTCCCAGAGTGGCACCCAGCCTTTGCTCCATGTTTGCCCACAAAACCAGCACCTGGACCTCACCCTTCACAGCAGTTCCCAGCTGCTGTGACCAGCAGACCTGTTCTCTGCTGCCTCTGTGATCAGACAAGTTCCATCTCCCTGCTTCTCCTCCTCCAAAGTTGTTCTCCTGGGCTTCCCACCCACCAACACCCAGCCCTGCTTTTAGAAATCCCAGACACCTCTCAGACTGTTCCTTTCTGCTCTTCCTGCTGCTTGTACTCCCCAGATTATCTTCCTTTAATCCTTGCAAAACAGACCTTCTTTGGCTGGTTATCTGACAGGAAAGAGGGCACAAGCAGGCATTCTTCTTCTCCACAGCACAAATCTCTGGGCTGCAGTTTCAGCTCTTTCCTTCCCAAGGCAGTGTTGACTGTTTTGCTCATGGCATCTCACAAGAGCTTCCCAAAGTTTCATAGAATCCTTAAATGGTTTGAGTTGGATAGGATCTTTTAAATCAGCCAGTTTTGAACCCCCTGCCATGGGCAGGGACACCTTCCACTATCCCAGGGTGCTCCAAGCCCAGTCCAGCCTGGCATTGGACACTGCCAGGGATGGGGCAGCCACAGCTTCTCTGGGCACCCTGTGCCAGATCCTCACCACCCTCACAGTAAAGAATGTGTTGCTAATATCTAATCTAAACCTGTCCTCCTCCAGTTCACCCCTTGTTCCATCTCCCCATGTCCTTCTCTTTCAGTAGATTACCATTTTCTGGTAGAATAAAAGCCAAATCTGGAAAACAAACAAGGCACTGCTGCAGTAACAAGAGAGCAACATTCATTTCACTTTACAACAGGCCTCCAACAGTTAGGCATTAAAGATTAATCCATCGTTCAAATTTTTCTCTTAGTATCTGAACTAACCATCCCATGTGTATTGTAGATGAGTCTTTTCAGATGTTAATTATTTCTGATAGAAATGCCTCCCTATAAAGACAGACATTTCTCCTTAAAGTGTTTGCATATCTGCCATATAACAAGGGTTACAGTAAACAAGGTCTGGCCTTGGCACAGAATTCAATTCCTTGCAGGGAAACAAAAACTTCATTTAGAGCCTAATAATTCTCTTTTGAAAATGATGCTGAAAAAATGATTTCTCAGGGCTTTTTCACTAGCATGGAAGGTAATATGGTACAGAAGCTCATAAACACCTGGAAACAAAGCAGTTCATCTCCAGAGATATGAATTTCATTTATATTACAAACTAAACAAAGATACTGAAGTTGCACAGGTTTTTTCATTTGCATTCATGAGACTGAAAGTTTCACAGACAAAATGACACAATTGTGACTGCAATTGGCAGGAGAGTGCAGTTCCCAAGTTGACAGGAAAAAAAAATTTCCTGTCCAAATTGGATTCATATCAGTAAATGGCTCATTTTTAGTTTCCTACAAACTGGAAACTCTCCAGCCATGGTGCACACCCACCAGAGTTGGTATTTTCTCAGTTCTGCATCAGAAATTTATACCCAGAGTGCTGCAGTGCCATGGGCAGTGCCCACCTTCCCCTGCTCCTGGGGTTAATTCCTCTGTGAACTCACCCAGGGCTCCAAAACTGGCAGGTTCCAGAGTTCCTGGCCCATATTCCTGGCCAACTTCCACTGAAGCCTAACCTTGGACTCAGTAAAATCACTTCTAACCCAGGTTTTTTTTCAAATGAAGAATTTTGTGTTTGCTGAATTGGTATTTTCCCATGACACTTTAGGAAAAAAAAAAATAAAATAATAATTCCAGCTGCTACAATAGGTCTTTTACGTGCCTGTCCTTAATTTTACATGGACATCTGTGCAACCTCTTCTACCCAACCAAGGGCCAAGCATGCATAATATAACCACATACCCAATAAAAGTGGTTATTTCAGACAGCCTGGAAACAGGAGATAAAACCACAGATTAAAAATAACTTAAACCCAGATGAAGTCAAGGTTGAAAACTTATCAACAACTTTCAGGTAAGCAAGTTACAGGGTGCAGGTGCCAAAAAAAAATTTTAAAAGCATTGCAAACATTGGGAAATTACTTTAAGTTTAAATTTAAAGAAATCCAACCACTTTAATGTAAAGAAACATAAAGGATAGCCAAAAATATTAACTCTAACTGTATCAAGCCCACGTTTCACTGTGATGTCTGCTCTAATTTTAACTCATCATATAGATTGAGCTGCCCAAAGTCACATTCAACGCTCTCACTTTCCTCTTTCGTGATGCGATCCGGACAAAATTAACAAAACAGACGTCAAGAGCCTTAAAAAAAGTGGTTTTGCAGAAGGACATGTAGGCAGTGGAATTTTCTTGCAATAACAGTCCTCTTGCTGGAGCAGTTTAAATCTGGACGAGGCGCTTGAGAACGAAGGGAAGAGAGGATCTCGCCCCGCTCCTGCCGGGGCATGTGGACAGGGTGACCTCACAAGCCTTTCCCATCTGCCATCCCTGGGGTTCTCTGAGAAATGAAATCCCACGAGACCCAGGGCCTGATCCTGAGAGGTGAACCCAGAGGACCAGACTTCACCCTGCTTAAGCTTTGCTATAAATAAATTTGTGTCGGGGCCAATTACTGGCATTTGCCTCTTTCTCAATCCTTTCAGTCAGAACCTCTTGGCATTTAACAATGTTAAATTGCTTTCACTTCTATGTTTTTCCCAGCTGTGTGACTCAGAAATGTGGGCTGACTTGGTTAAATCAAGGATGCCAATGCTAGAGAGATGGGTAAGATGTCAAAAAATAAAACCAAAAACCCAACAAAAACAACAAAAAAGCACCAAACCACATCCTTATTTTGCAAATATTTGTGCAAAAGAAGAAGTGGATCTTCCTCTCACGTGTTTCCCCTTTGCTGAATTCATAGTGAGAATGCCAGTGGATGGCTTTTCTGGCAGGAAAAGTGGTGTATAAAGCACCCATTAAGTGAACATTCAAAAATAATTCAGGAGGGCTAATTTTCATAGTGCACCCTTATCTTAAATGTCATTAATCTCAACAAAGATCAAAAATTTTGCTGTTTAATCTGTGTACCCTATAAAAGTTAACCAGACATGAAACTGTCACTAACTGAGAAATGTTTACCACTACAAGATGAAAAATAATATCCTCTAATATGCACAATCAAGAAAACCATCATCCCCTCAAGGACAAATTAAAAGCAGAAAAGGAGGCAAATTTCTGGCATGTGTTATTTAACTGAATTATGTTCTCAGCCTTCATTTCATTTGTTTCATATGTGCCTTCCAATCTGAGGAAAGCATTTGACAATATTTTAGGACTGTTCAATTTTTTTTTGTGAGAAACTACGTACTTGCATGAAATCCACCATTTTCTGTCCAGCTGGTAATTTACACAAGAAGTTTCCAATTTTTCTGCAGTAATTTTGGCTTTCAAAAATACCCTGGGACACACATCTTAGTCAACCTAATGGATGTTATCAATTTAGTCACTGAATTACAGAATAGCTGAGTTTGGAAAGAACCACTGTTAGGGTTGTGTAGTTCAACCTCCCCCCTCCAGAGTAAGTTGCCAAGAACCTGAAAATTATTTTCACTCAGCTTTCAAACAGGGAAAAACAGGAACTTTAAATGTGCCAAAAATCATGTGAAGTTACAGAAAAGACCTTTTTTTCACATGCCTATCTGGGGGCAGGAGGTGGCCCTTAGCACATCCAAAGTTCTTCTCACATCCTGCCCCCACAAACAAGATCAGCAGCAGAGTTGGTGTTAACCTGCTTTGGTGTCCTGTGTCTGGCAGCTCCCAGAATTTGTCATCTCCAGGGTTGTCCCTCAATTCTTGATGGATAATTTCATCCCCTTCATGTCCAACTGGGCCAGAGGCCCAGGAATCAACAGTGGGAAAATGCTGATGACAAAAAGATGGAATCTGATAAAGATAAGAGTTTCCAAGTTACATTAAGCAGCACTCATGCCTGTTATAATTTCTGCAGCAAGAGTAGCTAAAGAGTTTTTCCAGGCCTTTTCTCACCCACAGAGGGTCCTGAATCCTGGACAGGACTTACTATACCTGTTCCATAACAGTCCTCCATGATTCAATAATGAAACCTCCATCCAGCCCAACTTCAGACCAGAAAACTGTTCCTTGACACCCCAGAGCAGATATAAAGGGGTCTTTTGGTGTACAAATGGGGATTTTCTCTTTCTGATTCATTCCCTGGTTTTCATTTGCCATTTTGGTCCATCCTTCACAGAATCACTGTCCATGGTGAAGGTGAGGGATGGATCCAGTGTGGGGCTGCCTCAAAAAGCCACTGAGCAACAAGATCAGAGGTGAGGATGTCCAAATAGAATGAAGAAAATGTCTTGGCAGACATTGGTACCTTGACAGATGGCACTGACCTTGGGATGGGCAGGGGGATTTTTAAGGTCTCTTCCAACCCAAACCATTCTGTGATCCTGTGGCATTCCTGACTCTCTGTACCTTTTCAAAAATGATTTTTGTCCATCTTGGACAGAACCACATCATGCACCTGAAAAAAAAGGCAACAAAGAGAATGTCATCTGTGCCCTGCTGTGCTTATATTCCTTGTCCCTACCCTTCCACCCAAGGCCTGTGTCTGGGAAGTGCTGAGTCCTTCCTGGTGGAAAAAATAGGCATTTTCTTCCCATATCCACATCATCTTAGCACTTGACAGATGGACTGTGACCTGAGCTTCCACCCATCCTGACTGGGTTTTGGAAGTTGACAACCCTTCAGCAACACCATTAATTTGTAATAATGTCTTTGGTCAGTTTAGTGTTTTACAGGCACAGGGTATTTTTCTGGAACAGGCAATATTTTATGGATTGGTGGGTTTTTATCATTGGAGCATTTAATGGTGCTACAAGAGCTGTATCTTGCTACCCTGAGTGGTGGAGATGATTATGCTGTACCTCCCCAAAGGATCTGGTTGTAGGAAGCTCCCACCAGCAGAGATTTCTCAATACAGTCCTAGGAAAGCTATGCCAAGAAGTGCACAGTGCTGCCTGCTCTGCCCAAGCAAGGCATAATCCTTCTGTCCACAGCATTCAAGTCTTCAGTCCAGTCTATGCAATACTTGCCAACATGACTGATTCCAAGGGGCAGAAACTGAGACCTGTTTATCTGAGCCCTGAGAAGAACAGAGGCAGAAAAGAAAGAAGGAATTTGGACTGCTCTGTGCTTCTGTACCTCTAGCAACAAATGTAAGCTACTCCTCTCTCAGCTAACAGCAAAGCATCCAATGGTTTCAGTGGCAGCAGAAAACAGCCTTGGGAAAAAAAGGGCAAAGAAAGGGAGCAAATTAACTGTTGTCATAAATATACCTGCATGTCATCTTTCTGTCTGCAAAGCCCTTGTGTGAGCCAACCTACCCCCATCACCACGAGCTGTCAGCCTGTGTGGGGTGGGCAGGGCAGGTTCATGGCAGGGTGGATGTACATCAAGGAGCTGCTGAGCATCAGAACCCTGCTCTGCCCCACAGGCTGACATGGCCCACATTAGGTAGTGCTCAGGAGACAAGTGGATTCTGCTAATCCATCATGCCAGACCAAGGAGACAGATGAGGAAAATCAGGCATGGGGCTGGGAGCCCCCAGCATTGCCACACAGCATCATCACCCAGTGGTTGCTCATTCTCTGCTGCTTTCAGAGGCTGTCCTGGTCACCCCATGCTGCTGACACTGTGCAGACAAAGGGGATAGTGTTGGGAAGGGTCTTTGGGGTGCTGCTCAAAATACAGATTTCTTCAGGATTCTTTTTTCCCCAGGAAATGGAACAGAGGCCAGGTTCCAAAACAGATTGCCAGGAATCTCCAGCTCTGGCATTTCACCTGAGATGCAACTTTACTCCTGGAGATACAACTATTCTCTTGGAGATATGCCAATTTCTTTTTTTTTTTCCCCTTCCCTTTTGGTATGCCAATTTCTTTTTTTTTCCCTTCCTCTCCTTTTTTTTTTTTTTTTTTTTTTTTTTTTTTAGGGTACAGAAGTGTTGACAACCTTTATGGGGGAAGGAAGAATAAATATTTTGTAAGATGAAAGAAGGAGGCAGGTGTGACATGAGCTCTCATCTTACAGAGCTGTGGTAGTAGGGAGAAGGATTAGGGCATGGGTTTTTCAGGCATTTATCTCCAGCTCTTGTATAAACAAAACTCTTATCCATCAAGTGAAGGCTTTATGTCCCAGGGAATGTAGTATTTTTTCCTGAGAGCTCTTAAAGGAAAAAGGAAATGTAGTTCCAGAGCTGCACAGATTTCTGTAAGCCATCGTCACAGTTGATGTCACCATAAATAAACAAAGGAATGCTGGGACCAACCATGACAAAAATGTCAAATTCTCCCTGGAACAGTTACCTTGCCTGCTCTGAGAGCAAAGCAAGCTCTTGTCCTGTTCAAAGACAGAGAGGTCTTTGGAAAATGGAACAGAGCCTGGAAAGGCCACAGAGACCTAATTGCTGACCCACATTGTCACAAGTGCCACCACTTTAGTCAGTGGACAGAAAAGCCCTAAGAAAATTGTACTCAACTCTAGTCCTTCCTCATCATCCATCATTTGTGTAGCCAAGGGTTTAGAAGTGGAGGATGGGGGCATTATCCTGTAACAAAATAAATGTTTGTTCTCTCCTCCTGAGCTTGCCAGGGAGGAATGAAAACAGGATGAAATGGTTTGCATGAATGGCACCTATGAGGCAGTGCAGGTTGAGACTCCCCCAGGGGAGGACACCCATGTTTAGGTGCTCCCATGTAAATTTGGAATCTGATTTTCCACTATAGACACTGAAGTTATAGTCAACAACCCCATGACTCGATCCAGCCCAGCCTCCAGCAGATGTCCAGATTGGGATAAGAGTGTTTAAGAGTATCTGAGTCATCCACACGAGGCTCCTTAGATAAGACACAAGATCTACTTCAAATGAGGAGTGTTTCAGCAACTGAATCCCATCCACAGCTGCTCCATGGGGATCCATGACACAAAAATCAGGTAGGGATTTGTCCTCCAGGAAACATAAATGCTGTGTTTGCCTTGTGTTTGCCTAAATAATTCCACAAAGTTTGGAAACCGTGTTAGGCAACCATGCCATTTTTTCTGGGGGGGTCTGAGAAAAAACAAGCTTTCAGCTCCCAAGGGTTCCAGAGCAGCATTTTTCCTGAAAGCTCTGAGGGCACACCTCAAAAGAATCACTATTCTTCAGCTCCATGTCATGTTGTACCAATACAGCCTCTTGATTTTCAGAAACATTTGTTATATTTTGGGCTTCTTACTATTCATACACCATTTCCCACCTAGTCATTTGCAGTGGCTTCACCAGTGATCCTGTTTGAGATGAGTTTCTTCATCCTACAAAGCTACATCTGAATGTCAGTCGTGTCAGCCTGTTTCCACTAGCTCAAAATCAAGGATTCAGAAGAAAACCCTGAGTCACCAGGCTTTGTCTGAGCCCAAGGTCTGTATCCTCGGGGCTATTTCAATGTGTCAATTTGGTGTAAATGTCTCCACACTGACAGTTCCTTCAGCACAGAGGCTGAGACAACAACAGAACATAACTGCACCCATTTTCCCACTAAAATAAGGATTTCTTTGACTGCATCCTAGACATTTTTGTTCCCTGGCTCTGGTGCACCAAGCTGTATATACATCACCTCTCCTGGACCCTTCAGCCATCCCCTGGGACCAGCAGGAGAACAACTTGTGTGAGTCAGCATCCTGCTCCAGCAGTGGACGCCCCAGAAAGAACGTAGGCTTAGAACAAATGTGTGACAATATTTCCTTGAAACACTTCCCAGCATTCAGCAGCTTATGGGTTGGGAACTTCCCAGGTAAGAAAAGGGACCTTTGCATCTCGTAGTCATCAGAAAACTTTTCTCCCAGACTATTCCAGTCTCTTTTGGAGCGTGCACAAACTTTTCATATCCAACTTCCTGCAGCAGGGCACTCTACAGGTTTTATAACACAGTGTGTGAGCAAACAGCTCTTTTTTTTTCTCAAAAGTGACTCTCAGTAATTTTTCTTGGTGTCTTGTAGTTCTTGAATTGGCAGGGGTTGTGGAGAGACAACCTGAGTCCCCACCTTTGTGCTGCTGGAGTAATATGCCCTACATCCTTTTAATCCTCACTTTTCCTGAAATCCCAAAATTTGGCTGCACTGCTTCTCCCCATTGCAGGTCAGCAGAGGGAGCTGATGGTCTGAGCCCTTCCAGCAGCTGCTGTCACTTTTCATGTTCCAGCTTTTAACACTCAGTCTAAATATAAAACAATACCCGTTGTTTCTCCCGGCTGCACGGCTGAAAGTTTCAGAGGAATGAAATCAAATAACCAAGAAAGGCAATGCACTCAAAAGGAAAAATACTGGTAAATAAGATAATGTTTTATTCCAAACTAAGATGAATTTCAGAGCTTGTCCTAAGGCAGCAGCCAAGAGAAAAAAGCAAGTAAGAAAAAACAATCCTGATTCAGACTCCTCAACAAGATTGAAACTTGATTTGGTTTGTTGGTTTTTTTAACCAGTTGCCCTCCTATTTATTATTAGAATATGAAAGATCTTGCTTTGAATGTCAAGTGCAGTGGGATCTGCAGGAGGAAAGCTTGACTTTTGTAGTAAACCCAGTTTAATTCTCAGAGATGTCATGTGAAGTGTCTGTGCCTCAGTTTCTCCACTCCTCTCGGCTTTATCCACTTTATTATAGTAGCATCAGGACAAGGAGCATGTCCTAGAATCACAGAGTATGGAATTATTTGGATTGGAAACCTAAAGATTATCCAGTTCCAACTCCCCACCATGAGCACAGACACCTTTCACTGGACCAGGTTGCTCAGAGTCCCACCCAGCCCAGTCTTGAAAACATCCAGGGATGGGACAGCCACAGATTCACTGGGAAACCTGTGCCAGGTCCTCCCCAGCCCCATCACCTCTGTCACATGTTCAGCTTGGAGGAACTGATTATCTGCAACTGCCTGAAAAAGCTCAGTTTCCAGAGTCCTTCCCCAAATTCTTGAGTGTGTTTCCCTGAACACTTTCTGCACTGTAAAAGGGCTTTGCCTAAGCATAGGGGAAACCAGGAGCTGGGGGATGCTGCCCAAGAGGAGGTGAGGTCTGTCATGAGATTCAGAGTGTGACAAGCCCTGTCTGCAAACCCTGCTCTCTCCTGTGTCCCTAACCCAAGCCCTGGACCCACCAGCTGAAATTTGCTCCCTGGGAAGCCAGCTGCATCAACAGGAGCCTGATGCCTTCCAGTCTTCCAGAAGCTTCAAGGGGAAACAAATCTGGTTTTGGTCCGATTTGGACCCAAACCAGCTCATAAAAAAAAAATTACAACCCAAGAGTTGATGAGGTTTCCTGCCAAGAGGAAAGCCAGTGAGCTCTCACTCTCTCCATCACCCCTGGTTTTGGCACCCTTCAGGGCCCATGTGCTTTGGCCAAGTTTTGTTTGATCCACAGAGCAAAAGAGCCCTACGTCTCTGCTTCTGGCAGCTGGATTGCACCACTGGGTAATTCTGTGGCTAAACTGTTTAAATAATGTTAATGTCTTTACAAATTCACTTTCAAAACAGCCTGAAGTGTAAAGCCAACGGAGCTGAAGCAGCATGCTGGGGCTTAGGCATGTTTAGATAAGAATGGGTGCAGAGTAAGCTTTTCACATGAGCTGCAGGAGCCAGAGATAGCTGCCTCCTAACCACCTCTCCTGCACTGCAAAGGGGTAGATGTTTGCTGCAGCAGGGCAAGGATGGAAAGCCAGCTCAGCTGGAGGCTGTGGGATCATGATTTTTGTTCTGCATGGCAGCCAACTCCCTCTGTGGCAGGTGCTGCTGGAGGAAACTACACCAGAGCCATGGGCAGTCTCAGGTTTTCAAAACAGCAATAAATAAAATAAGAAATAAAAAATAAAAGGGTTAGCTGACAGTGCTGAATGTATGATCAAAAAAATCAAGATTTAACACAGGCCAAATTTGGCTTGTACCCAAAATTCTAAATGGGTAAAATTCTACTACTTGAGGCAAAATTCTAATTCTCTAGCAGGTGTCCTGCTTTTAGCTTTTATTCAGGATGCTCCCTGGCTCCTCAGCTGATAAAGAGGAGCTTGAGGAATTCAACCTAGCTTGCTGGAGGGCAAAACTGAACTACATGAACCTGAGGAGAGTGCAAGGTACAGGGATACAAGTCTAAAAGCGGAGGCACAAATGTGGCAGTATGGACAGTGACTCTATTTCCCCATCCAGGCCTTTTCTGGGCTCAGCACAGAAAGCTGGGAACACCAGAGCTCCCCGTGCTTGTGTGCATTTGCACACTGACCCTGCCTGGTACCTGCACTGGCTTTGTGCCCACCATGGGCACGCTGTGATGCTGATAGTCCTAACAGCATCATGCAGGATTATCTGTGCCTCTCAGCAGCCCAGATTTCACATGGGTCACCCAGTGCATTCCTGTGATCACAGTTGTGCTCAATAATCTCTCTTGGCCAAATAAAAATAGTCTGGGGCTGTGTTTGTGCTTTGATTTACATCAGGATAAATCAGCTGTTCCGCCCCAGTGCTCGGCTGTCCACGGGCAAAGGGAGAGTGAGGTAAGGTCAGCACAGACCTCTGCAGTGTCTGCAGCACTGATTTAATGTCTGACAGCATGGCTCAAACTTGTGTTTAGGAAACCAAACAAGTTCAAAAGAAAAATTAGGCACATGCTTAAACAATACAGACAATAAAACACTCAAACAAGTCAGTAACGGGAAGGGGTGGATTTGCCAGTTCTTGATCCTTTAAATCAAAACCAAAAGCTCTTCCAGTGAACCATAACTTACAGCAAGTGAGATGCTCTCTGAAACACCCTTTGCCACAAACTCTGGAATATTTGGGGGTTTTACCAAGCAGGAAAGATGGGTTTGCAGCCAGTGCAGAACCATCCTCACACTTATCCTGCCACCAGCTAAGAGGAAAACCAGATCTGACCAAACAAAACCCAAAGCCCAAACACAGCCCACACCCCCAAACCAGCGTTCATCCTGTGTCCCAGCACAAACCAGCAGCTGCTACTTCCCTCTGGATCCAACCCTTTGGTTGTGCAGTGCCCCTGCCAAGAGCATCCACACTGTTCCCAAGTGGAAACCCAAGATCCCAAGAGAAGAGGAGGCTCAGGGGGGACCTTATCACTCTGTAAAATTCTCTGAAAAGAGACTGGAGCCAGGTGATAAGTGGCAGAATTAAAGGAAATGGCCTCAAGTTGTGCCAGGGGAGGTTTAGAATGGATATAGGAAACATTTCTGTACTGAAAGGGTGATCAGGCACAGGAAGAAGCTGCTCTGGGAAGTTAAAATACCATTCCTGGAAGTGTTAAAAAAACATGGATGTGGCATTTGAAGACGGTTTAGTGGTGGACTTGGCAGTGCTGGATTAATGGACTTGATGATGTCAGAGATCTTCCCCAACCTTAATGATTCTATGATTTTTTTAAGCCACTGGCTCCAAACATGCTCTGCACAGAGCTGTTGGTGGAACAGACCTTGCACAGTCCCAGGGCTGGTCTGGTGGCACAGTTCCATGCTCAGAGCTGGGTTTAGGTACTGTGTGGGACATGTGGGTACTGTGTGGGTACTGTGTGTCCACACTGCCATGCCATTCCCATGTCACACACCTCCCATTGCACTGGATGGGGACTGCCAAGAGTTCCTGCTCTCTCTCAGCCTTCTGCCCTCAAAGTGGTGAGAGTGATTTTTCCTGTCAGGTGCACCCTAGAATAGAAAAAAAAATGCTAATACACACCATTCCATCAGGTGCACCCTGTCTCCTCCCTTCCAACTGCAATCCCACAGATTCTGCTACAAAAGAGCAGAAAGATGGGAATAAATAATTTAAAATTGAAAGTCTGGGGGAAATTATTTCACTTTGTCAGGTCAGTAGATGCTCCCCAAATATATTTTTCAGTCTGTGCACATCTGGAGTGGATATAGATGGTGAATAAGAGCATCCAGAGACTCATATGTGATGGCTGGCCACTGGTCATTCTTCTTCTTAAGGTTTCCTCCCAAAGTTGTTTTGGGCAAATTACCCAGCAATGATGCAAAATCCTGAGGCTTCTGAGTCAGGAGGAGATCTACCAGTGACTCTGAAGATTTGCAGTCTGGTTTTAGTCCTGATAGGAACAGAGAGATCAAACCATGGAATCGCAGAATACCCTGAGTTGGAAGTGACCCACAAGGGTCATCAAGTCCAATCTTGGCCCTGCACAATCACAGGAATCCCATCAAGTTCCTGAGATGGTTGTTCAAACACTTACTGAGCTCTGTCAGGCTTGGGGCTGTGACCACTTTCCTAGGGATCCTGTTCCAAACGTCCTTGTAACCTGTTCATCCCTCACCTTGGCTGGGCTGGGATCAGGCTCAGCTGTGTCAGGTGCTGTTCAAAGCACCCACAAAAGAGGCAGCACAGGGAGGAGGCACAAATCCCTGTTTGCTGAGGCTGGACACAGCCCAGCAGCCTTCCTCCATCCCTCCCCAGGAGAAGATCAGCCTGTGGTCCCACCCAAGGGGGCTCAAGGGACTTTTCTCTTCCCACACCTTCACTCCCCATGTCCTCAGGGTCTCTCCCAGCTGCAGGAGCACAAAGGCACCTCGTGCTGCTCCAGGTTTGCTGTGGCTCTTCCCAGCTCAGCCTCTCCAGCAGTGTGCCCTGCAGTCCTTCCCCAGCTCACGCCCTGCCATGATTCATGGCTCTTCTTCTGCTCTTCCTTATATGGGGGCTTGGAACCTCACATTTCCTGCACTAGCAAAGCCAGTGCCAAAAAGTGCCTTTTTCTCTGCTCTGCCACCAGCCCGCTTTGTTCCCCTGGTGCCCTGTCTGTGCTGGGCACAGACCCAGCCTGCCCCACACAATTCCTTGGGGTGCCCCTGTCTCACACCATCCCCTGCCCCACAGATGCCACCCCCATCCACAGGCACAGGTCCCTTCCCCATATGGAACCCCCTGGTCATTCCCACATCCCCAAATTATGGTGCAGGTGCAGCAGGGCAGACTGTCCAGGGAACACATCCCTGCTGACCCAGACATGGTGCAGGAACCTCTCTCTGTTTAATCCTGACTAAGCTGTATTTTCATCTAATTGATGCCAAATTGGAATTTTTGCTTTCATGTTTCGAGGTGAGATTTTTTTCCTATTTGAAAAAAAAATCAAACAAACACCGAGAATTCTTTTAGGGAACAAAAATGTAATAAAGTAAGTAATAAAATAAAGTAATAAGATAAATGTAATACAATAAAGTGGAATAAAATAAAATAAAAGCACAGGAGTGCAGTAATTAACTTCTAGAGCCATTAAAATACATGTTTTTAACTGCCAAAATCCTTAATGGGAATATTTTGGTCTGTAATGGCAATCTGCCTTCTCAGCAACCTTTTCTTGTCCAGCAGTTTCCAGACAAGTGTTTTTCAATCTTGACTATGGCAACCAGTTTGAAAATTCTGTTTTTGCAGCCAGGGAATATGGCAGATATGGCTGAAAGGGATTGGCAGATTGAGGAAGACAATGCCCAGGAAAAGAATCTGGCTGGTGAGAATAGGATGGAAAGGAAAACTCTCCAGAGACAGAAAATCCTTTGAAGATGAGATGATGCAGCACTTCAGACACACCAGCTCTCTCTCCAAACATCTGCTTCTTCAGAAGAGAAAAATAAAACAAGGGTACTTGAAGGGACAAACAAATGTGCAATAGGAATGATTTGGTCAGAAATTCTGTGTCCTGATTTGGAGGAGAGGTGTCTGCTAATAAAGGCAGGAGCCTCTGTTTGAAATTGAGAATGTAAACCCCCCTCCCTCCAAATTATTATAAATTTGAAATTAAGGAGCTCTCAGGCAAAGATATGGAAATTAGGAATTGCAGTTCTTTACTAAGAAAGTTAAAATATAAATGCAGTATTACAAAGAACAATCCCAAAAACACTGACAGAGTCAGAATCCAGCCTGACACCTGTCAGTCAGTCAGGGTGGTGGCAGCAGTCCCATTCAATGGTGGCTGCATCCTCCTGCAGTGGCAGATGTGGTTCAGCTGGAGCAGTGCTCCTGGAGAAGGTGCAGTTTTCCTCTGAAGGTCCAGGGATGATGTGAAGAGGTCCAGCTTTCCTCTGGAAAAGGCTGGGTAAAGGCTGCTTTGGTGTTCCAAATCTCAGTTTTTATCTGGGTAGGAAAGGCTTGGCTCCTCCCCTGGCTGGAGCATCTCCCACTGGGATGATGTAATTTTATCAGTCACACAGTGGGACTCAATGGGCCAGCAGCAGATGATATCTTCCTGGAGGGAGGATGGGTTGTGGAAAAGATAAAGATGACTGCCCCAGCTGGTTTTTAACAGATGGCCCATTAGCAGAGGATATCTCCCTGGAGATAAGGATCACTGCCTCACCTGGTTTCAGCAGACTGTGATAGAACACATACTTTTGGTCACATCCTGTATCGCAAGGCAATAAGACATTCTAGAAAAGGAAAAACTTTTTTCCTAACGTGCTGGATGGGAGAAGAGTATCCAGCAAGTGGGTAGCCAAGCCCAGCAGGATGGAGGATCATTGAACAGTTGCTTCTCATCCATTCCCTCCCACCTGGTGACAGGCACAACACCCACAGTGACAACCCCTCCAGAACCATTGCAAAGAGAAGTCTGAGGAACAGGAAGAATTGATGCTGCTGGGTCTTATCCAAAGGGTAGAATGAATTATCTGCAATTTCCTCCTCCAATGTTTTCCACTGCTGTGTCTCAGGGCAGCTTTGATCTGTGATCATTCCAGCTGCTTCCCAGTGGGATAAGCCTTCTTCCCTTTCCAGGCAAAGCCAGCTTGTCCAAAGGACTTCAGAGGGATGGAGGACACAGCAGGAGTCCCCAGACCCTGGCTGCAGTCGTGTTCCTGGAAGGAATGGGGATGTGTGGCCAGGGTGACTCCTGTCTGCAGCTCTCACACACTCAGCTGCAGTTTGCAGCCACAGAGGTTTGGCTCCACAGCCCAGGGTGTGATTTCAAATCCCACAGTCTGTGCTGCCTCCCAGAACTGCAGCTGCCTTTCCATGTCCCTGGCAGGTGAACAAGGAGGAGGTGACACACATGTGCTCTCATGGGCCTTGGGTGACTATTTCTTTTGCTGTTCACATTTAACAGCCACATGTTGCCTCTGACATTTATCTCAGCTGCCTTCTGTCTCTCCATGAAATGATCACAGCTCTCTGTGTGGAAAATTTAGCTGCTCTGAGGATCAAGCTGTGCTGCTAGTTCCATGTGGGAAGGATCGGAAATGGATTAAGTGGGGTTTCAAAACACAGATTGAAATGAAGGGCTGGAACAGGATCTTGGTTCAGAAGCACCATGAAAACATCATCTCAGATTTTGGCACGCTGGAAGCTAGGAGTAAATTGCATGCCAGGACTTTTCAGGCTGGGGAGAAAAAAAGAGAAAGCAATAGGAGAAATTACAGAGATTCATAAAATCATGAAATGAAGAGAAAGAGTAGTGATTTTTTCACTGTCTCTTTTAATGTAAAATCCATGGAAATCTAATGAAACTAAAACAAGGAATCTTCAAGGCAAAATGCAAGTCAGTTCCTCATGTGACATATATCAAACTGTGAAAATTCTCATCACAAGATTTTGTGGTGCTAGACGAGGTCAGGTTGACAGGGTCCTCCTGGTCATTCTTTTTATTCTCATGAAAAATAAATTCAATAGTTTCCTTTTTTCAGTTCCTGTGGACTTCATCAACTGCAATGGCTTTTTAAATATCTGAGAGAGTGGCTTGGCAACTGCATCAGCCAATTCCCCCAGGATTTTGGGATGCCTCTTGTCAGGTCTCACAGACTTATACATGTTCAGAATCCTCAGGTCATCACAAACCTGATCTCCTACATTGGGAGGGACTTTGCTCAGCCAGTCCCTGCCTTACAGCCCATCCAGTTTAACTGTACAGATCATTTTTATACTCCTGGGATGCTCCTGAGTAATTTACTGCTGTAGGCACAGCCTGTGCATCCCCTCAGCTCCAGCCATGGTGGGACACATGAAGACAAACAGCACAAAGCCTGAGCTGCAGTGACATTGATGTCTTGGACAAGGTGAGCTCAGCTGTGACAAATTCCCAGTGTTCTTCATGGCTTACAGCTGTCTAGACATCTGTGGAGAACATTATTCACCTGATCCACAACTGGTGCTGATGTTCCCAAGCATCAACAATCACTCAGCATTAATTAAACACTCAGTCTCCCCCCAGCTTGTCTCTCTCCTTCTCTCTCCTCTCAAGTTCAGTTTTCCCTTGGGGGAATTGCTGCACAACTTGGCTTTAACCAAAATAAACTGTCTTGGCATGAGTTCCTGTTTTTCAAGATATAACTTTAAAATAACAAGGAGCAGATTTTCCCCTTCCTTGCTCTTACAGGCTCCATTGTGAAAGCTTCAAAGATTGTCACCTACAACACCATGGTGACCCCAGAGCACCCATATATTTATTCTCTCATGAGAGGCATTTCTGTGGCTGGTGGAGATTTATAGGTTGAAAGCAGACAAGATTTTCCATTACTTGTAAACTTGTGGAAAAATCAGAGGGACAAAGACAGCTCGGGGCTTCCAAGCTGTAAAACAACACTCAGCCCATCTGATTTTAAGTGTTTTAGACTTTATATCAATATTGTTCTTCCATGGGGGGGGGGGGGGGGGGTAGGAAGAGGGACTCAGTGGGAAGAGAGACTCATCTACCCCAATAGCAGAAGAAATCTTTTGGAAACAACAACAAAACCACAGGTCTGGGTAATCCCTGTTAGCAAAACAGAGCTGCAGTTGGGATTGTATGTACAAACTGGAATCAGGCAGATTTATTCCCGACAAAGAGATATCAAGATGGTCACAGAAGTATTTTGGAAACCCACCAAGTGCATCCTTTTGTCATCTTCTCTTTTCTACTTCAATTTGAAGGAATCGAGCCCCAAGTACTCTAATCCAGCTTGGATCCCCCACTCTGCTCCTCCTGTTATTTTAACTTTAGGCACAGCAGTCCTTTGAAAAAGTGCCCTGTTCCCACTGCCTGGGAGCTATGGGAAAAGCTATCTTGGTCCTATCAGGAATGTGCCTCGCCGCTGCCCTGCGGTTGTGTTGCCTTTGGAGAAACTGGTGTCACGAAGCACTGCAGGACAGGCCAGAGCGTTCCCTTGGAAAGCTGGGCAAAGGAGGGGGACAAGTGGGTCAGGCTGTGCTGTTCCTTTGCTTCTGAGAAGCTGGAGGAAAGTTGGAGATACCTGGGCTGTTTTTTTCCGGCTCCTTGGGGATGTTTTAGAGAGGTGGAATGTTTAGGACAACAAGCAGCTGGGATTTGAAAAACCCAAACCCTGTGAGCAGCTCGAGGCTGAGTTGGATTTGATGATCTTGAAGGTCTTTTGAAACCTTAATGATTCTTTCATCCCAGGATTCTAAGGGAGATGCTGGGAAGCATCTCACACAGTGCTAGGAACCCACACAAGTGAATCAAGACTTTACTAGCTGGTCTCTCTCCAGAAGGCATAATGGGAGTTCAGATACCTAGCACACACAGATACATAGACATGGAGACTCCCACACATCTGGGTCTCCATCCAGAGCTGAATCCCACCCTGGACACAGTAAGATGAATTCTGACCCACCTGGCCAAGGGGTTTATGGGTGGGGCTACCATGAGAATTACACAGCAAGGGCTGAGTGGGGAAGAACACATTTTGTAGCTTCATTTTGCTGTGTGTCCTACCTGACACAGCTCCTGGAAATTCACCTTTCAACCCAAAGATTCAGCTCCTTTGAAGGTGGAAGAGCTTAAGTGAGAAAAAGGAGTCCAATGAGCAGGTAGAGACCCTCCATGTGAGCACCTGTACTTGCCTTCCAGCCAGGCAGGAGTTGTTAAGCTGGAATACATCGTATGCTGAAGATATATATCTGCTATTTCCCAAATAGAACCATTATTCAGTTAGAGTGTCCTGCCCCAAATTCCCCAACAGAGCTACAAGGAGTGACCAGAAGAGGCAAGCTGAGAAATTGGAATATCCAGCCTCAGAAGGATGAGAGCCACCACCCTCCATCCTGTGCGAGATCCAAACTCCAAAATGTCTCATGCCAGTGTCTGGGAAGTCCACCTGGGGATGGAAGATTTGTCTCTTCAGGAGTTACAGGAGATCCATGACCTTCTGAACCCACTGATCAGCCAGTATTTCCAAGGGTATCTCAAATACCACTAAATGCCCCTGTTGGGGTAACTGGAGTCTGACCATTCCTGACCATCTGACTCAAAGAGTTTGATTTCAATGAACATTTGGACAACACTCCCAAGAAGATGGTCTGCCCTTTGGGGTGACCTGTGCAGGCCCAGGAGTTGGACTCGATGATCCTGGTGGGTCCCTCCCAACTTAGATCATATTCCTTGATCTGCTCATACACCCAAACCCATCACCTCTACCAGATTTGGACGTTTAGCTTGTGACTCTTGGTTGCTCAGAGTCCCAAAATGGGCAGACATTTTTTCCCTTTATGTCCATAGCAAAATTCCCACTGAACTCAGAGAGAAGAACCAGAAGTCACAGCTCTTGGTGATGGGAAATGCACAGACAAGTGATGAGGAGGGAAATCACAGAAAACAGCTTGGCTAAAGCTCCCCCAGACCACCCCAGACCAAATCTCTCATTGCCCCCTTCACCTCAGCCTACTCCTCAAGCACATGGACCCCATCTGTGTCCCCAGCTTTCAGGAACATTGCTCTTGGCACCTGATGTGCCTCCCCCAAATACCCTCAGCTGTGCAGAGCATACTGGGCTCCAGTCTGGAAACACAAGCCACTCTGAGCTCTTCCCCCACTTGCTGTGATGGGACAGAACAGGTTAATGTTCTTTGCAAGGGTGCTAGGCCAGCTACCAAGTCTGCCTGTGAGGAATCCATCCAAACTTGACTCATCCTCCAGTGATTCAGATTGTTCCCTTTAGTACTCTGAGAAAGGTTATCAGTCTTCTTGCATCAGGCCAGAGCAGGATTGATGGATGAGGGAGAAGGCAATGTGCACCACACTTGGCCTCCTTCAGAATGATTTGGGACTGGCTATTCACTCACCCTGCACAGAAATCCACTTTCCACATGAGAAATGAATGGGTTTGCACTTCTCTGCAGTATCTGAGTACCTCAGGAGATGACCTTGGGCTAGCCAAGCATCTAGGCTCTAGTGGACTGGGAGCCCATAAAAAGCAAAGCATGGGCTGAGTCAAGCCCTTGGTATGCTGCCCTTGCAGCAGCACTCTGCAGTAAATGCACTGGCCAGAGCACAGAGCCCAGTCAGAGATACAGTCCTGGGAACATCACACTTTCCACAGACATCCCCAAGATCACAGTTTTCCAGATTCTGGAGAAACCCAGGAGAAAATGCCTCATTTTTGCTGAACCACCAAAATCAGGAGAGGAGATGAGTAGCATCAAGCCACAGGTTCTTCCTTCCTCCCTTGGAGCAAACAAGCTCCTCATCCTCACACTCATGATGGGTAGGATCTCTCTCACTGGACATGTCAGACTGTTTTCTGGTAAATAACTATTATGAACCTGTAGGAGGGGGATAGGAAGAGCAGGAGGGAGATGGGAAGAGCAGCAGGGATACCTGGAAAGGACCAGGGTGAGCTGGTTCTGCAGAAACACACTCAGCACCACCAGGTTCTACACTTGGTATTGGACACTGTCTGCTCTTCTATTGAGCCCACATTTGCCTTTGTGGGAATACCAGGGAACTTTTAAGACCCAGGATAACTTAGAAGGAGATTTAGGAGTCCTTTTGACTCAATAATGCTGAAAGTGAAAGAACTGAAACTAAGAACAAAGAAGGTCAGATACAAACTTTCCAAATAATGGGATATCACAATAGCCCTAATTAGATCAAAGACATAAAAGACAGGTCATAACAAATATAATCTAGATGGGAGGTCATGTTTATGTCATTGTGTCCCATCCAAAGAAGTCAGAAGTGACCTTGGAAGACCTCAGAACCAGAGGTCAACTGATAACAGCACAGAGCAGCCACACAGCCCCATTTGTGTCTCAGTGTTTGATATGGGTTTGCCTCAGAGCTGTGCTGGCAGACAAAGATAAGTAACATCAGTTTTCCATTAATCTATGGCCACATGGTCATTGGGTGCATGGAATAAAAACAGTATTGCTGAGATTTGCTTATTTCCCCATTTTTATACCCATGGTATTTTGCCAAAAACTCAGAAAGCCATCAATAGAAACAAATCAATAACAGCACTGAAATAATTTCCAGGAATGAAATGCATGCCTGTTTCTAGTAAATGCCTAAAGGAAAGAACTTGGATTCCTTGCTCAAGCACACAGAAAGGCTTCATATAGTGCATATTTAAAAGAATATAAAATATACCAATGATATAACTATTCCTTAAATATTTTACTGCTGCCTTTTGTGCCAGTGCATCTTCTTGGCAGGTTCCTGGCCGAAGGCAGGTGATGGGTACCAGCAGCTGTGTAAGTAGAAGGAGGGAGCTCAGTGCTTCAGCACACATTGGCAAAGTTTGCACAGCACATCCCCTCCAACAGCCCAGCACAGCAGCACAGGGGGTGATGCCAGAGGCCAAGTGCACATCAGAAAAGAAGCATTTTGTGAGCTCAAAATGTTGATGACCCCCAGCACTGTGTCCTGACCAGCATCTGCCCCAGTGTAGCCTTGCAGTCACCTCCAAACTGCTGCAGCAGAGGCCAGTCCTGCTTCACCTGCTCGACCTCCCGAGCACACACGAGCACCCACGCTCCTTTCTGCAGAAAGGATGGTTGAGGAACTGCTCCAGCATGGGATTAAGCAATGTTTCATTTTTCCAAGACCCTTTCACTTCCAATTCTCTTCAGTCACTTCCTAGGAACTGACTCCATCATTTGCCAAGTGCAAATGAGGCAGGAGAAATGTGCAGTTGGGTGGGAAGGGAGGGTGCAAACACTGGAGGGCTCTGTCTGAAGCAGAGGAAACAATCAGAACCTCAGCATGACTCCTGTCCACCCACAGACAGAGAAGCAATTTCAGAATGTGACCTCCAGCCCTGGAGAACAGGCCCTTGAGAGGAGAGAGCAGAAACTTTGTCACTACTACTACACCCTTTTTACCTTCTCTGTTACTGTCTTTATTTCCTCCATGACTGAGGAGAAATAAAAAAAAAAAAAAAACCCCAACAAAAAAAAACCCAAAACAAAACAGTACAAAAACAAAAACAACAAAAAAAGCCAAAACCAAAAAATAACAACAACAACAACAAATTACCCACCATACTATATTTGCATCTTCTTAGGGCTTGCATCTTTTTAGGCTCCCTTGCATCATCGGAGGAAATTTTGCATGGTTCAGACTCCAGCTCACCAGTGGATTTGTCTATGGAATATATCCCTGCACATACCACTGGGCATGTTGATGGTTTGCCATATTCATGCAAGACCTTGACCACTTTAACCTGTAGCTCAGGGACAGCTCAGAGAGTTTTCTTTCCAAGGCAGGTTGGTGTCACCCCCTGCTCTGGGTGTAGACAAGGCTGCTCAGTAGGAGAAGGAGCCCTCAGCCATGAGCAACCTGGAGTTTATATAGAAGTAATTAAAATAATTTCAGCTCCATCTCAGGTTTTTTTTTGGGGGGGTTTTTTTCACAAATTTCTTTGGGAAGCTCTTTTATCCAAAATTACTGTTCTGGAGAAGACAAGGAACAGTTAATACATCTCAAGTAAAGACACATAAAGTCCTGTGACAGCTCTTGTATTCATGTCACAGTGCATGACACATGACCTACCATAATTCATGTGGAAGATCCTGTGTAAGGAGAGAAAGGAAAACTCCGCCTGATTTCATAGAGTCAGGGAATCATGGAATGGTCTGAGTTGCAAGGGACCTTAAAGATAATTTTGATCCAATCCTGCTGCCATGGGCAGGGACACATTCCACTATCCCAGGTTGCTCAGAGCCCCTTCCAGCCTGGCCTTGGACACTCCTGGGATGGGACGTCACAGCTTGTCTGGGCAACCTGTGCCAGGGCCTCACCACCCTTACAGAAAATAATTTCTTCTTAATATCCAGTCAAAGCCACTCCCTCTCATTCTATCACTACATGCCCTTGTCAAAAGTCCCTCTCCACTTTTTTTCAACAGAAGATTTAGCTGCAAAAGATTGACTCACTTGATTGCATCAGTAATGTTCAGATTCTTGACTTACTCATCAACACAACAGGATTGCCAAGGAGTCCACCTCATTCCAGCCAGCTGACTTTAGCCCAAGAAAGTTCTGGCAATTCCTCCATTGGCTGTGCTGATCTACATCAAACAAGGGTGTTATTTCCTTTCCAAACATCTCACTTCATCCCAGCCACAGATCTTTGAGTTTGCTGCACATTTACAGCAAACTGGCTGAGAGAGAGCAAGGACACACTTTATAAGAGTAGGGCAAGCAGAACATGAGTCCATGAAGCTGGAAATTAAAGGAAATAGATTTTTCCCTCCCTTTTTCTACTCTGGGACAGATAAATTCCTCTAATATCAATCTCAGAGATGGTCCCTGATTACATACCCACAAAATAACCACAGATTCAAAGAATCATCGAATACAAAAAGACCTCCAAGGTCACTGAGACCTCCAAGGCCATTGACCAAACACCACCATGTCAAGCAAACCACAGCACTAAGCATCACATCTAGTTGTTTCTTCAACTTCCACAGGTGGTGACTCCACCATTTCCCTGGGCAGCTCATTCCAACACTTAATATTCCTATTCAGGGAATAATTGCATGCTACCTGTTAGTCACTTAAAGCAGCCAAGGTGCAGTGCACAAAGGGGCATTTTTGCACTGAACTGTTTTTTTTTTCTGATACCCAGCTTGTGGTAGCCCTTGTCAAGGTTGGGAACCAGCCCAGCTGGTGTTGGCACTGCTGCAGGGCACCCATCCCACTGCACAGCAGGGACAGGAGCAAGTGGTTCCACCCAAATTCCCCCATCAAAAGTTAAACTATGGAAAATTCCCAAGAGCCAGATGATCTTCCATCAACCAATCAGTTGTGTGTGCCCTTCTCTGACCAGCTGAGCTAGGAGCCATATGAGTTGTGCTGTTGACTAATGGAAAATTAAGCCTTAAGGGCCCTGAAGGTTGGGCCACCGAGCCTCAAAATTGCTGTGCCTTGTCAGTTTGTCTGAGACACTTTGGGCTGTACAGAACATTGCTGCTGGGCTTTTATTTTTATTTTGAATCTTAATTTTAGCCAGAATGGCAGAGCAAGAGGATGGAAGAAATGTAGTAAGTGTATTTGAAATGGGCATGGAATTTTACACAGGGCAGAGCTCCCAAAAATAGCTACAAAACAGACTGCTTTAAAAAATCTGAAATGACAGTTTTTATTGGTGTTAGAAGAATGATTTCTCAGGGCTGTATTTACTGTGCAAGTCTGGAAGGAAGGGAACATGTTCCTACACAACAGAAAGGAGATGTGCCATCACACAGCCAGACAGCTCATGGGACAGGCTGCTCCAACACATACACTTATCACAGAGGCACTGCAGAACTGTATGTTCAAATGCTTTTGGAGATATTGACTAAAGACTCCTGGAGATTTGCTCACATCACAGGAGAGGAAGAGGAAAAGAGAAGATGCACAATCTGCTTCTTCACTTGGTCGCTGTGGGAAAAAATATCCACATGTTGCTGTGGAAAGGAAACTCCTTGGATACAATTTCATGATTTCCTGGGTCTGGTTTCATACCTAAGTTTGTGTTAACATGGGAAAGGAGTAAAAGGAAAAGTCCATAGCAAAATGAGCTCAGCCAAGTTCCCAGTGTCCTCACGCTGAAGCTCCTTTCACAGAGCTGCAAAGCAAGGAAACTGCAGGCTCTGAATGCAACCTCCAGCTCAGGCAAAAGCTCCCTGGGAGAAACAATAACCCCTGGCAGGGCTCCAAATGAATCATTATGTCTTTATGAGCTATTGTTTCCCATTGATGGACCTGCTCTCATTCACAAAAAAAGCTGCTTTTGTGAGGCAAGAGGAAAAAACATTTGGAAACAGAAGTGAGTCTCTGATGGGTCAGGGCAGCATGGAAGCACTGTGAGAATCCAGCTGTTATTTACCCCAGGCAGCTGCATGGACAGTGTTGAAATGTCTTCATGGACAAATCCTCCTGCTGTCTGCTTCTGTCCCTCATGCCTATAAACTTTGCAGGGCAGTTTTCCCTTTGGAGCTAAAGCCTGGCTGCAGCACCTCTAGAAATTCCTCTTGCTTTTCCCCCACCAACACAAACCCCATTGATCACACAGCTCAAGCACTGCTCAAGGGTTTAAATGAAGACAAAAGAGGCTGAAATCTGTTCTGTTTCATCCCTCCATTGATCAATTGTGACAAGACCACTGCCCACCCATCTTGGGAGGGGGTGCTGGGGCTGTGCACCTGGTGGCACCTTGAGCCATTGGAGTTGTCCCTTGGCACATGGCATGTGGAAGGCCATGCAAATAAAGAAGAGCAAACAGAGATGAAGTTAGCACCTCTGAAATGGCAGCTACAGGTAGACAACAGACTGGGAACCCTCCTGGCTTGTGCCTGAGTCTCTGTCTAGACTACCCAGCTGTGTTGACTGGATGTCCAGTGACTGGAGCAGGAATCTGCACACCCAGAAGACAGAAAACCAGCAACTCTTCTGATTCTTCACACCAGACTGAATCCAGCTCTCTGTGCTCTGATGTCTAGGGATGCCTGAGATGTTTTACTAAAACCTACACTCCTCACAGGGCTGGAAGATGAGACACAAGTCCTCCTGAAGACCCATGAGCTCAGTGGTTTTCAGCATCTCAGGTGGGACCAGGCATCTACATACAGACAGAGCCCAGCCCCAAGCTTATCCTCTCTGCTTTCTCCACTAAGCCAAGCCATGCTGGCCCATGCCATGAAATGCTTTTACATTGGGAGCTCAGGATCCCAGGCTGGGCTGGGGACCAGCCATGGGGACATGGCCACAAGATCCTGTGTGCCACTGCCAGCTCTGATGCCTCTCGCAGCCCAGCCTGGCTCTGAAGGACACAGCAGGATGGCTGCAAAAGGGATTCTTTTTGCAAATGCTTCTGAAGCAAAGAGCTTCTACTGTGCTCACAAGGATGCCAAGAGTGGTGCATCCTCCTGTACTGGGTGAGAGGCATTTTTTGGCAGCAGGAAGGGCTGAACTCTTGTTTGACTCCACTTCTGCATGATCACTTTTGGAGAGGCCTCTGCTCTTGCTGGAATGATGCAGATTTGCCTGCCTGCAGAAGTGGTTTAGAAGCAGCTGTTGGAGCAGAGAGAGCCCATTCTGCTCTCTCTCCCCAGGATACCTCAGATGTTCATGTCTTCAAAGTACAGAGCCAAGCTCCTGCAGGCTCCAAGGGCCACCTTTGCTCCCAGCACTAGGAACTGCAGGAAATATTTTCTTCCATCCTCAAAAACTCCTCAGATATGTGCCAGGTTAAATCTACACTCTCCCAGCTGCTCTGTGCTCCTCTACACAGCATGGGACCAGACAGCTCCTCAGCTCATCTAAGTACCTAAAACACTTGGAAGTTGGAAGCATTATGAGTCTGACACTGCCTGGGGCCCCTGTCCTGGAGGAAGAGGGAAGATGGGGAAAGGAGAATCTTGTCTGGAGCCAAGAACAACTGAATATGCATCAGGGCATCCTAAAGGCAAGGAGCAGATAAATCCTCCCTGCAGGGCATGGAGAGCTGCTGTTCAGCTTTGAAGAAGAAAACATCCCACAGATTGCAGCCACGCAGCAGAGGACCTGTGGAACCCCATCCTCCTGCAAGGTTTGGGAGCCTACAGCCTTCCCAGCTCCCAACTCAGGCTCATTTGTCAAAAGTTGTGGTACTAAACCTCTCCTCCTCCAGCTGCCCTGGTACCTGAAGTGCCAAGTGTACCTAGGGGAGGTTTGCCAATGTTTTTCACTGTGAGGTGAAGACACCTTCTTGAGCCTAGAGGTTCCTGTGTTTTCAGATCTGGTCTGCTCACCAGACCCACCTCACCACTGAATCTTGCTGAAATCACTGGCAGTTGAGCCCAGGAGGCACCTCAGCACAACCAGACCTGCAGAAGAGCATCAAAAGAGGAAGAACTTGCTTATTCAAATATTTTTTTTATGTGACAGCTTGGAAAGTCACTCAAAATAAGGAAAAAACTCATTTTCTCACTGCACACATCAGGATTCAAATCCACATGACCTGACCCTCAGTTACCAACACAAAATATCCAGGGATGACAGCCTCATATTCACTGCTGTAGGAGTTTCCTGGTTTCCTCTAGGTCTCCCTGCACAGACAGGGCACATTATTGTGCAGCCAAACAGGGTCATGGAAGAGTCTCCACTCTAATGAACATTAAGACATTTTTAAAAAAACAGACCCTGAATATACTCCTCTAGAGTTAACAGAGCAAGAACTGCAGGTCTCTAGCAAGGGTTTCTTATCTATGAGGCACAACAGAGAAAAGCCCCCAAATCTCTGCCATCCTTGAGTGTTATTACCATCTACCCATCAAGGACTATGCAATGAGAAGTGTACACCTTTCATTCAAGTTGAGAGCTCTGAATTATGGATTTCAAGTTCTGCAACGAGGTGCAATCTGTGTAGTAGCAGTAGATCTCATTTCCTGGACATCTCTGACAGTTCTAGCCAGGATGTGGCACTTTGCCTTCAATCTAACACTGACATGACCATAAGATGTCCCTGAACAACCCTTCACACTCCTAAAAACTGTGAAAGACTGTAAAAATCCCAGTCAGGTAAATGAAGAGTTAATATTCCTGGGAGGTTATCACCAAAATGGGACTCCTGCCCAGGAATGATGGCTTTATGGGCACAGCTCCACTGTGATGCTTTCTTCAGACCTAGCTGATCTGCCTTCCTCTGTTCAGGAGGTCCATTTGTAGTAAAAATCTATAAATAGTCTCACAGGTTGGGAGCAGAGATGAAAAAGGGCCAGTTCTGGGTCATTTAATGTATAGACAAAGACATGTTCACTTCATCTGTCATGTAAACCTCAATTGTCCAAGTTTATCATTCACTGCCAAAAATGCTATTACAGCAGCATGAGATTAGAAAGACAGTTTTATTCCTGTTTCTGACTGACCTTTGGATGGATTTTTCAACTCAGAAAAAGAATAAAAAACCACTTTATATGCTCTGAACTGGAGCTTAGAAAAGTCTAACACATTTCTAAGTATAGATGTGGTGATTTATAAGGAACTCTTCTTCTGGTTTTTATAAGACTCTGTCTTTCTTCAGCCATGAACAGTGTATTGGTTCTGACAAGGACACCAGGAACCTTTGAGAGTAAAATTATTTATGGCTGGGAGTGCGTGATGCAATGGATAAGAAACTGGACTTATACTGAAAAACAAGAGCTTTCCCTTTCTGTGTCTGTTCTTCTCTGCAGTGATGGTACATCAGAGTAAAAAACTATTTCTCACTGTTGTTTTCCAAATAAACCAGTACAGCCCAATCACCCTGGCAGCACCAGGTGCTGCCTCCTTGTCTATAATCCCTGCTCCCTGCAGGGTTTTTTTGGCACAGCCAAGTGTCCTCCAAACCAAATAGATCAATGTCATCAGGTTGGTGCTTGTTAAGAGTCTGGTATCTGGATTCACACAGATCATCTCAGTGCCTGCTCTGAAAAGTTCACAATTATTTATTTGTATCAAGGTAGAGATAGTCTAATAATGGATGACAGACCAGTTGTGTTACAAGCTGGAAAAGTGATCCATGATCCAAAGAGAGCACAGGTTTAATTGTTTAATTACAGTTGGTCAGCAGCACTGGGGCAAATTCTGTATTACCTGAGGCTCTGAGATCCAAGTGCTCAACAGTTTGCATCACCACTCAACAAAAACCTAAAAAAAAAACCCTATACCAGCATTCAGGGCATGAAAGCCTGAGTCTGGAATTCCTGGAAGTTATGTGGTCATGCAAAAGCAACTGGCTTTGCTCGTGTCCAAAAGAAACCCTAAACATAGGTGTGATTGATGTGCTGTGAATAATTTGGCATCAGTGATCACACTTGCAGGTTCCACTTCCTGATGTTCTCCAAATCCCTCACAAGCACCAGCCCTTTCCATGCCCCCAAAAATGCCCACACACAGTTTGTCTGCACAGTGGGTGCACAGGACTGGGGGAGGGAAATTCTTTATGTAGAAATTCTTTAGGTAGAATTCTTTATGTAGAATTCTTTAGGTGGTGAAGTACTGGACCAGGCTGCCCAGAGAAGCTGTGGATGCCCCATCCCTGGAAGTGTTCAAGGCCAGGTTGGATGGGACTCTGAGCCTCGTGGTCTTGTGGAAGGTGTAGTGGGTTAAAAATTAGATGGTCTTTAAGGTTTCTTCCAACCCAAGCTGTTGCTGTGGGGCTAGGAAGCAGCAAAAGAACACAGCAACACGACTCCTCTTCCAAGCAGCAAGAAGGAGTGATTTCTTGAAGAGCCATGGCATTTATGTAAGGGAGATCACAAAAAGCAAAGTAGGAAAGACTCCTTGGTCAAAGAAGGCAACACCTATTCCAAAACATGCTCTCTGCAAAATATCACAACACACTCACACGACTCAGGGGTCAACACCAAGTATCTATCTGTGTTTTCTTTCTACCTTCCCTTGTTTTGTTACTGAGAAAGATTTTCAGCCTGGGAAAGATCCTGGCTTGAACTATTAAAAGTCAACAATCTGGGAAAAAAAAACCAATTAGTTTCCCCACAAGCCTTCATCGGAGTCCACACCAAGGCACTCTAAGATTCCTATAATTTCTGTGTGAGGGTCAGGTCTCCATCTTCAGGTGATGAGCTCCTCCCAGGATTACCTGGTCTCCATAAGCACCTCTTCTTTCAGCATGAGCCCCTGAAACCTCCCACACTGCCTGACCACACCACAAAAATCCAGCTCATCCTCACTCCTCTCCCTTCCCGACCCCTCCCCTCTCCCCTGAAGACATCCTTTTTACCAAAACGAGCCGTGGAGGCTCGAAAAGACACTGACGTCAAGGCAAAAGTAAACCGAAGAGGTCTGGATCCTGTATCATCCATCCCGAGCGCTGCGGCGGAGCTCTCCCGTCCCGCAGGGTGAGTGCGGGCTGCGCCTCGGACCGGGCGGGCACAGCGGCGATTCTCCGGCTGCAGCCTGGGCTGGCTCCGATCCCGGCTGGGACAGCTTGGAGAATCCGGCTGGGGATGGGGATCCGTGCGAGCCGGGTCGGGAGAGCAGCACGCGGGGCTGGATGCGGGTTGGATCCACGTGGGTGGGAATAGCACTGGGGAGGAAGGGGAATGTTCTACACCTGGTGCTGGAGGGATAAAGGAGCTGGTGCAAAGGAAAGAAAGTATCTCGTCGAGGGGAATATTGGGTTTTCTATAAACTGAACTGATCTGTTTGGATGGTAAATAGCCTTGTGAGGGATTCTGCATGATCTCTTGAGTATTTCTGGTAAAATTCCAGATACAGATTACTTGTGTCAAGTGCAGCTACACACACGCACCTGTGCATCCCACAAGTGTTCCTGTATAGAGATGCAGAACTAGACACAGGATTTTTAGATTCAGGTTACAAAAAAAGTGATCTGAGAAGGCTCACAATGAACTTTGTAATTTAAGGTTAGGAAGCAGAAAACTTTCCCTGGGGAAAAGCTATGGAAATGTCTTTATTCTGATTGTTGTGTGAGTGGGGGAAGTGTCTGGGCCAGAGCTGGGGTGGCTGAAAGGGATGAATGGCCTCACTAGGTCCACCAGCAAGTCTCTGCCAACTGGGCCATGTCTGGCCACAGTACAGCACAGAGAGAGCATCTCCCAGTGTTTACACAGCCCACACTCAGTGGCAGTGTGATGAATTGGCAACGTGGCTCTTCGAACTCGTTTCAGCTGTTTTGGTGACAGGAGGCGCCTTTTCCTCTAACATTTCTCACATGCCAGGGACAATTGCTCTTCTTCAGCAAAAAAAGCCAGCCCTTTTCCTGAAATGACAGCTCCCTCTGCAAAGCTAAAACTCCCCCATTCAGAAATAAAACAGTGGCATACAAGTTTAATCCCTATTATTTGCGCGTGACAGTCCCAATTGAAAACCAGCAGGGTGAATACCTCTGTCACCCACGATTAGATGCAATGCTGCATCTCAGCTCACCCTGTAAATCTCTCCCTGAGCAGGGGAAAGCTGGGCAGCCATGGAAAAAGGAGGCAGAAATGCCCACCACTTCCCATTGTAGAATCTGCCAGCACCAGCAAGGGTAGAAGCTTTTCTTTGACAGAAACCTCTTTACGAAGAAATTTTCCATCTCCTTTGTGCACAGATATTTCTGCCAACCCACAGTTAGAAGGAAAAACCCCATCTTCCCCCATATCCTTTCTCACAAGGTCACAGGGCAACTTAGCAATGCAATTGAGCAGCTACTTTATTAATATATTTCAGAACATTTTCCCTCATCCTGCTCCTTTCCCATGTCCCCAGTGCGCTGAGATAAAACAACACAGAGCCAGTTCTTCCATCTTCACAGAGCCTAAAGGTGCCAAAAGCACCCTAAAAGTCCTTCTTCCCCCACTCTGAAGCAGAAAGCAAAGGCTAAGGAAGGAACTGCACATGAAACATCTCTCACAGCACGTTCTCCCCAAGGCAGAGCAAACAGAATGGAGGAGGCTGCTGAACACAGCAATAAATCCTATGAGGTGCACGTACACCACCACAGCTCTGCTCCCTCCTAAGTGCATCATGCCCTTGGGATGATGTGGTTCTCACAGGGATGCAGGCTGTCCTGGCCCTACATCCCCTTTTACAGGGGGAAGAACAAATCCTGCTCTCCAGCTTGTCAGAAGGGCTGCAGGATTTCTGCAGTCCACACTTTAAGGGGTTGGAGACAAGTAAAGGGGGCTGTTTAGCAGACAGGTGCTCATTACATTTAGAGAAACCTCATCCATTAAGGAGATGTGACTCTTGATGCCTAAAGTCAGGGACATCTAAATCCCTGAGCCCTTTTTAAAATGGGAGACAAAAATTTCCCATAGGAGAAACATTCAAAGTTATGTCCACATTTTTTGGACTTCAAGTCCATGTTGGAGCTTTGAACAATCTGGTGTAGTGGAAGATGTTCTTGCCATGGCAGGGGTCTTGGAACTAGGTGATCTCAAGGGTTTCTTGCAACCCAAGCCATGCTGTGATCTGTGATTTCCCTTTCTACCCTGGGCTGTCATAGCAGGTTTCTATAAATGTCCAGTCACCAGGTTTAGGAGGAGGTGAGACTACTTATTACTTATTCATGTTAGTGAACATCCCATGACATCTATGGTAAAATCTACAGCCCCTTCTGAGGAATGTCTGCTTCTTCTTAGCCAGCTCATGTGTAAATGTTGTAAGGACTCTTCCTGCTCTCTTTTGCCTGTCATCCATTTTTCATCCTTGCATTTTAATTTGTTTCTTTTTGCTGTACAGTTTTTGCAGATCACAAATAGCTGAGCAAATCCTACTGATGGCTTATCAGGGAAACACTTCCCATCCAGTAAATCCCAGAGAGGCACAGCAGAGTCTGGCCAAGCATGACAAAGTCCAGAGACAGAACTAGTTGTGCTAAGGTGAAGGATGGATCAGGGGAATAGAAAAGTGAAGCCCAGAGCCAGAGCAAAGGATCAGTAAAGCTGTGGGGGTCAGATGGGATTAGGCTGAGCTGGCTGTGACAACCAGAGAGATGATGTCACCCATCAGGATGACACTATGCAGGGATGCTTCTGCTCAGTCTCAGCATGATATTTACTGGGATCAATACACCATTAGTGTATAGACACAGAAGAACTGAATTCTTTATTACCTCTTACACATAATCCATAAAAGATGTACATCCCATCTATCACAGCCTGAAAAGCATCACTACAGCCATTACCACACAGCAGAAAGAATGGCTTCTTCCATGTTAGTGCAAAAAAAGATTTACTGTCAAATGTCCCTTCCTTTTCATGGCTCCAGCCACCTTCTGTACAAATACCTGCCAAAAAGATGAGGCTCTGGGAAATGTCTCTAAGGCTAAAAATGTAGGGAATGGCTTCAAGAGTGGTTGTCCAGCAGACAGCTTCCCATCCTTGAATGCACTGAACTTGTCACCCTGTCTATGGCACACCTGGAGAGATGGATTTGGGCCACTTTGGGGAGCTGCCCCATAGTGAGGCTATCCCAAGTAGTCTTTAGCCTCATAGATGAGGGATGCCTGTGGAGGTTTGCCAAAATTTTGTTTCATTCAGAGCTACCAACAAGTGCAAAGATTTACATCAGAGTAGGTTGTTTGCTGCAGTTAGGCATTAGCAAGGTGAAATAGCACTGAGCTCTGAGCACACTGACACACACAGAGACCAGCACAGGCATTTGTAACCCACCAGGGTCCTCTCAGAATGGTGAACTCAGGAGGATGCAGTAAAGTGGGTACCTGGGCACAGCAGGACAGGGCACTGAGACAGCCTCAACAGGAAAACCAGCTTCTTGCATGACATGAAGGAAGTTTCTAGCACTCAAGTGCAGAGGACAGGAGATTGCTGGAGGTCACACACCTCCACCACACAGAGCCATTAGTGTGCAACCAGCCTCTCCTCCCAGTGGCATGTATGGTCACCCTCATGCTGGTCTCTCCATGCTCCAGCAGCTGACCCAGAGCAGAGCAAAGGGAACAGGCAGAGCACACTTTTCCTGCACCCATCACAGTCTAGCTGGTCGTTACCCATCTCAACAGACAGAGTAATGCATTATTAGGCTTATCAGAATCACAGAAACACAGAATAGTCTGGGTTGGAAGGTACTTTGAACTTCCAACCTTGCTGCCATGTCAGGAACATTCCCACTATCCCAGGTTGCTCCAAGCCCCATCCAATCTGTCCTTGAACACTTCCAGGGATGGGGCACCCACAACTTATCTGGGCAATCTGGTCCAGACTCCCCTCACCTCCACAGTGAGTAATTTCTTCCTCATATCTATCCAAATATCTTCTTGTTTAAAGCCATTCCCCCTTGTCTTATCAGTATCTCCTTGTTCAAAAAATACAGAATTATAGAGTAGCTCAGGTTGGAAGGGACCTTAAGTGAGACATTGAGCCAGGTGCAATTTCACCTTTATCCCCAAAATCTTTTTCTGGCAGGGTGGAGAGAGAAAGCTGAGTTCTCATGCTGGGTTTCACCTGCTTGGCACTCAGAGAGCTGCAGTTCCCCGGCAGCCAGGCTGGCTCCTTTTGCCTGGGTTGAATATGCCAAGCAATATATCTCTGAGAAAAATCCAGGCTGCCAAGCTGTGTTATGCTGTCTCCAGCCACCAATTATGTGGATAAATTGATTATAGTTAGAGTGATAAAGTAGCACAACAAATACACTTTCAGGAACCAGGCATTTTTCACACACCAACTTTGAGGCTTCCCGCTGCTTTGATCAAACACACAGAAAATTCTCTGCAGGCTGCTGTGGTGCTAGAGACACAGGCTTGTGGAGGCTGAGGCCAGCCAGCAAGAGGTTTAAAATACACCAATTACTCCACATTTGTGCACTATGGTGCAAGGCAGGTTGATCAGATATTTTTGCAGGGGTCACCCTAAAGCTCAGTCGGACCAGCAGCCGCCTCAGAGGATCCCCAGGGCTGAAATAGCAAGGGGCAGACATCAGGAATCAGTCAGGAGAGGGAAAGGAAGAGGAGTCGTGCTGCCTCTGTCCCCTGCCTAGATTAGATCTCTCTCATTCCAGGGCAGTTCATCTCCCACTCACAACAGTATCAAGTTCACCCAGAGAATCAGAGCTGCTAAGACGCTGGCATTAAAAATTCCCAGCTGTATTATTCTTTGTGAGCAGCTTACCTAAGGAAGTGTAAGATTATTTTAAACACTCTGATTTATTAATACACCCAGGATGGCTCAAGCTGCTGGTTCTTGCCCAAGGGAGTTCAGCATCTTGACTCACAGTATTGGGACTGATATATGACTAGCTATGATCAGATGGCGTATCTAAAAATACAGAGCCTGCAGTTTATTTTTCTTGGAAAATAGAAAGACACCCAAAGAAGCAGAGCCCAGTTTAGCAACCACAGCAGGCTGGATTTTTGCTTTAAAGAAGCAAGCAGAATTTGCCCAAAAGAAGGTGCCATCTTAGGTTGTGTGACAGCCATGGGATTAACCTATGGCTCCAGCACTGTGGGAGGAATCCCTGGCTGCTGCTGTGGCTCTAACTCTGAATTACACAGGACAGGGATGGTGATTGCACATCCCTGCCCAAGCAATAGGATTCCTCTTACCCAAAGGAAGCCTCTACACTGAGACCATCACAAACTGGGCTGGTCATCTGGTCCAGCCTGGTGTTAATGAACTAAACCATGTGAGACCTACCCTGCACCATTCTCAGGGAAGCTGCCCCAGACATCCCCACAGATGTTATCAGGTTTGCCTTCCATTGTCTCCTCTGTAAATGAAACAAGCCCAGTTCTGCTGGTATGCCCTGATGGGTCAGGTTTGCTGACTCCAAATGGTTTGCTTTGGATGTTTTCCAAAGCAGAAACACATCCCCCTTTCATTAGTAGATGCAACATTATTTATGACATGTAATAGTGCTTTTGTAGAAAATAATCCCTCCAGGTAACACAAAAGGCACATCAAACAGCACCTTGCAGCACTCCCAACATAGCAAAGACTGAAGCTATCAGTACAAAGATGAAGGCATGGAAAGGAATGGTTCAGCAGTGATACATTGAGCTTTTGCTCCTGATAAAAAATTTGCTTTAAGACCTTAAACACAAATTGGAGTGGGGCCTTGGTTTTCCTTTCATCATGCCATCCACTGCCCACACCTCAGTGAGTTCAAGACCTCACCAGCAGGGACAATTTGGTACTGTCTATAATCTCATCCCAGACAGAGAAAATATCCCCTTGGATTTCTGAACTGTCATGTTTCCACCTGACTCAGATCTCAGCAGGTTTTCTCTGCACCAGGTGGGAGAAAAAAGGGTCCATGATGCCATAACCAAACACACCACCACCACAAACACTATCAGCTGCATTCTGCTGTCCAGCACCCTGTTCTGTTTGTTTTTAGGAGAAAATGAATTATTTTGGCATTGTGGTTTCCAGTAAATCACAAATGTGATTCCCTTATTCCTTCCTGGAAATTTCCCAGAGCATTTCTGCACATTGTGCATAGAGGGATGGTTCCAACCATAAGGAAACTAAGGCATCTCCCCAGAAAATGTTTTTTTTGTCCCCAGTGAGGCCCCTGACACAGAACTTGCTGCAAGGACAGGATCTGTAATTCTAAACAGCTGGGAACACAAAGGAACACACCCCCTTCAAAATAAAAGGGGAGAAAAAAAAAAAACAGAAAAAAATCCAGCAAATGCACCAGCTTCTTCCATAGACAGCAATTTTAGGAATCACTTGTAAGCACGCAGCAGAGTGGCTGTTGGGGTTTTTTTATTTCCAAATGGGGCCCTTTCTTTTCTTCCCATTCCTATAGGCCTTTTCATCACTGTGGCATTTCCTATGATAATCCCCCAGATTTATGCTGCCCTGTTCCAGATCAGAGCATTGCTGAGCTCTGTGCACGTCTAACAAAAGACAGCCCTGCCCTGAGCCCTTCCAAATCTCTCCAAACCAGACAAACAAAGGGAATGGGAGAGGAGGATTAACATGTTTGCAGAGAGCAGGGAGAGGATGTCTTTCTCTAAAGTCTTTTTTTACGTTTGTGGGTCCAAGTACCAGATTTTCCAAGTTGCAGGTGTCCCTCCTCCTGGGCTAGGTTACTGCTAGAGCAAAAAACCCCAAAAGTTGAACAGATGGCCCTGGGAGGCTCCTGCTGACCCTTTTCAAGTTTGTGGTCACTGATAAATCAGAGCAGGTGGACATACCAGACTGGGTCCCTAAGTTCCCCACCACTTCCTTGCCTTGGGTTTTCAAGTGTTCCTCTGGCCTCTGCATTCTTGCAGGGCACAGCAAGTTTTTCTGTTCAAGGTTTTCTGGCTCAGCCCTGCCACACAGTGCTTCCCACTGCCACAAACACAGGAGCAGAATGCTGAGAGCTCTCTGGGGGCTCTTCAACCATCCAGGACCAACAATCCTTCCAATTCCTGCTCTGCAGCCTCCAGAGCAGAGTGGGCAAGAGCCACTCCACCCAGCCTTGACCTCCCAGGGCACGGTGCCCAAGCAATGCCAAAGCCCAAAGCTTGTGCAGCTTTCCTCTTCAAGCACCAGTGCCCCTGTGTGCCCAGTGACAAACAAAACCAACAGGAAATACTTTGCTGGGAATGGGGAGAGTTCTGCAGTGAGGTTATGACACTTGACATCGAGTTCTTGGCAATTTGCTTCTGAATCTTTCCAAAAAATAGCAAAAAATAAAAAAAGTACAAGAGTTTGGGGGGCCAGAAAGGTCACAGTGGGACCTTGCAAAGGATCCCAATGAAGTTTGGATCAGTAGGGGCAGCTGAGACATGACATGCTTTGTTGGGTGGCCAAAGAGTCCTGGTGGCTCACTTTGCTGGTGCCTTGAACTGAGGAACCTGTTGGAACCCTCCCAGTAAACTGGGAAGACTGGGATGGAGAGGGGGATGCTGACTCACCCTCACAGGATGTATTTATAACAGGTAAGGGACTCCCTTGTCATGTAATAACTGGAGACAGGAAGGACCAATGTGCTTCAAACCAGTCACCCAGGAGAGACCTCAGGGCTGCCCAGAGGAGCAGATATTTGTGTGCTGCAGACATCTTCATTTTCCTTTCAGCTCAACAGGTCCATCAGCAAAAATGCCATGGCCTAGGGAGAAAAATTGAGTGGGAGTCAGTGGTCAGCAAAGCAAATTCCCAAATATGCAGCAGGCAGGCAGGAGACTGGTTCCTACACACCTCCTCCCCCATGCCTGACTCACCCAACAGCAGCCACTGCCATCATTTCAGGGCATCACTTGTCTGTCCCTGTCCCTCATCAAGCAGATGAGTCACAGCTGGATCCCATCAGCCTCATATGGTGAGAGTCTGATCTTCCTCCTTGCACAAACACACAGATGGGGAGCCTGTTCAGAGACAGAGATACAGAATTATGGTGGCTTCCAGCCCCTGATGTCCTCTGAGGACAGCAAGTGACATCCCAGCTAGTGCTGGGAAGTGCCTGTGATGCTGAGCAGTTGGCAGAGGACACAGACTGTGCCCTGCAGAGCTGCTGATGTCAGGTAGGTCCAGCTGCCTCTAGACCCTGCTGAGATGCCATCAAGAGAGCCACCTGAACAATCTTTTGTGGCTCTCCACAGCCTCTGCTGCCCATGCTGACTGTCAGGTAAAAAGCCCTGGGGGTGTTCAATGTCACTGGGGGAGCAATCCAAGCCCTCTTTCTCCAGGGATAAATAATTTACATTTCTTTGTCTATTTGGTGCTTCTATCCCAGCATTGCAGGAAAGGGACAAACAGATTCTAAGAATTAATAGAGAGAGCTTTGATCTTTTCCTTCAGTCCTTCTAGCTTATACATTAGGCATAACCAGATGAATGTCTCAGGGTTCAGATCTCAAAGCAGCCCCAGGATCTCCCAGCATGGCACCTGGATTACCAAAAGAACAGCAAAGAATGACCTCTCAGTAGCCCAGCAGGTGAAACTCTTTGGACCCAAATGAGCAAGGGCCACAAGCTAAAAGCCAGGCTGGAGACAGATGCCAGCCTTAGTCTTCAAGCTTTTTTCTACTGAACATCCCTTAGATTCTACCAAAAGCACCAGAAAAACCCTGGATCTGCTTTCAGGATCTGCTTTCAGGATCTGCCCATTTGCCCTGCTGTCACTTCCACAAAGTCCCAGCTCAGGAGCCACCAAAGAGGAGTGAGCTCCCACACTGCTCTCCAGGGGAACACACATGTCACTTCTTCATGATAAGGAAGTGTGGTGGGGTTGAAGAACACCTGACCTAGCTGGAAAGTTCCTACATATTTGGGGAGAGCCCTGTTGTCCTCTAAATGAAAGCTGACTCCTGGAGGGTGGTCCAGTGCAGAAATTTCTCCACCCCTTCCCCACCTGTGAGAACCAACATGGTTCTCTGAGTCAGTTCTGATTCATAGCATCCCATAATAGCCTTGGAGACCATGGACAATCAAGATTTTGTGGCTCATGGGCAGTGCATATCATAGAGACATACATGTTTTCCAGCATTTTTAAGGCCTGAGAATCTTCTCGGGTAGATTTACCAGAAGGAAGAGCATTAGCAGAGGGTAAAATGGATGTAAACTCTCCTCAATGCCATTAACTTTATCTGCCATGGGTTTCTCACATGGTGAGGTCACATTGTTGCCTCTCCATCAAGCCTGCTGCTTAAAAAGAGGTTTTTCCAGACAGGACAGTGAAAATCCTGCCCTTCAGCATCCTCCATGAAGTGAGGATCCCACTTTTTGGTGACCTCCACACAGTCAGGACTGTGAGTAAAGGCTAATCAGTTTTCTGAACTCTGTTATGTATGTGCCCAACACCTTACTGGATAAGAATTCTCCTTTTCTGCTGAAGAAAATAATTCACTTGTGAGGATCTGGTCAGTATAACAGAGCCTAAATTCAGCTTCCTAAAAAGCACAGGCATGTTTGGACACTGTATTTGGGTCCTTGCAGAGCTGATCAACAGAGACACCCCCAAAGCTGATCTGACCATGTGCCTTGAGCCCATCTCAGCTCTGTTAAAGTCCATTATGCAGTGCCCAATCTCAATCTCTTTTCCCACAGCAGGGGATCAAAGGATGCTCAATTCCCCTTTTTAAATAGGTCTGGATGAGTATGCCCTTCCTACAAAAACAGGACACCCCTCCCCAGAGGGATGTGTGGTATCAGCTTTCTCTCCACCTTCCTCAAGAGCTGTCTGACCTCCTGCTTTTCTGCACTGTGCCACAGAAGCTTTTTAACCAGAGCCCTATTCTACATGGCAAGGTTAAGGGATTGCTAGGAATTACCACAGGCTAGTAGCATCCTTCATTGATGTAATTATTAGTCCTTCTACATGCTGATTTTGACTGACCCAATACCTTCTTCCACCTACAATGTCACTCCAATATTTAATACTGTTGTATACTCAATGAACAAGCTTGAAAATTTTCCACTTACTAAAGATTTACTCTTTTTTTTCTGCCTTACTCACTCCCTCTGGGAGGGTGATAAATGACTGGAAATCAAGAGATGATAGAAGCTTTTCATTTATCAGCCATGGCTGCAACTCCTCCTGAAGTTTGAGTGTGGGAACTGGGTCTGGGACAAAGCGTGGCCCTGAGCCCGGATGTGCCTTCTCCACCTTAACAGCAGCATCTGCTTCCCAAAATGGCATGTTCTGCACTATCTCAGGCACAACTTGAAACTTTGCAGCTGTTGCCACTCAGAGCCTAGCTCTAAATCCAGCAAGGAGGGAGAGGCTGGGACAGTGGGGGAGTGCAGGGCACTGATTATTCCATGCACAGGGATGGGAATGCAGCTCTCATGTATCACGTGGAAGCATAAAACCAAACCAGTCTTCACACAGGAAGGACCAGACAGTCCCAGAGAAGGTGGACAGAGTGCAGGTACCAATAGTTCATCCTGGAGAAAAGTCTTCTTTTTCTTCCAGTCTCACATTTGTAACTCCACAGAGCCGTTCCCTAAATATAAAAATTTTGTTGACAGGCTGGGGGAAACTTAAGCATCTGCAACCACAGGCATTGAGAATGATAGAATCATAGAATTCTAGAATCTAGGATGGTCTGGGTTGGAAGAAACATTAAAGACCATCTAGCTCCAACCCCCTGCCATGGCAGAGACACTTTCTACTATCCCAGGCTGCTCCAAGTCTCATCCAGCCTGACCTTGAACACTTCCAGGATGGGGCAGCCACAGCTTCTCTGGGAAACCTGTCCTGGTGCCTTGATAGGGTCCAAGGTCATCCACCCTGCCCAACATTGGACCATGGGTTGGTTTCTTCTCTTTGTTCTTCTCTTTGTTCTTCTTTTTGTTCCCTGATGAACTTCTAGGATGGAGGGAACTGAAGGCAAGATGATCACTCATGAAGACTTTCCAATCACACTTGCTTCCCAACCACAACAAAGTGAGAAACAAAGGGAAGTTCAGGCATATGCCTGAGCTAGATGTCAGCTGTGGAAGGCTGGATGCCTGAATCAGAGGGCTCATAAAACCAAGGAGGATGTTCCTGAAAATGGGGAAACAATCTGCTCCTCAATGTGAGGAAACTCAAAATAGAAAATCAATAAAATAACCAGACAAAAAGGATCAGCTCAGTCTTCCTGGGAAAGATCCAAGGGTGAAAAAGTAATTCCAGAAAATGAGGTCAACCTTCTCTAATAACCATAGCTACTGTTTGTGCTCCACTGAGACATGCATGTGTAGAGTTTACCTCTCCTCTATTTATGGATTTGCCCTCTTGACCTGGAATTCAATGCCTCTCAGTTGATCCTGTCATGTTGTGACAGGCCATATCCTGCGTGTTTATTGCATTGGCACCAGTGTTGTCTTTATCTAAAGTGTGATGCAGGCCAGGGCTGATACTAAAATCCAGCATCCATCCTCTCTGTATTTCTAAACAATTAAATTTGATGTAAGCTCTCTTTTTTTTTTTTACTGCCTTTTCTCCCAGAAGAAATCTCTAAAGCTACTGGAAAGCTCCTGGGGAGAACATCTGTGCAAACCCCAAAACAGATTGGGGTTTGGTATTCAGTTTAGAGCAAGAAGTGGAACTTTAGATGGAACTTGGGGGATTTTGAGCCCTTAGTCCTGAGTGCATCAACCAGCAGAGATGTCTTGAAAGCTGTTCTGGCCATGTGATTTGAACCCATCCCAACAGTGGGATAATTCATTATGCTTTGTCCAATGTCAGCCTCTTCTCATGTAGCCAAGGGTGTAGAAATACTTAAATCCCCACTCTGAGAGACACCTGACACACACAGTGACTCTACCACCAGTCAGGAAGGGCTGTGTGGGGGTGGAGGAACACATTGGAGGGTTCCTTGGTGGAGCCTCAGATTCTGTATTGCCACCCACCCTCAGCCATTTCAGCCCTGGATAGATCTCATTATCTCCTTTCCAAATGACTGCAGGCAGCACTACCAAAGTGTGCAGAGTCACCCTTTGGTTCCCTGTGCCAGGGGTTTTCTCAGGGTCTGGACAGCTGGGTTGGTTCAAAGCACATTTGCAGCATTTGGTTCTGCACCTTCCTGCAGCTGCCAGGGATGCTTCTCCCTAATCCCAGTTCACATCAGGAAGATGAAAAGAGGGATATTTTCCTCATGTCACACGTGGTGGTGGCATTGCAGTGGCCTTGAATTGGCAAGTTCCCAGCAAGCAGGTTTTGTTCCCACAGAGGCACAGGAAAATTGACCTGGGGGTTAGCAACACCACTTTTAGTTTACTAGAGATGTTCAGGCATTAGCACCATGAGTATGGCTGGAGCCCTCTTCAGCATTTACAGCACTTCATAAATTTCAGAGAGATTTAGGGCAAGGAGCCAGATGTTTGGGGAGAAATTCTGAACACTACAGACAAGTGGAAATTTTTTTTTTTTTTGGTAGTGTATATTTTTTCCCATTAGTTGCAAGGCTATATTTAGAAGCAGGGGGAGGGGGGGGAAGAGGGAGAGAACGCAAGAGAGAGATTAAGCATTTCTTCATATTCTGTAGTCACTCCAGTTGTTCTGCTTGAAGGAACAGATGTCTCTTTCCTGGGCTGATAGCAGTCAGGTCCACAAGGAAATTTTCTTACCAGCAGCTCTTCTAACCTAGAAGACAGAACAGGCCAGAGGTAAGTGAGTCCATCATGCAGGAATACACTGAAAGGAGCATTGCAGGGAATGCTTTGGGATATTGGTCAGAGACAAAGAGGGGGCATGGGATCAGAGACATTGGGGAGCCAGGAAGGATTTGCTGGATATTGGACACCAAGTCCTGGCTATTGCAGCAGGGAGCCCTGGAAAGGGTCCTGCACTGAACACGTGGATGAGCAGCTTGGGAAGCCTCTGGCTCTGCCCATGCAGCAGGTGAGGAAATCCCTTGGGAAGTGCCTGACCTGAAAAGCCAGGCTGTGCCAGCAGCTAGCAAGGGCTGCAAGCAGCTTCTCCCTTGTGATTTTCTTTGTTCTTGGGATTTGGGACACTGTAAGGATATTTGGTTGTTCTTCAAGGAGATGGAGAGTTATGAGAAGTGTGAAAAGCTGCAGGCTTTCCCTTCTTGAAAAGTACAGCAACAGATCTTGTGAAGAGGGGGGTGATGTCGTTTATATATGTCCACTCCCAGCCCCAGTTAAATTTTGGTGAAATGCATTCAGGAAGGTTTTGGAAGCCAGGACAAGAGATGGTGCACTGCCTGGAATGGGGTCAGCTGCGAGTGGGGGTGTTTTACCTGTTTGGCTGTGCAGCAGGGTGCAAGCCCAGCTCTAGGAAAGGCATTGTTTTCCCCCTCTGAACCCACTTGTTGGGTAAGGAGAAAGCAGATCCTTTTCAAGGTCCTTAGCAGACCCCTTCAGAAAGGCTCCCTGCTTTCACAGCAACACACTCATCAACAGCACTGAGTTTTTCCAGGTTAACCTGGTGAACCCAATATTTGCAGAACCCTGAAGGCACTGTGGGCTGTGCACAGCACTGTCATATGTGCCTAACTAAGGAAACCCCAAGCAGGAGACAGAAACCAGTCTCCCAAAGGGTTAAGACATGGTTTTCCATCCAGGGATGCCTCAAAAGCTGTCTGCTCCCTAACTGGGTCTCCCACCTCACTGCATTCCCCAAGCCAAGACCACACATGGCTCCGTGCCTCAGTTTCCCCCTGCAGCAGGAAAGCAGCACAGCTCGGGGTGAATGCTGGGAGGCAGAGCTGGTGCACCTGACCCCTCTGCATTGCCCCCTCATCCCTGCCTGCAGTGGGGCCCTGTGCTCCCTCAGGTGTGAGCATTGTTTCACCAGTCCTGCATTCCCTGGCTGTGCAGGAGCCCAGGTACTTCCCCAACAGCAGAACTCTGCTGTTGTTCCTTTGCTGACCTTCTCAGCTTCTTGCCAAAGGACAGAGCAAGCAGGCGGCTGAAGGCAGAAAGGAGAAAGTGCTTAAAGAGTGCTAAATTTGCAATTAAAAATTTCCTTCTTAAAAGCAAGCAGCAGTACACAGGCCAGCTATTGTTTTTGCACTTGCCTGTGAAGTTCCTGCATGTGCCTATATGGTAATTTTCACTGTATGATTCTGCTTGCACACAAAAGTTGTTCTTCTAAACTGACATTTCCAGCACTTTGTTTCAGGCACCCTGGAAATGCTCAATGGATTACTGTAATCCCTATAAAATCAAATGCATTTCTCTTTTACTGTTACAACCTCCCAAGAAGACAGGCTCAAATCCATCTTTGCTGGCTGGACCCATAGGAGTCCAAATCTATATGTTTTGTTTAAGATGTAACTTTTGTTTAAAAAATGTAAATCATCTTGGAAAAATTTCGCCCAAAAATATGTGTTTTCCCTTAAGTATAATGGTTCACAAGGGACAGAGAAGGACACACTCAGGAAGTCATGCTCTGATTTCTCTGAAAGTAACAGACCTGGAGACACACAGCACCTACTGCAGAGGTGTCATTCTGTGCTCCCTTGTGGCAGATGGCATTTGGTATGAACTCTGACAAGATATGAAATATTGGTCTTTTAAATGTTAGCAGCATGATTGATAGAGAATTCACCAAGACACAGCATTTCTGTCAGTCCAAAGCCAAGACCTGATAACACAGAAAAGAGGGACATGAAAGACACAGTGATATTGATAAGGCATCATAGACATCCAAATGTTTCAGGAGGGACTTTTCTACACAGTGTGGTATAAGCAATCAAAGAGGCAAACCCCCTCTATTATTACCTTTATTATAGCTGGCCAGTGCTAGCAAACTTCATCAGAGGTGCTGGAAGATCTCCAGGTGCCCACCACTACTGGCTGGATATTTGTAGTTCTGGAGAGGCAAAGTATTTCCAATCCCACTTCTCTTTTTGCTTGCACGTGCACATCTGGGCTCTTTCTTTCAAAGGCTGAGACATTGCTGCTGCAAACAGCCATAGAGGAGGCATAAATTCATAAGAAATCTGCCACTATGTGAATTTTCTCTTCTGTGTATCTCTTGGAGGATCGTTTCAGTTTTTTTGTGCATGCTCAGGACAAGGGCTGAGGGAAAACCACGCAGATCTTTCCAAGTTTTAAATAGATTGTCTCTGGGGTGTCCAGGACTGTGATCTGTCACCTGGTTTTAAGCAGCAGGTTCAGTCCTGGATGCAGAGAGTTGGCATTTGGTCCAAGCCAAGTGGCATCAGTCCCATCTGGGTCACTTTGCTCCGTGGAGAAGAGGAATGCACTTTGGAGAGTTGTGCTCTCCATCGTCTAACTGGCAGTGATCCCTCATGGCCCAGGGTGACCTGCTAGACTAAATCATTGCTTGGGCACCCACAGACTATTTTTTGCCTCAAAATGAGCTAGGGATGTGAGTCCCTCACCTTCAAAGGATGTGATTTTGGCCTTGGGCCCATGAAGAGCCCAAGTGTGTACACACAGCGTTGAACTCAGTGTGGTGGGTGGAGGTCAGATCTCAACACAGAGATCTCAACACAATACCCATTGCCCATCCACAGCAGGGCCTTGGGGATGAAGGAGCACAGAGGCAAACTGGGCATCTCAGGCAGGAGGCAAACAGCTCAACAGCACATCAGTAACACCAGCCCAACCAGCAGCGTTGCATCAGCCTCCACACATCCTCAGCCTGTGATTGCTTACAGGTCTTGAAGGATTACCCCTCTGCCTGAGACCAGACATAGAAGTTTTCCCTCTTGCCAGATGGGAAATATTATTCTCATGGCCAGCATTAGAGATTCAAAAGTCAGAGTGTGTCTCTTGGCCTTGAGAAGAAGCTGTATGAGGAGCAGGTGAGGTCACTTGGTCTGCTCAGCCTGGAGGAGACTGAGCAGAGACCTCATCAAAGTTTCAACTTCTTTGTGAGAGGAGGGGCAGGCACAGATCTCTTCTCTGTGGTGACACTGACAGGACTCAAGGGAATGGCCTGAAGTGGTATCCAGGTAGGCTTCAATTGGATATTAGGAAAAGGGTGTTCACCCAGAGGGTGGCTGGGCACAGGCTCCCAGGGAAGTGGTCACAGCACCAAGCATGGACAGGAGTTGGACTCTATGATCTTTGTAGGTCCCCTGCAACTCAGAATATTCTGTGATTCCAGACAAAAGCTGTAATTCAGCACAGGGCTATACAAATCATCAGACAAAGTAGGAATTTCTGGCCATTTCATGACACATGGGCAAGCAGGCCATAGTTGAATAGTGCCAACACCCAGCAATTAGCTATCATCTGTCCCAGTCAGGCTGGTTCTCCCATGGTTTGGCATAAATCTGAAATTATTTCTCTTCAGGAAAACAATAAACAGGCAATACTTTCTGTTTATCATAGAAACCATTCAGCCCTGCTATGTTTCAATGCCAAAGCAATTGTGATTTTGCAGGGAATAAGACCTAAATGAAAATGTGGTGGAGAGTGCTAAAAAATGCCTTGCAGGTTCACATTAGAGGAAACAAGGATCACTCTCAATGCCTGTTTGTGTGGTTGTCAGCTCCAATTTCCTCCATCCTCCTAATGTTTTTCAATCTGCTGCCTAATTTCAACTAGAATTTGGCAGAAGGGAAAGATCACCTCAATTTTCAGGAAATTAGGCAGCAAAGAAAGAAGAAAGTCAAACAAGTGTTGGAGCCAAGGGAAGAGCTGGAATGTGAGTGCTCATTAAGGCAGCCAAATGTCCACATGGGAAAAAGTTATAATAAGCATCTCAAGCAGGGCAAAGCATTCCCCCAGCCTTGCAAGCCACTGCAAGACATGAGACTGCAAGACATGAGACTGCAAGAAATCAGGTGTCATTTAATCTGACACTCATAAAACTATGTGTTTTGTGTCTCCAAAGTCCCTTTTATGTCCATAGCATTGAGGGGAAGGAATAATCCAGCTCTGCTCTGGATTTGGCTATTTCCAACTGCAAATTCCCCAGAAGGTGGGTGTTTCACACACTTGTTCTGAACACTCTCAGACCTGGAGGTTTAAAGGAGAGCTCAATGCCCAGGAATCAAGTGAGAGCAGAGATCTGATGCCCACAAAAATGGGATCTTATCTGTCCTGAGAATAGCCCCGTTTCTGTTCGGAATAGAATCTGTCTCCCCCAGAATTCTCTCTCCTCTCACAGCCCAAGGGTCAGATGGGCACCAGCTTTTTCCTTTCAGCAGCTGGATTCTTTCCCTTTCTCTCTCCTTCTCTCCCTGTTCCCCCTGTCAGCAAACCCACCCTCCCCAGAGCACGAGACACACAGAACAAGCTCTACCACGTATAGGGCAAGGTCGACATGCACAAAAACACCATATTTGGCCAGTTTGAGCCAGAGTTGAGTGAGAGCTTGCCAGAAGGAGAATCATACAATTTAAATTGAAAGAGAGTGAGTTTAACCCTTCATTTATAAATATGATGATAAATCACCCGGGGAACTTTAAACATGGAAAGGCTCTAAAGCTAAACACACACTGCTGCCACCCCAGGCAGCACAATAACACCAGCAGGCAGGACAGGGTGAGTGGAACAGGGAGGATGATAGAGGAGCCAGGTTGCCATATCAGATGTTCCAGTTCAGGACAGGGAGATGTGAAAAGCTGAAGCTGTTTATACTAAATTACACTCGTGCTTGCTAACGTCCTTTTCAACTTTCCGATCCCAGTGTGTGGCTCTGGTGTTCTCTGGGTCTGCACACAGAGATCCTCTCTGCACACCAATAAATAATCCTTTTGGCATGCAGTTAAGACAAAGCTCAGTTGTTTGACCTGACTTTTCTTTTGTATCCCATTACTTGAATTGCTGAGCCAGGTCCAAAAGTCCCCTGGGCTAAGGAAGTGAACCCCGTTACTTTTGGCAAGGTCAGGGTGAGGCTTTAGGCTGTCACCAAGCACAAGGTTGGGAGAAGTGGAATATGGGATGGTCAAGGATCTCCTCCTGGAGCACACACAGCACTGAGCTGCCCAGGCTAAGTTAACAAGTGTGATGCCAAGCAGTGAGTGAGTGAGGGAAGAGACTGCAGGAGCTGTTTTCAACACAGTGACCATCTGTTTCCTATTTGGCCCAGGAATGATGGAACTGGTTGCGTCACACAACAATGAGAAAGTATTTCAGAGCAAGACCCCCCTCTCCCAGTGCTGAGCAGGGACCTTTATCAGAACAAGGGAAAGCAGGTCAACCTCCATTCTCTGTGCCTCCCTTTATCCCATTTCTACCCAGACTTCTGCTGTACTTTTAAGGAAATGCTACCCACAGTCTCGCAGCCAGACAGACAAAATCCAGCCTGAGAGGTATAATATAACAGCATATAACTGGCACGGTCAGACAGCACTCAGAAGGATGCATGTTTACCCATCTTGGGCTTTGCAGACTGCCAGCTCCAAAAAACAGAGATTTCATAAAAATCTGGGGAGCTGAATTAGGTATGAAGTAGGCTAAGCTCTAAGCTCTTGGAAGGTTTTAGGAAGGGGGTTAACACAAAGTCTATTTGCTCTGTAAGTAAAGGTGGCTCTTGCAGCTCTGCATGAGCTCATACCACAGTCACAAGTAATAAATAGTGCAAACCACAGCAAAATAAAGGTTTGCAGGGACTGCAAATCTCATTAATTTAGCCATGCCCCTCACTGATTTCCATATGCCACCACGTCATGCTGAACTGGCTCACTTTAACACTTGCACGAGTACATCTGATGGTAGAGAAAAAGACCTGGTTGAGATAATATTTGGACTGAGAGAGGGAAGAATTCAAAATCTTTGGAAATGTTTAGCTTTGCTCAGACACAAGGTCAGGCTGCCTTTCTGTGCTGTAAAATGGGGCAATGTACCTTTCTCACAGGCTTGGAGTCCCACAATGGAAAAATCCTTAGCATCTGTAAACTGAGGGTTTGGTCCAGCTCCATCTTTTTAAAAGCAGAAAAATTCTGCTGCTTTGCTAGTCCATTTCTCCATCCTTTCTGCTTGTGAGCCATGAGATGAGAGCAATCCCACAAAGAAAGGAAGAGGCCATTCACCCAAACATCCATCAGTAACAATTTGATTAGAGGAAGATTTTTCCCACAACAGCCCAAGAGCAGCTTTTCCACAGACTGTCAGGGAGGAAATCTTCAGGATTAATTAAATTTGTCAGGACTTCTTTCATGCAGTTGTTTGGAGTTTGAGTTCAGATAGGGCAGTGATGGACTGGGAAAGCTCTAATGTAGCACATCTTTGCATATTCAATTTGGCAAGCAAAGTGTTACCTGTTGCTTTTCAACAGTTTACAATATCTAGAGTTTATTTCCTTTCACATGGTGCTCAGTGGAAAAGGTGACTATGTAATCCAGGACATTGTATATGCTGATTATTTTAATTTTCTATTTGTCTGTAACATGCCCTACATCCCTCAAAGGCATTGTGAGGATGAGAAACATTTGAATGTTTTTGGAATTGCTGATTTCATTGAGACAAGAAAAGCAAAAAATTATGAACACCAGGTGTTTGTGATAAGGGGGCTGAGACTGAAGAGAAATCTCCCAGAGGGGGCAAGCTACTAACAAGATGCAAAATCAGAGCAAACAGCCAGTGCCATGAAATTACAATGAGAAGACAAATCCATGTGCAATTCAATACAGTTTAGTGCAAGCTCAGGGATGGGATGGGTGATTTTGTCTTCTCCCCTTGCTCAGGTATGTGTCTCAACACAGATATACAAACTCACACTGCACTCCAGGAGCATCAAAGTCTTTCTTTATTCCTTGGCTCCCACAGTGCTCCTCTTGATAGCATCTGCAAAGAGAAAGCTGGGAGCAGATCCAGGCATCTGCTCATTTCAGTTTGTTTTCATAATTAAAGAGTGAAACAAACAAACAGAGAAGATGGTGAGAATTATAGGAAATAAGTAGAAAACGGGCCAGGGTTCTGCATCCTCCCCATGCATCTTTCTCAGGTGCCAGACTTTGCAACTCTGCTACCTTCAGCCTATTTTGGGGCCAGTTTTTCCAGTTTTTCTCTGACAGTGTGCTTGGCACAAAATGTAAAGAGACAAGACTCTCCCTCAGGAGTCTGCAGGCTCAGTCAGACCCAGACAAAACACCATGAACATGTGTGCTACTTTGGCTGCCACTGAGCTCAGAGCAAGGGGAGGTAATCTGGTCATTCCCAAAACAGGTGATGTTCCAATGTCAGGTTTCTGCTGGAGATGGCCTAGAGGTAAAAGGGAACAGGAACTAGCATGGTTCCTCTTTGCCCAGTATTTCTTTGGGGCATTACAGGTGGCCTGACTCCAGACTTCATTATTTCAGTCCTACAGTGTATTCTGGCACTGGGTTGGATCTCAGGAGGGCTTTATGTTTGAGCACCAGCCATTCCAATGGACAATTAAATTCTTTGGGCTTCAGTGGCTACCTAAATAAAACAAATTGCTATTTGATTGGAAATAGCCATCTGAGCTCAAGAACATTAGAAAACAGCTTTTTCCTTTGAACCATTTTCACAAACTGAGAGGCAATAAGTAGCTAGAGCAATCCCCAGATTCCAGGCCAACAAACCCAAGATCTATCAACAAACCCATGATGGCAAAGTCACTTCTCCAAGAATTTTCACACCTGGTCTTCTAAATTCTCAGTTCTAATCTCTGCCTTTTCTCAACAAATGTTCTGCTTCACTTTCACCTGGCTTAAATGAACCAAGCACAGTAATCACAACTACAGTGTGGCATCCCAAGGACTCTTGATCTTGAATGTTCACCATTGGCCAAACACTGTTGAGACACATTAGGACTGTTGTATGCAGGAAATGCAGAGAGACACAGTGGGCAGGCAGAAGAAGCCTTTGGCACTCACAAGGCAGACTCAGAGCTGCTATGGTGTTCTCTGGACACAGTCTGGCCCTGCAAAATATTTTCTTTTGGCCAGCAGGGACTCTCCTTAGGATCCACTTTTCACTTTTGCCCTAAATAGCTTTCTCCTCCACTTTGTACACAAACACCAACAACTTGATGCATCTCACAGGTGATAGAGCACCTTTGGTCCACCTTCCTGATCCCCATAAGCAGCAAAAAGGATTAGAGGAGGAGGGGGGGGTAAGCTGCCAGAGGATGGATATGATTGGGGGAGCTGGACATCCAGACTCCCACAGCAATTCCAGACTTCCACACTGAGACACTCAGCCCAGGCACACTGCAGTTCTGTGAGCACTGGGAGATGTGTTTGCAGCTCCTTGTCTCCCAATCCTTCTGCATTTGGCTCATTGGTAGCAGGGATTTCAAACCCTCATAAATCAGCTCTTTCAGCATCATTCTCTGCTGATCCAAGCTGATTTTTTTTAACCTCAAAGCCCTGCCCAGCCACTTTGAGATATTCCAGACATTTTTCAACCATTTATTTTTATTGAAACCAGCCAAGTCTCTGTATATATTGGGTCTTTTTTTTTTTTTTTTTTAATCTTTTTAATATACAAATCAGTTTAAAATAGTGTATAAGTCAGGAATGATTTGCAAATTAAACTGTCAAACCCTGGCAGGACTAGTGGCTGACGCCCTTAGCTTGAAATCTTCCGGCTGCTGTTGCTGTGAATGCAGATCTCTTGAAGATGCCACACAACCTGATTCTGCTGCCTCAGAAAATTCAGCCTTTCTTTAATTTCAGGAAAATATTTCAGCTCCTGAAAATACTGCTGCATGTAACTCTCTAAGGAATCATCTGCCCAAGGCAAGAGATATGATATTTTAGGAATCAAATGCTGGGGTTATGGTTATGCAGAGGTCTTCTGGCCTTAAAACTATTTTTTTTTCAAGGAAGAGAAACCCGAAGTGGGGAGTGTGTGTCTTTCATAAAATACACATCTGGAACCACTAGAAGAAAATAATTCTAAGCCCAAGTATTTTCCCTGCAATTATTGGTAATCCCATTTTGGTAGATGGGCATCTACTACTCAGGATGTGCAAATAAGTTGGTTAAAATGTTTTTAAGTTACAAGATTTTTTTGAGTCCTAAGGAATGTTGACATATTTATCACTGTACCTCTGTTTCTTTTCTTCCAGATTGCTGAAAGTCAGTGACCATGCCGACCTCCACCCAACTGCCAGCCCTTGACTCTATCAACTCCACCAAGCAACCTAACTCCAACATCAACTTTTTCTCCAAGTTCATCCACTCAGATGACCAATTGTACACAGATTTTTACAGCCTGTGGATTGTCCTGATGGTAGTCAATGCCATCATTTTCCTGGTGGGTGTTGTGCTGAACAGCTTGGCGCTGTACGTCTTCTGCTTCCGTACCAAAACAAAAACCACCTCCGTTATTTACACCATCAACTTGATCGTAACTGATCTGCTGGTGGGCTTTTCCTTGCCTGTCAGGATCATCATGTTCTACAGTGCAGGGGATTGCAAGAAGTGTCCCTTGGTTCACATCTTTGGCTACTTTGTCAACATGTACTGCAGCATCCTCTTCTTGACGTGCATCTGCGTCGACCGCTACCTGGCAATAGTGCAGGTGGAAGCCTCACGTAAATGGAGGAATCCCACCTGTGCCAAGGGGATCTGCATCTTCATTTGGATCTTTGCCACTGTGGTGACTTTCTCCATCCTGACCATGGCGATAAAGTTTGCCGAGTGCTGCCTCTCCAAGATCCTGGTCCTGATGGTGTGCGAGTACTTCTTCCCCCTCATCATAATCATCTTCTTCACCACCAGGATTATGTGTGCCCTGTCCAAGCCCAGCCTCATGCACCAGAGTCGGGAGAGGAGAATGAGGGCTGTGCAGCTCCTTATCACCGTCCTCATCATCTTCATGATCTGCTTCACTCCCTTCCATGTGCTACAGGTCGCAATCTCCATCAACCCAGACATGCCCCACAACGTCAGCCTCCTCGTCTACCACGTGACAGTGACTCTGAGCAGCCTCAACAGCTGCATGGACCCCATTGTTTATTGCTTTGTCACCAATAACTTCCAGTCAACCATGAAAAACATCTTCAGGAAAACCGAGCCAGAACAAACAAATGCAGACATCCTGGGTACGAACAAGAACTCCAAGGGCTCCAACGCAATCATCGCCTTCTCAAACACAATAGGAAGCCCTCTGAGCTTGCCCTCACCAAGCAGTGTCCAGATATAACCCACATCTGATGGGACATATTGCAGTAAGCCAGTGCCATGATGCTGGAATATTGATAGTATGCACAATACTATGGTTTTTGAACTCTTTGTGTTTTAGGCTGAGGTCCAGACTGACAATGGTGGAATTTATTCCTCAAGAACATTGTGGTCTGTTTGGAAATGGAACCTACAATGCTGTTAGTACCATACAAAAGAGAGTCTATTAATTACTGTTCCCAGCAGGGATGTTTTCTTTGTATTTTAATACAGATATTTTGCTAGCAACAAACTCTTTATTGTGGTTTTCTTTTCATGTTTGTCATCATAATGCAACACTTCTAGGATGACTTAGAAAGCAGGATGACTCTGGTTTGTAATGAAAGATTTTTGTGCCTCGGGCATTTGCTTAAGAATAAAGGACAAGAGGGATGTTTCCAGAACTATTCACTACAAAGATTTTAGATGCCAATGGAATGGGAAAGAAAGTATTCTAACCCACTAGTGACTATTCATTTGTTCCTGAAAAAATCTGAACCTTCTCAGGGAAGAGATGAAGTCAAGCAGTGAAGTCTTCTCTTGGCTATAAGAAAAAACATATGTTAATGTATACACATTGTCTGTGCTGGGGAGAGGTTAAGGATATGTTCCACCTGTATTTGGATCACTAAATCCCCTGAATTGCAGATGAGTTTACAAAAACCTGTGAAAATGAACATGAATCCCAGCAAACTGTGCTATTCTGCTCTGTCTCCCTGAGGAACAGCCAAGATGAAAACCAGAACCAGACTATGATGCTATACTACTCTGGTTTGGTTTTTCTTCCTGGCATGTTGTAACATCAGGGCTTGCTGTCCTAATTCCCCCAGCAGTCCATCCACACACTCACTCAAAAGCCAATACTTCCAAGCAGAAAAAAAGAATGCTTCTGAGGCATCTAGGCTGAAATTCAGCACAGGACCAACTTACTAGGATGTTTTAAAGAGCCACATTTAAAGGCTCTTAAAGGCTTAAAGAGGCTAAAGATGCTGCAAAATTCTAGGCCTAATGGTGGGGGAATGTTTTAAATTACATTATATCAGCGAAACAATGCAAATGCAAAACTGCCAAACCTGTGGCATGAACAGCAACAACTGTTGTTGTTGCCCCACATTTCCTCACTCACATCTATGGCCACTCCATCTGGAAGGCTGCTATAAATACCTCAAGTCTAGTGATCAGTTTTTCCTAACACTCACTGGTATTACCTGTCAGAGGTGTAGGCATTGTTCCAAGCTGGAGCATCCTGGAGTACTCTGCTTCCCTGAGATCTGACTGTGGTACAGCCATCTCCATTCCACAGGAACACAACATTAACAATGCCTCAAATTGCCTCTTGCAACACATATATGTTTCACCTAACCTGTTTCCCTGGCCAACCCAATGGGTATAAAATTTGAACCATCAATATCACTGCAATACTGGGTGTTCCAGTACCTGTTCCAGACAGTATAGTCTGTAATTGCCAGTAATTGTCATTGCCAGGCATGTGAGCTCTTTCCCAAGCAATGCATCTGAGTCAGTGCCCTTCTGCTGGGACCTCTACTGCTTTGAAGAGGATTTTCCCTCCAGCAGGTGGTGATAAGGGGCACCAGCACTATGGCACTATCCCATGGGAGGTAAGACTGTTGTCCTGGTCATGGTTTCACTTCCCAGGGCCCAATTGTACCATGGTTTCCTTCTGCCTCATCTGTTTCCTTGTTCCTGTAAATCACTGATACAGGCACCTCACAGCCAATATCTGTCAGATGAGGCATCAGCACACACACATCAGGCTCTGACTTCTCAGCTGAATGGCCACTTCACATTTCTGTCACCATTTTCCACCAGTCTCTCCCTTGGAGAAGGTAGTTTTGTGCCTCAGAGGTCTGCACTTCCCTGAAAACTCCTGAAAACTCAAGCCCACCAACCTACCACACACACTCAGGTCTTTCCATGCCTCCCAAGTTGCTTGTAATGAAATGTGTGTCACATACACAGAGCTGTTAACAGCACTGTTTTGCCAAGGCTACTCAGAGAAACAGGAGGAATTGTACAGGCCCTGTGCATAGCTTATTTTAGCTTCTTTGTTTCAACAACCCACAGATTCACACCTCCCATTCTCTTGCTATCAACAGTATTTTTGCCATATACAGAAATGTCTTAATATCTTTCTCATTCAGTTGTTCATTTGAGATCAGTATAAAATCTCTAAGATGATTTGCTTAGACTTTTTTAAGTTCCTATACAGTGTCTCAGTCAAAGCTCTGTCTGCCTTCTGTAAACTTCACTTGTGGTAGTCTGAATTCTCCTTACTGTCAGTGTATTATTCACTGCCCATAAAAGTCTCCTAAGACTGGATAATTCTCTTTATTTTTAATACCTATTGTCTTACCCAGTGCTTTCAGTGGCTCTCCCTCATTTTATACCAGCTCCAAAACAGGGTCTGGTCTCTTACCAAGGACACAGTCTCTGAAAATTGGAAACGTCAATTTTTTCACACACTAACCTACTTTTTTGTAATTTTTTGAGCTTTCTATTTAATCCATACTGTTTACACATCTCCCTCTTCCTCAGGGTGCAGCACTTGCTAAATTCCTGTCCTATTTAAAATCACCCATTTGTGCTCAGGGCACAAAGTTGAAAACCAGAACCAAGGACTCATCTATCATCAGAAATATTTCCCCAAACAGCACAGTTTGTGGGGGGCACCTTCCATCTGCCAGTTCCCATTGCTGCTGAAGCATCCCTCAGTTCTCTGTGTTTCTGGAGACTGGGACAAGGTCTCAGCCCTTGATTTGCACTGTCCCTCTGCTCAGGGTATCTCCTTGGGTTGCCTCTTATTGATCACCAACAGGGATTGGAATTGTCCTCCTCCTACCCCAGCCTGCCCTTTCTCTAATGAGGACAGCCACACATGACAAAATAGGGATGCTTCCAAGGACAATGTGAATGATTCTGTGCATCACTAAATATATTCAGAGACTGCCAAGGTAAAGCTTTTGCAGGGCAGTCCTGTATGAAGAGTATTTAAAGATTTAGATGCCAAATTCCCAATGATTTAAAATTAAGTCCAGTACTTAGCAGTCTTTGAGGATCTGGATCATTCCCTGGAGGCTATAATCGGGATGGATGGGCATTGCATGTCACACTACCACCACCAACTCTGTGGCAGACAGAATGCATTCCCTAAAGAGCTTAACAGCAATAAAGAGCTCTGTAAAAAGCATCGACCTTTCAGGGAATTACAGCATTCTTTCCTCTTTGATGTGCTGTGCTTCTCTTGTGCATCTAAAATCCTGTAAAGCGAATTAGAAATATCCTCTTCTATCAGCTGCCCAGAGGGTAGCATAGAAAGATGGTGAAAAACCTCTCATGTTTTTCAGTCATTCCTAGGACACAAAACCATGAGTCTGAGTCACAACACACAGATATCTGCAGTCTGTTGACACACCAGGGGATGGGTATCCAGAAACAGTTGAGTGTCTTTCTCTCCCTGCTGTATGTCTCACCTGCATTGTATCCAGCACACCCCATTATTCAAAGCACTTCTGGCTTTGCAAGGTTTTTCCTGTTACAGCCCAGAAACCTGTAGCAAGGAAAAGCTGCACAATAGCCAACCCTCAGTCACGCTGCAAACATATCAGGGCCCAGCAAAACTGAAGATCTCCAATTCTGCGCCAGAAAATGAGCCTCTGACCCCACACATGGGGTTATCTGCCAGCCTAGCTTCCTCCTGGGCTCTGAGCAAGCTCTGCCCTCCCTCCACAGCCTCGTGGTAACTGCCAAGAGGAAACAACACAGCCACGTGCAAGGGCAATTTCTTCCTTCCTTGTCCCTCTGGGGCTTGGTCTCTCTAAGATATGTGCACAAGAACCTCATTAGTCAGGCTAATCAACATTAATAAGCACTGCTAGCAGGTGTGGCCTCTGTGGGCAGAATGGCTGAGGAAAGTGGAATTGCCATGTGAATATGAGCACAGGTCACTGCCTCTTCTGTACCTGCCTTCCAAGTGTAAGGGCAGGAGTGTCTCTGGGCAAGGATTTGGGAGAAGACAGGTCTGATCTCCACAGCTATTCTGGGACAGAGGAAGATGAGGAAGACATTGCCAAGGAACCCAAGACAAAAGTAATGAAGAAGGAAGGGAAGGAGAGGGACCCAACAGGTTAAACAAGTTGAGTTCCATGAAGGGCAGGGCTAGTAAGATGAGGAAGGACAAGGAAAAACAGACAGGGAATGCAGGGACATGATACCCTACAAAGGATGACATAGGAAAACAAGTGAGGACTGGATTGCTTTTCCCCTTCTGGACACAATTAGTCCCAAAACAGGAGCTCTGGGGAGGGTGCCAGTGCTTGGATCAGAGCTGGAAGACTCCCATTTTAGGAAGAAAAAGCTTTAAAGCAGAGCACTTTATGGCCTTTCCATGGTGAGGCCCAGGAAAGGGACGAGTGTGATGTCCCCACAACTGTCTGAGCTTTTGTGATCTTGCAGCAGATGACAGGAAGGTCTCCAGTGTGCTGGGAAAGAGGAATGGGGTCCTTACACCTTGGGAAGAGGGTGCTGGGGATGCAGGTGGGTGCTCATGGACTCATATCAGCATCCATTGTAAATGCTGGCTATATGAGCAGGATTGTCATGGGGAAGTGCTGCATGAGGTCTATGGTAGATGGTGCCACCTGAAATGTCACATCATAGCACATGTCCAATGCTCTGCAGGGTATCCCAGGCAGGGCAGACTGGGACTGCAGCATGTCCCCTAGCAGAAGAAATAATTTATCACTTCTCCATAGTATTTCAGTGCTACCTGGTGGGCCCTGTTCAGTTGTTGGGGCCTAATGGTGATGCCAAGTAGAATATCCACTGCACCCATAGAATCATAGGATCATTTGGTTGGAAAGAACCTATAAGATCATCATGTCCAACCTTTCCCCCAGCTATGTCAAGGCTACCACTATGTCCCTAAGTATCACATCTACACATCTTTCAAATACGTCATGGGATGATGACTCACACACTTCCCATCTTCCTGATTCCTTCTTCTTCAAATGCATCAAAAAACACCCAAACTTCCCCAGCAGAAATGTGAGTTTCTCTAACTGTTCTTATAAGCAGCCAATGCTTGAAGGATATAAAGGTCTTTGTTCATGAAACTGTTCTTCTTCATGATTCTTGATGACAGTGTCAGAGATCAGATTAATTTAGATATGGAGGTATGGGTCTAAGTTCTAACACAAGAGATTTTGCTTTTCCTTCATGGCTGTATGCAGAGCTAACAGCTCAGCTCAAGACTGAGGTTCTTCTTTCCAGCTGCTATGGAACAAGAAAACCTGTCAGATGAAATAAAGCCAAGTTTACAAGTCCTTGTTCACCTCACAGCAATCTCAGGGAAAACTCACAGAGAGGAGCCATCCCAATGAGAAGATAAGTTGAATAGTGGAATCATAAAATATCCTGAGTTGGAAGTGACCCACAAGGATCATTGAACCCAACTCCTGGCCCTGCACAGGACCATCCCCAGAGTCACACACCATGCACCAAGAACTCTGATCCAAACATATCCCTTCCAAGCATATCACATGTCATCTTCTCAGTAGGAAAAGCCAAAGAGCAAGGATTAATTTGAACTCCAGTCATAAAAGAAGCATATTGGGGATGTCTTGAAGGCCTTGCAGGAGAACCCTTGGTTTCTCTTTGATCCCTTAGTAAACCTTAGTAAGTTCTTCCTGACATGTTAGTTCTTCCTGACCTTAAATCAGCTAAACAAATTTCCCTCTACGCAGTTCAAGTACCCAGGAGTAAAATAGCAGCAATGTTTTTTTCTTTAGAGAAGTTTTACTTCTATCTCCTCTAAAAGAGGACTCTAAAACAGGCCTAGAAGTGCTTGTTTGTCTCTACAGAGGGAGGAAAGTGGAAATTGCTGCAGATCAGTTAAACAGATTCCCCCAAGAGACTTGCCCAGGGGAAGTCCATATGGGAGTAGGGCATGGCATGAAAGCCTTGGGCCAGAGCCCAGCCGTTGGCTCATCTGTCCTTTGATCCCACAGTCAGCATCTCTCCAGAGAAGGATCCTTATAAATTCACTCCTGAAGTTCACTAGGCAGGAGCTTAGACCAAAGCCCAGCATCCAACCCCTTGATGTTTTGGATAGCTTGGAGAGTGTCCAAATCCTGTCTTCCCAGGGAAAGTCTCCCTTGATTGATTGTATTTAGAGCTGGAAAAGCCGCCCTGCCCTCATTGCTTGGAAAACACGGTGAGCTCAAGACGCCGCTTCAGATGGACTTCTCTGCACAGCTGCCCATTTGCAGAGCATGTGGTGGGAATCTGTTGATAGGTTCTTGACAGAAGTTATGGCTTGTTTATCTGGTAGCTTTACTGTGTGCCTCCTATCCAACCCGGAAACCTTTCCTCTTCTAACCTCTTGGCCTGCTATTATACACAGAATCGTCTACACGATAATTCTGGTAACCATGGTTCATCTCATGACAAACACAGCATAAAGCAAACAGATTTATATTGACATAATTAAAGCAAGAGATTGGATGGTTTATCCATACAATCCTAACAGTTCTGCCACTGCTAATACTGTACCTGACCTGCAGAGCTTTCAGCAAGTCACTGTAGGTGTATTAACCCATGGAATATCAAAACAGGCATGACCCTGCTGTTTCTCAAGGCTGGAAGGACTTGGGAGCCAGCAGGACTTCTTTCTAAGGTTACTGATTGCCTAATGGAGGTGAGAAAGCCTCTCCCAGCCATCCCAGCATCAAACCATTTAAACTGGAGCCCCTTTTTCAAAAAGCCTGCAGTTCTGCTCTAATTTCTCTGAGGTTTAGAGAAGATACATCTCCTTCTTTGTCTTTGCAATGTTACATTCCAAAGCCACAGATATTTGTTCTTTGTCTAACAGATAACTACATCTTGAGATGCCAGACCTTTTTTTTCCCCCAGCAAAGGTATTTGTAAACAAACCTCTATTCCTGCATTCCAAAAAATTAAATTACTCTGTCTCTTCCTATAAGGCATGCTTCCAGGGTCAGGCTTTCTGGTGGTTATTTGCTGAGCTTCTTCAAATGTTTCAGCTGCCTTTTCCAGGTCGAGGCACGACAGAAAGATGGGGATATGGAACAGAGGGGAGTTAGTTAACCAGTTGATTTCAAGCAGATTAAACCCCTTCTTTACACTAGGGCAGAAGGGGGGTGAAAAAAAGGACTGAGGAACACAGTTGATGTTCCAGGACACAGGAGCACAGTGCTCCTGTACAGACCACCCAGAGCTCCAGATCTGCTAGCATCAATGAGCATCTTGAAGGAAGCCTTTTTGACTTCCTTTCAGCCCCCATACTATCTGTCTAGACCTGCCCAGCAAAGCCCACATACTCTGCACTTTGCAGCCACATGTGAAGCCCTCCCAATCCCAGATGGATTGGAGGAGTGGGTGGGAGGGTGTTCTCTATATGCTGCCTCTACAGCTGCTATGTCTAATACCAACAGCAGCAGCTGCCAGTACAAGGGACATGGATGTGCCATTTGTAACTTAACTGTCATTAATAGCACAGCTGTTTGTGCTGCAAGATGCTGGGAGGCAAGAAAAATCAATTGGTTCTGCCATGAGTATCCTGGAGAGTTGTTTATCAGCAATGCTGAGCAGCACAATCCCAAGGGAGGGATGCACAGAGGAGGGCAGGACACCTGCACAGAACATACCTGTGTAGAAAGAGTGGCAAATGTGGAGTGCATGTTTGCAGTACTAACTGTGTGATGGACAAACAGGGCAAGGAGCTGGCAGAGACAGTTGCAGTGAAATCTTTTCCTCTGTAGGAAGGGGCCTGTGGTTTGTTTAAACACCCTCAAATTCCTACTATGTGATGCAGATAAGACATCACCCAGATTCCAATCCAGCACTCACTAGCATCCAGGCAGGATTTCAGAGGAGTGTCTGGTGTCTGTTCTGGCATACTCCTGGAAGTCCTTCTCACTTGTAGTTCCAGTGCCATGGTGCAGTTGGGGACTTTGCAAAATCCCCTGCCTGAGGACCCCAGCACCTGCCTGAACACCTGAGAACACAGACACCTAAAAAGCAGGAAAAAAAATTCACAATAAATCCAAAAGGGACACGTTTGTGCAACAATGTGCGTGCATGTGGTGAGAGAAAGAAATTATTCAGTGTGACTGGGGAGAGGGTTCACAGACACTCACTGTGAAAGCACAAACTCTGAAGAGACCAGGAAGATGAGAGGCAGGACACAGCTACAGGGAGGGGGTGTGGGGTGAAAGCAAGAAGGAAATTCAGGCACAGTCTCTGCATTCAGTTTCTAGTGAAAGATGTCAGGAGTTTATCTACCCACATCCCAAGGTGTCCCTAAGGGGTCTGAGGAGTCTCCCCTTTGCCAGGAATGTTTATGGTGGGAGAGCAGATAGCAGCATGGGCACCAGCAGATGACATGAGCAGGTCAAAACCACAAGATAACTTTTGCAGGGGAGGGAGCTTTTTAATGCAACCTCAGTGGGGAAGGAGAGCCCTTCATTCTCTCTCCAGTTGCCCTCAAGGACAAAATCTCTTTCCCGTGGCAAGGTACAATTTTTTCCCTGCCATCAGCAAAAATCTTTCACAGATTAAATATGTTCTAATAGCTCTCCAGGGGATCCTCTTTGTCCAGCTCACAGTGCATAAAATCACAGGAAACAGCCTGCCTGAGGGCTTTCCTCAGCAACTGGAGAAAAGATAAAGCTGCTGGGACACAGGTGTAAATATCCCATCGGTTCTTTTTAGATTTGGGCTTCCTACTGTGAAGCCTCATCCCTTTTGCCTGCAGCAGGACCAGAGGATGCTCAGCACCAGGCAGAACTGGTGTTACACCTGTCCTAGGCATTGCAGAATAGATGATCCATTTGGCCCAGGTCATCTTTCCATACTTTCACAGCTCCTTCCAGCTGGAACCTATAGAATATATTGATTTTCATTAACATGTGCAGTTACTTTTCGTGAGCAGGCAAATCATGGCCAAGAGCTTGATTTTATTTTTGAACTTCACTTCCAGTGCTTCCAGTCTCCAATTCCTCACAAGCTCTGCTCTGCACTAATACCTCCATTACAGCAATCCTCCCTCTCCTCTCACCCATCCTCACTCACACCAGTGCGCTTACTGAACTGGAACCCAGCTCTCCCTGCACAGAGAAGGGATCCTAAAACTGGGCTACTCCAGCAACCCCAAGGCTGCTCCACACCAATAAGTTCAATGTCATATCAGCTGCCACCAGCCCTGTACACAGCCAGGAATCCCCAGCCTTGGCTTCCCTCCTGCAGCAGCATCTGCCATGCCAGCACCCACAGGAATTGTCCCTCAGCACCCCCTTCCCCAGCTTTCTGGAGCAGCTCAGAGCATCTCCACACCAATTTTGCTGTGTTTAAGTAACTTTCCCAGGACCACTTAGGACATACTGCTTGATCCAGGTGGCTGGTATCCCTGTGTTGAAGGAATCTTTCCTTTTTCCCAAATCTCTTCCCTTCCCACGGGAACAGGATGCCCTAATGACAAGACACTGTATTGTATCCTTCACTCATATGAACATTACTGGTTACAACTACTGTTTAGAGAAATTTTATAAACACATACAGCAGGTTTAAGCTTTCTTTTTATTTATTTTAATTAAGTACTTGTAGATAACAAAATGCCAAGTTTCTCAAAAAACATCAGTATATCAGAAGATCTAAACAAGGTCAAGGAATCTTAATATTTTTCCTTGGAAGCTCTCTTTTAGATTTGTAAACTCATACAGGATGGGAAGAGGGAGCTTTGCTAAATTTCCCCAAGAGACTTCAGTGACCCACCATTACCTCCACATTACACTGATGTAAGGCAGGGAGGATCTGCTTGCACCCTCCTTTTCTACAGCTTATTTGGATATTCTGCAGCAGAATTATTTCAGCAAATAGCATGGTAGTGGTTTAAGAGGTCTGACTCTGCTGCCAAGTCGTGACCAAACCAACCACTGCCCTCTGCTGAACACAACCCAGAATCCCCGTGGAGCTCTCAGTGGTCCAGAAAATTACGGTCAAAAAACCTATTTCACTGTGAGGATGAAAAACTCAAACTATTGCCTTAGATCATTAATCTTCCCTTCAGATCAGCTGCCAAAATCCTGTATTTCATGACTTCCATGTCGCATTCCTGCTGCAATGATGCATCTTTGCAGCTCGTTTAAGTATCTCCTTCAACCTCAGAATATTAATCACCTGTTAACTAACACAGTTTGGGTTCAGTTTCCCTCACTATAAGAGCTCAAGGAGCCCTGGGTGTTTCCTCATGCACACTTTGGTGTGCTGGACCCCACAGAAATCCCTGGTAAGGTCTGCAGCTCAATGCTGGCAACAGCCAGCATTGTTTCTTCATGGCCCTGGACAGTAAGCACTGGGGAGACTGTACCCCAAATTCTGTGCTCAGTTTTGGGCCCCTCATGACATGAAAGACATTGAGGTGCTGGAGCAAGTCCAAAGAAGGACATTGGAGCTGAGGAAGGGGCTGGAGCACAAGTCCTGTGAAGAGTGGCTGAGGGAGCTGGGGGGACTCAGCCTGGAGAAAAGGAGGCTCAGAGGAGACCTTAGTGCTCTCTACAATTCCCTGACAGAAAGCTGTAGTCAGGTAGGGGTTAATATCTTCTCCCAAGTAACAAGAGGCTAAATGACAAGAAATGGGCTCAAGTTGAGCCATAGGTTCAGGCTGGATATTAGGAAAAATTTCTATATGAGCAGGATGGTCAAGCATTGGAACAAACCACCCAGGGAAGTGAAGGATTCACTTGGAGGCATTTAAAAGACATGTAAATGTGGCACTTTGGGACACGGTTTAATGAGGTACTTGGCAGTGCGGGGTTAATGGTTGAACTTAATGATCTTTAAAGTCTTTTTCCACCTAAATGATTCTATGATCTATGATCTATGATTTCTTGTCCCACTCAGAGCTTGCTATATACCTGTCCCCATATCCCCAAAGGTCAGTCAGCACTAGCCCAGGGCAGTCCCTGCTTCAGGACCTCTGTCACAGCTGGAAATGGTCACCAGAGCTGTATTTAGGCAAAGACAGAGAATGGGGAGACCCTGACACAGACTGTGCAGAGAATCTGTGGCTGCCCCACCATGGAAGTGCCCAGGCCAGGTGGTCAGGGCTTGGGGCAGCCTGGAGTTGGACAAAGCATCTTTTGGGCACAGCAGAGGGAGGGGGTTGGTGCTCAGCCTTGTCAGGGAAAGGGGCAGCTGCAGGGCATGTTTCCCCCGGGCATGTCCTCAGCAGTCTGACAGGTCCCTCGCAAGAGCCGGGCCGTGCCCGCTCCTCGCCCTGCTGCGGAGAGCGCTCCAGCCGGAGCTCCAGCTGGTTCCCGGCTGCGCCCGGGGCCTGGCCGGGCCGAGGGGAGCGGGACGGGGAGCGGAGCGGGACGAGTAGCGGAGCGGGACGGGACGGGGAGCGGAGAGGAGCGGGGAGCGGAGCAGGACGGGGAGGGGAGCGGGACGGGGAGCGGAGCGGGGAGCGGAGCGGGGCGGGGAGAGGGACGGGGAGCGGAGCGGAGCGGGATGGGGAGCGGGACGGGCACCGCGGGCGCCGCGAGATGGCGCTGAGGGAGAGGCCGAGGCCGAGGCCGGAGAGCAGCGGCCCCTCAGGGACGGCACCGCGGCCCCTCGAGGGCGGGCTCGGAGCTCGTCCTCCTGAGAGAGGATCTCCTCTGTCCTGTCCCCTCTGTAACAGGACCCCCGGTCCCTTGATGTGGGGCACAGCGTCCCCTCAGTGACCCGATCCTCATTCCCTCCGCAGTGGGGCACGACTCTCCTTCTCTGCAGTGGGAGCTCAGAGTACTCTGAGGCAGAAACCTCACTCTGTCCCTTAGTTTAGGCTCAGATCGTGTCCCGTCAGAGACAGGATACCCCTGCTCTGCAGTGGGGCTCAAGACACATGAGGTGAGACATTTGTGATGGGGCTCAGACCTTGACCCCTCAAAGCCAGAACCCACAGACCGTCGGTGGAGTGCTCATACTGTCCCCTAAGAGGCAGGAGCACCCTGCCCTGTGGTGGAGCTCAGACCACATCCCCTCAGGGCAGGACCCCAGCTCCATCCCTCGGTGGAGTGCTCAGACATCTTCTCCCCCAGAGGCAGGAGCCCAGCTCTGCCCCTCTGACCAGACCCAGGGTGTTGGAGCTCTCTGGACTCTCCTCCAGCTGCCTGCAGTCAGAAGCAGGGCCCAGACCAGGTCCTGACAGCTGTGGCCAAGGCAAAAACCACTGGCCATTGTGAGAAGCAGAGGCTCAGCAATAGAGGGAGCCCTCAGAGGCTCTGGGCAGCCCTGCTTCCCCCAGCCTGTGACACAGGGAGGAGGACATTCTCCTCTCTTTGCCCACCCCCACACATTACATAGCTGTGGCCCCACTGCTCAGCTGGTCTGGACATTGAACACCCTATGTGCTCCTAAAAACAGCAGCAGTCAGGCATGGGACATGGTCAGGGCTGGGAATTGCCTTTGGGCATGGTCACAGCTGGGAGTTGGCTTTGGGTGATGCTGTGTAGGGGTAGCTCCTCTAGCCAAACACTGGAAGGGATGTCAGCCTGCTACAGACCCTTCTCCTGTTTAGCTGGTGCTGGAAACCTTACAAGAAGGGTTCCCCTGTTCTTGCCTTGGCAAATGTTTGTGTAAATGCCATGGGAGAGCCCTGGCTTATCCTTTCCCCCTACAAATCCTTCCTCTGTATTTGCTGAAGCCCCAGTTTGGTCTAAATAACCCCTTTCATCCTGTAGCCACGTGAGGAGGTCACTATCTATGTCTTGACTTGTTTGCTGAACCATGTTCAGTGTCCCAGAAACACTGGCTAGAACTGCTGTCCACACCTCCAAGAGAACTGTGATTATCCAGCACGGGTGCACTGCTGGATCCATGACTAAGAAATGGGTCTGGGTCAGTCACATCACTGGAGCACGTATGGGAATATTTTTTCTTTTTGATACAAACCTGCACAGTTACACACTGCACTAGACTCTGACAGTTTCCTGTCTGAAACTGTTTCATTTGTCATCTTCTTGAGTTTCTAGTTTATCAGAGGAGGGAAAATGCTATGACTTGTCCCTTCCATTCTCAAACACAAAGTGTTTCTGGTTAGGCAATGCCTGCATCAGGAATTTCCTTTAGGTTACCAAGTCACTACGGAAGGAAAAGGTTCTGATGGAAATAAGTCACCACACACCAATCCTGGGAACCACTTTCCTTGGAGCACAGAGCTCCAAAACAGATCACCATGGTCACCTTATGCATTGTCCCCAGGCAGTAATTGCATGTCTGAAAAAACTCCCAAAAATATCTGTTCAGGGTCTTGCTCAACTACAGCCCTTCATGGGCATCCCCAGCAGTTCACAGTCAATAAAAGACTTGAAATGTAAAGGACTTAAAAGCCTCCAAGCGCAGTGTGCCATTGGAAAAAGGCAAGAGACAGCAAGTGTGCTGCCAAGGTCATGGATCCATGTCAATGATGTCACCCACCCTCTGCATCACAGAGAAGGAAGGACCCAGCCCAGTTCCACTCTGACGTTAGGTCTGACTCTGGGACAACTTTTGGGTGTGAGAATGGGCACTCAAAACACTTCTTTCTTCTTAAAGCACAAGTGGAGTGCCCAACCTTGCCTCAAGCTAACTTTGACGTGGGTCCATCCAGTGCTAACTGGTGAAGGAGAGAAAAGAATCCCAGGAACAAACTGAACCTGAAGCAAAGTTCTGCATTCCTCCTGGCAGAAACCCTGAAACATGGGAAAGATTAAACCCTGAAACATGGGAATAATTAAACCCAGCCAAAATGGCACATAAAAAACTGAGAACAGCAATGATCATCTTCTTCCAATGCCTTCCTCAGAATATTAAGAAATTCCACACTCTCACTCTGGCAGTCCTTTCCTCAACTTTACCTCTTCACTGAAAGAGGCTTGATGCCTTTCTTTGGAAAGGTTTCCTAAAAAGTCTCAGAGGCTTAGGAACACTATTCTCCTTCCCAAGCTGAAGATGTCCATGTCCAATTTATTTCCACTTGATTCTCCACTGGTTCCACCGGTAAATAAATATATTGTGGCTCTTTTACCACAATATATTTAATATAAATACTTCTTTTTCACCTGGACTTCTGCTTTGCTTGCAAATAGCATCTTTCACCTTTGGTTGATTAAGTGATTTGGTTGCTTGTAACAAAATACACATCTTGCTTTCTCTGATCCAAGCATAGTCTGAATTTCCTGAGACTGTGCTGCACTCTGTGGATCTGCTTGTAACACTCAGTGCTTAATTCCTCTTTGCTTTTCCTTAGGAACAGAAACTCCAATGGTTCAAAATGCATCAAGGGAGACAATATTTCCCTTATCCCACTTTTGTCCCTCATTGCACACAGCTCTGTCAATGACACACAGCCTTGCTGCAGAGCCATGAAAATGTTCCATATGCTGGGAACATTTTTTGACGTTCCTTTCCTAATCCATTTGAACTCCTTACAATTTGACAGGTCAGGCAGACCTAACAGGTTTTTCTCCCAGCTGGCAGAGCAGAACAGAAGAGCTCATCCCCCTTTAAGCAGGACCCAAAGGACCAGGAGGCCACATCAGCCTCCAGCCCCGTGAAATGCATAATTGGGTGAGGTGCTCAGGGAGACAATCACCAGTAATCCCGGAGCCTTTGCCTCTAATTCACACTCACGAGGACAGGGCATGTAACCTGCCTGTGACTCATCTCGTTCTCAGGCAAAGTGCCACAAAGGAAGAACACTCAAAATGGCTCAGGATAGCGCTGGGCTGCTTCGCTCCAAGCAAAACAGGAGAAGGAGAGACAGCTGCAGAGTTGTTTCCAAACAGATCCAAACAGTGAAACGGTGACACAGCAATTCACACAAGTCCAAAACAAAACACAGATCTGACTGACATAAGCCTTTTTACAACCCAGCCTAAGGAGGGGGCAGCTCACCTGCTGGGGATTTGATCTGTTTCTGAGTGACAAGTCAATGCAGAAAAACGCGGTGATGCATCAGTCAGAAAGAGTTGAGTGCAGCAGCCAGAAAACTCCAAAATCTGCCCCTTCCCCTCTTTTCTGCAGAGCTGTGTCCCATGGGTCAACATAGGCTGTTATTTCAGAGAAAGAGGAGCCTCCAGCCTGCAGATGAAATGTAGACTCCATGGAGGAAGTGCAGTGAGTGGCTACATCTGGCTAAATATCCATGTGGAGAAATTATATCATTGCCACCTCAACACTGTTGTCCATCAAAGCTCTGGGGTCTCCTATACTCTTTACCCTAAAACATTAACCTACCTGGTAGATATGATGGTTTTCTCAGTATACAGACATCTTGCTTAGACCACATTAAGTTTCTGTGTCTGCTGTGAGAACAAAAGTAACTTGATTTATAAGCAGTTTCATTCACTTTGTCCTGGTTTAATGCACGCTCTTTCAATTGGGCCCTTGGGTAACCAATTTAAAATTATAAGATGTCTCTGCAGAGATGAGCTCTCACCCAAGTGCTCTATGCTACTGCCTTAGCACAAATCACAGGCTTCTTTCTCTGTGCTTAGTTTAGCCTGGTTCTGGAAGTGGGAGCTCTGGACACTCCAGCAGGAAGGACTAAACTGGCTAGTATTTATAGGGTGCTATCTACACCCTAGCTGAGACAATTTCAACATAAATGTTGACTCTATTTATTCTCCCCTGCATTTGCTCACACAGGACCCACCTAATCCTCTTCCTACTCACATCTATCTGGGGAGCTGAGCCCAGCCCTTTAGATCTGAGCTGATAGCAAAGCTGTAGTGTAGGAGGGCAGAGAGACATGGGGAGAATGCTACAGCCATCCAGGGAGAGGAGCTGGCATAAGCCAGCAGGAGCAGAATTAATGGGGCAGGGGTGTTGGACAGAGCAGGTGCCCCTTTAAGCCTATGGTGGTTGCTGTCAAATGTGAGGCTGTGGTGGTTGAAGGGAAGAGGAGAGTGCTAACAGCTCAGAGAGCAATAGATAGAGTGCTCTGGTCAGACTCACTCAAAACTCTGACTCCATCATTTGTATGTAGGGAAATGTGGTGGGAGAGGCTCCTCCTTCCCTCCCTGAGGAGACAACACTCAAGTCAAATCTCATCAGCAGAGGGTGGTCCCAGCCAAAGACAAGGAAGAAAAAAAGGCATTAGTGACTTTCATGAAGAGGCCCTGCTGCATCCCAAATAATCTTCCTTGCTGAGAGTACAGGAGCCAGCAAAGCTTAGAATCACTGAGTCATGGAATATCCTGAGTTGGCTTCATGTCATTCCCTTGGGTCCTGTCACTGGTCACTAGAAGAAAGAGACTGGTGCTGTCCTTCTGCTTCCCCTTTTGAGAGAGCTGTAGTTTGTGAAGAAGGCTCTCCTCAATCTCCTCTTTTCCAAGCTGAATAAGCCAAGTGACCTCAGCCACTCCTTCCCCTCTACACCCTTCACCATCCTTTGGTTGCTCTTTTAACAGCTTAGTATCTTTCTTGAATTGTGGTGCCCCAAAAAGAAATGCACACAATATTCAAGGTAAGGCTGCCCAAGTGCAGAGCAGAGTGGGACAATCTCCTCCTTTGCTCAGCTGGTGATGCTGTCCCTCATGGCCTCAGGACAGGCTTAGGCCCTCTGGGCAGCCAGGGCACTGCTGATCCACATTCAACTTTCCTTGACCAGGACTCACAGGTCCCTTTCTGCAGCACTGGTCCCACTCTGACCATACATCCAAGATCCTTCCATCCCATCTGCAGAGCCCATCACTTGCCATTGTTGAAGTTCATATGGTTGGTGTTTGTCCAGCCCTCTATTTCATCAAAATCTCTCTGCCTTTGAAGGAATCAACAGCTCCTCCCAATTTAGTTACCAGGGTCATTCCTCTTGCTCTTCTTGAAAACTGGGACAACATTTGCCAGCTTCCAGCCTGTGTTGCATGTAGATCCTACCAAGACAGAGAACATGATAGATGTCTTCAGGAGGGCTATTACACAGGTATAGGGAAGCTCACAGTGAGATGAAATGAGGTATTGTATTTTTAAAAGTGTAAATTATGCCTCTGCTAGTACATCATATTTCCCACAGATTGGAAGCTGCATTCTCAGGAATGTCCAAACTGATCTGTATCTCCATAAAAGCTTAGTCTTCATTAAACCAAATAAATACATCATTTGAAGGAAGCCTTTGTGCACTTGTGACACAAACTTCTCCAAAATCACCCCCAGCTGAGACAAGCTGCTCCAAGACTTCACCCTTCTGCTGCAGTACAGGCAGCCACAGTGTTTCAGATGACATTATGGTTCTGGGAGAAGGTTCAAGTCTGCCCAGGGTTATAACCAATAAGTGAAATTAGCAGTGGCTTCATCTCAGTTAACCTCAAATTGCCTCTGTCTACACAGACATGCCTTGAAGCAATTGAACTCAAGCTTTCCCTTGGCACTGGATCAAGCACCATGGATTTGCATTGGAGTTTTAGTTCATACTTCACATAACATTTATGCAGACAACAGGCATATATGAGCACTTACCATCAGCTTCCCTCCCCTCTTCCTATTTCTACAGCGAATTGGCAAGGAGTGTTTCTGACAGGCTTTTAAAGCCTAAATGGTCAAAATAAATAGGTATGGTATTTATAGACTACTAAGGCTATGGGAATAAAAATAAGAGCCTGCTACTGAGCTGTGAAGCTCAGAACCAGCCTACATTAAATCATGACCTTTAGAGGCCCCTTCTGACCCAAACTATTCTATGATTCTATGCAAGCCCTTTCACACACAGCACAAGACTTCACTGTGCATAGAGATTGCATTCACATGTGACACATGGCTCCTAAAGGTGAAGAATTAGAATGCTTGCAAATCATTCCCATCATGTCCATCATTCCCAGCATCCTATGACACAGAGATCACTGGGACTACCTTCAGGGATGCAATTTCATCCATGAAGTCCCACTGCCTTCCCCACTGAGAGATACAGGCAGTTGGAAAAGTCAGTGTGCTCTGGAGAGCCTGGGAGAGGCTTTGGTTTATTTCCAGGTGCAGGATCTGGTGATGCAGTTTGTTTATAACAATGTCAACAACTCTTCATTCTTGCAAAATAAAGCTATGAGTGTATCATGGACACATCTCTATGGCTGCCCTAAAACTGCCAGCAATACCTTGCTGAGATATGTAGATGTAAGAGAACACACAGAGAAAATTATTGATGCAGACAAGGACAGAGCCATGCCCTGTGCCTTCCCAGATCTTCAGAATGTTGTTCAGCACAACACCCTGTGCTTCAGCACAGCAATCACCAGAGACATGCTACAAAACTTCAGCCAGTAACAAGTCTCCCTGGGATTTGGATAAAGGAATGCAGACACAGGCCAGGGGTGGAAGGTGGCCTACGTGGAAAACAAGCTCTGCTGAGAGATACCAGCCTTCATTCTCCTCTTTTGGGGATAACACCCACTCAGCAGAGCAGTCCATAAAAGTGATACAACTGAATGATGGCTGGATGAGGTGGCAGAAATCTGTCTCAGAAGTGAGCACAGGCTGAGCTACAGCAGATGTCTGCTTAGACACCAGTTAGAGAAAACCCTCTTTTGTGTCTTTTCCTACAAAACCAGTCAGATAAATATCAAGGTCTTTTGATGGTCCAGAAATACTATGGGGTCTTGGCAAAAGACACAGTGAGATGCCTGGGACTTGTTTACCTGGTGCATGCATACAGTAGTTGAACAGCATTTCTCAGATCAAAACTAAAGACTAGGCCATTTTTATTCCAAGTACACAAGGTCTGAAATCCCCAGACTCCTTCATTTCTGTTTATTTAGCACATTCTTTGTGCTGATTTTTCATTTCCATCTGAAAACCTTCGCTTTTGGATTCAGGCGCTGCGATGTGAATCAGACACTGTCAAAGAATAACAATCTGCCCTCTCAAAATGAAAAATCCCTTTCTTTTAAAACAAAAACCATTGGCATTGATATATTTCACAGTTACAATTCCTTTCCCTAATAACTCCCAAGCCCTTAGGACCAAGAAGAGGCATCTGGAAGATACCTGTGCCTCCAAGTCCTTCAGAAACACAGTGGAACATCTCTCCCTGGGTGAGCATTCTCACCACATCTTGGGCAATGAGGGACTGAATGGACCTACTGCTCCTCTGGCAGACATAAAGCACATGTTGCCCAGCTTCAGATCTTTTTGCCTTGGCCTGTTTATAAGAAAGGATGTCAGTGTCAGGCACTCCTCACTCACTTGGCTGTGCTGCTGGGCACAGGGAAGGTGCTGGGTCAGAGGCTGCCTGTTTTTCCCCTGGTACTACACCTTGTGGAAACTTCAGCCCAGACTCTGAGCTGGCACAAATGGCTATGGCACCATCAAGGGTGTCTAAGCTGCTGTAAATCAGGAAGGATCTGGATCCTTTGCCTCTGGTGCATCCCTGCATTTACTGTGACTTTATAAGCAATAACTAAGAATAGCATTTAGCCTCCCAGCCTGAGTGCTGTGCAGAATATCAAAGTAATTCACCAGAAGTGCAACAGCACGACTTTCTTCTGTCCTTCAGAATCACAAAAATGTCCTTGCTTCCCACATCCAGGGAAACAGCAAAGTCACTTATCCCCTAAATTATATGGAAATCACCAGAAGCAGCAGAGTCCTTGTTTTACCTGATGTTCCACTTGAGAGGGAGCAGTGTGAGAGGCTCTGTCATGGCAACTGCTCGTCCCTTGCAGACGAGCTGTCTCCAGGCCTCTCTGATTACATCTTTGCCGTTATAATTCACATCCTGCACTTATTAGTGATAAGGTCAATGGCAGCAATTACAATGGGAGCCACTGAAAACTCTGTTGTTGCACATGCTCCCAACAACACTCACTGTGCTACAGAAACCAAAAATAACTTCCTGGTCTCCCAGAGCGGCATGGAAAATATTTCCCTGTATTTTCTAGGTTATGGATAACTTCCCTTCTTTAGGTTTGCAGTGGCTACTTCTCCAGGAGAGCCAAATACAAATCTCCCTTGGGGCATGTACCATTTTCCTCTGCTTTCACCCTGGAGATCTCCATGCCCTCTTTATGAGGGCAAGAAGTCATTCTCCCTCACCTCTCTGTCTCCTATTTACATGTACACAGCTTTAACTCAGTATTTTACTTTTCCTTTTTTTCAGCATCCTCAGACTTATCCTCTTACTTTAGGGTTTTTAATTCTTGTATGAGGGTGGGAGCTCTCCTGCACACATGGCAGAGTACAGTGACATTGCTTGTGTCCTCTGCTGTTCCTCTAAATGAAACACACAAAATCCCTGAAAGTCCCAGAGGCTCTTTTTGACTTTCCTTATAAAGAGAAGGAACTGTTGCAGGACCTGCATTTCTTCCCTTAGAGAAAACACATCTGCACTGCCTAGACAGCATGACAGCAATGGACCAGGAAAATTACTTCTGTTCAAGAGATCTAATTTTTCTGCTTCTTCCTAGCACTTTCCCTTTTTTTTCCATACTGCCTGTCACTGCCTTCACCTGGCTCTGGCTCTGAGTGGCAAATGCAGACTGCCTCTCTGCACTGGCTTAAAAGCTCATTAATTATTTCTGATGGTCTATAAGTGTTACTTGTTTTTGACAAACAGTTGTAAATGACAAAACTATAGTGAATATAAGAGGAGACAGGAATGGAATATGACAATCCAGCTGGATTGAGAGTGAGAAAGAGGTGTATCCAGGCACCTTTGTGAAGGTCAGGTCCTGCAGATAAGTCATTGTATCATAAAAGCCATTAGCAAAAATTGCTTTGCTAGGAAGAATCTGAATCCCTTTTCTCCATGTGTTTGAAAATACAACTTACACACACATGGGGTGACCCTAGAACTGCCATTGCAGTGACACCTGAAAACCTCAGATACCAGCAAGGCCTATGTAGTGTCCTGTGTAGATGAGTTGAATCCCTGACCCCAAGCAGGATAAACTGGCACAGCAGAGAGGATAGAGCAGGCACATGCAGTGCTGGATAGGGGAAGAAGAGATTCAAAGCCTCTTTACTCTAAATTTATTATTGCACTAGTCACAGAGAGAAGTTCTTTGCTGGGACTGATCTGTCTGGCTGATCCCAAAAAAGCACATGAACTTTTGCAGTCTGAATTATGCTAAAGGCTTTGACTTTTCCTGATCCAGATGCAAAAACCACCAGATTCCTTGACAGCAACAGTTGTGGTAATGACTCGTTGTCAGAGCAAACATCCATGTCTCATCTAACATATGGGACAGCACAAAAAGGGACCAAGTTATTCTATAAAGAAACCTGGTGATCAGGCCAAGACAAGGAAAGTTTTAAGCTGGTCTGCACTGCTCTGCAGTCTCCAGAACACTATTAAATGTATGAGGATGTGCAAGGCCTGGGATTGGGATCCTATGCCCCTTCCTGAGCTCACATGTTGCACCCAGTTAAGATACTGAGCATCACCATTTGTAAGCAGCCAGCTGCTCAGGAAGGAAGCCTGGATTATGTAGGAAGGGTTCAATCCTGCAGGAGTAGGATCCCCTCTGAATGGTAAAATTCCCAGAAATCACTCAGATCCCCTCTAAGCCTATGGCTTCCCACCTTCTTCTTCTTGCTCACTTGAAACCGAGATCCCAATGCTTGGACTCTACTCCCCATCTCCTTGGCCCTGCTCTCCCTGATTCCTGATCCTTTTCAAGGGCAGCCTTCCCTCCATCCATCCCATAAACCTTACCAGTATCCTTTTTTTTTCATGTCTTCTACATCTTCTATAGCCCAAACCATGGGTGTTTTAGAGCAAGCCCATCCCAACACAGGGAACAATTTGGTTTACTCCTGCTGTTTTATGGGATCAGATGTGACAGCAGTGAACACAACAGAAAAACTCTTCACTGGAGGAAATACAGGGAGACTGAAGTTCAGATCTGACAACTGGGAACCATTTCAAGTGTTAATCAGTCTTTGTTGTTCTTTATCCAAGTTGAAGCTAAATCTTAATCTCCTTAATCCCACTATTTCCATGTGAAAGGTCTGCAGGCAATGTGGGAGATAAACTCATTTATTTCTTTTAGAAGTTATGTCAAGGAGCACGATGGGAAGATCCACATAGGCAGGAATTTTTAGGTACAGTCCCCCAGGGTGCAAGAACTGTGTTCTTTTTTCAAACCTGATTAATTCTGCATCAGCTGGGCACATTATAGACACCATTTTCCTGAAGTCTGCAGTATATTCCCTGGGCCACAGCTGCTGCTTCTGCCACTACTTTCTATTTGTGGAGTAATTGCATCTGACAAATAGCAATGGGGAGACATTTCAGGAATGACTCAGAGGCAAAGGCAATTTCACATCCAATTTTATATCCAAGGACAGCTCTTCAGTGGTTACAGAAATATGAATGGATGAGGCTTACTCCCACTGCAGCACCCTCTTGGGATCTTGTCACATCCTAAGTCATAAGTATCCATCGCCCTTCAGCATTTCTCTGCTCCAGGCACTGGGGGCAATGACTATACAGCCCTCAGCACATTTCTTGGGTATCTCCCAGGCTGGTGACAGTGTGCTGAGTTTGGATATACCTATTTATCCTTGAAGGAGCTGCCAGTGGTCTCTCCAACCTGAGCAACCTTTGTGAGTCACCAGGATTTACTAACTGGCTTTTCTTTACCAGTCTGGGTGTCCTGGGACATTGCACATAGCTGTGCTGAGATCTTTCTGGTTTGCTCATCTAGTGGCAATCTACACCTGTCATTTTCTGCTGTTTGTCCCTTCTGGTGTTTCTACACCAATCCTCATCCAACTTCCATTCTTTCCAGTCCCAGCATTTCCATTATAATTCCCCAACACACACAAAATCCCTTCTCCCACTACCAGCATAACACCACCTTCATGATGGGACAAGATGCAGCCACACAAGAATCTGCCCACACAGACCTCATTGTCTGAGACATTTCAAACACAGTCCCAAGCTCCTGTGGGAAATACTGCAGGATCAACAAATTGAGGCTACTTCTCTTCAAATTCCTTTGTTAGAAACAACTGTAAACTTTTAACCACTCTGGTGCAATCAGCCAAGAAACACCCTGAGACAAGGGTTGCATGTTCACACCGAGTTGTCCCTAGGGGAACACTTGTCTTTGCTGGCAGAGATTGGTGTGAATTTATCCCAGAGAGGGCTAAGACAACAGTAACCCTGCCTTCCTCCCCTTCAGTACCATTCCACAGAACAGAAGCTTTCCCTGCCTAATCCTGGAGAGGTCTGTACCATGCTCCATGTCCACCAGTTTCAGCACAGGACACTGCTGGGCAATTGGCAGAGTGGAAGCATGGTTAAGGCCATCCTTACACTATAGTGATGCATTATCCAGAGTGAGCAACCAGCCAGGCAGAATTGAGTGCTCAAGCTCCATCAGGGCAATGAGAATTGAGGCTATTTCCCTTCACATCCAGTCCTTTCTTCAGCACTGTGAAGCCCGTTCAGGAAATGAAGCAGCAAGCGGCAGATGTCAGTAGTGCAGCTTGAAGCTGCAACATTGCTGAGCTTCAGATACAATCCCAGGGCTGGCATAATCCCCAAACAATTTAAAAACAGATCTTCAGTGCTCAGTTTCCAAAGCACCCAGGATATGAATTACTGGTGACAGAACATCAGTCAGGGTGGGATATGGCCACAGTAGTGACTCTCCTACACCTGCAGGACCCACCTGTTAATGGGGACTGAGAGAAGCCTTGTCCCCCACTGTGGGTAAAGTTGCCCCTGTTAACCACATCCCTGCTACCCATAAACAGAGAGTCACTGAATCACAGAATCATTTAGGTCAAAAATTACATCTACGATCATTTACAAGCATTAACCCAGAACTGCCAAGTCTATCACTAAACCATGTCCTAAGTGCCATATCTACACATCTTTTAAATACTTCCAGGTATGATCACTCCACGACTTCCAGGGGCAGCCTGTTCTGATGCCTGGTCAGACCACATTGTTCAAAACCCATCCACCCTGGCTTTGAACACTTCCAGGAATAGGGCAGCCACAGCTTCTCTGGGCAGCCTGTGCCAGGGCCTCACCATCCTCACAGTAAAGAATTTGTACCTAATATATAATCTTCCATCTTAAAGCCATTCCAGTCCTATCACTGCCTTTGTCAAAAGCCCTTCTCCAGCTCTCTTGTAGCCCCTTTGAGTACTGGCAGGCTTCTGTAAGGTCACCCTGGAGCTTTCACCAGGCTGAAAAACCCCAAATCTCTTAGCCTGTCTCATATGAGAGGTACTCCAATCCTCTGAGCATCTTCATAGCCTCTGGACTCACCACAACAGGTCCATATCCTTCTAATGTTGGGGACACGAGGGGTGTATGTAGCACTCCAGGTGGAATCTCACCAGAGCAGAGCACAGGACAGAATCTCCTCCCTCACCTGCTGCCCTCACTGCTTTTGTAGCTGCCTAGGACATAATTGGATTTTTGGGCTGCCAATGCACATTGACAGCTCATGTCCAGCCTCTCATCCACCACCACCAAGCCTGTTCTCTGTCTGTCCTATGCCCACCTGTATTTGTGTTTGGGAATGCCCCAATGGATGGGCAGAACTGTGCACTTGGCCTTGTTGAAGTTCATGGGTTCACACAGTAATGGTAATTAACAGTAGATGTTAATACCTAATTTTACTTCCATTGTTATTAATAGTGATGATAGTAATTGTTATTTCTCTGTCAATTAGAAGAATAATAGAGTTATTGTGAATGTTATATGCTGTTGTCATTGACCTGTTACCCTGAAGCACCTCAGACTGCTCATTATGGGTGAGGACACCCCTGCTCCAGGCTCTCTCTGAGCCAACCATGGTGGCCTGAGCCTCAAAGCACAGCCCAAGAGGCTGCTTGGGGAGATGCTGGAGGGAGGGGAAGAAGTGGGGACATGATACATGTCAGCACCCTGGATGGTGAAAGTGTGCAAGTTGAGGAGCCGAGAGATTCAGAAGCATTCCCCATCTCCATCACAACCTTCCTAAGTGACCTCCAAGGAAGTATTTGGAAAGCCACTGGAGACAGAAGGCAGATGCAGCTTACAATGCTTAATTGCAGGTGTCTCCTTGTGTGTTAATGCCTGATCTCACATTACAGCCACTAAGGAGCTCATCAGCACTGTCAGCACAGACTAATTAGCAATTTAACTGAGTGAATGTACAGTTAACCCATTTGCCTAAACATAAGTACCACGTGTTATTTGAGATGCTTGGATGTATCTCTGACTGAAACCTGCTCAATCTGTTCATGGTGCAGCTCCCCACCAGTTACATGGAGATGTTACAGCTCACTCCTCTGCAGCTGAGTGTTCTGACATCCCACTCCCCACAGTAAGAGGAGCACAGAGCTCTGTGCTCAACTGAGACATCAGTTATATCAGTAACAGCACAAGAGTTTTGCTTTGCGGCAAGGTCACAATGCTCAGCACCTGATTAACTCAGTTTTGGGCTTCTATAAGAATCTCACATCTGCATGGAAATCTCCAGATGAGCCAAACATGACATCTGTATTTTGAATATATTTACATACTTCAACCCCTCCTTGAAGATTTTAATGTCTGTGAAGGAGAAGACAAGCCCTGCTACATATGCAGACCACATCATTAACAGTGATTGACTGCTCCAATCAGGAAAGTTGCAGGAACCAGCAGTGATCCTGCTGGCAGCCCTCTGCTCCCCAGGAGTGACACATAACAAATGAGATTCCTTGTCCTTCCTCCAGGTGTGCCACAGGTTGTACAAGGGACCTTCCAGTGTCCACTCCAACCTGAATTATCCTGCAATCTCAAACTTCTGCAACAAAGCATGAATGCATGGTGTGAATGTTGTGCCCACCAGTGTGGCCTCGTGTCAGGAAGGGTTCTTTAAGGGGCAGTTTTTTGTTATTCTGGAATAACACCAGTTGTGTCTTTTGTTCTTCTCTCATATCTCTGTGCCAGGAGGCCTGGGGGGTTCTGCCTTAACAGCAGACCTCAGGTTCCTCTGGACAGACCTGGCTGTGGAAAGCCTGCCAAGGCAGCATGGCTGGGCACACCTCTGCCTCTGTCCAGCTCTGAGCAACAGCACAGCAGGGCCAGAGCATTGTTTTGGCCCCCCTCCAGCAGGTGATTGACCTTCCTGCTTCTGAACAGGGTTTTGGCAACAAGACCCATGATCAGTATTTATCTGTGAGTCAGACAAATAAACAGCAGTTAACCCACATCCAGGCAAGGGCAACAGAACTGGGGAAGGATTTGGAGCATAAATCTGGTGAGGAACAGCTGAGGGAGCTGTTGGAGGGCGCTCAGCCTGAAGAAAAGGAAGTTCAGGAGTGATCTTCTTGGTCTCTAAAACTTCCTGAAAGGAGGATGTAGCTGGGTGGGAGTAGGTCTCTTCTCCCAAGTAGTATGTGACTGGACAAGAGGAAATGTCCTCAAGATGCACCAGGGGAGATTTCAGTTGGATATTATGCAAAATTTCTTCACAGAAGGAGTAGTCAGGCATTGGAAGAGGCCACTCAGGGACCTGGTGGAGTCACCATCCCTGAAGGGATTCAAAGGACACATGGATGTGGCACTTGGGGAAATGATTTAGTGGTGGAGCTGGCAGTGCTGGGTTAATGGTTTGACTCAATGATTTTAGAGGTATTTTCCAACCTATACAATTCTATCAGTTCTATTTCAGCTGCCTTTCCTTATGTGGTTCACTAAGCTGATGACTTTGAACCTTGGGCTATGGCTACACAAGCAGTCTGGATCCTCATCCCAGGAATTAACACTGGTGATGGTTGTTGAATGGAGGTTGTGATTTCATTCTCCTGGCCCATGCCATGGGAAGGATTCTTCGTTACTCAGCACCCTGTTGAATCATTTACAGCAGGGCAAAGGTGGGGCAGGCAGGTGTCCATGCCCTCAGTGCCTGGGGAGGTGTCACACTGGAGGTGTCCCAGCCTGCCCATCCTGCTCCTGCAATCCCACACCAGGCTGACCCGGGGACTCCTCCCCTGCTATGGCAGAGCTCTCTGGGAAGGCTGAGTTATTTCAAGGGGGTTTCAAAACACTGTTTACTCCACATCCAGCCACAGATCTCCCAGGTAATGCCATTATTTTGTTTCACACTATGTGCCTACTTGACCCACACCCAGTTCTTTGCCCTCCCCACCCAAGGAGAAATTAACTCCTTCCCACCCATGGTGAGACTCCCTGTCACACCCAGGGAGCCCTGGCCATTTCAGGGTGACACAATCTCTGCCCACAATGCTGACACTCGCTCTGAGCCCCAAAATCTGCCAGTGGGCATCCCAGTCCCTCCCTCGGGGTCAGGAGCACCTCTGCAGTTCCCTTCCCCTGCCATGTACTGGGAGCATTCACATTCCTGCTGGGTGAGCACCTTGCTCAAGGATCTCTGTGTGTCATTCTCTGAATCCTCCACTCAGGCCCCAGAGCCCCAAGCACTGCAAACACTGTGGGAACAAGAACATCACTAAGACATAAACAATAAGACTGTAAGAAACCGTGTCACTGATGGGAGGGCCTTGTTTCCAAAGCAACTGGGTGGATCTTCAAACCACGGGAGAGCAGGATTGGGAAGGACATGAGGAGGTGACCTTGTCCTTCCCTCTGCCCCAAGGCAAGATCAAGCATCAAGCATGCCTGAACCAGCCCTGAGAGTTCTCAGTTTAACCTGCCTTTGGAACATCCAGACTCACAACATTTGTTGCCTCCAGCTCTGCCAAGTCCTTGCCTCAGTTTCCCCACGTGTAAAAGGAGGAATGGTCAGAACTAGTGGATCCATTGCTGTGTTACTAGAAAGGAAAGAAGTGGGGAGGGAAACCCTTGGTTGGTGATTGATAATGCACAAACATCTGGTGAAAAGCATTAAATAAGCCTGGAGTATTGTGTACCTATGGGCAGGAACTGTGACCAGATTTCCAAAGGATACCAGGTATCTCCTTTTAACTTGTAGCAAGCCTTGCTTTTTTATCTTATTGGGCATGGGGGAGTGTGGGAATCACAGAGCTGGACTTCATAAGAAATGTCAACATTTGGTAGATTTGGCCAGCATCTGACTGCAGTCAGGAGAGTGGCAAGAGGATCATTATTTGTGTCCAACACTTCATGTATCTGACACTTGTATGAGCACATGATTCCAAGTACACTCAAAAGGGTGTTTTTAAAAGGGCAGCATTTTTATGGCACTTACAACCTCAAGACTTGAACTCTACCACCTTGAAAGACATCTTCAGCCTCCAAAACTGGTTATTGTGCGTCCAGGTCTCTGGTCAAGAAGAGTCTGAAGACAGGAGGTGACAAAGGCTCCAACATGGGCTGTGGGTATCAAAGTCCTTTGGGTGCTGGGGCTCATGCAGAGGCTCAAACCTATTTCATCTGTCTGAAACCATGGATGGGCTGCACCTCTGCTGGAAAACATGAGGAGCCATGGACAAAAGGAGGCTGAAAAACAGGCTTTTAACCCCAGATCCTCTTCTGCACTATAACAGCATTACATCCCAGAAAACTCCAATATGACAAAGGAGCAGGGAGAAAAAAAAAACAAAACCGAAAAGGTTTTTTTTTTTTCTCAAATTTGAACAATAGGTTTGGCACATGCCAGAGCAAACTCAGCTGAAGTTGATTTGGTGTCCTATATCTTATTATGTTCCTAATTTAGCTCTCAAGTCACTGCTTCAGCCAGTGACTTGATACACTAAACCTGTGTCATTAAATCATCTCACAGCTCTCTGGGGAACAGATACAATTCAGAATGGCCTCTCAGCAATACTGTGCAATTTAGGTCTGTTTAATTCCCTTTAGCCAGGAAATATGATGAAAATGTATCTAGGAGACCAGTAATCAGCCATACAGCTTCTATTCTTGACAGATGCACAAGCCCAGCTTTCTGCTGATAGTAATTGCTGAGAACTAGGACCTCATGATTTATCCAAGTCTGTTAAGAGCTTGATATCTGCTGTTCTTCTAGCAGGGAAATGCAAAGTTTAAATATAAAACCTGCCTTGAAAAGTTCTGTGCAATCCAATCAGCCAGTAAATTTCTTACAGATGATAGCACACTGATCCTGGCATAACCCAATGTTTCATAAATGTCTTAGAAGATTAAGGCATCATTTTCTGCCCAAATGACAGAGGATATTCACATGTCTGCAGAGTAAACACTGGCAACACTCTTGCATAAGAGCCAGCAATATTGTTAAAATTCTCCTTTGTGCTTCCTTACAAGGGCAATTATATAACCAGAAGCCTTCCATCTATCAAAATAAATCCTTTTCATTAAACAAGATGCTGTAGTGCAAGTGCACAAACACACATCATGGGAAGGAAGGGAAGGTGGCTGGATTGAATTGCCTGACTGACCTGGAAAGAGGATTTTAACCCTGCAGTGACTCACCCCTGCTGGCTGTTCTCTTTGGTTAATTTCTAGCTCTGACTCATGAATCACAGACCCATGCCAGACACTGTGCTTACAGTCACACATGTCCAATCCTTTATAGCAGACAAGGGTTGTTCCTGCAAAGGAGAATGGGCCAGAGCAAGACTCTGGTTGAAAGACCTGCAGGTACAGAACTGCCAAAGAAACCTCACCAGATGCTTGCCAGAAGCTCCCTTAGGGACAGGTAGTTCTGCTGCTCCCTCTGCCAGGGGTTCCCTTAGTTCCTAGTTTATTCAAAACTGCAATAAGATCTGCAAGTTACAGCAATTCCTGTCTGAATCCTAAGGTGACAGCAGACAGGAGCAGGTGTCTGCACATGGCCTCTCATCCACACTCCACTTCATCCATAAGGAGACATTCCTTAGGATGAGATGTCCTAGTCAAGCCTGTTTCCCTCTGACCATGGAGAGTGAATCTGTCACAATCTGCAGCACCTGGAGAACACCAGTTCTACAAACAGGTGCAGCAATGGGCAGCTTTATCACCACCTCCTATGGTACTGCACATAGCAACTGTCCCAGGAAAAATCACATCATGTGTGTCCTGAAGAACCATGTCCAGTTATAGAACCAGCAAATGTGCCAGCTAACCTGGAATAAAAGATCCCTGCTGTCTGCTCCCCAACCAGAGACCCTGGGAAGGCCTGGGCTTGCACCCTCACAGCAGAGCTATGGGATCTCTTGCCCTCAATGGCTTCCCCCTGAGCTGGTGGCTCAGATTAGGACAATGTATTGTCCTCAAGGGAGATAAGGCCAAGTTGTGCAGTGGCTCTGAGGATGCCCATCAGGGGCTGAGATAAGCCTCATGTCTCTGTTCTTCTTTTTGCCATCCATGGTTCAGCTACAAGGGGAAAATCAGGGACAGAAAGGACTTGATTTAATAGAATCATGTCTTCTGAGTCAGCTGAGGAGAGATGTAATTCACTGAAGTGCCTTCCCTCAGCAGGAGAAACTTTCCTAACCACTGATAATGAAATAGCAGGAAACAGTATTTTCCTGCTCAGACCTGGAAAGCACACAGCACAGAGGGGAAATTTTGACAGATGTCCTCTCAGAGAGCAGAAGATAACATGATAACTGGATAAAGGCAAATGGGAAGCAAGGAGAGGGAGGCCATGATGGCAAGGTCAGAGTCTGCAAGACAGGTTAGGACAGTTGGGTGCTAGAAAGGGAAGGGAAGCAAGCACAAGGAAAAAGAGATGGAACAAGGAAGAAAGGGGACAGGGAACTAGGGGCAGGATTTGGGTGTCCCCAGAGAGTCCCTGCCAGGAGCAGATATACAACAGACACACAGCACAGCTGTGACCTGCTGGTGTGTCTGGGCCTCCTAAAGGCTCTTCCCTGAAGAGGAAAAACATGAAACCAGATGAGTTTATTTCTGAGAAGATCCCACCCCATATTTAGGCTCATTCACTTCTGATCTAAAAGTCCCACATTATCTTTCATTGACATTTCTCTGGCTTCAATTCAGGCCCCTTGGGTTTCAAAGCTAAAACAATGCAGTGCCATAAAACTCCAGAATGGTTCAGTTGAAAAGGACCTTCAAGATCAACCCCCTGTCATGAGCAGGGGCACTTTCCACTAGACCAGGTTGTCCAAAGTCCCATCCAACCTGGCCTAGAGCACCTTTGGGGATGGGGCAGCCACAACTTCTCTGGGCAACCTGTGCCAGAGCCTCACCACCCTCACAATAATACATTTCTTTCTAATATCTAATCTAAACCTGCCCTTTTTCAGTTTGTAGCCATTGCCCCTTGTCCTCCTGTTCCCCTACCACAACTCATCCAACTTCAATGCATTCCTGGAGAAAATAAATCCCTCCTTCTTGAGGCTGCAGCTGGATCTCGTGAGTGGCAACAGGAGTTGATTTAACCAGCACAGAGATCAAGGCTGGAGGATACTGCTGTGGTCTTCCCTCCCACCACCAGCATGACCCAGGCCACAAAGCCATCCTCCTGCAGTGGCAGCTTTTGTGGTCTCTTAGCTCAAGTCCAGCTCCCAGATGGGGAAGCTACAAGGGCAACAAGGTAAGGAAGCAGACCTGCCAAAACCCAGCAACTCATTCACTGCAATGAACAAGCTTTCCTTGGAAAAGTGGATCAATGAAACCTGCTTTAAAGAGATTGGAAGGGTTTTCACAGAGAGATTTTGGAGATTTTTAGAAACTTCTGCTCTGGGGTAATATGTACTGTCCTCATATCATTGTATTTACATTAGTGAGGCACTGAAAGAGACTTTTCCTTTATCCAGCAATTAGTATTTGCAAAAGTGGTAGGAATTTTGCTATCTACAATCATTGGTGCTTCACCAGACTTGGCTGAAATGGGAAGGGATTCAAAGAAGATGAAGCACATCAAGAGAAAGCAAGGCAGCATTAGCTATCTCCAGTATATCAGAAATCAACATCCTTAGCTGCTGACTGTGGCATCTTGCTATTGCAGGAACTAGCCCTTGAAGGGTATGAAAAGATGGCTCAATAATTTCAGAGGTTCAGGATGATTTTGTCACTTTCCATTAGCATTTTCAGGAAAAGCTGGGCACCCAGTGGGAGGAGGAGAGCAAACACAAGGCGATTGTCTGAGCAACTTTCACATACGTTCACACAGGCTGTGCTGTGAATGGTCCCATTGAAAATGTTTCAAAGCCAGGCACGAGATTGGTGGCAGAAAAAAAAAGTTTCTGTTGGAAAGTATTAGCACTGGAACTAAATACCTGTTGTACTCTGCCCATGGCAAGGTTGCAGCTTATCTCCCCAGCATCGAGAAAGCAACACAAGCCCTCCAGCAAAGCAGCAAACAGCAGCAGGATTAATCAATAACACTCAAAAAGGAGACAGTACAGGAACAAGCTGTAACTACTCTACCTAGGGGCCAAACCTGCTCTAGGAAGCCACTTTCAAGCATTCGAGGATGAGACAAAAAAAAGCTTTTAAGATCAATTACTCTTTGTAAAAGATCCCCTGTGATGGAGTTTCCATGGGTCCAGGCAAGGTGGCACACAGGTTGTGGTGGGAACCAGAGCCACCATCCATCCTCTGAGTCCCAGCAGAGTAAACACCATCCTTGGGACAGTAGAAATGCCAGAGCCTGCACCAGGCAGAAGAAAAAAATACAAGGAAAATTGCTGATACTGAAGCCGAGGGGACTGAAAAGCTGAACTGACTTAGAGCAGGTCACTTCCACAGTGACTGCCAAAGAAACCTCACCAGATGCTTCCTTGGAACTGCTTTCAAATTATCTGGTCAAATGAGTGTTAGATAAGCAGAGTCCTTCTGGGCCTTCAGGGCAATTCAGACAAGAGGGTTATTCAGCAGCTGGGTGATGACTAAAACTTTCTGTGGCAGGTGGGGGATAAATCCCTTCAGTGACCCAAGACTCAGCTGGTGCTGGAGGGCAGGCTGGGAGGGTGCCCAAGGGAACTGGGGTGGCTGAGCTGGAGCAAGGTCAGGATCAGTGTCTGTGTCTGTCCTGCCCAGTCACCACATCCCTGAGCTCTCTGAGGAACCTTATTTCAAGAAGGGATTTTTTTTGCTCAGATTTGTATTTCTGTCAGGTTTCCTAAGTGGCCAGGAAATCCCCATATGCAATCACTGTGCATGACTAACTCTGCTCCTGACCAACAATTTTTACTTCACCAATGCAGGGCTCTCAGAAGTCCAAAAAAGGGTTCTTTCAACACATGATGTGAAAATGGTGGATGAGGAGAACAAGGTGTTTGGGATCAAAGGGTTTAAGCAAAGCATGGGATCCCAGTCTCTCTGTGCCCTCCATAACACCAGAGGTGAGGACAAATCCCTGCAGAAAAGCTGGAGGATGCCCACCCTCAGACACACCTCAGATTGTAGAGATGGACAGGACATGGAGAGCATTCCCATCTGCTGGGGAGCATCTCTGCCTGCCTGCAGCCAGGGCTGGGCCTGCTCTGGGACCCTGGCAAGCATTCTGAGGCTTTGTGCAGAGGAGGGACCTGGAGAGAGCCACATCTGCAGTCTGGCACAGGAGAGGGCCTGGCTGGAGATGGGAGTGCTCAGTCTGGCTGCTGCCACTGCGTCACTGCAGAGCTGGGCAAGCTGCCTGCTCCCTGATGCCTCCTCTCCTGACAGAAACTGGGATGCAGCTCTGTCCCCACACTGGGCTCTGAAACCAACTGAAGGAGGCAGGGGTTGTTCATTAGCCATCCCAAGCCTGTCCCTGTCACCCCTGTGAAGGGAAAGGGCACAGTTTCTCCTGCAGCCAGCACAGGAGTACACAGCTGCTGGCGATTCAGAGTGTATCAGTAAGGTCAATGAAGGACACTGAAGTCATTGCCCCCCCTTCTCTTTCCTTTCCTCTTCTTATCAAAACAAAGACCTTCTCTTTCATGTGCTATCTGAGGAGAATGGAATAATTCAGGTCAGAAAGATCCTCTGGGCATCTCCAGTCCAATCTCCTGCTCTAAGAGAGTCGTCTTCAAACTTTGGTTAGGATCTTAGCCAGGTAACTTCTGGTTATTTCCAGGTGTGGATACAGCTCTGTGCCCTGTATACCTGTCTCCTCTCCAAGTGAAAAAGGTTTCCTTTGCCATGCAGGGCTCCACAACAGAAATGTTCAGACTGGAGGGAATGTAGATGTTCTGTGTGGATGGACCAGAAGGAACAAATGGCAGGAAAAGGCTACACAAGCAGCACATTCTGGTGGCACTGGGCAGAACAAGCCAGCAAGATCCCAGCACATCTCCATTCACCATCTCAGGGCATTCAGGATAGGTCAGTGAGTAGATCCTGGTGACTTTCAGACATGGGACAGGATGGAGAGGTTCAACTGCTGACATCCCTTGTTCTCCATGGCTTTGCAGGGAGCCCTGGACAGAAGAGTTGGCCTTGAGTGTTTTAGTGCCAGACTGATGGGTACACACAGCTGCTGTGGGCATGAAATGACAACAGCTGGGCAATGTGGGCAATGAGTGACAACAACTTTTGTTTTGATTTGGGTTTAAATTTAATCAACTCCCAACAAATACCTCCTGATATTTGTCAAATATCTGCCTGAGCAGCAAGAAACAAGTTCCTGCATCTTTGGCAGCAGATCTTAAAGTATTTGCTGACGAGAACTAACTTTCTCCACTCTATTTCATATGTCTTCTCTGCTCTGCCTGATGAATTGGCTCCCACATCTCCACCTCTGCTGAGCAAAAACTGATTAGCAGCAAACATAAGAGAAACAAACAATAGAAGGTTCCTGTCGGTTTGGAGATGAAAGGTGCTTTAAAATCATTAAGAAAATAACTGAGAGGGGTTTTCTTCCTCCAAAGCAGGAGCCCAGGTCAGCTTTTAATTATTTCCTCACCCCTATAGCCCCCTTGGGAAGTTATTGCCCCGGCTGGTTGAGCTCATTGTGGCCCAGAAGCAAGAGCAGGAGGCTGCAAGACAGGATGTCTGGACTCCCCTTTGGTTCTGTCCCTGACCTGCTGTGAGAAACAGCTCAGCCCTGCTCTTGATGGGCTGAGCCTGCCTGAGAGGTGGGTTTATGCAACATATGTCACTGGAGCTGTGGTTTTCACTGACTGACCACTATGGCACTCTAATGCTTCCTAGTCTTCTGGAAGTGTCAGGAAGATTAGTTGTTGTTTGCTCAGCACTGGACAGATGCAAGGGGAGGGGGAAGGTTCCCTGCCAGCTCATCCTTCTCACTGGAAGATGCAATTCTCTCTCATGTTTTCAAGGCCTGCCAGGATTCCTGTGCTTGCCTTTGCCTCCTCCCCTCTTGTGGCCCTTGCAGACCAAGGTCCCAGAGCAGAGCCTCTCCACCCAGCACAACAGGAACCTTCCATGGGAAAAACCAAGGCTCTTAAAAAGCCCTTCTCTTCCACATCTTGTTTTTGTGTTACCATAGAATCACAGAATGGTTTGGGTTGTAGGACACTTTCAAGATTATCTTGCTCTAAACCCCCTGCAATAAGCAGGGACAGCTTCCACTAGACCAGGTTGCCCAGAGTCCCATCCAGCCTGGCCTTGAACACCTCCAGGGATGGAGCCACATCTCCTCTGGGCAACCTGTGCCAGGGCCTCACCACCCTCATAGTAAAGAAAAATCCCCTCTGTCAGTTTGAAGCCATTCTGCCTTGTCCCTATCACTGAGGGGCCTTGTCAAAACTCCCTTTCCAGTTCTCTTGTAGCCCTCTTGGGTCCTAGCAGGGGCTTTAAGGTTTCCCCAGAGCCCTAGTTTATCTTCTCCAGGCAGAACAACCCCAGCTCTAATAGCTTCCCTCCATAGCAGAGGTTCTCCATCCCTCAGAGCATCTTTTTGGCCCAAGGTCCACTCTGAACAAGCTGAGGAACATCCACAAAGCTGCCTTGACCATCAGCTCTGGGGTATAAAAAGTTCCCCTGCCAGCTCCCTGTGCCTTCCTCAGCTTTCCATGTGAACGCAAGCAGCACAATTCCCTTTGTGTGAGACACTGTCAGGGGGAACTGAAAGTGGTGACACAGCCCCACAGGTGGCCCACACCCCAGTGCCACTGCAGCAGGGTGCAGAGAGCCTGGCTGCCTTGCTCTGAGCACACTCTGCAATGCAGGTGCCTTTCTCCCAGGGGTGACCAGCCAAGAGCTGCACCAACTCAACAGCACAAAGCCAAGGCACGACCTGCCTCTGGCAGGGACATCCCATTTGTCTCATCTATGGTCCTGCTGGCTTGTCATTCCCCATGCTGAGCACTGTCTGCATTCACTGAGCATCTCCTGATGCCTCCAGGTCTGGTCTGAGCTGGCAGACAGTCTGCAGCAGGGCTGCTGTGTCCCACAGATCCCTCCTGCTGTGGGCACAGGGCAGGGTATAACAAAGGCACAGCCTGTTGGAAGCACAGATGTGTAGCCAAGCTGGTCAATCCCACAGCCCCATGGGGTATGTCAGGAGCTCTGGTTTTGTGGTCATGGCCCATTCTTGGCAGACCTCCCTTCCCACCAGGTCCTGATCTCCCCAGCTGCTGCCCTTTCATGTTTCCTTTGCTCCACCCCTTCTCCAACCAACTGAGTGAACACATGTGCTCTGCTCCACTCTGCAGAGAGCTGTGGCCATTTCTCCAAGCCAACAGTGCCATGGGGACAAACACTGTGATTTAATGAGCCCCATGGGGAATAACCATGGAGAGTGCAGAAAAACAGCAGCCAAACAGCACCAGAGCTCAGCACAACTGAACTACTGTTTGAGGAATGAAGAAATCCTATTTTCTGTGACCCTGCATTTGCCCTGCTCCACTCCCTCTTTGCTGCCTGAAGCTTAGACACTGCCATGATTCATCCCCAGGAACAAAAGGCAGGTTAGCTCTGAGTTACTTCTGATGCCTCACTCAGCCTGGTGCCCGCAAAATTCCACATTGCCACCAGCTGAACCAGCTGCTGCTGTGTGCTGAGCCAGACTCTGAGACTCCTCTGTGTTGCAGATCAGCAGGGCTGTGGGGAAGGGATCCCTCAGAGCAGAGAGGGGCAGGAATACAAAACCAGCAGCATTACTTCAGGAGAGCAACACATATCTGGCTGCAGTGAGGAAAAGGGAATGAAAACTGGACTCATTTCCAGCTAAAGGCTGACTTCAGTGAAGAGCATTTGACTTCATGCCAACCCCAAAGCCAGCAGATCTTGAGGGGGAAGAAAGCAACCCACCAACAAAAGTTCAAAGTGAAGCATCCCTGTGCCTGGAGGGAGGTTTCATGAGGCATTGACTCACAGGATTGTATTAAACCTGAGGCAAGGCTCCTGCTGCTGCCAAATTTCCCAGCTTTGACAGAGGACAGCAGTATGGGGCATCAAGAGAACTTATGCATCCATCTCCTTGCCTTCCACCTTCTGGTCATGCTTCTTATTAAGCATTGTCTCCTTAAAGCCCAGCTGTCCCTCACCAAGCACCTCTCTGGTGCTCTGCATGTGCACATCCCAGTGCCAAGGGAGCAGCTCAGGAAGGGGACCAGCAAACATGAAACCAGGGTGGGCAGGACCTCTGCAAGCTTTTCTTGCAGGGAAAGAGGTGAGTTGCAGGCAGAGACACTGCACATCTACAGGTCTCCTTCATTTCAGGCACCTCTTTCACTCAGCTGTTTGTGGCCAGCTCAAAGACAAGCATGAAGATCGTTCCCTCAAAGTCTCTCCCCAAATTTATGTGCACAGGAAGCAGAGATTTTGTGAGCAATGCTGCAGAGCACCTCCTAGCTTTGTAATAGGCTCACAAAGCTTCTCATGACTCTGGCTAAGAGGGACCAGTGACCAGCTGCTGGTTCAGAGTCACAGGGTTTAAGGCACATGGAATGAACAGTGCTCAGCAATCGCAGCACTCTTGCAAAACACAGCACTGACCACTTCTGCCAAGCCCACAATTTCCTTTTGAGCAATAATTTTGCTGTATTGATTTGGAGATTTCCAGCAATGGAGAACCTACTGTGCACCAGGTGATTGATCACAGTGGTCTGCAGCCTCCACCAGTTAAAGCCAGGAGAGCATCAGACTGACTGAACACATCTGGCCTCTACTCCATATCACTGGATGTGGTTTGGATTTCCCAGTGGGGCTGAAGTGTTGTCCAACCCTTGGAAACTCTTTGCATCCACCTCATCCAGGTCAGCTCCTTCTTTTCTGAACTGTGCTTTGGGCACAGCTGTGTCTCATCATCCAACAGCTGTGCTCTGTTCCCTGCTCTGGGCCCTTGATTCCCCCCAAGGCCATGTTACACAAGATCTTCCCAGATGTTCAAAAACGAAGAGCCACATCAGGACCAGGAAAGGCCAAATCAACATCTGCCAGACAAGTTTCTCTCATAGAAATCACAGTGAGGGTGCAGGACAGACACACAGGACCTGTGGATGTTATTATCTGGGTGTACTTTTATTAAGACTCAACATCATGTGCTCTCACATAGTCTCCACTAACCCCCAGCACACACATTTTTGGTGATCCTGGCAGTGCCAACAGCCTGGTATCTCAGTTGCATCATCCTGCTGTCTTGCAGGCCCATGGGTAGAGGCAGGTAACCTGTCCCCAGAACACCTCATCCTTTCAGCCAGAGGCTGCTTTAAGCCTGGGGACAGCCACTTTCATGGCATTCAGGTCCAGTGTGCAACTTGTTTGCCCCAGGAGCATCAGATCCCTGGAGACACTCTGGGTGCCCCATGGTGTAGGGGGTGTGGAAAGCCTGGATATGCCTTGTCCTCAAGTCAAACCCCGGGCAAGCAGGTTATTGAATCCCTGTGAAAATCCACCACCGAGTACTAATAAACCCAAACCCTTCAGGAGTTCTTTTGATGATCTCAGTGACCAACAAACTGCTGACCTCACCCCCATCTCCATCTCTGTGGCCACTCCAGGGTGTTCTAACTGGAGTCAAACCTCCTCTGTGCTGTCAGAGAAGCCACTTTGCCTTTCAGCTGCCAGTTTCATGGGAATCTCTGATTTGCCAGCACTGCCAGGTGGGACAGGGCAGGATCCCTGGGCAGGGCGAGAGCCGCGGGGAGGATCCGCGCAGCGCCTGAGCTGCAGCCGGATCTGGAGAGGCAGCGCTGGCCCGTGAGATCTGACAGGCTCATAACAAACCCAGCTGGCTGGCACACACACTGAGCCCAAAACACCCCAGGCCACCCCCCTCCCACCCTTCTGATACCATCACACCCCTCAGCAGTTAATTAAAAAGGGATTAAAGCACGGCTGTGAGGACGTGGGCGATGCTGAGGTCAAGGGGTGCCTTGCGAACCTACGCCAAGCCCCGCAGCTGCTGCTGGGACAGGGGACTGCCTGCTGGTGACTCCAGCTTCTCCAAGAATAAGGCAGGTCTAATCCAAGACCCAGGCAACCTATCTGGGCTGCTTGCCTATGCCAGGGCTGCTCTGTACAGAGAGCTGCAGGGCGAGGATTGGGATCAGGGATGTGGGAGCCTGCAGGGTAAGAAAGCAAGCAGTCACGGCTTGTTTGCCAGTGCTTCCATGCTGTCCTGCTGGCCCTTCCTGGAGCTTGTGGTAAACTGTGCCTCCTTCCAGAGCTCACACCTTCATCCCACACTGCACCCATCCCACCCCTGGCAGTGAGGTTCACCTCATGCAAGCAGCTCTGTCACAACAGTACAGGCTGTTCCTACCCACTCCCTGTTTCCGAAAATATTAATGCTTCACCAGGGCAGCGCTCAGAGGCTTTTTCCAGCCAGTGTGATGCCAGGTAGATAGGTCCTTCCCACATCCAGCCTCATAGAAAGCTCTGGGAATATGTGTGTGGATGAGGCACAATGCCAGAGTCCTTCATCTTACCTAGCTGAAATGCCATGATCATGGATGGCAGGAAGTCACCTCTGCACAGGGATTAACCCTGGGGTTAAAGCCTCAGTACCAGTAAGTTACACCTTTCACAAGGAGGTAGAAAAAACCCTGGCTGACTCTGAGGACATTCCTACTCTGTTCAAAGGTCTTTGGGAGCAGACTCCATGACATACTTGGGAAGCTCCCACATGGAGAGAAGCAGAGGTCAAAGCTCAGCAGGAAGGGTAGGAGCAAATAGAGAGACTGTGGAAGATGGCACAGAAAAAAGGCTCCAGGTCTGAAATTCACCCCTGAGTGACAGGACATGTTATTTGGTGGCAGCAGAAGAGGTGTCTCAGGCTGGTGGTGGACTGCACCAATATTCCTGTTGGGAACCCTCTCAGCTCATAATCACTGCATGGAGAACTGACCTGCAGAGCACAAGTTGGCTCCTCAGCAGCAGCTTCATGTCCCACCCAAGCCTATAACATGGGGCCAGTCCCTGCAGGGAAGACAGGTGAGTCCATGGCACACTGAGTGCTCCCCACTTCACCCAAACCACTCTCACATCCCCCAGTGCATTTTGGTTCAGCCCCAAACCCACCTGTTTCAGAGTGGCTTGGCCATAACAAGCCTGAAGAGCTCAATGAAGTTCCTCATGGTCTTTTTACCTCTCTCTTCTGTGAAATCATTGCATCTCCCTCCATTGCCTAAGGGACTCCTGCTCCCTAGAACCAGGTGCTCTGTGCAGGACCTGACCACTTTTTTATGTCCTAAGTGCTCCCAGACATGAAATCACAGAATGGTTTGTGTTGGAAGGGACCTTCAAGATCATCTCATTCCAACCTTCCACCAGACCAGGTTGCTCATGGCTCCATCCAGTCAGGCCTGGAACATTCCAGGGATGGGGCATCCACAGCTTCTCTGGGTGACCTGTGTCAGTCCCAGTGACCTCAGTCATTGCTGCTGTCCCCTAACCAACCCATCCTGCTGTCACCCAGCCTTGGAAAGTTTCCTCCCTTGTTACCTTGCACTTGCCAGAGAATGGCTGATTCATCCACTCTCTGCCTCAGGCATCCCACGCAGCCTCTGATGATTGAGTTACTTAACAATTAAGCAAAGCCTTAAATCTTTGCAGCACTTAACATGTATTGACTAATTAATCCAAGCCTTATCTGAGGTAGGTTAGTTCAGTCTTGTGTGTAGCTTCCAAACATGCCCATGGCCGCCTCACTGGTCAAAGGCAGAAGCAGCTCTGCAGAGGTGATGGGACCATCCCCACTGCCCACCCTTCAAAGAGGGACTCCTGGAGCACTGCCCTTCTGTGCTGTGACTTCAGAGATCAATGGGCTCAGGGGACCATGTCCCCAGCCCAGGACTCTTGCCAAGCTTGCCCTCAAATGGCCTTTTCTCCTGCATCTTCTCTGGCCCTCCACGATTGCTTCATTCCCTGCTCTCCCACCCAGTGGGGCTCTGGGCACATTCAGCAGATGAAGCCAACTTGCTCAGACAAGCAACGAGTTGCCCAAGGCTCTGCCAGACCTCGAGTGCAGGTGGGATTGACCTTCCCCTGGGGTCTGGCTGGCAGCCATCCATGAGTTCTGGTGATGCAGAACAAGCCTGGCCTTAGGATGGTGACAGGTGAGCACAGCACCCTGCCCTGCTGCATCCTGCTAAGTGACACCCAGGCTTCCCCCTCAGCCAATTCACAGGGACTGTCTTGGCCACATCAAACCCCCCATTCCAGTCTGGATGTCAGCAGGGAACAGGGCACGTGTGGGAGGCAGGGAGCCTGTTCCCTGCATGGATGAACTGCACAGGAACTTTGTGCAGATGAGTGGGATGGGGAGGTGCAGGGACACACCCAGGGTTTGCAGAGAGTCCGTGGCAGAGGTCAGTGTCTCAGTGACTCCTAACCCTGGGCTTTGGGAGAAGGAAAGGGAGAGGGTTTGCTGTAGCTAAAGCCAGGGAGTTGGGGATCTGAGCTGGGCTCCCAGCCACGCAAGGCTTGGGGCTTGAGCCTGAGAAATCATCTCATTTTCCTCCAGTGCAGTCACTCTAGTTCCAAGACTAAAGGAAAATGCCATGCTCTTTGTGGCCCACAGATTCCCAACCATTAGCTAAGACCAAGGCAGACATCAAAACTCTTGCCATGCCATGAGTCCCTTGCACTGCAGCACAGAATCCTCCCAGCACAAGAGACCCAGAGATACAAGATTCTCTTTGACATAACATTGATACCAAAATGTTTCAGTCCACCTGAGTCCTCCAAGCACCTCAGGCCTTTTTTCTGCCTCCCTGCCACCCCAGAGTTTCAGCTCAGTGATCAGGCAGGTGATCAGTGACCTGACAGGCAGATGACTAGCATTGAGAGACACTTGATGTGAAGGACATGGCAGAAGAAAGAGACTTTGTCAACCTGGGGAGTCATGGAGCAGCCAGGTGGAAGAGAGATTAACCCTAACAATGTCACTCAGGAAAGCCAGGACCAGTGGAGTCCAGATCTGCACAGCCCATGTGGAGCCTGTAACAGCAAGGTGCTGGTTTGAGTCAAAAGGCATCAGCCTGCAGGTTATAAAGGCATCTCTGCTGCTTGGGAGAGTGCCCTTTACATGGCCTCCACCTGATGTAACTGAGAATGGGTTCCTGCCTACCCCATGTCACCACCATTTGCTTGCTTTTTAACACATCCAACAACACCAAATGCAGAGGAGAAACTACTCTACCTATGAAATTCACCTCAGAAAATCCTGAGTAGTAAAGCAGAGCAACTTGTGGACCAGCACTTTCCCTCCGGGTCCTAAACCATCACATATATTTATTTTTTTTTTCCCCTTGACTGAATATGTGCTGATCTCATTCATCCTGGGAAAAGCACGGGGTGTTCTCATCCCGGCTATACCTGGCAAGCTGCACAGACTGTGACAGAGGGAGCGAACTTGTGAGCAGGCTCTGCAGCGGCTGCTGCCCGGCTCCGTGGCTCTTTCCCGGAGCGAGAGGCCGGCTTCTCCACCTGCCATTCCTGGGAGAGATGAAGGGTAAGTCAGCAAATCAGCTCCATGCACTGCAGACATCCTCTGCTGTCAGCCATAGCAGAATTAGCTCAGGTCGGGATTTGCTGGTAGCTGGGCAGAAAAGCATCAACAGGGTTTTTTATCCCCCCCCTCTCCATCTCCTTTGGAGGGAGAAGGCAAGAAAATGTTTTTAACATGCATGGAGGCAGGTTGAGGGTACCGTGGTCCCCGGCATAGCTCAGCGAGCACCGCCGGGGAAATCAACAGGGAACGCTCCTGATGCTATTTTAGACCCCGGCAGAAAACGCCGGATAGCAACACGGAATTGGACGGGGCTGCACAAAGCGCGGAGCAGCGGGAACGCGGGGACCCGCTCCTGCCGCTCTGCGCCTCGTCAGCCCATTTGCTGATGAGTTTCTAACCACGACGTCGCTTTGACATGTCTGCATGCCTCGGTGCCATGCGGGCAGCTCCGTCTGAGCCCTGCGGAGAGCAGCTTAGACCGTAGAAATGAGGCGCAGTTAAGCTGCTGAAAGGGATCCGCGCTGCCGCCGCCGTGAGTGAGTGAGTGAGTGAGCGAGCGCTCCGCCGGCGCAGGTGGAAGGTGCATGCCGGTCTCCACGGGGGGATGCGGCTCTCGCCGGGGCACCGCCGCCTCCATCGGCAGCGCCCTTGCCTGGGAGAGCGTGGAAAGAGGGCATCCTGCGGGGCTGCTGCAGCCAGCGGTGCTGCTAAAGGCAGCGTGCGAGATTAAAGGCGGTATCAAAGCGTAAAGATACCGCAACAGCCCCTGAGTTAGGAATAATGAGTATAGCGGGGCTGGCTGCTGCATGAAATGTCCCCTTCCTAAGTAGGGCTGTTTGGAGCAAAAAAGATCAATTATGCAGATTCTGCTGCAGCTCATTGTGGACGGGTTAATTTGGGAAGAGGATGCTTGCTGGCAGATACAGGAGGCAGCCTGGCAGAGGGGTTAAAATGCAGAATTACCAGATTAGGCTGGTGTTTTGAAATGGTACAGTAATCCCAAAGCAGAGAAACATTGTTTGGTATGATTTATCTTCTGAGATATTTAAGAGCAGGGAGACCTTATCTTAGAGGGCTACTCTTAATAAAATTTTTTTTTAAAAAATTTAAAACATTTTCAAAGACAGATCCTGTTTTGCAAAGCCTTGACACCACAATGACAGGCACTGCTGATGCCAGCTGTCCTGTGAATCCTGTGAATGCCAGGCCTTCCCAGAAACACTGCTTGTGAAAGATCCGTCACGGGGGAGTTTTTAACGCCCCGGTTTTGTGTGTGGGTGCAAATGTGTGTCTGTGTTTGGGGAGAAGAGACATGAACTGCTCGTTGTACCCCAAACCTGGCTGTGCAGCCATAGAATTACTGTAGCTGTGATGATGAGTGTTAAGCAGGGCTGTGCTTTTAAAAGGACAGCCTGGCTGGGTTTAACATGGTGATCCCTCCTGGAGATTTCAGCATTCAGGGTCTCTCACAGATAAAACTGGTGCCTGTTCCTCAAAAGCTGGTGTCAAGTTCCCAGTGCTCCCATAGGACCTCCTGCATGGACACAGCAAGGACACAAGGTCTGAGTTGATTTGCAGCTGCAGCTGGAGTGGCATAGTGAAAATGCCATGGAGGGCAACTTGGCAGGGTTGATTTGGACAAAATGGGGATTGGAAAGGTGGGCAAATAGCAGTGGATAATCCTGGAGAGAAGGTGACCAGGGATTAAAAGGGAGATATGGCATTGGTGTGTGCTGGGACAGGGATGTGGAGAGGACAAGGGTTTGTGATGGCAGGAAGTGCTCCCTGTGCTAACCCATCACTGTCTGTACTTGTCAGCAATGCACAAAGCCACGAAGGAGAGATCTTGCGTGTTTGCAAGAAAAGGGGTATTGGTTCCTTCCTCATTTCTCTATTAAACTTTACATTGCAAATTCTACCTCAGCTCTCCTTCCAGAGGGAAAAGAGCAGTTGCTGTGGAGGCTTATTTTTTTTTAAAGCAGCAGCACAAGGAACCTAAGGCACAACCTTCCTCTGACATAACCTTTCTCTGGTCTCATTCCCAGTGGCTGCTTTGGGACTGACCAGAACCAAACCATTCAGCAGTGCATGAGCACAACCTCTGCAGAAGCAGCAGCCTGCCTTGGAGGGCTGTTTTATTTTCTATCATTAAATTTGCTATTTGTATTATTTTGTTGAATGCTGCTGAGGAAAAAGGGCCCTCTCTACCGAGCAACCCTATTAAAACATGCCTATTAAACCTCACCCCATGAAATCACAGGGGATGGCTGGTGCTGGTGGAAATCCTGCTGATGGTTCTAGTCTTGAAGGTTACAGGAACCAAGCAGAAACCAATGTTGCTATTGTCAAAGGCCAGGGATCTGCTGATATAACAGCAAGAATAGTGTGTGAGGGAGGGCTTACAGCTCTCTGGCTGGCAGGAGACCTTCCACATGTCTTTTTCCTTCAGCCTTCACCTAAGATGAAAAAGGAGATGGAGTGAAAGCTGTCCCTTCATGGCATGTTAACAGCTTATCAAGCACAGTTTGGGAGGTGGCTCCAGTTAGCACCTGGGCATTCCTGTAATTTAGTTCTTTCAGCAACTAATGCTGGTTCTTGATTTGTGTTTTCAGAAACCTCTTTATCCAACTCTGAAACACTGCTTTGTTCGGCAGGGATCAGAATCCTGGTTATCACTTGCTATTGACATGGGCATAGCATTTTATCTTTCCCCCATGAAAAAAAAAGGATGAAGCCCCACCAACAAACTGCCCTGTTCTCCTGGGCTGACTTTCTCTGCCATGGAGCCCTGTGTCAGTGCAAGCTGCTCTGAGAACATGGACCCAAATCCAAAACTGAGTCAAGGCAAGGGCCTCCAACACCCCAGAGCAAGGAGAATTGTATCACACGCACAGCAAACACTTTGCCAGCTGCTGCACCATACACTGAAGCAACCACACAGCCTGCAGCCCTGATACAAAACCACTGACCTGAACACCAGCCAGATCATTTTTCTTATGAGAATGCACCATTCTTGAGCAATTTTTCCAGCACATCCCACGCAAACACGTTTTCTCTGAACACTGCACGGCAGCATTTACCATCTCATGCCAGCTCTTGTTTTTCCCTAATCACAGGGGTTGGGAGGGCTCTCACATATCACTGGTGTGTCTGTGCTGGTGGGCACAGTTTGAGGGGTATCCTCACAAAAAATCAAGCACTGAGCCATTTCATGTCACTTCTGCTGAAGACAGAATTATAGGATGGTTTGTGTTGGAAGATTGTCTATTTCCAACCTTAAGTTAGACAAGGTCCACACCTTTCTGCAGAAATCTGAGGCCCTGGGCCTTGCACATGTACCAGTTTAATAGCATGTTCTTCATCTTCTCATCACTGCAACAGCCTTTCCAGGAGGGCACGTTGTCTCTTCCCAGCTGGCATGCAGGGGGTTGCAGAAGCAGTGTTGATCCTTCAACACTGACACTAACTCCAGTTGTTTGGGATATTATGCTAATTTAGCTGAATTATTGGTAGTAAAAAGATAATGTGGAGGGAAATGGATAGTGTCTGTAAAATCTGATTTCTGGCCAATGAATTTTGTGACCACCCTGACCTGGAGTTTAAGCTACTGTGAAAACAGGGAGATTTTAAGGCATTTTTTTTGGCCCAATTTATCAGCTTCCATTGCACAACAGCACCTCAGGGCAGCCAGGGTGTATCACCAGATACATTAACTGGGCTTCTTAGTGGTGAGTGACAGCCATGTGCCATTTGTTCATAACTAAGGGAAAGAAATGGCCAAAATCCCTCTCTTCCCACATGGCAGAGATGGAGGGATGTTTCTACAGGAGCAGCTCTGCTCCTTGGCAGACACTACTTTTTGATCCAAGCTTGCAATCTCCTCATGTCCCTCATTTCTGTATGTAGGAGGGAGGAAGAAGCAAAAGCAGCCATGCTTCTCCCACTTGTCTGTCCCTGGTACCCCATACACTGATCTGATGGGAAGAGCAGGGCAAAAAAGGTGTTTATCCAAAATTATCTAATTAATATTTCCCATGTTGTCTCATTTGGTAAGAAACTGATACTCTATTTCTCCCTTGATCACCCTGAAAAGTACATTAATTTTATCCTGCTGAAAAAGGATTAGGGGATATACAATTTAAACCTCAAACAAACAAGGAGCAGAAATTTATTATTTTCCTTTGTTTATAATGCAATGCACTAAATAATGTTCAGAAATGGCAAATGCCCAAGGAAACCATTTCATCAAATAATTTTACCAGAGAGTAATAGTCATGGATTCAGTGGATGGAGTGGATTGAGCCCTGTCCCTGTGCTGGGGTCAGTCTGATCAACCTCCCATGTCTCCTGCACTTGTCCTGTCAGACCTATCAGAGGGTATTTGAAGTAAGACCTATCAGAGGGTTTTTGAGGTACTTCTCACCTAATTGTCAGACAGAAGCAAGTTCTGTCGGGGTCGTGAATGTGCCATTAACTGGGAACTCCTGGGGTAGATTCCTGTGTTCACAAACTTTAAGCAAGTACCTTTTGGGAGAGGGAGAGAATGAACTAGGTGGTAAGCCAGGTTCTTCTTCCCGTTGTCAGAGGACTAGTGTGCTTTGGAAGAGAGGCAAGAAACTTTAGGAAAACAATTCTCATATACACAAGTCTACAGAGAAAGTAATGATCAGCACACAAAGAAAAACACAGCTTAACTATAGCAACCTACAAAATTCACAGCAGTGGTGCTGCACAGGGGGGCTTGGCATGATATGTGAAAAAGTAAGTGGCCCCAAGAGTGAAAAGACATGGACAACTGCCAATATTTTATGCAGTTCTCATCTGAGCATCTGAATTCCCCCTGAGTGGGCTGTGTTAGGCTGCAGAGCAATCTGTAATCGGGAAGTTTGGCAGTGATGATGGAGATGCTCCTGGCATCCATTTTGACCAGCCTGTTGTGCAGCTGGGTCTGCAGAGCCTCTCTGGGTACCAGAGAGAACAGAGGCCTCTCCTGCAACTGGGCAAGAGCTCTGGCTCTCCACAATTGGACAGGATCCACTTCAGCCTCCGGCACAAAGCCCTGGGAGCAGCGGAGCCAGGGCCACGTTGCCTCTTTGTACAGAGTCTGGGCAGACACATCCAGGTCACTCACTCCAGACAGCATTCATGACCTGTGTCTTTGCTGTTTTCCAGTCACCAGAGGGGAGCTGAGAGCCTTGGCAGCAGCCCTGTCACAGTCCCCAGAGTCCCTGGGCTGTCCTGCCTGCTGAAGCATGGCTGGAGCGTGTGGCAGCTCAGGAACTTGGGAAGAGGCCACCACGTCCGGCTTGGATGTGATGTGCCTCACCCCATGGTGCCTTTTGGGTTCATTTAGGCACTCAGCTCATTCTTCAGTGGCTGAAGGGAGATCCAAGAACAGGATTTAGCTGTGGCTCACCCTCCCCTTCTCCTCCTCAATCCTCTAGAAAGAATAAATGCTAAAGAGAATGAAGGTCATCCACGGCCAGGGCAAGTCCATGCTAATCCCTCTCTGGAGTCTTGGCCGAGTCCAGCATTCAAGCCCTGGGAGGCATTAGGAAATGGATAATAGAACAGGAAATGCCAGATTTTGGTAGCTGTGAAAAGGAGAGACGCACATTAACTATGCCATAGAGATAAAGGGGAGAGTTTCCCTCTCCTCCCAGGCTATGGATGCTAGAACTGAATGGACACGGTGTCCAAACTGGGTGAAAAAAAGACTGTGACACTTTTCTTGTGGGGCTTACAGGGAGGGGCCACACTGGGAAAAAGCCAATGGCTCCAGAATGACTTTCACACTCACTGCCTACCCTTCCTGTGCTTTCTGCCATGGAGTTTCCAGTAGGCATCCTTGTATACATTTGAGAAGGAAAGAAAACAGCCCACTGACAGCCCACTGCTCTAGCAAATCTTCCCTTTTATTTCTGAGCCCGGCTCAAAAAGGACTTTACCATCCTGCAGAAAGAACTGAAAGTGCATGATCAGCTGAAAAAGATGAACTTGCTGCAAGCAAACCCGACACCTTCTAACTCCAACATCCAAGAGACCAAAAGCTTCGTTTGCTTTGTTTGTACACAACTGATCAATTGAAACCAATCGATGAACGCTGGGGGTTGGGTGTTCCTGCCTCCTCCCTGCGGGCTCTGCCTCATCCCAACAGCAGCAGAGCTGGCTCCCATGCTAATGCACACACAAGCACAGACCCTCCAGTGACATCTGACCCTCCAACATATCTCATGGGTGTCTAATTATTGTCTAAAGTCCAGCCTGGATATAACAGCTTTTGATATCCCTTTCTTTCCAAATCTTCTCACTAAATCTTCTCAAAACACAGTGGGCAACACAATGGTTTATCTGCCATGGAGGCAACTGCTCTGGATGCCACTTCATATCTCTTCTTCAAAGCCCATGAATTTAGGCTGCAGTTAAACCTTGCAGAATTTTTCAAGCCCAGTTTCTCCAGCCCTGCAGGTAAACAAGCTTGCATATCTCTTCTTTTGTCTGTCACTAAAGCACTTCCTTTGGGCCTTGATTACCCATTCACGATACCTCCACAAAAACCTTTCTCTTTTGTCCTGTTTCTCAGGCTGTATCCCTTCATACCTGCCTCATCCCTGTTCATCCCTTCCCATAACACCAAACTCAGGTCTTCCCTCTCAATCCCCTGTGACTTCTCTGTCCATAGCCCTTCCCACCAAGAGCCCACAATAAGGCCAACCTCCTTTCTATCATGTCTTTGGAAGTGCTCCTCAAAAATCAGTCTCAAGTAGAAACCCATCTTTGCTCCCAGTATCTGCATACTGGTCATGTTGCCACACAACACATTGGCAAATATCACTTTCCTTCTCCATGTTCCCATTTGTCTGAGCCACCCATTTTCCTATGTCTTAATCTTGGAATGGCAAGTGGTATTTGTTGCGTAGCACAGCTCAGCCCAGCTGCAGCTTCTTGTCCTATGGCAACAGGAACCAGGAATAATAACAGCAAGGTGGTGACTCATTAAAACCAATAACCTCAATAATTAGACTTACTTAACTTTTCCAATTGTATAAACAGCTGAGAAAAAAAAAATAGCATCTTGTGCTTTTCCAATATTTTTCCTTCTTCCAGTTTCTTACACAGAAATTGTCAGTATTGGGCGTTTGTCACAGTGAAATTTCCTCTCTCTCCACACGACAGTAATTTATGGAGTGAAGTGAAATGTTTGCTTTGTCCATATTCTGTGAGTGCTGAAGACTCTCCAGCATCTCTCTGCTCTGTGCAAGGAGTAGACCAGCTGCAGCCCTGCCTTGGTGCCAACATTGTTCCAGCTGCTGTTGCTATAGGAAAAAGAAACCCAAAGGCAGAACTGTCCAAGTTTCGAGTTCCTGAAAAAAAATCTGTTTAAGTCAGCAGGGATAGAATCTGGATGCAAATTTCTCTCCAGATCTGATGCTCAGTGGGTGCCATCTACCACTTCATTCAGTTGCTGTTGGTTGAAGCTGTATCCTGGTTCAGCCTCTTCTCTGCTCCCCCTGTGACCTGCCCCTCTTTAAATAACACTTCCCTGGCCTCTGCCTCTTGTCAGAGGCAGAGAAAGAGGCTTGGATCAAGGAAAAAGCTTCCCATGGGATTACAGAGGGTGTCGGTGGGACAAGGAGCCATCACAAGTAGGACAGAACTCAGAGCACTGGAGGGACAAGTAGCCCGGGGGCAAAACATCACGACAAACTAGCTGGTGAGATAAGGAGCAATCAGGCTGGCAGGGGGTGGGAGAGAGGAGGCAAGGTACCAGGGAGGAAGACCTGAGAGGATTGAGATGAAAAGGGGATGAAGAGACCAGACTAAGAAAGGGCATCATCCCTGAGCAGAGCCTCACACTCTGCTCCTCTTTCTCAGTCCTTGTCCCTGCATTTGGGGCACACCAGGACCTTCTGGTAACTTTGTCCTTCTTTAATTGCAAAGGATCTCAGTCCCCTCTAGCTGGTGTGGCTGCAGAACTGGCACTGCCCTAGAAATTTCTGCTGTGACCCCAGCAGGGCAACGGCCCTGGTGCCAGTTTTAAGAGAACTTTAGTATGGATTAGAGAAACTGACTGCCAAACCTGCCCTACAGACCTCACCCCCCTCCCAAAAGAAGCACACCAGTGAGTACAATAATATGGTGTTAAAAATGGAAAGTGCTTATGGAGAGAGATCAGCTGCTTTGTGAGGCAGCTGTATGTTCTGGAGGTCCTTTTGATGTAAATGTGTGAAATTACACATTTATTGCAGAATTCAAACGTAGCCATGGCAACGTGATTATCAAACAGTTGCATATGGAAGTGTAAATCCATACAGGTTTCTGGCTGGTGAGATTAAACTGCCCAGAGACAGAGCTCAATGTATTCCAAGCCTAGGCCCTTCGTGCCCAAAAGGATTCATCTCTAGCTTCTGTTCCTGGGAAAAATTTCATTTCTTTGCATCCAAATTGGCTCCAATCAAGTGGGCTGACCACCAAACAGATGGACAAGAGCACTAAACAGGACAGTACCCTCAGCAGAGAGGCAGCACCAGGGACCTCCATGGTGACCCTGTCCTGAAGGCTGGTTTAAACAAACTCCTCTGCTCAGCCTTGCAAGGGGCAGGGAAAGTTCAGCCAGGAGCTGTGTCTGCAGAGCAGGTTTCAGTTACCTCGAGCATCATCAGGCTGTATTCATAGAGTCCCTGGGCATGTAAACAGGCTGGGCAGCCAATGGCACCCCCCCACCCATGGTATCCTCATGTGACAGTGATCTGGTGACATGGTGACATCTGAAGAGGGGACAGCAAAGCTGGCATGTGTACTGGCTCCAAGTAGGAAAGGGCTGTGTCCTTATAGCCTCGAAATCATGACCTTGATGGTTATTCCTTGGAAACAGGGCCCATCCTTTAATTTTCCACAGCTGTCAGCTCCAGGCTGAGCCACAGTGTCACAGCCAAGGAAAGTCAGGCACAGTCTCCTCCCCTGGATGCTCAGCAGGCTCTGACACCTCATATAAGAGTGTCTGCACATAGACTGGGCTCAGCTCAGGGTCCTGGTGTGTCTGGAGTGATAAGTATCATCAGGTGGACTGTGAAACAATAGGGAAAAAGTAAAAGAGAAAAAAGAGAAAGAAAAGAGAAAAAAGAGAAAAAGAAAAAAGAAAGAAAAAGAAAAAGAAAAAGAAAAAGAAAAAGAAAAAGAAAAAGAAAAAGAAAAAGAAAAAGAAAAAGAAAAAGAAAAAGAAAAAGAAAAAGAAAAAGGAGGAACATGTACCCTAGCACGGAAACAGACTGGTTGGAAGGAAATAGAAGTTTTAAATAGACACTCAAAGATTGGCAGAATTTGGCTGTAAATGAAAACAGAGTAGTGGAAGGGCAGAACTTTGTCCTTGTTTCGCTTTTTTTCCCCAGATCCTTGATGAGGCTTTTTCACTGAGAGACACAAAAGTAGGGCACAGTCCTGCAGCAGGCACCCGGTGTATCCACAGTCCTGAGGGCTGGGGATCTGCAGCAGGAGCCCTGGCATCCCTCTGGAAGCAGTGGAAAAGCAGGTTATCTCCACAACGTGGTGAGCAGCTTAGTGGGACACCGAAACCATCTGATGGCAATGCCCCCGAGGCATCACATAGGAATTCACAGGACGGCTCCTCAGTAGGATGTTCCTATAGTTAATTAACCTCTGGTCCTGCTCTCCAGCGGGAACATCTCTTGTTTCCATCTCCAGCAAACGGCTCTAATAGATTTGACAGTCTGCTTTCACCCGACACCTTCTGCTGGAGGTATTTCTGGCAAAATCCCTTCTCACCTTCCCTACTGCAGTGTAAACATCCCGGAGCTCCACCACACTCCGGTTTCCAAACCTGTGAAGTCCCAGATGGTCCATCAACCATCCCCCTCAGTTTCTTTCCCTTTATCAGGAGACTTTCTAGCTTTTTATCTTTTCTCAGGGACTTTTTACATAGTGCTGTTTCACAGAAGATTTTTGAGTTGGAAAAAAATATAGGCTCTTGGCACTAAAGACAGACCTTTCACAGTAAATGTGAGGGTTTTGATTGTAAAAGTGACACACTTAGTTTCTTAATTTAAAAAAAGAATATTATTTTCCCAGGCCTATTTAGAAAATAACGAAAAACTATTTTTGTGCTAATTGTTACTACCAAATGATTTTCACATCATCTCCCGCCTGTGGCCACACAGATATAGGTCATAAAAAAGACTTGGCATTCCAGGCTGCAGCACATCAAGTATCAGATTTCTGATTAACCATAAATTGTCACTAAAAAATAAAGACACCCCAGCCCTGCCATTAATGCTGCCTGAGTCCCATGACTTGGGGGTGCTGCTGTGCTGTGCTGTCATGACATCTGCTCCCCAAATTTGGCCTCTGCTTCTTGAGAGAATGAATCAAACCTCCCTAACAGGGGAGGCAAAGCTGCTGCCCCCATCTCCTGACTCCCCTCACTGCAGTCCTTTCATCTCTATGCTATACTGGCATTCTAGACAGCACTAATGGGTCTGAAGTGGCTTAAAGCCATTTCTTTCTTGCTGGATTAGTGCTGGAAGGGTTTGAAACTGCCAGTGCTCAGCTCCAGCACGTCCAAAGCTCTCTGCTCCAGGCAGGCACAAGCGCTCAGAGCCCAGCCTGCCTCACACAGCCCAGATCACTGCTTTTATGAATGGACTTAAAAACAACACATGCCATGAAGCTGTTGCTTAGAAGCTTTATTTATTTATTTATTTATTTTCCTGGTGTTCTGACTGCTCCAGCCAATCCAAGCCCCAGTGCTCCAGAGCAGCACACAGCCCTGAATGGAAGCAGGCAGGAAAAGCAAAGCACAGGTTCCCTATCTGCTCCCTGCCTGCCTTTAGTTGAGCAATTACACAGCTCCAGATCTGTGATTATTGCTGGCAAGGTTTGTTCATCTCATGGGAGACTTTTGGAACAACACGGTGCTTTTGTAGGGAGTGTCAACCACCAGGCGAACGTGCCTTCCAGATCTGATTTTTTTTTTTTTAAATATGTAAGTAATTGTTTCTTTACAGATTGGTCTTTGCCTTTTAATGACTCACATTTCTACCTTGTCAGCTTTCAGCACGGGCCCTGCCCTCCCTCCCAGTGCTACAATCCTCCCAGATCTCACCCACAGTGCCAGGTCACACCAGGTGAAATCCTGAAGGATCCATTTTGTGGCACCCTGTCCAGATGTTCTGCTTACAGGGGCTGTTTTTTGGGGGGCTGCAGAAACTACGGGCACAGCAGTCAGAAGGCATAAAACCAAGGCACAAAGCTGCCTCTAAAACACTCAAATAGGGGTTTGTCTGTGGTTTATTTTTTGGACAAACCCAGATGCATTTTCACAGCAATGGTGAAAGATTCCCACCCCCAGCACTGCTGCCATGTCAGGAGTCTCATTCCCACTCTGACCTCCTAAGGTGCAAACATGCTCTTCAAAATAAAGAGGGAGAATGCTTAAACACCCTTAAAACTAATTTGTTAGCTTTAAGACTACTGCAATATAACTTCTTTTTAAGAGGGTTGTTGTTTTTTTCTTCTGAAGCTTTTTCCCCCCTTCACTGCTCTCTGAAAACATATACAACGTGCAGGGAGCAATTATGGAAAATTTCAGGCTGGATGGTTAAAGCATGACCAACTTGTAAAGTAATTGGAAATGTAGAAGGGAAAATGTTTGGCAACATGGGATAAAAGGTGCTGTGTAAATGGAGGATTTTTTTCTTATTGCAAACTCTCCTCTCTGATATGTTAATTGTGTTTGGCCTGATCCCTTGACAGTCCATTAATTTCTTGTCCAATTGCAGGCTGCTGAGGGCAGATAAATTTCAGACTATTATGGGAACACCCTAGAAGTTTGTATAGAAAGGAAACTCTCTGTTTCCTGTATCATCCTTCTGGGGATCTTGAAAGAGTTCACAAAAGCCACTTAAGCAAACTTTCTTTGCTGGATAACGGAAGGAAAGGAAGCTGTGAACAAGCAAACAACACTCAATTCCATGAGACAAGAGATACTCATAGGTCATTTGAGAGAAAGTAGAGTCCATGAATGAAAGGCACACACACAAGCAGAAGATAATTTGTACTCTGAAAATAATGGGTATTTCTGCACCCCTGCACTATTTCTGATTGATAACAAGGTAAATCCTGCAAACCACCAGTGAGACAGGTGGTGGAACATCCATCCCTGCAAGGCATGAAATGTGTGGAGGGTTTTTGTGGTTCAAATAATACATCTCAAGATGAGCTGGAGATGGTCATGGATCAGCAGAACAGCTTCTCTTTCTTTCTTTCTTCCTGTTATTAACAATGAAGCTGCCAGAGCTCTGCTACAACCAGCTCTGTGGTTTTTGTCACCCATAGATAAAAAGCAAAGGTCTGAAGAGCTGTAAGTTTTCATAGGGCTGGCTTCAAGTGCAAAATTCACACAGAGCTCAGGGAGCTGGAGCAAAACTCAGCAACAGGTGTGCAAATGCCTTCAAGCCCTGGAAATACTGGGGAATTCCAATTTACAGGCTTGTCCCTGTCTCTGATTTTTACACCAGTATTCTGGGGACGTGAGGTTGGTCCAACAGTGCGTCCCTTTTTCTGAGAAGTTTTAAACATCTTGGTTTCAGTTGCATTTCAGAGGGAGATCAAAGCCACAGAAAGGATGAAATACTGCAAGTCTGTTAAAATAAGCTCTTAGAGGAGGAGATTTCTAGCTCATCTGAAATATGGGGATTGTGGTACTTAATGTGAGTAAATCCATGTGGTAGAGAGACCTTGTATCCATTCAAACCACAGGAAAACATGTTCAAGTTTGCATCCAACAACAAGGAATGGTTCTTTAAATTTTGTTAGCAGGAAACCACATGGGCACTGACTGAAAAAATTTTAAAGGCGTTTGGGAAAATATCAATTGTGAAAACATTTTTTTTCTAGCAGATTCTGCAGCATATGCCTATGGTCTGACCAAAACCACTAAAAGGGAAGGGGGAGGGGGGGGGTGTGTGCAAAAGAGCAAGGAAAATATACAAAATATCTGACAGCTGGAAAAAAGAAAAAAGTTCTGTTCAAATTTGGGGCAATCCACTCAAGCCAGTTCTTGTTTAATTGGGAATGGGGGAAGGCCTTTTCTGGCAGAAACACAGCTGATTACTTGACAGGAAAAATCTGAACTCCTCAAAAACATTTCTCCTGGTCTCTTCTTGAAGTTATCTACTGGAACAGTGCTTCCCTGGGGAGCTTGTTAAACCTCCCAAATAACCTCATTGCTAGGAACTTTCTCTCAGTTTTACAAACTCCTTTATCTTCAGCTTAAACCTCTTGAGTCTGCTCTCCAGGTTGCAAATGATCTCCATTCAAATCATCTGTTGCCCTTCTGTGCTCTGGCCCAGGTGAGGGTTAACACATCCCTGTGGAGAGCATCTGCCTGCCCAATGTAAATGCACCACCAATACAAAGAAACAGGCTGGAACCCATTCAATGAGAAAGATTCTTCATTCCTATTCTGACAGTAATCCAAAACTTTTGGTTCTACCAAAGCAGCCTTGAGTCTTTGAGGTGCTTAAGTCAGGAGCTTAGTTGCCAGGCTCCTGATATAAGGAAAGAAGCATAGGATTGTCTAAGGAAGAAGAGCAGCAGGAAAGCACAACTCCATTATAATGCTCCTGGTCTCTACTGTTAGCACAGTGTTCATGCACATAGGCCACCTCCAGGTCCACCTCTAGAAGGTTGTATTGTAACCCTTGGAAGGTCTGGGAAGTGGTTGAGGAAAATTATGAAATGGCTTGAGGACAAACTGGAAAATGAAGCTGCTTTTATAGAGCTCAGAAATGCGAACTGGAGGCTGATTTGCTCTGTGAAAGGGCCTGACCATGACCTTGGCAGGCTCATACAAGGTTTAGGAGCGTTGTCTGAGTCAGTGTATGTGGTTTCTTCAACAGAAAACCATACTTCTCTTTTTTTTTAGGGTTTCCTACCAAATCAGTTAGATGAACTGACTCATCCCAAGACAAAACTCTTAAAATTCCTTAGGCAGAGTTCTGGGGTTCCACTGCACTGCCATGCATTTATCCCTACAAATATGTCTGCAAATTGCATTACCTATCCCACATTGCAAAGGGCTTCTATCCAGTGCAGTCATTTATGGAGAGCTGTATTTGTGGGGGTCTTCATAAGGGCCTCTACAGAGTTCAAGCAGTGCCTGGACAATGTCATATGGTTTAGTTTTAGGTCCTGCAAGGAACAGGGATTTAGAGTTAATTACCCTCATGGGTCCTTTCCAAATTGAGACATTCTATGATTCTATAAAGTTTGAGGAGATGGAAAGGAAAAGTTGCTCCTTTTGGGAGTAAGTGGTTTTAAAATAATTTAAGCTGAAAAGCAAACTAGAGCCCAAGAACAGTGGAGTGAAATATTCACACTGTACTTCAGGTAAAGGAACTTTCACAAGTCCAACACCACATGAAAATCAATGACTGGGGTGACATTCAGGTCTAGGAAAAGGGAAAAATTGCTCAATACAATTAACTCAAAACAACCATTTCAAGTTAATTCCAAAAACTGTGAATGTTTCAGTTTACACTCAGCTTTTAGGAGTGGTGGTGGTGGGGGGGGGGGGGGGGGATGATTAAAAGAATTCTAAAAAAATCCCAGTATTTTGTAGGGGATTTCCATTCCAATCAACTTTGGCATTTCGTTTTTTCCTCAAAGTTTTAAATTGCTTTCATAATAAACACTTTAGGGTCTGCAGCTGTTTGGTTCTCTGGTTGTGTTTGGAAATTCAAGCAATTAGAATAAAAAAGTATTCACCCAATTTAGTTTCTCAGTCACAACTAAAACAGCCTGCTCGGGGTTATTCTTGAAACTTGGGTTGCTTAAGTCATTTAAATAGATTTCTATTTCAGAAACAACACAAGAGCCAACAATTTCACAACTAAAAGCTCGAGGGCTACAAAACTTGGCTTCACCTAAGACTCTTAACATTGTTTTTCATTATCTTAATCACTAAGTTCTTTACATACTAATTTTCCACCCCGTTGCCAACCAGTGCCAATCCAACTTGCTTTTCCATCACCCAGGTGAGTGTTACTCATGTTTTCATGGAAATGTGAAAACACTCTGAATACAGTCAACACAACAGGGTCTATTTTTGTGACTGCTCATTGGCTTCTGCTAACACTGAGTCATACCTGCAGAAGTCACTAACACAGGTGTAGCTTCTGAGTTCTTCTCTAGGATTTTCCAAAAATATGGAGAATGCTGATGGTTGTTCAGATGCAGTTTTGATGACACAGGGCTAAACAATTTGTTTATGCTGGGACCCAAAATATTGCAAACACCAATTAGGTATGCGACTGATTAGGCAAGTGGAGAGATGAGATAAATAACAGCACGTGGTTCTAACAGGCCTTAGCAGAGCAGGGAGTAAAGTCAATCCTCCAAGAAGGCTACAGAGCCTTCAGGTCCCACCTGGTGATCAAAACAGCCTGCCCAGTAACACCTGCACAGTTTGAATCCAGCTGGAGCCACAAGGCTGCAAAACAAGCAGGCAGTGGGAACAGTGATAAATGCTCAGTTAACTAGAGGTCATCACTTAGTATCTAGAGCTATAAACTAGGCATTTGTGTGGTGATCAGGTAAGAAATGGCCTTTTCTTCTCTCTGGGATAGTCCAACTGGCTATTAGCTATTAATCCATGAAACATTGTGTTATTATGAGAAAGCATTAAGTAACCAAGAACTATAGAATGGTCTGTGTTGGAAGGAACCTTGAAGCCCATCTCATTCCAATTCCCCTGCCATGAGCAGGGACACCTTTCACTATCCAGGTTGCTCCAAGCTCCATCCAACCTCATCTTGAACACTTCCAGGGATGGGACAGCCACAGCTTCTCTGGGTAACCCATGCCATTTCTTCACTACCCTCTGAGTAAAGAATTTCTTCTTAATATCTAATCTTAACACTCTCCTCTTTTAGTTTAAAACTATTTCCCCTTGTTTTATCACTTTCTGGCTGTATAGAAAGTCCCTCCCCATCTTTTTTACAAGCTCCCATTAAGTACTGAAAAGCCACAAGATCTCTCAGGTGAAACTCTGGAAAATTTGGCTTCATGGGAGGCAGCAGGAGTCTGTGGAAGCAGAAGACTAATTGGTCTTTTTTAGACATTCACCAGTGTAAACTGAAAATATTACCAGTCAGCTTTCACCAGGATAAAGCTAACATTAATTATGTCACTTGAAAATCATCTCAGACTTAAACAGTCTCCTGCACTTCAGGCTTCAATTCAGGATTTTGGTTCTCTGCACATCCAATATGATGAAAATATATCCATTTTTCAATAAAAATAGAGCAACCAAAATGCAAATATCCCTCTGCAGCAATGGAAACCTCATAAACATCCTAGTCATGGCTTCATAAGAGGCAGCTCAGAAGGAAAACTGACTAATCTCAGCTCATTGCCCAAGTGCAGAGAAACAGAAAAGTTTCAGAAAAGTAAACAGAATTAAAAAAAAAAAAAAAATAGAGGTTCTGATCTCTCCAAGACAAGAAAAGCAGTGATTGAACTGAACAAGCCCTGCAGTTCTTAAGTGCTGTCTACCAGCATCTTAACTGCTCTTGGCACTTGAGGACTGAAAGCCACAGTTCTTAGAAGGACTGTCACATCACCTCTCGACACCTATAAACTGCTCTGAAGCCTAATTCCTCACAGTTTTATTGTGAAGATAATTACAGACCGCATAAACTCAAGAGGCAGGATAATTTCTGCAGCCATTAATATCAGGTTTTAGCTGTGCAAACCAGGAAAATAATGACAGGGAACTCTCATTCTTCAAGGCATGAACTCATGATGAGACCTCACAAGTGGCAGAAGCAGCAAATCCCATTTTACAGCCTGTATGAGCACCTTGTAACATAACTGCTATCGTGAGCTGTTTATTTTCCATATGAGGATGATGTGAGAGAAGTTGTAGCTACTGCTTTTAGAGTCATATAATCATTTCAGTTGGAAAAGACCTTTAGGAACATAAAATCCAACCATTAACCCAGCACTGCCAAGTCCACCACTAAACTATCTCCCCCAAGAGACAGACAGTGGTAAGGTCACCTCACAGCCTCCTTTTCTCCAGGCTGAACACCCCCTGTTCCCTCAGCCACTTGTCATCTAGACCCTTCTCTAGCTCCACTCTCCTTCTTTGGACACACTCCAGCACCTCAATGTCCTTGTGAGGGATCCAAAACCAAGCAAAGGACTTGAGGTGCGACCTCACCAATGCCCAGCACAGGGGGATTCCAGGTTTAGGACAAGGGCAAAGGGAACCTAGACCTGCACCACCCTGTTTGCTCAGGACTGTTGACATTTTTCTGGGGTGGCACGAACCAACTGGCTCTAGATGGGTGGACTTTGGGCTGGTGACAGGGCAAAGGGCTGAGTCATTCTCTATTCCTGCAGGTTCTGTTTGAAGCCCTTTGGCTCTCAGAATTAAAAGTCAGTTTGGCTAACATGGGCAACCTGAATGGACCTGAAAATCTGCCTGTCTGGATGCCAGTCACAAATTCACACAATCTCCTGCTCTTCTTTCATAAAACCTTCTTGAGACTTGTCCAGACAGAATATCTTTGGCTGACTAGCCACAAGTCCACATCTGAAAAAAACAGAAGCATCCCAATGCTTTTAGGAAAAAAAAAAATATGCATCAAGGGACATGGGCCGTTTAACACAGCCATTAAAGTTCCATTGTAATGACAGCATGTGTTGCAGGAGGGTGGGAAGAAGAATAAACAGCAGTTTCAAGTCCAGAGCCTGGGTCTCCCATCAGATATATCACCCTTTGTGAGAGATACCCTGGGGCTCAATTACAGGCCAAATGTGTAAAAGTTGAGACTCATTTTTCATGTCCTGTTTATAAATGTCCTGGCTGGGAGACCTCACCTGGGTTTCTGGGTGCTCAGATTTGCTTCAAGCATAGCCTCAGGCTTCCCAAACCCACGGCCACTCCCAATTAGGAGACACCTCAGAGAGCCAGCTGTGTCAAATATCATTAAATCTGAAAGCAAGTCAAAACAATCCCAAGGGCTTCTGTCCATCCAGAGGGAGAATTACTTTTTTTTTTTTAAATCACAGCTTTGACAGGATTTAGGAGCAGCAGCCATCTCAGGAGGTTTGTATAATCTAGGAATCCCCTTGTTTGATATAAAGCAATTCACACTAGATCTGAACACTGGCAAACAGTCAGCTAAATCCATTATCACATGATAATGCTCAAACATTTCATTAATTCCTAACCAGCTGTCCTCTGCACCCTTACCCCTTTCATCATACAAACATTTCTTTAACTGTCTAAGGGAGGGGAGAAGGGAGGATCAGACACAGCCTCGTAAAATTCCTTCACCCTCTTGGCCTGCGGCAAGTTATTTCTTTTGACACGCGTGTAAAATAATATTGGGGGTGGTGTTTGTTTAGCTTGGCTGGATAGTGAGTTTTCATAACAATTTGGTAAGCCAAGTACCTGTGAAATGGAGTACAGAGAAATGAGCCTGCCGTCTGGTTGATTAACATAGCTCATTAAACAGGGAAGACCCCTTGCTCCAGCATCTATGCCAAGACACAAGGCAAGGTGTTTGGAGTAGGATGTTGCTCTCCAGTGGTTTGAGGTCCTGTAGGTTATTTCTCTTTTAAAGTCCTCGGGTACTCCATGCCAAACCAACCAGTGGAAGAGAGGGCAAGCAAGGGGATCGGTACCTTGGGGTGTTCACCAACTACATGACTCAACAAAATGGATACGTGCATGCCAAGAGCCAGAGAGAGATTTTAAGGTGACTTCTGGATGCTTTATTTGAAAAAAAACACTCTCCCTGAAGTGCCCCAAATCCCTACACATTGCCTAGGGGCTCTCCAAAGAACAGGATTTGCCACCCTGCTGAGGAGGGACCTGAGGGGAGCGCTCAGGGGTTGTCACCAATCCTGTTCTCAACCTTAGTCCAGGGGCTAAACCCAGCCCCTGTCCCAGGCAAATGCAGCACATCTGGCCAGCTCATCAGGCTGATACTCATTTCTCCCCTGCCAAGACATGAGAGTGCATTTATTTATTAAGGGTTAAATATTTGCAGTTGAGTAAGAACCTCGGGGGAAAAGGTGGGCCTGTTTCCTCGGATTTTTTTCTACCCCCTCACTCACTCATTCAGTATGAAAAATCATATTTTTTAAACAAAAATGTTTGGTTTATGGAAAATTCCCCTTTCTGACTTTAGGCACAGCTAGAGGCTGAGAATGAACAACTATTGAGTGAAAATAACATGAGGAAATACAATGGAGAAATATCTGGACACGTCTGGACATGTCTGGACATTGCCAGAACAGGTCTAAAATGTCAGGCTGAGGTAAGGATCACACTTCACCACAAGAGCAGGCAAGAAAAGGACTGAAAAAGAAGCACTTTTAAATTTTATTCAGTTATTTTTTAAATGAAGTGTCAAAACACGAGGTATCTGGGGTTGCCACAAACCATGGGTAACAAGAAGCATATCTTAAAACTTGTAATGATATCTTGAGATCCTTTCTAGGTGTTTTTAGGTGTGTTAGGGTTTCAGAATTTCCACTAAAGTAATACAAGTATTTTTTTCTTACCAAAGAACCATTAGACATTTTTATAAATATAGGTATATTTTGTTTCTTCTATGGAAAATGCTTTAATGTTTTATTAAGTTGTATCACAGTTTTGATACAATGGATGTTGTTTTGCTGTCAAGAGTAGGTGTTACACTGGGCTGTCAGGGGTGTGTATCCTTTATCTTCATGATTTGACTACTTAAGATAATTATTTTGCCACCTTTTGTGTTTATAAACATCAGTAGTATGTCTTAAAAACCATCACTCTTTGAATGGACTTCGGACATCCTCCCCAGAGGATGTTTAATTTAGTGAGTTATGCATGATTGGTCATGCATGTTTTTTAGCCCTTGGTCTGAATTAGCCTAAAACCAAAAACATATTGATAACAGCACTGTAGAACAAAATATTGCTTACTTTTTTTTTTTTCTTCAGGACTTGTAATAGAGTCTCTCTATTAGATTCAAGATTCATCTGGCTTTTTAATAGATGTGTACAGTTCTTCCATTTTGCCTTCTGTGGTTTTCCTTTTCTGAAGTCTGGTATGCTTTGCGGTTTATTTATTCATGAGTTGTAGAAAAAGAAGTTCACCATTTAAAAAAAAATTGTTTTGGAATATATACTTAATGGCGTGTCAAGAAACAGAAAACAATTACACTTACGCAATGTAACGTGCATTTTTACATGCCACTTGCAGGCTGCTTTATGCATCCCCAGTTTATGTAAGTAATGAAAATTAAATATCACGCTAGCCTGCACAATGCAGTCAGCACAATTAAGGCTGGGAGAACTTAATTGGGAATAAAAAAACACACGCCAGCACTAAAAAAACACAGTCTTTTATGGCAAGTTTGCAGAGGGCTCTTCCAATGTGGCAGGGCTATGGCTGCCATGGGGAATGAAGTGTTTTAATGCTCTGAGGATCACTGGGCGCTGTGTGTTGAGGGTTGTGTTCTGCAGATGTGACAAATACATGATAAATGCCACACGGCACTTTCTCCATAGTGGCCTGGCACAGGGCCACCCCGTCACAGGGCTGAGATGAACATGGAGAGAGGCAGCTCATGGCATCTGGTGGGCAGAGCAGAGGGACAAGGTGGGGGAGGCAGGATGGGACCTTGAGGAAAAGGTATTATTTTCCTTCATGACGAAGGACAATTTCAGCAAATGTGTTTACAGCCAGCATGTTGGCAGTATCTCAGGCAGAGGACAGCACCCACTCCTACACTTTCCAAGCTGTTGGTTTGCAGCTGTACTTGGCACAATTTTGCCTGAGAGGGGCAAGGGAGTCCTCGCTCTGTTTCTGTGCTAATACTCAATACCTTGGCAGGGACAGTGCAGGTAGAGCCTCCATCTGCCCTCAGGTTGCCCCTCCTGCTCCCTTTCCAACCAAGAGCCCCACTTCAACCTCAGAGCGGTGCCAAAAGGCTCATCCTTCATCCCTGGGCAGTGGGAAAATCTCCTGCTACACAAACTGAGGAATGAGATCCTGAAAAGAAGCATTCCAGAAAGGAACCTGGGTGCCCTGGTTGGTGGCAAGCTGAATGTGAGTCAGCAGTGTCCTGGCAGCCAGGAGGACCAGCCCTGTCCTGGGGCCATCAGGCACAACATCACCAGCTGGGCAAGGGAGGCATTGTCCAGCTCTGCTCTGCACTGGGGTGGCCTCACTTTGAATATTGTGTGCAGTTTGGGGTACCACAATGTACCATAGAAAGCTATTGGAGAGCAACCAAAGGGGGGTAATGAAGGGCCTTGAGAAGATGAGGAGCATGAGGAGTGGCTGAGGACACTTGGTCTGTTCACCCTGGAGGAGACTGAGGCGAGACCTCATTGCAGGAACAGCTTCCCTGTGAGGGGAAGAGGAGGGCACTGATCTCTTCTCTGCAGTGACCAGTGACAGGACCCGAGGGAATGGCCTGAAGTTGTATCCAGGTGGTTTAAGTTGTTGGATATTAGAAAAAGGTTCTTCACCCAGAGGGTGGTTGAGCACTGGAAGAGCTCCCCAGGCAAGTGGTCACAGTACCAAGCATTGCTCAAGGTGTGTTTGGACAACTCTCTCAGGCACGTGGTGGGACTGTTGAGGCTCTCCTGTGCAGGGCCAGGAGCTGGACTCGCCTTGCGAATATTGTGTGTCACTCTGTGACGCCGCCACTCTCCAACACCTGCCCCGCCGCCGCCCGCCTCCGCTCCCCTCACGCGAGCACCCCTGCGGCGGACGCCCGGGCGCCCCCGTAGCCCTCCCGCCGCCACCCAACAGCGCCCCCCGCCCGACCCCCCTGCCCGAGGCCACGCCCCTTGTTACATATTCATGAGGCCACGCCCACAGCCAGAGGCCACCACGCCTCCTGCTCCATATTCACAGCCCACACCGCCCGCACCCCCGGGAGGCCACGCCTCTCCCGCTGCATATTCATGACCCCGGGGGCGGGAGGGGGCGGAAGCGGAAGCGGAAGCGGGTGCCGGTTCCCGAGGACCCGGTATAAAGCGGCCGCCGCTGCCCGGTGCTGCCGCGCTCGCGCCGCCGTCAGTGACCTCGTCCCTTCCCTCCTTCCCTCCCTCGCTCCCCCCCCCGCCCTCCCCGGCGCCGCCGCCTCCCCCCTCCGCCGCACGGAGCAGGTCCCGGGTGCTGGGGGAGACCCGGGGGCAGGTAAGGGGAGCTTGGGCTGTGAGGGGTGTCTGGAGTGAGGAGGGGGTGTGGGGGCGAGGGGCGGCTGAGGAGCTGTGGGGTGACGGGGATGAGCGGCTGGTGAGGGCGAGGAAGGGTTTCGGGTGAGGGGGCTGAGGGGCTGGTGAAGGCGAGGGGCTGGTGAAGGTGAGGAAGGGTTTGGGATGAGGGAGATGAGGAAGGGTTTGGGGTGAGGGAAGTGAGGAAGAGCTTGAGGTGAGGAAGGGTTTGGGGTGAGGGAGGTGAGGAAGGGTTTGGGGTGAGGGAGGTGAGGAAGGGTTTGGGGTGAGGGAGGTGAGGAAGGGTTTGGGGTGAGGGAGGTGAGGAAGGGTTTGGGGTGAGGGAAGTGAGGAAGGGTTTGGGGTGAGGGAAGTGAGGAAGGGTTTGGGGTGAGGAAGGGTTTGGGGTGAGGGAGATGAGGAAGGGTTTGGGGTGAGGGAAGTGAGGAAGGGTTTGGGGTGAGGAAGGGTTTGGGGTGAGGGAGATGAGGAAGGGTTTGGGGTGAGGGAAGTGAGGAAGGGTTTGGGGTGAGGAAGGGTTTGGGGTGAGGGGCTAGCAAAGGTGAGGGAGGTGGGGGGCTAATGAAGGTGAGGAAGGATTGGGGTGAAGATGAGAGAGGTTTGGGGTTAGGGGCTGAGAAGGTTTTGGGGTGAAGGAGTTATGGGACTGGAAATGTGAGAGGTTTGAGGAGCTTTGGGGTGTGGGTATGTGAAGTCATGAAGATGGGAAGATAATGAAGATCTTGGGGATGAGGGACATGTTAGGCTGCAGAGGTGGAAATGCCATGTGCTTTGGTGAGAAATCAGGTCAAAGGAGATGTTGGGATACAAAGGTTGGGAAGGGAATGAGGAATGAGTAAGGTGATGTTGGAGAGACTTGTTTGGGGTGTCTGAGATAGCCATCTCTTTCTCATCAGAATTCATTAAGTGCCCCTTTAGGATTGTGTTGGGTGGAGACTGTGCTGGAAGAAGACTTGACAAAGGGATCAAAGAAGGAAATTAGTGTACCTTTTCAGACTATTAAACTTCAGTAGTCTGCCATTTGAATAATTCCACACTTAATCTGTCACCTGATCTCAAAGCTTTATCACAAAACAATTGAGTCTCTCCTTGCCTGATATGATGGTGGGAGGGTGCTAGGGGAAGAAATTACTTGCAACTTTGCTGTTAAACCTCGCATGAATGCAGCAGTTTTCCTCAAGATTATGTTATCAGTGATCTGCACCTCTTAACTGCCTTAATTTAGTATCTTTAGCAGGTGCAGAAACTCTGCTTTACCTTGAAAAATACTCTCTCCATGGGGCAGTTTTCTGTTGGAGTGCTTTGCCTTCAGTATTCTCTAGTTAGGGGGAAAAGGAAGGGAAGAAAAGATTTTGCAGAGGCTCTGACTTGGCACTGGGTGAGTCAATCAATGTTGCTGCAGCCTGGCTAATTCAGGGACTTACAGATGGGATAGGAAAGATGTTGCAGGATGGTGAATGTTAGAGATGTTTTCTCCTTCAGGGAAAGAGATGTTACAAGGAGAGGCAGCACTAGGTACAGAGCTCAGACAACTGCAGCATTATGAGGATCCGTGGGAAGGAACTGCACTGTTACAGCATGTATCCTCTCTGCTCTGCAAAAACTGCTCCAGTGTGAGCTGCGTCATGTTCCACTGCTGGGATCAGACAGTGCTACTAAAATATTTAATGAAATATGGCTTGAGCAGGTGCTTGAGCTCAAAGAGCAAGCTGGTGAATACTTCCTGCTTCCCTCCCCAAGTCAGGCTTTTTTGTAAATATGTGGCAGAGGGGGGTTGCTGATGTGATTGCACTGCCATGACTTGTGTGACTTCTTCCCTCCTACCAGTATTGTGAAAGATAAGGTCTTCCTTGCTTGGTTTGTTTAGTGATTATACTAGATTGGTGAAATGTTCAACATGCTTAATTTTTCCCTTCCTAAATAAGGTTTCAGGCAAGAGATTAAACTACTTACTCGGTCCTTTGGCTATAAATCCTTACAGAAGTGCTTTTTACTGTAAGTTTGAAAAGCTGATGCTACCTTAAGCTCCTAAAGATGCATCCAGTGCTCTCTGATGAATCCAAAAACATCTGTGAGTTTCTGTGTATGTCAAAGGTAGTGGCAGCTGCTGTCTTGGAAGTGAGAGCTTCATTCCTCTATTAATGAGATAAAATTGGATACTTAAGGGAGTTTTCATGACAAAATAACAATTTCCATGATGTAATGGGTGGGATCAGTGGAGCAACTTCTATTTTAGTTAGCTATTTGTACTGTCAGAGGCTGGTTTACATGGGTTGGCTCATGCCTCTCTGAGCAAGTAAATGATAGCAGTTCTTGTGTTCAATTATGTATGACTGAGGCATCTCCAGCAAAAGGAAAACGTGTGGTTCTACAGATAAACCCTCCTGTGTAACTGTGGGTTAACTCCTGCAGGAGCCTGCTGCTCTCTGGGAGTCTGTTGCTGAGAAAGGAATGAGCAGTATCTGCTGACGTGATTTTGTTTGGGTGCTGTGGGGACTGCATGCAATCCTCTCCCTCCAAGCTGAAAGGTGCCTAAAAATTCAGTCTTTTAAATATAGTTGTATTGTGCTGCCTTGCACTGACAAGGAAGGTTGTTTTCTGCTGGAGGTGTCCTTAGTTAGCCATGAGAAGGTGGCAGGAATACTGACTGACAGCTGCTGAACCTGCTGCTCCTTCTGTGTCATGCTACAACAAAACTCATGAAATGCAACTTTGTTCATGTGCCTTTTCAGTGGGGTGACACAAGTGGAATATTTTCACGGCTTCCAGCGAAGCGTGGTGTAATGCTGAAACAATGCACATGCTTGTATATCTAAGTGCATGTGACCTTAAATCTTCACACTGAAGCAAGTGTGAAGAGTATTTGAGGAGCTTTCTGAAGTAACTGCTTTGATTCCTCCAGGTGGAAATACAGGCTCTCAGAGAGCAGGCTGAAGTTGGAACTGTCTCACAGGGCTGTGACCTCCAAGGTTAATTACCTTTAAACTCACTCCAGTCCTGGATTCTCTGGCAGCTGGAAAATTAAGGCTTGGTAATATAAAGTTGCTCTGCTTGTGTGCTGAGGCAGGAATGTGTGGACTCTGCCTCTATCCCTGTACAAACTTAAATGGATAATTTATAAAAGCAAGGAGAATATTAACATTGGATGGTACCTGCAGAGTAATTCACCAGTGAAACTTGCATCTAACATCTGAAAAACTTGCAGTCAAAATCTATTGCCAACTGAGCATCTTAGAAAAGATGTTGAAGCTTTAGGAATCAGGAATTCCTGGGTAAAAAGATGATGGCTGGAATGACCTGCCAGGTAGTACCTGCAGTTGTGAACACAGCTGCATGTAACGCTTCAGGACTTTCAGCAGACACTGATTTAAGCTGTAAACAGTTCCTTTACACAGGTGTATTTGATCTTGTCTAGCTTAGTCTGTAAACTCAGCAGTGATGCACTGCTGTTATCCTTGGTTGAGCAACTTATGGCTTCCAGCATCAATTCCTGCAGTAGAAAGCCAGTTCCACTGGCAGTATGTGGACACTGCTACTTGCATTAGGCAAAACCAGTGAAATGCTTCACATCACAAGAAGCTGGAGCTGGCAGTTCCTTTTGAGCTTAACTTGTGGTCTGTACCTCCTCTGCCCCTCTAACACCATAAGCCACCCTAAAATAATTGCATCAAGTGATCAGGCAGTATGTGTTGAGCAACACATACTGAATGCATGTGTGCTGGTGTCACATTTGGCATAAAAATGAGCTTCGCTTGCCCTTCAAACTGACTGCAATGCTATGGACTACTTTTAATATTGTAAAAAAAAATGCTGAACAGAGGTAAAACTATTGGAGTTGAAATGGAGCTTTCCAGCTGCTCTGCCAGGAGAGCCCTGTGGAAGTGACGAGGCTGTTGTGATGGAGGAGGAAGCTTTAGCAGCTTGGAGAGTAATGAGTAACATGAAGAACTGTTTGTGCTGTGTTTTAGTTTTGCAAGGGTCACTCCCATGACCTTTATATCTGTAACACTTGCAAGATCTCAGGCTGTGACCTATTCTAACTACAGACATAAGATTCACCAAAGCTCCAACAGTACAGCCTTGTGTGCTGAACTTGGTTGTTCCCTTTAGAGACAGGTTAACTGATCTGAAACCTATTCTGTTGGAGATCCTGGTCCTTCAGTTTAGTGTCAGCCTTACTGAACATGTTAATTCAGTAGCCCGTTGACTTGGGGATTACAGAGTGCAGCAGGCATTGCTTAGCTTAATATACCAGCACTAAACTGACATGAGTGAAACAATACTTTAACTAAGCAGAGCCTTACACCTGCCCAGCAATGGCTGTATCAAGTTCAGTAAATTTTCTAGCCATTGTTTGTTTAAGGCTCCATGCAAAACCAGAAAACAATCCAGTTGCCAAGTTGAAGCAGACCACTGTGATGATGAGTGACACCCTGCATGTAGCTTGACAGCTGATGTTTCAACCTAAGAGTCACCTTTCAGATAGGAGATCCTGGGCAGCCCAGAAACCAGGCATGGAAACAGAGACTGCTAAGCTGTGGAGTGTTGTGAACTAAGGACTGCATGCTTTCAGTGAGCTGCTGCTGTCAGGTGACTTTTATGGTCACCGGCTTATCAGTTACCCACACATCTTGCAGTTGGGTCACAGCCCTGCCCAGAGAAACTTCCACTGGTAAACAGATATTATATCCTGCATTTGGGACTGTGAAGGGCTTATGTATCCAAGCACTGTATAATTATTGCTCTTCTAAATAAACTAGTTACTCTTTAGCGTGTTAAGCATAATATTCCTCCAACTGAAACAAGGTACTCTACATGAAAAAGAGCTGATTTCATACTATTAAATCAAGACCTTCAGTAGAGTTGCCCAAAATTGAATTTGTCTTTAGTAAAAAGCCTGACATTGGGCATCTCAGTGATGGGTTCAGAGCACTGCAGTGTGTGAGCCATGGAGTGGTTTGTGCTGTGACCTAACTGGCACACGGTGGCTATTAACTAAAGCCCCTTCTTGCTGGTACTTCCAACAAGTGCTGTGCAGTCATTTAGACTGCAGCTGGCATACGGCTTTGTAACAACTCGGGACAAGCAGCCAGGTTTCCTCATCAAACTTGCTCTTGGCAAGTGACTCTGGCAAGCATCAGGACACAAGGCTTTTGTTGGGTAATGATTTGGTTTGGCTTAAGAGCTGCTCCTGACCTTGATTTGGCTCTTGCTGGCATGTATTCTGCTCTAAACATGAATTTCAATCTATAGGTGATGGGAAGTTGGTCTCCGCAATGTGGACCACTAACAAAACCCAGTTAAAGCTGGGGAAGACTTGATTTCCAGGACTCCCATTTATGGAGGATAAAGATTATTAAACTTTAGCTTTAGGAGACCTGGTTGGCCTGACACCTTAGACTTGGCTCAATCTTTTCTGCAGTGTTATATGAAGACTGACTAATCTGGTGGCCTGAGATGTTCTGGGAGGGGACTGAGACATACTTTCCTTGCACAATTGAAATTGTCACTCAATAGCTACTGCTTATGTAGCAAGGCATAAAAGGGTAGGAGATAAAGCTTGACTCTGAGTAAGCCAAAGATACTTTTAAGAAAATTCTAATATGTAAATGGCAGCAGAAAGGTGTTACCCTGAACTGTTTTGCTGAACTCTGAAGAGGATATTGTATTCTGGGGAGAGCAAGGCTCTCTTAGCTGAGTGGAGAGAGGACCTAGTTTCCTCATCTTGTTTTAAATGAGAGCTCTAATGTTTTTGTAACTGAAATTGAAACCAGTGTTATGCTGACCCCGCATATTTTCTATCCTCTGCTGGCTGGCCTGGACTACTTCTGCATGCAGTGTAGTTCATTTATTTTGGAGACTTGAAAACAAGCCATTATCACCCTTCAGTGCTAGATAAATAAATGATCTAACTGGGGGCCAAACCCAGTGTTCTTTTACAAAAGCACAACTGCATGTCACTCTTATCTTCTGCATTCTGCCCTTGAATATATGATCAATTTTTCTGGACCACATCCAGAAACCAGTGGCTTAACCTAGCAAGCGATGACTGCAGAGCAGTCAGATTTCTGTGCCACTTAATTTCCTATCATCACTTACACACAGCAAACAGTCTTACAGAATGCATTTAACATGAGCACTGTTTAACCTACAACTTGCTTATCAATCACATGGAAGTACAAATAACAAACAAGAGTCAACTCTTAAATAGTCTTGATGCTGGATCTGTGCTTCTAGTTAACAAGAGTTTTTTTGTTTGGTGGTTTTCATTTTTTTTTTGGGGGGTTTGTTTTTTTTTTTTTTTTGTTGGGGGGTGGCAGGGAAGAAGGCATACATGCAGAGTGAAAAAAAAAACTCCTCCCATTTTATGAGGGGAATATCTGAGCAAGTACATTGGCCTGAGCAGTCTGGCTCTGGGTACTCCCAGAGGAGTGATTTGACAGTCTGAACTATTGCTCCTTAGAGTAGTGTGGCTGGCCAGCTAACTCCCAAGAGTTCAAAAAATAACCCAAAACAAATGCACAGCTTGCTTTAACACCAGCACTTCTAGTGCATGTCCCGTTTGCTGTCTGATTTGTATCTGGGGGAATCAGCTTGTGATGTAGGCTTGTTCTTTTTCTGGGCTCTTGTTCTGCTTCTAACTTTGGTGTAGAGGGAAAAGGCTTCCACTTCTCAGTGCACAGGTACCCTGATTATTCCTAACATCATAGCACTTCCAGCTCACTAAAAGTCAAATATCCTTCAATGAACTGAAAAAAGAGAGCAAATGGGAAGTTACCAGTTCCCTTCATGTTCCTACAGTCATTTCTGACCTTACAGTTGGAGATTCTTCTGCTGCTTTGTTTTCAAATCACCTTTCCAGTTTGTCGTCTTCCAGGTACAGTCTGTTCAAAACTCTCATTATGCAGCTGCATAGCACATCTTTCAGTCTACTGAAGAAATGGAATGAAATTGAATCAGAGAGTGTGTCCCCTTCCAGAAATTGCTCTGGAATAGTTTGCGTGACAATTCAGGGTGCCAGTTGAAAATAAGCCTTTTGACCCTATAGCACTAGTGGGATCTCTAATCTTACTTATATGCATATGGCCTGGATGCTACCACAGCCTTTCAATTGTGTAGTAGCCTCCAATTAAGCTGTATATAAAAGGGTTTGGGTTCCCATATAGTGCATTTTGTGCTAACATCAGATATCTGTATGTCTGAGTTTGGTTTTATATTGTCACTAAGTCTTTTACTGGTTAGGAGCAGCAGGATGTATTTGTGGACAAGTAATAGTCTTGGTGTGATGACTTAAGATAAAGCCTTACTACTTTGTCCCTGGGTATTCTTAGCCCATGGCTAGATCTCTGTAACATGACTTTGTCAATGTAAAACCTAATGAGTCTCAGGGTTATACAGTATAAACTAGATTCTGCACCTTGAACAGATTTCACTGCATCATCCTAGTTCTTCACGCTAGAGATCTATTTTAAAAAAACCCATTGCTCAACTACAGCAAACTAGGAAACATGTACACCCCTCAGACTACAAACTTCCAGCTCATTCCAGCCACCTAGTACTGCATATATTTCCCTCAACTGCACTTAGTTTTCTCTTCCTCATTAACTATGCTCCTAAATTAACACGTTCTAAGAGATCAGTTCCAGTCCTTTGTTAAGGCTGATTACTGAATAACTGGTTGTAATTAATGCCTGAATTTATCACTGGTACAATACTGGCTACACTGTTCCCTGCACTTCAGCCTCTTTAAGAAGCTCTTTGTCAGCAGACTCCCTGTCTGGGTGGCTCTGTGAGGAGTTTGTATTGCTGAGTATCTCACTTGCAGGATCCTTCAATGAACCTGGTAAGTTGCCCCGATTGTGGATCACAGCCTCGTCCTGTCTGTTTGGAACTTAGTAACTGATATGTCCCTGATGGCCTTTCCTGACCTTTGAAGTTTTAGGGCTTACCCGCTGACAAAGCCACTGCTGCTAAGTGGCCCATGGTCAAACATCACTGCACACAATTACTGTATTTACTGGATATACACACAAGCCATAGCTTGCAAAAGATAAATCCTTTAAGTAGGGAATAAGTTTTCAGCTTTACATGCAGAAATTGCTGCTCTTCAAATGATTTGGAGATCTTGCCCTAGAAGATGAGATAGAAAGCTGCTGCAGTTCTGTGCTTCAGGCATTCACAGTAAAATTGCTTTCTCTGTGGAAAAAAAACTAGTTTGAAATAAAGAGGTGTTGGTAGTGGTTCCTGAACCTTTAATACTAAAGGTATATTTTCTAATAAGGGCATGTGTTTAAGTGTTTCAGCTTTGTATTTATAACACCTTCACTATGTACTATATTCTTCTTGTATCTAAATGATGTGGTCAGGGTGGAAGTACTGTGCAAATGAAAGTAATACTTGGTTTATCTTCTGTAGCAGCATTCAGTTCATTAATATTGCATTTCCCTGTAACTTAGAAAATGAGTGGAAGCCTGCCTTTGTGAAAATATTAAATAAAAATGGGTTCCTTATTTTTGCATTAGCGACTGTCCAGCATAATTTTTAATTCTTACCTGATGCAGTTATGCTTGTATCATTATAATACTTCATTTTCTTACTCACTGTTGATGTAGGGATTAAATAACTTCCTTTCTCATTGTCTGGGTAATAGTCATATCTTTTCAAAGAATGTGAATAACAAGAACACCGGCCAATTCTTGGCTTTCACCAGAGAAATTTTTAAAATATTGGACTGGGCTGAGAGGAAAGCAGGAAGCCAAGGCTGGAAACTTCTCTGCTCCATCCTATCTGGTAAAGCAAGCAAGAACCAGAATTTTCCTTTATTAATTTGTTGGCCTCACAGGACAAACTGGAGCTCTGAGTTGCTTGATGTGAGCAGCTAAGACTAAAGCTACACAAGTCTGGTTTTTTGCATCTGAAAGGGGTTAAGCTTGTAACAAAGCTGTGACCCTTCCATTATTGCAGGGAATAATGAAAATACAGCAGGCTTACATGAGCAATGAATACATCCTATATTGTTTATATCTGGGCTTTTAATTTCATGTTACATCTTCACTCCCAAGACTTATAAGCAGTTTAGGTGCAGAATTAAAGTGTAGATCATGCAGCAAAAGCCTGAAAGTCAGGGAAGCTTTTGTCATCAGGTGGGTGGGGGATGTTCGCTCCCAGCATATGTAGGAAGGATGTATCCAAAGTGACAGACAAGTGTCACTGCTCACAGACTGGTGGGATTCAGCTGTGGCTGCACTATTGTACTGCCAGTGCTTCTGAAATAGTTTGATCTCAGCCAATGGTTGTCAGGTATGGTCCTCATGGTAGAGAGTGTTTAATAAAAAACATGTGAGAAGGCACATACGTGTGTGCAGTTTGTTTTGTTCAGCAAAGAAATCTGGGATCAGGCCTCTCAAGATCCTACCCAGATAGCTGACTTAGCCCCTGTGTCCTAAAATAAACTAGAGTCTGTTTTGATTGCACTGTTCTTTAGAAGGAATTAACATTTCATACCTGGGAAATTTGTCTATGCTAATTTCAGTTCCATGTTTTGTAGGCTGAGTTTTGCTCTCCTTGCCAGTGAAGGTTTAAGCCTGGTTGATGCTTATTGTAACATGACAAATACTCTTTCATCAGGTAAAATACATAATACAGTTGCACATTTTATATTTGTTTTTCCAGACTTCATGTATGAGTGGTGAGCAAGAGCATACAAAATCCTCAGAGGAAGGTGAAAAAGTTTTCATAGCAAAAACTTCATTGAGTTATGCACACTGCTGTTCACATTATGGATAAGTAGGAAGAATTTTACAGGCACCTTGTGAAGTCTTTTCCTGCAGGTTTTAGTTTTTCCTGATAAACTAATACATTTTTATCCTGTAACTCACTATACCAATTAAGTTTGACTGAAAACCAGAATACAAGTTAAGGATAGTAAGGTGTCACATCATAGCTGTTTTAATGTGGAATTGAAACTTAAATTTAAATTTATATTTTGGCTTAAAAGGAGAGGTTTAAGACAAAATGGAAGTGATCTTTTGAATTATGCCTGTTTTACTATATGACCATATGTACTTCTCCAGAGAAGTCTGTGGGTCAAAAGTCTGCCCAGTGTTTTGCAGAAATCTTTATATAGAGGTAATATAATTGAACTTTGAAATTTCTTACTGGAAGAATAAAAACTTAATAGGATGATAAATGGATTTCACTGAAATGAGATAACAAGGATGTGGTGCCCCTGCTTTATCTGTTAAATCTTGACTGCTGTACAAAGCAACATTAAATTATTTCAAATCTATTTAGACTCTTAAAACCTAAAACAGTTAAGGATATGTTATGGTTAACTGCTGATTGCTTTAATCAAATCTTATTCTGCCTGAAAATCTGGCAGGTGATTGTTCAAACGATAAAAACATTAGTTTATTGCATATGCTGGTCCTGTAATTGAAAAAGTAAAATGACTAAGCACAATGTTCTCAGTAAAGCTGCCAAAATAAAATACAGCCCAGAAGGGCAAGCCACACACATTTCATTAAAATAAGGTTCAGTAACCATGAAATTTATCACCCTAAGGGCTTCCTCACTCTGACAAGTGACTAAAGTGTAAAATGTCAAATACCTCTGTGCTGACCAGTAACTTGCATTAACTTTAAGATCTTGTTAGTCAGATACTAGATGTACTTTCTTTTTTACAAGCGACAAAAAATAAATGGTTTTCTTCCTCAGCTTCCTGTGTTACTGCTGTAGACTCACACCTACACATGCAGCACATGCACATGTCTGCCTTTGGGCTCTGGGAGGTGGGAAATTGTGTGTGCTCACAAGTGAAGATGAAAGAATGGCAGGGAACAACCTCAGCTTGTAGAGCCATGAGGAACTGATCCATGAGTGAGGCAAGGAAGGGAGTGAACCTGCTGGTTGTATTCCCCATGATGGATAATAGTACTTCTGTTAATCATAGCATCTAGAAAATATTCTCTAATTCTGTAACAACTTGGGCCAGTCATTACCTTTCTGATGGAGAGATCACATCATATTGTTCTTTCAATAGCTTCTACATTTGAAACACTCTGTCAGGACTTTGTTTAGAGATGTAAAATGATCTCATGCCCTTCAGACTCTGTAGTCATGTCTTCTGGCTCCTGTCCTTTTGATTATTTCCTCTCCCAGCTTTTTCTGCTTGGCTCAATCTGATGTACAGCATGCTTTGCTCACTGAGGTGTTTGCCTTGAATGTTGTGCTTGATGAGGAATCATTTGTCATATGAGGTGATCCTCACCTCTAAGAGAACATTAGGACAGAAGTGAGAATATCTCAACAGGATGTACTGACTTGTGCTTCTCTGCTGGAATCCACAGGTCTTCCTGAAAAATGTGCAATCCCTTCTCTAAACTGCTAGCAGGAACAGTGTTTGAATAAATATTTGTTAGGCTTTTGGTTTTATTTCTCACTATGCTTTTGAATCCTTACAGAGAGATCCCTGTTTAGTAAACCTGCTTTCAGTGCATGGGCTGATAATGCTTCTGGACCAACACTGGAAAGCTATTGGGAATATTATTTTGGAGTCAGCTACACTACACAGCAAAATTTGTGGAAGCTGTTGTAATGTCCTCTGAATGTACCACCCACTTCAGTCATGTTTTTATCGAAGTTTGACAGAGCCTGAATACATTAGTCCTACTGTTTGTTTGTGAAATCCTACATGACTGCTAATTTATTAAAACCTTCAAGTGTTTTGGAGTAGAATTTTCCCTGGATGACTTCCTGAGTGACCAAATTAGAACCAATTTTATAATCTCTTGTTTGAACCAGAGGTCTATAACAAGCTATCCAATATGTCAGTGCTTACACAAGGCTTTTAGAAATTCTAGGCAGAATTAATGTCACCACAGTGTCACCAGGATAACTGCCAGTTGGTCGAAGCCTCATTGGTTTCATATTTTTGGTTTGCCTGCTCTTAATAGCTGTATACTTCAAGCAGGTATAGCACTTCAAATACTTAGGACTATATACATCACTATATGAAGGTAACAACTTTTCATCTGCTTTTGGAGGACTTTGCCAAGTAGGTAGTAAAGCTGAGTGGCAAGTCTGTTAATTTCAAGAAACTAACTTATAAATGCCTTGCAGACAGTGAGACAGCAAAACAATTCAGGAATGAATGTCATATCCCTTATCAACTCCACGTGCAATAAATGGATTTACCTGGTTGTGATGTTAGAGAAAGGAATCTGTAAGTGTTAACTATCTTCATGGGAACTGGGGTGGAAGCCAAGCCACTATCTTGTACCAGAATAAATTGATAAGAGAAAGTGTTCAGTTAAAAGTAGAGCAGGTGTTTAAAGAAATAGTGTGAAGATGTAAAACTCTTTGAAAAGTTGAGATTAGGTAATATGTGCAGTAGTCATTCAAATATCTGACTTCAGTTTTGTAACTTTTACTCATCCCCTTGTAGAAATGACAACTATCCTCCTGGTCACCCCATTTGCCCCCACAGATGCAAGCAGATGCAGTGATTTCTTCTGCAGGTCAGAAAGAGAACATCCCTTTGAAGTGTATCTAGTCAGAAGCACCAAACAGCTTCAGCCAGGTGTATGTGTGCTGCCATCATCCTTTGTCTGACCTCTGCCTTTAGTGGTACTCCTTGCTTGGGATGCTGCTGTAGGCATTTGCTATCTCCTGGAAGATAAATATCGAGATAGTTTTGAAAATGGAGAAATTTAATATATTATTTCAAGCAGAATCTTGCGATAATAAGTTGCAAGTCGATTAGGAGTTGAGAGATGAGGCAGCTGGAAATGTAACACCTGGAATACTGTGAGGTCAGGCTCAGCTTTCCAGAGGAGCAGTGAGAAGACTCTGCATCCATTATACTTTTAGGATCAGAGAACAGAAAGCTCTGAGCTGAATCCCTGTCTTGTGGTGTGCCTGTTCCCAACAGCTGCTGCCAAACCATAAAGATGATTAAACCACACAAGTGAGTAGAGTCCCTTGTTCTGGTATTTCTTCTGCCATCTGAGCAGAGCAGCAGAGACAAATCCAGGCTGATCATGAGTGGAGCAAAATGAGGAAAAGTCAGTGATGCAACCACAAACTTTAAGTGCTATAATAAAGCTGTGTGGATGACAGAAGATGAATGAGAGCTATTTAACTTAATTGTTGTCATGGAGCCCACACTCTTGCTAGATGCTATTACTCAAGTTTAGAGAATGTCTCTGTCAGTCTGTTGAGGTGCATAAGCAGGTAGGCTTAGAGCACTGAAGGCAGCATTCACTGATCAGTTTGGTGAGTTCTTCCTCTGTTGTGTGAATAGCCCTGCAGCCCATGAGCTGAGAGGTCCTTTAATGTTAGGTGCCTATTAGACTAATTCTAAAGATTTATCTGAGCAAGACATTGCTGTTCTTGTCTATCCTTCAAATCAACACCCACCAAATTTCAGTTGTTACTCTCCAACCTGTAGTTGGTGTGCCTTTTAAAATTTTAGGGAGATAGTCCTGAACTGAAGCTGTTATTTGCACTTACTCTGTGTAGTCCCTTTTCTATTCCTTCCTCTGAAGATGGCTTACACTAACTGCAAGTGTGTTTTGGTGTCCCTTTAAACAATAAAGGCACAAAGCCAAATTTATCTTGTCAGGTGTTCAGGTTACTACTTCTTTCTCTAGATTTCCCCTGTGACTTGAGATTTCAGGATCTATCCAGGGTAATAGAATGAGCAAAAGAGATTGCTTGTTCTCTGAGTGCACTTTGTAGAGAGGATCCCATCCCTTTCTGAGGATATTAGATGTCTAGTAGGATAACCTGCCAGCTCAGCTGTTACACTTCAGTATCAAGCTACTTTGAGCACTTCAGTTCTGGTGTTTCCTTCATTGTTTTTCTCTTCACATATGATATGGTGCCTTCAGTGCCTGCATGCATTAAAGCAGCTCTGCCTGCTTAGAGAAATACCTGTGATATTATCTGACCACAAATTCATTCTGCCTCTGAGAATGATCTGGCAGGGCACTCTAGCTGGTATGCAATTAGCCTTGCATAAAGAAACAACCACTGGATTAGCTTTGTTTTCTAAACAATCAATCATGCTTGTATAGGCTGAACCTCTCACTGCCCTGTATCATATGTATGACTCAAGTGCAATCACTTTGAATCTTACAGCTAAATTAACATTAGCTATGACTTGTTGATTTTAAATATTTTTTAATGCAGAGAAACTCTCCCCTTCCTAGAAGAAGCCTGCCTAGTCCTGTAGGCACTATTGCAAAAATGTTTTGTTCTTATGTATATTCAAGAAAAGCTGCTTTAGCATGTGAAAGATTAATTTGCTGAGGATGTTTTAGGTAATCTATCTGTGTTATCTGATAGTAACCTCCAACAGAAAATGCTTTTGGGAAACTAGATGCCTTTCAAACAGCATTTGCTTGTTGTTTTGGGTGGGTTGGTTTTGGGTAATTTTGGTGGGACGTGGGAATAATAGCTCACAAGGGCAACCAGTGTTCAAGGTATTTAAATATGCATTAGCATCTCTACTCCCTTTACAACCTGCTTGTGGTAGTCCCATCTGCCTTGTAAGAAACAGTTATAGTGCAGCTGCTGAAACCATTGGTTCCACTTAACCACTTGCCTTAGAAACTTGTCTCTGTGGGGACTTAGAGAGGTGCAAGAGCCATGATCTGGATGCTGTGATGATGCTTAGAGTTCCATGGTGAGATCTGCCCCCTCTCTGTCCCTTGGGTTATATGTTGAGTTTTTCTTTGTGAATGGCATCTGTGTGTTTTGCAGGAAGCATACAGGTAAAGTTGATGGGACTGACAGAGCATGACTGGATTGTCTGACTGTGACAGGGCTAACTATAAACCTAGACTGGGAGATGGGTTTGCTTTCAATTATTTTCACCTGCAAGAACTTCTGTATTGATTGCACTGATGTGGGAGCAGGGTCCAAGCACTTCTCTGGTGCAGGAGTGCTGCAGGTCTCACCCAGGGTGCTCCAAATGTGTGTTGTTGAAGTGGCATGGATGCTGGAGCTTGTGCATCCTCTAAGAAGAGAACAGCTGACAGTCATTCCCAAATTAGGTAAAAACACCAAATTCTGGCAAGGCTTTGCCAAGTATTTAATAGTTCTCCAGAGTCACAAATGGAAGAGGTTTGTGTCCTCTAAATATTGCCCTGCTAGCTGGTTCTTCATGTATCGAGTCCAACTGCCAAGCACTTGTAACCTCTTATTATTTTAGTGTACATGTCAGTAAATATCTTATCCTGCCAGTTCTAACAGGGCTAGAGCTTGGCAAAATACATTCTAAAATAGCATTTGTTCATCATCCAAAATCAAAATGTTCCAATCAAGCTGCTATTAAATATGGCCATCATCTTTCTATGGGGCTGCTTATAAACCAGCTGTCTAAAGCATATTATTTGCACTAAAATGGATGGTTTGTAACTTGGCCAAAATATTGTCTGTTTATTACCTGTAGTTCTGTCTCCTATAAGGTGTAACTCTTATGTGGTATGGGTTCACTGCTTTGTTAAAAGTACTGGTTGTGGAGTTTCTTAATGTGTTGATCCTAAATGCTATAAATAAAGTCTGAAATCAGTGTAGTGATGCAACCCTTTTAAGTGCTGATTTATCCATACCAAACAGTAATTCTCTGATTTTCTTAAGGTTTAATAATTATTTGGGTTGAGAGGGGATTCTTAATTTTGTTTATCTTACACCTTACTTAAAATATACTGTGCATCACTGCTAGGTCAGTTCAAATGTTTATTTAAATAATTGAGAAACTAAATCAAATAGCTCTGCTTCATGGCACTGTACATAAACACGTCTGTCACGCTGGTATTTGGGACAGCCTAAAAAACTGGAGCAGGGATCTGCTCAAGTGCTCCAGCAATACTTTTTATGGAATGTGCTTTCTCAACGTTTGTTTGTAATTATTTGTGCTGCTAAAGGGAGGCGCTGGAGATGTTTACCAAAGGTGCTGCACCCTAAAACCTGCAGATTCCTCTGTTAGCACCACCTCGTGCATCGCAGGTGTGGGGCCAGAGGGGTGGAAGGCAGCTCTTTTACCACACCCTTTGCAGCAAGGATTTGGGAGGAGGTGATAATCTTTTGGTGCCAGGAAGTAAGAAAGAAATAAATGTTATCTCTAAACACCTTTTATTCCTTTCTTTCAGTACTGAAGTGATGAATTCCATTTAATACTTCATCGGGGATGTTAGAGTATTTTCTTTGGCTCAGATGGAGGGAAGCTCTGCAAAGCTTTGTGGGGAAGGGAAGGAATCTCTCTCCTTTGTGCTGACAGGAGACAATTTCCAGCAATCATGAATCGGTGTGGGCTCAAACTGCAGGTTAGGCTGTAAATGCTGGTTTATTATCAAACAATCACAGTGATGAGGCTCCCCTTTGATCTGTGAGTTCACTCAAACAAGGCAAAATGAGAACACTTAGTGCAAGATGATACAACCAGTTATATATACTTGTTTACAAACCCTTTGGAGAATCTGAAATGTGAGAAACCCTCTTCTGAGATGTTTTGGTTTTTCTCTGAGGGAGTAATTATTTCCTCAGAGTTAGTAAAATCTGGTCAAAACCTGACTTCTCCGTCTTTGTTAGAGGGTGAACAAAATTCTAGGGATATTTTCAAAAGCTTCTTTTAACAGAGTTTTCTGAGATTGAATGATGCTAATGCGTTTAGGGACTGGTAATTGAAGATAATTCCAATGAATTAGACTTTGCAGATGTTAATGATATGCTGGAGGAAGTCGGCTTATGAAGATCTATGCTGTGCTCTTTTTTTGTCTTGATCTATTGAATAGCTTCTGTAATTGTCTAATACATATTCTGGCAGTATTTGGGTTTCTTAAGTATTTGCAGCCTGAAGAAGCCAGCCTGTGAATTTTCAGGCAGTGAATATGATTAGTTTAAATGCCAGTATGTGAAAATAATGTGCTTTTCCCAGTAGCATCTGCATGATATGTCTTAAATTTCCAGAGACTAAATAATCAGTACTGGCTTGACTGGCTTGGGACATAACAATCCAGATCAACATGGTTTAAAATCTGGAGGATCTTTTAACAGAGTGTTCCAAGCTGGACCACAGCTTTAGCTCAGGCCAGACTGAAGTTTGTGCCTATCTGACCAAATCTGTGAGTTTTCTTAGAGAAACTCTTTCCTTGCAGCAGTGTCAGCCAGTAACAGCATATTTGCACACTGGCCTGAGTCATCTCTGTCCCCATGAGGTTTTGAGTTTTGTGCTTTTGTGGTGATTTGATTGTTAGTTTTTGGTTTTGAAAGCTGTTAGTGCTTGCTGTCTTGCCCTTAACCTAATTTTGAGTGTAGAACCTGCTAATTGAGATGCAGCCATCACAAATCAGCCATGCCTATGTCTTTGCTGTGCTGTGAAACTGCTTCTTAGTGCATGTTTTCTTCCCAGCAGCTCTAGTCCCAGCTGTTATGTTTTCCATTAGCTCTGAAGGCTCCTCTACTGCTGTTTATGCACGTACTCCCTTAGCTGTTTACTTGTTTAATGTATCTGTATTCATAAACATGAAGGTAATGTGAGTATATATGACTTTTTTACCTATCAGTAAATCAAAATACAAAGTAAATCAGATAATGCCACCTCTCCAGTTTAACAAAATGAAGTATTTCCTACTAAAAACAGCAGCAGGCGTGATTTAACAATGTAATCTGATCTAATATTAGTAACAGGCTGTGCCTTTAGGGAGCAGTATAATATCCAATCCACTGAGTAAAGTCTGTCTCACATTAAATTCTGAATCCCTCATAAAAAGATGGCTTCCCGGAATTGTTTCAGTAATTGCATAAAGACCCATGATTTCCTATGTATTTTTCCCAGTAATGAATGGAGAAATTATGTTGGCACCCAAAATACAAGAATGATGAAATAGTGCTGTCTTACTAAGCTGTTCTCCCTGATGTCACAAGCACCTTCACCTCTCCACCTTACCTCTTGAGCTTTCTATTCCTCCTGATGTGTCTGGGCAGGAAAATTCTCGTCAGGGGAGTTTGTCATGCCCAGATTGCCATCTGTGACTGCATCACCATATCTTCCAGCAGGAGGCAAAATCTTACCCTTGGTCATTTTCCAAGTGAGCTGTGAGGGGGTGGAAAGAGGGTCCCAAGAAAGCCAAGGGGGTTCTAGTCAAGGCTATGCTTTATGGAAAGAAGGAAGCATGAAACCCTGTGGAAGATTTAACTTAGGGCTGGAGTTTGTAAGCCTGTGCAGGACAGACTTTAATAATTTCTGGAATTTTGTATACATACCAAGGAAAGGGTGCAACAAGTCTTTATTAACCCTTCCAAAATCAAGCTGTTCACGCCCTTCCTTTTATATTTTGGATTATGGTTTGGATATTTATTTGTTGGGGGGAGTAGAGGGTGTCAGATGTTCAGCATTATGAGTAGAAAAGCTGCCAGCATCATCTGCTTCTCTTAGATGAATTTGTATTTGAAACATTGTGTTTTGGCTTAAACAGCAAGGCAGAGATTGTAAAAGACATAAACTGACTTAGAGTGTGTGAAGAGTTCTGAAGACAGGCAAAAGTTTGTGTTGGAAGAAGTGGGGAAAATGCTGTTTCTCTGTGTGAGGTGGATTGCTCCATATTGTTTTAATTCACAACGTGCTGCAGAATGACTTACCCCTGCCCAGACTTTGCTTCTGTGGCCTAAATTGTGTGGCCTAAAACTAGGTCATGATGCAAAAGCACTGTGCTGTTTCCAGTGGCTCTTTTCTCTTTTTTTTGGGATTGTTTTGGTTTTTTCCCCCCAAATCTCAGGTTTCAATGTGAACCTGCTGAGAATCTAACCTGCAGTCAGTGTTAGTGTTGTTTGGGCATGATGTTCTTGTAGCAGAAGCTGTTTTATGCTGTTGTGTTTCAATGCCTTTGATTTCTGAAATGATGAATTAGATGTTAGGACATGTCAAGTGTGATTGTTTATTGCAGCCAGTTGGCCTTAACCTTTTTCATTTGGCAGGATTTTAGTGATTCACAACAGACCAGTCCAGTGTAATGTTTTAAAATTAGAGGTTGACTTTCAGAATCCGGAGGTAACATAGCTCATGTGTGGGAATGTTTAGTAATACATGATAAAGTTGATTTAAAAAAAAATCCTGAACAAGTGTAGTCTTTCCCATCTGATAGGGTTAATACAGTTCTGCTTTTAGAAAATGGTAGCTAAAAAGCTTTTAGTGTTTGCACTGTCAGAAGTCTTAATGGGAATTGAAACAACTGCCTGCCTATAATTGCTGTCCTTTTGAACCAAAGGCCTTATGACTCACCTATATAGAAAATCATCAGATTTGTCTACACTTTTATGATGAAACAACTTCATCAGATCACAGAGGGATACATCTCTTCCTCTGAGTAGGGTAGTTGAGCACATTTATCCAGCTGGGCCAAAACTTCCAGGTATGTGTTCTAGATGTTTTTCTTCCTAGTGCAGTGACTGAACACTTTGAGTATTGACATGGGCCAAAAAAACATCCCTTGTAGCCAGTTCTGTTACTATAAACAGCTGCTAATTATTAGCAACAGAGCCACAAAACTTCCAGGGAGAAAATAACTGCCTGTTGGCCAAGCAAGTGGTGTTCTGCCTTGCATCTGGCAAGTACAAGGAGAATACATGAGAGCTCTCCCAGCATGCCTGAGGATCCTTCTGCCTTCTGCATAGCAGGTGTCTGGAGCTGGGCAGATGAGTTTGCTTTTTTGACCTTGTAGCTGCAGGGACCCACCAACAGCTTCTTTCCTCTGTGAGCTGCAATTTCACTCTGACTTGGGGTATTGCTGCCCAAAGGGACACTTCCAGCTGCTCCTGTGGCTCCCTGTTGGGATGGTATGGATCCCTGCAGCCAACTGGATTTTAATAAAGGATTTCATTAGCTGCTTGGACATGTTTTTGTCAGCTTAGTTTTCAGCCTGGATCAGTTACAGTGTCTGGTTCAGTGCTGTGCTGCTCATGTGGCTGCACAGGAAGCAGTGGGAGTAAGGAACCAGGGGCAAAGAAAAGGAACAGAACGGTGCTCTTAGAGGAAGTACTTGTTTATACCAGCTTAAAGTGATTGAGAAATCTAGAGTATAGGCAGTGGGATAAGCTGGTAATGTATTTTATGTGATATTTCTTTACAAAATCAGTTACCTGATCTTACTGAGTGATTTTGAATGTATTTTGAGAATGGACAAGGCTTTATAAGGTGGTGCAGCCATGCTTGCAGAGGGATTGAAGGTCAGCCTTGCCTTTAAGAAATACTCTTTTACAGCAGCATTTGCTTTGTCTGTTGGTGTGGTGGAGCACAGAGCATTTGAACTCAAAACACCAGCAATTATGCTTAGACAAAAGCCATATTACCCTTGAAAAGGCACAAGCCCAAACGATGTGTCCTTTCACAAGCCAGTCAGATGCTGAAGCAGAATCCATTGTCCACTTTGCATTAAATTGTGGAAGAAATAATAAGTGATGTTTGTCTGCAACACGAGGTAGAGGTGCTCAGCCAAACATTTCTTTAGCCTGAGGAAAAGACAGATAAACTCAGAATGCCTTTCTTTCTAATGCTAATATTAAAGCTAAGCTTAAATCAGTCTAGATAACTCTTCAAGATACAGCCAGATTACTTGAAAACCTGATCACAAACCAATTTGGCAGAAAAGTATTTGACAAATAAATGGAATGGCTTGGCACTTTCAGGCTTGTCAGCCTGACATGATTCACAGGTGAAATAGTGTGGTTGCTAGCATGGATATCTGTGGGATGCACTCATTGAAGCATTGGAGGAGGGTAAGTTGTAAGGCTCTGGGAGGAATGAAAATCTCCTATTAGACTGGCAGCTTCTGCAGTCTTACACTTTTTTCCCAGGTAAACATTTGAATATTTCATTTCATACTTACTTGGGGTTTTTTTGGGGGGTTTTTGTTGTGATGAGTAGAATGGATCACTGACAGGTTCTAATGTGGCAATGACAGAATTATTAAAGCCTATTTAAATTCTGTAATAACTGATTAATTGGTTCTTGGCTATTTTCCCTTGCGAAGGTAGTGGTAAACAGTGAAAAGTCATTGTATGCAATCATGGCTCAAGTTGTCTCTTCATCCTTCCTTTCCACATCAAAAAGGTAAAATTCATTTAAACTGTATAATATTTGAGTTAAAGTAATTTGTGCATCATTCAAAAATAATTCCTATAAAACCAAATGTAGCTCTTTGTGATTTGAGGCAACTTTGATCAGTCTGTATCCTTGCATGTAAAAGAGTCATGATAATGGAAGAGGCAGAGATGGAAGACAGGAGATAACTACATAAATGACTAGCAGTTAATGCAATAAACTTGAAAGAAGAGGATGAGAAATTGAGTGGCTTCTCTGTTCAAGCCTCTCCTTTTTCCCCTAGATATTCAGTAGTGCTTGGACAGAAATGTTACCATCATTTTCAGTTTGCTCGTTCCACTGTTTCTTAGGCACTGCTTATTTTTCTCATTGTCTTGGGTTTTTGTAATTCGTGCATACCACCTTTTCTGAGATAATTTCTTACACCAATAAATGCCTGAGGAAATGCCCAATGGCTTTGGGTAGAAACCCTTCAGAAAGATTTGAAATCTTCTCATGCTATCCAGTTGGGTCCATTTAACTGTTTTCTACTTTATTACAAGCCAAGCTTTATTACAGCCCGAAAAAATGTGTGTGATTACCTGAAATGTGCTGTGTACTCCACAGCTTACAGTCATATACTTTGGCACTGGTTCAGAAATTCTAGTTACTTGTCAAACAGTGCATTCCAATTCCTTGTTAGCAAGAGAGATCTGGAAACATGTATCAAAAATAGTTCAGTCTTAAAAGATTTGGGCAGGATCAGTGTTAACCTCACTTTATTTTAGTATTGATGGCTGTACTACCCATCTCCTGACCTCCAGATGGTGGCATCACAAATGCAGGAGCACTGCTTGTCAAAACCCCAAGTCCTGAACTTAAAAACACACTGACATGTGTGATAGAAGTCATTTGCCTGAGGCATCATGTTTTATAATTGTGTAGCATGAGCTCTTTGTGCATCCTAAGCATCATAGTGCTCCCTAGGGAAAAGAAAACCATGGAATTTTGTGGGCTACAATACGACCTATATAACACTTCCTCTTCTTTGGCAAACCCTGATGAAAGGCAGTGATTTTCCTTTGGTTCTTTGATGGTTCACAGGCTCTGTCTGTGTACAGTACCTATTTGAGGCTCAGGATTATTCACTTGTCAAGCCTGTAATATGTTTTGTGTTTGACACAGTCATATTATGCCTCAGTAGAAGGTGGGTAGTAAAAGCATAACAGATAAGATTGCAAGCAATTTGAGAAGCTTTATAAAAATTTTGCTTACAGATTAGGTTTTGGAATATATCACTTACCTGTTTTGTTGGAATATTAACTATTGCTTTAATTGCTAAAATATGGTCAAAGGTCAGAGAAAAACATGCAGTTAAGCTGACAAAGAGCCAGTGTCATCAATCCCCTCCTCCCATAAACACTTGGCAAGATCAGAACTATTTCTGTATCTTAAATTCTCTTCACACCCAACCCGTGTACAATGATCAATGGGAATCTCTACCCATGGATGAAATTCTTCATTCTACTGCTTTATTTGTTGTTAGCTATGAAAATGCCCTTGAAAACCAGCCATGTAAAACAATTAATGCTGGATGCAGACATCAGAGAATTCTACATTAGTATTTTAATCCAGATTCTCTTCAGGTGCCATTTACTTTGGAGTTCTTTGCTGTATAAAAGCCTCTATTGTATTTACTTCCATCAAGTAAATGAATTTGTCTCCCTCTGTGAGAAGAAAGAATTCCACTATTCAAACTTCCCAAAATAAAAATGAACTTGGAAAAAGCAGTAGCAGAATATATATCAGTATAAAATGAACATGAACACAACTAAACAGGGCTTAGGAAAGAACTGAAGACTTTTCTGAGAGGCTGTTGTTATTCTCTGGCTCTTGTATTAGACATGCACTTGGAGTCAGATGAAAGTGCTGCAGGAAGTCTAGTGTTATGCTTACCACAAAATTGACATAATGGAACAGTAATTCTCTGTTCTTTTAGATAAAACCTGTCCATTGTGCCTCCTCCTATTGCACTTGAACACTATAACTGCTTTTTCTGGCATGTTTAAAATATGCTGTTCTTATCTGTGTCAATTGCAGCTTCAAAGTCTACCTCCATCTACCACACATTATTCCTGGCTCTTAAATTATGTGATCACTCCCCATCATCTTCCACTTCAGAAATAACTTTTTCAGTCATCCCTTAAGAGCCTTGCTCAAATGGGATAAATCTCAGATATCCTCTTTTGTCCTGCCTCTTTATCCTTTCCTAGGACAAATGTTCCTGGCTTGGTGTCATCCTCCTTGCCATGTGCAGGCTGCCCCCGTGCAACACAGAATATTCTGGAGTGATGAACTTCAGTGCCTCACCCTGGAACTGCATATGGGAGGAGGTGTTTAAGGAGAGGGAATTAAATCCTTCACAGGAGGGGAAATCAGGCATGAGAAAACAGCAGAGACTTTAAAGCCAGATTGTGCAGGAGAGTAATCCATGATCCTTAGTCTGTAACACAACATACATGGTCTGCAGATTTTTGGATAATAAGTGCTAACATGTGCTTTCAAATTCTGCTGAATGTCCTGATGCCTGAGTCTGCCAGCAGTTAAACATTTTATGACTAGTCTGTAATTAAAATAATTGCTCTGTCTCTAGAACATATATTTTGTAGGCTTTATTCACTCAGAATGTCTATTATGTAAGGTGGATTTTTTTTGATACACAGAGTACTTTACATTTATGATAAACTACTTGCATCTTAATTTCTGTTAATATTGAGTGGGTAGTGAAATGCTTTCCAAGTCCTTTTTGTGATGAGCTATTTCAAAACTTGGTTTATAGAACTAGTTCAGTATTTTAACTTTCTCATGGAATTTAAAGGTTTGTCCATCTCAAAATAAGATTTTATTATTACTTTGTTGTTGAGGTGGTCAAATATGAGAATTTCAGTAATCTTGGGGAGCCTGGAAGAAAAGATGTGGACCAAAAAAGATTCTTTTGAATGGAAGAACAAAATATGTGCAATAAACAGCTTGAAGGACAGCATCAGCAGGAGAGTGCTCAAGATGGTGTTCTCATAATGCACTTTTAGTATAACAGTGTCACACTGAGACAGAGCTGCTCTTGTGATGTGCTTCATACACTGACATGGCAACTGTTTCCTAAGGCTCAGTTTTAGGTTTACCACCTAATTATCTGGTGTGTGCTTAAGCCCACAAAGAGTTTTTGTTGCTGCAACTGAAGAGACTGGGAGTTGCAGCATGGGGACTTCTATTGAGGCCAGCTTTGCTGCCAGAGCCAGTGTTTCATGGAACCATATCCCTGAGGGGTTTGTCCTGGGGTCACAGCCCAGTCACCCTGTGTGCAAAGATGCATCCTTCTAATACAAACTTTATGTAATCTGACTTTTTGTAAGATGCTTTGTTTTCTTCTCCTTAGTACTTAAACAAATTTTGATTGGCATGGTGCAGTATTTGTACATCTACTTCGATTTTTCTATGGCACAGAGGAGTGGAAGGTACAGAAGAAGCTTATCTTACCTGGTTAATAATTTTAATGTGTAAGATATTGTACCATTCTGCTTTCACAAATTTCAGCAGCCTCACAGGATGTGGGAGTAAGATGCTCTGGTCTTGTGTACAGAAAGAAGATGAGTTCATATGCTGTTTATATCTTCATTAAAGTTTAAATATTTAAATATCAATCCTGTTATATTCATAATGGCTTATTTTGCTCCTGCTTCCTTGAGAAATATCTTCAGTATAAAATGGTGTGATAGTTACTGCAAAGTAAATTGCAACTTCTAAAAGTCTAAATGGAGATGTCTGTGTAATGGTAATTGGTGAATCATCTTCCTGGCATAGAACTGGAATATCCTATGCTGTTTCTGAAATGCAACCTGCTTTGAATTTCCCAGAATTTTAGTCTTGTGCTCAGTGTTCTGAGGATCTTGGACAAGTACCCTGACATTCTTCTGTGGCTTTGTGTAGGACCACAAACCAGAGGAACTGGAGTACAGTAAAGCATCATTTAAATACAAGGCACAACTGCTTTTCAATGGAAAGTGCAGAGGTAGGAGGGAACCTGGAATAAAGGACCCTATGCTAGGCAAGGACAATGGAAAGCATGAAGCAGGAAATAGGTTATATGGTTAAGGGGGGGAACACAATATCCTGAAAAATCCTATTGAAATTTTTAAATGCTTGCTTTTTGTTGCAGATTAATCAGCCACTCGATGGGGATTAACAGTGGAGCACCTCTTTGTGTCGCCTTTCCACCTCTGTGCAGCACGAATAACAACTTCAGCACTTCTTCAATAATAATTATGAAACTGGTATTAACTGAATGGCAATTATGGATTTTTAACTCTAACTCACAGTAAACCAGCAAGCCATATGTTGAAATTCCTACCAAATAGCTTTTCATTCTTAATGTCTCGTATCTATACAAGAAGTTGTAAGATACCTGTTTGTACAAGAGGAATATAAGCATTACTTGCCTGAGGAACAGAAGCTGAAAGAGAAGACACCCAAACTTGTTTGTGGAGTTATGGTAGTATTATTTATATAGCTATAACAAATATATATCTATTTTTATGGTAATGAAAATGGCTCCTCAGAATGCTGACTCGGAATCTATGCAAGTTCAAGATCTACCTGTGGCACAGCTTCAGAAACCAGAAAACAAGGAGAATGAAAGTAGGGAGGAGACCATTAGTGAAGGATCCATAGACCGGATACCGATACGCCTGTGGGTGATGCATGGTGCAGTAATGTTTGGCAGGGAATTTTGTTATGCCATGGAGACAGCTTTGGTAACACCTGTATTGTTACAAATTGGTAAGTAATTCTCATTTCTGTGAGTCAAAGCTTTCTGTATATTTTTACATTGATTGAAGCCAGGCAAAGAGGGAAGATGCATCTGCTAGCTAAAGGTACACAAGGTAAAAAGGATTTTGGTTTTCCTTAGTGTCTCTAGCACTGATTCAACTGTGTGATCATGTTTAAATGGGAAGGATTTCTACATGCTTTCATCTTCTGTCTAATATTGCTTCCCTCTGTAAAAAATGTAACCTGATTCTAAAATTCTCTACTACAAGGTAAGTGTCCTAGAAACTAGAACTACTGTTAGGCTATAAAGGATTGCAGTGAAGCATTTTTTTAAATTTTTGGAGAAATGCTTCAGGTTACAGTACTTTAGAATATTTAAGGAGATAAATTGTTTTTTCCAGTGAACTACTGCATTTATTTCTAACGACTAGAGAGTCTTGTTTTGTGTGATTAATCTGCAGTTTAAGGCATGTGAGTACACATGAATAAACAATGATACCAATAGTCTTAGATGATAAGGGGGGACTGGTGGGGTTTAGAATGGAGTAAATTTCATGGTGAGTATTGTCATTAGGTTTCAAATAAACTGTTTACATTATGAAAACTATCTGATACTAACTTTATCAAATACAGAAACTTATCAATTATATATCAGAGAATATTACACAACATGGAATGGAAATGCCAGACTGAGTAAACCAGCCATGTGTGTGCACTGTATAATTGTCTATATATTTGTATATTATATGTTTGCTTTGGCTTACCTGTGCAGGTGTGCCTTACAGCTTGCTCAGCTCTGGCCAAACAGAAGCACTCAAACAACTAAATAATAATGTTCAATGAATGCTATTTACAATATTATTTAAAAATTTCCAGGTTAGCATCTTGAACAAAACACATGGGGGGAGCTTTTGTTTGTTTGACATGAAAAAAAGGCATTTTAGATTCAACTTGTGAGCATGTGATGTATAAGTCCTTTCATGCAGTCTACCTGCAGTTAAAAATATGTTTTCATATGAAATTGCTAGTTGGTTTATTTTGAGTGAATAATCAGTGCAGTTGGTGCCATGGGAGATGCTGATGAGTTAAGCCTCTATGTTTTCCTGAAGATTTTAGTTTTCAGAGCTCATCAGATGGTCTTCATGGATCTATTGTTTCCATAGTTAAAATAGATTGTAAAAGCTCAAAAAACCCCAGCTTTTTTTGATCAACCTAACTTGCTAGATAAAACACATGCATCTTCATCTAGGATGTAACTTCTGAGGTTTTGCCTTTTGGGTAAGTTGAGATTTAGAGACTTCAGTCCCTTGTACTGGCAGCATTGATTCAGTAACTATCTACCATAAGCTCAAAAACTTGCATCCTGATTTGCATGGAGATGATCCCTGGTTTTGTAAGTGACCTGTACATTTTTGTGTGCTTTGTTTGTGCTGGCATTTGGATGATTAAAATGTATGGCTGGCTAAGCTGACTTTACCTTACCATAGAGTAAGGTCAGACAGTATAAATAAACCATCCTCCTAATTACTGACCTCTTTTCCAGTTTACATTTCTTTTGTGAGCTTTTCTAGCTGTTTCCTCCAGATAGTTGAGAAATATCTCTTCCCTTCCTTCCCTAACCCCAGTGATCAAAATAACATTGGGATTTGGGGGAAGGGGAAGGCTCCCACTTCTAGAAAAGCTGCAAATTGACAAAGCGATGTCAAAGTCTGTGGGGATGCAGCAGTGGTGGTGCAAGCACAGAGATAAGAAATGGAGGTAGCAATTGCAAATGTCAGTGCTTTGGGAGTTAATTGAAATCTTTCTGCTTGGCTCCTGTGCTCTCAGCAGGGCTAAAAACAATGTTAATTCACTGAAGGGTTAAGTTATTCACGGGTGACTTATCTGGCCTCTTTGTTAATTACCTCTTACATGGTTCTGTTTACCTTTATCAGCCTCAACATCTGTCTGCCTCAGCATGAACTATATTTATTCCTCACTGGAGGGGGTTGCAATATAGCTGTCGAACTGATGTAATACTCCCCTTGCTTCTTGTTTTGGTAAAAGCAAAGATCAGTTTCTGTGAGATTAAATTGGCTCAAGAAACTGTATTTGAGAATTGACACCTGGGGAACTGTGGTGACTCAACCAATTTTGCTTATAATACACTGAAGGACAAGAAGCCTTTTGGGTATCCCAAAAAAAGATGACTCTACACAGTGTGTTGAATATTAACAATTAAACTTTACAGTGTGTGCTTGTGCTTTTCTGTGCCTGGGGAAACTTTGGTCACTGAAATAATCTGAGATTCTTATCAGATACCACCATGAAAACCTTAGGCACATTAATATGGCGTGACACATTTTTCTGCTTGCAAGTATTTGACTTTCTCTGCAGTTTGAGTACCCTGGATCACAGGTATAGTTATGATTTGGCAGATGACCAGCCTGTCCTACTTGTTCTGTAATCCACGAGATTTTATCAGCTGAAGGAGATGGAATCTCGGGTGGTCCCTTTCCAGTTCAGTGGTGGTTGAACTCATTGTGTTTGTTTCCTGAAGTTCTCAAATCTTAACAAGAGATCTTGAAAGCATCAGTGGAAGCTGCTTGACTCAATGCATACTGTGAATTGTAAAGGTGCAGAATCATCCAAGTTACTGCAGCCCTACTGAAAGAAGTTCTGATTTCTGACTTGAATCACTGTCTTTATTGCTATAATTGATGTTACATTGCTGTGTCAGAAATGCAGCTACAAATCTGTAACAGCCTTGTAGTCATAACTGGGCTTTAGTAGCCTAGCAACAAGTACAAGCCAAATATAAATTGCATGGTTTTTTATTACAGCTTGCTCTTTGATTTCTGAGTATCTTCAGCTTAAAAATTCAAAATGAAGCGGTGAACTTGTTAAGAATTCAAACAATGTAAAAATGTGCCAAATATGAGAATTCCAGTCAGAGTCCAGATGAAATTCTATTAGTTGACACTTGCAGAAGTTACAATCTTCTAAAATCCTCATTAACCTTTTTGGGACATGTTCAATAAGCAGTTTCTCCCAGCCAGCATTAAATTTTACCAGAAAATAAGCTTTCAGCACCTTCAGAACTTAAATTTTCCTTGTTCATGAGTCTAAGGATTTTGGGAAACTGAGTGATTCATGTTGTTCTTGAGTACTAACACTCCTGTTTGCTTCCTCTGCACATAAACTACAAATTCCATAGGAGCTGGATGAAGCCTTTGTCTTCTGAAACATCTGGTACTTAATGCTGTTTATCTGTGAGAGGGAATTAAAATCCCTGCTATTGTTTGTAAATGACAGTGTATTTTCTTCCATCATTAAACTTGGCTTCTAAGGATTAAGTCTCTAAAATCATCTCCAGTTCATAAGTTCATGGAAGATTTGAATATATAATAAAATTATTTAGCACAGGATTTTGCTTGAATAAAAGCAAAAAGAAGAGAAACCAAAGACTGGTATGGTGTGAACTTGGAGAAACTGCTTTTGAAGACTTGTTCAGTGAAATTACAATGTATTACTTGTGTTAAAAACACTTTAAACATTAATAAATATGGTAGTTTCAGATTATTTCTACTTTAATTCAAACAAAATTTTTGTTTTAATACAAGATGTAAATCCATTTTAGTTCTTCTGAAATATGGGATCCATGTATCTGTTTAATTAGGACTATGGAAAAATCTGTATTTTGTGGCTTGGGGTGGCTGCTGCTTTCAGCATAAAAAACTTACTGTTTGACTAATGAGTAGTGGTAGCTGTAAACACAAAATTTCACATTTTATATTTATTATGATAAAAGCTTTGTCAAGCCTTTACTGTTTCTTCAAAGGCTCTTTCAATGCTATTGAGTTTTTTTATGAATAGTTAATAGGCACAGAAGTGACTGTCAGCACGAGAGCTCTTCCTCATTCCCCTGCATAAATTAAATATATTACACTAGTGCTCTTTAAAAGTGTCTCTCTACATTTACATAGTTTCATAAGGGAACATAAGGAAAATGAGTTTACATGTGCTGCTTACCTTTGTAATGTCACTTAAATTTAGGGATGTTTGTCTGGTGTTCTGCAGCAATAGCTGTGTTTTTTATGCATTTTGTATCCGAGTGCCTCTCTGTGATGGCATCACTTTGTTTTACTGTGAGAGAGTTAATGGATTCTTGCAGTAAACATTGGCTAGTCTAGCATTAAATATTTAAGTTGGACATTTTAAGCTTAAACCTGAGCATTAGTGTTGTTTTTAGGCAATAGCACTGAAGACTAGAATTTCTGGAAATTGAGTATTTCACTGCTAATTATTAGATTTTACTAAAAAGAAAGGCTGAGCTATGCAGAGTACAATACCATGGATTATTTTTGGTTCGAAATTATTTCTCTCATTAGATTCTTTCAAATCAGCAAAATGCTGCAGTTGCTCCAGTCTTACATATGTAGGAAAATTGTTCAGGGGTTTGGGCTGTTATTTTACAGCTAAAGCATTTAGATATAATATCTAATAAAAATGCAGTTATCTAACCTTCCAAATTCATCCAGCCTAAAGCTTAACAGACTGTGCATAAAGGGTCTTGAAATCTAGTTCATGGGAAATTGCCAGTATGGAAAAAGTGTGTTAAGCAATAATTCAAACTGCTGATTTTGAGAAATCTCTGTGGTAGCTGAGAACTCATTATGCAGAAGAGACTCAATATTCCAGAGTGAACTCTTTTAGTTTGCAATAGAAATGTAGTTTTGATACCTGCCTGAGAAGAATGCTTGTAGGTAAAGGGAGATTATGGGGATGTATTTAGAAACCAGGCATGAAATGTTGCAGATGAATTGGCATCTAGGTCTGTTTTTTCAAAGGAGTTAAGGTATCAATTGCTGACTTAATTCAGTGTGGAAACGGATAACCTTCCTAAGGCTAAGCCTGAGATCAAAGGAAATCTAAAAACCCAAAAAGATCTCTTGGGGAGAAGGGAGCAAAGTGCTGGATGGGCTGTTAGGGGCTGCCTGTACTTGAAGTGAAAAAGAGCTGAGTGGCTGGAAAGCCTTTTGCAGATGGAGGAAGCTCTTCAACACAAAGCAGCACTGAGTCTATTTCAGCTCAGCTTGAGTAGTTGAGTTTGTTCCTCATCTCTGCCAGAGGTTACATTAAGGTTATGTATTTTTAACTGCCTTTCTGCAAAGCTGCATCTTTCATTTCAGCTGTGTCCTACCTTGCCTTGTCTTACCAGGAAGAAACTGAATTGCTATAACCTGCCTTTTGACTGCCAGGGTTAAATTCCTGTTCAATCCAGCTGCATCCCTGCTCCCAGGCATGGCTGCATTTGATGCTGAGAGTGAATTGCAGGATCTGAATTTCTCTTTGGAAGAATTAATGGTTTGAGAGCTGACCTGTCCCTTGTAACACAGCCAACCCGAGGGCAAGAACTGAATAAGCAGTGAATCCAGAAAACCTGGAATAATAAACAACTAAATCCTTTTTCAGCCTTGTTAGCTTTAGAGTTAGTCTGTCAAGATCATGTAAAGTTTGTATTCACATCTCATGTAGTGGAATGTGTAAGACTGTAAATGCTGTGCCTGAGGATTGTTAATTGCTCCATAAAATCTCCCCACCTATCTTTTTTTTACTTATTGACTAATTTTATGCCCACTAAGGGGTTGTGTAAGACTAATTTTACTGTACTTTTTTAAAACTAACAAGCAAGTCAGGCTTTCATATAATGTATCACTCTTACATAAAATATGTTTTGACCTCGTAGCAATAGCAGCACAGATTTTGAGCACAGATAGCCTTTAGTGGAAGGTTGGGTTAAAGATATATTTAAAGCCCTTTTAAAAGAAATATGCTATGGAACTGTTAAGATTTTTAATCCTGGGGGCAGTTAGGGGCATGTGCTGTATTTCCTTATGAAGGCAAATGCCATGTGGTTTGGCAGTTGTGCAATAGCTGTTCCTTACAGCATTTTTTATATCAATGTTCTGTTTTTCTTTAAGTAACACTGGCCTTCAGAGGCACCACTGATAACACATGGCAGATTTTCAGCTGGGTAATGTGAGGATTCCTGCTGGCTCTAGAGTCCTACAGACTGTGAATTTGGATGAAAAGCCTTTCTAGGAGAGGGAAGTTGAGAGTAAAAAAGTTACCAGTAGGTAACTTTTTGTTCCCTTTTGTTTTGCTGAATAAGGCTTGCTAGAGAAACTACTTCTAAAATAAGATTAATACTTATTATAATGTTGCTTTTTCCCATTCCAAATATTTAACAGAATTCCTTGACCTTTTAACTGTATACTCTGGGAAAGTTAGTGTAGTTTATTTCACCCCCCGCCCCCCCTCCCAGCATAAAGAGTGTTGACAGTAAAAGCTGTTGTGTGCACATGCTTTTTTTTTCTCAGAAGTTTTAATTTTAAGAGTTTGTGTGGTCTGAGGTTAGGGCAAGTGACCAGTATATGACACAAGAACAGGTCTGAAAACTGTGGGCTGATAGAAGCAGCACAGTGGAGGGTAAAGCAAAACAAACAGTGTAAAAAATGCAGGCTGTCAGTGAAGGATGGAGGTTTAAAAGCAATTTTTGATTTCATTGTCACCTCTGTTCTTCAAATACTTTTTTTCCTGCAGCAATAGACATTTTTGCCTGTAACTTGTCAGAGGAGCTTGAAGCCTCCAAAAATAATCACTCTCTAAGAAGGAAATTTGCATCTCTATCCTTATGTAGCTGCTTCTTCCTAGCTGTAAATATTTCCTGTCCAGCATGCTGCCTATCTGGAGTAGCCAAGGATTAGGAGAGGCTAAGCTGTTTGGCATGACTTAGGTGTACTTTGTGATTTCTGTTCCCCTTCTTTCCCAAATTCCTTTTCTCCTGCCCAAAGATCTAGTAAAGCACAGAAATAAGGACTTATTGCTGCTGGAAGCTAATTGTGGTGAACTGGGTATGGGACCATATTAAACTAAAGCTTTTGTAAATTAAATTTTAATTTTCATTTCAGCCAATAGCATTAAATTCTTTTTTCAGTCTATTGTAAACAGGATTTTTACATCTCTATCACTGGGTCACCAAACTGACTTGAAATTCCTTCTTCTCACACATACCACACCCACCTTGTTGTGACACTCAAGGCAAACCTTTCTGCTGCTTTCAAGGGCAGTTCTAGAGTAGAAATGGGCACAGATGGGAGTAAAGGAGCTGCATGATCCCCGGATTCTTACCAAGATTTTCTGTGAGTGGTGGGGAAAAGATGAAAGATGTAGAGACAAACTTTGGCCTCCTGGAAATGTTCTAAAATTGAGTGGTTTTAAACACATTTACACAACTTCTTTCTTAGCCTAAACTCCTCCTCTTAATCTGCTTTCCACCCACATGCCCAACATCTCTTTATACTTCTGTCTAAACACCCTCTTCTGAAACAGGATGTCAGGAGAAGCCTTGAATGTACATGCATGAGTTTTTCTGCTCAGAATTTGAGTTTCCCCTCAGCTCTGACTGAGAGGTAACTTTGCCATAGCAGTAACAGGTGAAACATGATAGTGCTTCCATGCTCCAATTACAAGGTAATTGGTACCAGGGCAGTTTTCCAGCAGGCAATTGCCTATTCTTTACTGTGAAAAGAAACCTTTCAGCTCTTGGATGGGGTTCTGGTGGCAGAGACTTGCAGATGCAGAGCTGAGATTCACATGCCCAGCATTGGAACTGGCAATCCCACAGTTTGCTTCAGTGGGTTTCTGTTGAATGTGAACTGTGAGACAGGTTATGAAATGGGAATAGCTGGGAACTCGTTAGTGAACAGGAGTCTTACTTTTCAAGGAAATAGAATTAAAGCCACTTTGGAAATGAAAGGAGTGTCAGCAGGCCAACTCATGAAATGTTTTAATATAGGATTGTCAGAGCTGCAGCCCCTTGAGCTCTGTTGTGTGCTTGTTGCAAGAGTCTTTCTGTTGTAATGCCCCTCTGGGACCCCATTTAATCATCCTCTTTTCACCAAACAACAGCTGAAGAAGTTTCAGATATACTTTCCTGCAAGGCTGTTTCACAAAAAATTATTGGAAATGTCCTGTGCTACTGATTCAGTTTGATAATATTTAATACAAGTCCATTTAACTAAATAGGGAAAATCTATGTTATGGATTATGTCTGCATTGGTTTGGATAAATCTTCTACAGCTCATGTAATTCCATAAACATCTTCCTCTCCCTGAAGTCTTGAGTAGCTGGGTACAGAGCAGCACAAATGCAGATTTTTCAAAAAATAGATTAAGCCAACTCTGTTATTTGGTGATCTTCAGTTGGAGCCTCTAGGTAATTTTTTTTGCAGTGTAGTAGATGCAGAGCATGTCAACCAAAGAATTTGAATCTGAGTTTCTATTATTTTTAGGGAATCATTACTGCTGGGCTACAGTTTTCTTCAGCATTGTTAGGTGCTGTCTTTCCAGGCTGTTGAGAGTGGTCCATGCAAGGAGAGAACTTCCACACTCAGCTCAAAAATGTCTTAACACACTTCCAGAGCAAAATACTTTTCCCCATGGAGGTGCTGATACAGGGAATGATCAACAGAAAGGCTCAGTCCCTACAGTGGCCTGGCTCTGTCCTTGGTATCAGCTTTGTCTCTGGCAAGTGTCCATCATGAGCCAGTGCAATTGCTTTTATTATGCCAATAAATCTTGTATAACTTCTGCACAGATCATCTTTACCTTGAATTCCCATCCTCCCCTGAATCCCAGTGTCTGTTCTTTCTGGCTCAAGTGATAATCTGAGCTGGATAATTTTCTATGTGTTCTCTGTATTGGATGTATAAGAACATGATTTTCCTGCTTTTATCAGTTGTTCTGCTCTGTAAACAATGGTCTTTTAATCATTCAGTCTTTCAGAATTGAACTTACAACCCCCCCACCCCTGCCTCCAGACAGGATAATCTGTAAATTCCAAAAATATCCTTTAAATGAGCTCTTGATCTGGAAGTGTTTTAATACCTCTTACAAATGTTATATCTGGACAGTTCTGAAAAGTATTTCTTTGGAGAATAGAGATAAAGTTCATGCCCTTAAGAGTTCGTGTAGGTGGCAATAAAAAAAATATTAAATTGTGTATTCTAAAATTAGTATTAAACGTGGGCACACTGAGAAAAATCTGCATTAATTTAAACCAAAGTGTCTCGAGTATTCAGTTAAATGGTTGTTTACTGGGGTTAAGTAGTTGTAGTGGAGACTGTTGTGGTATTTATTATGTTTTCTTTGCCCGATTTGGAAAGTCAGAGTCAGTGTCCTACCAAGCCAGACATTTTCTGGCAAGGAAGAGTCATTGCAGGCATACCTGCTGTCTTATATGGAGTGCATCAGGTGACTTCAAAATGATTGTTTATCATACTCAGCTGCAATTTAAACAATTTATGCAGTGATTGGATGTCACTGAAATATCTGATCTGCTGTTTTCTTCCAAGCTGCAGCAGAAGAGCAGATGCAATGTGCTTTGCTCTTTTTTTCTCCCCTTAAGTCATTATTCTGCAAAACTTTAAACAAATTAATTTCTGGTTGCTAGACTTTGGTGTTAGTTTATCATCTCTGTAGTGGTTCTGCACTACATGTGCTGCTTTAGAAAAAAAGAGTTTGGGTACTCCTGTAACATAGAACATTTTGTAACATAGAATTATGGAATGGCCTGAGCTGAAAGGAACCTTCAAGTCTTCATCAAGACCTGCTGTGGGCACGGAACCTTCCACTAGACCAGGGTGCTCAGAGCTCCATCCAACCTGGCCTTGGACATTTCCAGGGATGGAGCTTCTCTGGGCAGCCTGTGCCAGGGTCTCACAGGGTAGAATTTCATCCCAATATCCAATCTAAACCTACCCTCTAACACAAAGCAAATAATGCTTACTTAATACTGACCTTAAATAAGAGCAGAAGGAAACTGTCATCTGTATGAAATTAAAACAGGAGTTAAATTATTTTCTTTCCATTGCAACAACAGAAGTATGCCAGAAACAGAGTTTTCAAGCCCAAACTGGCTGGCATCTCAGAGATCATGACTGGAGCTGCAGTGAGCAGCAGTGTTGATGTGCTGGGTCCCCACTGTCTAACAGTGGAGAAGCTCAAGAAGTACATGGGGGAACTTCAGGATACTTGAGGTTGGCAAAAGAAAATAAGATTATGTAAGCAGTTAAAAGGCTGAGGGTGATTCTTTCTCTGTAATTTAATTAAACAATAGTCTACCAAGTGCTCCCCTTTCTCTGAGGTAGTCAAAGTCATGCGTCATAAATTTTGTGCCAGGGACTCCGTCGGTCTGGAGAGCAGTCAGTGTGTGCCAGAGGTTATGGAGATAATTGGAGAGGAAGGTTATTTTTCTGCACTGTGTATTCCTACCCTGTTGATGTGGCAAATGTGTTTTAAATAAGTTTTCAAATGTTTTTGAGCTGTAACCTTCAGGAGAAGAGTTTGGGACAACTTTGTCAGGTATGATAGGATTGCCAAATCTTGCAAATTATTTAGGTTTGAATCTTAAAAATTATTCAGATTCTTTGTTGGATAACTGAATAATGCTGTGTTGCTACACCTGTAATTTACATATAACTTGTATATATGTATAAATAGCATATATAATAGTATATACATGTATATATAAGATATAACTTGTTCCATTCCTTTATAAGTTTAATTGGCAAGAAAACTTACATGCAGAGTGATATAAAAGAAAATAGCTCTTCATAATATAATAAAAACACTTGTCTGGTTGTTGGAATAGAGTTATGTTCTGCTTCCTCCCCAGTGGCGTCTAACTCTGGTAATTTGCACATTTGGAAAGGAAATGTTTGCTGGTTTTTGTGCTGGTGTGCTCTGCTTGTTTAACTTCAGGTTTTATTGGTAAATTTATCCTTCCACATCACATGTAGCTTCATTGATTGGGCAACATAGTACATGTGAGTAAAGATCACATTTAAGGGTCTGCAATAAGAAATCTTATTCATCTTGTATTTTTACATTTTATTTCAGGCTATCAATTGCTGTTATTTGGTGCAAAGACACTCCATGGATGTTGTTATCCTTCATGTACAAATGCAGTTGTAGTATAATTTTTAAACAGCTGAGTGAGGGTGGGGGAGCCACTTCTCTGGGACACAGTGAGTTATTTGGAGTGATGCCTGAGACTCTGCTCTAGTTACTAAAATTTCCTAGGAGAGCAACCCTGTAGTATGACCCTGCAAGCTCAAAATACTAAGATCAAGGGTTTTATTAACTAGATTTGAGAAGACTTCAATGTGAAAGCAGCTCTGTTTTTTAAATCTCCCCTGCACATGTATAAAACATGTTTCACATAAGTTAATGTTCAAGCCAAAACATTAGGAAAGTTTGAAAGTTTGAGGCAGGTCCCATAAATACCAACACTGGCTTTAACCACCCCCAAAATTTCATCTGAGAGGATGGTTTTCTACAATGTTTTACCACAAGGCAGGTGGTTAGGGACATGAATAGCTACAGAGAAAACCCACATTTTTTGGCAGGGGAAATCCTCAGTTGATTAAAACTCTCTGTTTGATAGTCCTCATTCTAATATCTAGAGATCTTTACAACCTCTGCTGAGCTGCACTGTTTTTCCTGGAGCAATGTACATGGAAAACTGTGCCTGCAAACTCCAACACGCTGTTCATTTATTGCAGCAAATGGGGAAAGCACTAATAGGATTTCTGTTCTGCTTGATGTAGCCACATGAGGAATTAACCTCAATAAAGGCAACTGCACAGAGAAATGCAGTTTCTCTTTACGGCCTTAGGTTACTTGCAAAATTTGCCTGTTTGGGTTTTTTTTAAAGCAAACAATGAGTTTGAAAAATCAGTGTGTTTCTTTATATATTCATTCGTATAATTCAACAACAGTTTTAAAAGAGCAAATAATTTAAAAGCAAATGCTGTGTTACCACTCTGCTAACTTTCTGGTAGTGCTTCCCAGTAGCACAATTGTGACCAGAATGATCCCAGGCAGAGTGTTTATTCCTATCATAAACAAACCTGTGGTCCAAAAGCTTTTAGAAAGTCCAGAAGGTTGATTTTTCAGCATGGTAACAATTAACAATACCCTTTTTGTAAGCCTGTCAGGAGAATGGTGCCTTTTTGGGAGGCTTTGGGTATTGTAAAGGGAAATAAAGTACTTTGAGACTGCATGATGTCAATGGCCTAAGAAGTGTAGGTAGGATCAATTAATTTTTTTTTTTCTTTTCTGGAAATTTGGGGGTGAAATGGTTTTTGGAATATAAAGTGTATATTGCATAGCTATAACATTTATTAGGTATTATTTTTTTTCTGTTGGGTCAACTGGGGTAATTATAGAAGGAGCTGCCTGCACCACCTTCTGACCCTTAAAAGGAGGATGAAAATGTGATCCCAGCTGAAATGTGAAGATCAACTGTCTAGTCACTAATCCCCAGGAAAAAAAACGGTTCTCAGATGGTGTCTGCAGGGGTCACAGGCCAAAAAACACCTCCATAAGTGACTGTTTTCATGTGATTTCCAAGCATGTAGTCAAGTCTAAAAACTGGGGAAGGAAAGAATGATATTTATCAATGTGCAGAGACAAGCTCCTTGCATTTTACCCTCAAAGCTGGAAATTAACTGTTTTCTTTGCTGCTTGCAATTCAAGGGCGCAAATATTGTGCTGACCAGACTCTGTCTGGCTGCCTGCTCAACAAAAAATACTTTTTTGGCTACCCTCAAGTCTGCTTGCCTTCCTTTTTCAAGTTCTGTTCCTGGATACACTGAGCAGATGCCATGCTGGACTATGTATATGCCAGTCATTTGTTTGGCAGGGTGACCCAGATCCTTTATGATTCCCTAGGGCTTGGGAGTTGGTGGGGCAGAACAGACACATTGGGGAAAACTTTTGCTGCAGAGAATAGGAATTAATATTTTGCTGATGCTTTCTAGCTCAGTGTTTGCTACAATGGTGGTTTAAAATCTTGACCATGAGCAAATCCCAGAACTTTTGGGATCTCCTAGCCCTGCTGTTCATCTTGCCCTTGCTTAGTTATGTCAATCAGACTTTCACCTATCCTTGGGGTCTGGGTAGAGCAGTGTGGAATGATACTCAAAGCTTCCTTTGGGCACAAACTCCTTGCCCTGCAGAGCAGAACAGCACCAGAGCAAGGAGGGCACAGGCTGTACCTACTTCTGCCTCATGGTGCTGCTGGGGCACCCCATGTTGAATAGTCTCCTTTAAGGCAGTATGATTTTATTTAAAAACTTGCTCTTAAGGAGAAAAGTTGTTTGTTGACCAGACTTTTTTTAGGAGGTGGGAGGTGCTGCAATATAGGTTAAATACCTAGAGTTAACAATTCAGGTTTGACTCTACTAAAACTAGGGGTTAACACAAGTTTTTGGTCAGGATTTGACTCAGACATGTAAGTAAATGGTCATATTCCAGGGTATTAATGTGTTAATCACTGCAACAAAAGCTCCACTGTTGATTAACAGAACAGGTTGATGAAAGATTTTCTGTTGTGTGTGTAAGAACCTCTTGGGTTTGGGAATTTTTAAGGAATTGGAGCCAAAGTCCTGTGTTTATAAATTTGTCGATTTTCTAACAGTGACGAAAAACGCTATTGAGCTTTGGATAAACTGGGCTGCTGCATCTCTTCAGGCAACACATGTCACAGTAATTGATGTGTAATCTTGCAGCCAGAGGAGGGGAAGTGCTGCAGAGTTACATAATGCACACAGCCCAAGTGGGGCATCACGGACGGCTGGTGCCTTTTAATTACATCCCATAAGGGCAAGGGAAGGATCAGTGTGGTGAAACAGCTTATTGACTGCATTCATACATGGGTCTGCATACAGCTAGGCACTTAGGAGAGAAGGGAAATGGATGCTGATGTTCTGTGTGTGACCTTTGAGTCCTGTGTCTGCAGCTTGCTTAACCTGCCAGCAACAGGCTGGGAATAAATACCCTGACATTGTATTGACACCCAAGTCAGCCTTGGGTGGTTCTATGACACAGAGCACAACCTGTGCTTCTCTGGGACACTGAAGGAAGTTTTCAGTTTTTTACTTGATGTAAACATCTCTGTTATACCCTTAAAACTGCTCTACAGTGGTGGTTAGAAAGAAATCTTTTTATTAGTGCTGGTTCAGCACAGTGGAAGTTGCATCAGATTTCATCTATATTCCATTTCAGCTCGTTAAACACTGTGATGCAAATTTCTTAGTGTCAAAGTGATATATTTGTAAGTATTGATTAATAAGTGAGAGAGCAAGAAAAATTATAAACAAGTTTCCCAAGAGCTGAAAAGGACAGCACAGATAATCTAGAAAACTTGAATCAGCTTCAGAAGTAGAGGAGAGCCCTTGGCAATGTTGTGTTTCCTTGCTCTCTCTGCAGCTTATTTTCCTGCTGCAGCATGGAGAAAGCTTGTTTGGCATTGTCAGTGTCTGAGCATAAAAGGTTTAGCTTCTGTCTTAAGTAAAGCTTGTACTTTACACAGTCTGGCAAAAATAAATATTGTGGGTTTGATAAGGGTATAATTCAGTGGAACCTATAGGAATTGCTAATTACCTACAGCAAAAAAAGCAAAAACAAAAAATCTTCAACAGCAGTTGGTTCTTTGGCCTTTCCTTGAGCAGGGCAGGTCATATGCTTTGCTTTTGACTCCTTCACAGCAGCAGCAGCAGGAATAGCAAATAAATCAAGTAATAGACATATGTGTCAATATTAGATAAGAAAGTAAGAAACTGTATTGCTATAAAGGCAGTAAGCTAGCAACAGTCTTCTGCCTTCTACCATAGGTTATCCCTGTGGAAGTAGGTTAGTAGGAGAGTTAGAAACTTTGAAATAAATAATGGAAGCTTTAAAAGCTATGCTTGACAGCATTTATGATCATGCTAAAAGGAAAATCACATTTGCCTGCCTGCAGATCAGCCCATGTGTTCTCTCTCTGATGCCTGAAACCTCATCTGTTCCCAGGCTTTTGCTTCCCCTCTCCCCCTTCCACACATACCTTTGGCTCACTTCTCTTAACATACGCCTCTCTTTCCTGACACAGCACCATAAAACTGGGTTATAAACCAGAAATTGTCAGAAAGCCACATAAACCTTTCTACAACTTTGGCAGAACAGCCGTGCAGCAGCAGAACTTAATGAAACACTGACAACTCCCACAGTTGCCAAATATGAGAGGGGAGGACAGTTGTAGGAGGTTGAGAAGCAATAATTGAGCAGAGACAGAAAATGGGAGAGCTGGATGATGAAATCCTTTAAGAGGCCTGTCACTTATTTCCTTAATTCCATTTTCCAGAAGTGTTATTTAATCCACCATGGTTGCTGCTGGCGTGCTATTGCACTGGGAGTTTCAAAAGGCAAAATTGCTTTGCCAGAAGCAGATATTATTCTTCTACAGCTTAAAAACAACTCCAGAACTCTGTATGTGAAACACTACTAATATTTCTGTACTGAAGATGTTGAAGAGCAAGGGCTTTGTTTTACTACCAGTTTAGCTGGTCTTTCAAAATGGATGGCTCTAGTCTAGGTGCAGACATAACGTGAAATAGTTTCCAAATTTTTGGAAGTTAATTCTGCTGTAACAGTGTTGACTTGTTTGCAGCCAACTCCTAAGAAAATCTGACATTTGAAATACAAGTTTTAAGGAAATGTCATACGGTTTTCTTACATCTCTAACCTAATGTAATAAATTTAAATGTCCTAATAATTATTTGTTCCCGTGTCTCTAATGTAGATGCAGAATTTGTCTGGAGTCCTATCCTTGTGACAGGGAGTGACTAAAGCAGAAATGTGGGTGCATTTTAAAGGCTGAATGTGCTGTAGAAGGTTTGAATGTCACAGCAATGCAGGAAGCAGGTTCCTGTCCTAGAATACAGATAGTGCCCCAGCCCTCTCCTCTGCAAAGTGTGTCTTTGGCCTTCTGGTTTTTTTCTGACCAATCCAGAGTGGCTGCAGCTGACTTCTGCTGGTAGTTTTGGAAATAATTTTCTGCTTTTTGCCCTTGGATGTCAGGATTTTGCAGTGCCATGTTTTTGATGTGTCTGCAATATTCCTGTTAATTATTTGTTCTCTTGATTATCACTTTCCTCAGTGCCCATAACCCCATCCAATGAAAAAATTGTGTCCCACAAAAAATTAGTTTATGCATTAGGTTGTTCCCGAGACACTGAACAAATCAAGATGCCTGACAGCTTGCTGAGCAAGCATTTTAATGTAGGAAGCTAAGCAGCAATGAAAAACCTCAGTTTTGTTCTGAGTTCTTCCACCTGCTCTCTTGCAACTGAACTGAGCCCTGTGATCATAAGAATTGGTCAGTTTTGCACCAGTGTTGTTGTGCTGTTTGCTGCTCCTTCCAAAGGACTTCTGAACAAGTGCTTGGCTTGAGCAAATGCCTGGTACAGGCTGGGCAGGAGTCATTGAATGGAAAACAAAATTGTCACCTAAAAATCCAGTCCTGTATAAGCTTCATTTCTTCTCACCCCAGCAGCTGTAAGACATGGTCACATTAGAAGTGCAAATTAGAGGTTGTCTCATCTCATGTGCTACCAGACTCTGATTTCAATAAGTACTTAAATCTTAAAAGCTTGTACTCTCACTGCTCAGATCATGGTAATGGGCACTAGGAGAAATTAACTGTGTTTTTTTTTATACCCTTCCCTGTTGGTTAGAGCTCCTGTTTCAAACCAGAAGTTAGAATGTGGTTTCTCATGGGTGCAATAAACTCTATGTACAAGTGCTGACTGTGCCTCAGTAGTGCTCAGACCACCAATCAGACCTATTCCAGTGCATTGGTTCAACATGCATTGTGGCTCAGGTATGGTTTCTGTGGCAGCTCAGGGTCCCACTCTAAGTCATTAAAAGTCCTAAAATCTGAGTGGAGATAGGAAAAAGCAAAGAATATATGGTCAAAGTTTCATGGTGTCAAAGCAGGCATTGCAGCTTATTTGCAGTGAGAAACTGGGAGACATAAACGTGTGGTAAGTCTGTTTTTATATTTTAAATATAAGGGAATACATATTTGGCTCAATTTTATGAAATTATTCTGAAACCCCTACACCTCATATAGATCCTCCAAAGCTAAAGTGCTTGTGTTTGCAGTGGTTTCTATAATTTTTATGTATAAGATGAAAAACAGATACCAGAGTTTGAACTTTTTCACAGCTTTTTGACAAGCATAGGTTCTGCTTGTTACAGTCCTTAAAAATAGTCTAAACAAAGCAGATTGTATAAGCAATGCAGTTTTAAACAGATCAATGTGAAATATTTTTAGCAGCCTGCAGTATTTTATACAAGGATGGAATTGTGGAATAGAAAGCATTTGCAGGGCATGACAGCTTCTTGTGTTCGTTCAGAAATTTGTATGGTGTTTATTTAAAGTGTATAAACAAGTCTCTAGGTGATGATTTCTAACAAATGAAAATAGGACCTTAGCATCCTATTCCCATATCAGATCTTATTGTTAAGCTTATAAAGAACTATTTTTCCCCCAATACAACTTATCAAAAAGAGATTTTGAATAGAAACTGCTGTATGAGACTTAATCTTTCTTCCATGTAACTCGTGACCTCACGCAGCCCTTAGACTGATGGTGACACAGTGAGCATTTCCTGTGAACTGTGAGCAGTGCTGGTCCCACTATTGTTGGGCACTTTTTTTGTCTGGGAAAAAACAAACCCTTATTTACTAGAAGCCAGTGTCCTGTTTGTTTGTAGCTGGCTGGGAAATGCCATATTACAAGGGTCTCAGTGGCAGTCGTCGCTCCTAACAGAAGCTGTTGTTGTGTTTTGCTCTTTTTCTCACTGATTTGTATGAGACTTTTGAGTCTGCCTTGTGACCTGCTCCACATTCAGTTCACGCCACAAATACTAACCTTGTTTATCCAATATGTTTTTCTGTCCTTGGTGTTTCCTCAGATTAGCTGTCAGTAAAAGGCTAAATAATAATCCTCCCCCGTGAGGCCACCAGGCTGCTTTTCCAAGAGCTGCTACCTGGCAAGCCAAGTGTGGAGGTGGAAAATTACAGACAAAATAAAAGAACAGCATGAAGTTGGTAATGGGATGCAGCTGCTTTGGCCTTTGAGTCTGATTGTGAGTCTCAGCAGCCTTTGGTAAATGCATGTGCTGCATGGAACCACTCTTGGCCATACAAAATCAGTCCCAGCCCAGCCATGGCCTGTTCTAGGGGGTGCAGCAGCTCTCAGCAGTTGGGACATTTCACTTTTGGCTATAAGAAGTTGTGGACAGGCTGTCACATGGATGACACTCTCATGGCTGTGCTGCCTTGAAATCCAGTCCAGACCAGCATCAGTGCATCTGTTGTGCATGTCAGAGAGGGGATGCTGCAGGCTGCTGGCCCAGCACGTAACCATAGCCAAGTTTATTTCAATACACCCCCAGCTGAGTCCTTGCCACTGAATGGGAGCATCAGAAGGAACTTCTTGGTGTCAAAACTTTTCCCTCTGTCTCTACATTTCTGCTTATTGCTGTCTTTCCTGCCTCAGCTGCTTTCTGAACTGTCTTCTCATTTTAAAATGTTGCAAAAAATGGTGACATTCTGTAGGTTTAGCAGCATACATATACAGAGAAAAGAAACATTAGGATATGCAACTACCTTCCACAATTTTCTAATGCCCTTGCAGACAGGATTTTTATAAACTTTCATTTGTGGAGCATTCTTGTGAGGCAGAAAACCTCTGGAAGACTTAGAGGGGTTTCTGTTGTTTAGAAGCAGAGACACACATACACACACAATTTCTTTAAGTATTTCAATTTTCAGTCTTTTTTTTTTTTTTGCTTCTCCTGCCAAATCACAGATGCCAACCTAAATATGTATATCATGTATGCAGACATTAAAGATAATAAAACCAGAACAGCCTCTTTTAAGGGAAGAATAGTATTTTGAGGTTGAGTTCTCCTTGTCTGTCTGGAATGTTCTCATTTATATGAAATTGTCTAGCACTAAAGCAAGCTACTGTTGAAATTATGAAGGTCCTGCAGACTCTGCCAGCATGAAGAGTGAATTTTAGGAAGAGCATCTGTGAGGTACCTTTTGAAGTCTCACTTCATGGGAGAGTGGAGGTTGTTCTCAGTGCCTCAGAAAGTTCTTTCCTGGAAAACTCCTGGTAGAATATGGCTGTGAGCTTTACAAAAGTCTGATTTCCCAGCCACAATGCTGAGCACAGACATCAGAGGTGACACCTAAATCTGTACAGAGAGAGAAGACTCTTCTGGGCACTAGAGCTCTTCAGAGTTTTGGTTCACTGTGTAGACTGAGCTTATCAATTACACATCTCATCTTCCAGATCTAAAAAGCAAACACAAAAGGAAACTCTTGATAATTCACTTTCCTGCCATTGCTGCAATGATTGCTCTGTTTGCCTGTGCATTGCTCAGGTGAGCAGTCTGTCAGGTTCAAGAGGGAATTCTCCCAACAGCAGATTAATTTTTTTTTTCCTCTACTGCTTTTAGTTTTCAACTGCTTCCCACCAGGAGTCTTCTCTAACCCCACTCAGTTGTTTTCCACTTGAGTAACCAACTAAATTCTGATGTGACAATCTCACAGTTTACATACTTACAGTAAAGCCATACATAAAGTGTCACTTAGTAATTGGCAACAGTTTGGAATTCTGCATAACTGTATGTAAAACACACATGATGATTTTATAAACTGCTGGCTTACTCTTGGAATGCAGTTTATCAGGGCCCTGCCACTTAGCTGATGGAAGCAGTCCCATGGCATGGCTTCTCCAGCAAGAGAGAAAGCAGGTTGTGCTCCTGTCAGTGATTCCTGCCATTACCCAATCTGTGGGAATGGCTCATGTTTCACTTGAAAGTTATCCCTTTCCTGTTTACTTGGGGGAGCACTCAAAGCTTTTTAGCAATTCTTCCATTTTTCTTGGCATGGGGCTATTAATTCTTGTATAGATTTTTATCATGGCCTCTTTTTCTAAAGATAGATTTTTTTTTTTTTGGCTACTAATGAGTAGTTCAATAAAAAAGAATCAAAGTGGTTTTTCTAAAGAAGAATCTTGAAACATAATGTTCTTGGGGTTTCAAGTGTCCTTTTTACCCTTCCATAAAAGCTACATCCATGGCTCTGTTCTGAAATCATTGCAATTCATGTCTTCTGCAGAGTAAGCCATTTTAATTGTAAATATTTAGATTTAGGCTTTTATTTATAATACTTAGATGTTAGGAACATCACCCTTTGCAAAAAGTAAAAATAAATTCTTCCCAAGAAAGAATTTCAGTCTCTCTCTTCTGACTCATGCATGGAAAGATAAAACTCATTAATTTTAGTCATGTATCAAAGGTTGGGTAAAAAACCTTTTTCCTTCCTTTTACTGACCTGTAAAACCAGGCCTTAATCTGATTTTGAGTTATTACATGCAAAGTTGATCTTGAAAGTACTTGAAGTCAAGTACTGAATGTTTTTAAAATAATTTTAGGACATTTTTATGACAGTTAGCTGTGGCTGTAAAGCATAAAAAATACCTATCTGTCCAATTTAGAAATGTGCAGGTTTCACAGTTGAAGGAGAAATATTTGTAAACAGTTTTTAGTTCTCTGCAGAAGTCATTTCAAATCATCATTTCAAATGGTTTGTGTGTTTCCAGAACTTTTTTATTTTTTTGTGTATACCACAGAGAAGTGTCATTGCAGACTGCAGACAAAGTGATGGCCTCAAGGACAGAGGGACAGTGAGCTGTGCCAACTCCTGGTGTCTCTGACTTGCACTCCTGTCTCTGACCTACCAGTGTTTCCTTGTTTTTTGCTCACAGTCTCCTTTAAAACAAATTGTTTGTTTCAATGGATGTTGGATTGTTAAACACAAATCTCTTTGTGTCCATTTTACTTAAATATTTCTGTTTGGTTGTTTATTCACATAAGATGTGATGAGGCTTGTTAGGCTGATGACAGAGCTCTTGCCAGCCTTCACCCCTGTGTTTATTTAAAATCTCTGTATGATTTACTGCAAAACCTTCCCAGCATCTCACAAGTGTTTACTGATGGATGGGCTCGATTGAGATGTCCCAGCTCATAACTCACAAGTCACAGCATAATTCAGAAAAGAAATGTCTGCTTTCAACACACAGCCCTCGTGCAGTGAAATGCCATCAAGTTATTCCAGATGTTGGTGATCACTGCAATAAAAATCCATGACATTGGTTAAGCTGCATCCTCTCACTGTTTGGAACAGACTCTGCAGGACTTGGCCTCACACAATAACTGTGGGTGCTTGACCACTGCTCCCAGGATGGCTCTGTGCAGGCAAAATGGGATGAGCATTTACACATTGCCATTTTTTCATTTGTGCAAAAGAAGTCAGCAGTTCCATGGCCAGTACTGATGTGGAGTATTGGCCTCAGTACAGGCCTGCAGCTGCCTGTGACAAGGAAAGGTGGCTGCACCATGATGCCATTCCCTGTGGCACCAGGTTCATGGCAAACAGGTTGGGAGCTTTCAGCACAGGCAGGTGTCTTCCAGTAGCTTGGACTCATCAGGGCAGCTGTCACTGTTAGCTTGCTCATTAGCCAAAGTTGAGTCAAATCACACAGACCTTGGCCTCTGACCTGGATTTTGAATCCTGATGATGAAATTGGCTATTTATGCCAAAAAAATAGCTTATTTTTCATAATACAATCTCTGTATCACCACAGAACGTGCAACACTTGGGAAAATCTGATCTGTCTCATGGAAGAAGTTACTCTTGCTAGTCAAGATTTGGTGCTACTTTAAACAGCAGCAGATTAGACTTCCAAATTTACATCAGAGGCTATTTTGGGCAGGGATTGGTATAATCCTGCTTGGTAATGGATGCCTCAGTGTGCTGAGCAGGGAGCACAAGGTACAGGTTGATCTTGCCAGCAAAGGTCAAATGCTGCTCACACTCACCATATATGGGTTTAGATAATAAATGGTTTTCCTTCCTGGGATAAAGATACTGAGTTTTTCTGTCTTGGCATCAGCTGGACTGCAAGAAATAGATTGTTTTGTCGTTAACGTTTTTCTGAGAACCGTGTTGGAGTGTTACCTGCCCTGTGCTGATAAAGAGCAGGAGGCAGGTCCCAGAGGAGCTGGTGTGGCTGCTGCTGTGGCCACTCTGCCACCTGCAGGCCACTGCTCCGTGCTGGGGATGTGCAGAGCGGGCCTTGGCAGCCCTTTCTTCTCCTGAAATAATAATTTCTAGCAAGTTGTTCTTTTCTGGTAAGTGCTATGTAATAAATTTTAACTTTTTCCCATTTGATCCTATGAATAGTCATCTCTGTTCTTAAAGAAAGCAAAGACAGTGGGGATGAGCAAACCTTAGATTTACCTAAGTTGATGAATAATTGCTAATTGTTGTTTTTATTGTCTGTTGTTCATTTTTGTAAGTAAACCTTTTTTTTGTGCTCAGAAATGGGAAATTTCATACAACATTCAAATTCTGTCCTTCACTCAGTCCATTAAATCCTTAATAACTCTTTTGTGGGGGTGGTCTTAGATGAAAACAACACCACTATAATGTTCAGTTTTGAATCTTAAAGGCTTTATTAAGCAGGGGATCTATGTATATGACAGCTGGGTAGCTTCTAAGCACCTCAAAATCTCTGGTTTTATGTTCCATCAATCCATAGAGGATTCAGTAGCAGAAATTCTCCAGTTGTTACATTCTTTTTGTCCAGGTATTTGAAAGGTAAATGATCTGTGCTTATCTTAGCTGTTTTTTTAACCATTGCTAAAGAATCTTAAATGAGTTTTTAATTTGAGAAAGAATTCACAGTAGGTAAATTACCCTCAATTTACCATTTTCAATGCTGTAACAAAACTTCACGTGTAGAGTGCAATGCTTGGTGTGTACCACATAACCTTTCCATCATTTTTGTCTTTGTTTTAGGTCTTCCTGAACAATACTACAGCCTGACTTGGTTCCTCAGCCCTATCCTGGGCTTGATCTTCACTCCACTCATCGGTTCTGCCAGTGACCGCTGCACGCTGAGCTGGGGCCGCCGGCGGCCCTTCATCCTCGCTCTCTGCATTGGTGTCCTCTTTGGAGTTGCACTTTTCCTTAATGGCTCTGTGATAGGTAAATAACAAGGATTCCCCTGCATGGATCCTCTGCTTTGAGATTTTAATGTAGGAAGTGAAGATATCATTCTGCAGTTGGTTTGCCTCATATATACTGTTAAAATCATTAGAAATCTCCACAAGGCTACACTTGAGCTGTGTCCATCTTGCCTGTTATTATTGGAACTCATGAATTTCAGCTCTGTGCTGAGCATTGTGCAATCCTAGCTGTAACTGGTATTAATAACAATGTTATTAATACAATGGTTGCCAGCATGTTTGCAGTCACCGTGAGGAATTTGGTCGATCCTTGACATGGGAAAATTGTAGCAACCTGTTCACAGGGAAATGTTTCCTGTTGTGATCCATTTTCCCTTTAATGCATATCTGGCAACACATCCTGTTTCCAGCATTATTTCAAAAATTATCTTTTCACTTTTTCTTGTGCTTTTCTTAGACCCAGTATTGAAAAAGTCCAGAACACAGTTAATATTTGTTTATCAAAAACTATGTGGGAAAATAATTTTTCCTGAGCACCCATCAAAGCTGGTAAAAATAGTTTCCCTTGAACATAGTTTACTACGAATTTAATCTACAATCTCTTTGTAAATTTATTGTAGGAGAGGTGACAGCAAGTACGTTTAGGAAAATGTTTACAAAATGATTGGACTGATGGAAACAAAAGGAACTTAGCACCTAATAACATCCTCTTGGCTCTCTCTTTTGGGGTTAGTTGCAGTTCTATTGTGAAACAGGTCTGCTAATTGAGGGAAATGAGTGGAATGTTACCTTGACTCAGCCTGTTAAAGCCAGACTAGAATGCCATATGATTGACTTCAGTGCTCTGCAAACTGCAGTGGACAAACTATTCAGATAGATGACGTTTATGTTTTTTTAAATTTATCCAAACACTAAATATTATTTATTTGAATTTTTATCATATGGCATTGTCCTGGGGTGACTGTATGGTTTGATGTCAATTGTATTTAGTTGTTGTGTCTCCAAGACTTATTTCTCTTCTTCCAGATGTTTGCAGGGTGTTACACTGCAACCCTCTTACAAGTTTTTAAGTGATAAGAAGCTCTCAATTCCACACATTAGTTTAGGTCAGGAGCCATTGATACTGGAAAGCAAACCTCAGGCTCAGTTTATAGGCATGTTTTAAAGCCTTCTAATAAATCAGCACAAAATATTGTCAATTTTTCCTCTTTGCTTTCCTATCCTCAGTCTCCAGTTACTTGCAATCCTAATTGCAATTTGGGACAACAGAAGATGCTGCAAAAACTGTATCAGACCCTCTTTCATAACATGACCTCTGGCAGTAGGAGTCATAGGGAGGGAAACCAGGAAGAGAGTTTGGCTAATCCCAGTTGTGATACAGCCATGTCCCAGGAGAACACCTTACCCAAGCTCCTGTTCTCTCCTGCCCTGTTTAGGTTTCCAGCAGATCTAAAGCACTCTTTGTGGTTTTTGCTGTAGGGTTCAGCTGAGTGTGAAACGCTTATAAACTTCTTTAGCCTTCAAAGGGCTTGGTATAAATGAGGATTCAATATGCAGGAATCAGCACTTGAGATTTAGATGATTTTTAGTGGCTTAGCCAGTTCATCTCCTTCCACAGACATTTTAATCAGTTACACTAATGGTTTTATCAGCCTTGCATGTGTAACTTCTAAATCTCTGTGATTCGAGTAATTCATGCTTTTTGTCACTGGTTCATCTCATGACAAATTATCCAGCTCTGCCCTAATGCTGCCTTTCTCTACTCTGTAGACAAAAAAGCATTTCATCTCATGCTGTCAACACAAGCTGACTGATGCTTTTTGCAGTGCAAAATACATCCATGTTGCTTGATCCTTAGAAGTTTTGCTTATAAAAAGCGATCTAGAAAATAAGAATGTTTAAGACAAACAAAAAGAGATATGAAGGGGTTAAATTTCACTTTATCCTCGTGTACTGCAACAACTGCATTAAGCATTGACTGCTGGACATTAAGCATTGTGTCAGGAATGCTGCCAGCAGTGCAGTTACCTGTGGATGTATCTGACAGATGAAATATGTCATTTTGAATACTCCCCTCTCCCACCATGGCTGTTTTTTATAAAAACAGTCTCCAGCATCCTAAGGAAAATACATGGGAGGAATAGGAAATAATATCCAGCGCTCCCAGAGGTTTAAGAGATGCTTTATAAAATAACATTTTGATAAATGTCAGTCTTAAGAACATAAAAACCGTCCTTGTCTCAGACCTTCCATGATGCTGTGCCAAAGAGTGGAATTGTCATTTTGTTTCATGAAGGAACGTTTGCAGTGAGCATGTTGGCCACCCCTCTCTAAGGGTGTTAATCTTGTTCTTAGGAGTTTGTCCTTTTTAAATGAGATGCTCAGATGTCTCTGCCATTTCTCCCCAGGTCTGGCTATTGGTGATGTCCCGGAGAAGCAGCCCATTGGAATAGTTCTCACAGTGCTTGGAGTTGTGGTGTTGGACTTCTGTGCCGATGCAACCGAAGGGCCAATTCGGGCCTACTTGTTGGATGTGGTGGACAGTGAAGAACAAGACATGGCCCTGAACATCCATGCCTTTTCAGCTGGTAGGGAGTTAGCTGAGATGTTTTTGGCAACTGTTACTGAAAACAAGGTTGTTGCTGAATTGATTTTTCCTGAGTTTACTTCTCACTTTCTTCTGTTCCACAGGTCTTGGAGGAGCGATTGGTTATATGTTAGGAGGGCTGGACTGGACACAGACCTTCTTGGGTAGCATTTTTAAATCTCAAGAGCAAGTCCTTTTTTTCTTTGCAGCCATTATTTTCTCTGTCTCCGTTGCTCTCCACCTTTTTAGCATTGAAGAAGAGCAATATAACCCTCAGCAGGACAGGATCGATGATGAAGGAGACACACTTTCCAGTGCCAAATTCAGTGGCAGCCTCCCCCCTCTGAATCGGCTGAATGTAATTAGTGAGGAAGAGCCGTACGGAACTTCCATGTTCCATGATGAGGTTCAGTCGGAGCATGACCTCAGTATGGAGTTCCTTGAGGTGAACATTGTGAGAAGCAAGAGTGACTCAGTTCTGCACATGCCCGATGCCACACTGGAAATTGAATCGGAGCTGCTTTTCCTGCACGACATCGAACCCTCCATTTTTCAGGATGCTTCGTACCCAAACACTCCCCACAACACAAGCCAGGAGATCATGAAATCCAAACTCAACCACCTGTCTGCTTTCCTCAGGGAGAATGAGAAGGAGGAGGAAATGTTGCTCGATAATCGTTTAAATGAAGATAAAGTCCCAAACATCAACGGCTCCCTACCAAAAGAGTTCCTCAATGGGCACGCCAGGATAGGCATGAAGCAGTCCAGCACTTCCAACTCCATGCGGCGGCGGCGGCACATGTTCTACCGGCAGCCGTCCTACACCTTCTCCTACTACGGCAAGATCGGCTCGCACCGCTACCGCTTCCGCCGGGCCAACGCCATCGTCCTCATCAAGTCCTCGCGCAGCATGAACGACATCTACGACATGCAGAAACGGCAGCGGCAGCGCTGCCGGCACCGCAACCAGAGCGGCGCCACCAACTCCAGCGGGGACACGGAGAGCGAGGAGGGCGAGACCGAAACCACCGTCCGGCTCCTGTGGCTCTCCATGCTGAAGATGCCCAAGGAGCTGCTGAGGCTCTGCGTCTGCCACCTGCTGACGTGGTTTTCCATCATCGCCGAGGCTGTGTTCTATACGGATTTCATGGGACAGGTCATCTTCCAGGGTGATCCCAAGGTAGGAGAGCAGTTCCCATGGGCACACCTGCTCAGAGTCCCTGGTTTCTGAGATGTGCTCAGTACAACAAAGTGATGTTGGTGGTTGTGTCTGTTGCAGGCCCCTTCGAACTCAACTGAGCTGCACGCCTACAATGCTGGAGTTCAGATGGGATGCTGGGGGCTGGTGATTTATGCTGCTACTGCTGCTGTTTGTTCAGGTAAGAGACACAGTGGAATGCACCTCATGCGTGTATTTCTAAGGTGAAAGTAGAATCCTACAATATTCTGAGTAGGAAGTGACCCACAAGGATCATCTAACTCCTGGCCCTTCTGAAACAATGTTGCTTCAGTTGACATCTACCTCCATGCTTGAGGTAAAGGATATTTTGGAAAAACGTTTCTTGTGGTCATAAGGGGAAGGGCTTCTTTAAGAATCAATATTAAAAAGTTCCTCCAAATGTAGAGGTGGAATATGAACAGATGGTTAAGTGGCATAAAGCGCAAAATGAAATCAAAGGATATTGAGTGGCATTTAACAAGCCTTCAGGATACTAAAATCATGCTTGGTAGAAGATTTAAGCATATGCAAGAGGGTTTTTGCAAAGACTGGTTTTAAATCAAAATTATAAATATGTATTTCTGAGAGTCATTCTGCAGATAATTTGAGCTTGCAATAGACTCTGAAATTGAGAGTTTTTGCCAAACTTAAATTCTGCCTTTTGCAGTACGTAGCAGGCATGTCTGCAAAGCTCAGTACTGTGGGGAGAGGCTCTTTCTGAAGCAGGAGCACATCCTGTTCCCAGTGAGGGCTGGGCTGTGCTAGTCAGACAGCCCAAATTTTAACATCCACCTCCTAAAGAGGGTATAGAGATGGCATGGCTATATCAATCCCCTAAAACTTCAGTGAGTAAATTGATATCTAAGGGGAAATTGCTTCAAACTGAAAAAAAGTGGGTTTAGATTGGATATTGGGAAAAAATTCTTCCCTGTGAGAGTGGTGACGTCCTGGCACAGGTTGCCCAGAGCTGTGGTTGCCTCATCCCTGGCAGTGTTCAGGGCCAGGTTGGATGGGGTTTGGAGCAACCTGGGATAGTGGAGGGTGTCCCTGCCCATGGCGGGGTGGTTGGAACTAGATGGTCTCTACAGCCCCTTCCAACCCAAGTCATTCTATGATTCCTGTTTTATTCTTTATCTCTGCAGCCTTGTTGCAGAAATACTTGGACAACTATGACCTCAGCATAAAAGTGATCTACATCCTGGGCACGCTGGGTTTTTCCCTTGGCACTGCAGTGATGGCCATGTTCCCCAACGTGTACGTCACCATGATAATGATCAGCACGATGGGAATAGTGTCCATGAGCATCTCCTACTGCCCCTACGCGCTTCTGGGACAATACCATGAGATAAAACAGGTGGGTGGAATGTATATCTGGAGTAACTATATGAATCGAGGCAGAGCATTCATTCTCTTAACTTCACAGTGGCAAAATGGATTTGTTAAATCCCACTATTGAAGATACCTGCTCTGTTTGCATGTGTGCCAATGTGTGAGCAGATAGTAAATGGCAGGAGCTGGTGCTGAAATCAGACAGTCTTGGCATTGAGTTGGCTCAGAGGGAGTCATGATTGCTTTTTCCTATGCTGAGGTATAAATCAATCTGGGTGCATATGGCAGATGAAGAGAAATTAAATTATTATTGGAGTATTTACTATATATCTAGTTGTTACTCCTATCTTGGATGTGGTACAGAGATGTTACTCAGGTTTTTCACAGTCTTAGATTTTGAAGTGAATCTGGAAATGCAGCTGTAATTTTGGTGATGCATAAAGCAAAACAATTCTTCTAGAAACAAGGATGATTCCACTGTTCCATTTGGATTACAAATTACAGGAGGATCATTTATTACAAGTTCCTGAGTTGTGGTTGGGAGGGAAATTCCTTTTTATGATCATAAAATTAATGTTTCATGTATCAGCAAATGCTTCATGTAGATTTTTTTCTACAAAGCCTAATCTTGGAGCTGATTTGGGCTAGAAGTGACCCAGTCAATACCTGCCTCGTGCTGCAGGGTCGCTCTGGAGTTGTGTTGTGGTGCTGCACAAAAATGATGTGAAGTTAACCATGGGGCTGAGAAATTTAAGGAAATCTCTGGTGTTTAAGTACTGCTTTCATCCATTGCTTTGCCTCCTACCACGTTTCTTGACTCTTTGCAGTACATTCACCACAGCCCCGGGAACTCGAAGCGAGGGTTCGGCATCGACTGCGCCATCCTGTCGTGCCAGGTTTACATCTCCCAGATCCTGGTGGCCTCCGCGCTCGGCGGCGTCGTGGACGTGGTGGGCACGGTCAGAGTCATCCCCATGGTGGCTTCAGTGGGATCCTTCCTGGGTTTTTTGACAGCCACTTTCTTGGTGATTTACCCCGAAGTCAACGAGGAGCCAAAGGAAGAGCAGAAGGGGCTGGGTCCTCCCGAGGCAGCGGAGAAGCCGACGGTGCTGAAGCTGACGCGCAAAGGAGCCGCGGCGGAGCCGGAGGGCGAGTCGGCCGTGTGAGCCCCCGACGCTCCTTCACCCACATTCCAGAGTGCAGGTGCAGGATCAAGAACTTCTACTGTGGGTTTTTTCTTTTCCAAGAAAGCAAATTAGGACCTTCACTACTTGTAGCTAAAATTTGCAGAAGAAAAGGCAGTTTCGTGCAAAAATGTAAATGAAATTCTGTAGTCCTTCCTCTAGGTTGGAGCAGGTCGCTCTGATGCTAATTGCTTTCTCTACAACTTAGAAACGTCATTTCTGAACACTTTTTTATTAAGGATACATTTAGATTTCAAATAAGTTTTATTAATCTGCATGAGACTCACAGTGTATACAATTAGCAGTTAGAAAAAATTAAGTTTTCGACTGTTTTTAAACTAACAGAAAATGGAAGCTATCTCAGCCTATAGTCTCTTGCCATTTTTTTGTCTGAACATTTCAGATTTCACTAGTGTAATAACTGAATCAAATGCTTAGACATCGATTGATTTTTTTTCACGAGCATGATATTACTGGTCTGACAGCTACGTTAATTTTAGACTTCATGTTTTTGTTAGTGCAATTACTGCAGAATCCTTTTATTTGCAATTATTTTCAAGGAAAAAAAAAAAAAAAAGCAATTACTGCAGTTTCTAAGAAACTGCCATGAATTCTTTTAGTCATACTATTCACAACCACTCCCAAATCTGCTGCTTGTCAGGAGAGGGTGACACTGGGTGCTGGATGTCAGCTGTAGATGGAAGGAGCAGCAGCTGGGAGAGGTGACCAGCACTCACAGGTTTCTTTATCACAAGTGCTGCATTTTATGAATGTCGTTGGAATACGCTGTGACAATTTTTAGCTGAGAGTTTCACGTGCCGGTGAACTCGGGGGTTTTCTCAGCATTTAAACCTGATCATCTCTGGATGAAGCTGCCATGGAGAAAGGGCATCTCTGGGGTCAGCTTCGTGGGAGGGGGCGTGTGGATTCTCTTCCCTAGGGAAAGGAAGTCATTGATTAATTGCACTTTTCACGATCCTTTAACCTCCTGGCTGGGAATGCAGCAGCCGAGGTAAAGGCACCGGGTCAGTACAACAAGGAGAGCCCAAGGCCTACCTCTGTCACTTTATGGCATAGTCTGGGTGTATAAAAATCTGTGTCAGAAACAGTTTTTAGGCCTTAAAATTCAATTGTTGCTGTTCCAGTCCCTGTGTTGGAGGAATTGTAGGCTGGAGCTCTTCTGAGCTGCCGTACCAATGTTGTCAGCACATCCTCCGTGTCCCCTTCCATGGTTCAGGACACAGCTGCAGTGCAAAGACACTTTTCTGGAAAGAGGTTTAAAGAGTTGTGCTAACTTGATTTAAAATAGGTTTGGATCATTATCCAGCAGCCATTTAAAGCAACTTCCAAAACTTGTGTTTCACAAACTTCTGATTGTCACTTTTAACACATGTTTGTGATGCTGTTGACTCATTTTGGCTTGGGCCCCCCAGTCTGTGTGCTGGACAGGCAAACACAGCACGGTGTGAGATTCCTGCCCTCAAACTCCTCCTCCTCCAAGACTTGCAAATGCCTGTGTCAATCATGCTGCAATCCAGGCATTCAGACAAAGAAGCTGTATTTCAATATGAAAAGCAGTTTTTAATGAATTACTTGAATTGTCAGTGTATTTGAGAAATGAATGTTTGGGTGTATTTGAAGGTGGCATCCGTGGGTTTCTCTGAAGTTTCCAGTTGATGCCTGGAACACCTATAGCCTCTGCTATCAAGGGTGATGATGTTTTTGGGCTGGTGACATCACAGAGCACTGAGGTACATGTAATCACACAAGACTTAGGGGTTGTATTTGTTTTTCCAAGTGTCTTGAGGAAGTCTTTTTTTTTTCCTATGGTGAATATTTTTTTATGTAGAACATGTACTGTGAACTGTGTTCAGCCAGGGGAGCAATACTACTGAAGGGCTTGAGTCCTTACTGAAGAAAGCAGTTGTGAGAAATTCTGCCGTGAATTTTATCATCTCAGTTACATTTAATATATTCTGATGATGTTCATGTGTGAGAGACAAGTGTTGTGTTTCACCCTAGAACTGGCATTCGTGTCAGTTACATGCTGAGTTACACATTTTAAAGTGGCTTTAATATTTTAGTTTTGAAGCTCCTTGAATATCCTGCTTTTGGTTAAATAACCATACAAATACTCCTTATTTTAATCTCTACTGCTGGAAAGGTTCCTCAACAGTTTAAAAACTTGCATCTTCTGACTGGTGTCAGCCTTACCCTTTTCCCAAGGGTTCCATGGACCAGCATGGATCAAACCTCCATTACTCCACATTGCACTTTCTAAGCCAAGATCTCTTTGACTGCACCATCACACTGACCAAATAGCTGCAGAGAGGGTGGAGAGGCTGAATCTCCCTCTGACTTCACATCCCACAGAGGGAACATGAAACCATTCTGGGAGTGAGCTCACCCATGTTTATGGAGCTTTCTCAGCCAGGGAAGGGCAAGGAGGGAGGAAAGACCTTTCATTTCTAACCCAGAGACTTGAAGCAAAGGCGTTTGGTGCAGTTTCATTGCTGAGAACTGGATGTCACAATCCGTGTTTGGATTGTTCGTGGGGCTCGTAATACGCACGCTGCCACGGCAGGAAGCTGATTTCACTCCCTGGTAAAGGCAAAGGAAATTATTATTCCTTGTAAATGCACTGAAGTTTTTGTAGTGTTGCCAGAAGAATTAACTTGGGGAGCCCCAGCCAAAGCATCTCCTGTCCTTGGGCCAGCCTGGGAAACACCTACACCAGCTTCGCCCGCTGAGTCTCCCAAGGGCTTTTCCTTGGATGTGAAAGTTTTCTTTCTAGCCCCAGCATGTCTCAGGGTAGAGTGGGCAATGATTTATTTCTTCATCTGTCCCTTACCTTATCTTTTCATACAGAAATGATTTTTTTTTTGCCACAATTAAAGATAAAGTAATAGAGTTTTATGTGTTTGTGCAGAGCTTGCAGAAAGACAAGTTTGAAGTGGGTTTTTTTTTTTTATTCCTGGTGACAACGAGCATCTTTTTTTCTTGTTTGTATTCTTGTCTAGTTGAAGTCATGCCACAGGACCTTCAGTGTAGTAGGACTAAGGTTTAGTGGTTAATTTCTGTACTGTTCAGTACTATAAACAATTTTACATGCTCTGCTGCAGTGATGTGTGACATGAGGCACTGCTGGTGCTCAGGCCCTCAAAGGCTGTGATTGATCAGCTGCACCTCTCAAGATGTTTCATGTGAGAGTAGAGAAGCTTTAACTTTCACCCCTTGGAAAGGCAGAGTGTGGGCTTGGCCCTCTTGGGTTATTCCAAGTGAGATCTGTGCTGTTTGTGGATGGCAATTTCAGACTCCAGAAGCAATAATTTCTTAGGAGTGTTTCTCTTCCTGCTGGTTTGATGACTTTCATAGAGATTTATTGCCTAAATAGCCTTTTAATAACACAAATCTGGTGTTTTGCTGGCACTGGCTGTAAGCAGTTGTGGAAAAATAGGAGTTGTTCATCATAAGAAGGGAGGAGGCCAGTAAATCCTACAGAGGTTTGTGCTCTTGAAACACATGATGTCCTTTTCCCCTTTCATTTGAAGCCTTTTTCTAGGCTCTGAAATATTCCCAGCATATCAGTCTGAAAAGGAGGTGGCTGCAAATTCACCCTCCTGGTTTTCTTGCTGATGCCAATGCTGGCACTCAGACCCCAGGATGGAACAGGCTGCATGAGGTTTTCCTCATAGGCAAGGACTGAGTCTTTCTTGTCCCTCTCCCACCTGATCTGAACCCCCCAGCACTTGGAATGACAGCAGCAACCATGGTGCTTTTTTGCCAGGTACCTCATTAAGAACAGGACCCCTGCCCTTGATCCATGGGGAGCTTGGCTTCCTCCAGCATCCACCACGAAAATCAGGATTTTCCTGGGTGCCAGATCTCATGGTCATGCAGGCTGAGATCCCATCTCTGAGTAGAGAGATCTGGGACCTCTGGGCAGGAGGGGAGCACAGGAGGCAGGTGCTGATATTTGGGGTTTTTAGGGATGTGTGTGTGTGTCTGTACCTGTGTGCTTGTACATTTCCAGACACACTGCTAGGGCCAAAATACCTTTGGGGGTGTGTGTTGCTGTCACTGTATTCCATGATGTTTTCAACTGAGTTCTTCCAGGTTTCCCTCACCCTAGTCCCATGTGAGACAAGCTCAGCTATAAATATGTATCCTATTTAAATGAACAAATGAACTCCTGCATGATATTCCAAGCACATGTAGCAGCTTCGGCATCTGAAGTGTCTGTTGTGAAAGAGAAGTTGGTTTTCTTTGCAGCTCTTTTGTCCTCCTTTCCTTTGAATAGGCCAAATAAATGTAATGGACACCAAATGTTGCACAGAAATGTTATTGATGACTGTGTGAAAAAAAATACCAAATTTTATTTTTCTTTGCAGAAACTTTATGGTTCCAGAGAGTCTTTTAGCTGTTTTCCTTCCTTAAATGACAAAGCTGAACGTTTGTAAAGCACGTCACAAAATGGTCATTTGGAAAAAGTGGAGCTACCCAAAGCTTTCTCTTTGTCATGTTGCATCCAAAGGAGCTGCAGCAGCTCAAATACCAACTGGGGTTTGAATCTGAGGCTCAGCAGTTCAGAAACTGCCTTAGAAAACAACAAAAAGGCTCCATTCCTTTTTTCCTGGCATGGCACTCGCACCCACTGATCTGCTCATTAAAGTGTTCCAGGTTTTCCTGTCGTTTAAATTAAAATCACTTCCTGGAAAACTAATTTGGTTTGGTTCCTCAACCCAAGCTTCTCCTGAATTTCCACCTCAGCTTCCCTTGCCCCAGGGAGTGCAAGGGGTGCCCAGGAGGGACAAGTACATCCCCCACTAAAAGAGAGCATCTGCTGTAATTAAAGGGTTTTTGATGCCCTTGCAACCTGCTAAAATTTTAGAGAAAATGCACAGCGTGGTTCAATTTGACCTGCTCTGGCACATTTATTCTTAAATTTGGAAGTTTGGGGTGAAGCTCTGGGAGAATTCAGTCATACTTAGTGTCACCTTATTTACTGTGCACCTGCACAGAGTGACAGCCAAATTGTATTAACCCCAAAATCCAGACTTTTCTCTCAACAAATTGGCAGTTCCCAATGTGAATTTGTTTTGCCTGATGTAACATGAACACTAAGCCCTTTAAGTAGCCAAATGACCAGCTGATTTTAAATGCCTCGTATTCCTAGAAAGCTGCATATAGGCATCTCATAGCGGGGAAAGAAATAAAAAAAATTAAAAAAAGAAAAAAAAGAGAATATTTAGTTCCTTTGTGAACTGGCCATATGACAACTACTTTTTTATCAACTTATTAAGTTGGGGCACAATAATAGCTCTTGCTGAGTTTAGCAATGTTTATAAGCATGTGTTAAACACATAATGTTGTTTTATGAGGAAAAAGGGATAAAGAAAAGTGATGTCACAGATGAATGTTTGAGTGCGTAGACGGCATAATGTATGTATGATTTTTATTTCTACACTGTTGAGCTTATTTTCTGTTTAAAGGTTAAAAAAATTGTTGCATGAGAACTGTTTTATTGTGTTCTGCACTTTCTGTTCTTTTTGTATAATCTTGATTTTTTTTTTCATTTATGCATAGAAAAGAAAAAAAAATCAGTTTAGAAATATTCTACTCCACGAGACATTGTGTTCCAATCTGTTGTTCCGATGTTCGATCTTAATAAACATTTCAGTAAGAGTTGGTGCCTCGTGTCCCTCTGGTGTTTGTAGAGGAGGTGACCTTATCCCTGAGCTGTGCAAGGCAAATAAAACCCACCTGCATCCCAGAAATTCATGAATATTTCCAAAAATTCAGCTGCCAAATATGGCCTGGTAAAAATGCTGATGTTGCAATTCAGGGGTGGTTCTGAACTCACCTGATGCTTGCAGGGTTCAAGTGTAACCCAGGAGAGATTACAGGTGGAGCAAAATGAGGATACCTGGGGCAGGGGTGTGTCCCCAGCTCCAGGCTCTGCTCTGACAAAGGCTGGTGGCTGTCACACAGAATCTGTCACCTCTCATGCCACCACCAGGGCTGAGGAGCTGAGGCTCTTTCCACCACCCGAGTCTATGATTTAATAGCCACCAGCAGCTCCCAAAGAAATCAGCTCCCATCCAAACTCATCAACCTCTCTGACCATTGTGAACAAGAGGGGAAAAGCTGGAGCCAGATCACAAACACCAGCTGATGAGTAAACTTGCAGTGAAGAGCTCACCCCATTTGATTTCTAGTTTCCTTGACAGATTTCCTCTGTTTCTTCCTAAAGGAAATTCCTCAGAACTAGTATCAGCAGCTCTGAGAAGTCAATGCCCACCTGGGGTTTGGTTCATTTTTCATAGAATCATCAGAGAATAGATTAAATGGGAAAATACCTCCAAGACTGAGTCCAGCCTATGACCTATCACCACCTTTGTTAAGTAGACCAGAGCAATGGGTGCCACATGGAGTCTTTCCATAAACACATCCAGAAACAGAGACTCTTCCACCTCCCTGGGCAGCCCCATACAGTGCTTGACAAAGCTTCCTATGGATCAATACTTCCCAATACCAATCTAAACTTGCCCAGGTGCTAATTGAGGCAATGGATGTGATGATCTCCAAGCCTTTCCCAACCTAGTTGATTCTGTAATTCTATGATGAGACTTAGAAGACACCAACCCTCACCTGGCTACAGCCTCCTATCAGGGAGTGGCAGAGACTGACAAAGTCTCCCCTGAGCCTCCTTTCCTGCAGACTGAAACCCCACAACTCCCTCAGCTGCTCCTCACCAGGCTTGTGCACCAGAGCCTCCCCTAGAGGGAGGGGCCTTGCTGGGTTTGGGTGGGATAGAGCTGAGTTACTTCCTAACAGCTACCACCAAGAATGTGAGCAAATAGGGCAAGAGCCTCCCCTCCTGGCCCCACTCTGCCCAGCAGAGTGTTGGGCTCATCCTCACCTTGAGGGACTGTACCTGGAAAGCCCAAAGGGAGGGGGGGATTAAGTGCCAGGGATTGTCCTACATCCATGTCTTTTCTCCTGGCACAATGACAAGTGTAGGAGGAGGGGAAACCTTGATCACTTCCAGCACCATGGCAGGGACAAGGCCTGGAGAAAGGGAGAAGAAGCAGAAACCTCCTGGGTGCTGCTGTTGCTTCAGGGTGATCCCCCTGCTCCCCTCAGGGGATGTGACTCATCCCTGGCCCTGGGAGTGGGACTCTGATCCTTGTCCAAGAGAAGCAGGACCCTGCCTAGGCTGGGAGTGGGGTGCTGGGTCTGGGCTGGCCAGAGGGTGCTGTGGTGGGGGTGAGGACACTGGAGCTCCCTGAGCTGTTGTTCATTACAGAATAACCCACAGTGGCCTTGGAGTGGCTCAGAACAGCCAGGAGAGGAGCTGCACCAGCACTGCCTCTACTTCCCACTCTGGGCCAAGAACAACCAACAAACCAGTATTTATCCCTTCCCTAGCCCAGTTTGCCCCAGTGGGGCCAGCCCTGCAGTCTCCAGGCTCCACAGGAGCTGGGTTATCTCCATCCAGGGGGCAGGGTGGCATATTGTGCCAGTGTCCATTGGCACATGGTGCCCATGTCCATCACCAGCAGAGACCTCGTGCACTCCCAGCAGTCACACAGCCTGGCTGTGTAACCCTCATTGCACACAGAGCTCACTGGGGACATGGGCTGTCCCTGTGGGACTGCACCATCTTCCAGCTGCCATCCCACATCCCCTCATGCTGGGGTCCCATGAGCTAAGCAGCCCTTCACATCCCAAAAAGGGGCAGGGGCAGCCACCCAGCAGGGCCAGAGATGAGTTTCAGCAGGACAGTGCCCAAATCCCAGGGACAAGGGTGGCTGGTAGCATCATTCTGTGCAATTGTGCAGCAGTGTCCCTGTCTGACAGCTGGGGTGGCACAAGGTCACCCCCTGCTTCTGAGAGCAGGGGACTGTGCCAAGACAGTGGGGAACTCACCCTGGAGAGAAAAGCAAGATGCCAAGAGAAATCCTGCAGATCACAGTGGCAGATTAAATTGATGCAGGCAGGTAAGGAATGCACACAAGGGCAGGAAGATGGGGTTTAGTTCCATTTGCCTCCAAAAGGACTCAGCTGGCACTGAAGGAAAATGGGGCCTGGTCCCATGAAATGTCCCAGCAGCCTGTGAGCACAGCTGGGGGGCAGAGGAAGGGGCTGTTCCCTCCCTCCCTGCATGGCTCTACTGGGGAGATCATAGCCAGCATGCAACAGCCTGAATTTCCAAGCAGCTCCCTTCTCCACAGCCAGGTTATTTCTGGAAGCAGACACTGCCATCCCTTGGTTTGATCAAAGAATCACAGAGCAGCTCCATTAGGAAGTGACCTATGTGCACCATCAAGTCCAACTCTTTGCTCTACATAGTGCCTCTAAAAACTGGACCATAGAACTAAGAGCACTGTGGGCTCCTGGCAGGTCTCTCTGTCCCTCTGAGATTTTTCAGGCCAGGAGAACAGAAAAAAAAAAAAACAAACTTAAAAAGGAGCTGAACAAGCTTTAGCCTTGTTTCCAAGAAAGAGGCAGCATTTCCCTGAGAGAGAAGGGGATGGCAGCACCAGCTGGACTCAGAGTCTCAGACAGAGGCTGCCAAACCCCAGCAGCAGCAGGGCCTTAGGGCCAGAGGGATGGGGTGTGCTCAGCTCAGCTCAGATCCCTTTGTCCCTTCACTGGGGACAGTGACTCACAGAGGCAACTACACCTGGCAAGATCTCAGAGGGGAAAAGAACAGCTCTGAGGAGCCTTCCCACCACCAAGGGGCCCAGGGAAGTACCTGAAACTCTGAGCTGAACAGAACCTCACTGTGCTGTGACTGCAGGTCCATTCCCACAGCTGAAATCCTGGAGCAAAGCTGAAATGCTCAGTGAGCATGTAAAAACCAGCTAAGAAAACAAAACCAGGTTTAAAAAGGAATGAAAATCAGTGAAGACAGCAACAGGTGGGCAGCAGGTTGGTGCAGCTGGTTCAGTTCTGCAGACAGGGAAAGTTCATTAACAGCCCTTGTGTGTCTTAGAATTCAGTAAATAATTCCTGTCACTTACCCCAGGCAGCCTGACTGAGCCAGGGGAGGAAAGAAAGAACCTGAAAGTCACAGATATGGAGCTCAAAAGGGGACACATTACAGCAGAAGCTGTTTAAGAAAAGAGAACATGCAGAGAGAAAACCCCAGGCAATTATTCTTTACAGCACACAGAGAGGATGCAAGTTAGCTCTAAAATCATCATTGTTGAGTATCAAGTTACACAGGAAAAAGAATTACAGAGGCCAGAGTATCAATATATATCAATATAGTGTTTAATGTTCTTTAATTGATACAAAAGCTAAAAAAGTAAAATCTCAGTTACCATATAACAAAAACTTTTATCAGCAGAAATATTATACAGAGTAATAAAATTTATAGTCATAATATTTTCCAGTTGTTTACACCCTTCTAATTAGCCTTACACTGGTTTATATTTATTAAGAAAAGTAGCAGCCCATTTTGTCCTTCTGTTAACAGTCTTTTAGACACTGTTTTGCACTCTGCACTGATGCAGATAAAACAATAAATCTGTGCAGATGAGTTTTATTTTCAGATAAATGTCACCAGTGGAAAAACCACTGTACATCAGGCACCAATCAGGGAATGCTGCTCTGGAGACTCCTGCAGGCTGCAGCCCCTGGTGCTCACTCCAGGGATTGAGGAGGACTGTGCAGAACTTAAAAATGAAGCAGGTTCTACTCAAAGTAACAGCAGTTCCTCTGATTGCAGAAACAGAAACTGAAGGGAGGAGGGGCAGAGATTGGTCTGCACAGGGACTGGGAGATGCTTCCAAAAGCAAGTATAATATATACAGGAATTAAATAAATTAATGCTTCAGATAAAAAATAATCAGTTTCACTAACTGTTCCAAATGCCAAGTGCTGTGCATTGTTTTCAAAGAAAAAATATATTTAAAAATTAAAATATTCATTAGAAATACCTTGTTTCAGCTGAAAGAGCTTTCAGTGCTGTTGGCCTGCCTGAGCCTGCATTATAAATAAAACAGCCCCAGAAATCTCATCAAGGGTAAGGGACACTGCCCACCTACAGCTCTGAGCTCAGACAGATGATCACAGTGACACCTCTCTAAGTCAAAGCACATTCAGTTTGTTACCTTTCAGTGCCCTTTTCCACCTCTTACAGGCTGTAAAAACATCATAAAATCCTTTTTTTAAGCAACCTTGCACTGCTGAGAGAGAGCTCCCATGGAGTTACTGAGCTGGCTCTGGTGTTCCCAACATGACCTGCCCCAGGCAGGTAACCCTGACCCTCCATCCACACCACCTCATGTCCAGTTTGAAGACAGTGACCTGTCTTCTCCCATTTCTGTTCCTTTACCAAATGTGCAGGAGCAGGAGACAAGGTGTGAAGGGAGATTTGCTTTGATCTCCATTTTCTACAACACAGGCATGGAAACCCAATAAACACAAGAGAGTAACACTGGCAGGTGGTTGAAATAGATACAAAATGCTGAAGTAAACACAGTCCCAGGTCTTTACCTGTCCCCAGAGAAGGCAGAGATGTGTGGAACAGTGTGACTATCCCGCTTTCCAAATGGCAATCTTGCCCTCCTCCTTGCCCGAGCCGCTGAGGACGTACCTGTCCTCGGCCGAGCAGAGCGCGCGCACGGCGTCCCCGTGCCCCACCAGCTCCTTCTCCACGCTCCTCCTCTCAGCACTCACCACGAAGATCTTCCCTTGGCTCTTGCCCTGCAGCCTCCCACTGCTGCCAACCCACAGCTGGGGGAACAAAACAAACCCACAGCCATTTTCACTGCTGCACATTTCAGTCCAGCACACAAAGAGATTTTTATGTGGCACGTTGGTACAATGAGGGTTCTCTCGTGCTTGGATGGAAAAGGGAAACTCTGAAAATTTCCTCATCAATAAGGGGCTTGGACACCATTGCTCCTGGTCCTCTTCAAGTGTCCTCAGCTGCTGTGGCATGAACTGAGAGCTCCAGGGGGTGTCTCTGTTCCCCTCTGGTTCCCTCAGTTCAGGAAAGCCCCAGTGCCCCATGCTGGAATGTTCAGCTGCCAATCCCCAGCACCAGGGATGCTCCCCCTTATCCCTGTGCAAGGCACAGTGTGCCCTTGCACTGCAAGAGCAGAGAAAATCCAGGGAAGAGCTAAACTGCCAAGAGAAAGGAGCAGCTGTCATATGAGCAAAGGTCAGAAAATGGCTTGGGTTGAAGGGGATTTGAAAGATCTCAGCTTGAACGAGACCAGCTCCAGCTCTGCCACAGCTTCTCTGGGCAAACTGTGCCAGGGCCTCACCATCCCCACAGGGGAGATGGAAAAGCCAAGACTCCTTAGGTTGGAGAGAAGGCAGCTAAGAAGCCTTTATGAACTCACAGAAGTGCAGATAAGCTGAATGTAGAACCACTGTTCCACCCTGAATTAAGGAAGTCAGGAATGTGGGAACCAGTAATAGTTCAGTTTCACTGAGAAGAAAGTACTTCTCTTGTATAGGACTGACAGTGAAATCCATGAACCTGCTGCTCTGCAGGGAACTGTGGCACCAGCAAGTCCAAAATGAAATCACAGCCACAGAGACTGTGTCAAATAATAGGTAATAAAAGACACAGGCCAAGGTGCCAGACAGAACACATCCTATTTCAGACAGACACAGCATGCAGCTGGGTTTTCCTCCAGTTTCTTAAGGAAAAACAATTGCTTGTTTTTAATTAAAGCCTGTGACTGACAGCCCTACCAATGTTGTTGTCAGCCTTAGCCAGGCTGCAAGCTGAGTCTCCATAACTCTTTGGTGTGTAGAGGGAACAGGAGTGCAAGTGGTGGCACAGGGTCTGCTTGGAGCCTGTCACTGGTGGTGTCCCCCAAGGGTTAGTACTGGGCTCAGTATTAACTTATTCATAAATTACTTAAGGAAAAGAAGAAAAAGGAACAAAGTTCTTCAGTAGAACAAGAGAGCTTAATGCCTTGGGGGTTCCAAACAATCTTCTCACTCCCTTGAAACAGAGGTTAAATATATTAATCTCTGCCTAGGGGAAGAAAATCCTAAAATGATTTTCCATTTTAGTGCAAAACTCTAGCCAGAGGCAGAATACAGAGAAAAGTTTCCTATTCCATTAAAAAAAAAAAATCATGTTTGAGGAAGGAAGGAGGAAAATCTGAGAAAAGGATTACAAAAGTTGCTTTCCCAGTAGGTATCCATTAGCTATTTATTTGCAAAGCAACCTTGAATGGGCCCCTACAGCAGCATAACTACAACAATTTGCACAGCCCTTGATACCACATAAAAGCAGGTACACCCAGGCCAGTAGTGACATGGACACAAGATGCCAAAGCAGGAATCCATTGTGTCCTTTGTCTGTCCTGAATTAGGAATGTGGTAACTAATTAAGGAAAATATCATCTACAAAAATAGGCCAATTAATTGACATTTGTCATTTGTCTGGTAACCTTTTTTCAAGGCTTAGTCTAAGAAGCCCTAAGATAAAATATCAAAGGGCCTAAACTTTCAGTTTCTGCAGTTCCCTGGAAATGTCAATGGCTGATAGATGCATGCCACCACACATTTAATTACTGATGAGGGGCTTGGCTTGCCAAGCATTTTGGGGTAGACCTGCAACAGCTATTTGTGTTGGGCAGCCTTTAGCATCTCTGATTTCAAAGGGGAATCAATATTCCAACCTGGTGTACCCATGCACACATCCAGTGACAATGACAGCTGCAAACAAACAAAACTTCAGTAAAGAAATCCACAAGAGGAAAAAACAGCCAAGATGTTTCTCACCTGATTTTTAACTCTTATCATACAAGTAATCTCAGAGCAATCCTGAAGATGAATCTTTTGAGGTGTATTGGATAGGTCTTTGGTGTTCCAAATGTACAGGTCACTACTCCCAGAGTAAGACACCCACACTTCATCTCTCTAAAGCACAGAAAGATACATTTAAGCACTGCTGACTGAAAATGCATCAAAATAACAAGGGCTTGTAATGCCACATGGCCCCTCCTCCTTTAAACTATCAACAGAGTAAGTACAATACCTCAGGAAAGAGCTGGAAGCCAAGGAAAGAGGAACACAGATCCCTCAGGTGGTGCTCCATTTTCATCTGCACTTGAAACTCGTGAATTGACACTACAAGAATGCAGCTTCTTGTACCTTCAATATTAAAGAGACAGAGTTAGTAACAGAGGTGCCCACTTCTTCCATCTCTACTAAACATGGATGAAAAAAAGCAAAATAAAATGGGACATCCAATAACTATCTTGTTTCTTTATGTGAAGCTATTTTTTGTAATGATTATGATTTGTGGAAGGGACTTACAGCACCACAGTTGGTCATTATGAAGCTTCATAGAGGTGAGATTTTGGCAGGGCAGCTGAAAGACACGGTTCACCTTGAGAGTGCTGATGTTCCAAGCAATCACCATTCCATCTAGACTGCTGGAATATGCTTCACTGTTGGCACAGATTAAAAATAAACAACTATAGTGTGCATTCATGTTCAGAAAAGAGTGTACACACAGAAGAGACTTACTTGCAAAACAACCAATTTTACAGTAAGCCAAATTGATGTTCATTTTTAAATTATCTTCAAGATTATCCTTTACAAACTCTGTATCAACCAGAAACAGTGCAGGCTAACTCAGAGCTCAGTGAACAAGAGCACATTACATCATGCATGAGAAGTAGAGCACAACAAAACATTCCCTATAATTCCTCTCAACAATGTTGCCTGATGGATTTTCTCTTGAGTTAGAACAAAAATATTTCAAACTGCTCTCCTTTGCTACAGCACCTGAGCAAACAAATACTATCCATTTCCTTTTTACCTTTAACATCTGCTGTCTTAGAATGAGAAAATGTTTCAGAAGGTTCCTACAACACTTAAACAAATTCTTCCTGAAACTCAGTAACACCTGGCAGACCTTTGACCCTGGAGTTGCTTTTCCCAGGGAGGAGAGCAGGTTAAGACCTTCAGCCAACGTTCTTCCCACTGCTACCAAAAGATCAAAAGCATTTTGCCTGAACAGAACAATAAATGTCTTATTTCTTTTATAAAGATGCAGGAAAAATCCAGAAGCTTGCTGTAAACATGTAGTCAATGACATGCTCAAAGCAAAAGTGAAGAGGTCTTTAAACTGCATTTGTATCAATTCTTCACTGGATGCTGCCAGTTCCTGACTGTTCTCATCCTCATCCAAAAGAGCATTTCTTTATCATCTTTGTTCCAAGCTACATAGAGCTCTTTATTTAAAAAGGAAATTCATAGTTGACATACACAACATGGGAGCTATAAAAAATGAGCTAAATGAAGACTTTATTAGCAGGATAAACCCTCCCATTTAAAACATTAAATTCTTTCAACATCTAGGAAAATCAAATTAGATCTACCTGGGTGTCCCATTCTTCTCCACAACAATGTCAGTAACATCAGAGCGATGATCATTCAGTTGTTTATTACAAGACATACTGTGGGTGTTGATGATATAAATAATGGAGTCCTGAGAACCAATCCACACTTGACTCTGTTCCACCATAACCATGCAAGTCTGGGGAGAAAAAGCTGGGTTAAATAAAGCCTAGAAGAGAAATCAGTCTTTAATATAGCATAGGAAAGGCTGTATTCAGAAGCTGCAGTTTGCTGGTGGTCACTGTAGGAGATGGAGACTTGGCTCTCCAGTGTTCTACCTTTTGCTTTGCTCTATAAATAATGAGAGAACAGATCTCTCTGCAAAGTTGATCCTTCAGTAAATAGGATTAATCATTTATCTTAGGGACTGCCTGAAGGTGTGCTTCCTGGCCCAAAGTAAAATTACAGAGGGCATCAAGGGAACCACAGAAGTTAGTGTGCTCCTTTCCTCTGGATTGGAAGCCAACCTAACTGTCCAATATACCCACACTTCCTACTTCAGCTAAAAGTAGTGTTAAGAAAACACTGTCTCCTCTACTATCTCTGGAATGGCCTTTCCCTCCATCACACACTCTTCATTTACCTCCCTCCAGCCATCACTTGCCAACTTTTTTTGTGGTATCTGACTCTTCTGAAATTCTATCTTTCCTCCACCAAACTCTTCACCACCAGCTTAACAGCTCCCTTTTTGACTCTCTCCCACACTCATCCACAGCAATCTCTCATCTTTCACACAAGTGACATGTCCAGTCCCTTTTCTGTGTGTTCTCTCTACTAAGTGTTTTCCACCCAGCTGCATGCCTGGTTCAGATTCCCTTTTCACAGAAAGAGTTACTCTTTCAGGTGCTCTTTCACAAACTACTCCTGCTGGTTGAGACACTTTTTTTTAGAGCTCTGTCACTGTTTCAATAGCATCTACCTGGTTTCCTTACACCTCTTCCCAAGCTCCAGTTCTTCAGTATGGGTGAATTTTAATCTATTCCTAGGACTCCCCTTCTCATCTTCTCTTTGGGTTAACTGTCTTTTATTCTTTCTCCTCAACTGTTTCAATCCTGCTTTCTGCACCAAGAACCCATCAGGCCATCCCAAGTCCAAACCATCACTTCTCACCAACTGACTTGTTTCATTATTAATCCATTTAACCTCCTTTCAGCTTTTCTCAAAAATTTCCACTTCATCAGGCTAACTGAAGCCCAAACAACTCCACAACTCTCAAGGAACTATGTGATTTGGAGTCAGACAGGCTACAGTAACCACACAAAACCACACCCAGCTGAAGCAGGGACTGTGGTCCTGTGCCAGTCTTACCAGTTTAGAGCAGCCCATTTTGAAGCAGTGTTGCTGGATAGACCAGGTAGAGGCATCAAAAACCACCACCTTCCCCTCATTTAAAGCACACCAGAGTTTTGGATGAGCATTGTCCAGTCTTTCTGAAGGGTCAAGATGCCCTAGATATAAAGTAGTGAAAATGAGAGAGGTAAAAGAAAATACTTATGGAGACCTGTTGGAAAGCCATTATTTGGCAGAGCAGGTTTGTAATGAAATGCATCTTCTGGAATTTACATCATCAGTTATTGACTGACACAGCTCTCACAATGCATTTGTCCTTGTTATCATCTGTTTGCTGAGTTCACCCAATGGTTTAATCTTATACTCCAAAGATACTCAGGGCAGAGATAATCTCTTTCATTGATGACTAAGAGCTGAGCTCACTGGGATTGCAGGAAGGCTTTTAAGCCCTGTAAATACAACTAATAAATCCACTCACTCTTGTCTACTCCATCAAAGCCTCTCATACTTTGAAGAAAGAAAAAACCACCACTAAATCCAACACTCTCCACACTATTCCTTGTACTGTGGTTCAAACTAACTCCTCCACAGGACTCTACTGAAAAATAAAATCCTAACAATGAATATTGATCAACAGGGAAGCATCATCCATCCATCCACCCAGCTCAGTAAGTGAGCCAGAAACCTTAATGAGAAATCAGCCCATTAACACAGAATTGAAGTCTGTGATAAGGCATATGAGCAGAGAAAGGCAAATTAACACAGTGAAAACTATGCCTTGGAGTATCTTAATATGCAATATTACTGTTCTTGTAAAATGTTTTTTCTGGTTTAATATTCAACACACAACCAATCCATGTCAGAATGTGAACACATCAGGCAGGCATAATACCAGGTGTTATAAGATAATGTGCTTTATTGGCTAATTAAAGCAGGGCTAACCTAAAGAGAGCAACACATCATCTTACCTGGAGTATAAAGCAAGACATCTATTGCCTGTGGAAATGTCTCATCAGCTGAGGGGTTGATCTTGTGCTTTAGTGTCTCTGAAGTTGTTTTGGGGACCATCATAGGCACTAAAATAAATTTTAGAAGGTAGTGAAGTACACATTTAAGCCTAGAATAGAACTACAGTTCTTATGAAGTAGCAGTTCTACACCATTCATTCACATTTCTCACTTTTCTTTTGCTCAAGCTTTAGCTCAGAGCCCAAACACCACTTGTATGAATTCTGGTAGCAGAAACATCCACCACCCAAGGAATCTAAAAAGACATGACAAAAACACAGCATCCAAGATGGAGACAGAAGCAAAAGCATGGACACAGAGGCAAAAACCAAGACCAACCAAACAAACAAACAAACAAAAAAGGCAGGGGGAATAAAAAGGGAAAAAAAGGAAGGAACAAACCCTAAACTTTCTACTTTCTATTAAATTGCATTTGTGAAAGTGCAATCAGGCTAATGTCTTTTTGTATTTCTACATATAACCAGCTTGAAAAACAGAATACAACCTGAAAGAGCAGAAAGAGATGATGCAACACCAACAGGCTTTGTAGCATTGCTATGACTGACCTTCATTTTTCATCCTGTCAAAATAAGACAGTTTAGAGGCTGCATAGATGCTTTTGGAGGACTGCAGGGCACCAACCACAGCATCCATCAGAAGAACATTTGTCAGGGCTTGCTGGATATACTGAGGATCCTAAAGACAGAAGTCTTACTGTAGTTTATCTATTGCTCATTATTCTTACAAGACACCATGCTCAAAATCACAACACGTGTCATGTCTAGCACAAGCACCAGGCAGTTGGTGCCCTGCAGCACAATTCCTGTCACTTGCTGTCACACCCCACTCCCACATCTCATGTTCCAAGACAGGTCTTGCAGCAGGGAGTCAGAACCAGTGTTATTACAGGAATACTTGAGATCTGACACAACTTAATACAGGATATGCAAACAAAACCATATGAAAAGGTACAGCAGACATAGGATGGATACCCATTTCCAAGATGGATCTTTCTTCATGGGAGAGATGTACCATGAAATACTAAGATTAGTGCATAGATTATTTAGAATAGAAACAGAAAACACATTCTTAATATTATTTGGTTACAAATTCCCATATTTATATACCTTGTGATCATATGCCATTTTCTTTCCAGCCCACATTTCTTTCACAATCAAGTACCAGAGATCACATTCAGTTTTAAGGTTGGCTTCAAAGACTTCTTTTTTATATAAAGTTTTAATCCTCAGAGTAGGTATTCTCAAAAGAAGGAAAGCTACAGTAGTGCTCTTAACATCCTGGAAAGTTACAGGAAAGAGAAAACAAAGAGAATGTACCCAAATAAGAGAAGATTCAGGACTCAGCCCACAGGGCAGCTTTCTCTAATTACAGCTAATTATTTCAGTTGTCCATACACATCATTAAGCAGAGCTGGATTTATAAAGCCTTTGCTCTACAGTGGATATAAGATGACCCACTAATATCTCAGTCACATGAGCACATTTAATGCTCCTGTTATTAAACTTATCTACTCCATATCCTATCTGCTGCACTCTACACATTTCTCTGAGGTTATAACCTCTTGATTTTCACTCATGACATTTTTGTTCCAAACCCCCAGAATTTTACCTCCTACTCACATAGCAACTTCAGCACTGTCTCCCAACTCCCCTTACTGAAACTTTATGTTGAGAGCCAGCTCATTCTGGAGAATGGGACACAAGCTACACCCACAGGCATGCCAGAGGACAGGAAGCTGGTGCTCACCTCTATATCCCTGAAAGCAGCAATTGGGACATAGCCAGGACGGCCTCCTTCAGTCAACAGGAACAAACGTTTCTGGGTCAGAGCTATTTTCCCTACACCATAGTTGGTTTTAACTGAGCAGGATAGCTTGTAGACACATTCATTTTTATCTAGATGCTCGATTACTGCTGGTGGCAGATTCACCTCTTGAGCTTCTGCTTCAGTTTCTTTCCAGTAGTTGTAGAAATCTCTGAATGTTTCAGGATCAATTTGTTTCTGCTGTCCTAAAAATTTTTTTAGAACCCCTTTAGTGTGAGAAACTGTTACACAGATTTGTACAGGATGACAGGTTTAGAAAAGACAGTAAATGTCAAATTGTGCCTTTTTATTGGGCATAGAATTATAGACATTTTAAGCACATTTCCCCCTCCCAAGGTTATCTCAGGCACTATCCTGAGATACACTCCCAAGGTACAACCACTCCTCACTGAGTAAAACATGTGAGTAAAATGTGTGACAGTCCAGCTCCACCTAAACGTAAAGGAATAGTATAAAAGTGAGTTAAGAATGGGGAGAAGTTAGACAAGACTCCATATAAATTCTGGGATCAGTCTTCTCTCCCATAGATCACCTACTGGGTAAAAATCACACTCTAGGCACACTGAATCATTATTTCAAGCTGGCTCTTACTGGGGATTAGAGCTTGTCCATATAAGGCTTTGAATTAACATATTATTTTAAAAGCATGTTGACAGTCAGATATTACAACCAGCAATTCTCAAACTCTGATAATTTTACTAATAGACAGTATTCTTCTTTAAGCTGTTAATGTGAGTCCTGCAAGTGTGCTGGCAGTGGGTAAGGACACCCAGGAGGTGTCTCTTTATTTGGCAGGTGACCCTGGACAAGTCAGTGGAACGTCCCTCCATGCAGCAGCTGCTCAGTGAAGGGCCCCCACAATGGAACACTGACAGACTGGTCAGGCACAACGGGCTCAGCTTTCCCAGGGCACTGACAAACCAACCAACACCAAGGGTTTGAGTAAATCTTCCTTTTTCATGTGACAATGCTAAATAATAATCAAAAAAACCACCAACAACCTCATACTCACCTACTGTCAGGGCATCGAATAACCGGTGGATAGTGTCTTTATCCCTGACAATCCCAGACTCCTGAATTCTCTTCACAAAATCATCCAGCTGCATGTGTGTTTTTGGCAATTCAAAATTTTTTACGTGGTCATCTATTTTCAGAACTTCCCTTTGCTTTTCCATCACTCGACTTATCAACCTCTTGAGCTCAGGTTTGCGGTCTGCCTGCAAGCGCTCTGAGCGAGGCAGGGTCTCCACTATTTTTCTTACAAGATCAGTAGGGAAAATTCTTAAGTCTGTTTTTTCTAGGTTCTGAAAGTCAGAAAGTGCATTTAGTAGTTTCCCTTGCATCAAGCTAACAAGGCCCCGGAGGTAGAAGTACCTTGCCAGCAACGCAGAGTTCTCGGGGGGTAAGGTACTGATAGCTTTGCTGAGGTGGTTGAAGAAGTCTGTGTAGTAAGAGTGAACACACTGGAACATCAGTGGAAAGTGAATTTCAGGAATTTTGAATGTGGTGATGGATTTGGAGGGCGTTCTCATAGCTAGAAACAAACACCAAGAGAGTACACTGATCAGGGAAAGGAGTACAAGTATCTTCACAACCAGCAATACCATAAACAACAAACAGAATCTCCATCACAGCAATTACAAGAAACAGCTGTGCTAGGGACACAAATGCATTTTTGTATCTATCATCCCTATTATGAGAATATTCCCTAATCAGATAACATAAATTTTGGAAAAGGTAAAAAAAAAAACAAAAAAAGAAAAAATCTCTCATGGAGTTTTCTGAACAGTGATAAGCTTAAGCCTGTGTTTAAATTAAAGGTAGTAGAGAGCTGGACATAAAGTGGGTGAGGACTCAAGAATCAATTCTCCAATATCAATCCCACTGGGACCAATCACACTTTTGTGGTCCAGCAAAACTTACAGCAGGCTACAGACTGACTTCACAAGCAAGGGGAAGCAGAGACAGACCCCAGCTCAAAGTGACTCAGCCCATCCTTTCTTCACAGCAGCTAACAGTGTGTCTGTGACAATCACTCAGTGATGTCACCCCAAAAGACAGCAGAAGTGTCTTTGTCCATCCCAGTCTTCCCTCACCAAGAGCAGTTCCCACTTTTCGAAGGGAGGAGTTCCTGGTGGGCCCCTCAGGCAGCTGCAGGTCCTGCAGGTTGGGCATGCTGATCACCATGCGCCGGCTGGCCCTGCGCTCCGCGCTCATCCGCTTGGAAGCCATTTTCTCTATTGTCAGCCTTCTGGGGCTGGGAAACATCAGATCCAACCTGAGCAAAGGCAAAATAACATATTAATAGTTTCAGAACTTGCAAATGTGGTAACTGCACCACTAAATTAGTGGCTTGTCTTCATTTTTTGTCTTCACTCGGAGAATAAAAAAAAACATGAAGGGGACAAATTTTCTCATGTTTGGGCTTAGTTGTCTATGAAATCTTATCTAAAGTACAGAAAGTTCTGCAAGACTTCTAGCTACCAGTTAAAAGTAAGTAAAATAAAAAAAAAATCAAACTAATTACAAGGTCTTTTATAGCTTAACACTGCAATAAAGAACTGACACCTATATTATTTATACTTTTGACCCAATAACCAAACTCCTGTGCTCCCAGTGCAGCACCAACTATCCAACTAGAAACTATTACCTGAAATCATGAAGAAGGAAGAAGACAGAAAGGAGACAACACTCCAAATCCTCCATCTTGTCCCATACCTATTACTGTATTCTAAAAACCTCAAATTCAAAACCCTTCAGCATGTGAACTCACACACTTCTATTTTAACTACACACCTGTGACTAACTCCATCACTCAATTTTGGAAGCCTTTTCCAAGGCCTCAAGTAAAAAGCAGTGTTCTCCAGGGGCTCAGTGTCAGAAAGCACAGAAAGCTCAAAAATCTCAGGTTTCTGGGTTCCAACAAGAACTCAGTATACATATGCACTAAATTACTTCCCTTTTTTTTTTTTTTTCTTTCTTGTATCATAGTATTATTTCTACAATCTCAACAGCCATGTGTTCACATAACTCTTTTACAATAACCATAAGTGAGTTAATAATTAATCATTATCTTATTTATAGATGACCTTATCTCATACCAGTAGGATCAAAAGGACTTTTATCACCTATACCAACAGAAGAATAAGAAATGAGAAGACTGTACCTGTCCTCTTCAGGCTGGGTACTCAAGTCAAGCCGAGCAAAAGCATCCATCTTTCTGTTCAGACGAGCTTTAAGGAAAGAGTGAAACATGTAGGTCTCTAAAACCTGTGAGACACAAAGGAGTTAACTGTGGATCAGTTATAAATTTACATTTTTATTAGCATGTTTTTGTTCGTTTTTATTACCTTTACGCATGGAAAATTGGACCTTCCAATTCAGTAATTGCAAAAATAAAAAGATTGAAAGCTTCAAGTGAAAATTAATTAAGTTTTCATACACTTTCTGGACTTTGATGATATTTGCTTAGTGGCAAACAGTAGTTTCAAACTGCCCTCCAAGAGGTGAAACCAAACAAAAAAGAGAAATACTGTTCAAAACAGAGCTACAAGTTTAGTATTATCTTTTCTACTTAAACCAGGTGCTGATGATACTGTCTATGGTTTGGAATAAGAATTTGGGAGCACTCTAAATTACTGAAAATACAAGTGAATCATCTTTTCTTCTGGCAAGCCCCAAAACTGTTCCCTGCTTAGGTAATTATTGTGGTATCATTCAGAAATAACTTCTAAAAGGTCAAATTGCTACTTTTAGGATAAAGGATACAATAAAAAATTCCAAGTGTGAATTGAAAAGGGGGAAATCCACCACCTCTCATCTCTGCACAGTTAAACAAGGTGAAATCTGGATTTTGAGGCTATACAACATGTCTATTATATAAATCATATATATGATATATATATTTATATATATTTCATTGCATGTATATTTTAATATATTATTATATATAAAATTTATATAAATTTACATAAGTTATATAAAACATTACATAAATGTGCAAATGCCTCTTACTAATCCGCTTGTAATGTCCAATGTAAACAACATCTCTAAAAGCATTAGGATTCACAATTTCCAGTATTCTTCCAGTAGGTGGCATATTTTGCTAGCAATTGTATGTCCAAGAAATTCCAAATTTTTGTCTTAATTGATTTTTTTGAGTTTTCTTAATATAATTCCAGACACCACTAGTAACGATTCCATAGTGTGTTACTTTCTAAGACTCACTTGAAAGCAAACCTGCCACTTTGCTATTTGGTAATTGTGTCAGCTGCTCAAAGCTCTTCTTAAATATGTACATATGAGTTTTAAACTAATATTAAATTTTAATTCATAAAATTGCCACCATTTCATTTATAGCATTTATAGCAATTTCTCTCCTTAGGATACATTAAGTAGTTCCTTTCAGTCTTTGTTTTTAAGAACATTTGCACATATTGGAAGCTTTATTGAACAAACACTGTTTCTCATGTAGGATTCATCACTTTTTTACCTTTAAATTTCCAGATATTTGTATTAATTCTAAAATATAGATTTATTAATAGCAGATAATCACAGCACTGAATTTACCTTTTTGTAGAATGGCTGGTCTCCGATCGCCCTTGTTTTCAGAAATTCTTCACTGTTAAACACTCTGTGTTCATAATTTAGATGGTCTTTTACCTTCCTGGAGACAAAAATAAATAAACAGATAAATCTGCTTGGAGATTTGTAAGCAAGTTGTGCTTTTGCAATAGCAGCAGCTCACTGATACTACTAGAAATATGCTGCAGCATCAGAAGACAAAATAGAAACGTGCTGCAGTGTTGCAGTATTAGAAGTCAAACCCAGTTTTAATGAACAAGTCTGTTACTGAATCATAGCAAAAAGAATTCAAATTTTTACAGGTAAAGTAGGCTACCTGCTCACATATACTCTGTAAGATTTAGTAAACCATGAAGGACAATCTGTGTAAATCATGATTTAGGCTCCAACCCCTGAATTCCATTTACACGGTTCCTGAATCACACACAACCCACTGGAGCACAAAAGAGAAGTGCACCTATCATGGGCAATTTGAAAGATGTGACCTGACCTCACACTGTCCCATCACATTGCATCTGTAACAGGCACATGAAAAACAGGGATCTTACTATATCTTGTTAACAGCTTATCCAACAATATGGGGTCAGGAAAAAGTATGGTCAATAAAAGTACATAGCTTTATATAATTCCATATAATTTAGCTTTAGACATGGAACTTCCACACACACAAAATCACTACAATGCTTTGCTGAAGACAGAACAGACAGAACTGGCAGCACAACTGCATTGAGAGTTACTTTCCTTCACTCCTGGGTGCTGGTAGAGTTAGAAGATAGAAGAAACAAGGCTGAAAAAAAGAACAAAGACAGTTTGAAGGAAAGGAGAAAGAAAGCAAAAGAATCAAGCCCTTTGTGATACATATTATCTCTTAAAGAGCAAAGCATCTGTTCATTTTTTGCAGCCAAATGTTTAGTGCATTAAAGAGTTCAAGCTATTATGAGCAAAAATGAATTTCTCCTCATCTTGTCTGGAATTATCATTGCCAAACACTGAAATCCACAAAATCCCACTGTGGAAATAAATGCATTTCAGTTTCTATAATCAGCTATCTGTAAAGGCTGTTCTATTCCCCACACCCAGCAGCTACTGTCCTTCTCAGAGGGTCCAGACACTTGCAGGAACACTGCTTAAGCTGATACAATAATTTGGACTCTGTAAATTAACTCAGCACCTTCTGACTGAAAATGTCAAGGAGAATTCCTGTGAGCAATTCAGTAGCTGATCCAAAGGGAAAAAGCCCAGTCCCAAACACAGCCAACACTTCACATTTCTTACCATAGAATTGTGGAATACCCTGAGTAGGAAGGGACCTATAAGGACCATTGAGTTCAGCTCCTGTCCAATTGTCCCTTCTTGTGCCAACACTTTGTCCTTGAACTTAAACAGCTCCTCTCCCTCCTTCATTCTCAGCTGTTGAACTCTTCAGGTATCTCATCCATTTTCAGTCCAAACACACCCAGGTATTCTGAACTCTCATTCCTGCTTTCAGCTCTTCTACCCTGTCCTGGTTTGAATTCATGTGCCTCTAACAAAAACTTGAGTGAATCCCTGCTGGGGCCTAAGTTTTTCCAAGGACTGCACTTTTCTTCCTGAAATCTTTCTACAAAAGACAAGCTCACAATCAGAAGAGTTTCATTTAAGATATTCTAGCAATGTATGCATACACATCAAAACATCAATGACTCATATTCTATCAGGCTACAGACCTCCTTCTCATATTCCCTAACAAAACCTAAGCTCTATAAAATATCTATAAAGACAAAATGAGAATATTTTCACTGATGCTTGAAGTGTCTTAACCAGTACCACATGCTAATATAATAGAAAATACCAGACCCAGTATTGACCCATTACCTGAAGATATTAACAATTAACTGCAGCATGGTTTGCTGCACTTCCATGTTGAGTTTCTGCTGCCAAGCTCTCCTGCAGGTTTGGAGTTCCCCAAGGTCTGTGCTGGCTCGGAGATGGCAGAGCTCCAGATCAAAGTGCAGCTGCAGACCCTCCACTCTACACACAGAACAAAACTATTAGCTTACATCCTAACAACAACAATTTTTTTCATACCTTTAAAAAAAAAAAAAAGGTCATTTAGGCCCATGAATCTTACAGCTAGAGAGGTGCAAGATTGATTTACAAGTGCTGACAAGCTAACAAGATTCCAGGGAGCCCCACTCAATTAAATCACAGTGCACTCAGTGTTCTTTGTAAAGCTCAGAATATAATCTGTATCAATAATAAAGAAAGAAATAAGCATTCAAGTTGTAGCAGAATAATTTGGTGATTACGACTGCTTAAAGCCACTTCTATACTAAATAAATGAAATTGATTGAAATTTCCCTTTTACAGAGGGCTATATATTAATGAAATAATATAATAATAATAATGAATAATACAAAATAAAAAACTTGGCACATCAAGCATGATTTATGCAGTAAGATAAATATCTTCAAGATTTTGTTACCTTTTTATGAAAGTTTCTGCTGCTTGTGCTGGAACATCTGGAATCTCAAGTTCCTCTTCAACCATTTTTGAATGAGAAATATCTCCATTATCTATATTAATTAGAATTAAATCTTCACCTTCCTTTTAACAAAAGAAAATAGAATGACTGTACATACACTTATATTGTAAAAATATTCATTTCTCATTTACAAACTCCTCAGACAATTAATTTCATCAAGGAGGTAAAACAGAAAAGGACTGAAATTCTTTCCACAAGTAGAAAATTGTAGGGATAATTAAATAATTACATTCAAGAAAAATAAATGCAAAAAAAAAAAATCAACCAAAAAAAATGAACTGCCTTAACAAATGTAACTTAGTAATTTAATATGGAAGGAGACAAATGCACTGCAAGTAAAAATCAAGAGTGGTAATAGTGTAAAACATACCGTGCTCACTTCATCAAAATGATCAATGTGACATCCCATGAGGAAAGATGTTGGAGCCATCACAAAATCCAGCATTTGCCGGGACAGAATAGGCACAAAAGTGTGCTGCCACTGAAGAGGATGGAGGTACAGCATAAAGCATTCAGCAACAATTGTCAGCAGGGCCCAGTCAGAAGAGAAGAAAACAATTCTCTGCTCAGTCAAAATACAGGTCATAATCTGGAAAACAAACCCAGAATGTTAAATATTTGCAAAGAGGTATCTAGAACACACCAGAAATGCAAATATTTCATCTGTTTGTGAGAGTCAAACAGAAAACTTCTATTTTTAGTAGCTACCTTCTATATTTATAAAATGAAATAATGTCCACTTCAAGATAAATCCTAAATGGTACAGCTGATGTAAGACACTTTTATTTATAACACACACATGTGGGTAAAACCCAAAAAAATAAGGCAGAATTGCTAACTCTCATGATTGAGAAGGTTTCTGAGAGAAAGTGTCTCAGATAATACTGATGTCCTTAAATAACCTAATTTAACTTCACAGGGATTTGGATCAGGAAACCTAAAAAAGGACACTTCTGTCAATATTATTGTAAGAATCTGTGAAGCACTGAAAAAATTCAAACAGCCTTTTGTATTTTCTTGTCTTTATATAACATTTACATCTTATTTGTATGAGGGTGCCAATAGTCATCAATCCTTCCCACAGGCCCCTCTCTTAAACATGAAAATATTCTTATAAATCTTGTAGAATTGCACTTCAAAATGAAATCTGTCAATTGGCTTGGGTAGTTACATTTTAAAATACATTCTTAAGAAATTTAGCACCTATTTCTAAACCACAGCTGAAGAAATGCAATATGCCTTAATCTAATCTGGTCTGCAAATAACAAAATATCTTAGGAAGAAGTATTATTTATGTGCCCTAGCTCTAATATTCAGAAGCAAGACTACTCTGAATTCCTGGGTTTATAAAGTTTTTTGAGTAAATAAACATCTTGATTTTTTTCCCTAAACTACAAATTACCAATACTGTCAATCTCAAACATTTAAAAGTATTAGTTAGTTTTACCTGCAGCACCTGCTCTGGCTTGAAACACAGCAAGGGAAGATGAAGATCCAAGTCAATAATTGGACTGTCTGGATCCTCTCGTGAAGGAATTATTATTTGAAGTGGTTTCATATGAAATACCTATAATAACAGATGGTTTTTGTTTACTCCTTAATGAAAATGTTCCCACAGCACATTTAATTCAAGATTTTAGTTCCATCTACAAAATATTACCTTTAATTGAAAGAAGGAAGACAGGTATTTGCACACTGTAGAAAAGTGAAATAAAAAGAGAGGGAAATATTCAAAGACATAATTACTAGTTTGAAAGACTAATTTGAGCTTATCTCCTTCTCATAGGGTGATTGGTCAGTAATTTTTTTTTAAACATATTTTAACAGAATTAAACTTGATTTATTATAAGCATAACAAAATAATTGAATTTATATTAGTAGATACAACTGGGAAATTGAAACTATTGCTAAAATTCATACAGGAAATACAAAAAATATGAACAAAATAAGTGAGCATAGGTTGCCATGCTAAGAAAATAAAACAAGCCAAAAGAACAAGGTCTCTCAGTGTTTTAGATACTTCAGCTCAAATCTCTGGGGGTCTGCATATTTCAGCACTCACAGCTGGTTTAGCCAATCACTCAGATATTTTCCAGCTATGCTATTTTTCCTCCACTCCTAACCCCTCATCCCAGGGTCAAGGAAAGCAGCTAAGGAGAAGTCCATGGTTGAAGTTCTGCTTCCCTAGAAGCCTCTGCAGTAGATAACAGAGTGTGTGCTGAAATCACTGACCCAGCTGACATCTGGCTTGACTTGGGAAGCCTCAGAAAGCAACAAATGCACAGCACTGAATACAAATGTTGATGTGAGTTTCCCCTCTCAGCTTGGTTTTATCCAGGCAGCAGCCAACTCAACATTTCATCCACTGCACAGTGTTCTGCTGCTCCCAGACCTACCCAGGCATCACCTCAGATCACAAATAGTTGGCATGAGCCAAAGCCTTTCCAGAGGAATACTGAAAACTAAATAACATGACTGCTGTGCCAGCACTCTAACCTGAACCTTGGTGACACTGTTATTTTCTCTACTAATAATGCATAGTCTGATTTTTAAAGTACAGGTATTGATATCAGTTTCATATCACCAAGTAATCTCTGACCTGACACTCATGAACGTCACCCAGTTTATTGAAAACAGCATCTTAGTATCTCAGAAGACATAATGTTAAAATCATTATGAAATTCAGGAGGAATAATTACCAAGTGGAGTGGTCCTGGTGGTGGGCTGGGGATTAAAAACAGCTTTGCTGCAAATTCTTTTATGTGCTCCTTGACATCTAAATCCCTGAAAGGTCGTAGCTGCACTAGTAAGCTGTAATTAAATGGTAGGAAATTACTTATCAATAGTAACATGCAAACACAAAAAACTCTTCCTGCTGATAATCTAGAAAAAAATTATTAAGAGTAATGAAGCTATTATTTCAGCTAATTAATTTCTAATTTATTAGATACTTGAGCAGCTTCATTAAATTTTAATGATGCTGCTGTAACAGAAGCAGAGTTTTTTTGTACTCCCATGCATAAAATATTGCTGCATTATATTCATCAGAGGATATAGCACAGTGGTTTGATGGCCAAAGGAAACCACATGTGAGGTGAGATGGTGAGGTGTAGCTACAGTAAGTGTCTTACAGAGACTGCTTAAGGAACCAAAACCCACAGCTGCAACACTGCCTTGGGGTTCCTCCCATCCCAAGCATCACACACCAGCTCTGAGATAGAAAACAGCACCAGAGGAAAAGAGAGGTTGTAGAACTGAGTTTGACTGCAGAGGAATGTGAAGCAAGAGCCATATTTAGCATAAGGCTTAGGCCTGTATGGACATTACTCTTTGCTGCCATTCCTGCCCACACAAAGAGTAAGAACATTTGTGTAAACCTACCAAATGTTTCTGGTTTAAAACTGCATTACCCTAACAAAGGTCATGGTTTATATTATACACCAAATAAATTCTGGAACATTTAAACATACACACAATCAAGACTGAAAACTATTAACTCCCACAGCACATTCACATTTACATTTCTGAAATGTAACAATTACCAAGTTGGACATTTGTGGTCACAGAGGGTGTTTCATTCAATAGAAGATTCACTCGTACATTTATAGCAAAATCCCCAAATATTTACAAAATCAGAAATCTAGGCCAGCAAATCTACATATACAGAAAGTAGGAACTGAATATGGTTGTCTTCTCCCTGGAGGTTTTACTTCAGTTTGCAGCTTTACTGGTTTCCTGCAGAACACTTGCTCTTCAGGAAGGAAGCAACTGAACAGGTCAAGAGATATATAAGGATCCAGGACACTATATTTGTGTACAGCAGGAAAAAACCCCAACATATTCTGTCATATATTACTGTACTTTTAAATGAAATATTTAAATTTACTATTTTCCTATTTGAGGAAAGGGCTCTTACATATATATGCCCAAAAAGTCAGGGGTGCAAAGAAGGAGAGATTTAAGAAGTATCAAAGAAAACCAGACAGTAGAACTGCCAATTTAAACAAGCATTTTGTCACACTTAGTGATGCCTCAGATTTGGCCCAACAGAGTAAGCAGACTTGTCTTTTTCTCCTTTTCTTTGAGACAAAAAGCTCTTATCAAGACATCCAGTAAATGCCACAACAGAAACAACATGACTGAGAAAGCAGCAGATGTACAGAGGACAGGCAGAGCCCCCTAATCAGGACATGATGCCCATTAATGCAGCCTAACAGCAGCTGACAGCTCTGCACTGCAAATGTCTGCAGAAATAAATGAAGTAATCTCTGAAACACTCAAGAGGAGAGCTAAGGAGTTTATGAACCTTTCATTACTGCTATTAACTGTCCACAGGCAGGTGTTTCAGAAAGCAGGAGCAGCTCAGAATAGGCCCTTTGTACTGCCTCAGTGCTGGGAGCTGTTTGCACACTCCCACCTCTTCTCAAGGCAGCTGAAAGGATGAATACACAGGTTGGAAGATTTACTGTTTGAATGGAGCCTATTCATCCATCCAAGACAGGAGTTCATCCAGGAGATTACTGCCAGGAATATTTCACTTTTCATGCAGTAAAACAGATTGAGGTAATACTACACGTGCAAAGTGCCAAAACCTCTCAAGTTAAACTGAACCTTTTCAAAAAATATGGAATAATCCAACAGCCACCGTGCTGTGAAGCCATTTAGGTGCACATCTGCTTGCTTTGGACAAAAGCAGACACACCCCACACAAAATGTTCTGGATTTGGAAGCACTGTGTGATAGCAATATGGAATTAGTTATAAAATTAATGGCACAGAATACAAAGACCTTCATTACCATGATGACAGCTTGCAGATTCCCTTGCAGCTCAAAGCACCTACATGGATTTATAGCTTGATGTTGCCTGTACATCTCAGCTTGGTTCAATTTTCAGTTGTGATTTCTATTTTGCCATTTGAAAAAGTTTAGGAACCTGGATTTTATCTAGGAATACTTATGTAAAAATTATACTTTTGATGATTTTTCTGACTGAAAACAAGTACCACCTCACCTACAAGCAATTCTGTGCACTTAGATACTGAAGAAAATAATCTATGCACAGAATTCTGGAGAAAAGGAAACCTTTTGCTGCAAAAAGCCATTCTGAATGGCAGCAGAACCCCTTTAGATGCTACTTCAACATCAGATCTTCAGGAGCAACAGCATTCTTGCACTAGGATCACAATGAAAGGGCTCCACACTAGAAATAGGTGGTTTGAGGTCCACCAGCAAGTGCTCTCAGAACTCCTGACTGGAGAATGATTAATCAGTTGAAGCATCCTGCAAAACACCTCTGCAGCATACCAAGGATACAAGTGTGCTGTTGAAGGTGTTATTATCTGTTAAGTATAAGAGGCAGTGCTACCTGAGTACATTCAAGGAATGAAAACACTTAAATAGATTTTTAACTTGCTGGTTATCTGAAGACACACAATAACTCCCTTTCTGGTTTACAGAAATACAATATCTGTGCTCTATAGTATCCCAAAAGCTCAGAACATCTCCAGCTGTACAGGGCACTACACTCAAAATATCTCATAGAGGCTTGGCTGCAATTGTTTATGTTGCATTCAGAACAGCCACACACCCCAGCAGCTGTTTCATTTCAGTAGTATAACCAAAATAAGGAAAACTGGTACCTCTCCACCCCTTCCCTTCCCTCCACCCTAGTGTACTCTAGCACAGTGAAACACTTACTAAAAAAAACCCCCAAAAGACACCAAAACCAGAAGGGCAGACATTCTAAAATGAACCATTAAATGCTATAAAGAAAAAGGAAATTTTTAAAAAACTGCAAAAACAGAATATGAATAATTTAATGGAAGGCTTAACAGCTGAGTTTGCAGTACCATGGGAAATGCCAACACTAAATTCAGCTGTCACTGGCATTCCCCCCCCACCTCCTTCCAGTTACACACTACCTCCCATCTCACAGATGCAGCTGCAAAAAGGAGAAGAGCTGTGCAGCTGTGTGAAAAATCCCCCTGTTAAAAGACCAGGACAACACACAAAACTAACCTGGAAGGTTATTTTCCTGTTGAACTTCCCTATAATTATGCACATATTTACAAATCATTTTAAGCTCAGATTGTAGGGATCAATCTGAACTCTTCTCAGTACTGACTCAAAAGAGAAAAGCCATCTGTGGACATTAATGCTCTAAATAGGTGCCAGACCCCACTATATGTGATGGAGAGGTGGTTAATTATAATGTTTAAATAATTACAAAGTTTAAAATACCCATGCAGAGGCAGAAGCAGATCTAGAGGGTTAACTCTGTCTGGTTACTGTCTCCTCTAAACAGATGCAAGAACTAGAAACACTTCTACAACATCTGGAATTTTCCATGGTTGCCCTGAAGATTTTCCCACTTCTCCCCCAACGGGTGCTTTTAAAATCCATTTGCCAATTGACTGCTTCTCCCAGCTCAGAAATGTCTCACTTCAGAGAAGAAATTACTCACTTATGAATACTTTACATAAACCATGATGAGTACTGTAACTGCCAAGCTGAATCCATACCATTTCCCACTCAGGGGAAAACTGGTGTGAGGTGAGCTCTCTCACAGGCTGAGCTCACAGAATAAAAGCAGCAGGAATCCCACTATAAAAGCTGGATGAAAACAGTAGCCACAGCTGCAGTCACAGCTGGAAGAATTCCATATGCAGATTAGCAGCAACTTGAGATTTGAGACTTATAAAAGGCAGCAGTGAATCAGTTCCTGCAATGCCAAGGGCTGATGTAATTCATTTAAATATAAAGTGGAGGGGAGTGACCTGGCCATGAAAGGAAAAAGGAAAACAAACATTTCCTTTTTATTTCACTGAACATTTATTTTGATTTCACACTGACCTGTACACACCCAGTTTCCATCATGTTGAAGTCCCCTGTCCACATTAAACCCTTTCACTAATGCTTTAAAAATGACAGAGCAGAGGTACATGCCCTTAAAAGGGCTGCTAGAGTGACTGATTTCTGATCTCACAGCCTTTTTGAGTCAATGTCTAAAATGCCCAGGAAAAAGACACCAGCAGAAAAAAGGGGAAGACTCAAGCTCCAACCTAAAACCTCTTTCAACTTACATACAAGAAGCAAATACTTGCAACTGGATTCAGATTTGACTCTAGAAAGCTTGACTGAAATTTAGTGAAGAAAACTTCTTCTACCTTTGAACAACAGGTCTGCAAGTGAAGACACACAGTCATGTCCAATATACACAGACAGTTTCCCTGATGTGAGAAGGTTTTCATCCAAAATAGATGCAAATAGATCTTAGCAATTGAACAATAAAGTATCCTCAAAATAAGTGAAATTACTTAATAACAAGATAGATCCATGTACACTTATCTTTTAAATCATCTACACTGCAGAGTATTTATTTCTAACCAGTGTATCCTAAGAATTTCTCTCCTAGTTCTACAACACCCAAGTAACCACTCTAGTTCCACCAGTGACTTGGATTATTTCCCTAAAGTATCATTAACTGCTTATTAATACATATATTCATGTTCTTATGACATTTACTTGGTGCATTATAATGCTTTTTATGCTTTGAAGGCAATTTTCATAAGAGTGGCAAAATTACAGTTAACCCTCTTTCAAAAAAAACAATAATATCGGTAAAACATCCATTCCCTACACATTAGCAAAAACCCCCAAAGAAAATGAAGACATCATAACTAATTCCCTTGGTGTCCAGAATTTGCAGTTACTGTCTTGGGCAACATTGACATAACATTTCTTCTTTTCCTCTCCTACACAATATTAACATAAAACTAACCCTGCTTTAGCTTTCCTGACCACATCAAGCAAATTCTGGTATTAAAAACCTGAAGTCATTTCCAGCAGAAAGACACAGAGGAGCAAATCTTACCTAGAGAGACAATCCTTGAGGGCACTAAAATAGGGGTATCTGGATATAACACAAACAGCACAGGGTACAAAACACACAGGCACCTTCCCAGTCTGTGCAGATTCCCAATGGCTCTGCCCATTCGAGGAGGTGGAGCCATCCTGCAAGAAAAATGCACATTAATGCCTTGATGTTAATCATAAATTTATGGCTGATATTTTCTTGAGAACCTTAGAGATGTGATATCCAATTCCCTCTATATTTCAAAGGGATTTGGATGTCTATCTCCCTTCCTTCAGAAAAATGTCAGCCTACAAGACTTAAACATGTATTGAAGACTTTCAGCACAAAATGTATTTACAAAGAACATCTTTCATTGTTTGGAAAGAACAATCTTTACCAAAAAAAATTACATCCAGGGGATAAAGTCAGCTCCTAAATATCCAAATCTCCTAAATGAAATCTGTAACTATTTTTTCTATTGCAATGTGTTCCAAAGTACTTCAATTAAAATGGCAATATTAAAGTATTTGTCCTTTATTCCTTCTAACATAAAAACATACCTGTTAACTAACTTGATAAATTAGCTCTCGCTGTACTTTCAAAGTGTTTTGCTTTTATACATTTTAATATGATTTAATAGAAGAATGAGTTAAATAACATACTTGCATAGACTGGTAGTACTGTGCAACAACACCATAGGTTCTGTTACCACAAACATCAGTAAAGACCAGGAAATGGATGTGGTCTTCTTTTGATTCAGAAGTTACATAAAGTCCTCCTGAAATGAGGGCAGAAACCGAATTTTTAATTACATATTTAACTACAGCTGTGTGAAAGACATTTCATGACAAATACTGCACATTGACACTTCATTTCAAGTGAAATGTTTCATTTTAAGAGATTGAAATGTAATATACAGTCCACTTGAATGAAAGTTTGTTACAGAAGCTGCATATTCTTGAAGAAGCAAAAGTGCAATTATTCTGCATTTTCAGTGACAGAATACAATAAATGGGTTTAAATCACTTTTTTTCCCCCATGATAATAAAAAGGTCTGCATAATGACACACATATTAAAATTTCTCCAATTAAACCCGGAAGAAATATTCAGTACTTCAGGTATATCAAAACACCAAATAAAAAGTGAGATCATCATGAACCAGCCTTTTTGGGGTGAAAACTCATTTTTCAAGTGTGTGCATAATTGCACTTCACTCAGGCCAAGATTTACCAACAAGGGCTGAAAAATAAGGGCTGAACTATGGCTCAATAAATATTTACATTAAACTAGTTCTCAACAAGAAGTGTGAACCCTCATGTACCTGGGAAGCAGAGCTGTGGCAAAGCAATAAGATCAATGTCCTTTGGAACAACCACATCTTCTGTGTCAGGTGCTTTCTGCTCCCCATTGAGGCTCTTGACATTTTCAATCTTGGGCCTCTCCTTTTTCTTTCGGAAGGATCGGCGTTTGCTTTTATTGAAGTTATTGCCAGCATTAATCACCTGAACATCATCTCTGTTGATAAATGGAGGCACAAACACAGAAAGAACTTCTGGATCGAGGGGAGGAAGATTTCTGAGCTTTCTTTGAGTGCCCTATAGAAAAAAAATCAACAAACAAAACAAGCACTAAATTGATATGCATCCTGATATGTGAGGGTTTTTTCATAATTTTTTTCTCTACCTCTAAAATGGTGGGTTTATAATGTCTTTTTCTGCTTCCTAAATAATTTATTTTTTCTGTTAAGTTTTTGTTTTATGCATCCTAATGCAAGGAACATGGGCATTTTTAGCAGGCAAGGAATCCTCCACCATTCAAAATGTCCCATATCAGTATTATGACCTCGGCAAAAGAAACTAACAAGTATCAAATACCATATTTCCTCCTTTTCAATGTTAAGATACACTTAAGCTATGCTCAAAATAAACACTGGCAATAAGAGAAACCAGGCAATAAATAAACGAAAATAAAGAAAAACAGCTGAGCCTCTTAGATAAGTCTTTGTTCTACTTCAGGAAAAGCTTCCTTTCAACTCAGAACAAATAACATGAACCAAAAAAAAAAACTCTAAACACATAAACAACATTGTCTTGTTTTACAAGACAACACTTAACTTTATAAGGCAATTAACAAAGTGCAATTAAAATCTACAATCATTGTTACAATAAACACAACTTTAAGACACTGAAGCCATGAGAATTCCTCAATATATTGATGATTCAGTTGGAACAGGCACATCAAGAGCAGGTATGAAATTACATTTTTTGCAGGTAGCTTTGCAAAGTATGACCAGCCTGAAAGCCCTCACTGCCCTGCAATGAAAAGCTGTGGAGGAAGTGATCAGAGAGATTTCCTGGTACTTAGGAGCACTTTTTGTACTCTTGACCATATAGTCGAGCCAAGCAGATGCATTTCCAATTACTTCATTGCAATTTTAATTCTTCCTGCAAGGCTAAACAAATAAGTAAAAGCTTTGTTTAACCAACGGATATTTAGAAACAGGAAAGGCGAGCCCCACTGTGGTAAAAAGTTGTTTCATTTTCAACTTTTTGCAAACATCTTCAAAGTCAGATGAGGTGAAGCATACATGCTGATTTTATCACCAGATATGATGTAAGATGCTCCTTGAGAACCAGTGCTGGCCTCACCCATTGTTTCCCCCCCTTTTTTTTTTTTTTTTTTTTAATAACTACAACATAGAAAACTCTGTTGCTAATCTTCCATTGTCCAGGTTTTGAGACAGAAGTCTCAGATCTTATGTCCCAGTAGATACGTCCACTAAGAGTTTTTTTCCACATTTGAGCATCATAAGAAAAATGTGAAGAAATGTTCCATGATATATTAGTATCTTAAATACCATTAACTACACCATATCTATAATAAGATATTCAAACTAATATACTTCACTAAAAATAAGAAGAGAAAAAACACACTTTTAGCTAACATAAATTGGAGTGGAAAAAAAAAGTTCAGGTAAGTATCCAGTGGGATAGTCAAAAGATAGCAATGACTTTAAAATGCACATTGGGGTACAGAGTGCCACATCCTTGCATGCTAAGAATTTCAAGTGTAATTTCCTTAGTTGGCAGCTGACAAAGGCAGTGAAGAAACTGGAAACAGATAAATTCACCATGATCACCCTCAAACTAACATGCAGTTAAACCTTTCAGGAGGAAAGTAAGAATTAAGGCTCAGCCCTGAGGCTGTCATGCAAGAAAAACACAGACTTACTCCAACAGAAGCAATCTCAACTTGGCAGATTTGCCCTGCTGAGGTTTTCATACAGAGTTGCTCTGACAGGGCAATCCCTGAACTTACACTGAGGCATCTCCATGCTCCAAAGTGCTGGATGGCAGCCAGCAATTTAATGGTCTCACAGCTCCTAAAATGGCAGATCCTTGATGTCTTGAACTACTCCAGAGACATTAAACACCATTTTCCCCCACAGAACAGCACTGTCAGCACTGTCACTGACCCACTGACTCAGTCTCCAGCATCTGAGTCAGTTCATATTAATGTCTTGGCTGAAGTCATATTTTCTTAGTCCTTGCATTCAGGGATAGTGAATAGGCAGCAACAGAACAATATACACTTGTTTCTGCTGTTCTTTGAACATTTTATCTTTGCTACTGCTACTGTTACTTCTTCACTTTGAAATACTTCCTTTTTGTAGCTTCTTGCTACCAAATCTGCTTTCATCATACATAGCTTCTTACAAACAGAAGTGGGGGATTTCATTCCATCCCCATTTGCTGACAATGTTCCTGTAACAGCATTGCTGTAAAGGACAATGATACAAGACAGACTTTTACAATGACTGCACTCTTTAGACACAAACAGCAGTGTGTTGAAACCACAAATCAGAACATGACTTCAGCTGTCTGGTGTTTCCTTGACCTCATTCTCCTCTTCCTATCATTGAAGAAGTTACTTTTACTTTGAATGTCATGAAAGAACTGGTTTCTTTAACAATTAGGCAGGGAAAGTACAAAGCCTCAGAAAAATTAGACCTGGGCAGGTCAATTAGGTTGCAGTAATGGCACAAAAGGGAATAGTTTTAAAGTAACAGAGGGCAAGTTTAGATTAGGTATTAGAAAGAAATTCTTTATTGTGAGGGTGGTGAGGCACTGGAACAATTTGCACAGAGAAGCTGTGGATGTTCCATCTCTGGAAGTGCCCAAAATCAGGCTGGATGGAGCTCAGAGCAACCTGGTTTAGTGGAAGGTGCTCCTGCTCCACAGCAGGGGCAGAACTGATCTTGAAGGTCCCTTCCAACCCAAACAATTGTAGAATGATCTCTGCAGATTTCTGTGCAACTCTTTGCTCAAACTGATGATAAGGCTGACATTAGGTCTGGTTGCATTGGGTTTCATCCAGTCAAGTTTCAGAAGTCCCTTTGGAAGGAGACCCTTCCTTATGCCCCAGCCCTCAGTGCAGCTTCTGGTCTCACTCTCATTTGCCAGCAGTTCTCCAGTATAAAGGTACCCAAATGTGGGACAGTATTCCAGATGTAAATTCGGGTTTTGAGTAATAACAATAACAGTGATAAATCCCTCCCTTTGCCTGTGAGTCACAGTCCTGATGCTGAAGGCCATTATGCAGTTACTTTTCAGACAATCACAAAACAGCTTGGGTTGGGAGGGACCTGAAATTATCATCTCATTTGAATCCTCCTGCCATGGGCAGGGGCATCTTCCACTAGATCAAACCACCCAAAGCCCTACCCAATTTGACCTTAGACACTTCCAGGGATGATGCATCCACACCTTCCCTGAGCAACCTGTGCCAGTGCCCCACCACTCTCACAGTTATATTTTCCCTAACATCTAATCTAACCCTGCCCTCTATCAGTTGAAGCATTTCCCCTATTCTAACACTCCGGGCCCTTGTCAGAAATCCCTCTCCAGGTCTCTTGGAGCCCCTCCAGGTACTGAAAGTCTGCAATAACGTGACCCCAGAGCCTTCTCTTCTCTGGGCCAAACACCCTCAGCTCTCTCAGCCTTTCCTCATATGAGTGATGCTCCTCTAATAATCTTTGTGGCTCTCCTCTGGATCCAATCCTAAGAGCTCCATATCTTTCCTGTGCTTAGGAGCCCAGAGCTGGATGCAGCACTCCAGGTAAAGCAGAGGGGCTGAATCTCCTCCCTCACCTGTTGCCCACACTGATTTGGATGCAGCCCAGGGCATGTTTGGCTTTCTGGGCTGCAAGTGCACATGGCCAGGGCAGGTGCAACCTCTCACCCACCAGCACTCCCAAGACCTTCTTGGCAGAGCTTCCTGCATCACCCAATCTGTACCAACAGTAGGGACTGCCCTGATTCAGGTGCAGCACCTTGCACTTGGCTTTGTTGATTCCCAGGGTTCCCATGGATTCACTTCTAGAGCTTTTCCAGGTGTTTTTCACTGCAACAAGCACATACTGCTGACTGATGCTCAATCTGATAACACCTAATTTCTTACAGGCACCTTGACAGCCAGGGAGGCATTACAGAAGCAGGAAAAATTTGTTTTGGTAGTTATGTCTGCATTAGCAGGGCCAGAAAGCACGAGACAAGCTCTGTACCACTGACTGTGGTGGGCAGACACAGAACTCACCAATGGAACCTTTTGAAGATCTGAACCATGTCACAGCTTGTGCATGCTAGCCAAACCAAAACCCAGCTTTATAGCTGTAGAATACTTAAGGAAAAGAAGCATCACTTCTGTACATTTCATTCTTAAAAAACACACACTTCCAGTGCTAAGAAAGAAATCTCTAGCTGAAAATAGCAGCCTTTGATCTTTTCAAATTGAAATCTCAGCGTGACAATTTTCTTGGTAATAAGGATGAACAACAGATGACAGCCCAGAAACTTCTGTTTCAAGTGCTTCATTGGAAAATTACATTTTTTTTCCTGGAGTCCCCATTGACAACAGGTCAGTCATATAGAACTTTTCTTATTTTGGGGGTGGGTTATATCATAGTCCCATTGACTTCATTTGCTTTATCACTCCATGTCTCAGTACAATTAAGAATGCACCAACACACTATGAAGACCACGATTAGAAGTGCTACTAGAATTTTTACCCACTGTTTAATCTGTAAATATCATGAGATCCACTATTTCATTTGGGATGTTATCTTCTCTCAGTAAAGTCTTTTCTTTCTACAGTCACTAAAATTAACCATAAAACCATATTCCACTCTCCTCACATAGACAGTGCTGCAGAAGTAAAAGGAAGTGGAGTAAATCTGTAAGCTTGCCCTAAGAAACTGACTGAAATCCCCGTGGTGTAACAGCTTGTAGAGACTTTACTGAAGCTCATATTGACAAAAGAAGGGACTACTTTCTTTTCTCATACTTTTTTGTATCTTGAGCAAGGAAACAATTCAGAACCTGCAGTGTGATCAGAATATCAGAATGGCTTCTGCTTTCTGCAGTTGATTTCTTATTTGTTGTTCCACAGGTTTGTTTTTTTTTTTTTTTTTCAGAATAAGAAAGTCCCCTGGTTTTGGGTTCACTTCTCACACTTCTGATAAAACACCGGGTACACACTGATTTCAAAAGTCCGGTGCTGACATTTAGGAACTATTTTACATTCTGAAGGTACACATGAATGAAATCCTGGAATGTGAACCTCTGCTTGGCTGTTATCACTTAAGGAGCTGACATCAGCAAAAGCCAACTCCTGTGCGAGTAAGCAAGCCCAACAAAGACTTCTTTATCTAATGCTATTAGAGCGCAATCAAATTCAAGTTCAAGCAGAGCAATTCAGATCCCTGGGAGCTGTCTGGCTTTTTTTTATTTTTTTGCACGTGCTGGCACCACAGCTCTTCCCGCTGCGGAGCAGCTCGTAGGTATGGAACAAACCCATGGAACAAACCCATCAGCACACTTGAACCAAGCAGAACCAGGAGGAGGAGGGCTGTCACCGTGAACCCACAGGTGAATAACTATAAACAAATTCCAAACCACATATTCAAAGCAGCAACCGACCCATCGGCTCCTGCCGTATCCAAGTGGTTCAGGTTACGCCAAGCGCAGAGCACTTGAGCTCACGGGGATTTAGATCTCGTGTTTTCCTGAGGATACAAGTTACTAACCTTTATTCTTTTGCTTTCTCTCCAGCGGAAGACAGGACGTAGAGTAACACCCAGTAAAGAACGCATCGTTAAGCGTTTTGTTGTCCCTGCCTACATAAGCCTACAGTGAGTTCTCCATCTAAACTCAGACCTTTGGAAAAGTGCAGCTACCACACACCGCTAGCAAATTCTCCCAGCTTTGCTGACGTTCGCCTGTCAAAACAACTTTCTGTTGGGATCTTTCAGCTCCATGCGCTGACAAACCCAGCCCCACGCACTGGCACCGCCCGCCCGAACCCCGCTCACCTGGAGCAGCGCCCGCACCCGCTCTGTGGGCGCACCGACCAGCAGACAGATCTCCAGCAGGCCCGAGGGCAGCACGTCCTCCATGGCACGGTGGGGACAGGGCGGCTCCTTCCCCGCGGGCAGCGGCTCCTTCCCTCGGGACAGCGGCGCCTTCCCGCCCTCAGCGCCGCCCTGGCCCTCCCCGCGGGGTGGGGCGGAGCGCCCGGGCCGCGCACGGGAACCCGCCCGTCACAACTCTGCGCATTTTGATTGGCTGTCTCCCCTGTCACTCTAATAGCTGTGACCAATCAAAATAGCAGGATGTGCCGCTGGTCGGACGGGGGCGGGGCTTTGGGGTGAGAGCGCTGAAAGGAAGAGGGGCTGCGGCCTGAGGTGCTGCGGTCTGAGGTGTTCAGGTCTCAGGATTGAGTAATGAAAGATAAGAGGTGGGAGCTGAGGGGCTGGGATTCGAGAGTTGGAAGCATGAGGGGCTCAGGACTGAAGGCTGAGGGACTGAGACCTTAGGCTGTAGAGCTGAGGGGCTGAGATACCACTGGCCCCGTTAAAAAGTAGCGATGGAGTTTGTTATTTACTGTCACGCGATTTCCAGGTTGACATAACCAAGGACTATAATATTTACTAGTTTTAAGCAACAAGGTGGGGACCCAACTCAAACAAGGGGAGTCCCCAGTTGCTGCTCCATCACTGCAATGTTCAGGACCAGGCTGGATGGGGTTCCGAGCAGCCTGGCCTAGTGCAAGTTGCAGGACTTGCAACTGGATGATCTTGAAGTTCTCCTCCAACCCACACCATTCCGTGATTCTTTCCTCGCCTCGTTTCACTGTCTCACCGGGACAGCCCTTGGGAAAGACAATTCCCGACTCAAGGTCGAGTTAATTTTTCTCCACGGACTGTTTTCCTCGTGGGGCAGTTTGCCCGCAGGGGCTGAGGTGCCTCAGGGCTGCCTGTCACCCTGTCAGGCTCGGGTGATGCCATGGGCTGGCGCCTTGTTAAGCACAGCCTTTCCCTGCTGTTCGCTGCTGCAGGTGACTCAGCAGGGCTGTGTCACTTCACTGTGTCACTGCCACTACACGGGAGTTTTCTATTTATGTTTCCACGGGTCACAGTTTCAATGGGCTATAAGCACAGAGATGGTGCAGGCTGCGTGGTTCCCCTCCGGAGCAGCAGAGGCACAGCACAGGAAACTCCGAGGTTTCTTCTTGAGCTGCTTAATCTAAATACACCGTGAGTCACTCCGTATTGGCTCTGTGCAGAACTGGGCTGAGAGAATGTAATTCCTCCAGGACCGGAGCATAAAGCACCCGAAACTAGAGATCGGTTTCTCTGAAACTGGAGGTACGAGATAAAGTTTCATCACAACCACAAACATTTTTTTGTGGACTAGTGTTCTGGTATTTTAAATGCAAAAACTTTCCCAGTCTAAATAGTTCAAGGGTTTCATGAACTTCTTGTCAGTACAGGGGTCAAAACAGGTTTCCTCAAAAAGTATAAAGAATGAGGTGATTTTATTATTACATTATATTACATTTTATTATTACACAGTCCCTGGTTGTCTAAAATTTTGAAGAAGACACACATCCAGGATATAGGAATATAGCTTCATATAGCAGTGACTAAAAGAATAGAATTCTTGAAAACCTGGAAGTTTCAAGGATCACTTCTCCGAAGTGGTAGAAGATCCAAGTCTCAAAGATTCATGAACTTTGAGGTCATAAGGGATTGTTAAAATGATCTTGTTTAGCCTGTGTAACCCAGGTCACAGAATCAGACTGAGTCCAGTATTAATGCTGAAACTTCTGGCTGAGGCCATGTAACAGGAATTGTTAACAGCCACTGTTAAATGTTGGGCATCTAATTTTTAGTTTTACTTTTTAGCTTAGCCCTTTATCACTGGATCATGTTACATGATCATGTTGCTTGAACAGACTTTTTCCTATGAAAAGACTTCCCTCTGCAGAATTCAAGATTATTAATCTCTATATCTAAAAGATTATATGACTCATATTTTTAAAACTCCTTTCCTGATCACCTTTGTGCATCTTTTCTCAAAAATTTCAAAGTTTTCCAGTATTATTTTTGGATTAGGAACACCAAAACCAAAGCTGTATCATTGCTGAATGCTCAGTGGTAAATCACATTGCTGTTTCTGACTGATATCCCCACCTAATTAAAACAGAGACAGACAGATACATGGATCATTCAGAAAGGGTGTAGTGTTTAATTAGTTATTCACTGCAATACAATACAGTTTTCTTAGGGCTATTATTTCCAACATGACAGTTTTACATCTTACATTGCTTGACCTTTGACTATGACCAAATATTTGATCATATTATAAGAAAATTACAAATGAACCAAGGCTATTAAGCAATGCAGGTCACCTATAGTTAATGAATCTGTATCATTATTTTCTTATTTCTCTGCTATCTGCAATGATAAATACTGGATGATTCATGTTCATAATTAATGTAGCCCTCAAAGCAAAAATACAGTGAAGTTAGTATCAAAACAGAACTCTAAGATGAAAGGTATTAATGTTAATCTGGTAAAATCTCAAGAACCCTGGTAGCAGAAAATCTGCCATATGGGGTCACTATAAGAGACAAAATCATTCACTTAGAGAAGAATTCCTCTGTTCTAAAAGAGATTCCTGTAGCTGAGTAATTTTCTTCCTAAGAAAAATTGTCAACTAAGGAAGAAATGCCAGCTTTTAATATGTGTTTTCTTTTTGTAAGATCACAAATACAGTAAATGTTTGTTTGTTTGTTTATTAACTCTCTGAGGCAGTACTGGGCTGCTGAATGCAGAAAAAAAACTGCTGTTCTTGATATGTCTTCAACATGGGAAAGGCTTTATCAGACCAACAGGGACATATCTGAATAATTAAATAATCTCTTGGCATAGAATCTAATTTACCTTCCAAATACAGTATTTCTGTTTTATCCAGACTGTCTCTGTCAAGGGGAGAAAATAATTTCACCAGTTGTTTTTCTTTGATGTGATCATGCTTATGAAATGACTGACTTGAGTTGTAGATGCCTGCAGTGCAAACACCTCAGTCCTGGGGGATGTGGGCCAGATGAAGAGTCAGGACTCTGAATTTCAGGAGAGCAAATTTTCAGCTCTGCAAGGAATTAGTGAATGGCACCCCCTGGGAAACTGCTCTCAAGGAACTGAAAAGAACTGGCAGCTCTTTGAGGACAAAATTCTTTGAGTGCAAGAGTGTTTAATTCCCATGTGTAAGAAATGAAGCAAGGAAGGCAGGAGAATGGCATGGGTCAGTCAGGACCTCCTGGTCCACCCAAAGTGTAAGAAGGAAATGCACAAGCAGAAGAACAAGAGACAGGTATCCTGGGAAGAGCATAGGGACACTGCCCAGATGTGTAGAGATGGGATCAGGAAAGCCAAAGGCACAAATGAAGCTGAATTTGTGAAGGGATTTTACAGGTATGTTGGTCAAAACTGGAAGATTAAAGAAAGAGTCCACACACACACCCCACACCTCCCCCCCAACACACACAGATAAATAAGACAGGAGAACTGCAGAAAACCAACATGGGGAAGTCTGATTTTCACTCATGCTTGTGCCCCTTTCCAAACAATGCTGAAAACTACACATTGACTAACTGAGGGCTTGTGCATCCTGCAGAGTTTGACCATGATGGGTGTAAGGTCTTCAGGAATTTTCATTTTGAAACTAAATACAGACATCAGTCATGTTCTGCATGTTTACTGATAGTTTAATCCCTTTCTTGGGCTTATAGTCAAGCCTATGGCACAGCAGTATCTGTAGGTGAGAACTGAAACTCAGATCACTGCTACCTTCCACTGCCTGCCTCACAGAGAGGTGATGGGTGTCCCCATCCATGGACAGCTGTAGACTGATGTAGTTGAAGATGTCCCTGATCATTGCAGGAAGATTGGACTTGATGACCTTTAAAGGTCACTTCCAACCCAGACTGTTCCATTATTCTGATTTCTGTGTCTATGCTAAGCACAACTGCCTAAGTAAGAAATCTTTGTTCAGTCCAGTAAGAACTGTGTATTCTAGCCACAGAGAAGGCAGGACACACAGCTTGACTTGTGCTGCTGTAATACATATCAGACAACTCTTAGCAGTCTGGAAGTCCATCTGAAAACACCACCTCTCAGGATTTTAGACTCCTTATCTCTAAATACAGTTCTTATGGTCTTATAATCAAGGTCATTCATAGGGTGAGGTATTTATTTTGAACAAAACTCAGGGAGTCAGGTTGACATATTCTCTCCAATGTTAGCATTTCTCATTTTATATTCCTTCTTCCAGAATAATGAAGCAGGAGACTTCTGGGAATCTGCAGTGAAAGATCTTTACTGACAGACCTAACATTTCTTTCATTCAGGACAATTCACTTTCTAAATTTACACTGAAATTAGCAAGCAAGCAACTACTGACTATGCAAATCAAATCAGGATTTACAAATTAGGGCCCTGCACAGACTTAAAATTCCTCTCTCAGTGCCTCAGAGACTTATTGCCATTCTTAATAATGCTACAAAAACCTACTATGAGAATTCTTTATTGTTGCAGGTGTTGTCCAACTGAGTGCAATTTGGCCTCAAAATTATTCTGTAAGAGGTCACCAGGTTGAGCATAAACATGTCAGAGGGGAAGGAGGACAGTTCAGAGATCTCTGCACCTATTAACCTTTTCATTTGCATCTTCTTTCTTTTTTGCTTGGCTTGTCTGGTTTGTGCTGTTACTATTTATGGTATTACAGGTTACAAATTTTCTGCAACATTGGCTGTCATTTGTCATGCATCTCTTTAAGAATACATGGATGTGTTTCACTGACATTACAGAAAAATGCCAGGATGGAGCAGGTTTTACATTGTGTCATCATGTGGGATTTGTGTTCTCAGCTTGAACCTGCCCATGTACTAGAGAATTCACCTACTGCCTCCTATTTCCTCAGCTCTTGACCTATGGAAATATACCCCCAATTCAACCTTTTGTAGGGAAACACAACCCTCAAAGCTCAGATCCCTGTGATTTATCCACATGTGCCAAAGGATTTTGTCATGTTTGTCACCTCTGAGAAAGGCAGAGCATGTACTAAAATCAGGCAGCAGAGGCCTGGAGCTTTGCTGTCTCTATCCTCAGAGGTTTTCAAGAAGAGACCAAAGAAAGCTGTGAGCAAACTAGGCTGACATGACAGCTGACCCTGCTTCATGCAGAGGTTGGACTACAGATCTCCTGAGGTTCTCTCTGACATGGATGATTCTGCCATTCTCAGGGGCTCTGTGTACTAACACAGCAGGAGGATTAAAAATTTGTATGTGAAGGAAACAAGATGTTAGAATTATAGCAAACAAAATAGGGAAAATCCTCAGCCAGTTGTACAGTCAATGACCTTTCAAATGAACACAATTTTTCTGTGATGGGATAATTGAGTCCCAAGGAAATAGCTCTGGGTGTCAATGCAGCACTTATTTCTCATCACCTCTATATTTTTGATAAGGAGGCTGGCTGTAGTTTTATTTTTGAAAGAAAAAAAAATGGTGAAAGTCCTAGGAGGGGAAAAAAAGGAGATTAGCTTTATCACAGCCCCCACATCTAGAGAGATGTAGCAACACAGAGCTGTCAGGCCTTGGCAGAGAACCAGACTAATGTGAGTGCTCTGAATATTAGAAACAGTTTGCATTGTAGATACTGTGAGATATTCCCGAGGCTACAGAAGAACTTATTTCTGAATCTCATCACTCCAGGGGCAGTTTCAGCAGTATTTTATTTATGTGGGATGCATAACATGTCCCTCAAATCTGCCTGGCTTAATATGACATTTATTATACTTCCAGTTCTTTACCATCTGGCACAATCTTGGGCAGCCAAGGAGATTTTGCAGCTGCTTTTTATAGTAGCATTTTACAGCATTGCTTTAAGAGAAATGCAGACTCAGAATTCCTGAAGTGATGGGACAAGAGAGAGAAGAGGTCAATTAGTGCATGAAGATTGTCAGTCAGATACAGAAAATAAAATTTCAGATAGACCAAGTTTTGTGCAATAGCTTCTTGTATAGAACACTGTAAGAAATTTAAAAATACATCAGCATAGGTATCATCCTTCATAACTATGAATGATGATTTTCCCTGGAATCTGGGGAATCTCTTAGGATACTCCACTGTGTTCAGAAAAGATCTATCAGCAGTTTCATGGCTCAACAAAAGCACTGTATAGTAAACTTCACCCTTAATTCATTTTAGCTTAGTTCAATGCACATTAAAAGCCAAAGAGTTTCCTCTTGATTTTTTGTAGCAGTCCTTACATCACTCTTGTTATGAAAAACAGTGTATGTAAACAAAATTGCCTTTGTTATATACAAAACAATCTTCTCTAAGCAGGTGAACTGTTTATATATGAAAAGGTTTTTCATTTTAAATATTCACATAACAAAGCTGTTGAAGAAATATAATCCAGGCTTAGATCCAACCAGAACAGCCATCTTATGTTCCATATAAAATAACTAGCTTCCAAGTGACCCCTGCTTATCTCCATATAAAAAATGCTTTAAGAAGAACCACAAAAAGGCAGCACAGACCAAGTGTGCTTTAGAGCTGCCTAATACAGAGAATTGCCTGGTATCATCCCGTGTTGCTGTTGATAATGTGACACCATCCCAACCTGTCAGCATTCAAAGCTGCTGCTCCTCATTCCTAGCAGACAGTGCTATGTTGTGGAGCAAAACCTCATGAAAGTCTTTTGTAAGCACAGAAGGGACAGAACAACCTCACTTTGTTGTATACAAAGCCAGGAAGAGGTGCGTTAGACATACAGACCTTGAGGTAGTTAAAAACTGGCTGGACCATCAGTTTCAAAGGGTTGGGGTGAACAGCTTGAAATCTGACAGCTGACTGGCATTCCTCAGTGTTTGGTACAGGGCTAAAAATACTTGGCATCTTCACCATGGATGTGGACCATGGGGTGAAAGATGTCCCCAGCAAGTTGTGGATGCCACCATGGGTGAATGCTGAAGGGCAGAGTGGGCATAAGAGAAGGCTAAGGAGAATCCCAGAGCCATTCTCCTGAAGAGGGGCTGTAAAGAAGAGCAACACAAACTCAGAGGCACACAGTGGGAGTACAAGAGACAACAGTTGAAAGCTGCAGCAAGGGATTATTGATTGAATACAAGGAAAAAAGTTGTCACCATGAGAATGATTAAGCACTTCAGCAGGTTCTCCAAGGAGCCAGTGTGACTTCCTTCTTTAGAGATTTTTGAAACTTGGCTGGATGAGAAGCAGAGCAACCAGATCTAACTTTGAAGTTGCTGCTTTGAGCTAAGAGTTGGACAAGAGACCTCCAAAGGTCCCTTCTAAACAACATTTGTATTTCATTCTATAATTAAGCCCATATTGCTTTATTTGCATCTGAAGTTCCTTAGAGATTTAACAGTGCAGCAGACAAAGTTCAACTATTTGCATGGCTGAACATATAACCTACTTTTAGGTGTACTGGTATGGCACTATAAAAGGAATGTATTTAAATATTGCCTGACACATCAAATATAATAAGTAGGCACGTGCTGCTGTGTCATGTATGACTGACACTGGGCAGAACATAACCTCATAAATAATTAACTCCTAGTTAATCATGTGTCAACTTCTACAGTGAGAGCAAGGAAGATTCTGCACAACTGACTTTATAGAGAAAAGGGCATTTGTACAAACACTACCCAATAGTCTGTGTGTGTTTTCCATGTTGCACTTCTAATGTTAAAAAGAAAAAAAACAATCAAATTTTGGGTTGGAAACCTTAACTGACTTGGAAACTTAACCTTAACCTCACTGTCTTGTTTTCTGTGGTTCTTGTTTATTCCTCTGTAATGGTTATGTCAGCTTTCTGTAGGGTATCCAGTTAGCTGAAGAACAGAGAGAATATCTCAGCTACCAGGGTGAATTATTGATCAAATATATCTCAAGAAATTATTTATAGAGCCATTTAGTCTTTCTTTTCTGGCATAGTTGAATCTAATATTATTTTTGTTGTTTCACTTTATTTTTCTTTGGTGGTTGGAGAATTTTTCAGTTGAATCACCTATTATATTCTGTAAGAGAAACCCACCAAAACATAATGTTTTACAGGAGGAAGTAACATAACCTGACATAAATGGAAATGACTGAAAATTATAAAAGTGGGTTCATATTCCACAAAGATTAACCTTATGTCCAATTTTGAAGTGTCAGAAAGAGCAAACCATTAATGACATCTGGCCTCCCTGGTGCAGGATGATTCTCCTCATGGGTGGTTCTGGGTTTTCTGTGTTTGCAGAGCACACACAACACCAGGAGCCCAGCTTAGTTACCTGCCAAGTTATAATTAGTTACAGCTGTGTTCATGGTGACTATGGGGAAAAAAAAGAGAGTTTTTTTATTTTATTGAGAGTTGTTGTGAGGGTAAAGACAGTTATTGATGTGGAAAAGGAGTTTGTCATATGATTTGGGAAAGCTTCCTCCTAAGAGAAGCAGTGACTCAGAAAACACTGCTCTTAGCTCCTGTAATACTGTCACCAATGCTGTTCACCTACTTAGTGTAAAAGTGATGTAATATAAAAACATACAGAATTATAGATTGTATTAAGTTTGTATTAAAAACTAAAACCAGATATAGCCCAAGCTAGAAATAAATTCATTACTACTTTTATAGAGAATAGTAATTCCTTTCATGTCCTGGCTAAAAAAAAACCCCAGATTGTTCACTTGCTGCATCTTTCCTAAAATTAAGCCTTCAGCCTTCTTTTTATTTATTTTTTTTATCCTTCAGGATCAATCCCACACAACTCATTATGGCATTGCAACCTGAGACTGGAAAAGCCTGAGGGCGGGAGGCGTTTCTCTGAGCCGAGCTCAGTCATCCCGCAGAGCAGGGCACCGGTCCAAGGCTGCGGAAACAGCACAACAATAACCAACTGCTTTCTGGTATCTCTCTTAAAGTTCTCCATTGTTTGAGAGGGAAGCTGGTTTGCATCTTTCAGCAGATTGTATTTTGGCCCCTTCACCGAACATGGGTGGAGGGGACATTCATATAAATTGTGAAATACATCAATGCTGCATTGTCCCTGTTGCACCAAAGGAAAGGTGATTTTTAGAGCATTTTAGGAATGTGCAGTTTGGCACTAATATGTGAGGCATTCCCTTTCAGACCTTTCTTCAGGCACTGCAAGTTGCTCATAGGTCAAAAAGCCAATCATACACTGATAGAATCCATGTGTCTTTGATGACCACAGTACATGCTGCTCATAAAAGCTGGTTCAATGAAATTTCTGGTGTCTTTCCTGTCTTTCCATGGCTATAATTACAAAAAAACCAGCATTGTTTAATTGAGAAAGCACATTACTGGAGTTCATAAATGACTCTACAAACAGATTTTCCTGAAAATTCTCTTCTTTAATTCATATTTCTCTGGGTTTTCTCCCACATTTAACAAGATTTTTCATGGAAGCTTTCTTACAGAGATTTGCTGTCAATATATTGCACACCACTAGAGAGCTGATTGACTTGAACAAGATACAATCACCTCTTCATAATGACATGCATGATTACCCCTGCAAATCATGCAATTATGATAAAGATTTCAAAGGGAAGAAGGTAATTTATTTATGCACTGTCCAGAAACATTCAGTCTCTTGTGGAGCAAAACCTGAGTCTCAATATGGAAGTCTTTAGAGTAACGGTAACAAGGCGAAACAGCTAACCAGGAAGGAATTAAAGACATTATTAAAGCAGTGCCAAGGGAAGTTCTACAGGGCACTGTGCTGCAGTATGGAGTTACAATATGCTATAGAGGCTGCATTTATTTCAATATCAATATCTTTAAAAAGCAGAAAATTTTGTTTGGGAGGCTGCAACCTTCAAGTTTCCAAGTGATCTGGACCTTTCTAATTCTTGTCAAATAATAACAGCCAAGCCTTCTGTTTTTCAGCACAGCCAGAAAGCAAGCCTTAAACATAAACAGCATTGAAGCTTTGGCACTGTGCAGAATTTGTAATTCAACACTAAGCCAACTATTGAATTTATTTTTCCTAGCACCTAAATACCCCATGGGGCTTATAACACCACTGATGCTCAGTGCCCCACAGCCCCATGGCAGTCTCTTCTCTGAAGAGCTTAGAGAACCCACAGCCAAGCAACATGGGCATGTTTTGTCTTTATTCTCTGAGTACAGATGGCATTCAGTTCTGCTAAGTTAAAATAAAAATCAGAATTTAAATATAACATCCACATCCTCCAGACAAGTGATTGCATAAATATGCAAAGTCTGTGGCCTTGCTTTCATATTAATTTTAGCTGCATCTCACTTGCATCATCAGGCAAGGCTTTCTCCTTATTATCTTTCACTATCTGTCTCAGTGCAGACAGCAAAGCCAACTCCAACACATTCCAACTCTATGATAACCAAATATCCATGGCTACCTCTGTAGTCAATAGCAGAACTCTGAAATTGTGTGCTTACCCCTCCAGCTGCCAGCAAGGAAAAGGAGAAAGGTGCATGAAATTCAAAGGTTGCCATGTATAAATAACAGCTACTGATTTCTGCTTTCCCATTCTGTTCAAGATAGAAAGAACATGCCCAGCTTGTCACAGCTTTCCCATGAGATTTCTAGCTCAGGTCATCTCATTCATCCTGCTTCCTGTGCCAAGGAATGCTTTGTCCCAGCCAGGCATCTGCTCTCTTTCCCTAGGATGACCAGGATCAGATTGCCTGTGATCACAGTAACCCTGAACTATGCACACTTGAAAAATAGGGACTTTTAAAGTATCCTCTGATTTCAGTGCTCAACATTTGTTAAGGTTGTTTTCACCTGTAGCTAAAGCACCACTGAAAAGCATAATGGAAATGCCCAGTGAATAATTTTGTCCTTTGTCATGTACAAGACCTTTTCAGATTTGCCACAGGGGAACATGCAAGGTTTCTGTGAAAGCAAAGGGTCAGGATGGAGGCTGAGATCATCAGGTATTTCAGTTGTATAGAAGTTTACAGACTGCCTGACCCTTACCTTTGGAAATGTAGCTCTCAATGGTTCCTACAGGAGCCATTAGAACTTATACTCCAGTGGTGCCTAGAGCCATCAGGATCCAGATTTTGTTAAATGCAGTATAAACTCGAAGTCTTTCCCCTAGGGAACATTTTCTCTCTGTCTTTCCTCACTCTCTTTGCATATTCTGCCCCAAGGCAGAATGGAAGCCGTTAGTGGTAGCTGCAACATGACTGCTGTCACCTGAACACCTCTCACTGCAAACTGTGGGGATGCCAATACTGATTTTTCTTCACATTGACAATTTTGTGACATTCAGCCACCCTCAGTAATGGTTAAGTCTGAATTGCAAATTAGTCTCGTCTCTCCTCCTGCCAATCATCTACTCATCCAGTTTTAATTTCTTCTAACTGATAAAGAGAGATGAAATTCCCATTCCCTGTCTAATTTCCTTGTTAGCTTGAGCAGGGGATTAAGCTAGACCCCTCCAGAGTTCCCTTCCAACTTGAGTTTTTCTTTGATCCTACATTTTATAAGAGATGGTGTATTGAGTGACCATGTCCAGGTGTTGTCAGTGGAGGAGCTGCAGGGGTGGTCTCTGTGAGAAGAGGCCAAGGACTCCCCTGTGTCAGAGCTAGCTCCAGCTAGCTCCAAAATAGACTCACCACAGGACACAACTGGGACAATCAGCTACACTGGTGGTACCTCTGGGAAAACAGTTAAGAAAGGAAAAAAATCTGCACAGCAGCTGAGAGGAGTCAGAAAAATGCAACAGAAACAATGCTGTAGACACCAACATCAGAGAAGAAGGAGGGGAGGAAGTGTTCCAGGCCCCAGAGCAGATTCTCTTGTAGCTCATGGAGAAGACTGTGCAGGTTGTCTACCTGGAGCTCATGGAGGATCCCTCTGGAACAGGTGGGTATACCCTGAAGGTGAAGAATCCACACCAGAGAACTTGGCAGCCTGTGGAGAGGAGCCCTTCCAGGAGCAGTTTTCTGGCAGGACCTGCGCCCATGGGGGACCTGTGTTAGAACAGTCTGTTCCTTAAGGTCTGTATCCCATGAAAAGGACACACACTGGAGCAGTTCCTGAAGAGCTACAGCCTGTAGGATGGACCCACCCTGGAGAAGTACATGAAGGATTCTATCCTGTTAGAGGGACTCCACACTGCAGCAGGGGAAGAGTTTGAGGAGGAAGAGGCAGCAGAGAGGAAGTGTCATGGGCTGACCACAGCCCCTATTCTGCATCCCCCTGCACTGAACAGAGAGAGGCAGGGGTGTAGAAGAGTTCAGAAGAAAGAAGCAAAGTTGACCCTAGGAAATAGGAGAGAATGGGAACAAAGTGTTTTTAACTATATCTTTTCTCCTCACTATCCTGCTTTATTTTTAGTTGGCAATAAATTTGACTAGTTTTCCCCAAGTCTGTTTTGTCTGTGATGGTAACTGCTAAGAGATCCATCTGTCTTTGTCTTCACCTGTGAACTTTTCCATGTCATTCCTGCCCTCATCCTGTTGAGGAGGAAGAGGGAGAGCAACTGGGTGGCATTTCTCAGCCAGCCAAGGTCAAATCCAGTACTGCAGACTGAAACAATAAAACTTTCAGTTGTCAATTTAAATTCTTTCAACTGTCAGTTTAAGCTTTTTTTTTTTTTTTTGGTGAATAAATACAAGCTTGATATGTGTAACAGATGATTTCTCAACAGGTTAAGGAAAACAAGAACCCAGTAGCAAGGCAGTACTAAAGGCTGGTGAACCAGAGTTACTGCAAACTGATTGAAAAGGATTGACTGGTTTCACATCCAAAGGTGAGCAGGAGTCATTGCTATCTACCTTCCTCCACTGCAGCTATTTTCTTTTTAAGTTTTAATCCTCTGCTCTCACTAGTGTCCACTTCTTTTCCAGAAGTAGGAAAAAAATTACTTCTGGTAGCACTGAAAGGAATAAGGAAAGCACCAGCTTGGGAAGAGGCTGCACATTTACTGGTGAGTACTCTGCTGTGTTTATCTTGCATGTGTTGATGAAACCTGTTTGAATGTTTCAAACTGGGTTCTTGCAGATCAAACAGAAACAAAGCTCCCAAACGTCAGCAGCTACAGAACAGTGAAAGCTAGGGAATTTGCAATGCAAGTAAATAATATCACAGTGCATTTGCAATTAGAAATTAGAAAGAAATTCTTTACTGTGAGGGTGGTGAGGCATTGGCACAGGTTGCTCAGAGCAGCTGTGGATGGCCCATCCCTGGAAGTGTTCAAGGCCAGGTTGACTGGAGCTCTGAGCAGCCTGGATTAGTGGAAGGTGTCCCTGCCCATGGCAGGGGTTGGGATGAGATGATCTTTACAGGCCCTTTCAACCCAACTCTTCTGTGATTGTATGGTAATGGTTTTCCTGGGAAAGAGAGGGGGAAAGCTGTTTGCTAGTGATGCATTTATATGACAGATATGAGAGCTGTTTGTGGCACCCTGTAAACATGCAGGCTCTTCCTGGAAGGAGCCTGCCTTTGTAAGGATGTGCAAACATCCTGGATGCAGATCATGGAACTGTAAACAAAGGTCCACTTCTGACTGGCAGTGTGGGTCAATGGGGTGTAAGAAAACAGTTGTTACTCTGTAACTAGGTAACAGCTATCTTCCAAGACTACCCACAAGTTAACAACTATGCAAAAAACTGGTGACAGGTAAGGGTGTTCCACAGCATCTGAATTTCTGAGTTTCACTGCCAAGTAGTTTTTTATGTTAGCAGGCCAAAGCAGGTGCTCTCTCCAGCTCCTCATGCTTCAGGCCTGTAGATGTAAAGATGATTGATAAGTTTTGAAAGTGTACTTCCTGCTTGTAACAACTGTGGAGCAACTTAGACCAGCATTCAAAATGACATTTGACTGAGATGAGACCACTGAGAACAGAGGGAGCTTAGACTGGATTGCAGCTTGGATACTTCAGATGGTACCTAAAGATTGATATGATAAATCTCAGATTAGTTGTTCTAATAAGGATGCGGAGACACAAGAATAAATAATACATACATATGGGGAAATTGCAAGTTTCTCAAGAAACATTTGCATGTCTGCATCTTTCCAGCTACAACTGAGGAGGAAAAAATCCCACACTCATGCACTCAGTGCTTAGTCTGCCACTGGAATGACTAAGCAGATGATTATGGAGGGCTTTTTCACCTTTTTGTTTTGAATCCTAACAATCAATAAGATTGGCAAATTACTCTCCTGAGAGGTTGGGTCTAAGTTTATAGTTCAGATGAACAAAAACTAACAAGCTGGATTTTCCTTCCCTGGCAGCCCACTCATGTTGGGTAGTACCAGCAGCATTTTCTGTATGATGCACAGTAATGCTGTTACTTGGTTCCTCTGGTTTAGAAATTAAATAACTCTATCTGCACCTCTCTTCACCACATCTCATGTCTGTAATATCACAAGGGAAAAACCAGTGTGCACCTTTCTTCTCTGTCAGGCAAACAGTGTTGGTTGCCATCATGCCTTGACATTCAGGACTTGAGCTGCCTTCTTTTTTTCTCATCTCTGCAGATAAAGCAGGTACAGTAGCTCCACAGGATTTATTTTATCTAGCTTATTTACCTTGCTCCATCTGTTCAAAGCAAACAAACAGTGTGAACAGGGCAGGTAAAAGGCAGAACTATATGTACAGAGGTAATTACCTCTGCTATATTTTATTCAGCTAGTGCTCTTCAAATTTAATAAACAAAGAGATCTTTCAGGCATAGATGAAGAGAGTACTTTCTTTTTTTATGCTTTGCATGGAATGCACATCCTAAATGGAGGCAAGGAATTTCAATAGTACCTACTGGTTTTGACTATATGTTAATATATTGAGTTTGAAGTAGATTAATAGAAATTTTCAGAAAGGCTGCCTCTGTGACTGTGGTTTCAGCCAATATAAATTGAACATATATGGGCATCACGGCTTCTTGGCAGCTGAGGACATCTCTGAGGAAACTTCAGGGAAAATTATTTACCCTTTCTCTACAAAACAGAAATCAGATAAAATGCAGTTGAACTGTGGACTTCCCATCCCTTCTCTTCTGCTGCTTAAAACAGAGGAGAAAAACTACAATTATTCATTCCTGCCAGTGTGTGAAATCAAAGCCCTGTTTTCTCCAAAGGATCTATTTGGAATGAACCGCTTCCTATAACTGAGCTCTTGGGTTTCCCCCACCACAAAGTACTCCTTTTACCTTCCTTTATATGTTCAGTGTCTTCCTGCTGAGTAAATCCCAGGTCTTCTTGTCTACAGTGTCCTGGTTTAAAAAGACAGGTGTCTGCTAGGGAAAACAGGACCTTCCCATGAAACAGAGAAAATAAATCCCTTCCTCTGACTCAATTTTTAAATTAAGAGGCTCTCAGGCAAAGATATGGGGATAGGAATAACAGTTCTTTACTAGTATATATAACAAGGCAAACTAAACAACAACAACTACGAAATTAACAACAAACAAAACAGGAAACCTGTAACAGTTCTCCTGGCCGCGGGCACTTTTCCCTGTGCTGCATTACCGTCCCAGCTGGCAGTGAGCTCTGGCAGGTTCCCGCAGGACAGGGCAGAGCCGATGATCCCGTGCAGCTGCAGGGGCGCTGGGGGCGATGGCGGCCGTGTCCCACACGGGAATATGGAGGAGAAACTTTGCTCACGAGCCCTTGGGGCAGTGTCGGTCCCGGTGCTCCAACAGGGCGCTTGGAGACAGCAAGATGAAGCAGGAGAGTGTCCGAGCAGGAGTGGGAGCCCAGCACCAGAACAGGCAGCTGGGATGGTGGGGGAGGGTTGCAGACGCCTTCCTCCTGTGAGAGCCAAAAGCGAGTAAGGAACTGCCTCCCACCCTCCTTTACCTGCTTCCAATCTCAATGTTCCATAAGCTCCATACATCTGCTTTCCACTTCCAGTTCATCCCCACAATGCAGCAGGAACCATTGGTGAAAAGAGCATAGTATGTTTCATCTGCTGGCAGTTGGTTGGTTGGTGGGGCTTCTTTGGCCCTGGTCACTTGTTACCGCTTCTCTTTGTCGGTGAGAACAAAATTTTCACCTTCCTGCCAGTTTGTAATCTCCAGTTTGATCTGGGCAAAGGCTTGCTGTTGTTCAGGGCCTCAGTGGAAATCATTCTTCTTGCAAGTGACTAGGTAGAAAGGGCTCACAATCTGGCTATACTCAGGGATGTGCATTCTCCAAAAGCCCATGGCACCTAGGAAAGCTTGTGTTTCCTTTTTGCTGGTCGGTGGAGACATTGCAGTGATCTTATTGATGACCTCAGTGGGAATCTGATGCCATCTTGCCACTTTACTCCCAGGATCTCTCAGGCAGGTCCCTTGACTTTGCTTTTCTTGATGGTGAAGCCAGCTGAAGATCTGGATGATCTTCTCTCTTTTCTCAAATACCTCCATTGCTGTGTTCCCCCACACAATGTCATCGATGTACTGCAAATGTTCTGGAGCCTCACCCCTCTCCAGTGCAGCCTGGATCAGTCCGTGGCAGATGGTGGGGCTGTGCTTCCACCCCGGGGCAGTCGGTTCCAGGTGTACTGCACGCCCCTCCAGGTGAAAGCAAACTGAGGCCTGCACTCTGCTGCCAAGGAATGGAGAAGAATGCATTTGCAATGTCAATGGTGGCATACCACCTTGCTGCCTTGGACTCCAGCTCGTACTGGAGTTCCAGCATGTCCGGCACGGCAGCGCTCAGCGGTGGAGTCACTTCATTCAATGCCCGATAGTCCACAGTCAGTCTCCATTCTCCATCAGATTTCTGCACAGGCCAGATAGGACTGTTGAAGGGTGAGTGGCTCTTGCTGACCACCCCTTGGCTCTCGAGATCACGGATCATTTTGTGGATGGGGATCACAGCATCTCGATTTGTCCGGTACTGCCGGCGGTGCACTGTTATGGTGGCAATTGGCACCTGTTGCTCAGTCACTTTCAGGAGTCCTACTGCAGAGGGGTTTTCTGACAGTCCAGGCAAGGTGTTCAACTGCTTAATGCTCTCTGTCTCTACAGCAGCTATTCCAAAAGCCCACCTGAACCCCTTTGGTCTTTGTAGTAGCCGTTCCTGAGGAAGTCTATGCCTAGAATGCACGGTGCCCCTGGGCCAGTTACAATTGGATGTTTCTGCCACCCCTTCCCTGTCAGGCTAATTTCAGCTTCCAGCAAAGTGAATTCCTGTGATCCCCTCGTCACCCCAACAATGGAAACAGGTACCTTCCCCACATGTTCTGATGGTATCAGGGTGCATTGTGAACCAGTATCAACTAATGCTCTAGGTTTCTCTGGCTCTGATGAGCCAGCCCATTAGATCCACACCGTCCAAAAGACTCAGTTTTCCTGTGCCTCTCCCTGGCTAGAGGCAGGGCCCCTGTCCTGGTTTGAAAGGACAGGTGTCTGCCAGTAAGGGCAGAAGTTTCCCTTTGGAATCGAGACTTTGGTTCCACTCCCCCCCCCCAAGTATTATGATTATTGGAATCAAGGACTCTGAGGCAGAGATAAGGGGGGGTGGGAATAACAGCTCTTTTACTAATATATCTAACTATACAAACAGAAAACAATAACAGTTAAAATTGCTAACAGAACGAAATAGATAACTCGGTGTCAGTCCCTTTAGATGCAAGCACGCTGTCTCTGTACTTAGTCCAGAGCCCGGATTTGCCAGAGGGCAGACGGGAACGAAGGCAGGAGGGAGGGGTGAGGGGCAGCAGCGGCCACGCCGGTCTCGGGCGGGAACGGGCTCACCCTCACCGAGGGCGGCGGCTCCTCGCTCACCGTGTGTGTCCGGGGGATCAGCTGTGTCCGCAGAGGCAGGAGGCTGGAACGGGGCAGATGCAGGGCAGGTGATCGCAGAGGGTCTGGCTCTGCTGTGCTCGGCCGCGTGGCTGAACGATCCCAGGCGTCCTCCTCCCAGCTCGCCGGAAACGCGAGTGCCCTCCCGGAAGCCTCAGAGGCCCCTCCGGGGGCCGTCCCCACCCACCCCCTTTTGTCTGGACCCATCAGGGACCCTGGGTGTAACCCGGCCAGCTCCATTGGCATGATAATGGGAAAAATTCTTTCAATTGACACAGTAACAGAAAAACACTCAACCCCCAACAGCCCCTCTAGCCCTAGTTATTATTTCCTTCCTAGGCATACATGCTACAGGTTCCTTCAAGTGGGTCTGACAGATTATCCTCCCTTCTGTAATACCCTACACCTTGGTCATGGGAGGTTGAGGCTATTTTCACTTTAGCAGAACTCACTTGGTTGGTGCTTCCCTCCCTGAGCTGGCGCACCCGTGCTGCCAGGACATAAGTGGGTTTCCCATCCCACCTTCTCATGTCTTCCCCATGGTCACGCAGAAAGAACCACAGGTCAGCTCGTGAGGTGTACCCTCTCTCCCTAGCTGGGAGACTTTGGGCTCTGACTTTGGGGTCTGTAACTTGCATAGGTGCCATATGGGAAATGTTCCTCCTGATCTTCTCCCTCATCTCCTCCCTCATCTCCCCTATCTCCTCTTTTAACTGTTCGAGTTCCTTAACCACAGCAGAGACATAGGCCTCCATCATAGCCTCAAAATTTCTAAGCTGGCTGGTGACAGAACACACTGTCTCTGGGTGGTTATCAGCATCAATCATTGCTATGAAGGTGGTATATTGAGGTGGCCCCAGGATTGTCAGATTCCACAACATCTGCCATGTGCACCTGACCTTGTCAGGGTCATTGTCATGCTGTCCATCCCTCCCAAAGAGTACCTCTAATACTGCCACTTCTCTCAGCTGCTGGATCCCTTCCTCAAGGGTCTTCCAGGGCCTTCTACGATGGTGCTCGGGCATCCTCTCTCTGTAGACAAACCTCTCTCTCACACTCATTAAAAGCCGCTCCCAGAGGGACAGGGGTCCTGACTCCCTTACAAATACCTGATTCAGACCTGAGTCCTGGGTCAAGGGTCCTAAATTCCTTGCCTCAGTTCCATTCAGTTGCACACCTGGTCCCACAAGGTCCAAGACCCGAAGTAGCCAGGTTGTAGTAGCCTCACAGCTCCGCCGTGCAATGTCTTTTCGCAGATTACGGAGACTTTCATACCATGGGTACTCAGTGATCCTCTCAACCTCTGGCTCCCCTGCTGGTTGTGAGAGCCCTTGTGGTTCAGCTGGAACCTGGACAGTTGTAACATTTTTGGGTTCCTCTGCTGCACCATCAGACTCTCCCTTTTTAAGGCAGGGGGAGGGTTTTTCACTAGCTGGGGAAAGGTACTCCTTCAGCATCTGGCCTATCTCATCACGTATCTCCTTCACCGAAACCCCTACCCAATCTGGGTGGTTCATTTCTGAGGTGGGCTGTGGTGCAGGGTTAGGCTGTGGGGCAGCATCCCTGTTCCCTGGGGCAGGGTCAGGCTGTGGAGCAGCATCCCTGTTCCCTGGGGCAGGGTCAGGCTGTGGGGCAGCATCCCTGTTCCCTGGGGCAGGGTCAGTTTCTGCAGCAGTATCCCTATTTGCTGGGGTAGGTATCAGAGTTGTTATCCAAGTCAATCCCCCGTTATCTCTCAATACTAAATAAAACAGGCATAGAAACCCCAGCCACTGTATTATATAATTAGCATTTAGAGAGACTATGAACCCTTCAAAAACTCCCGGGATGGACCTAAAAAACTGGGTGAAGGGTTGGGAGAAAATTTCCCCTGCTGTCATTTCTTCACAGTAAGTACCATTATTGAAGTAAGCCCAAAAACATACAGTAAGTGTGTGATAGCTCTGAATCCATGTATCGGCCTTCCAGAGGAAGCTAAAAATGCATGAATTCCACACCATATCGACCAACAAAATGAACTGGATAACAGCTACAGTACCCTTAGTTATAGGACCCATGTTTAGATAAAAGGTTGCAAATGCGAGAGATACAGCTGTGACCACGTGCAACCCGAACCACGGTAAGCTGGACCACATGGTGCCACCTAACACGAAAAATTAGTTCACTCAAGAACTGTTATTCCTTTTTCACCCTTTCCTCTCGATGCCCTCAGGCCCCACTGTTGGGTGCCCAAATCTGTCCTGGTTTGAAAAGATAGGTGTCTGCCAGGGAAAGCAGGGCCTTCCCTTGAAATGGAGGAAGTAAATCCGCCCCTCTGACTTAGTGTAATTTTGAAATTTAGGAGCTCTCAGGCAAAGATACCGGGATAGGAATAACAGTTCTTCACTATTATATATATGTATGTATATATATATATATATATAACGAGGCAAACTAAGCAACAACAACAACTATGAAATTAACAACAATGAGAGAAGTAACCCAGTAACAGTTCTCCTGGCCGCGGGCACTTTTCCCTGTGCTGCATTACCGTCCCAGCTGGCAGTGAGCTCTGGCAGGTTCCCGCAGGACAGGGCAGAGCCGATGGTCCCGTGCAGCTGCAGGGGCGCTGGGGGCGATGGCGGCCGTGTCCCACACGGGAATGTGGAGGAGAAACTTTGCTCACGAGCCCTTGGGGCAGTGTCGGTCCCGGTGCTCCAACAGGGCGCTTGGAGACAGCAAGATGAAGCAGGAGAGTGTCCGAGCAGGAGTGGGAGCCCAGCACCAAGAGGCAGCTGCCGGCGTTGGGATGGCGGGGGAGGGTTGCAGACGCCTTCCTCCTGTGAGAGCCAAGAGCGAGTGAGGAACTGCCCCACACCCTCCTTTACCTGCTTCCAATCTCGCGATGTCCCCTTTCTCTCCGAGAGAAAACTCCCAAGAACATGGAAAGTTCCCCCTCTGCTGCCCCCCTCCTCCCCCGCTCAAAGACCCAGCCATCCATGCTTCTTAGCATGTCAATAGGAAAGAATTCTACAGGCAGAGAGGAAAAGGAGGTACCAACCCCCAACATACGGCCACTTAACGCTCGCTAAGTCTAGTCTCAGATTGCCCTGGAAAACTGCCAGTTTGATTTTCACTGAGACTCAGCAATCCTGTTTCAGGTTTCACAAAGACTTTAAAAAAATTGACTTGGTAAAATACCCCAACATGTGTCCACAGAGTGAGCTCCTGTCTGAGTTTGCCTGAAACTCAGGACTTGTTAAATTAATTTAACATCAGCCTACACAGAGCATCTAAACCACCACCTCCCTTCAAAGACAGGGAAATACTTCCCATGTCATAAACTTCCATTTTGGTGTAGGGTGATCAGACACATAATTGTCAGGAAGGGGAAGAATACTGTTCTTCTATGGGCTCCAGCTCTGAAGGTCGTGGGGAGAAGGCAGGAGTCATTTCAATTGGTAATGACAGAAAATATTCATTCAAATACATTTAGTGTGTCAAGTGGCACTTTAATAATCCTTTGAGGGCAAGATGGACACAGCTGCAGGCAACTGCTTCTGTCTAGGCAGGAATAGGGCACAGAGGGGTCACATTTGCTCAGGCCTGAATTATCTTGCACAAATCACTTTAGAAAGATTTTTCTAAAGGCTTTTTGAAAGAGATCAGATTTGACAGCCTCAAATTCAACTCTTTAAACTAGGACAGAGAAAATCTCTTAAGTTTAAGAAACAGTGATAGACAAATCTTTGCAGTAATTCTAAAGGAGACAAAACCTGGAGGGTCTGTTTTCTGGGAAAAGCATTCAAGCTGCTGTTACATGTCACAAATAACTGTAACTTCATACAAAACCTTTTTCAGAGTGGCTCTCCCAGTTGTCTTCACTACAGACAACAGACGAAGAGTGTTCAGGGTCAGTGGACCATGTCAGGAATTTTCTTCTGAGGAGTTTTATGAGATTAAAAGTTGGAGTTCTTTGACAGTTATTTTCTGTTCCAAATAATAGTTTCAAAACCAAAATTTATGTGGGTTTAGCTATGATGCTTCCTTCATTACAGTTCCTCACTTGTGCTGAGATGGGTTTATTGCTTTGACAGGAACGTGCTGGCTCTAAGACTTGCTGTGTATTTTAGTTTTTTCATGTCACCCTCATAAATAGTTCTCTCATCCCCAGCGAGATGTCTTTTACTTCCAGAAAGCAGCACTGTACTGAAGTCAGAGCAGCCACCAGTATTTTAGCCACTGAAAATGAAAATAAAACCCAATTGATACAGCAGAGGCTGCAATTGCTAAAAAAAACCCTTTGGCAATTTTCATCTTCATGATTTCCTTTGCTGATATCAAAAGGTTATGGCCTAGCAGCTTCCAATTTCTGCACTCATTGCCTGGCAAAAATCATGCTGCCTTTTAAAAAAATGATTTTAAGAATTTTCCCTGGCCTGATTCATTTAACAATACTCTTCAATGGTATTTAAACAACTTAGACATGGTCATGAATTAACCTTCATAACCTCCATTACGAATTAATGGGTATCATACTTATTACACAAATTAGTTACTGTTAGATGTTCAAACAATCAATTTCACACTTTCTCTCATGCTTTGGGCTTACAAAAATATTTACAGAGCTCTCTCATTAGCTTTTCTCAAATCCTTCATTTAAATTTCTTTTGCAACAATAGAGAAGCCTTGGCAACAGCTCATACCCTGTGCTGGATGCCTATCACACTTATCAGGATTGCTTCACCATTGCCTTAAATTCCCCTCCGTGACTGTACCCATCTGTTGTTTCATGTCTTACACCTCAAAAGCAATTTGGGGCAGGATTAGCTTTTCATTTCAGATTTTTATTGCTTCAGTCACAATGGGATCATTTTCTGTGACAGAAATTCCAACATGCAACATGCACAGCAGTGAACAAATGGGGAAGACAGATAGGGAAAGGCAAAATGAGTTGCTTAAAATATCCTGTGAAAGCTGGGAGTCAGGGCACTATTCATCTTTCTGTGTTTGCATCCTTTTTCTCACAGCTGTTATCCTCATTATAGAGGAAGTCCAGGCATTCTAGCAAGGATGAAAGATCAAATTGAAAAAAAAAAACAACCAAAAAACCAAAAAGGAAATAAAAAGAAAAGAAAAAAGCCAGGAAGATTACAATGGGTAATTCTAGTGAAAGGGAACAGTTACTCATCCAATTTCCCAGGAGCTCATAAATATGAGCCAAGCTCATATAAAATGTGTTATGGGTGCCTTTAACCACTAGGAGCCGTATTCAGACCATCTCCTGCCTGTAATGGATCTGGCAAATTTTAGCATTTAGGTCAGGGGAATAGAATCACAGAATCAGAGATTCATTTGGATTGGAAAAGACCTCTGAGATCACAAGCCCAACCAGTTAAGATCCAACACCACCCAGGGCTGCCAGATGTGTAATCACCTACACTTCATCCACTCATTGTGTTTGGGATTGCCCAGCAAGGCTCAGTATGTCCCAGCCTGACCTGAGTCTAGAGCTTACCCTCTGATTCCAGTCTGGCTTTCCTCACTGTCCCAGTGCAATCCCATCACACCCAACACAGACAGCCAGTAGTGGCAGAGATGGAGGGATGGGGAAGTGGTTCTGCTGAATCTTACACAAAAACTTTAGGCAATGTTTTTAAAGAAAGTTGTAGGCATTTCTGGTTCTGAAGGGGATTTGTAGCCATAACTCCTTTCAGGATGTCACTTCAGCTAAAGACCCAGTTCCACTTTCACCCATCCTCTTTTCACAACACCCTGGAGTGGTGGCAGACATGCCTTGGCTGGGATTGTTAATTGCTGTGGTTAATATCCACATTTTTCCTTCTGTTTGCCTGGAAATCTGATGATATTTGGCATTTACTTGTTTTCAATACTTGTTCTTGCAAAGCTTGGAATGTTCCCCCTTGGGGTATTATGCACTTTGTGATATTCACCATTTCAAAGCTCAGATATCCCAAATGACTTTTGAAAAGTATGCCAGGTCACCTGCAGAATGACTGGAATCTCTCTACTACTGCCTGATTACCAAACAGGCTTGAAAATATGAGAAGCTTAATGAAAAAAATTCTGATCTCTGCCATTTTCCTCAATCAAGTTCTGTCTAGTGTGACCAATTTACAAAAGTCTGCAGGACAATTCACAAGCTGGTGCAGAATTCAAAATCTCAGAAAATTATTTATCCAACTTTTGTTGGATTTTTTGCTATCTAATGAAGTCAATCATATACAAATTTTTATATATTATGGGCATGATTTATCACAGCAACTTCCACAGCCTCAGCTACACTGGCCACCTCCCTGGAAACTAAAACCCATAACAGGGAAGATTAATTATTTGATACTTCAAGAGATATTTAATTTCTGTGTGATGCAACAGAATTGCAGAGCCGTGCAGTTCTCACATAAAGAAGCAGCAATCAATGAACACTTGAATGACCTACTGATGAAATTTGGTCCCATGAGGTTTAGAGTTCAACAGGTATGAGCCAAACACCACTTGCTACAATCATAGGTATGAGAAGCAGCAGCACTGAAGCCATCTTTAGTGAAGGGTGTGGAAGAGAGTGATCATTGTGTGCTGTTTGGATGTGGGTTTGAATCGAAGTGCTTTGCAAGCCTCTGATTAGAGGGGTAAATTTGAATGTTTTGCTAGGTAGTACATTAATTGGTTCAAAGAGTAGACGGCATTTGCAGCATGAAGTGTGGACAGACTGATGGCCTTTTCTAAAAGCAGTGATGTAGCTGTGCACCAAGTTTTACTAAACTAACTACAAAGACAAGTCTTTGTAGTAACCTGCAAAACCTGTGATGTACATGCACACAAGTAATTTTTGAGCACCAGCACCAGTGAATCCTGGTTTCTTAAAGATTTCTGCTTTGACTGACTTCCAAGCAAAATCACAAAATGAAAATTTTCCCATAATAGCAGCACTTACAAGATATCCTTCCCACCTGGATTCTTTAATGATGCATGAGTTTGCAGCCTTTACTAGCTATGCTTTCAAGTGCTTTGTTTTTCTATGCATCTGCCTGTATCACAAAGGTAGCATGAACTTCTGTTCAGCATTTTGCCCTTTTGTCTTATATGACTGAAAACAGATGTAAATATTATTAGCAGGAAGAGGAAGGATGGGAAAATCCATCAGGTGGCATGGTTCTGCAAGTCTCCACAGAAAATCAATCAGAAAATAAGGAATTTAGCTCTAGCCAGCATCGGAAAAAGACAGGAAGACTCAGCTATCATTAGACAAAATGAAAATGCTCTGGCAGTACAAAATAACAACAGTTTCACTCTCTGTGCATGTTTCTTTCTAGGCAGAACAGAATATCCAAACCTTTTCCTTTTGAATCCTGCACTGAATGGATTTTTTGCTCTGCTTGCATATGCTGTTGCTGTAGTCAGGAAGCACCTATATCTTTATCTGATCTTCATGTCAAAAACCAAGGATAGATAGGTATGCAAAATATGCTTTATATTTCCATGCTTAGAGAAAATAAATTCTGTTGAGGGGGCATGGAGAATAGGGCTGACAGCTTTGTGGAGACACACAAAAGCCTCCTCTGACTTCATTCCCAGTAGAAAAATATTCACTGTCATGATATTAATTGTGTCACATAGATCCACACCTTTTGTGCTTTTGCAGGAGTTAATGCTGGCTGTTGCAGATCCAGCTCTGGTGGAACAAATCTCTCTACTCTGCAGGGTTAATGTCTGCAGACAAGTGCACAATCATTTGTTTCTGCTCAGCTGCAGGGACAATGCAGACACAGTTATGTGCAAACAACTCCTTGCCTTGTAGGCAGCAAGTCACATGCCTGACATTAAGTGTAAATCATGTGCAATCTCATCTCTGGCCCTTGTCCAAGTCCCTGCCTACCCTCCCATATCTGAATATACAGCATTAGGTGGCACAGAATACCTCAACTGAAACTCTCTTTGGTTTTATTGGAGTAACAGACCACAGTTCCTTTGGTCTTTATAGGCTCACTGGTGGGAACTGCCATGTGGATTCCAAACTACACTTCTAGAAGGAAGTGCACTTAAATATTTTACTACATTACTATACCATCTTTACTTCTAACAACAGTTCAGAGACTTCCCACACAGCCCTGATTGTACCCTGTGCCCCATGGCCTCATAGCTGTGAGTAGCAGGTGGTCTGAAATGCTCTCCTGAACTCAGAGTGCCCTGTTATTCCCTGACACCATAAGGTATGAACACACTATATATCACACCTGCCATGCAGGGTGAGCTGCCCAGCTGGGGCTGGTGCCTGCTTCTGGATTCCTCCAGCCCTCTGTTCTCTGTACCCTGGATCACTGAGCAGAGCTGAGCATAGGGTTTAGCTGAACCAGAGGAAGCAGCAGCTGAACAGCAATCAGGAGCAGTTCAGTGCCATCCCAGCCCACCCCACTCCACCAGATTCTGACCCCAGGGTCTCCTAAAGCCTTTGACTCTTGGCTAAAAGACTCTGTGGCCTGGGATAGAGGTTTTATGGTGTGATCAACAGGGCCAAGTTTAATTTGTGACATGAACACTGCCAGAGCAAGTAGGTGGATGAAGTCTTTGAAGTTATATCTTATAATAAAGCTATAATTAAATATACACAATTATAGCTATTTAGACCTATTCTAGGAGGTTGCTGAGATCTAGCTTTGAAATGTTCTGTGCTTGACAGTCCAAGTGCAGTTTGTGCACAGCCCACGTAGTGCTAGGGGCCAGCACAGCACTTCACCTGGGAAGAATTCCCCACAGGCTCCTGTGAGAGCAGAGGTTGCTTGTACCCATGGCTCAGCAGAGCATGAGGGCAGCTGAGTGCCATCCTCTCACTTGACAGGCTCTGAGATGTGGATACTCACTAATTTTAATATTCTGTCTAGAGATTGTGGCACTTCAGATATGCTTTTTAACTTCAAAAAAGGCACACCTGACAGCACAAATTAGTCACAGCTAAGGAAAACCCAGGAAAATGCATTAAAATTAGAGCAAAGACTTGGCTCCCAGGAGAGACTAGTGTGTTCATTAGCTGCAAAGTACAGATAAGATTTTGTGACTGTTTGCTATTTACAGTTTGAAAGCCAGAGTGGCTGGATATTCCTTTAACTAGGAGCTCTTGTTTTCCATGATTTCTGCACTGATCACTTCTCTTCTGGAAAATTCACTTCAAACCCACGTCTGCCTCTAAAGCAGGGAATCTTCAAGGATCCGAAGGAATTCTTTTTGCATCCATCTATTCTTGTATCACTAAAACCTTTTCCTGCCGTGGGAGCCTGCAACAAAGTCCTTGCTGTGAAATTCTTACCATCCAAGGTACAATAGAGAAGGAAAACTGGAGGGAAATATCCCTTTTGCAGGTTGTAGAGAGCCCTTGTGAGCCAAGCCAAACCATAGATGCACAAATGCCAGACGTGACCACCTCTCACCACTCATGCTGCCCTGCTGCAGCTGGAGCAGGATATTTTGCCAGGAAGGAAATCACCTCCTCACCCCTGGTGGGATTTCACCTGATGTGCAAATGGCTCTGGTGTGATAAGGAAGCCCCACCACTTCCTAAGCAATTCCTCATCCCCCTCCTGTACCATCAGCAGCTGCTACCTCACTGCTGAGGCTGCCCACATTTTACAGGGAGCAAAAGGCAGCTGGGCAACTCTCTCAGCCCTACCCAGGTAGCAGGATCTGTGGGATGAGCAAGGATCTGGCTACAATAAGGAGATCATAGGGCCTTTGGTTTATGGTTCAGCTCTAGCACTCTGCCAAGAAAGTATTTTGCTGAGTTATGTTCAGGACTCTTTCCAGATGTTGCCCAGAGAGGGACGGTGAAGGAGGAAAGGAGGTGATGGATTTGGTATTTTTATAAAAGGGAGAAGTTTGTTTTCTGACAGCTGGATTTCATTTAAACAGCTTGGAAAAACCTTACCTTAGCTTCAAAAACACACTTTACTACAAAGTGATTTCTGCTACAAAAAAAACCCACTAGGGAAATAGGTTGGGTTTTATACAAATATTTCAAATTATCATTCTAGCAGAGGAAGTGAGAAAAAAGGCCAGCTCAAAATTTCACATTGTTTTTCCCATGAATAATCCATCACTGTCTATCATGTGCTGTGCATATGGATGGGAAGGGAGGAGATGAGCTCCTGCTGGACCAGGACATGAGAGTTCAGACTTAGAAGGAAGTTCTTTGGTGTTATGGTATGTGGAGACAATGCTTAGCCAGCAGTGATGTCCCATGAGCACAGAAAGCCACAAGATTTTCATAACAAAGACAGAATTATAGCCATGAAAGAGCAATTGGTTTAAAGAACAGATAGATTAAAGTTTGGCCATTTATCTGAAGCCTCATATCAACACATTTATCAGGTGGGGAGAAGGGAACAGATCCCAGTGTGAAGGAAGCAGACAGTGCCAAACCCAGGACTATGAAAATAAATCATCACAGAGGCAGAATGTGACTATTAATTCAGTAATGAATATTAATTTGTGTACATGTGGCTTTTAGGGGCTTGAGATAAATTCCATTTGAGATGCATTTAGCAGAGTGCTGTGCAGTGCTGGGGAATTTGCTCTGAAATTCAGGGCTGAAATCAGAAATGGTGTGTTCATACATATGAGAACCTTCAGAGATAGATAGATAGATAGATAGATAGATAGATAGATAGATAGATAGATAGACAGATAGATAGATGGATAGTTAGTTTTGCACTTTGGAGAGATGGCAAGCATGGTTTGTAATAGCTTTAAATTGCTTAAATTTTATAGTGGACTGAAAGTATGAGATGAGGGAAATGGGCTGGTCAAGGATGAATGACTCTGGACCAAAGGGTCTGAGTAAGATAACTGACAGTAAGGATTTGAGTGAGAGTTCCTGATAAGGCACTGTATCAGGACAAGAGGTCAGGTCCTGGGAGATTCTGAGCATGGCTGTTCTTTCCATTGCAGCTGAGGTGGCAGTCTCCTACTTGAGCTGTTGCTAAAAGCAGGGGGGGCTCTTTCCTGGTGACAAATGTGTTTCTTTCTGCCACCATGAACAATTCCCTGCTGGTAACATCCTGCATCACCCTTCACATGGCTTTCAGACAAGATGCAGCACTTGATGCTTCTGGTTGTGAACTGCAGAAGCTCCTTGTATGGACTGTATTGAAGCACCTGCCAGACCTGTCCCCACCTCCATCCTTCTCCAGGCAGCACCAGACCTTGCCTTTTGTGTGTGGGCCCTTTGGCATATTGCCTCTCCCTGCTTCCTGCCCTGTGGAGGGAGGTGATTTTTTCCTCTCCTTGGGTTCCTTCTCTTCCTCCCTCTGCATGGGAGTTGCTGCCCGTTCACAGCAGCAGCGTTGGATACCAGCACTGTGAGTAAAAGCTGGACTACCAGCAGAGGAAATGCTTTGAAAATGAGATCTCCTACTTCTGTGCAGAGGAACAGGCTATTTTAGGAGTAGATTGTGTTGGAGATATGGGCTGGGACAGGATTACTGCAGCTGCTGAGGGAAATGCTGCTGTATCCAGAGCTTCCCAGAGTAAGCAAGGCAATAGACATCACATAAAGAAACTCTCCAGTTCATCAGTTCATCTCTTCTCTCCTTATCTTGGCCTCTTGACTCAGACATGTGGTTTTCCCAACCACAGAGACCTTTGCTGGTGCAATATAAGAGACCTACCCCACTATTTGCTCCTTCCCAAAATAATAGAATTTCCACACAGGTTCCAAATTACAGCAGAAGGAAAGGGTTGTCTGGCTGTCAGTCTGAGGACAGCACTAAGGTGCATGGTAACACATTCCAGTGTCCTTGGCACGTCTAACAACATTATTAAGAAAAATTCAGTCTTGAGCAGCTCTGAAAGAAGCTTTGCATTGTCTGCCTGAGATTCACTGATTCCCCCTTCAACTTCAGCTCCCCAGCCATTTAAATTACATCTGATAATTAAACATGCTGTGAAAGCAGCTTCAGTGCTTGTCAAAGCTCTGTTGAATTTCACCAGAGATGCTTCAGCTGAAGCCTTTAGTTCTTAAATTTCTGGTATGTCTGTTGGGACTGGGAAGGCACATAGGTTTGTCACCTGTATCTCAGTACACAGATCTTGCCTGCTGAGGCAGTAGTCTCCAGCCTGCAGCACCCAAAAGCAATCTCAGTAGCCTGACCTGGTGTATGATTCTCCCAGCTAAGTCTAGGAGCAGGAGGAGCTGCAAGCCAGGCTGCAGAGCCCTGCAGACCTTTGTCCATCATTGTGCTGAACGGTAGCTCTGAGAATTACCTGCAGATTTATTGTCCTTCACTGTAACTTGAGACAAACGTTGCTGTCTCTATTCTCACAGAGATTTACAGCTCATTCTGCCTAGAAATGGGGCTTTTTTTCTTTTTTAATTGAGTGATCTGTCTTTAGGGGAAATATTTTATTTTGTGCTGCATGTTTCAAGGTCTTTCATTGTGTCACTTCCACTTTATTTAGCCACCTTGTCACACCAGCCTTGTGCATTCCCTGCTCCACTATCCATGGCAACATTCATGTCTCGTTCATTTATTTTTCCTTTACGCAGCTCTGTGATTCTTCCCAAATTGACTCTAGAGACTGGAATGTGGCCCTAAATTAGGACTTATCTACATGAGAGACCATTCCAGAATTTTGGGATAACTCCTCTCTGTGAAAAGCCTTGCTGTGGCATACATGTGCACAGCTGGGAGTTATAGCATGGAGCTGTCACAGTTCAGTGTGCTTTTGTGCCACGATAAATTAGGATATGCACTGACTCAGGAAAAGTCCTTGGCTATTACTGGAGAAAGGTCAGTTGAGAATTGCATTTGCTGTGTGGCCACATCCAAAAAGCAAACATAGATGAGGCTATATAAAGGATGGGACGAAGGGTTATATAATTCAGTTACACAATGTATGTGATTGCTGTCATCAGAAGACAGTCTTCAGTGCTTGTTAGTCTGTTTCAAAAATAAATAATGGGATTGGGGAGTGCAGGGACAAGCAGCGTTCTCACAACGATGAACAAAAAACCTAAAGGATTGGAACCATATATCTGGGAAGGAAGGATAAGATGTAATAAATCAAACTATGAACAGTCTAGGACACATGGATTGAAAGTGCCTGTTTCCCCTTTCATATAATAAAAGAGCAAAGTGTCATTCAAAGAGATGAGAAATAGCAAATTACGATTTTACAGCAGGATTTGCTCGACATAGTTACAAATGAGTGAGCACTGGAATTTCCTGAAAACCCAAAACATGAGAAATCTTAATGTAGTAACGGGAACATATACAGTTACAACACTGAAAACTAAAAATTTAACCCCTAAAACCCAGAAGGGAGACAAATGCCTTAGTATCTATTTTCTATAGGGAATTACATTACACCATCAGGAAAAAGAGATATCAGGGCTTGTTTCCACCCTCTACTGATGTCTCCATCACTAAACACTCTCAGAAAAAAGTGATCCCACCAAATGGCCATGGATCCAACAGTACAGTGATGTCTGTGTTTCCAAGGAACAATAGCAGTACTGAGGGCAAAGGAGCTGCCTCTCATTTCTAGAAATGGGTAAGGTCTGCCTATTGTGCCCTTGCTGGTGCTTGACATGGCTGTGCACACTAGAGCCACTGTTCAGAAACAACTTCCAAAGATGCCAGTTCAGCCGGTGAAAAATATTATGTCTGAAAAAGCTTGGATTTGGTGAACTTTCATCAGAACTGAATTCCAGCTCTGGTTGCCCTGGAAACACCGGGATGCTGAAGACATCTCATCTCAGGGCAGCTTTGTCCAAGGCCTTTGCTCAGTACTAAGACTCCTCTCAGCCTCTGCAGCACTTTCTGGGACATCGACTTCAGTCTGACTCAGCAACTGCAGGGTGGGTCAGATTGCTCCTCTCTGAAACTAATACTGGTTCATATCCAGCCCAGATTTTTTGATCTGAGTTTCCTTAGTTCCAGTGCACATCTGTGCCATATAGCAGCTGTACCTGATTTTGGAGTCCTCATTCCCCAAGGTAGGTGTCTCTTATTTGCCCTTGCAAAGCGACAGAGGGAGCTCAGGCAGTTCAAACCCATCCCAAAAGAAAGTGAACAGTGAATATACTTCTGGCCACTATATCACAGTCTACTACCAAACACACAGATGTTCTCTAGTTTCACTGTGAGATGAAGCCAGACTGACTCTGCTCAGCTCCATTACCAGTTTCCCCATCATCTTCCCAGCCCCTGACCTCTGTGCTACATGAGGCTGAGAAACTGCAGCATTCATGGTTTTCATTAGGAGTTATGTGTGCTCAGTGTCTCTTGGACCAGGATCCCTTTTTATCCCTCTTTTATATTTTTAGAAGATACTTTGTGGCCAAATTTCTTCCTCGATCTCAAGGTTTTACAAAATTCTAATGACAAATTTATGCAGCCAGAATCTATATCCTTAGCTGATGGGAGTTAATCACAAAACCACTTAGGTTGAAAAAGACTCTTAAGATAAGTTCAACCATTAACCCAGCATTGCAAAGTTCGCCACCAAGCCATGTCCCCAAATGCCATGGCTTCATGTCTATAAAATAACACCAGGGATGGTGATTCTACCACTCCCTTGGACAGCCTCTTCAAATGCTTTACAACCCTTTTGGTGAAGAAATTTTTCTTAATATTGAATTTAAACCTTTGCTGATGCAACTTGAGGCCACGTCCTCTTGTCCTGTCACTTGTTTCTTGGGATAAGAGGCTGATCCCTACCTGGTTACAACCTGGTTACAATCCTTTCAGGTCATTTTAGAGAGCAATAAGGTGTTCCCTGACCCTTCTTTTCCCCAGGCTGAACTTCCCCAGCTCTCTCAGCTGATTCTCATCAGACTTGTACTCCAGGACCTTCCCCAGCTCTGTTGCCCTTCTCTGGACATGTTCTAGCTTCTCAATGCCTTTTTATAGAAAGCATCAAGTACCTCAGCCTTTTCCTCATCCTTTGTTACTTATGTTACCCTCAGCATTCAATAAAAGATGGATATTCTTCTTAGGCTTCCTTTTGTTATGAATTTATTTATTGAAACATTTTTTATTGTCTTCTACAGAAGTAGACAGATTAAGTTCTAGCTGGGCCCAAATTGGGAATTTTCTGCCTGCATAACCTCACACCATCCTTGTGGTCCTCTGGAGTTGCCTACCCCTTCCTCCAAAGGTCATAAAATCTTCTCTTTCTTTTTTTTTTCCTGAGTTCCAGCCAAATCTCTCTGTCCAGACAGGCTTGTATTTTGCCCTCTGTCTTGTATTTTGACAAATGGGGACAGCCTGCTCCTGTGCCTTTCAGACTTCCTTCTTGAAAAATGTCCAGCCTTCCTGGATTCTTTTCCTTTCAGGACTGCCTCCCAAGGGACTGTGTCCATCAGGCTCCTCATTTTGGGCCGTGTGTTCCCCTCAGAAGGGAGTTTCCTATGACAATGACCCATCTTTATTTCCTTATGGAAGCAGCTTTGATGCACAGCATAGGGTGATTTACCCTTGGCAACACTTCTGACCTGCATTAACCATTAATTGACCTCAGCAACACCTCCCACCCGGAGGAACCATCATGCTCACTGTTGTTCAGTTCCTCTTGCAGAGCTCGTGCCTGTTGTGCTGGGGCACCTGGGAGGGGGGACAGTCACAGGGGACACCCCTCTGCTGTGCCAGGCAGGGCTTGGTGCCACTGCTCCCCATCCCTAAAGTCACTCAGTTCAGCCAGGCAGAGAGAGGACAAGTAATCCTCTGTGTCATCTGCCCTGTCTACCTCTGGGCCAGTCCCAAGCAGGCCAGAGTGTGTTCCAGCAGCTTCTCTCTCAGACTTCCTGATAATCCTCAAACTGCTCCCTCCTCCTGCAGCTGTCACTCTGTCACTGTGGTGTCCCTCTACCCAGGAACACTCCCACAAGGATTCACTGGTTAAGCTGGCAAAGTCACAGCACCCTGCCACATGACCACCTTACTTAACCATGATAATTACTGTTTTCTCTGGAGGGCCTTCTACTCCAGAATTTCCAAAAGGTTTTTCTGCTGATTTAATTGATGGCCCTGCTCTGTGAGGTACTTGATACCCAAGACTATAGTGAGTCACTTTAACTTCCACATTGATAGAATGAGGTTAATAACAACATTCTGTTTCACTGGCAGAAGGATTCCAGATTTTGGGATGTTCAGCTTAGAAGAAGCTGTAGCCTGTATCAGTATCTAAGTGAAGAGAATCATGGAGGAAATAGAGGCAGAGGAAAGAGTGAGAAGCTTGTCTGTCCTCATTTGCTGTCAGGCCACCCTGGTGGCACACCAGCCTGAGGCCACCCAGAGGCAAAGTGGAATTAGAGACTGATTGTGGGCAAGGTTTCCACAGAGGTGCTTCTGGTAAATGCATTCAGACCAAGTAGTCATTAGGACTAAACACCAGCTTTGGTTTAGATTTTTGTTTTCTCAACCTGTCCAACCCAACATAGAATTCACCATTGTTCCCTTAGTAACCAGTCCAGATGTCAGGATAGTTAAGATTATTATGTATGAGATGAAAAACTAAAGATTCAAACAGTAGCCCACATCTACCTCATTTAGTCAAGAAAGTTACAGAATTTTCTCCATTTTTATTAATTCTTTTACATACATGAGAGGAAGTATCTGTGGACTAAAAATCATGAAACTGTCATCTCTGCTATGGATTTATTGTCTGAGTAGAGAAAGATGCAATTACAGTTAAGGGAACAGTATGAAATTAACTGCTTCTGAATATTTCTTTCCAATTTTAATCAATGTTAGATATAACAGCAGAACAGTGTTTATATTTAATGTCTAATTTCATAATGCTGCACATTATAAAGTTATTTTCAGGTAAAAACATTGATAGGGAGCACATTCCATATTCAGGATGAATGGCTAAGATCAGATAGGTATTTATGCTTGATCTTTTCTGCCCTTGAATATGCAGGGAATGAAAACAGCATCACACTATTTCTCCAACTAGGTGGAAATAACACAGCTCTAATGTTGAATCAATTCACAAAATAAACCCTGTGAATAGCTGCTGAGGAAATCAATATGAGGAAACAGTGAACTGAATGTCTATTCTGCAAATGGTCAGAAAAAGAAAAAATAGGTTGTGGCTGTCCTGGTTTTGGTACCTATGGAAAATCTAAAACCCCCATCTACATTAACAAACTAATTAAGAACCAAGCAGGGAGATGGTGAAGAAAAAAAATGGAAAAATTGAAAATTAGATAAAATAAAATAGAAATAAGATAAATTAACATAATGATGATGGAGGAAAGCTGGGCAGTTACAGATAAGCAGTAGCAGTAGAGATGAGGGAAGGAGCTGTTCAAAAGAAGAGGGTTCAAGGCAGCAAGTGGAGAATAAGTTCAACATTTTTCTTTCTGATACAATATGGGAGTGCCAGCAGGAACTACCCTGCAAGAGAAAAAAAAATGTGAGATGAAGAGGACAAAACCTCTGAGAAGGTGGAGGGAGAAAAGTGCCAGAAATAGAACCAAATGTGACCAACTGCTAGATTTTATGTCCTATATAGCACAACCCTTGAATTTCACCTGCTGCCCTCTCCCTTTTTGACAAATGGCAGATTTCCCTGAGGTGATGCAGTCTTTAAGACCCAAAGAGCTGGAAAAATACCTTGGGTAGCTGTGATCTTGCCTGTGATAGAAGAAGGATTCCAGGGACAGCATGACCAAAAGAGGAGGACAGGATGAAGATGGTTGAAAGGAGTGAGAGTATTCAGAGGTAATGGAAGGGGAGGGTCAGAGAAGAGAAAAATGTCACAGATGAGTAAAAAAAAAAGAAAATAGAGTGTAAATAAAGATTTGTGCTGGGAGAGGAGAGGAGAGGAGAGGAGAGGAGAGGAGAGGAGAGGAGAGGAGAGGAGAGGAGAGGAGAGGAGAGGAGAGGAGAGGAGAGGAGAGGAGAGGAGAGGAGAGGAGAGGAGAGGAGAGGAGAGGAGAGGAGAGGAGAGGAGAGGAGAGGAGAGGAGAGGAGAGGAGAGGAGAGGAGAGGAGAGGAGAGGAGAGGAGAGGAGAGGAGAGGAGAGGAGAGGAGAGGAGAGGAGAGGAGAGGAGAGGAGAGGAGAGGAGAGGAGAGGAGAGGAGAGGAGAGGAGAGGAGAGGAGAGGAGAGGAGAGGAGAGGAGAGGAGAGGAGGAATAGATGACTGTTCTAATGTGAATTAAGATGACGTCAGAAAGACTGTCTGCATTGATGCTTACACAGCAACCAGTGTGTCCAAGCTTGAAGCAGATAATTGATGCCATCCTTTGGGAGCTGCCGTTCATCAAAGCCCTTTAGTGTAACCCCAGAAACCACCAATCTCTCCTTGCCCTTAATTTGTTTTAATGGAACACTTTCCCTGCCTCTTCCTGTGTTTTTTAGCAACTCCTTGCAAGCTTTCTTTATCCTCAGCACTTGAAGCAAGTGATAAGCTGCTGGTAACCTTGTTTTTAATTTGCAGTTCTTTAGAAGTTCAGCCTGCAAGGGCAGCATTTGTGTGTTGGGTGAATTGTTGAGCAGATTGTTTGGTCTGAGCTTTGTCTCTGCCAGTCACTTTAAGGTGCCACCTAATCCTGATCAGTCAGCATTCACGGGGGTTTCCTGCTCTGCAACTCTGTCAGTGGTGATAACGATTAAAACGGGGAAAACCCCCGAGTATTACCAGCACAGAAAGCACAAAGTCCAACACAATGTCAGAGAAAAACGAGGGGCAGCATAAGATGAGCATTAAGGTTAAGAGGTTTCTATATGAAAACACAGAGAAACCCATCTCTAGTGGGTACAGTGCCCTAATCATATATACAGTGCCCTGATTGTACATATATTGTATCATATATACAGTGCCCTCATCATATATACAGTGACTTAACTGTATCCAAGCAGAAACCTAACACCCTTCTCAGCCATTCTGGTTTCCACTGTTGCTCCCTAAATAACATCTTTAAGTACTGAAAAAGTTGCCAGAAGGAACAGAGGCAGCTCCTTCATACCCTGAAGGAGACACAGAATTTGAGCCTGTCACATGGAAAATGTGCCCCCAACACAGAATTTCTAGAAAAGCTGTGGCTCAGCAGCACAAATCCTTATCTGTGCAACAGATGCACCAAGCAAAGCATCTCCTATATTGTCAGCTGTTGCTTTAGAATCTTGTATCTCCACAGTTTGCTCTTTTTTCTTTAATCTGCTGGATGGAGGTAATGAATATTTAAGTATTTGGTGTAAACCCGTCTGTCCTGGCAGAGTGGCTGGAGCTGTGCAGAGCTGAGGATCATTGTAATCTGCTCCATGGGTGGTTCTGCCTGTGGCCAAATGGATTCCATATGTGAGATCATCTGTCATGCAGAAGGCACTGTCATTAGTTCCCTTTCTACAAGTCCTTCTGCTCTCCTAGGTGAAATACAATGTCACTGACCCCAGCATGTTGATTTGCCATGATGGTGACATTATGAAATGAGCTCTTTGGTGACTTTCAAAATTCAAGTGCTCCTAGTAATTTTTCTGGACTTCAGGTAGAGAATGTGGCTATTTCATTAGTCTTATTTTTTGATGCATTTTTAAGCCTCTGCATGGAGATCATTGCAGTGTCCAGACATCTTTGAAAAACATCATCTTGGGTGAGGAGTATAGGCTGGATTAAATATATGCCATGCCCATGCTTTTAATTTTATGCCTATCAAAGAGCAAGAAGCTGATATCCTGCAGATCTGTGTAACATGTTAGACAGGATATAGAAGCCAATGTTTTCACCTTCATTTCTCTTTTTGTAAGGAAGGCAAGTTCTCCTGCCCAGAGCTGCTCAGACAGTTTTATATGAGAGTTGGAAAGGGAGATTGTAAACTGTTCTTCATGTTTCCTGGGAGTGGGTCAGGTGTAATAAGTTTAAACTGAAACTGAAGGGTTAAGTTAGAGATGGCAGAACTTTGTTTGCTAGACAGGACAGTGGATATGTGTCTGGGAAGAATGAAACCTCTGGCACTGACAGTTTGTCCAATCTGTCTCTCATCTCCCAGGGATTTAATTGGGAGCTACTTTGCCTGAATCTTTTAACAACCAGGTTTTCAACTCTGCTTTCCACTGTTATTTAGCAGCAGATGTTCAGATTCTGATTTTCCAAAGCTACCCAGTTGTTATTAGGTATAATTAACACCAACATCCTTAACCTGTAAGCCTCTTTTAGGTTGGACTCTGTCCTATTCTGTTTACAAAATAAAACCTTCATGTGAAGATCACCTCTTCAAAAAGCAATTAGCAATCCCAGCTCCTAGGCTGTCCCTGTGAGGAAGAGAAATACTTGTAGAGTATGGAAAGCAAGGAATATTACTGGGACATGTAGCTGTTTCTCTAACAACAGCACAGCCTAGCTCTTACATGCTCTCCAAATTTATAGTGCTGAATTAATTAATTATCCATTTATCTAAACTCCAATCTAAGTGTTCAGGAAAGTGATTAATATTACTCAGAACTAGCAGTTTATGGATCATTGTCTGTAACCAGGTTGTGATAGTTGAACAAGGTCCCCATTTCCTGTGGTTGACAATGGATTATTCATGTAGGATGTACAGCATAGCTGAGTTAAGGTTATGGGAGCAAACACACCTTCTGGAATTTGCCCAAACTGAGTCATATAGTTTGGTAAAGATAAAATTGCATAACTTAGGGGTATTTTTAAGTCCTTGCACTAAACAAATACCATGGTCACGCATTCTGAAGAGCAACAATGTGATAGGAGTAGTGTAGGTTCACAATAGGATCTGGTTAAATAAATTGGAAGTGCATTGCAGTGTTTGGGAGGTTTCAGTTCTAAAGCTATTTCAAGAAACCCATGAGGATTTCACTAAAAATCTGCAGCTGCAGTATGTGCAGGCAAACAGGATGCTGTTCTATCACCAAAGGAATAACAAACAATTCCAAAAGAGGGGATAATTTAGTTAAATATAGCATTTGAAATAATATAACAAGAATTCATATGTTCTGTGATCATTGTACCTTTTTTATGCAGTGGATAGGAGGAAAATTCTCAATCTTCTAATGACTGCAAATGATGTTCCTCTAAGAGAAATGAAAATTCACAAATAATAGGCCACAAGATGGAATGGTGAGCACAGGCTGATGGAAATGAGCTGAAAGAAAAATAGCACCTGAATGTCTGAGATCATTGCTTTGTCTACTTCCCAGGCCAGGTCCTTGAGGTCTGGTTTTACCTGGGACAATTTTCTTCATAATAGCAATTATGGGGCTGTGTTTTGGATTTGTGATGAAAACAGTGTTGACAATTCAGGGATGTTTTCATTACTGCTGAGCAGAGCTTAGCAAAAGTCTCCTTACCTCACCCCACCAGTGAATGGCCTGGGGGTGCACAGAGCTGGGAGGGGACACAGGAGGGACAGCTGACCCTGTGTGACCCAAGGGACATCCCATTCCATAGAACATCATTCTCAGCAAGCTGGGAGAAGAAGGAACAGGGAGATATTCAGAGCAGCAGTGTTTAACTTCTCAAATCACTGTTTCATCTGCTGGAACCCAGTTTTCCTGGGCATGGCCAAACACCTGCCCTTGGGAATTAATTCCTATTATTTTAGCTTTGCTTGCATGCACAGCTTTTGCTTCCCCTATTAAACAGTCTCTGTCTCAACACACCAGTTTTCTGACTTTTCCAATTCTCTCCCCCATCCCACCAGGGAGGAGTGAGTGAGAGGCTGTGAAGGGCTGAGTTGCTGGCTAGAATTAAATCATGACAAGGTTTTAAATGCAAAGCAACATTGAGAAAAATGTGCAACACTCTGACCACTGTGATGGTGCAGATGGTCAGTGCATTTCCTGATTTTGTGAAGCTCAAGAACCAGTTGTTGTCTCTAAGATTCCTTCTCTGGTATCAGCCAAAGCAGATGCTTTGGGAAAGGAGTAAAAACAGACTCCCATTTTGCAATCATGTGCAGTTCAGGGACTTCCTGAAAAGATGGACTTGGTATATTAATAACCCTCAATCTCTCTCTTGTTCAAAGACCCTGCTTGAAGAGGTGCTTTTAAAACCACATCAGTTTTAATTCCCACAACACAGGGAAGTTGGCAGGAAGTTCCAAAGTTTAACTACAGGCATGAAGAGTCATTTCCTTCCCTTTCCTTTGAGCTTGTCCTCTCCCACCTAAAAGCACTGCTTGCTTCTTCTTTTATTGGAAAGTGCAATGAAAAATCAATCTCTTCACCTTCTTCATCATGTTCATGATGTTATAGATTTATCTTGGTCATCTCTTAAACTGAAGAGATAACTTATTTAGCTCTCCCTTGCACTGAGTAGTTATGTACTTCTTATGAGCCTTTTAATCCTCTGAATCCTTTTTCATCAGTGGTTTCCTTTTCAAGTGAGAGGACCAGAGCTGCACACAGTATTCAAGCTAGAAAACTCATAGATTTTGTATTTGAATAATAATGATGATAATAATAATAATAAACAATCTAATATTATTTATTTATTTATCTAGCAACATTATCTGGTTTGAGTTGGGAATTTCCAATTCCCAACATTTTACTTGTTTTATTGACTGCTACAATGTGCTTAGCTGATATTTTCATGGAATTATCTGTTACAGCCTCAGCTTTTTCTCTTGGCCAGCTCAGAGTCCCATGTGAGCTAAGGGCTGTTTTTCCCCTTGGGCATCACTTCTCTGTCCAGTCACTGAGATTCTGCAATTTTTCCCAATTTTTAATGATCTTTAATACCCAGAGGACTTTTGTATCATGACTCAACCTTGTCACTTCAGTGTTTACTCCTTTCCAGTTCATGAATGGGTTTGTAAGCAAACAGCATTGCTGATCAGCCTCAACCACAAGACCTGACCATGATCTCCCACTCTCTGTTTCCTGTTATTTTTAATTCATTCCTTTTTTGTTCATCCAGGGACCTTTCCATTTACGCCTTGACTTTCCTTAAAAGCCTTTGGTGAGAGATGCTGTCTGCAGGTCTCAGGAAATACAAGCTGGTTATATCAACAGGATATCCTTTATCCAAAGGCTTGTTGACACCTTCAGAGAACTCCAGGGATTCTGGCAGGGCTTCCCTTTATAAAAGCCATTCTGACTTCCACAGCACAATTACCTCTGCATCCAATAATTCATTTTTTTTTATTTTGCTGCTTCCTACAAAGCAGCAGCACAATACCAACCTGAGCTTCATCTTCTTATGCTGTTGAAGAGCTGACAGTTTGTGTTAATCTGAAGGGCTGGGGCTAAGGTGCTCCCACTGCAGCTGTATTTTCCAGACCATCACTTTCAGGTGCCGGAAGCACAGGAGTTGGGATATTTTTTCCAGAATTTCCTCTTAGTATTTATTGTTGGTTTTGGTCAGGTATAGAAGTGGGTGCAAGACACTGAAAGAGCAGCATTTCCCTAGGTCAGGTTTCCTCTATCTACCACAAAATCTTATATGCAAAATTCCCTGCTGCAGTCAGTCCTTTCCACATTGGCAGAACTGAGAGATGAGTGCTTGTTTCCCTTCCTTTGCCCCTCCAAGGGGTAGGAAATGCCTCTTTCTCACCATGTCCCCTAAAATCCTGGGGTTGGGAGTTCTGCCAACAACGGGAGAAAACACCAGACAAGTTGGTTGCTGGCAGTTGCTGGTTGCAGTCTGTCCCCAGGGAATGAGGTTATTTACAGTGCACTAGAATGAGTCTGTGCAGTGAATCAGGAGCATGGTCACAGCTCCCAGACAGACAAACCTCTCCCTCCCTTTTCAGAGGGAATTTCAGACAGGTGAGTCTGGTTTCATAAAACAAGCCAGCATGAATTATTTCCTGATGATATCCATGATGATTTTTGATTTTGAGGGTGCATATTCATCAATCAATTTATCTTCACTGATTGCCTTGCTAAACCATTTTAGCAGTCTCATACCATCTTTCTTCTTGGGGTAGTGTGGTTATGACTTCTTTAAATTTTGGAAAATATTGAATAAAAAATAAATGATGAAGAAAGAGCAGCTGCTAAGCAGCTCGGAAAGGTCATTTCCTCAAAAATAAACCAGAGAAAGGCAAACAAGCATGCTCCCTTCCCATGAGGAGTACATCTCATCCCTCTTTAAGTTTGAACAATTTTTGAATGAAGGGAAATACCAGCACTTTTGAGATTTGCATAGACTGCCGAGGTCTTTCTGGACCACTGAGCTGCCCAAGGAATGTATTTCTTTGAGTCTTTTCCCAAAACCCATTCCTATATATTGCACTGAGCCCCCATCACAAAGCTGACCTGCCTGGGAAGTTTGAAGAGGTGCAAAGATTTTAGCAGACACCAGCAGGAACCAGCTGCCACACTGCAGAGTGACTCATGCTACTGAGCTCTGCTGGCAGGAACACAGATGTGCAGGATGCAAACCTTGGTCAGGATGAGTAATCCAGGTGAGCACAAATTCAGCACCTGGAGGCATGTTCATGTTGGGTGTGATGCACAGGCTGTGGAACCCCTGTGTCCTTGGAGAGAGGACCTCAGGGGTCTGTTATGGCTGCCCAGTCCTGTGGCTGTGAACCACTGCCTGCTGTCATGGAGAAGAGCTTCCACCTGCCTACACTAAGGGAATCATATCCTCCTTGCCTGCCATTCCTTCTTTCTCCCAGCCCAAGGATGCTCTGAGCAATTCAAGAATTCTCTGGTTTGTCCCAAAGGTTCCTGAGATCAGGGCAGACATCAGGGCTGAGGAGGAGATGGTATATGAAAGCAGGCAGACCTTGGGACTTACTTTGTTGCTTATCTCATTCCCTGAAGAAGGGCAGAGGTAGCCTGAATACCATCTGATTTACCATCTCCTGAAGAAGAAAAGAGACTGTATTTGTTTAAACAAATTATTTTTGAAACAAATTTCACTACCTCACTTCTCACACTGGAACTGAAGGGCAGCTGCTACAGGATACACAGCTCCATAGGGGTCTGGGTAACTGTGATTTTATTAAACACTGGAGCCAACCTACTTTTATGTACTGCCAAGAAGGATGTCCGGCTCCCTGATGCTTTCCCTGACCCCAACATGCCTCCCACAACTTCCCTTTCACCTCACTTCTATGTCCCTGACCCACTCTGTGCCAGTCCAGGGAGCTAAACCAGCACTGAGCACTCCAGGTTTTGTGCCACAGAAGGTTTTTTCTGGTGCAGTTCCCAGCACCAGCATGCAGCAGGATCAATACATAGGATTTAGTGGAAATATGCAGACTGGTGAGCCTGACCATCTTTTCCAACAACACCTTCCTGCTAATTAGGATCACAAATATGATTAAATCTCACTCTCAGCCTCCTAATACCACTGTGCCATGCAGAGAACAGCAGTGGATGCCAGGGAAGAAGCAAAGAGCTGTAAGGGGGAGGAACATGCACTCATGAATGACTGTGAGAATTAATTTCCACCATAAAATACAGCTCATAATATGAAATGTCTGTGAACCATCTCACAACCTTGTCCTCTAGCAGTTAATTTTAAAAGTATTAGTTATGGCTTGACATCACCTGAAAGCAGGCAAATGCCTCATTGCACAGCCTGACAGCAGGGCTGCAACCAGGGGAACCTGCAATCCCATTAAAGCGTGGGGGCAGGAAGAACATCATGGAGAAAAGAGATAATGAAAGGCACCAGGTGAAGCTCCTGATGGCAACAGGTACCAGCGTGTGGCTTAGTCATGGGCACACTGTAGCAGTTGGCTAGACAGGAAGGAAGGTGAGACTGCCCTGTCTGGAAGTGAAGGCACAAGGGGAATATCTGCTTGGAAGTTTTCTGGAAGCTTTTCCTATTGCTTCAGCCCATGGTGACAAGTGGAGAAAGGGCAGTGCCAGGGAGGAATCTGAAGAAGAAGGATCTGCAGTGCTGTCCTGGCTCCCAGCAATGCCTTGTGCTGCTGCAGGCGTTGATGCAGAAAGCAAGGCGTGCCAAATCAGTGTGCAAACTAGAGGGTGACAGGGACACATCTGCTGCCTGAAAAACTGACCTGGAGGGACAGAGGGGTGTGTGAGCAGCTGGATGTGTGAGCACGTATCACATTGATTAGTGAACAGGCTCCTGGAACCGTCACAGCTGCAGCACAAATTACTGAGAGGCACTTCAGTGAAGAGAAAACCCAGTAACAAAAAGACCTTTGGAAATACCATCATAAGATGGACATTTCTAAATCACAGCCAAAACCAAGCCATGCTGTTTGCATAAATCACCTTGGCCTGAAGCAGAAAGTTCAGAAGCTGCCAAGGGCAAAGCCAGACAAAGGTGTGAGCTCAGAAGAGCTTGTCAGTCCCATGGAGCATCCACGGATCCCTGATCCCACCATGGACAGGAAAGAAAAGATGTAAAGAAAAGTCAGGGTGTGGGAAGAAGGTTCACCAAGTGACCTGCTTCCCTAGGCCATGGTGCTGAGCCAGGGTCTTTATGTGGTGACAAGAAACACCTCCAGGGGAGCAACATGGCCTAATCCTGTGTGTAACAGGCATTGTGCATTCTTTACATGCAGCCCAAGGGAGCAATGGTGTTATTCTGATCCAAGCAGTACAGCAGGAGACCACTCTATGCAGAAACACTTTGATATTCAAATCATCCCACAAAATAGGAGGCTTGCTGTCCTTTTCAGAGTGCCACTAAAATGCCACTCAACCCCCTAACCCGTGTTTAAAGAAAAATCTTCTGTCTACCATTAGATTTAGGAATAATCTCTGCTGCACACTTGCATCATTCCCAAGGTGTATGTGCTTTCCATAGTCACCCAGTTCTGGCTCTTAAATAAGCTGTTATGTACTGACATCCTCTAAACTGAACCCAGAAGTGTTTACTGGACTGAAAAAGACATCACCAGATGGCTCCAATATCAGCCTAGAAGGATTTCTGTTCTTCAACAGGCGCTAAATGTGTCTGAAAAACCAGCAGGCTGCAGAGCGTCTGCATAGTCAAATCACCTCTAAGAGGCTTTGTAATTGCATTCAGTTCTGCTGTGCTGGAAAATAAGGATAATAAGCTCAATGTATTACACTTACACTGGGGCTAGACTCCATACAGAGTGGTAATAAGAAACACAGGCTGAGGTTTTAACTGCTGTTAGTGGGGCTCAGCACTTTGCTTATTGCAAAAGGGGATGCCAAGTTACCTTAGCTCCCTTGTGAGTTACAACCATGAGCTCCTAGGTCCTGGAGATGGAAGATCACTTATTTCAGATAGAATCATAGGCTCATAGAATGGTTTGGGCTGATACTCAGTTTTGTAAATCATTAATGTTTTTGTCTTGATTTGCCTCACTTTCATTTCTAGCTTTCATTTTCCAGCTCTGTGCTGATGAATTGCGCTGAGGAGTTTACTAAGAGTTTTCCATACTATTCACCAAGAAGTCTTGAACATGCTTTCATGAACATCTCTGTGCATCAAGTTCTTTTCAACAAAACCTAAAAAAAGACCTGATCTACTACTATTTTTAGTCTGTTTTTACTGTACTGGGGATAGAGATCTGGGTGGATAAGTCAGTAGGAGGTGAGTGAGCAGATAAGTGAGTGAATAGATAAGTCACTCCAGTGAGTTTCACTTTAAAGGAGTCCTTTCCCTTCATGCCATAGGCTGGCAACCACTTTCTCTCACTGCTGTGTGAATTTGAGCAATCCCAACATCTCCTCCTGCTGCCCACTCAGTTGTGTTAGTACAACATTCCATGGGCTACCCAATAAATCCTGCAGGGATCGATCTGGGATAATAATAACCTGACCAAACATGACTCTCTTTTTTTTTCTTAAGCCCTTTTAACCCTCATTGACTCTACTTAGCTCGGTGCTGCCACTGAAAAATTGCACACCAGGCTGCACCAAGAGCAGAGTGGAATAAATATGAAAGTTGGTTTCAAATTACCTTAGTGAGTCAAACAGCCACATCGTGGTATGGAAATTCAGTTCAGTCTCCTGTTTCCATTTACCACCAGTCTAAGGTCTGAGAATCTGCAGCCCCACAAACTTTTACTCTGGTTGTAGCTCTGTTCCAGAACCTATTTTTATGTGCCACAAAACCATCAGCAAAACTGGTCCCACCAGGGAAGCAAGAGTCCAGTGAGATATGTTGAAATCCTTCTGCAGTCCCTGGGGAGAGCAAGGCATTTTGTACAGACAGCATGACACCACAAGCATCAGCCCAGGGGCTGTGTGGAATGAACCAGCAGGAAACACAAAACCCATGGCTGCACCAGAACATCATTAGAGTCCCCTCCAATCCAACCCATTTATGATTCTAAGACCTCACCTCTGGGCAGCACATGGGCTACAAAATGGGCTCCTCCAGTCAACCTGGCTTTCAAAGATGCTTTCTGGGCCCCAGCACTGTGGGTAGGAGTGTGGTGTTCACCAAAGCCATCCTCAGCTCATTTATCACCCTAAGTGCCCTCTCTGCTTTTGGTTAGGTACATTCAGAGGAATTTTGCAGGAGAATTTTCAGTTCAGGCAATGACACGCAGGATATGATTTATCTCACCTCACTTTAGAAGCTCACAAAATGCAGGACTGGGATACAATTGACCATGTGGCTACCAGACATCCAGTGCCATAGGGGCTACTCTGTGTCACCCCAGACCTCTATCCAGAGCTGCCAGGTGTGACACTGGACACACAGGAGACCTGCACATTCTGCAGTGGCAACCAGCAGAACTTTTGTCACCTTTACTGAGGCACTTAATATCATTCAAGACACCCACATCTAAACTAAACTAATGGTCTGTGTGCTCATCAGAGATAGAAGTGGTCCAGTCATTGGCATGAAGTATAGGATGTTGTTCACCCAAACCATGCAGATGTCTTCTTCAGGATACTAATTACACCCTGAGTTCAACTGACAGGTGCCTCTCACTCCACTGAATGCAAAAGTGACCAGGGTGAGTTCTCAGGACCCAGCCTGTAGATCCACATTTAGTCAGATGGATCCTGGCACTGGAACAGGCTCTCCAGAGCAGTGGCCACAGCACCAAGTCTGCAAGAGCTCAGGCAATGTTTGGGCAATGCTCTCAGGCACAAGACATGATTTTTGGATCTATTCTGTGCAGAGACAGGACTTGGAGTTCAATGACCCTTGTGGATCCCTTCCAGTCCAGGATATTGTACAATTCCATGATTTTATGATCTCATGTCCAGGAGTCCTCAGGATGTGGTAGCTGCTTGGGCAGGATTGGCTGGACTGCAACTCCACCAGGATCATTGCCTTAACCAAGAAAAATTTGCTGGCTTGATCCTTTGAACCTCTCAGGATACAGACTGTCACTAGCTGTGATGGGAATGAAAATGGATGTGTCTTGCAGGGGTCTTCAAAGCACTTGGCAAAGTTCACTACAAAGACAGTGCCTTATTGTAAATAGTTGATTGAACTGGTTTTCAAGTTGCTGGTTCCAGTTCAGGGCCTTCTGAGGTCTTTGCTCCTTTGTTGTCAGAGGAGAAGGTCATCTTGTTTGTTTAAGTTTGTTGCTGGCTGTTACCTAACCACTGCCAGTCCAGTGCTCCCAAAATTGTTATGACATGGGCCACAAGAGATCAGGGCTCCTTCACAGAGACTTGGCTGGGAGCTCCAGCAAAGCCTGCAGAAAAAGTCAGCCTGTGGTGCAGGAGCCACTTCTGTCTCAAAACTCAGAGTTCTGTCCAAATTTAGCAGTTGTGCTCTCTGGGTTTTCACCTCTTCCCTTCTCTTTCTATGCTCATTTTCTCATCTGCATGGTGTAAAACACCATGGGATCTCCCAGTGCTCAGAACTGGGATGATCTTTCCATCACAGTTACCTGGAGCTGCATTTCAGCCACCAGCCTGTCACTGGAAAGTTTCATGCCATGCTGCTCTCTGATGCCCCACCTTTCCTTCAAGCTTGTAGGATGTTTTTGTACAAGCCAGGCTGTAAGTCCTTGCCCAGCATGGACTGTTATTACATTGTCTGCATCACTTGTTTGCGTGGCTCATTCGAGACAAATCAAATAACCGGGTACTGCCTCATGCTGCAGCTGAAATTAGAAAGAATAGACCACAAAAACAACTGCAGTGGTAGCAGAAGTGCCTATAAATAAAGCAAAATGTTTCTCTTAGAAACCTTTGTGCCACAGAGAGAAATTGTAAAAGTGGTCCAGGATATTATTGTTGCTTTTTAATTTGAAATTTCATCGTTGGAAGCACTTGCAGACGTAGAGGGTTGTGATGTTTTCGCTGCAGTACGGCAATTGCTAAGATTAGCACAGTAACAGATCTTTTCAGAGTAAATTGCATATAATTAATAGGAAGCAGGAGGAAGAAAGGAATAATTGTATTTAATCCAAATGCAAGTTCAGTTTTCCCAGAAGGTGGAATCAGCACTAAGGCCATGCTGAAGACAGACCTGTTCCCTTCCATTCCGTTCAGCTGGGTGGTGGGCAGCAATTATGTGCCCCTATTGCAAATTCACATTTCCAATTTGTTTCAGCAAAGTGCAGGGATGTTCAAGCTGGAGTTTCTTTTAGGCCTTTCCTAGCAACGGTGGAGATTATTCATTTGTGCTTCTGGCTTGTCTCCCATCCAATGTCAAAACAACTTAAAGCATAAAAACATTTTCCTGTTAAAGAGCTATAAAAAAATCTGTGCAACAGAACTTAGATTTTGACCAAACCCTTTTGGAGTTCATGGTCAATAGGGGACCTAGGTGTCCAGCAGGTTGAGGGAGGTGATTCTTCCCCTCTCCTCTGCCCTTGTGAGGCTCTGGGGTCCCCAAGAAAGGAGATTTTGACCTGTTGGAGCAAGTAAAGAGAGGGCCATAAAAATGATCAGAGGGCTGGAGCCTCTCTGCTCTGAAGACAGGGTGAGAGAGAGGGGGCTGTTCAACCTGGAGAGAGATGGTTCTGAGGAGACCTTAGAGCCCTTCCAGTACCTAAAAGAAACTTATTAAAGAGAGGGGAGGAGACATTTTTTTACAAAGGTGGATAGTGATAGGAAAATGGGGAAGGCCTTTAAATGAAAAGTTCAGATACTTAAATTAGATTTTGGGAAGAAATTCTTTACTGGCACTGGTACAGGTTGCCCAGAGAAAGTGTGGATGCCCCATCCTTGGAAGTGTTGAAGGCCAGGCTGGGACAGGGCTTAGAGCAGCCTGGTCTGATGGAAGGTGGCCTTGCTCATGGCAGTAGGGGTTGGAACAAGATGATCTGTAAGTTCCTTTCCAAACCAACGCATTTGTTGATCCTATGACTGTGCTGAAGATTCACAACGTTGCATGATGAGCTTCCATCTTCCCTCTCATTGAAGCACCCAAATTTCCTAGTGGATCACTGTGTGCAGCAATATGGAGGGACAAGTCCACCCACCTGCTTCATTCAACACATTTCTCAGCTCTTCACATCCCCTCACTGACATTCCTCCCTGAAGATGCTGCAGCATCCCAATATTGCCAGATGCACAGCTCAATGAAAGTACTAAAATAAATCATTGCAGCCAAGGTTTCACTTAGCTGCTGTTATTAATCATTAGCAATAGCTATTGCTAATTAATGTCATTATACATCATGACTATTAATCACAATCTGCTGATGCAAGACATATTGTCTCTCGCAGATAAGGAAGAGGAAGAAAGCAACTGAGCAATAACCAAACTTGAAAATTATGATGGGCAGTGTTGGCAAATTCACATTGCACACTTCATGCTGAAAGACATGAGACAATGTCCCTGCCCTGGTTGCTGGCACTCAGCTGTGCTTGGGCAATTACATTTGCCACCAACCCGTGAAAACTGGGCATACAGATTTAATATATTACTTAGTATATGACATCTATTGATGATACAATGATGGGAGAACGAGACTTCAATTAAACTGTCTCATCCATAGCACTACACTGCTCCCCACTCCTTGCTTAAGAACACCCCAATGTTGTCTTTACATCAAGGTCTTTCAAAAAGGGTTGAACTCTTCATTTCCAATACAAGTTGTTGGACTCTATTCAGAAATCACTGAGGATGTGCCTGTGACCTTTGCCAGGTAGAAGGTGCAATTAGCTGACCCTACAGGTCATTTGATCCATGAAGTCTACAAAATGCTATGGTGCAGCAAATTATAAAGTGCTGGGTCATTAGGATGTGTTTGTCATTAAGATTTAAGCACTCATTAATCACTTTATTTTTTTCATTATAAGGAAGGAAAGGGAGATTTCCTTCATTTTATAGTTTAATCTCAAGTGAAAATTTAAATGCAAGAGTAGAATCAATTCTGTAGCTTGCTAAATTGATTTGTCCCAGACCTGAATTTGCAATATTTCCCCTTAAGCAGGCAGTCAGAGCTGCAAGCACTCCAGCACTCCTGGTTTCCCTGTGGCACAGGAGAAAGCTCACACACAGCCTTCAGCTACCTGCCTTCACTCTGATGGACAGGGACATTGCCTGCTCAGCAGTGAAATCTGAGCAGGAAGCTCTTGACAGTGTTTATACAGCAATTCCCTGCAGTAGGAACCTCACAAAGGTGCAGGACAAAGGGCAGGACACATCTGCTGGCTTTGGGTGTGCAGATTCTGGGGTAATGGGGTGCTGAGGACATTGGGAGAGGAGAAGAAGTCAGCCCTCTGAAACGAGGTATTTCTGCTGCATGTTGGGACAGCCACATCTGCATCTGCTTCAGGAGAAAGGGATGTTGGTCACACTGGTGAGCTCATTAAAATGAGATCAATAGAGATTTAATCTAATGCTGAGGATTACTCGAAGTGGAATGCTCAATTAAGTGTGGAGAAAAAAAAAAAAAAAAGTAACACATCAAATGAATTGCCAGCTGATTTCCCTGCTTTATTTGGAATTTATCCCAATATCGAGGAGGGCTGATAAGCTAAAGCAGAGCTGTGAAAAAACAGCTGATGCTGGGGGTGGTGGTCACCAAACACCAGTTAAATGTGCCACATCATTACTCACACATTTTGCAGTGAACTCCACAGGTACATAGACTTTTGCTGGGATTATACACTTCCAATTTCCACTTCTGTTCACACCAGTGGCTCTAAAAATATTTGAAAGATGCTAAGGTGAGGATTTGCATAAATAGGATTTGCCACGGCTTATGGAAAATTGGAAGAGTTAAGTGTGGTGAGTGCTACAAAACTTGTCTTTTCTTTGCAGTTCTTCTGTAACCCAGCCCATTTCTCCCTCTCTGCTTCTCCACCCTCAAAACTGAAACCCCTGCCACCTCCCCAGCTCCTTCACCTCTCTGAGCAGCAGCCACACGTGGACAAAGAGGATTCTGTTTTGAATGAAACGTTTTATTCTCAAGGCATGAAAATGCAGGACCAGGCAAAAAGCCAAGAAGCAAGAAAAGAGAAATATATTCATTAATTAAAACAAGCATTGCTTGCTTTGAACTATTAAAATCATGTTACAAAAAAAAAAAAAAAAAAAAAATGGAGCAATGAGCTGCTGGCTTCTGGAAGAGAGCTCGCTCCAGCCCCACCAAGCTGCATTGCTGCAGGAGCAGGGAGGAGCGCGGGATGCATTCCCCAAAGTCTGTAACTGGCAGGCACGGGGCCCCCGTGCTGCTCACAGAGAGAATTCATCCCGACACGAACAGCTCTGGAGCCCCTTGGCACAATATCACAGCACTTTGTTCTTCCAGCAAGTCACATTTAATCTTTGCCCAGACGTTTCAAGGCAGAGCTGTCTTATTTCTCCCATTAGGGCAGGACACCTTCCCACGCCGTTCCCTGAAGTCATGGTTTTTGGGAGCATAGCAGGATGAGCTCCAGCCAGTCACAACCTCCCTTGTGAGTCTTCTTCTTCTCTTTCTTTAGGAGCCTCACCATCTCTGAGGCTTATGATTGCCTCTAAGAAGCTCATTAATTTACCATCCTGAATATTCTGCCCAATCTCCCACACTCTGCTCCCCTCTTCCTGACCAGGGAGGTTGGAAACACCCTGAGGCTGCCCATTGTGAGCAGCAGATGAAGCAATGCTGCCTCTGAGGTTCTCCATGTTCCTTTGTGTCCTGGGTGGGAACTGCCAAGCACAGAGTTGTCTTCTGCTGCTGGTTGCCACATACCCATGGCCCTGTTTCTTTTCTATTTATCACTGCTGTTATCCCTAGTGATCTCTATTATTGTCATCTCTATTTATCTGTGGTCTGAGGTGTGCAGCAGGAGTTTTCCTCCTGTTTCCCCCATGCTGCTCCACATACTAAAGAGGGAGTTTGTTTTCTAGAGTGGATCATGATGGGCTCAAGGATGGGAAAGCCCAAGCAGCACCTGTGGCTATAGATTCCTCAAAACATATGACTCTGGTATGTTTTGTTGCAATTCCCCACCAACTGGGAACAATAGTTTTGCAGACCCCCAGCAGCAATCCCTCCACTCTGTTCTGCTTCTGCAAAGGTTTCCTAGAACTTTTGACAAAGCTTATTGAACTCAGAGGGGCAAGAGCCACACTGGCACTGGAGGGTTGCCTTACCCCATCTGGCCCCAAACTGATCAAAATGTCTGTGGTTTTTGTAGGCTCTCCTGACATTGCTCACAGGAGCCTCTCAGCTGATCCTGCAGAGAAGAAACTGTATTAATCTAGGATTATAACACGGAATATGCTCAGATCATAGCTCCACATCCATGTTTCTATAGCAAACTGGCAGGACAGCACAAAAAACCAAATCAGTTTATCTAAGGTGAAACAGAGAAATTTGTTAGAATTTTCTGATGTCATGGGACTGCTGAGCCTTGAGAAGAGCCAGCAGGGACAGTGAACCTGCCACGAGTTTCAGTGGCAAAAATGCCCCCACCAATGCTTCTGGTGTCAGCACATTGTCAACAGCTTGTAAAGTCTGGGCTAAAAGTTCCAAATAAGAGTGACATTTGAAACATCAAAAAAACATCCTATATCTCTTGACTCTAAGCTCCTTAACCCCATGATGAACACGCTCCACCAATGCAATACTTTCTCTGGCATGAATAGACATGCAAATGGAATTTAGCAGGACTTACTACATGGTGCAAGGCAGAAAAACTTGAGGGACTCACTAGTTGAGTGATTGTGACGACAAAACCCAGAAGGCCTTAACTTTGTACAAATAAAACAGATAAATTCAAAGTAAACAAAACTCCCTGGAAAAATTGGTAAATTGTGAGAAAAAAAACACAGCATGATTTATATATAGCATAGATCTGTATGCTTGGTTTTTTGCAATCATAAATTCAAGACTTTCTGTAATATTCTGGCAATGTTTTGTCTCAGGGTTATTTTGAGGTTGTTAGTGTCAGGGAGTGCCCAGCTTTGATGAAGTGGAGGCTTGCTGGTGCAATTCCACCCTGACCATGCTGTCACCTTGCAGTGGCCAAAGAGAATCAGCACTGGCCCCAATGCCTGTGTGATGTCTGTCAAGAGCCAGGATCAATATCTTCATACAGAAATACCACTGTGGCTCAACACTCCTTTGGACAGCTGAGCAGTAGCTGATGCTAGTCCTTGCTAGAGCCAGCAGCAGGGGAAACTTTGGGAGATGAAGAAAAATGCCCAGGCCAGGGCGTTTTCAAGGGGAAGAATAATCCAGAACTGGTGCAAAATCTGGCAGATCTGCACAGCCCCAAGCACCCTGTGTTGTCCCTGGTCATGCAACTCTTTAAAAAACCAGCAACTTTTTGGAATTACTTGCTGGCACTCCATTAAAAGCAATGCCTTCTCCAATTCTTTCTTTTTTTAATTGAAACCAGACATTAAAAAAAAAAAAAAAATCCATTTATATTGGAAACAGGACATGAGGACAGTTTTTGCTTGTGTGGCCATTTTCTTCTTGCATTTGCTCCCGGGGACAGCCTATTCCTCTCCAGGACTTGAACAATGAAAGCCTCAAACAAAGGCAGCTCACACAGCTGGGGAAAGGATGGTCCAGGTCAGGGCTCCTCCCTTAACCCCTGGTGAGGTCAGTGGGATGGGCTGTGCTGGTCCTGCTTTCCTGGGTCAGACTTCACAGGCAGCTGCTTCACCAATTCCCATGGTGGGAATTCCAAGGTCTCCTGCAAGATGGGGTTCATGGTGCTCTCACACCTGTGGATTCAGCCCCTTGGGCTGCAGGGAGTCACTCCCACCAAGGTCAGCCCTGGGCTGAGGGGCTCCCTCCATCACTCTAATTTGACTCCTCTGTAAATGCAATTTTTAAGCCAGTTTAGACTTCCTGGTGCTGTTGGGATTTTTTAACATTTTCTAAGTCACATCCACCCATCTAGGAAGACACACACATACAGAAATGCACAAATATATATTTTGTGTACAGCTCTGGAACACTTAATGACACCTTTTTTCCCCCCTTTGGACTCCATGCCCCTCTTTAACATGGAAAACCCATTTGTCTACCTCACTGGATACTGAGTGGATAAATACATTAACTACTTAGAAGCACATTGGCCTCTTTTTTCCCCAGTCACAGCATCAGCATATCTGTACCTCAGCCAGACTCCGGAAAATCAGTGAACCACACAAACCACAGCACCATGGGGAGACTGAAGTGAGCTAATGCTCATTTCATACAAACCATGTGGTTATTGAAACTCAGGGTGAAAAAGAAATCGATGATGGAGCCAGGTAAAATTGGCACATTTCAGTGTATTTGTGTAGCTACACTCCTATTTTCCCTGGCAAGGCAAGACACAAATGACAGAGACTGTCATTGCTCTCTATTTTTATTTCCTCCCTGTCATTCAGGGTCAAAATGCTTTTTTTTGTTGGAAACTTTGTCTCTTCCATCCAAATAGTGGTGCCTGGTGCCTTTTCTTGCTGCTCTGGAGACTTCCTGCCCCAATTTCACAGGTGCAGACATTATCATAAAATAGGAGTGAGTAAAATCCCCAAAACAGCCACCACAAGCAGACACATTTTCTTCTGCCATGTAACTTGGGAGGGACCTTACACTTTCAGGACAATCATTTCATTTCCTGGAATCTTCCACAGTGGGAATTCATCAGGAGCTAACGACAGTTCTGTCATTTTCTGAGATCATGAGATTCAGGTGTGCAACAGAGCAGATTCTTTGGACTTCAGTTGGCATCAGCTTACTCTGAAATCTGGGTTTTGATGCCCTACAGGGGAGTTTTCACTGAAGGAATGGCCCAACATTAGGCATCACTCAGCTGGGGGTGGTTCTGCCATTTTTTGTAGATAAAACCCTGGATATTTTCAGCTTGAGCTCAAAGGGCCTCATGACAGATAACAGAAGTCCAAAATGCTGCAAAAATTAAGGATTTTAAGCCTTTAATGTGAGAAGAATTTTTACCCCAGTCTCCAAGTGTACAAGCCTGCAGGTTTGCATTTCTGCTATTGAGGCTGAGGGGGAAATTCCCCAGTGATGGTAGAAATAGAGATTCCTTTGAGCTCAAACACCAAGAAATCTTAGTGCTCTTGACTTTAAAAGAGTGTGTATGGAGCATGATCCTGCAGTTCAGGATGGAGGGATATGGAGATGCCCTGTCATTGCCCCTGGCAAAGAGGTTGAGCTTTTCACCTACAGCACTATTTGATACAAATATCCATTTTGTGGCAGCAGAAGTAACCTACGAGCACTGGAGTGGCTCCATCCCAGCTTGGGACTCCCTCCTCACCTCCTATATTTGTACACAGCTGGAGGCTATACTGGAATGTCCCATTCCCTGTGAGCTGCTGTCACAAAACCATGGTTCTTTTTCATCCACTGGCTTTGCAAGTGGGACATTTTGGTTCTTTTTTTTATTCAGTATATTTTACATATTTTTAGCACTGTGACTGAAAGGAGTTTGCTATCACCAAGGCATCAAAAATCAAGTCAGTACTGGTGGGTTTGTTACCTTCTAGTAATGTCAGTGTGAAGAATGCAAGAGAAATACTGAGTCCCTGAGCAAAAAATACCCACCCCTGTCTGCAAGGACAGATCCCCCAGTGCCTCTTTTTGATGGTGACAGCCCAAAGCAGGTGACAGCTGAGCAGACAAGCACAAGGCTTAATTTCTCTCTTCAGAACAGAATGTGAAATGAAGTCACTTCTGCTGGTTGGGGGCCGCCTGTTACTCCTAAACTTTTTAATAACCTTCTCAACTGGAGCCAGCTTCCCCTTTGATGTGGTGCTGCTTTCATTAGTACTTGTTCAAGGTGAATACCTGATTAGCCATGGGGAGCTGGAGGGGTTTATCCTTCCCCTTTTTCTTTCAACTTTCATAACACTACAGACAAAGACCCCCTGTGCCCTTCCCGTGTTAGAAATAAAACAAGTGGTGTTAGGCCAGAGTAAGTGAGTTTGTCCATGTCTGGCAGTTAAAATGAATTAAATCTCACAGACACAGCTGAACTTTTTGTGCAAGTTTTTTTTTTTTTTCCATGCTGGACTTTGTGATTTTTTCAGACTTTTGGGGCTCTCCTCTCTCTCAAACCCAGGGCAGAATGGCTGGGAACAAACATTTCAGTGCCCCTCAGCACAGTGACTCCTCTGCATGAGGGCCAGGAGGGATTTATGAGGACACAGGGTCCTACTGCAGGTCTGAATTCTTCACCTGTAGGAACTGAGCTCTGCAGATGGATGAGTTTCAGCAAGGTCAAGGTTCTTTTTTCAATTTTCTGAAACAGACCTATCCACCCACTGGGAAATAGCCCTTCTGAAATGCCAGAGAGATCCTAAATGTCTTTTTATCCCTCCTTTCCCTGGGAAAGCACTGTAATAAGAGACAGATTATTCAGTATTTTTATGTGAGTTAAAGAAAAGGAGAAATGTGGGGGGAAAAAAAGATAAGAAAGCTTTCCTTACCAGAGAACTCCTAAGAAATAAAGTCATCTGACCGCTTGCAAAAATTTCACACTTTTTTCTCTTTGATTTCCTTCATAATTTTAAGACAGAAGACACAGTAACAAGCACTCAGAAGCTCATGGAGATGCTACAAGCTGTTAAGTGAATTTCAGGCCAGTTTCATTCATAGACATCATTCCTTCTTCCTTTCCAGAGCCCATCAATGTCTCATTCTAGATAAACTCAATTATTGGTGCAAAGGGAAAGAAACTTTCTCCTGCTTGGGAATCATAATCTAACCACAACATCAAGCACTTAAAGAGCCATTCTGCACAGGAAATGCCAAATTGCTCTTTAAAATACTGTGTTACAGCCAGGCAATGGACACATGGGAAGGTAGTGACTTGCCTGTTGCCATTCAGCAGAGCTGAGATGAGGATAGAGGTCCCCTGAGGTGGATGTAGTGGCATAGCTAAAGGCAGCTTTACATAAAACCTCCAGCCTTTTCCACAACATTTTGACATTTCACAGTATTTCTGAATTTGAGCTTATTTTTCCCACTCTCCTAGTAACATGCCAGGACTCCAGGACCCAAAATTCTCATCTACTGGCTCTAACAAAGGCAGAGAGCCTGTTCCTTAAGTGTAATCTTGCTGGAATTAGCCTCACCCAGCAGCCTGCTGAGTCTGCTCCCTGTGGCAGACAGTGCTGCATCATTCCAGGAAAAAGCATGGAACACCAAAAAAACTTTGTATAATCAAATATCACCAGTGTTCTTACCAGCATCTCACAGATTCAGAGATTTCTTAAAGGCAGGAAGAACCAGCAGCTCCATTCCAAGAGTGCACAGCACAATCTCCTCCTCTAGCCCTTGTTCCCAAGCCAGTTACCTGGTGCTTCCCCACAAAGCACACAGGCACAGATGGGATATCACATCTTGGCTTCTTTTGGATAAACTAACCACACAAAGCTCCTACACCTGGCTACAAAGCATTTCTGGTGGTCCTTGGGGTTGTCTCCTTTCCACCAACACCAGCTCATCCCAGTCTTCAACCTGTTCTAAACCTGAACATACAAATGGGATGCAGTTTTTCAGCCATCAAAGGCCAAAATTCCCCCTGAGCTGCCCTGAGCTTTCCCTGGCAGTATGGGGATAGCATAGCTATACCATTCCACTTTAATGTAGATTTTATTTGTCCCAATCAGTTTATTAAGTCATTTATCTCACACTGAGTGATATCCTTCCTTTTTAGCAGGATGGGATTTTTAATCAAATTTCTCTCTCACATCACTGTGAAATCAAGGTGGCTGGTCAGCTGGTAAAATCCTCTTATAGAAAGCCCAACTTTCATTCTTTTTATGCTGCTTCAATCCTAGGAAATGATCCCCTTGGAGCTACCCAATGTATTCATTACTGTTCTGGTCCATCCTCTGCCTCTATTGAAATGGAGTCCCAGCCATATGTTCCTCAGATACCGCCAGCTTCCAACCAATCTGTCAGAATGGAATCTGAAATACTGTTATCTCGTGTTGGGTGCAATATCTCCTGGGCTAGAAAATGATCACACATCATATGAGGAACTTCAAAGAGATTTATTTCTGGTTATATGAGACTTCCAGCATACATCTTTATGATTGAAATCTCCCATTACCTGGTATTTCTTTCCATTTATTACAGATAAAAGCTCCGGGAGCAGCTCACCTCTTAATGTGAACCCATGGTCTGTAATGGCCTTTACAGGCACCACACACTCACCTCTCACTACATCCCCCCCAGCTTTGATAGTTACAGCTTTAATATCTCTGCATTTAACACTAAACGGGTCATGGTCTCTTTTCCTTTCTCTTTCCACCTTTTCTCTTGGGCACACACTGTTATTCACACACAGGTTTTAGTCAGCAGTTTTAATGCTCCAGTCATAGAAATCAGCCTGCTCTCACTCCATTTGGGCAATTATCTCCCATTTCTTTTAATTAACAAGCATTTGCAATTCCTGTCATTGTCAGAAACATGAAGAATGAAGGAGCAAAGTGTGCATACAGACACCTGAAATGAAACTATTTGCTTGTGAATTGCCTCAATGGATAAAACAAATCTGCCAGTGGCATTTTGGAAGTTGCTTTTAGGCAAACCTCTGCCTCTGCCCTGCTGCACCAGGCATTGTGATTGAGGAGTGCTATTAAACATTGTCAGTCAGACATCTGGGGTGTAATAAATAAAATTCATAGAAGAAATAGGATAAAAGTAGAGAGCTGCAGGGGACTCTACAGCATCTGCAGAAGACATTCAGAGCCAACCTTTTGAGCATCCTGCTCAGAGGAAAACCCTTTGCCTTTGTTTGGGCCTCAGCAGGAAAGGATGTTTATAGGCTGTGTCTTTTAAAGTACACCATGACTGAGTCAGAGCGTGTGTTTACATTGGTTGTTGGGTGTTTTAAATATCAGCACAAAGTCCAAAGAATAAATTACTACAATAGGAAAAGAAGGCAATGCAACTTGGTACTGATGTGACAGATTTTAGTGCTGCAAAGCTGGTGGGCAGCAGGATAAGTCTGTGATTGGTGATACACCTGCTGCAGTGCATCTGCAGTGGTTTTGCTCACAAAGCTGAGCCCTGGCAGGTCCATGGGATTTAGGGGCAGAAAACCACACCTGATGGTATCAAACACCACCTTATCGATGGCAGCTTTTCGTCCAGAGAGCAGGTGTGGCAATAACTGCTTCAGGCATAGGAGGCAGCCATTCCTGAAATAACCAGAACTTCCTCAAAGTCTCTGAAAACACTCTTCATAACTAGAGCAAGAAGGAAATGGGACTGAACACTACACCAGATACTGGTATCCCTCCTGGTGGGGAGTAGTTCTCTCTTGGCAGAGCAAAGCATCTTTGAAATCCTCAACCAGACCAGGAGGAGTTAGATATCAGGAAAAAATTCTTCATTGAAAGAGTGAGTGGGCACTGGAATTGTCTGCCCAGGGAGGTGGTGGAGTCACCATCCCTGGATGTGTTTAATAAAAGACTGGACATGGCACTCAGTGTCATGGTTTAGTTGATGAGGAGGTGTCCAGACATAGGTTGGACCTGATGATCTCAAAGACCTTTCCCAACCTAGTTCATTATGTGATTCTGTAAAATCTTACTTCAATTCATGGAATTATTAAACAGTTTGGGTTGGAAGGGACTTTTCCTTATTTCTTCTTTTCAGTCCAACCTACCTGCAATGAGCAGGGACATGAACTAGATCAGGTTCCTCAGAGCCCTGTCCAACCCAGCCTTGAACGTTTCCATGGATGAGGGATCCACCACCTTTCTGGGAAACATTTCCCTGTATTTCATCTTCCTCTGAATAAAGAATTTCTTCCTCATAACTATCTCCATTTATTCCAACCAGCTTCCAAGAGCCTGGGCACATCTCAGAAGTTGATCTCAACTTAGTGGAGAGGCTTGGACATTGTGAAACCCTAATGAATGGGCAGCAGAAACAGGTAAAAGGGTTGGAGGTGAAATCTTTAAATAATCTGGCCCAGTGTTTGCATCAGGAGGGCCTTGTGTGCTGTTCACAATTACTTCCTTTTGTTATGTTTGTTTTATTCTGTATTTTTATGCACTGCTGATACAGTGGAGCCCTGCCAAAAATGGATGTTAAAATGCCAAAAGGAGGACAGCTCTGCTGGAACCTTTCTAAATCAGTAGAAGCCAGGAAGCAGGGAAGCCACAGGCACTCCTGTTTGTGCAGGAGTTCCAGCCCCAAAGTGCTGGCTCTGGAAGCTGCATTTTAGCTAATCATGGAATTAAACCCATAATGGTTCATCACAGCTTTAAGCAGGTGCACTTTTAGCAGGGCTTCTAATTGCCCTGAGAGAGCTGCAGCTCAAAAACCTAAAAGAGTCCAAATCCCTCTGCAAGGCACTAACACTCAGTACTAATTCACACAGAAGACCTTTTTTTGTTTGTTTTTAACATGAATACTGTCCTTGGCATCCTATAAGACATGCTACATTCCCATGGGGATAAATGGAGGTTTGTTGCAGCTTTGACTGGTCTCTTGTCAGAACAGAACATCTAATTCATGGCAGTATTTCTACTTGTCCTGCACTGGTTGGATGTACATACTCCTACCATTGCACTGCTCTGTCTAGCTGGGAGGGTTCAGACCTTCTTTGATTGCTTTATCTCCTGTAAAGCAAATCAAAGGAGGATAGAACTGAGGATTGGTGTGTGGCTCAGCCCCAAGGATGAGTCAACATATCTTAAGGGACCTTTCTGTTTGTACAGAATGGTATTGTGGGGGTTCCCCACAGGGAGCACCCAGTGTTTCTCTCTGGGTGCTCCTCTCATCCCAGCCTGCAACTCTCCTCTAAGTGTCTACATCTGGATTTGGTTTATTATTTAATAATGGAAGAGAAGAGGTTCAGTAAAGATGTGGTTCATCTCAGCTTAAATTTGATGCTGAGCCTGCTTGGGTGAACTATCCTTAAAATGAATTTTTGTCAACATCAGTGAAAAGGGGAGTCCAGCTGCTCAGATGGGATTGTTCTCATTGTAGGCCTCACTTTTAGGTTAGGTCTGATGAAAAATGTACAGACCTTGCTTATGATTGTCCTTGCTGAGCTGGGAAAGAAGGAAAGAAAGACTCTCAGACACAGCACATAAAATACTTCCCTTCCCACAGCCTTTTCCTCTCCTTTCAGTGAGAAGATGACATTTATACTCACACAGCATTCAGCACAAGGCACCCCCACCCCATTTCATCCTTGGGTGCTGCTCTAGTAAAAATAATAAACAGCTGAATGTGCCAGTGGGGTTTGGGAACAATTCCAGCTCACAGTTAGAGGACAGACCCAGTTATCCTTGATGAATAACAGCATTTACAGAAGGCCTTTCACCCTGAGGTGCTTCACAAATTATAAACATACATTGCTACATCACAGAATGGGTGAAACTGCCAACTGCAAAGTTTCAGCTGGGAAAATCCCACAGCCAGCCCAGTGCAGGGAGACAGCCACCTGCCAGATGGCAAAGGGCAAAGCAGTCCTACACTAGACTGCTGCTAGACTGGAGGCATGTCCAAGCTACAAAGACCACAGCATCATCTTTCTTCTCTCTGGAAATTATCTGTATGGTCTTTAAAAGCCTGTGCTTAAACACTCCTCAGTGCCAAAGTTGAAACCATCTGTGTTTTATTGTATTTCAATGTGTCTGTAAGGTCCATGTGATTGTTCACCTTTATTTCCTCTCCAAACAAATGTTCCTCTCCATTTCCCTCACATGTGCTCGTGCCAGCCACAAATGACTGCTGGTTATTGCAATTCCACACCATCACAAAGACCCAAAGGAGAAACTAAAAAATGCATAAAAGATGTATAAAAATGACAGCTAAAGGAATCTTAGAATCTTAGAAAAGATGACTCAGGAGTTTTAGCTGAGAATGTGTCAGGAAAATTCAGCTGCCACAACTTGCTGTTATACCTTTGAAAACCTCAGAGAATGAGTCTGAACCTGCACATGAAGTGAAGAATGCACCCAAGGGTGGGTAAGGAAGGTCTTCAAGATGCCTGTGTCCTGAGGGTCCAGCACCTTCCCTCTGTGCCCATTTCTCAGTATCACTGACCATCACTGACCTGCCATGTGTTTATCCATCTGTCTTCAGGAGCCTGGAGGGAGATCAGCAAATCAAATCCCCTGCTGCTATTAAATGACATTTTTACAGAGGAATCACAGGATAGAAAGTTTGTAAAAATCCAATGATCCAGAAAGAAACTTCAGCATCCCATCCTTTAGTTTGCATCCACCAGTTTATGTTGGGACTTTCTGCTTTCTAGACAGCTGCTTGCCTGTCCCAGTGAAGATCAAGAGGTTTCAGAGCTGGTGGTGAGCACTGAGGCTTTGCAACTGGGATTTACCCCCTGTTTCAGGTAGCACAAAATAGGTTCATCCATTCTCAACTGAAGCAGACTGAATCAGCAGACAGATGAGAGAGTAGCAGGACATCATTATTATTTCTTTATCATTCCCCACTCAGAAGTGAATGGGGAATAATAAATTTAAATATTTGGATGTAACTGTCCAAGCAAAAAAGCAGATCATGCAAAAATAAATGCTTCTCAAGAGTGTAGTTTATGAAAGTACAAAATAGTCACAGAAATGAAATATGGGAACCCCCAAATTTTAGACATCTAGAAACCATCTGACCACTTTCTTCCCTCTCCTAGTGTTCCCAGTGCTCTGACTGCATAGTTAGTTCTGCAAGGCCAGGTTTGGTTTCTGAATGATTAAAGATTACCAGCAGCAACAAATTTTTTCAATCTTTTCTGGAGATCAGGAGAGGAGAAAAAAAAATGCAGCTCTGCTTCATAATTCCTGCTCTCAGCAGGGCTGGACTCTTGGAACATTGCCAGGAACTATAGGTATAGCAAGATCATCAGGAGAGGATTTGCTCCATCTCCCAACTGACCCCTCTGTTCATCCCTTCTGAGCTGATCTTCCTTTTCCTCTCTGTTATTTATATGAATGAACTCCTCCCCAAAGAGTTTGCTGAGTGATAACTCAGATCATCCATTACCAACCTGGTGTTGGGTGGCTGCTGTGGTTGGAATGAGATTTGCATGTGGTCAGACACATGGTCCTGCAATCACAGCCTCCCCTAATTGCATATTAGCATGAATCAAAGCCTGGCTGCAGAGATGTTGCCTTCCTATTTCATCCCTGATCATGGTTTCTGTTCATTTTTAAGCTAATGCTGCTTAAAACCCCCCTGGAATTTGAGATCAAACTGAACCTGAAAGTGTTATTGGGCTTCACCACAAACGACTCATTTTTAGGCAGCAGATCCAGTTCCCAGTGGAACAGCCTTACCCTTGAGTTAAGCTCCCTGTGCCAGTATTTCCTGTTTTCTCATGGTTTTTGGAACTTTATATTTAAGTCATATACAAGCATGAAATCAGAATTTAGGTACACTAAGAAACATTGAAGTTGTAAATTATCTAGTCTGAATAAATGTATAGAAGTAAACAGGTATGGAATACTGAAAAGGTATCTCTAGAGTTTGTCCTCAGTGTAGTACAGAGTGTAGAAGACATGATTACACATTCTTGTGCCAAGTAGTGAGACCAAGTGATGCCTAGACATTATCTCATTAGCATCCTGTTCATTCTCAAATCTAAATCCAGATAACAATTGTTTAATTTTTATTTTGTGTGTATATATAATTTGTTCATTGTCTACCTTTATGTGAAGTCAAGACATTCAAGGCTGCTGCAAATACATAAATTTCATTCTTGCAGCAGACAAGAAAATTCTGCAGGTCTTTTCTCTGGGTTCAAAAGGTGTCTTTGAAAAGGACAATTGTTTAAATTACTCTCTTTGCACCCAAGGAAATGAATGGATTTATGCTGACCATACCACTTACAAGTCACTAAAATATGTACCATGACCTAAACCCTATTCCTTCCTTCTCTATCAGCACAAATACATTAGGAGCATTTCATGTGAGATGCTGCTATAGTTGGAGAAAGGAAAGACAATTTGATGAATCTAACTCCCTGATAAAAATCACACCAAACACCCTGGGGGAAGAGGACAAACATCCTTTCTCAAAGCTTCATTCCATGCATGTTGCCCTTCAAGTGCTGGAGAAATCACTGAGGAGCTGCACTTTATTGATACCTGAATGGAGGGCTGAGGTTATCTTTGATATGCCAGATTTTTATTTTTTATCACCTTCAGCTTAAAAGTCCTTTATGGAATTACAAACAAGAGGTTCTCTGGTTACAAAGGGGTGGCGATAGCCCTGGAAAATCAGACTTTCTCCCAGGACATTGCTCAGTGGATCATGTAACCAGCTTCCAAAGGGAGAGCCTGAAACACCAGCACTGTGCAGCAGCTTTTCACCTTTTCATCTTGCCAAGAGCATGGCTGTGGGGGCAAAGATAATTTTTACAACACTGTGCTGGTGTTCCCACTTTGCTGCTGATACCCAAATGTGGCATTTTAACACTGTGTCTCCCATGGCCCCAGTTTTAATGCAGCTCAGGGGAGTTTTGTCTTAGATTTTAAGTCTGATTGATGAGGGAATTGATGTTGGGCTTCTGTAAGAAATTTGTCTTGTAACAGTACAAAATGTTGATGAAGTAACTAAAACAATACAAAACCACTGTGAAACACATTAAATGGATTAAGAATTGGCTAACTTCAGGTCTTAAATATTGTTATAACCAGAAAAATTTTCTTAGAGTGGGTGTGTATTTGGACAGATCCCGTAGGGACTACTTCTTGGCTCTACACTATTGTATTTTATCAACAGCTTAGGAAAAAAAACCCTTTAAGTCATTATCAACAAATTTTTCAGATGAAAAAGGCTGGGGAAATGGTCAAAAGAAAGAAACTAGGTCACTGATACCAACAGGTAACTGACAATAAGAAGGTAAGCAAGTACTTAACTTGGTAGTTAAGTCACAACATTGGAGAAAGAAGATGTTTGCCTGGTGGGGGCTGCAGTGGTTCCACACTGTAAGGTCATGACAAAAAAAGGGTTGCAAGTCATGGTGAGTAATCAGCTGTCCATGAACTGACCTAATCTTCGTATGTATAAGCAGAGCAAATCCAGGAAAAAGAGGGTGATAATGTTGTTTGGGTATTCCCCATCTCCTGAAAATGCTGCCAAGCCATTGTGCCCTGCTCTTGCATCCACAAGTGAGAGGCTGAAAAGCTGGAGACAATTCAAGAAAGAGGCACAAGAATGTACACAAATCTGTGAAAGATGACTTGCAGGGAGAGATTTAAGGAGCTTGGTCCATTTAGCTCATCAAACGAAAGCTAAAGGGTGGCTGGACACTGATCCAAGAACCTCCAGGGAGAAATTCAGTATCAGTTGTCTTAATTCTCACTAACAGGACTATCCCATGCCACCAGCCTTGCTCTGAGTTCCCACACCAGGTGCACAGCTTGGCCGTGTCCTGCCACCTCAGCAGGGGACACATTGACCTTTCTCACACAGAGGAGTCCAGGTGCCTGCTCCAAGCAGAGCTGAGGCACACTCACTCTGACAGGTCCCCCCAGCTGGTTCAGCCAGGACCAGGAGCCTGTTGCATACCAGATCTTCAGCATGAATGTGGCCAAAGAATTCAGGGCTGGGATCCTCCAGCTCTGTTTTCATTCTGTGGTTTTTGTCTCTGTTCTGATCCCAGTGCCAAAGAAATGTTGCATTGTTTGAGAGATGTGAATCTGGTGGCATAGCCTGTCTCAGGACAAGCACTCCCAAAGCTCTCATCTGATCTCTCAAGGAAGAAGCTAAACCAGAAGACAGAGATTGCAGGCTCAAGCAGAGAACTGCTGAGTCTTTTCTCCCAAAATCCAGGAAAGATTATGCACTGACCATCTTCAGCAAGCAAAAGGGAAAAGGCTGGAGAGCAGTAACACTTCAGAATGCTGTACATGAGAAAGACATTAAAAGTAAGTTATTCACTGGGCCCATATCTCAGCAGCATTTATTTCCTCATCCTACCTGCCCCTTTTGGAGACCTCTTATGCCATCACTTCAAAGGCCAGTAGCCAAACACGACAGTTGCACAAAGGTCAGACGGGTGGTTCACATCAGGATGACTCCATCTGGCTGCAGATCCTGCCTGAAGTGCAGTCCCTCCCTTTGTGTGGGGGTTTTCTTCTCAACTCTACTGGGAGATGGCTGGAAGCACAATGAGAGGAAAAAAACAAGAACGGTGAATATGTAACAGGAACAATTTGTTCTTGGATTTAGGGCTGTCCTCGGACAATATGTAAGGCAGTGTTTAAATGAAATATTTGCCTAATGAACTCTACAAGGATTGGTGTAATTAATTAATGCCTGGAAGTGATACACAGGGTTATGGAGAAGTTGGAAGTGGGTGTAGACGACAGTAGCTGAGAAAAGCCCACACCGTTGGAGGTAGCTTTTCATAGGAGAACAAACTGTGAAGAAAGTAGTGCTGAAGAACAAGCTGGATGCTTTAGCACACTTTAAAAGTGTCTTTAACACATTATAAGAATGTGCTAAAAACAGTGTTCCTGTATTTTGCAAGCTGCATATTTTTAATTGCAGCAAATTACTGACTTGCACAAGCTTTAGGCAGCTCTGCTGAAACTCAGGCTGTTATACTTCAGAATAATTGCATGAACTATTTAAATATTCAAACTCTGGTGAATAAACAAGTATTGTTCTGTAGTGACTTCTCAAGAAATTGTTGCTTCTTCTAGTTGAACCTTATGCTGACTGTAAAGAAAACTTTCTTACGGCACTGCTAAACACTTTTGTGCAAGTGCAAGATATAATTTGAGGACTTTTTCCTTAATTGCCCACTCAGCTGAATCCTACACAACTGCTATATTCCAAAAGGGCAAAAATTGGAGCTGTTTGTTTATTTTCTCTTCAGTGGGAAAACGAAGGGAGGAGCAACTGCAGCTGAAATGAATTCAGCATCACAATGGCAAAACAAGAAGTGCATTCATGTAGCAGCACGTTCGAGTGCGTGCGCTCCAGCCCCTCCGCAGTGTGGTTGCTATGGTGCCTGTGGGTGGTGGTGGAGATGACAGGAGATTCTCAGCAAAAATGCCAAACCACCCTCTAATATATCTCATACTGACCTGCTATTAATTCAGTGGCTGCTCTTTTATCATGGGAAAAAAAAAAAAAAAAAAAATCAGCTCAACTTTCACTTCCAAAATGGATGTGAAATTCAAACCAGCAGTGGCTGTAGGGGTGTAAATCACATGATAGAAACTTTAAAGGTTGGGTTTTTTTGTTGCTGAGGCTTTCTGAAGCCATACAAAGATTGCAAGGAAATGGGAATAAGTTGATAGTCACATTAAAAAGTGTGACTGTGCACTTGCCCATGGATTTTGCCATCAAATGTAATGATTGTCAGAAATGTACATTAACTGAAATGCCAGGTTTTAATTCCCTGTGAGTTTTTCCTAGGAAGATGTCAAATTTGTAGCAGAGCTGAGTATTTCTTTGGTACCATTCTCTTTATTTACAAAAACTTAGGAGGTTTCTTCCCTTGATCAGGAGAAGAATCAATAAAAAAAATAATTTTTGGTCTTTTTCCTTGGGACTGTATTTACCATTTTTGTGCCAGAGGCTGGGACTACTTTTTCAGCTCCATGGAAGCTTCTTTTCCATCCATGTGTCCTGCACATGACTGTTTGGGCAGGGACAGACACAGATTTGTGTAATTTCAATTATCTGTGTCTTAATCAAAGATGACTGGCTGCATAACAGTTATATGAACTCTACCACAGCTGCAAACCAGTATTGTGTATTGAAAGACAACTCTATAGGAAGCAGAAGGAACGGATCTGTGTTTTCTACTCCAGGTTTCTACTCCCCCATGAAGATCCTTTTTGGACCTTTCTAGAGGCTAATGGCTTCATGCTTCTAGGGAGGTGACATCCTTCCTCCAGGTACACTTCTGGAACTGCTCTGGAGACTGATATCAACAGGAATTCAGGCTCTGCTACCACTGGGATCTTCCCAGGAGAGCAGCCTGCCTTAAACCTGGGCTTCCTCAATGTGAGAGGCTGTTGTTTGGTGAAAGGTGGGAGTAGGACCTTGGTGCTGCTTGCCCTAGGGAGTAAACCACACCACAGACCAGCTCAGCAGAGGATGTGAAACCAGCTCAGAGGTGCCAAAACTTGTCCTGTCTTTCCTTGAATTGTTTCCTGCCCAGCAGATCTGACCAAGGTCACAGCCAGGGATTTGCCCATTTCCATCAGCCCCCAACCCTGGAGCCAGCCTGAGCAGGAAATACTGGGGCCACTGACAGAGAGCACAGGGACTCCCTGCACAGAGGCAGACAGAGATTCTGTTCTGTACAAGCATTTCAGTTCATCTGCCTTCTTCATTCAGGAGCATTAACCTACAGTCTAATACAATTATGTACTATATGCTTTTAAATTTTTAATTAGTTACATGCACTTGAGAGCAAATGGTCCCTTTTTCCTCTGATACACACATAGAACTCCTCTCAGCCTTAATGGAGTTTACATGGGTTTATCAAGTGATAATAAAAGCCTAAACATTGGCTTCTTCTGACATTTACTGGGTAATTCCTGCTCTCAGCACACAGGGAATGTAACTGAGCACTATTAAGGTCAACATAATGAGGAGAAAAAACATTTAAGGTTAGTGCTCAGCATTACCCATATAACATACATGGTTCTTTAGGAAGTGTTATGACAAATCCCACAGAAGGAAGCAAATCAAAGGAAAAACTAATTTAAAAGTCATGGGTGGATGTTTTCTCCTCTGCAAAGGGCACATCTGTACCTTGAAACATCTGGGTGAGTGTCTGTAGGAGGCTGCAGGGGCAGAGCCGGTGGCTGCGTGCAGCACCTCACTCTTGCTCTGGGGGATATGTGAAGGAGATAACAGCAGCTGGGCTGCTCTGAGCTATTTTCATGTGCCTCCAGTCTCTTGTCAGGCAGGCGTGAAGCAACAAGTCCTTCCATGCTGCCTCAGCATTCCTTGGGGCTGGAACGGGGTGTATTCCCAAAGGGTGGGACTTACCTCTCCCAGCTTTTGCTCCTCGCACCACAGGTGCCTCCTATGTCCCTAAAGCCTTCTGGTCCCTAAAGCACCTAAAGTCCTTCCCCCAGTACTAAGAAGTACAACTATTACACCCAAAGTTCAGTGACAGCAATTCCACCTGAACTGTGTATGAGTGTCTCTGGCTTCTCCATGATTTCTAGATACAAAGCCATGGCCTGTTTTTCTCCCTGGAATTGCCTTGGTCTTTAATGGTGAGAAGAAACTGCTTCAAGTGGGTGTGCACAAGGTGTGTCTCAGCCTGTTCTGTCCAGGCAGCTTTGGGACAAGAGGTGCCACATCATAAACTGGATTACTGAGACATAGCCATTGTCACAGTTGCTCAAAATATTTTAAAATCTTTTCATAATACCAACATTAATGCTTTGAGGGCTGAACTTTGCATTAAGAATGTACCTTCTGTCAAGGTTTCTCATGCAACACACAGAAACACACAGCCTGAATGTATTTTCTATGCAGGTTCAGTGCAGAGTCTCAGTATTGCTCTCCCAGCAATTTCTGATGTGCCATAGCAGAGGTGACTTACAGAATCATCAAATGGTTTGGGTTGGAAGGGACCTTCAGCATCATCCAGTTCCAGCCCCCTGCCACAGGCAGGGGCATCTTCCACTGGACCAGGACTTTGAAAGAGGCAGCAGGATGGGAAGGGAGCATGGAAACACAAGAAAATTTATTCATACTAATTCTAGCCACATGCTTAACCACCTCCCAGAGAAAATCAGATTGGTGTTAGCAACACCACGCTTCTGTTGGAAAAATCAAACAGGAAAACCTCTGCTGTGTGTGACTGCTCCAGGCTGAACTGCTGTTGGACAGATGCTGAAAGCTGATCTCCCCAAGCACCCCACAGCCAAGAGAGACATGCATTTATTGTGCCACCATAACATTGCTCCATGGAAGACCCATGTGATCTGCTGCCTTTTACCCAGTGGTTGAAATAAAATAGGAGAGGACTGGGAGTTTTTTAAACTTTCTTATTGGAAAAGTTGCCTGTTCCATGGGGAATGTGGTGCAGTCTCAGCTGCAGGCAAATACAGCCAGAGGCATCCCACACACATACCAGCACATACACAGGGAGCCATACACAATATGCAAACACCCTGAAATCCCAAACAAATATCTTGAAAATCACTTGTGCTCCAGAGAGAACAAGGGGCCTGCCCACACACAGAATTAACAAGTTAATTGGTGTTTAAATATTTCCTTGCAAGCTCTGGCACTGTTACTGCATCAGTGAGTGCAAAACTAGCAAGAACAAGTGAGTGGTAGAAGAAGAATGACTCTGGCTTTCAATATGCTCTGATAAATGATAAAAATCATGCAGGTAAACCGTGCATGGTTTTTATTACAGTTTTACTGTGGCATGATTGGGAACTGAGGGAAATGCTTCTTTTTAAAAGCATATTCATTTTGATCTGAGAGTGACCTTTTAATATGTTCATGTCCCTGCAGGGGAGACAAAGGTACTTGTGGTCTTCTGTAAGAAAGGATGAGGAAAAAAAAGGCACTTCAAGATGACATAAAAGCAAGGATCAGCCAAGAGGAAATAAATTTTCACCCTCTGAAGTATTCACCAGACTTGATGGTTTATTCATTTTGATACATTCCCCTATGTGACCTCATATGGGATGACGTTTGTTGGCTCTGCCAGGAAGACTCACCTGGAGCTAGAGGAGATTGGGGTATCTCTGCTCTAGCTGTGGGCAGTGAACTACTGCTCACTCTTTCCTGCAGTTGTTTTAATATTTACCCACCTGGGAAGAAAGCTTTGATTTGTTCTGTTATCTCCTTTGAATGCCACCAGCTGAGGTAGTGCTGGAAGAATCAGAGATGTGCACGGCACCTTGCTGAGGTTTATACTCTCCCTTTACTGCTACTGTATGACTCCAGTGGAGATAGATGGATGGTGGAAAAGAGAAGGGATTTATACCATAATCTCCACACTTTGAGCTTGTGCTTTCCCCCCTCCCTCCTTTTGCTTCTTTTTTTTTTTTTTTTTAAATTTTTAATACAATAGAATAGGATACTTCAGTTGGAGGGGACCTACAATGAACATCTAGTCCAACCACCTGATCAATACAGGTTCGTCCAAATGTTAAAGTATATCTTCAGAACATTGTCTGAACTTTTTTTAAGTCAGTGGTTTTGAATTTACCCTTAGTTTGCCAAGTTTGTAGGTTGCCTCTGAAGCAACCTTTTGCACCACCTGTGCTGTGAGTATTGCAACTGTACATTTCTTTTCAGGCCTTTGGGGACTAAGTTATAATTTAGGTGCTTCTGCTTCCAGAAACATGACTAGCAAGTCAAAATGCCAAGTCCTTGAATACTGCATTTTAAAAAAGCATGAGCAGTGAAGGGTTTGCAGGCTGAAGCACTCTGTGACTAGAATATCTGCTTACCAAGCTAAGACTCTGGCAAATAGTTTTTCCACAGGACCAAGGCTTATGGAAACATGCACCAAGAAGGGAGTGTGAAAACATGACCACTTTAGTGCCTAACAATTGCTGCCTGCATTACAGTGGTGACAGCCCAACACTTCACAGTTCACTTCTCTTGGGGGCTGATAAATGATTTGATTTTATGTGAGATCCTTTGTCTAGAGAAGTTCCCTTGTATCCACAAGAATCAGATCAATGTTCTGAGCACAGCTGCAGCAAGGCAGCTGGCTGCCATCAGGACATATTAATTCACCTCTCAGTGTTCTCCAGCTTTGCCACCAACTCTTTTTCTGACCTTGAGCGAGGCATTTTATCCATTCAGGTACCTCCTGATGTGCCTGCAGATGGGAATCCTTCCTTCTTTCAGTGACTGCTATCCATTAGCTAAACCTGAACTTATAATGTGCTTTGAGCTCTTCAGATGACACATCACAGTAGTGCAGCTGTTACTGAAACATGCAGGTAGAAGCACTGAAAAAATCTTTCTGGAAATGATTCTCACAGCTTCAATTGCCTGTCTGCAATTGTACTTGGTGCATTCTGGACACAAAGGTCTGAGTGTGGCTTTTTCTTTTTGGCATGAAGAGGGGGATCAGCAATGTGAATATGGCCCAGAAAGCAAATTGTGTCCTGGGCTGCATCACAAGCAGCATGGCCTGAGTGAGGGAGGGGATTGTGCCCCTCTGCTTTGCTCTGCTCTGGTCAGACCCCACCTGCAGAGCTGCACCCAGCCCTGGGACCCAGCACAGGAAGGACATGCAGCTGTTGGAGCCAGGCCAGAGGAGGCCACAGAGATGACCAGAGGGATGGAGCAGCTCTGCTGTGAGGAAAGGCTGAGACAATTGGATTGTTCAGTCTGGAGAAGACTTTGGGGTGACCTAATTCTGGCCTTTCAGAACATGGAGGAGCCTGCAGGTAAGATGGAGAGAGATTATTTACAAGTGCATAGACTGGCAGGACAAGGAGGAATGGCTTCAGATTGAAAGATAGCAGGTTTAGATAGGATATTAGGAAGAAATTTTTCATTATGAGAGTGTTGAGACACCAGAACAGGTTACCCAGAGAAGCTCTGGCTGCTCCAGCCCTGGAAATGTTCAGTGTCAGGTTGGATGGGACTTTGAGCAGCCTGGTTTAACACAGGCAGTCCCTGTTCCTTGCAGGGGAATTTGAATCTGGATGATCTTGAAGGTCCCTTCTAAACCAAACCATTCTATGAATCTATGACTCTCTGTGTATTCCTTAATTTTATTAGGAATCAGTTAATCCCTTTAACCATGAGTAAGATAAAAACTAAATAAGTGGAAGTAAACCTCAAGGGTTTTGTCCTCCCGTCTGGTTTACACAACTGATAGGCACATTCTTGGGTACTTACCTTCCAACTTTTAATTATATTTAACAATTGTTTCCCAACCCAAGCATCTTTACTGACACTGTTACAGTGCACAGGGATGGAGTGAAAAGTCAGAAATGAGATCACTTTAAATGATTATTGCTTGTGAGGATTTAACATTTGCATACTGTGTCATTAGGAAACTGCAGGCCTGAGAACCCCCAAGAGTGTGAAATGTATTCTGGCTTTATCCAAGGAGGGCAGAAACAGGAGAAAAGGGAAGGGAAAGAAAAGAACTGTTTAACCTGCAACCTGAGAGAAAAGGAAAACAGCTCCACAGACAGTTTTATGGCTGAATTCCAGTTCAGGATCAGGCTCATGCCATGAGTTGGTTGGTGGCAGCAGGACACTGCACTGATGATTTACAAGCTACCTTTTAGTCCCAACACTCAGGATGGCCCCAATTCATGTGCTGCCAAACTTTTATCAGGATACATCCCCAATCCTGAGTATTTCCTTGCATAAAAATAATAATAGATGCTAAATAGTAGCATTTATTATAAAATAAATAATAAATATTAATAAAAGGAGATGATTAAAGTCTTGCTCCTCAGTTGGGATGAACAGAGGCAACTCTACTCATTTCTGTGGCCACACTATGGCAATGAAGGATTTGGTTCAGATAAAATTAAGCACCAAAAAAAGGACTTGATCTTCTTTTCCTCTAGGAGTATCATTAGCTCTCCTTCCTTAGTCCTTTCTTCCAAAATTCTGCTGAAGAAGAGAGGAAAATGGATGAGTCATTGCAAAGCTGCAAATATTTGGCCAGTCTAGCAGAGTAAAAGCCATTCTCCTATAGAATCTCTTCCTCTGTGGGCTCGCTGTGGTTTATTTTAGCTCATGAATGAATGTATCAAGTTGTCTCTTGAAATTCAAGACAAATACTTTAATTCAGAGTGAAAAGGCAAAATAATGAAGGATTGTTGCTCCATGTGCTTAAAAATAAACATCATCAAGCCTGTATTTAAGGATGTCAGATATTCCACAGGTGACTTTCCGGTAATTCTAATCCTTCACACAGCTGCAGCATAACAGAAGCCTAAATTCCTCATTTATTGTGGCCAATAGTCCTGCATTTGTGTTATTTTTCTAAGAGGACATTGTTCAGCACAGTAGCTTAAAAATAACACTCCTATTGCTATTGAATTTGTTCTTTTCCACTTTTGTTTCCTGTGTAGTATTTCTCAGGCAGAGACTGATTGAAATGGGGCAGGGACTGGATCTATCCGCAGAAGAACAAGTGCTGAGGACTTTCTCCAGATTTCTACTAGATGTAAATAAAACTGCTTCAACTCTTCTCCAGCCCTAGAGAAAGGGTGTAGTCTGCACTGCAGGGAAATTACAGATAAACTTGAAATTCCAGAAGCTGCCAAAATCCACTGCCAAACGTCATGTATGTAAAATTCACTTTTCTACCTTTCAACAACCACATTGCCTTCAAATAGCTCAGTAGTTAAATCTCTGAGGTATCACAATAAAGAAACTTGTGTAAGAGAGCAACCCTGTGCAAAAAAATCATTAGACCTCTTTTGGGATACAATTACCTAAGAAAAACATGAATAATTGTTTTGAAACTTTTCAACTCACAAAGAGAAATCCAGTGGTAAGAATGAATATATGGATTTGTGATCAAAATAACAACAGCTGGAAAATTAATAACTATTTGTATTAATACATTTTTGTAAAAGAGGACTACTAATTTATACCATGAATAGTTTTAAATTCATTTTAGATTGGACATTAGGGAGAAATTCTTTACTCAGAGAGTAGTGAGGTCCTGGCAGAGATTGCCTTTGAATGCCTCATCCCTGGAAGGGTTTAATGCCAGGCTGGATGGGGCTTGGAGCAACCTGGGATAGTGGAAGGTGTCCCTGCTCATGGCAGAGGAATTGGAGCTGGGTGATCTTGAAGGTTCCTTCCAACCCAAACCATTCCATGGTTTTATGAATGTGTACCTCTACGGACAAGAATTTTCATTTTAAGCATGAAATCTGCCAAATGTCTTAACAGGATTTTTAATGACATATTTATACATATTTTGTAACATATGTAATGCTTTTTCTTTATTACATTTTGGTCACATTAATCTGATTTAAATCATAGTGTAAAACAACACTTAGCAGGAGCATGGAAAAAATCTCCACACTTGCTGCACCTGCTTGGTAAATAAACAAAACAGCTCAGCCTGTAACTAACTCAACATAAACAGATTTTTTAAAAAGTCTGACATAGGAGCTAATCTAGCAACATCAAAACAAAACAGTAAGGAAATCTTTGCTTCTCTGTTACACACAGCTCCAGTCCCTCACTGAAACTGTAGGAGGGTTTTTATTAAGATACAGATAAGAGGGTTGAGAAAACAACAACTGTAGGAAGACAGAGAAAAATTCTGGCTTGTACACTTTATTTTCAGTGTTCAGCAGCTTCAACCTTTTTTCCTGAACCTCTCCTAATTGTAACCCTTGGTATCTTCCCACAGGATCACATTGCTATGCCAGTTTTATGAGCTAGAACCTGAGGCAGCAAAACACTGAATGACATTAAAAACTACACGAAGTTCAGAGCAGATAAAAAGATCTAACACTGCACTGGTTTTGACTTGTAAACAATGTGGCAGTTAAAATCCTGTATATCTGTTATGCTGAGAAGTAATACTCTTACAAAATTAATATTGTGATGTGTAAAAAACATGTTTCTAAAGAAGGTAACATTTCAAGAACAGAGGGAGAGAAACATTTCAAGAACAAATTCTGATTAAAACTGTATTATAGAAGATACACCTACTATCAATTCACTTTTCTATGCCTAGTAGTGACATTGATGCAAGAATGTTAGATTGCCCCAATGAGCAAAATTTTAGTGCATACTGAAATGCACCTGGCAGGATGAGATGATCTTTCAGTTCCTTCCAACCCTAAACATTCTAGGAGTCTGTGATTTTCAGTCAAACCACAGGTCTCCTCTCTCACCTTTTTTTGGTGTGCAGTATTCTTCCTACAAAGTAAATAAACTCAGGTGAGGTATTGAGGCAGTCAGCCACAAAGGCACTTCACAGAACACCTTGGAAAAGTGTTGTGCCTGTACTGAGAGAGCCAGGACAGAGCTGTGTCTAACATGGAAAACTATGTCTTCTAAACACACCTGCTATGGTTATTAACTCCATACTTTATCTGGTCCAGAGACTGTCTTGACAAACTTTGTTTTAATGCAAGAGCAGCATCCTTTTTCTGCAGAATCCTAAATGAGAATAAATGATCAATTTTTAATTAGGCAACTGAAGAGCTCAAGAAAATTACAATGCTCTTTTATTCCATTTTTATTCCAGCTGTCAAAGCAGCACAGGATGAACAAATTAGAGGAATGAGAAAAATCTTTCTACGTCCTGGTTGACTTAAATTTATGAGGTCACTGTTTCAGTGGTTCCCAAGAAATGATTTCATGCAGACAGCATGAAGGGACTCCTTGCAGCCATTCTAAAATGAACTCACACAGGTCAGCAGCATCTTGCCTATAACTTAGGATAACTCTTTTTACCAAGAGGTGAGTGTAGTGCAGGAGGATTTTCTCTGAAACAGGAGAGAGGACAGGAACACTCACCCCTGAGAGTTGGAGGGGGGCTTTTTCCAAGGCCATGTACTAAGAGAAACAAGGGGGATTGGCTTCAAACTGACAAAGAAATTTGTAGGTAGCACAGATGAATGTAGACAGAGACTAGTAAATAAAGAAAGCATTTTGATCATAAAACATTATGATCAATATCCATATACATTCCAAATCATTCACTAAGTGTGAGGTTGGTCAGCAATGACCACTAATTCCCACAGAAAACAGTCTCTCTACTTAATGTACTTGGGTCTGTGTTTGAAAACACATTTTCAGAAAATTATTGTCTGCTATCTTAAATATCACTTGAAGTATCTAAAAGAATTGCAGAAAGGAGATCTTTCATTATGCTGTTTGCTCAGATGTCAGAAAAAATGTGAGAGAAAAAAGGGCAAGTTTTCTCAGGTGTGGTCATATTAACCTTTTGGGTGATGGGCATTCAAAATATTAGCTAAAATTATCATATATGGAGAAAGCTTAACATAGGCTTAAAAATAAAGAAGTGTTCTGCACCAGCCATCCCTGCTCTCCTTGCTGGCTGGATTGATGTCCCGGGGGCCCAGTGGGGATGGGAGGGTTGGAGCCACACACTCACATCCAACTGCTGTATGTGTGCTGAAATTTGCATTAAGTACAAGAACTCCTTTGATCCAAACATCGCACACATTTTACACATCAAGGGGCTCTAGGAAAAGTGTAAGCTTCCAGAGCAGCTGGAGGGATTTGGGGAGGGATTTGACAGAGAGCAGGGTATGATGCAACTGTCATAGCTCCTGCAAAAAATTGACTTGATGTTTTAATGACAAAGAACCAGGACTGCAGAAGGACAAAATATCTTAAAAAAAGGAGATTTTTTTTTTTGATAGCAGTTTAAATAAGTAAAAATAAAAGGATCTGGGGTTGGCTCAGTACTGAAGGGGCTGAAATTCTGTATCTTCACTGGGAAAACCACCAAGTGCAATCCTGGAATGTAAACCCTGGGGCTCCAATCCTGACTGTCCCAGGAGTGTGCTCCATTGACTGGACACAGTCCTGAACACCCTTTTTCCCTCCTGAGCCTTCCTGGGAACAATGGGCACCACAGCTCAAGGCAGCAAAATTATAGAAAACAGCAGAACACGAGTCAAAGAATTCACATGTTTCTAAATATCCTTAAGACCTCCATTCCTTCGTGCTTCTGGGTCTCAAGAGAATGCAGTTTTAAAATATATGGTTTGATTTGGCTCAGCACCAGGTTTGCCTGAGGTTTGATTGGGAGAGAAAAAAAACCCCAAGAAGTTGACTTCAGTCTTGGGGGCCAAAATAAAATGCAAAGACAAGACTGTGATGGGAAGTTTGGCCCTTCTTTCCTTGCCATTGCACCTGATAGGGTCCTGACTTTACTCCTCCCCTGAAACCAGTCTCACTAAGCCAATGTGGGATCTTTCCCTTTTTTTTTTTTTTTTTTTTAGAAATCAAGGCTACCAGTCAGAAGAGAGATTTAGTTTGATTTTCTAGAAAGATGAATGAACTCCTGGGTCCCATGCCTGCAGCTGGTCATGCTGCAGGGTCAGGTAAGTGTTGTTCAGTACCACTGGGGAAATGATGCTGCAAACCCCCATCAGAAAATGCAGACTCAGTACTGGGAGGGTTCCCTTTCATGCCATGTTTGGTTTCAGCCAGTTAAATCCAGAACAGAAATTGTCTTGTTTTTGTTTTGTTTTGTTTCCCACTGGGAAATCTAGGAGGTTATTACCCTGTCTCTAATTAACACATTAACATTTGCTTTGGAGGTCTTAGTTAATAACAGCAACTCATCAAGTGGGTCCCCCAGCTGCTGATTTGCTTTTTTCATACCAGATTTTTTACCTGAAATTTCCTTCCTGATCCTGTGTGGGTTTGTCAGTTTCCCTTGGAGCTTTTCTTAAGAATTTCTTTGTATTTTGTTTTGTTTAATACATTAGAAAAATCTCCACTGGTGACTTTCCATTCAGCTCCTACTCCAAGTACTGCTAATATAATACTTATTTATTTATTTTTTTAAATCCAAAAAGAAGCAGAGATGTATAAACATTCACATTTTGGGGCCTTTAATGGTATTTATTATCCACTTTTCCTTCACCAATGCCAGAGTACTATGTAGACTCCTTACATATGCAGTTGACTTCTCCATCTGAGGTTGATTTAGGTGATTTTGGAAAAAAAAAAATTCTCTTACAATGAAGGATGTTACTGTGTATTATATGGAATATTTAGCATTTTGCCTTTTTTTTTTTTTTCTTTCTCAAATCCCTATTTCATCAGCACAGCTTGAAATAGCCCTGCAGTTCAGATTTACCTGCTCAATCTGGTCCCTTTAATGAATATTTACCATCCTGCAGGAAAGGGGAGGATGCCTGGCTGCAGCTGTGCTCCCAAACACCGGAAAGAACTTGTTCTCTTCAGAGCCATTACCCCCAGCTCTGTCACTTAATAGAGGGAAAGACAATACATGCTACACTATAATGAAATTTCCTACCTTTTTGTTTATACCAGGTTTAATAAGCCCTGTAAATTAAATGAGGTAATGGCATGGATTGCTCAAATAATACCAGTAGTATTAAACTAAATGTCTTCCCTCCATATTAATCATTCCATAATAAATTATAAGGGACAGTTGTCTTTTCTACCTACCAATAACCTCTGTGTGGACAGAGTGGGCAAGAAAATAATTTTACATTTCCACACAAGTTCTCAAGAATCAAAACAAGGATCTTAGAAGACAAAAGAGCACATCACAACTTATAAAAGTTTAGCTGAGTAAAGATTTGGGCTAATTACCAGGGCTCTCCCTCACTTAATTGAGAAAAATAGGGGCAATAGGAGGGAGGAAAGGAAGGAAAGGAAGGAAAGGAAGGAAAGGAAGGAAAGGAAGGAAAGGAAGGAAAGGAAGGAAAGGAAGGAAAGGAAGGAAAGGAAGGAAAGGAAGGAAAGGAAGGAAAGGAAGGAAAGGAAGGAAAGGAAGGAAAGGAAGGAAAGGAAGGAAGGAAGGAAGGAAGGAAGGAAGGAAGGAAGGAAGGAAGGAAGGAAGGAAGGAAGGAAGGAAGGAAGGAAGGAAGGAAGGAAGGAAGGAAGGAAGGAAGGAAGGAAGGAAGGAAGGAAGGAAGGAAGGAAGGAAGGAAGGAAGGAAGGAAGGAAGGAAGGAAGGGATGGCTATGCTACTGGAAGTGCCTTTCTCATAGGCAATTAGTTTGGATGAGGCTCTAAAGCTGGAGGGGAACAAAATTGCAGAGATTTGTATGTGGGTGCCTTTGTAGTGCTAACAGAGACCTTGACTGCTCAAGCCTCATGAGTTTCTGCTGAGATTATTAATGAAGAAACTTTTCAATGGACATCACCATAGCTCCCCTCTCCCAGCTGAGAGCTCAGATCATCAGCTTTTGTAGAATTTTCTCTGTATTTCACTAAAACCTGGATTCTATAACACAAGGAAGATTTCCTCCCATTTTTACCAAAGTCAGTACGTTGCTGAAGGCTTCTGCTTTTACAGGCAGTTTTCTGATGAAGGAATGCAACAAGAAATAATAAAAGAAAAAAAAAACCAAAACAACTTGCCACCAGGACCTGAAACAGAATGTTCAGGATTTACTACAAACCATCAATTTGATAGATTATTTTGGGCTTGCCTTCATCGTATTAGAACCCATGAAAAATCTGCCAGGGACTTCAGACAACATCCTTGTTTTTCCATATGAAAAAGTGAAAGTATTAGAAGATAGGACAGAATGTAAGAATCAGATTCTCAGCTTTACCACTGCTCTGGATTGATTCTCTCCTCTCCATAAATCACCTAAATAACTCTTTAATAGTTTTTCCACCTGTAAATTGGAGAGAATTGGTACAGTGACATTGTTCAGAGAATCTGCAGAGCACAAAGTTCTAAAAATCCAGGACTAATAACTATTTATTAAAGCAAGGACATTTGAAAAAATGCCTAAATGAAAAATGTTTATTGAACCTTTATATGAAATCAATTAGACATACAATACATGACAAAGTAGGTATTGTCCTGAATGCACAGGATACAGCCCTAGAGGGGAGCTGTTTGCTTTTAGGCCTGGTCATCCAGTCAATTATTTGTGTTTTTGGCAACTCAAATACTGTGTCAGCTTTCCAGTGTGAAAAATGGGGATAACTATCTTCTTCACAAGTTTGCTCAGAGGCTACAGCACTCTGACATCTTTGGGTGAAAGCAGAGACAGAGGAGGGATGATCAGTAATTGGGATCAAATGCTGGGAAGGGTCATTTAGTGCAATTCCCTGCTGTTGGTAACAACTGTATCATAAAAATTTATGAAGCTCCATTTTCCCTTTCATTTTCTGTTTCCAGTATTTATACCACCACTTCTCTGTATATTAATCAGAACACACACTCCTCTTTCACTCAGTCATTTCCTTCCATTTTTACCATTCCAGTCCTCAGAGGCATTTGATTTTTCCTGTGTGTTACCACGAACATCATCTTTATTGATGTCTCCCAACTTTCTGGCATCAGAAAGTTGGATTAATTAGCACATTTCTACCTTTTGTGGCAAGAGTATCAATAGTGAACCCAAGACTAATAATTATAAAATAACTGAAATAATTCTTCCCTTCCTCCTTCCTTCCTTCATTTCTGCATAGTGATCCAGCTTCAGTAAAAGGGTATTTGGTATCCTGACTCCAGGATATCCAACAGCCTGCTGGTCATGTCCCAGCATTTCTGCAGAAGATGGATGGGAACACTGGACTGCTGTTTAAGAGAGGCTTTGTAGGAATCATTTTTATATGGTGCATTTGTGTCATGCTCAGAGCTTACCTAATGGATTGGCTCCTGGAGGGGCTTGGGACATTTCAGGTGGGACTCACCTGAAAAACTGTGTTTATAATCTAGGTCCCTACTCATTCCACATTCCCCTTGAGTTTCCCTATGGTGCCTGGTAAACTAAGAAATGTAGGTAAGTTTAACAGTGGGACTTGTCTTACCCTGAAGTAAACTGTCCAGATTTTATCAGTGAAAATCACATTCCAAATATCATTGATTTTCTTGATTAGTTCTCTATCAGCCCTTGTTAGATGCAGTCCAGGAGCTGGACTCTATGGTCCTTGTGAGTCCCATCCAACTGATGATGATTCCGTGCCCCTGCCTCCAGTTCCCAGACACACAGTAACTTCCAGAGGTGGAAATCTGAGATCTGCTCAAGCTCCAGCTGCCTGGGGTAGCCAGGAGAGCAAAAACTGAGTTCAAACACCACGAGAGATAAGGGAAAGATTAATAGAGACATTGAAAGCTGCTCTTTCTCAGAATCACAGAATCATTAAGGTTGGAAAAGAGCTCCAAAATCATCGAGCTCAACCTTTGAGCAAGCACAGCCATGTCAACTACACCACAGCACTGAGTGCCACTTCCAGTAATTTCTTGAATACCACCAGGGAGGGTGACTCCACCACATCCCTGGGCAGCCTCTTCCAATGCTTGACAATCCCTCCCATAAAAAATTCTTCCTGATGTCCAACATGAACCTCAGCTTGAGGCCATTTCCTCTTGTTCCTGTCACTGGTTCCCGGGGAGAAGAGGCCAACTCCCACATTTCACCTGGAATGTCCAGCTCTGGGCTCTTAGTACAAGACATGGAGCTCCTGCAGAGATGATGAAGGGACTGGACCATCTCCCTTTTGTGAGGAACAGCTGAGGGAGCTGGGGCTGTTCAGCCTTGAGAAGATACGATTGAGAGGAGACCCCCATCCCTGTCTGTCAGTGTCTGCAGGCAGGGCTCAGAGCAGGACCAGGCTCCGCTCCTGGTGCTCAGCAATGGGACAAGAGGAACGGGCGGGAACTGATCCCAGGAAGTTCCACCATTGCCCCGAGGGGCTGTGGAGTCTCTTTCACTGGAGTCACTTTCATTTATGCACTGTCTGGACACAATCCTGTGCCTGTGCTCTGGGATGACCCTGCTTGAGCAGGGGGTTGGACCAGAAGAGCCCACTGTGGTGCATTCCACCCTTTCCTATTCCATGATCCTGTGATTTCAGACTTATATTATTAAATATACACAATCACTATGAGCACTCAAACGCTGTGGTAATCTTAAAATTCCAAATATTTCCTTGAAAGAGATTATCACAGAATCACATAACCATAGACTGGGTAAGGTTGGAAGTGACCACAGTGGGTCACAGAACACAGAATATTCTAAGTTGAAATTGTAATGGCCCACACGGGGACCGAACCCACAACCTCGGCGCTATGAGCACCAAGCTGTGCCCACGGCCATCGGGCCCGAGCCCCCGCTCAGGCAGGGCCATCCCAGAGCACGGGCACAGGATCCGCGACACCTCCAGCGAGGGAGACGCCACAGCTGCAATATCCCAGTGTTAGAACAAGACAACAACTGTGCCAGCCGCTGCCACTGAGCGAGCACAAGGGGTTAAATTTCGCCTTCTCCCGAGCAAATCCGGCAGATCCCGTCAGGATCCGCGCTGCCTCGGGGAAGGAAAGAAGCAGGGAGAGAGGGAGGAGAGGAGAGCCCTTGGGGCGGGCGCGGGGACGGGACGCGCCTCCGCCGCCTCCCCCGCTCCGCTCCCTGAGGGGCGGCACCGTGACCCCCCCACAGCCATGTTGGGGGGGGGGGGGGGCAGCGGCGCATCCCATGGTGCAGCGCGCCGGGAGGGCGGGGAGAGAGGGACGGAGGGAGGAGGGCAGGAGAGGGAGGCGGCACTGCCCGCGCAGACCCTCCGGAGCCTTCTCCTCCTCTTCGTCCTCGTCCTCCACCGCGGCTTCTCCTCTTGGCCGTGGCGCCGGAGGCGGCTGTGCCCGCAGCGCGGTGAGTGCCGGCGGCGAGCGCTGCCCGGGGAGGGGGCGGGCGAAGCGGCCCCGGTTTACATCACGGGGAGGGGGTGTAGGGGGGCAGCGGCGTCTCCTTCCGTGTCCCTCGCCCCAGCCCCCGGCTCGGGGAGCGGCGGCGGCTCCGCAGGGAAGGGAAGATCGTCCCTGGTGCCGCCCGTTCCTGTGTCCCCGGGGAGGGGCTGCCGCGGACACCGGGGCGCAGCAGGCACCGCGCGGTGGGCTGGGGGTCTCTCCGGGCAGAGCCGCTTCCCTCCCTGGGAGGGCAGCATGGGAAGGGGATGGAAGAGGAGGAGGCTGCGGGGAGAGGTCATCTGGTGCCCCGCCTGCCCCGTCCCCCACCCCGGGGGATCCGGCCGCCCCCTGCGCCCTGCCCGCCCCGCAGCCCCGGCCGGTCCCACCGGATGTGTCGGGAGGCGGCGAGGTGGAGCGGGACGGTCCGTAAAGTAAACAAAGGGAAAGGGAAGGGAGGAGGAGGAGGTGTCCCCTCGCTGCCGGAGCCGGACCGCCTGGCTTTGCTCCTTCCCCTCCTCGTGCGAGCGCGTAAATCCGTGGCTGCCTCTTGGAGCGGGAGCTCTGGGGAAGTGCTTGAGGTTTCTCCTTTGCAGGGTTTGGGGCTTTTTTTAGGTGTGTGGGCTTTGGGGTTTATTTTTGGTTTGTTCTGGTACTGCGCTGGCTGGGACCGTGTGATCCGGAGAGAATCGGGGCCACGCTCCGGTGCCTTCACCCGGGGCCAGCCCCCGGCGGCGGCGGGAGCGGCGTCCCCTCAGCGCCGCGTCCCCTCAGCGCCGCGTCCCCTCAGCGCCGCGTCCCCTCAGCGCCGCGTCCCCTCAGCGCCGCGTCCCCTCAGCGCCGCGTCCCCTCAGCGCCGCGTCCCCTCAGCGCCGCGTCCCCTCAGCGCCGCGTCCCCTCAGCGCCGCTGCTGCCGCACAAGTTAGATCGCACAGAGGAGCCTTTGCACTTCTTGCAGAAATCTGAGATATATTCGTTTTCCGGTTGTAAACCTGAGTTTGGTGAATTGCAGCAGCTGTAACAGAGAATCTTTCTCAAATCCCCGCGACTAATTGTGAAACATACGCTGTACATTTCCAGTTCTCACATCTATTCTCTTCCCAGACCTCCTGTGCCCTGATGATGCTTTTTTGGGACAAGGGGTAGACTTTACTCTTTGATTTCCCGTTCTTTTTTTGTTGTTGCCTGGCTGAAGCAGTGCTGGCCGTGTTGTTTTGTGTTGGCTGCCTCGCAGTCAGTCCTGTTCCACTCTCTGGAGCAGGGTACCCTGCAGGCCCTGGCGCTGGAGCAGCCTCACCCTGGAGCCCCGGTTTTGGCACTTCCACTGGGATAAGAGCAGTGCTGTAGGCATTAAGCAAAAAGTTCTCTTGATAACAGAAACATTAGGGAATTTATATTGAAGCATTTAATGCAAATGTCAGTGTAAGAGTGAAGTGGTATTGCAGTGTCCCTTTAAAATGCACACCCCTTTGGCATTAGGTTGTTTGATATATTTTTTCTCCCCTCCTGCATTAATTGGAAAAGTCGCACATTCCTCAAAGCTAATCTGCCTTTATCGTCTCTAGTTCTGTAAAACCTAGGTAAGGTCAGGAGCAAAACTGGATTGGGGCCAGAAAATATTAAAAGTTACACAGTTATTTGGAACAGTTTGTTATCTCACTGATGTTGTCCACGTCCAAAATTCCACCACTTCCTTTCTCCACCTGGCCTTTTTTTGTTACTCCTGAAATCAGGCTGTTACCCTGCCCCCTTTGTAGGAGCACCTTTGCCTGTGTGGTGTGATTTGTGGATGGGGAACACAGCCCTTGGATTTCTTAAAGCAGGGTTTGGGGCTGAGATTCTGTACAGAATGTGTGTGTGTATCTTTGAGATCACTCCTTGCATGAAATTTAATGGATCTGAAATCTGGGATCCTGTTAACAGAAAAGAAAGGAAAGAGACACTGATTGCTGAACAGATTCTCTCTCACAGGACTGTAAAACTCCACAGACACTCAACAAGAGAAAAACAGTCCTGAAATTAGTTTATCTTTTGTGCTATTATGTTTTTGTGGAACATGGCTGGGATTGATGTTTGTGCTGGGTGACCTTTTATTTTGCAGGAAGGTTAAAATGTATACATGAAAAGAGAATGACATAGTGCTTATTTGTCAAAAGTTCTGTGCTGTTTTTGGCCTCAGCCTTGGGTGTTGAAGGAACTAAGCATGTGTAGTGACACAGCAATCAACTAGTAGTCTATTGGAATACTTCATCCAGAAAGGAATATTCTTAGAATAGCACTCATGTCTTGAATGTGTAATTTGCTGAAACAGCTTTAAAAATTCTGTCAAGATACCTAGTGATGTGACTTTGCTTCCAAGTGTATTACCTGTTGTGGAAAGGGCTGGTTTTTTGTTTGTTGTTTTTTTTGGTTTTTTGTGTTTTTTGTTTGGTTTTTTTTTTTTAATATAATGGCTTACCATATGAGTAATAATTGAATGGGGGATCTCAGGATTATGATCTCCAGCAAGCTAATAGATATTTTGGGGAGGATGATAGGACAGAAAAGCAGGGGTGTTTTCTAGAGATTAAGTACTACTAGAGGTGGATTTGATGGTTTAGGAGATTATGTTGTTTTCCTAATGCATCTCTGAATGTGGTGGATTGTTTTTTTCTCCACTAGGAAGGTAACTAAGACTCAATTAATTTATTGTCGTTTGTATAACAAAATGATTTTTTTTTTGTAGTAGGCACTGCTGTGTGTAGTAGTATGGTCTTTATTTTTACATAATATAATAACACAAACTTTTTCCATTCATTTTACATCTCTTAGGATGTGTGTAGAAATCCTTTTCCTTGTGAAAAAGATCCTTCTGTCTTCTCAAAGTAGTTTTGAACAATACTGGTAACTATAAATAGGTTGTGATTTTGCTGTTAAATCTCTATGAAAACACACCAGACTTGAATAGACTCATGTGGTTTTGTCTTAAATTGGACCTTTGTACCTTTACATTTTTTATAGATTACTGCCTAAAGTGTATTTTCACATTCTGGATAAATGTCAGTAACTGGGCAGAAGGTGCTTAAAATGTAATTCATACAGGAATTCATATTCCAGATCTATTTCCTGGTGTGATTGATACTTAACTCCATCAGAGGTGGTTTCCAGACTAAATGTGTGTTTCTTCTCATCTCATCTTAATGTAATTCTAAGGTTTCAAGTGCCACCAAAAACGTGGATATATTGATATAGTTTCTTGAAAAGGTTTTAATTGCAGGTCAGAATTTAAAAAAACTGCAACAAAGAAATCCTTACTGCATCACTTTGAGTTCCTGTATGGAATAAGAGCAGAAATGATGGAGAAACACTCTAAAAGTCAGTTTAGAATGCTTTTATTTAGCACCTGAACTGCAGTGATCTGTGTGTCCCTGAATGGTAACTTTTGCAAAATAGTTATATGTTAAAGTGTTGGGGAGAAACAAAAAAACCTTGATGCAGATTAGTGCAAGAGCAGAGTTTATAAATTGTTAGCAATTTCAAGTGAGTCTCTTTGTATGTAATGCCACTTAAAAGCCTTGAAAGCTGTGTGTTCTACCAGTGTTCAATGGATGTGGTTTATTGTGTCTGTCACAAAGACAGGAAGCTGAAAGAATGGTAAGTGAAGTGAAAAAGCTGGTATCCAGATAGATATCAGGGTTTAAATAGGGGATTTTTGGGTGTAGGAAAGGAAGGACTTCTGTGGACATGATCAAGTAGATCTTTCTGAAAGCTTCTGTTCCTCATGTCCTGTTCTCCATGTTCAGGCAGTGGTTGATGGCTAATAAGAAAAACTATTGAAAAAAAGTGGTTATCTATCTCTTTTAAACTGTAGTTATAAAACCTGCGAGTTTGTGGTTGAGGGCTTAAATTTTAGTTTCCTATCCCATTCCTGTATAACTTTTGGTTTTTTTCCACTGTGTAATCTTCCCAATATAGGAGTTTATTGCTTGTCCAGCATTATGCTCCTGGTGCTGGGACACAAGTCTTGTATTTGGGCAGACTTCTGAGTGTTAGGGCTTTTATTTAAAAAAACCCTACAAAAATATAATCAAACAACCAAAAGCACAAAAAACCTTGTGTGGCTTGTTCTGGTTTTCTGGATTTGTATTAAAGCACACACCAGAGAGACAGCTGTGATTACCCAGGTGTGTGGTAGCTTTCCAAGCATCTCCATGCAAATTTCAGCAGTTCATACACATTTCAGCACATCAGAGGGATGTGGTGTTGGAGAGAGTTGACTTGGGGAATGGTGTGTGGAAGAAAAAGTTTCAGAGGTGGCAGGAGAAGCAAAGAAACTGATTCTGTGTGGTTCTGACAGTGCTTGAAACGTGGAGATGCAGCTCAGTGGTGGTGTCAGTGGAACATGGATTAGGAAGAAAATGGAAGAGAGTTTCTGAAATCTGGTTTCCAGTGTTTGAATGCAACTTCTGTCAAATAAAAATCAGAATGGAGGAGGTAATTAACAAATGGTGGAGGCAGCAGGCTTCATTAGAGAACGTCTGATTCACCTGTGTTAGTCTGAATTCTGGATGCATTTAAATGTTCTTCCATCTGCAGCAGTCCATGGTTGAACTGACAAAACTCCTGGATTGGATGTCTTTTTTTGTCTATGACTTCAAGACTTTTTTTCTGCCCTCTGATTTTGTGCATTACCCCTCTGCCCCGTTTTCAGTTCAGTGCAGAATGGGCATATGAAAGAAGTTTGAAGTAGTTTTTGTTCCTGTTACATGGAAGCATTGTTTTCTGTTTTTCTTCTGTCAAGGCAACCTGACAAGCACTAAACTCTTTCATTTTGCTGCATAGTTCCAACTTGGTAACAATGTAGTATAGGTCAGTTTAGAGATAATCCCTCTAATGTTGACTCTTTCCCTGCTCATGGAACTGTAGTTTAACTCATTTCAAGACCCTAGACTAATTTTCTTCCTTTTGCCCAGAAGTGTATAAGCAAAACCTTGGCATCAGTGTCCTGCAGCCACTGCTGTCATCCAGCTAGTTGAACAGTACATTTGGAAGATTTGGCCTGGGTATGTGTCAAGAGTCCTTAAATGAGGCACTTGTTGCCTTTGCAGAGATAGAAGTGACTGAGCTGAATCTGTTCCAGTGCTTGGGACAGTGAGGAGGGTCAGAGGGCTCTGCTGACTCTGAACTGCTCCTGCTTCCTGCTGTCATGCTTGGGCCTTGCATTGTTTACACACACATAGAAATGTGCAATTCCTGCTTTTGTTTTATTTTGGTTTGGAGGAGGAGAGAGGGAGCAGACTGAGCCTCTAAAATGTCTAAGGAAAGCAGAGATCATTTTTCCTGTAGTCCCATTGAAGTCTGTAGGAAGGATTTGAAGCACGTGATGATTTTTTTTTCCTTTTCTTTTTTTTTAATCCTTTTTCCTGTTTTCTTGCTGAAAATAATTAGGTGTCAAGGTGATACCAGAAGTTTAGTTTAGCAGAGGCTCAGAATGAGTTAAATGATGTGTTTTGCAGCTGTGAATGTACCTCTTTAACCAGGTATCCACTTCTTTCCCCAGGCCTTAAGCACTGCCTGGAATCTTCAGTGATATAATCCATGAGATGTACAGTAGCCAGTAAGGTCTCTGCTCCATCAGCATTTAACAGGTAATTTTCTAGCAGTGCATTCAAGATCACTCTATTGAAGGTACTAGTGAGAGACTTAGAAATCCCAATGTCTGAGTTACACCCAGTGGTGGAGATTTACATCAATCAATACCTGTTTCATCCTGTCTGTTGTAGGTTTTATGTTCAGCATGAATGCTGAGGCAAGTTTGTTGTCAGTAATAGAAAAAAGTTCTCTCTAGCTCTGAGATTCAGAAATTCTGTGATCTTCAAAAGAGAATTTCTTCTTACTGATTTCAGGCAATCTTTTAAATTCTTTTCCTATGAAAGACAATGTGAAAACATAAAATCTGCCACCATTTTCTTACTTGCACATAGGTATCTGCTCTTGATTTCTCTCGGGTTTTTTTTGGTTTTTTTTTTGTTTTTTTTTGTTTTTGTTTTTGTTTTTGTTTTTTTTTAACTGGCGCAATTCCAATCTTTCTGTCTTCAGAGGGGCAAATAGTCTTTGTTCTGGGCTAGTATGCTGGAATTTTTATTGCCCACTTTTTTCAAGTAAAGGTTAATACAGAAAGAAGAAAAATAAAGTTAGTGTTTCAAAGAGTTCCCTGAGTTGCTTTTTATTTTTGGTTAACCAACCAAGTTGTTTAGCAGATTTTCCCCCTGCTGTTTCTAATGCACTTTTTAAGCAGAAATTCCTTTTGCTAGTGGCTGAATGTTCTTGTGGTTCTTTTATGCCTGGGTGTACCTCAGGTTTTAGCAGTCTTCTCCTCCATCTCCTTTGCTGCTTTACTGATGCTCTTGTAGTGGAAGCTCTTTACAGGCAGAGTTAATTCAAAATGGATTTCCCAGTGTAGGCACAAAAGGGATGTGTAACAGATGCCTTTGTCATTCAGTTGTTGGAAGTAACTTTTTATAGAGGTGAACTTCATACTTCAGCTTTGTGTAATTGCTTACCCCTCTTTCTTCACCCTTTCCCCTACCAAGTTTCAGAACTTGGTGGAGGTGTTCTTGTATTTTTGCCACTGTCTGGGATCTTTCATGCCTGGTAATGTTGGTTTTGTCAACCAGTGGTGCAGGCAGATGGGGACCACTAATACAGCTACAGTATCTGAAATTTGGACTAATATTATTTCTTCTCTTGTGGCTTCTTCTTTTCCTTTCAATGGCAGAGTTAATTCAGCTGCTGTGTTGTTGTTTATTTCCCTTTTATATAAGGATAGTGAGCCCTGGCACAAAACCACCTCAGTTCTGAGGTGCTTCCTGTGGAGAGTTTGAAGTGTCCATCACCAGGAGAAGCAGAAACTGATGTTGGATCCAGGTTGTTGATTTAAGGTTCTATCTTACAGCTTGGAATGAACTTTGGCATGGCCATTGCAGTTAATTCACTTTTGTCAGTGTGCTCGTTACCCCTCATCATGCCTGACTCAACTGCATTTGCTAAATAAAATACACTTAATTTTACAAGTATGGCAGAAAAAGGCCTAATAGATAATGTATGTATAGAATTGTACCTCCCAATTAGTGAGCCACAAGTTGGAAAGTTTTAATCCCTTGAGTTCAGTTTTTAATTGTATCAAAAACTATTTAATACTGTTACATTTTCAGCTTGTTTTCGATTGCCAGTTTTCACCCAGGAAACCTTCACAGACTGCTGACATGTGTTGGTCTCTCGCTCTTAGTGAAGCTTTTTGCAAATGTTACAAATTACAGTTTCAGTTCTTACTCTGGTGTTAACAGCTCCATTATGGGAACACTGTTAATTAATGGCTAAAGAACTAATTCTGAATTTTTATCAGCTCTCATTTTCTATTTCAGGCTTAAGCACTATATCCTAGAGGCTTCTAGATTTCAGTTAGTTTATTAATTATCTTGTCATTTCCACTTCAGTTTGTATAAATCACAAAGCTGGCTGTTTTCTGCACTTGTTCAGCTCTACAGCCTCTGTAACTGCTCAGTGTTCAGTGCATTTTGAATTTTGTTGTTCAAATGTTCTGCTCAAAATATGCTGTTAAACTCCTGCAAGAGCTGAGTGAACTGGGGTGTGCAGGTTATTGACTGATGTATGCTCAGTCTGTGATTAACCTTGTTCTGCTAGTACAGGTAAAGAAATGCTCTGTTGTGGTGTAGCAAGGGGGTAAATAATTTTTCTGCTGGATTCACTACAGGTAGGATTTCATTAGAATTATGTTCAGTTTTGGGTACTGTACTGTACAAGAAGTATTTTATTTTTCTGGATGCTTTTAGTAGCAGATGCCTGAGAATATGACATCCAAGAACTGAACAAATTAAGATGTTAAGACTTAACAAGAGATAAGAAGTTAAATTATTCCCATGCCTTAGGCTACTGTGAGGCTAAAGATGATAAAGGATTACAGGGACTAAAATGAGAATTAGTTGACTTAAATAATCAGACCAAAGACTTGGTTGCTACTTGGGGAGGAAGACTTCTAATTCCAAGAATCACAAACCATTGGAATAGATTAGGGAAGGTACTCATCCCTGACAATCTTCAAAAACAAATTAGGTATCTGTCAGAAAGGGATGCTGTTCATTCCTGCCTTAGGAGTGGCAGCTTGACAAGATGACCTCTTGAATCCTGTCCAACACTGATTTTAGTGATGAGAACAGGTAAAGAATGTGGGGTGGTTATTTGCAGGATTATGATGGTAATCAAAAGGTTGCTGACAGTAACCCCAGCAGCTGAGAGTTCTCTCTGGGCTCATGTGCTCTCTGTTATCTCTGTATTGCCCGAGACTGTGAGATGTGAATCTGTCCCAGGAAAAGCAGGTTGTGTTTCCTTTGTGGAAGGATGGAAAGGTCATGGGGAGAATTTTACTGTAAATGAAACTATCATGTTCTTCTGCAGATGTTACCTACGTAGCACTTGGAAAATGGCATTGTAAACTGGTTACTGATTTTACCACAATTAGTTCAGCTGCTGTTTTATTCAATTTCAAGGAGAAAAACATGCAAGAGTGTGAAACTGTACAAACAAGTTGATAAAGTGGCCTTAGGATGACTTTGCTTATTTCTTTTTGTGTTGCCCTTTAATTAATTGCAAGATATTATTATATACTAATAAAACTACACTTGTTTTCAGAATAATAGGAACTTCTCTTGGTTTTTTTCTTTGTTTTTCTGTCAGTCTTTCTCTCTTTAGTATGATAATTTGTATTTGATGTTTTACCACTAGGCTTTGTCTTAATCATAACTTGCATGAATCTGTTTTGAAGCAAGTCAGAATGTTTCTCTGCATTTTGCCATGGAAGGAACAAATTGCTATTGAGTTTGGGTAGCAAAATTAAGTAATCTTTAGTGGAAATGTGTGAGGAGACAAAATGTATTCCTGTCTGGCTGTACCTGGTACAGCTGCTGCTGCAAGCTGGGGTTCATGAAGCAGCCTGCATTTGAGATGATCCTTAGGAAAGAATAAATGCACAGATCTGGTAGCTTTTTAATCACTAGATTAAAGAGTAGAGGCAGAAGCTGTTGGAATTAACACTTCAGTGCTTCATCTGAGTTTTGGTGGTGTCTTTGGGCTAAAAGGTGAAGCTAAGAGTGTGCATTTGTGCAGTGTGTGGGAATTTGTGTCAACTGCTGTGGTCTGGGGAAATAAATGTAATTTAAGAACCCCCCAGTTGGTGTGGAAGTAAAGGGAAGCCTTTTTTTTTTGTCATCTGCATTAAAACCTGTATAATCAGTTCTCAAAATTGTTTTTCTTGTTTAGGATTGTCTGTAAATTCTGGGATTTCAGCTGGTGGCTGGGGGGTAGTCTCCACCAAGGAGGAGGATTGCAGTTACTATACTCCTTAGGGAATATGTACAGAAATTGTTTTATACATATTAATCAATGGTTATCAGGAAAAATCAAAGCATTTCCATAGATGAAAATGCTGTTTTTATTTTGACCACATATTTTAATGGTACAATTTGAGTATTGAAATTTAGAATAGAAATAGTGGGGAAGAAAGTAAATGGCATGTGTTTTTTTTGAGGAGAATATTCTGGCTTTGTTTCTTCTCAAACACTTTGTGAATATTAGATTGAGTTCAGTCCCTCTGTTTTTTGGTTTGTGGATGGAAAAAAAAATCAGTCAGAACCTCTGTAAAGCTTAGTCAAAGAGTGGAGTCAAAAGGAGGAGTGGGATGTAACACTGAATTCACTTCTGTTCCATTTCGTGCCTGCAGTTCCAGACAGTATTTCATTTGTATAAGAAATTGAGTTTTGGTATTCTGGAAATTTGCTACCTACATGCATTTATTAAACGACCAAGTGAATTTTTTTAGAAGATTAGGCCCCTTTAGAGGAAGCTGGTGTGCAGCACAGTTAATCCTCAGATGGGGATTTAAATGAAGCAGAAGTTTAGTTGTGTCATAGGATTCCAGCCCCTGCTCATTCAGCTCAGTGGAGGGGGGTTTCTTTGTGATGGCTGCACTGCTCCTCTCAGGCTTCCAGGGCTTCCAGCAGCCAGTGTTGGGTCTTGCTCTCCTTTCATCAGAAGAGGAGAGGGAATTCTTCAAGACAGGAGTGTGTAATGTTGGCTTCATTTTACAACTGAATCAGCTTTTTCTTCTCTTAAAGGCAAACGAAACCTTTAAACTGTTTCACAATGTGAAGAGAGTATTGAACAGAGCTTCCCTTCCTAGGAAACAGATTTTGGAGTTCTAGAATGTATTTTTCTGTGTGGCTTTTTGCTGTTAAATGGGGATTGCAGTTCTCTCTTTCAAAAAAAGCATTTGGTACCTCTGTGGAAATAAATACTGAGCACCAGTATTCTCAGGTGGGAGTAGGAACACTGATCATGTTATATCGAGGGAGAGATCATAGAATGAAAGTACAAAAAGGGTGAGGACTGCACAAGTTGGGAAAATAAATGTGCATAAAACACATTCCTGTGAATACCTTACGCTTGAGGTTGATAGAAGTAGAAAAACAAGGCAAGACCTTGTGGGTAGCTGGGTCAAGATCAGTTTGGAAATGCAAGATGAAAGTGGCGAGTTTGAGAAAGGATTTGGAGCACAGTCAAAATGAAGTGAGGAGGGGGAGAGTGGTGCCCATGTGCATATAATGTGAGACTTAATGCACAGCTGTCACTTGAAATATGATAGTTTTTTGGACTGAGTCTGTGTTACAGCAGTTTGAAGTGTTATGTTGAACTTGTTCTGTGTTGTTAAAGCTTTGTCTTTTTAGCTGATTTTATCTGATGGCTCACGTGAATAGGAGGTAACAGTAAGTATGAACCTTTTGTGTGTGTGTATGTGTTTTTAGGATAGTATGGAATTGAGATGTTACTGAAGGTTGTACTTCTTTCCTCAATTAAGTTAGATCAGCCTGGTTAAAAATTTCTGCAGAGGAGCTGGTGGTGCAGCTGACAGTGGCCATAGGGGGGGTGTCTTTTGAGGTGATGTGCTTAGGCTCTATGTTTGGGTCCAGTGAGGTGTCCAGATTCTGCATTAGGGACTATATTCTTCTGGTGGCCAAGCCACTGTGCAATGGTAAGATGCAATAAGTGCTTGTATGCCAATTATTCTGAAACAAGGCTATTAAATCCTCACAGCACTAGCTGTGCAAAAAGTGCTTTTGAGTCAGTCTAGAATTCAGTAACTGCCCTGACTCTTCTGGGGCTTCTTCTGAAGGTCAGGGTTTTTTGTTAATAGATTGTACTCAGGGCTGTGTTGTAATTATTCTTCTGCATGGCAGTGTTTTTGGTGCTGCTGCTGGAAGTGCTCCAGACAGGTCTGCTGACCTCTCTGCTTGAGGTATGGGGCAGTGGTGAGATAATTTAGGATTGCATGTTTGTAAAAGTTGGAAGGGACACAAAAGGACCACCGAGTCCAGCTAAGGCTTGGTGCCATGACTGTTTCCTTGGGGAGCCTGTTCCAGTGACTGACAACCTTTGTTGTGAAGAGTCTTTTCCTCATGTCCAATCTGAATTCCCCCTGATGCAGCTTCATCCCCCCTTTTTTTGTGTCCAGACTACACTTTTGAAAAAGATCTATGGAATGCTTCACTTCCTATCTTGTTAAAACATTAAAGCTTAGACCCTTTCTGCCTCCTTAAAACAAGTGGCTGGAGAATAGTTCCCAGTGAACAGTGTGCAGTTCACTGATGGAAATTTGTTTGTGGTTGCTCAGTGACTGCCAAAGTTCACTGGATTCAGTTGTTTGTGCAAGATACAGGAGAGTACAGCTACAGGAATAACATTGCAGATAACTTGGCTATAATTGTCTCATCTCTGTTAAAGAAGATATTACTTGTGCTGGCTGTTGCTGTTCCTGTTCTTTCCCTGCACTGACAGAGCTCTTCAAGTCTTTTGTGTCTTCTGTGATCTTTGTGGAGTTTTCCTTTGACTGTAGAGCCAAAGGGGCATTGTCAGAGACCAGATTTAAGTGTTTGTAAGGATAGAAACATTGCAGTGCATAAAATTGTTTATTTGCTTTGTTGCTGTGGATCAGAGTTAGGAGAGGGAAGTGAAACAATGAATGTTGGTCTTTAGTGGTTCATATTGAGCTTTGTGGAGATTGAGGTCCTTGAGGTCACTGCTGTGTTGAAATGGAGTGGAGAATCTGGGAAGGGGTTGGAAGGAGAGGTGTCTGTGTGTGAAAAGGGTGAAGAGGACAAATTTTCTTGAAAAGCAAAATCAAAGAGCTTTAAAGGTAGCTGGAAACATAAGGTAGCTAAGGAAGGAACTCTGTACCTAGAAGATAAATTAAGATTTTTACTCCTGAATACTGGTAATTGTCTAATGGATCAGTGGTGTCCTTGGGGAAGGAATCAAATTAGAGAGGGAATGGAATGATACTGGAGGACAAAACTTGAACTTTCAGGCCTTGTATGTGGACAATTAGATCTACAAGTAATTTATATTTTAATTGCAAATAGGTAGAATTCTGTGTTGATTTTAAGAGTAGAGTATTACAGGGATAGACAAAGCAGAACAAGAAAAAATAAAAAAGCAAAACTGGACCAAGTGTCTGACTTGCAGCTGGCTGGGAAAAGTCTAAAAGGGAATAGTTTTCCACTACAAAAAGTGTTAAATTAACATTTAAATATTGTCTCTTTGCTGGAAACCTTTCCCATGTGGTAAAAGGTAGAGAAATTTCAGAATCTATGAAAAATCCTCCTTCTAATTTTTGCACTGAGCAGATGTACTTACTTGGGTTTTTTGGTTTTTTTTTATTTATTTTAAAGAAATCATTTTGTAAGATCCATAGATTTTTAATTTTTTTTTTTACAAGAAGTCAAAATAAAAGCACAAACAACCCAAAACATTTTTTATGTTTAATCTCCTTTTGACCTCTTAGAAGCTTTCAGCATTTTATCCCTATTAGAGGAGACTAACTGGTGTTTTAAGAAGTGTTACAACTGGTTGGACTTGAGTTTAGCATAGAGTTCTTGTCACCACTTGCTGCCTAAGTAATTGATGAATGAAGTCAATCAGTAAGTAACCTGTGAAAACAAATATTGGGAAGGTGTGCCTGGAAAAGGCTGAGGGAGAAGAAATGATGCCATGTTTGGATGGTCCTGACTGCATTACTTGTAGCAGCTAATGAACAGATGAGAGGCCCTTTATCTGTCCTCTGGGATTGCCTTCCAACATCAAATCAAATCACAGTGCCATGCATTTGTACACTGAATTTTACACACATGGGTGGTTCTATTGAAAATCAGTGGGAGAACTTGTGTGGAAAATTTAACATGCCTGTAAGTGTTTGCATTATCGATGCCTCAGCAATTAAAATAATATTTTTCTAGTATTTGATGCTTTTTTGATGCTGCATATAAGTCCCATGGTATTACATAGACAATTATTTTAGCAAGTGTTTTAAGGGTGCTACTGATGTAACTTTCCAGAGTAGGGAAAGGGCATTATTACTGGCCTTGGAAATTAAAAGTAGCTTTTGTCTTATCAGAAAACATCTTTAGTTAAATCACTAAGTGCATGGGTTTCTCAGGCTGAGAAACAGTCTAATGAGCAATTTGCCTTTTCATAAAAACTTGCCATGTTATCATTCCCATTGTGTTAATTATCAGTGTTTTTACAAATTGTCCCAAATCATGACTAATTCCATAAAAATGTTCAGAGCAGGCGTGATTCTGGGGAAAGCTGTCATTTGCCACTCAGTCTGGCAGAGATGGTGGGACAGCCTGACTTAGCAGATTCTGTGTTATCCATAAAATCAGGATTTGGAGGCAGTGCTGTTCATCTTATGTAGCACCATGAAAGCAGTTCAAGTTCTTGCTAATGTTTTTTTCCATGGTATGGATGTGTGTTTCAGGTAAAAATGTCTCTGACTCTTTTCTGGTTCTCATGTTGAAATAAAGTATTTTACTTTTCTTCCCACCACACCCAGTTTATTATGGCTTAGATGAAAGCAAAAACTGTGCAGAGATTATTTAAACTTTCTATGTTACTTTATCTCATGAGATTTTTGGTGGAAATCTTTTGATGGTCCTTATGTGTGTGGAAGATTAAGTATCCAAGGTGAATAAAGTTTGGGAAACAGTTCTTAGAAATCCGGTTTTATGTGCATAATATATAAGCTTGGGCTTTCTATTGGTACTGTCTTTGTCCCTATAGTATATATTTGTTTGAAAGGGAAGGAAGAAAAACAACTAGCAAAGTAATAAACTCAATTCTCTACTTGACTGTAGATTCTTTTGGATCAATTGTTTTCTTTAAGATACAATCCCACAACTTTCTGTGTATTATGTGTGTATTGAGCAATATCTTTATGTATTTGTTTCTTCAGCTGAGAACTGGCTTGGCTGCCCTGTGATGCACATACCCTGAGGAAATAAATGCTTTTCACTAGTTCCTCCTACACACTTTTTATTTTCCAGGGAGCCACTTTCTAATTCTAGATCTGGATACTGCTAATGCTTTGAATCACTCATCATGGTTTTCAGCACTCACTTGTTTTTGCTATTAAATGTATATTATCAGTAATAAAGGTTCATTTTGTGATGCTTTAACCCTCCTCCTTCAAAATAACAAATCCATATAATTCAGGAAATTTTTAATTTACTTTCATGGGACCAGCAGGATTTCAGGCAACTTGTCTGTTTTGAATTCAAATATAAGTCTTTGGCTTCCACTTCTACAATCTTCTGTGTTTTGTTTTAGGGTGGGGTTTTTGTTTTTTTTTTGCTCCTTTCCTAAGGACTTCTATCTAAATAATCTGCACTTGTAAAATAGGATATGTACTGCAGCTGGTTCCTTAGGAAGTTGTCTTTGTAACAGGAATATCAGTTAATTTGCTCTGAAGTTTTTTGGGTGTTTGACTGCCTTGACATTAGTTAAGAGAATACCCTAATGAATTTTAAATATTTGTTTCAGATTTCATGTTTCATCCTGTATTGAGCACCTGCTGCTGAGAGCTGGAAAGTCTACATAGGGTATGTACAACAGATGATGATTTCAATTTTTCACTGAGTTTTATTCTGGGTAAAGCAGGTCAAGATGAGATTTTGTTGTTGCTGTTCTTTCCTTGTAATTATTGTTGAAAATCCTGGTTGTTAAACAGTGGGTGTTATAACAGAATTTCTTTGTTTTTTCCCTGAGCCTCCTGGAATTGGCTTTTCTCTGACAGCCTGTTCATGGTCCTTCCATTCAGCCCAAGGGTATGGAGGTGGGCAGCCTTGTGCAGCAATTAAATTATTGTACATGGGAGGAGGTGTTTTCTCACCTGCCAAAGACACTTGGATGAAAATTGTCTGACCACTCCCATGTGCTGCCTTTTGGAGCAAAATACTAATAATTCTCTATTCTCATGTTCTGCTTTTCTGTTGTGCAAAGAAATGGGTCTTAATAGAACAAAACCTTTGCTGTGGGGGTGCTTGACCTAATATGAAGAAGTTTAGCTGAAAGCAGGAATAGAGAAGTTACAGCCACAGTATTCTTTGTATTATAGGAATTTATTTCTGGTCTGCATATTTTTGATTCCTTGTGACACTCCGTCTCCAGGGTGAATGGTTATATTTGAAAATTTCAGTTTTACTCCTCAGTGTAGTTGGTATTTCTGACTTCTGCCTTTACTGTTGCTCATATATATGGATGTTTGGAATATTCTTACATTTGAGTGTGGCTAGAATAACTTGTTAGATCCTTATTTTGTCTTTGTGGTTCAGTTTCCCCCCCTTTCTACAGCCTTCCCTGTGGTTAGTGGTTTGGGAGCCTGTATTAAATATTTTTCCTGTTGCTTTGGCAGGTAACAAAATTTATCTCCTGCTACTTCAGGAGCACTTTTGAATCTAACTTGTGGATGTGATTACCCTTATTTAAAACTGTGGTATCACCTGGTTTAGAGTCATTAATGATCTTGCCTGGGCTGTGATACACTTGACAACAAAGGTGATGTGGCTGCCCACATTTCACATGGAGCAGGCCCCTAATGAGACTTCAGGGTGTGGTCTTGTATGCATAATATATGGAGCAGAGGGTCACTTAATGTCTCCTGACCATCTAAATTTGCAGGGATAGATGTATTTATTCTTCAGTAGTTTACTTCTGGATGTCGTCAGCCTTTCTTAAACTTCAGGTTTCAAGTTTATGGTGAATATTTGCTTCTTCTCTCCAATTTCTTCCTTACCTTTCTGGTATGGGATGATGTTTATTTATATTATGCAGTTAGTTTTTTCCAAGGAATTCCACCTACTCTTGTCACTCCAAAGAGAAAGTTTGAATGGCTTAAAAGGTAGTAGTCTTCTGTTTTGTCACTGAAGTTGGAAAAAACCCAAAGTATTTTGGTTGGAACCAGTACTGATATTTTTATCAGTTAAAATCAAAATTTGTAACCTTATGCCTCATGTTAATTCTGACTTATGATTGAGATAGAAGCCCAGACACTTGAAAAATATTTCCTGGACATGGAGAGCTAATAGTGTGGGAAATCCAGAAAAAAAGGGTAGGGAGGTCAGAGCAAAACATTTTATCATATGTAAAGGCCTGCAAATGAGATCTGTGATTTCAGGGGGTTTTAAATGCTTCCTTTAATTTTGTTTGACCTTTTGAAAGGAACAGCTCTAACTGTTCTGATGTCACAAGCAAAAGAGTGCACTTGTATGTTTTGTGAACTGAAACCATTTGCTCCCTGTAATACATGGTTCCAATGAGTCATATCCTGGTAAAACCATGACAACAAAGTATTTATTAGTTTGTTAGGTAAATATCTTGCAGTACCTGCCTAGATAAGACTTTATAGAAAACCAGCCAAGTGAATAACAAAGCTGTGAAATGCAACTTAGAGTAAGAGGAAACAGTGAAAAATCTTAAATGTAGATTGTAAGTGCTTCTGACTTGTCAGGTTTACATTGAAGTCTGTGGGGGTTTTTTGTTTTTTGTTTTTATTATTTCTGGCTGGGGATTTGGTAGGAGAAAGGGATTAGTACTAGTTTGTCTTTGAAAGTGGCATTGTAAATGCAAATACTGCAATGACAGTTCAGTGGAAATGACAAAAACAATGTACTGCATCTCTTCTTTATCCAGCTGCTTTATAAACTGTTACTTTTTGTATTCATATTACAAAAAGTCAAGCTGTTACTTGTACCATGATAGCCTTTTCATGGTGTGATCACATACTTTGTTCCATAGAATCAGGACCTGTTTGCTCCCTGTACCCTTGTCTGCTCATGACAGTATTCAAGCCTTTGTCTTACACAAGTGTGCAGTGGTAGTGTGCTGCCTTCACCCATTCATCTTATGGTTTAAAAGTATTTGTACTGGATGGAGTCACAGAACTGAGGATGAAAGGTTTCAATTTTGGGTCTGGGCACTGACATACCTGTTTTTGTTGTAACATTTAAAATGTGCACTTGGAGCAGATCTCTTGCTGGTTTGAACACCACTGAAATCACTTGGCAGTTCTGTATTTAACTCACCAGGTATCAAGGCCATAAAAGAAAAGCAGGAAATTTGACAAAATGGCTCTGCTAACTTCATCCAGAGTCCCTGAATGCCTGAAGGGGGTGGCCTTATTGCTCTTTACAACTCCTGACAGGAGGCTGTAGACAGATGGGGATTGGGCTCTTCTTCCAGGAAACAAGGGACAGGACAAGAGGAACTGGTCTCCAGCTGCTGCAGGGGAGGTTTAGATTGGACTAGGAAAAATGCCTTCACCAAAAGGATGGTTAAACATTGGAACAGGCTGCCAGGGAACTGTTTGACTCCCCATCCCTGGAAATATTCAAAAGATGTGTAGATGTGACACTGGTGACATGGTTTAATGGTGGCCTTGGCAATGCTGAGTTGATGCTCAATGAGTTGGACTCAATGGTTCTTAGAGGTCTTTTCCAACCCAACTGCTACAATGATTCTCAGATAATGAGTGCAGAAGACACAAATGATATAATAGGAAGGGACTATGAGCAGCAGTTCTGTTTAGCTTTATAATTCTGACTTGTTCCTCAGGCCAGTGTTTGAGCATGGTACTGGTGCAGGCATTGTGTAGATAAAACTGTGTAATTTTACATGTACTTATTGGTGTGATTTTAAACATGCTGGTCAGCCATTGACAGTAGGTGCTGCCAGTCCTTCCATCTAAGGACCAGCTTCCAAAGGATGTTCTCTGGATTGCATCTCTATTGCAGGTGACTTCAGGTGCTTTCCAACTTTATGGTTTTATTTCAGGTGGAATTAAACTACTGTTGGATGAGAGACACTTGTTTAAATGCAGTATTGCAGATGGGCAAATTAATGTTCCTTTTTATCTGTTATGGTTAGAAATGCTTCCCTAGTGAAATCTCAGAGATCTAGATTCTTGTGTATTTTGGATGTTATGCATGTAATTTTGTTTTAATACATTCAGGGCTTTTCTCTTGATGTAAAATTTGTTTCAAAAGATTTCAGTTGGCAACTGGAGGTGTAAAGAACAACTACTCTTTTCTCAGGTGTAAAGCTAATTAATGGATGATGCTCCTTGCCAGTAAGACCTGCTTGCTTATAGCTCCTCCTGGCTTCTGGAAGTGGAATTTTGCTGGGTTTCCTGACTGGTTTGTTTTTCTGGACTTCTGGGTGATTGCAGAAAAAGATTTATGTTGCCACCAAGGTTATGATAAACTTCAGCTTCTTCCAGGCAAGCTGGGCTCACACGTGTGAGTTCAGTACAGAACATCCTCTTCTCTCAGGCTGGGCCCTTCCAGGGGCTCTGTGCTCTGTCTGTGCTGACAGGCACCACCAGGGTTTCAGAGCAATGAGCTTGGATGTAAGGAACATAAACCACTCTGTGTGGTGCCTGATGCCTTTCTGAGCTCTGTCCTGGCCTGTGCTTGACATAGCTGATACTCCTCAGACTGTCTCCAGAGTAACTGTTGTCTCTTTCAGGGGACTATGTGGGCTTGGGCAAATAAATTTCAGTGTTTGGGGTATTGTCCTGCATTGTCTTAACCCTCTGTGAAGTTCAATAAAACTTCAGCCTGTCTGGATTATCTTGGAATATGTTATTGAGATAGAATGAAGTAGAGCTTCAGTTTTCCCTCTGGAGGTGCCAAAGGTCTTCTGTATCCCAAACAAAATATTTGTTTTGGTTGTTAGCCCTCTGGTAAATGTGAATAGGGAAACATCAAGCAGAAAACATTCTGACTGTAAATAGTACTGCTTTGTAATGCAGCTTGGATGGGCCTGGAGCAGCACATTCTGATGATGCCAGGGATAGCCATGCAATGCTGCTGCTGCTCCCTTCCTGGCTGTTTAAATGGCAGATTTGAGTAATGATATTCTAGTTATTATTTGAGGTAAAGTTTGTAGCTCTGCTTCTTTAAGAAGACTTAGCCTGCTCAGTGGTAATTTATAATTGGCCTTTGATCCTGCATCTTGGTTAGTGGGTTAAGGTCTGCACTGGCTGTTGTTTATTGTAGGAAATGCACAAAAGTGTTTAGCTCTGGCCTAGGAAAGTTTCTAAAAGCAGCAGAGTATTCTGAATCTTTGAACAAGACCATTCTGATACAAAATTATCAGTGATAATGTGCTCCTCACTGCTAAGTGGTAGATTTCTTAACTTTGCAGTATGTCCAGGTTTCAGATACTTTGAATCAACTCCCTATCAACCTTGCATATCAAAATATTCCTTGGTGTTGTAAGAAGAAAACCTGAAGAGAATTTTTTGAAAATGTAAGAAGACCAAAATTCAAACCAGATGGATTCAAATCTTTTCAAGGCTTGAAAATTTCCATTTTTGCCTTAAAACCAGAGTGAAGCTTTCCAGGCTTCCTGTTCTCTTTCATAGCAGTGTTTGTTAGTGGTGTTGTATCCTGACTTGTAGTGTGGGGCAGGGTTGTAGTGAGTGTCCTTACAAGAGAAGGAATATTAGGGGACACAAATGTAGTGACATGTTATAAAACATTTGGGAAAAAAAAGGCCAGTTTAATAGGCAGCAGGACCAGCAAGTGCTAGCCCAGGGGTTGCCAAGGTTGGTTTGTGTGTGCTGTGGTAAGGGAAGGATCTGGGTTGCTTCCTGGCAGACATTCATGGAGAGCTTCCTCTGGAGGGAAGTGGGCTGAAGTGCACTTCCTGAAATGTGTTTTTATTTGCAGTGCCTGGGAGGCAGGAATTTCACCCCTGGTGTTTCAGCCTAGCCCTTATCAGCACCGTGCAAAGTGAAACCATTACTTGTCTCCCTCACCCTGTTCACAAGTACCAACATCATACTGCTTTATTTATTTTCCCCTCTATCTCAGTAGTCTTGATAGATTCACAAAATATTCTGAGTTTGAAGAAACCCACAATGATCATTGAGTCCATCTCTAAAGTGAATGGCCCATACAGGGATCAAACCCACAACCTTGGTTTTATCAACAAGTCCTGACCAACTGAGCCAATAGTCCTTGTAACTTTTCATTTACTAACTAAACCCTCCCTGTTTTCTCTGGTATTACTGTTCTTGCTTGTATTCTCATTTTGTTTATGCAGGGTTAGTTATTCTTTCCTAGTTTTAAAGCTGGTGGAAAATCATGGGATGATATTGGAAGCCTTTGATATGACTCCTTTCCTTCTCATGTGTTTCTAAGACATATCAATTTTATATGAATACCCTATGTAAAACCTTTTAAATCAACCTGAACCCCCCCTTCATGCCTAGATGCCTGTAGATAATTTGGTTTTGTTATTCTCTTTTCCTTGGAGATGTTGCATAAGTCTTCCTAACGCATCACAATTCCTTAGATGCCAATTTCATTTGCAACTACTGAGTTTTTGAAAGAATGCAGTGTTTTCATATGCTTGAATTTGATTAAATCCCTTTTCAGTAACAAGAATTGGCAAAAAAAGTGGTTTATTTTTTATGCTTTCATGTACTGCACACAACTCACACTGCTGTCTTGAGTATAGACTAGGTGACTCTGAGAAGTAAGTAATGTGATTACTTTTATTTCTTTCTTACCAGTAGCTGTGTATCAGTACTCTCCTTTCCAGTTAAGAAGTAAAGCAGACAACTTGAATTCCCTATCCAGAGTCCAGACAAATGCAGCTTGGGCAGCATTTTTTTAATAAGGAGGATGAAGAGTACACAAAGAGGCAGTAAGAGTCTGTAACTGCACCTGCAAATGAATGCATTAAATGAGATGAAATCTGTACCAAGAGGGAGCCTTGATCACCTGGCAGGAGTTAATAGCTGTTCCAGGTGCCACTGAAATGCTGCCCTTTAAGAGCAAGTGGAAGGTTTATTGTTAGCAATCCACTCCCAGCTGTGTTGTGGAAGGTGCAGGCTTTAAATTGCCAACCAGGTTTCCCATTTAAAAAAAAGGTCATTTCTTATTTTAGGATTTAGACTGTGCAGAGCAAAAGGGCACATAAAAAGTCACAGTTGTCAACAGGACTCCAAGTTTGGCATTCCAGGTTATTTTTGTGTGTATTGTAAGCAGGTGGCTGTGTTGTCATTTCTCTCTTTCAGTATCAGTCTACTCAGCTGAACTTTCAGGAGAGGATGGTAGAAGCTTGGCAGAATCTTAGAGAGTTTTAAGGTCCAAAGGAATTGAAACAGCTGTAATAATGGAGTACTTCCTTCAGCCTATTCATTTATACTAAATGATCTCTGTTAAGAATAATATCCAAAAGGAGTGGTAGGGTTTTTCTAAAAATACATGAGTATATTATACTTCCTTCTGTTTCTGAAAGTAGTTTTGTGGGGTTTTTTGCTAGTAATAATATTCCTGGTAGTCTAAAGTATATTGTATCCTAGTTATTTTCAACAGAACAGTTCAGCCTGTATTCCTGTGCCTTTAATGTGACCAATGCTGACTCTTATAAATCTCTCTACATCTAACTTTTCACTGGACTCTTATGGTGAATAATTTACCTTAGATGCCTCTGCATAATTATTTTTGGTTTGGAAAAAATCCCAAGCAAGCAGGATGTTAATTTGCACTTCATTTTGTGTGGTATTAGGGGCTCTGTATGAATCCTTCTTTGATACCTTAAAACATTTCCTAGGCATAGGATGTACTTGTATCCAATTTGAGCCTTTTGCTTCTACTCTATGCCAAATCCTAAACAGGAGTGTCCCTAAATGAAGGTGATCAATGCACAGTGACTTCTGTATCTTTTTGGAGCAATTTTTTTGGAGACTGTTCTTAATTTAAGGCCCACTTTCTCCAGGAGATCTTGTAGTCATGTAAGTAATCAATGAAAAATAGAACATTTGGTGTTGGTGGTGAAATCTGGGCTTCAGTTCAGAGTGCTCCTCTTGATAAGGTCTGAAGAGAAGCCAAGCCAAAGCTACCTGGAAGATTTTCTTTGGGGGGTGTGTGTATAAACATATGTGGTGTGAAACTTGCACCAGCTACTCTTCAGCTTTTTGAAGGGAATGGTTAAGTAAGAACTTCACAGTAAATCCAGAGTTAGAGTGACATAAAAATCACTGAATCTTGATTTTAATACAAGGAATTAGTGGTTTTGCTGTTACTTCTGATAATAAACACTGCTCTGAATTCAGGCTTAATTCAGGTCTCTCTTCATGACGGAGAAAGTAGGACATAAGGGACACAGTAATTTACTTAATTACTTAAACTGTAAATTTAATTGTAAATTACTTAATGTCCTGATGGTCTTTGTATTAATAGATCCATATGTCCAGAGAATGCTGCTGCCATTCCTGCATTATCTGTATACCAGGAATGTGAGAAATAGGGGTCAGAAGATGCCAGTTTAGCTTGTCTGACTAAAACTCCCACTAAAGAATCAAAGAAAATTTGCAGTTGTTACATTAAGGGGAGCATTGCAGATTGAAAAAGCAGCTGATATGTCAATACAGAGTTAATTTTTCTATTGACATCTAATGCTTTTCTGATGTAAGTTCTGCATTTCATAATTTTTAGAGGGCAAAGTGTAGTAGTACTGGGGTGGGGAAGGAGTGTTGCACTCAGCTGGATGGCTCTGCAAAGGCATTTCATTCAAATTTCTCACCTGGTTTATATTTAAAAAAACAAAATCCTCAATTTGCATGTGAACTGTGATATATTTTTGTCAGAAAAAATCCCAATTTTTTGTTATTTTGGTGAGTTAGATGGAGTTTAAATTTGTTGCTTAAGTATGTGCCTCTTTTTTCTTGTTTTTTATTGAAATAATTTAAATAATTTTTAAAGATAACTGAGTGTGAACCTGTAAACATTTGAAAAGCAAATTGTAGGAAGAACACCAAGTTTAGCCTCAGGGCTAAAATTTTTCTAGTTAATTCTGGAAGATAACAGAAACTGAACAAAAAGCTTGTTGCTTTTGGGGTGGTAGAGTTATTATTTTTTTCCTCAGGCCTGTTAAGGCAGCAATTTAGAATTTCTGCAAATTGGCTCATTTCAGTTAATCCTGGTTTCTGTGTTTTCAAGCATCCTTGTTTTCTGTGTAGCTGATCTGATGACTGGCTAATTGAGGTCACCCACAGTCTGTTCAGGAAATCCTGGTAACTTTGCATTTTCTTATTTTACAGTTCTCTCATATTATTAAAATGGCCTAAAAGGTGTTGTGAAGCAAGGACATGTTTTGATCTGCTCACTGTATCTCACATTTCTGAAGAATGCAGGAATTTGAAAGGGGGATGGAGTCAGGGATGTGAATAGCCCAAGGACAAGAAAACCTCTCCACTACTACAATATTCCTTATGATAGAAAGAGAAATATGCAGGAAAAATATAGTCTTGGATGATGCAAATAATGATGCACACAAACCATTTGTAACTTGAATGGGTTGGTTGTGCAAATTTTTGTTTAAATCAGGGGGCATTGAAAGAAATTACATTGAAATATTAATCTGTAATTGCTGAGTCTGTTGGCAGTGCATGTTGGTATTCATTTCATTTTGTGTTTTATAATGTATACTTTGTACATAGCTTCTGATACATTTTTAACTCCTTCACTCACTGCAAATTAAATATTGATTTGTGCATTGCTGAGTTTTGAGCTTCAAAGTATTTTTGAGTTGAGGTTAACTGATCTCTAACTCCAGACTAACACATGGAGGATCTGAGACCAAGACATCTGAATTTTAAATTACTCTATGTCCTACACACGTGGTTCATGTGTTTAACCAGTTTCACAAACTTAATATTAACTAGGTTTGTTGTTGCTCTCCTAATTGCCTGTAAATATGAGCAGAAAATAAGGATAGAACAAAATAAGAAGCAAGCTGCTGCTGGCAAGTTTTCTAATGCAGAAGTAATTTCAATTGCATGTAAAATATTTGAAAATTCTGCACTCTTACCATTGACACTGTCCCTCTCGTGTCATTCAGTTTCCCAGAGACCCCAAAAGACCTTGATTTTTCTGGAGCTTCCAGTCATTAATATCAGCATTTAGGCATTAGTCAGGGCTGCAAATCCAGCCCAGGAGTGTTCCCCAAATAGGTTTCCACTCACTTAGTCTCACAACTTAATACACAGAAATTAAATAAATTTCATCATCTGTCATGTTTTTCTTGAATGAGAGGATTTTGTCCCTAAAAATAACTTTTTTTTATGGCTGCTGTCTGATGGCATAGAGTTGTTTTTAATATTTTAGGCTACTTAAAAGTGTTTGGATTTGTGTTCATTTGGTTTTTAATAATGATATAGTTGGCCAGAGGACAACAGATGTAGCTCCATCCACCAGCAGTTTATAAGGAGATGAACTATTCATTCATGATCTATATGAAAGGGAGCATCATTGAAACAGTTTTGTAGAAAAAGGTCTGCAAAACCCAACATATTTGAATTTTGAATGACTGTAGTTTTAGGATTTGGAATAGAGGTCAAGGAGACAATGAGGAGTCAAAAACCTCTGTAACTTCTAAGTCCTGGAAAAATAAAGCCAGTCCTTTGTATCTCAGTATATCTTGATATTTTTGTACTTTGAGGAAGATAGAGAGGATTGGATTTTTATAATCTTAATATTAATTTCTTTAAAAGTCTTTTTAAAAATAGACATTGTGGATGCAGGACACTTCAGGAAGGTGAAACTCAGCAGTCTTTGCATTTAAGTGCTTTGGCAAGAGCTTTTGGGTTGAGTCGTGGCAAAGTCACTGCCCAACATCAAAGCTGCACTTCATGATTTTTGGAACAGCATCTAATTAATTTGTAGACTTCAAATTTCAGAGCTGTATGTAATTACCAAACCTGTTGACATTGTCTAATGTCTACAGACAGGTGTGACAAGTTCTTCATTAGAAAAGTCTATGTGGGAAATACCTAAAATTCTTTTTGGTTTTGCTTTCTCTGAGGTGAACTGAGTGTTAGCTGGTACACTGTAGTCATGCATCACTGGGTTAGGACTTTTAGTGTCTTTTTCTGTCAAGAGGTAGTTTGGACCAGATGATTCCCTTGTTCCCAGCACAGAAACTCCTTTGGACAGGATGAAAACACTGCAAGTCACTCCCCCTGACATCTCTCTATGGTTGTGTAATTAATGACAATATTGTCATTTTGTCATGTTGTTACCTCTGTTTCCTAAATAGCAAGGCTTGTGCTGCTTGCCATCTCACTTATCCTCTCCCCCATGTACATTTTGGCCATGAAGTGATTTCTACCAAACTCTGCAAGAGACAGAAGCTTCAAACCACAGCTGAGCAGAGCTGCTGATTTCAGGCTGCTGACAGCAGCATTCACACCCAGGATCGTGGAATCATTTAGGTTGGAAAAGACCTCTGAGATCATCAGTTACAGAGGTCTTTTCCAACCTAGATGGTTCTGTGATTTCCCTTTGGATGTCCCCTAAACCTGGGACTCTTGGAACGTTGAACCCTCCAGAGCACTGTGAAGGAGGGGGTTTGGGGGTCAGGTGAGTTTAAGAACTGTGCTGGCTTTAGGACAAAGAAGCCACAGTGGTGCTGGAGGTGCCTTCTCCTTGCTCAGGGGAGTTGTGAACACTGCCAGGGTGTTGTATATAAGAGTGTGTGGTAGATAATGCTTTCTTAATTTACTCAGAAGAAAATTTAAAGTTTGGCATTTCTTAACATTGTTTTGAAATATTTTAAGGAGGTAGAATTGTGTTGGTGGTGAGGCACTGGCACAGGCTGCTCAGAGAAGCTGTTGCCACCCCATCCCTGGAAGTGTTCAAGGTCAGGTTGGATGGAGCTTGGAGCAGCCCTAGTCTAGGGGAAGATGTCCCTGCCTGTGGTGGATGGGTTGGAATTCAGGTGACCTTTAAAGGTCCCTTCCAGTCCAAACCATTCTGTGGTTCCAGCCTTGCTGAGTTACTGGGGAATGCTTTAGGCATCTGACAGAGCTAATCCAGCCAGATCTGCTCCAGGCACCTGAGGAGTTCAAAGGTCAGAGTTGCCCAGTTTACCCAAAATTCTTCTAGAAGATTTCTTTGTTTTTTCTCTTGGCTATGGAGACGCATACATTGGGTTTCCTTTGGGCCTCATGACTTCTGTTACTCTGTGATTCAGGAATTGGGGAAAAGGGAGATCAACAGATTTAGTTAACTCTGCTCCCACACCAATGCAATTTAACATTGCTGTCACTTTAATGAAAATAATTCTTTTGGGTCTTTTGAGCCTTCCTGTAGTTTGCTCTGAGCTTTCAGTGTCCTGTTATTAAAAACTTCTGCATTTCTTCTTCTGTGGGGCTGTAACAGACAAATACAAGTAGAAATTATTCCAGCTCCAATTCTGTGACAAGTTGTTTGCATATGCAGCCTGAAATTTCTTTGTACTGTCACAAATGCTTAGTTTGCAGGATGACGACATAAATATTAACTGTACCAGAGCTGACACTGGCCTAAGTACACACTGCAGTTCTCTAATTTGATCTCCTTCTTCATATCAGTGGAAAAAAAAGATGTGTTCAAAAGTTCCTTGGGCAGTACCTGCCCAATCTTGTGCCAGAATTACTTTACTGTATTCAAGCAAATTGAAGTTTGTGTCCACTCTGAACCTCATTAGGTCTTAAAGGGCTTGAAAATGAGTCTCTTTAATAATTATTGGAAATTTGGATAAGTTTTTTAATTTGGAGCATTTTCTTTCTCATTTATGCCTCAAGCTTGAACTCACAGGGTGAGTCTCATGTTCAGGAGCAATTTGGAGAGGGAAGACTGGGGAACTGGAGACCTTGATGAACTGCATGTTTTTTCAATATTTTAATTTAAAATTCTTAATAAGTAATGCATATGTATTCTGCACATTATGAGAGGCAGAAGATACAGTTAAAATGTAATTTAATGTGCTCAGAGTACCTGACACTTCATACATGATAAATTGAAAACTAGATTATAGAGTAATTAAAAAATGTTCACCTTCTTCACGTTGCTGAGGTTAGAAGTGCATGAAACAACTGTCAGTTCTGCTCTGGATCATCACTGTGACCAAATTGAGTTCTTTGTTCTCACTCTGGTGGGATTCAGTGGCATCTGACTCTGTCCAAGTTGGATCAGAAGCAGAGAAAGCTGGATAGGTTTCTTTTCTGCTCATTTTCCCTCATGTTTTCATGCCTAATGAATGATCAGAAATGGAAAAGCTTTTTTGAGAATAAGCCTCAAATAATATCTTCTTATTTGAAATAACAAAAGAGGTGAGCTAATGTTTTTTCATTCTTATGAAATGGTGGGGCAAGGAATAAACTGCAGTATCAGTGAAGAATTTTAAAAGCTTAACAATGTTTTTCTTGGTTTAGACTTTATTACTCTTGCTGTTCTTTCTTAAGGATTATGTTGTGGTACAAAAGATTTACGTTTTTCTGCCTCCCAGCATTCATTGTTGAGGCAAAAGCCACATTTATACTGTACACTTCTTTGTGGTCTAGTATTCTTATCTTTATGCAGAAAATATTTGTTCACTGAGTCCAGCTACACAGGATACCAAAATATATATATATGTATGTACCAAATACCCTTATGTAATCAGGATATTTGTGGCTCTTTTCTGTTTATTCTTAAAGGATTGCATCATGATTTCCTTTATGCTCCAGCTAGCTTGGTTTGCTGATAAGGAATTGTTACACATCAGCAGGGTAGGTATTCACCATTAGTATTGTGCTTTATATATCAACAAAGCAAACTGAAGCAAGATGTAATTGTGCAAGTGTATATACACTATGTAATCCCTTGACATAAATGGAAAAAGCTATTACTGAAATATTTGTGCTTTTCAAGTGAGGCAGCGCTGTTTCTTAACATCAGCACGAATAGCACATTTCAGACTGTTTTTACAGTAGATGCATTTTGTATTTGATTTTTCTTTTTTAAGAGGTCATGTCTAGGTACAAAGTCATAGCTTTAAAATCCATTTCAAATAAACTTGTAATACTCCACTTAAATACTTACAAGGCAAGTCAGAGTTTCTAAGGGACTTAGTGATTCTTAGCTAAGAAGTAATGAGTGTGCTTTGTGAGCAGCACGCCTTCAGGATTCCTCTCCCCACTGCTGCCCATAAAATTGGCTTGTTAGTTATTTATGAGGAAAATTGGTTTGACAGCCCTGAAGGCAGAAGTGTTCAGTTCACAGTACAAGTAATGCCACAGTGCTGTAGCTCTGGTCATGGGATGACAGGAGCTGCTCCTTGGAAAACCTGCAACAGCCCCGGGACCATTTGGGTACCTTCGGCTCTGGGACTGAACTGTGGATGTGTCTCCTGTAACTTGAGTTATCTTGGAGTTTTGGACTGTCTGCAGAGACCTCCTAATATATTTGTATCAGCTTTCTGTTACTGTGTTTTTATTTTCTGTGGATAATTTCACTAGTTGGAATTTAATTTTGGATTGTGGTGTTATACTGTTGGTTATTTCATCCTGGACCTACAACATGTTCTGTTCTGACCTGTGCCTTTGTCCATCATGGGTTTGGCCAGAAGCCTATCAAGGAGGTATAAAATGTACATAAATCAGAAGTTGTCTTTGCTGTCCTTGTTCCTTCTCCCTACTGTTTGTGGAGTTTGTCAGTATTGTATAAAACAGTATTTTAGGCGATCTGACTTCAAAAATCACAGCCATGGTTTGTGCAGGAAGCGTGACTTGGGTTAGCTGCTGGGGGGTAATTGCAGCATTAACTAAAACCCACAGCTTTTAGACTTAGTTTATAGCATATCTAATATTTATCTGCCACCCAATATGTAATGAATCTTAAATCTTTCTGCAAGTATTTCTGGTGGTCTTAATCTGTTTCATGCCAGAGGCAGGGAGAAATAATGCTTTCAATTTTGTCAAATTAAGTTTTTACTGTGCATTAAATTGATTAAATAGAGCAGCAGATTAAGGCGAAAAATACTATCTTAAATTGCAATTTAGGGCTGATAGAATCTTAATGATGCCAAGCTGAAATTTTTCAGTGGGTTTGTGGAAATGAGAATCCATTAATCATACACGCTTGACTTGGCGTGGCGCTGAATTGGAAACAAACTCTGTGCCTTGTTCCCTTTGCCCAGATGAGTAATGGCCAGGCTGGGAAGGGACCAACAGGATGTGGGAGCTGCACGTGTGCTGTGTTCTGTCAGACCAGCTGGGTCTCCTGTTTGACCAGGTTCTTGTAGAACACATGTTTTGGGGGGTTTGCTGTTGCACCAGCAGCACTGTCTTTGAGGTGCTCTCTGATGACTACATGACAGAACCAATTAGGAGAAGAAAGCCCATCTCATGTTGTGTGCTGCAGTTCATCTGTCTGCACTCTTGTTCCCCCACTACCCTCTCTTTACCTTCATAATCTAGTTTTCTCAGTCATCTCTTTGGGTTTATTTGTCCTATGTGTGTACTTCTTCTGATTTTTTTTTTTTTTTTTTTTTTTTTTTAATTCTGCCCATGGTTCCTCCCTGCCTCATTTGTCATCTTTTTTTGCTGTCTTTATTCTTTGTCTATTTTACATCTGGGAAACTTTATAAAAAGGGACAGAAAAAGCAGAGGAGAAGCTAGGGAAAAGTTTTTTTTCTCTATTACTGCTGGTAAATCAACGTTGTAGTGTGAGGAGGGAATCAGCCTAATACAACTACTGCTAACATGCAACATGTAAAAAAAAAAAAAAAGAATTGTCAGTTTAGATTAATACATAATGTATAGTTCTGTAATGTCTCTTCTGCTCTTTCCTGATTTGTTGTCTTTACTTCTGTTGCCTCTAAACTCCAATTTTACCCTGTGAGGTAGGCTCTGTGTCTTTTTGGCTTATGAAAAACTGTGTATTCTTGTGAAATGACAGAAGTAACATTTGGTTTTATCTTCTTGCTATTTCTCATTGCCTTGTGTCTGCTCTGGTGTTTGACAAATAATTTACCTGACCTAGATGCTTCTTGAATCAATGCTCCTTTATAATTTCGGTTTTGGAAATATTTTTTTTGTTTTTATTAACCTTAAAGCTCCCCCACCCCCCAGCAGAGTGACACTTGGCAGCATTTGTGTCTCCAAACACTACAGTGGTTGGAAGTGGTGTAATCTGTGTCCCTGCAAGGATGTGTAAGACTTGTGGAAACACCCAGATGACAATAAAGGAGTTGTTCCCATGCATCTGGTGGTGAATTTATTGGACTTTTTCTAGCACACTGAGTATCTTTAGTTCTATTATTTCTTGCATGTTTAAGATCCAAAAATGTAATTTTCACTGCAGAACTGATTTCAGCCTCTGTAACTCTGGCTGTAAATGCCCATTTGTTGTGAAGGGATGCTGAGCTTCACTGAAGCTGAAGAAAATTCTTTCTCCTTCCAGAGAGTCACAGTTGTGCTAAGAAAACTCTGGTATTCTCATTACAAGTAGATTTCATCTTATTTTTTGAGGCAGATTTCTGTATAGAGCAAAACGTGTAGCTGCTGTCAAACTCGCTGTGATTACTTTGAAGTAATCACATTGTGACCAGTAAAACATTATTTCTTAGGCACTGTCTTTTCATAGATGGAAGTATAAAGGTCCTCCCCCTTCTTTGTGGTTTGGTTTTTTTTTTTTTTTTTTTTTTTTTTTTTTTTTTTTTTTTTTTTTTTTTTTTGGGGGGGGGGTTTGTTTTTTGTTTTTTTGTTTTGTTTTGTTTTGTTTTTGTTTTAGGTCAGAACAATATGTGTGCAAAGGTGATACTCTTCTGTTAAACTTCTGACAAACTACTTTGTGTGTGTTCTTTACTGGAAAACTCTTAAATATTTTCTCTCTCACTCTGTGCTGGCTGCATCTTCAACCTTCTTTCACCCATCTGTAACTTCAAATAAGAAGAATTTAAAACTTGAATTCCAGCTCCTGAAAAACTGCTGTAACAATGGAATCCATGTGTGGGCCAGAACCATGGAAACAGCATAATTTTACAGTGGTGAAACATGAAAGGAAGTTGACTCGCCCAACTTTCTAAGAATTTGCGTTTTAACAAAAAAAACCCACCCAAAACTTGCAAAATACTGTTCTAATATTTTAAAAAAGAAACTTCGGGTAGGTTTTTTTTGTTTGTTTTTGTTACATTATTAACCTGTTACTCTAAATCATTCTGACTAGTTACTGTTTTAAAACCAAAATAAAACTCCCATTTGACCCCCTCAAAAACCCTCTCAGGAAAGCAATTTTCTCTTGCATTGTGGTCTGGGTTGTGCAGCTCTGTTAGGACCTTTTTGATGTTTTGCCTGAAGTAATTTCTCCTCGTTCTCTCCCCTTCTGGTTGTGCCTTTCTGTAGCTGGAAACGCATTTATTTTACATTCTGGAACACCTCCGTGCTCTGTGCTAAGTTCCTGTCATACCTAAAGCACAAACCAGCCTTTGCTGACATGTAGAGCTAATTTGTATTTCAGTGCAGGAACTACACAATCCTGTCACCTTTTGAAGACGTGGGTGACTTGTGGTGGCACATTGTGTGTCACAAGTCCTTCACGGAAAATGACAGGGGAGCTTCAATCATAGCAAGCAGTGTCAAGACAATGTTTCTTGAAAGAAAAACATCCACTAAAGCTATCACTTGGAAGAACAAGTGCTCTGTAGTACAAACAGGGGGTAGCTACACACGTATAGAATACATGTCTACAGCTTTCCCTTAGCCTGCCTGAGGGCCTGAATTGTTCTGTTCATAGAATGTCACAATATTTCCATCAGGATTATGTGATCACAGATCATAATGCTGGAGATATTCCTGATAGATCTGAATTACTGCCAGCACACACATGTCCCTCCTTAAACATCTTAAATGCTTTTAAAGTTTCCTGGGCTTGTTTAAACACATCTCCTTTAGTGATAAACCATTAAAAAATAAGAATATTCCTGTAATGTGGCTGACATTCTTAGAATAGTACTTTTGACTGAGTAGGTGTTCTTAAAGGTTGTGTTTAAGCTCGTGACTTCACAGAGCCACGACAGGGAATTTAATACCATGAGAATCACAAAATCATTTTTGTTTGAAAAGACCTTTAAAATTGGTAGTTCCAGCTGTTAACCCAGAAATGCCAAGGCCACCACAACTCAACCCTTTCCCCAGAAGCCTCTTCAGTGTTTGGCTGTCCTTTTTATGTAAGAGTTTTTCCTATCCAGGCTAAACCTACCCTAGCACAACACAACTCAAGACTATTTTCCCCTCGTCCTATTGTGTGTTACTTGGGAAAGAGACTGATCCCCACCTGGCTCCAACCTTCTGTCAGGGAGTTCAGAGAGAAGATCCCCCTGAGCCTCCTTTTCTCCAGGGTGATCTCCACAGCTCCCTCAGCTGCTCCTTATCAGTCTTGACCTCCAGCCCCTTCTCCAGCTCTGTTCCCTTCTCTGGACATGTTCCAGCACCTCAGTGTCTGTCTTGTCATGAGAGCACCACAGGATTCGAGGTGGGGCCTGCCCAGGGACCAGCACAGGGGGACAGTCACTGGCCACAGTGTTGCAGATAACAGAGATGCTGCTAAATGAGCCCAGGGACTGCCCAGCACTGACCCTCAATGGCAGCAGAAAATATTATTTATATAGAGTTTGCATGCTTGGCTCAATAGCTGATGGCACCTCTCTCCATGCTTTTCTTTTGCAGGAATTGCAGGGAGCTCAGTGCCAGCTGTGGAGAAGGCACTCTTACTGGTTTGAACCTAATCTCCAGTAGTTTCCTCAAATGCTCCCTAATGCTCGAGTCCTGGCAGGATTTGTTGAATGGTTGTGCTGCATTAACTTGCTTTTCCTTTTTGTATCTTTCCTCTCTTCTTCCCCCACTCCCTCCACTTGTGCTGTGGTGGTGTTCACCCTGATCCTCATGTCCTCCCTGCTGGGGGCCCCAGGTTTGGTAATCTGGCCTTCCTTGGCAGCTGCTCTGTCCCTCAGTCACTTCAGCTGCCCAGCTTTAAACATCTCTGCCTCCTTCTGGTGCAGAAACCACAACTAGACCCATGTTGATGCTTTTTTGTTTTGCACAGTAATATCTTTAAGTACCATGTTTTCAGTACCCTTCCTAATGAGACACAATGTTTTATTGCTTTTGGCCAGCTACTCCAGTTTGAGCTGATGATTTCAGAGAAAACAGTGACTCAGCCTTCCTCCCTCAGTTGGAACTGGAGAAAGTGCAAGTGTTACTTGGTTAAGGAGGTATTGCTCAGAATTTTTTCCCCAGATGCATTACATCACAGCTCTGTGTTGAAATGCAGCTGCTGTCTTAGTAACCTGCTGAATTTTGTGAGATCCTTGTTGTTTTTTTTTTTACCCCTATTGATATGACTTTTGCTGACCCATAAGAACTTAATATGACCTGCAGGCTTGCAGAGTTGACTTACCCATTTTGTGATGCTGAATGAAACCAATTATTGGGGAACTACTGCATCCTCTTCTCTATCCAAACCTCTCTTCCCCATAGGCAAAAGGTGCATATAGTTCTTGTGTAGATACTGAGACTAAATTCTTTATCTGAGTTGCTTAGATACTGCATGTTCTGTAACTCAGTATGTAATGAGATTGATCCCACCTGCCCTGAGTAATGACTGAGTGATTTCTCTTGCTCTTCTTAATCTCCTTAAATGTAACTTCCACCAGAACCTTTTCATTTAATATCCTACTGTTGAGTGTGCCTGCTTGAAAATTTGGCTCCTGGTGGCTGCATAGATAACTCAGTGGTCATGCTCAGTGATGTGGTGCAAATTAATTTGGAGTGTCAAGGTGCATACAGAGTTCAGGGTGGAGTTCAGCTGAGATGGAGGAAAACACAGGTGGATTATTCTGATGGTTTTAATCAGAGTTTGTATTTTTTCAATTTCAAAAACTAGTATTTAAGAAACAAAAGCGGAGTGATTTTGGGAGAGTACCAGTAGGAGTGGGTAAATTGAGATTTGAAACTGTTGAATGATTTCTTTTTTTGGTGTGGATGCTGTAAGCTAAGGACATTCAATACCAATTTTGTTTTCAAATGGGAAGAGGAAAGAAGGTACAAATAGAAAAGTGAGGCAGTGAGAGGAATGTGGCAGTAAACTGACAACAAATTGAGAAATTATGGAACCAGATATGAACTGAAGGTGTCCCCGAAGTATGGGATGAAATCAGCTGATGTTTCTACTGGTGTAGCACCACCAAGCTTTTTCATATTTAAAGCCACTTGAGGTATGTCAGATGTGGTGATCATCTCACCATAGATTTGCCTTGTGCCTGTTTTAACAACCAAACACTTACTTTGAAAAAACCCTTCGTGTTCTATGCAGTATTTCACTTGGTCCTCTCATTTTTCCTTGCTACATTTTGCGTGGCTTTTGTGTTTCAGAGGCAGCAGCTTGCTTAGACCTAGTGAGGTTAAAGAGACCTTCTCAAAAGCACAGCACAGGCTGTGCACATTGCAGGGAGTCACAGCAGCTCATTGTCGGCCGCTTGCTCGTTAACCTTTTCAACAGACAGAAATGAGAGCATTAAATCATTACTGCTGATACTCACAGCTGAAGCTAAGATTTAACCAAGATAATAAGGGACTCCAGTGCAACGTGGATCTCCTGTGAAGTAGGGCTGTAAACACAAGACGTGTGGTTTTGTATGCTGAATTTCTTCTGATCTGGCTAAAGCACAAAAGAACTGCTGCCAGGTTTGGTGGGTGGAGGTGTCTGTCCTAGAGCTGTCCCCCCTCCATCTCTCCCCAGGGTTACAGATGAAGATTTGCAGCTAAGCTGGATATTCAGCTGCTGCTGTGCCTAAGGCAAATGCAATAAATATGTCAATAGGGGAAAAAACTCTTAATCTAAGTAAGCAAATGGTGGTTTTAGTGCTGTTTGTGGCTGACATACGAAGACTGTGTCAGGTATTGGTGTTTGCAAATCTGAAAAGCCAAAACAGCTGGAGAATTGAAAGACTTGTAAGGATAATAAAATGTTTAGGAAAAATGGACCTTTACAGTGAGGCACTGCTGCCTCTCATTCTACATCGTACATGAAAAGATTTTATTGAGTTGCATTGAAAATTGCCCTAAAAAACTTCCTTAATGTGAAATGATATAATAAAAGGTTGTTAACATTCAGCCCTGCAGATTTCTAAATTAGAAGTAGGTTAGATGTAGGTTACAAATGAGATGTACTTTTAATGATGAAGGGGAAGAATATATGGAACAGCGCAACTGGTGGTTTATGCAATCTTTTAATCATACTGTAAAACTTTTTAATAGCTTTTCCTTAATAGGTGTGCTGTCAGGATGAATTCATTGTATCTCCAAGGTCTTTGTTTGGTAGATCAGATGGTCATGGATAAATCCTTGAGTTTCTCAACAAATGTAATTTTACAAAGCATTTTTCTTGAAAGGTGACGTGTGTTTTCTGTTCACTTCGCTCTTTTAAAAAAAAATATTTTTTAGATAGATGATGACATCTCAACTTCATTAAAGGTAGGAGGAGCATCCCTTTTGGCCTGCCAGAGAATATAAGGAAGGAGACTTCCAGGTGGTTGAATTCAGCCTCTAAGACAACATCCTTCAAGACCAGGCACACAAAGGCCAAAAGCTGAATATGCATCTGTAGTTCTACATCATTTTTGGTACCATGGCTAAATAGGAAAATTGCATTTTATCTTGAGTCTGTGATATTCCTCATTTAGTTGGAAGGATTGTTGTCCAATGACATGTGCTGCTTGGCTTCCTGGAGGCAGACTGTGGTCTGTGGTTCCTTGTGTGCTGCGAGCCTTCACTCTTCCCTGGAAAGAGAGATTGGTTTGTGAATTGAATATCTGAATTAATTTCAAGGGAATGTTGCTAGGCTGGAGTCAGCCAGCTCCTGCTACAGGAGAACAGGATTCAATTTCTTGTGGTCTGCTGCTTACCACAGCTCTGGAAAGAGATCAGTGCTGCAGATGGGGCAGAGTCTGAGCCTCTAGAGTTGTCCACAGAGCCATATTCTCATTTTACCTTTAGGCAGGAATAGGAAGCTCACAGAACATTCCTGTTTTTGATGATTAGATGTTACTCTTGGAAGGAAGATTTAAAGTTGTTATTTTTGTTTCATTTTTATGAAAACATTTGTTGAAACTCTCCAATGTAAAATGCATAGTTTTATAAAAGCAAATGCAGTGGTAGAGAGATCCAGTCCTCAGGGCATCCATAAATCAGAAAAAGCCATTGGTGCTGGGATACACTAAGCCTATTTGAGGACTGTAGTGCTCAAAACCATCTCAATGCATATAAAAGCAATGATAGTATTCTTTCTTTAAAATACTGTCCTTTCTGTTCCTTGATGAATTCATGTACATAACTTGTTTACTTGGCATGTTTTCTTTGTCTGAGGAGCTTTCTTATTTTGTACCACCTCTAATGTCCCTTCAGCTGGTTCCTGGTCTCTTCTATCTCTTATGTCTTATACCTGTGTCCAATATAACAGAAACCTTGCTTGAAAAAGAGCTCTTGAGGAAATCTCCTCCATCCTCCCAATATCTACATGGGATGAAACCAGTTTTCTCTAAGAACTGATTAGCCTTTGCAAAGTATGTAGAAGTTTGACTATGATAAAGAGTATGATGTGAAAGTAATTTTTTTTTTTTTGCCTGTTCAAACTGGCAGTTTGCTCCCTGCCAAGTAGCACAGTGAGATACATAAGAATATGAATGCAGAACACGAGTGATCCCTTGAAAGGATCAGTAGGAGCAGCAGCACTTGAAATATGATTCATTTTAGATTTCACTTTGAAGAACTACTTTGGAGCAGATAAAAAAAGTAAGATTGGTTCATGCTGTACAGCTGCTGTAAATGTGGTTTGTGTGACAGCACTCCAGGCACTCAGAAACTGAGTTGTAGGAGAAAAGTCAGTCCAGGCCTCCCTGATGTGAGGGAGTCCTTCCCAACAGGACAGCTCTCCAAAGTGCTCTCAAGCCTCTCATTTTACTCCTAAACCAGATTAAAACCCTAACTTTGGGATTTTCCTCCTCAAATCTCAGCACTGGTTGAATTTCTTCTCTCTAGAGATTAAAATGCTGTAGTGTGCTTCAAAAAGGGGGAAGTTTTACACAGCAGAGGAGGCAAGTTTGTAAATGCAACCTGAAATGAGTACCTTCCTGAGTGTGTACTCTAGGTTTATGTCTCTGTGAAGGAAGTTTTTAAAGTGTGGCCAGAATCCACTCATTATTTTTCAGTGTTACATGTTAAATGAAAAACTATATTTGAGAATAAAGCTAGGAGGTTTCAAGACAGAAGAGATGAGAGTGAGCTGGAGAGATGGAGCAAACTCAGTGATAAAATTTCTAAAGTGACTTCACACTAACAGGAACACCTGAAGGTAATGAGCATTGCACTTATTTTGTGGTGTCAGGATACACAAAAGAGTGGAATTGTTACTGTTATCTTTGGGACTATTAAATATTGTTTAAATTCATGCTGTTATGAATTGACATTTCTGTCGTGGTGATGTTTGCTAAAATTAAGATACAAAACCAACCTACAGAGGACTTGGTGTTTAATGGAAATAATTGAGAAATACCACACAAGTAACCTGTTAAGTGCCCACATGCAGTTTTGAGTTTACTGAATCGACCTTCAGGCTTCAATTTCTTCTGTCCAGCTTGTTTTCAGATCTAATGTATGTCAATTAATGGTAGAAAATAGTCTCTTGCACTGTGTTGTAATAGAAGAAGGTGCAGTTGCAGGAAGCTGTTCAGTAAACTTGTCCCAGGGGTGCAGCATCTCTTCAGTTAATGCACTTGTGGGACTAATTTGCAGTGGAACATGGAAGTAAGAAATCTTCACAGTGTTTGACTTAAATGTAGCAGTGGTGCTGATGGGGAGGAGCTGGTGCAGTAACAGGATCTGTGTGAGCACTGGCAGGGAGAGATCACAGCAGAAACGTGGCTCAGGTGTTAGGGACAAACGCTGGAATATGATCAGGTCTTTCTTGAAGTTAAAAATCTGTGTGTCTTAGCTGCAGAGCTTTTCCTTGTTTAAATCTGAGATGTGATTGTTTTCTGCCTTTGTGTATATAAAAACATATTTTTCTGGGGTTATGTTTGCCGTTATTTTCCTGACATCTGTTGTGTAGGCACATTTAACCAAATAGTCTGCTTCAGAAGTAATAAATGCTGAGATAAAACATTCCCAATACACAAAAATTAAAAGATTTTAATGCACTTTTAAGTGTTTGTAGCAACTTAAATATTTCAATAGCTGTTAATTATAAATGGAATTTAACATAAGCTGCTATCACTGTAGAAAAACTAAAATCAAAACCAGTATTTTCTAATCCATGGTTTTAGATGCTTTACTCATGGGGCTGCACTTGTATTGTGTAGCCTAGTGACAAGCAGGAATTTTTTTGTGATTTCATAAAGCATGGAAACAAACATATACAAACAAAAAATGATGCAACATTTCTCTTCATGTAACTTTCCAAGTTAATTGTCACTGCAATCTCTTTCTGATGGACGAAAGCTCCATTCCATATGTGCTGATTTGGATTCTGTGCAGGAGCTGTTGGGTTTTTTGCTTCCTGCAGTTTCTGTGTCTCCTTGGCTGCATCTCCTGTCTCAAGGCCTTTCTTACATGAAAGATGATTTTGTTCCAGACATCATGATGAGCATCTTTTAAATGTACCTTACTTTAAATACTGTTTTCTACCAGGCTAAGGCATTCAGTATTTTCTCTGGGTTTTTTTGTGGTGTCCTGTTGCCAGTTTGATTTCCCGCTTAAAGCACATTTCAACTTTGTCTTGCTTTTTCATCATCTCCTCAGAGAAGTGCAGTTATCTTTGAAGTTTTTTGTGGGCTGCCTTTAAATTTTAGGTCTAATTCTGTTTGTTATTCAAGTTTCATCATGTTTTCCAGCCACAGACATGCATTGTAACAATCTGTTGGTGAGAGCAGGACTAATACATTTATTAAGCCTCGTTATTTCTTCTAATAGGTGGCACAGCAGTGACCATCTGCCCCAATAATCTCTGCATCTGTTTCAGCTGCTGCACCTGTGGTTAAAGTTCAGTTTCCATGTGGATTTTGTACCCAGTGTGACAATTTATTACTCAACTTTGCTGTTTCCTTTGACCAAATAACTACACATACCTTTTTCTTAGGTTCAGTTCAGTTTTTCTCTCATTTATTTTATTGATCACCCTTTCTCATCCCTGCACCTCCACTCCCCATTTGTATTTATTTCAGTTTTCATTGACCCTGTGATGTGTGTACTCAGTCCATGTCCTTACAGACTGGAGTAATTGTTTTTAGTTCTTTGTGGATTCTAGTTTCTGTTCTAAACTCTGATGGGCACCTCGGGTTCCAGTCAGGATGTGCACTGAGATGACAATAGAAAAGCAGGCTGGAACAATATAATGACTTACAGTTTAATATAATGTATATTTTTTTAGTGTATAATTTTTAGTATGTTCTATTTAGACCCTTGAGACAGTGGTCATTGTTTGCAGCTCAAGACAGCCTCAGCATTTACTATAAAAATGTTCAGTAACTGTGTCTAATGTGCCTTGGTGATGAAAATCAGTGTCCTTTCTTTTAATATTGTTTCTTGTGTTCTATGCTTGTCTGCTTGCAAGCTTGGCTACTTCTTCTGTAAAGATTTAAGAAAACATTCTGTAGAGTCCTCTTCATTTGCAAAGACTATCCCTGACACTTTGAGCTCAGAAATTCAGTAGGTGATGATGGTGAATTTTGTGTGTAACACTCCATTTGTGCGTAGTGACCTGTATTCTGCTGCAGTAATTACACTCATTGCTTTCAGTATAATCTTTGTCCTTCAGTTAGGTGAGCAAAGCATAATCCTGTTAATGAACAGGGTAAGACAAGGAAAATGCTTTTGATTTGCATGTGGCATCCCTGGCAGCCAGAAAATTGCTTCAGATAATGTGCTTTATTAAACAAGTATGGCCTTGCAGAAAAATTATGAGGGCAATGCAATTTTAGAGCTATTTTCTTCCGTTTCTAAATGTATTTTTTTATTGTTACAGATATTTCAAGACTTCCCTTGCCAGCAGGTAAGTTCTCTTTTTTTTCAGTTATGTCTTTATGTGACAGCAGGCAGCTTTTAAAGGCTTGCTTACAATACAGCCCTGCTTTTATATAATCAGAATATTGGTTCTTACTGGCAGTGTCATGGTACTTAGTCATGTGGGGATCTGAGGTCAAAACAAAACCTGTTGAGGTACAGATGTTTTTCCATTTAAATGGTGTATTTAGACAAGGGGAGGAGGTGACTGAGGTGTATTTATAGGCAGTTGTTAAATATGTGTGTGAGATAGTTAATGCTTAAAGCAACTCAGCACAATGTGGGATACAGCTGGCAGGGGAGCAGCCACAAATGGTGTTAGTGGGGGTTCAGAGGGACAGAGAGCAAGGAAATGGGGTGGGGGGTTTATGGGTGGAATGAATCTCCCCAGTTATTATAGGGAAGGTGACTCAGTGTTCACTGGAGTCACAGGTGATTTGTGTCTGAGCTGCTCTGTTGGACTCTTCTATCAATGGTGTCTAAACATTTTTAAAAGAACATCCCTAAACCTAAAAAAAGGCAACAACCCCCCCCCCCCAAAAAAAAAACCCATGAACCCCACCAAAGGAAAAACCAAAACCCAACTCCGCTGATGTGATTTTTAAAAACAACGTTTTTTGTTTATTGTTTGTTACATTTGGTCTTTACCGGCATTTTGAAATTCATGCATTCATTTGTGCTGTGGCTGGTGTTGTGGTCAGAGATCAGAGTGGGGATGTTTCCTGTTCCTGGCAGATAGAATTTGTCCATCTATTCCCTTTCTGTGATGAGAATTCTGGAATCCTGACTGAAGTGCACTTTTACTCCTAATTGATCAAGGGATTGGATATCTGCTGTTAGTCTGCTGCCTTTTATCCTTGCCCTCAGCCTGGGTGATTTTGCTTCTGTATCCATTCTTTCATTTCTTCCTGCTGATGTTAATACCCGATCTGAAGGAAGCTGTTCTTTCCTGTTGGAATGAAATGGCAATTTCAGTTAAAAGATTGATAGGTGATATGTTGTAATCTTTTCCACAAGAACTTCAGAGCAGCTTTTCTGAAAAAAAAAAAAAAATTTAAAATCATGTTTTCTTGAAGCAGTGAAGACAAGTTTAAATGTGGAAATTTTCTTTTCAGGACAACATCTTTAAAATTATTTTGAATGCTGAGAGTGGTTGTCAAGCAGGCACTTTGGGAAAATATTGGAAAAATAAATACCTGATGTTTAAGTCAGGCTGACAAGAAGATAAGGATTGTTGTTGAGTTTTTTCTGCAGCTTTTAGGACAATAATGTGTGATGAAACTTTTTATGAGTTTATATTTGGAACTTGAAGAGTTTGGCTGGTGTGAATCTGACTCACAATGAGATTATTCTTTTCAATTCAAGTCTGTGTGTGGGAGTGTCCTAACAACTCCTTAACTGTGTCCTGTGAGTACTGATAGAGGGCAGAAGTTTTCCCAGGATTTTCAAAGGATGAGCTTTTCCCATGGCATGGCAAGAAGCCTTTTTAGAGAATATACAAACTACACACCATGGCTGGCCTGTAGCAGAGATTTGGCAGTATTTACCAATTCCCTCCTGGTAAGGGAACTAAGGAAACTTGTTTTAAAAAAATGCTAAAAATATTGCAAGAAGGGAAGGCTGGAGTCTCACAGAGGTCTGAATTGTCCTGTGGTATTACAGTATTTTTATTAATGACCATGAAAATGGACTTGATTTGTCTTTTTCTGCCAGTAACACCAACACAAAAAGAGTTACGAGCACACTGGGTGATGTGATTAAAATTCAAAAGAAATTTGATAAATTGGAAAAGCAGCCTGGATAAAAGATTTAATATAATTGAATAAAGATGAGGTTCTGCATTCAGATGAGAAGTTTTAATCATCAGAACTCATCTTTGCAATAAATAATGGTATTTTTTTACTTCGAGTTTTAAAGAACTTTTTTCTCCTGAATGCCACTTTCAGCAGTGGACAATAGATGTCACTAGAAATGTTCTCACTTTTGCCACCTGGTTTTAGTGCTCTAAATTTTCATCCTAATATGGTGGGAGGGGGCTTTTGCAGTAAGTAGACCACTTCCAGTGGTGTCTTGTTTGAGGTTGGATTATACATAAATTTGGTATAGTCAGTGGTATATCAAGGTCATTCAGAACATAATTTCATACAAAACCTTGTAAAGAAGGATTGTTCCTGTGCTGGAGAAGGCATTAGCTGATGAGGTCGTTAGTTAAATCATTACTCAGGAGAGTTATCCTGAATTAATCTCTATCACTGCTTTGAAGTTCATGGGTAACTTGGGTTTTTACTGCCTTGAAATTGAGGCCATGGAGATGAGCATAATCTTTAGAATGTGAACCAGGAGGGGCTTGGAGAACAATGTGCTAAAATATTATCATTTTGAAGGTGGATAGAGAACACAATTCTCCTTTCTGTAAATGAAGTTCTCTTGCAACACAAGTGTGTTCACAGCATGCCTGGGGGCATGAAAGACTGATTTTCTCTGGTAAATGCAGTTAAACTTTCTCTCTTGACACTGTTGGGATTAAAACCAATCCCTCCTGGCTTTTGTCTCCTCTGAATTTAAAACAGCTCTAGTATCTGTGTGATGTAGGTGACTTTTCCTAAGAGCTGGTCCTTTATTTCTGATCCTGCAGTGCAAATATGTCTTCATTACCAGAATCAAGAAATAGTAAGGAAGCAAGAAACTGTATCAGAGAACTAGAGGAAAATAAAGACAAATATAAAAAACAAGCATGTTCTGGATTTTTGGTTAAAAATTTAATAAAACATTATGCCAAGACTGAATCTCAGGTAGTTGTTCTTGATGAGTCCTCCAGATAATATCTGGTGACTCAAATAAGATCTTGCTGACTCCTGACATAAAGTATCAAAAAATTAATAGGAAATACACATCTTTTGCCTAATTCTAATTTCAGATATGCAACATATTTTAAGTCTGATGGTTTTGTGTTCACTTTTTGCTGTGTAATGTACAATTTAGATAAGCACCATTTGCACACTGTCATTGTTATCTTGAAATATTAAATGGTTTTGTAACTATTTTTACTTCCAAGTCCTCATTTAGGGGAAAAAAAAAAGTTACACAATTTCAGCTCAACCTAAACTTGTTTCTGAATTAAAGGCATGTCCTCATTCAGTCTCTTGGTGTGTTTGGCCTTGCTGCTTACACAGGGCCTGCTCATGATCCACTTAATGAAATCAGATTCATCTCCTGGCACTTTTCACAGCCTTGGAACAACCTCCTGCTTCCCCTTCCTCTTACCCACAGGGCAGGAGATGGGGTGTTTAATGCTGTGCTGTGTAATAGATATTCCTTACCCTAAACCTACATCTGCCTGTGTGATGGATTTAAATACAGCAACCAGAATTTCAAAAGCCCCAAAGGCTTGGGTTCTTCCTACCATGTTAAAAGATGGAAAATTAAAAATTGGTTGAGGTATTGCCAGAGTTGCAGTAGGCAAGAATTGACAGAATTGAGGTTATGCAGAATTCCTAAACTAAATGTTCACATGTATTAGAGAGGGTAATAAATTATGCAGCAATTATTCATGCAGCTGAGAATAAACTCAGTAGCCTGAGCAGGGAACTGTTGTTAATATCTTTCCTTAAAGAGGGGGAAAAGGTAACCAACTGTGTAAGCTGAAGTAAAAAAAGTACAAAATAGTGGCTTTTTGATTTGTAACTTCAATTTTAAGTAAGAATTAAATACAAGCTGCTCTAAGATTGAACAGTTCCTCTCACTTTAGAATGCCTGGCATGTTGCTGAAGGGATTGCACAAGGAAACTGTACTTCTCTAAAAACTGCACTTTCAGTAATGCCTTCGAAAATCAGGATTTTTTTTTTCTAGGAATCTCTGCAAATGTTACTTAATTCTGATTTTTAAGCAGCAGTAGACTTAGTTTTCATATATTTGTAATGGCTTGGGTTATAATCATTTTATTTGAGTGATGAGCATGGAACTGAAAACAGTTTATGAAATATTAGTGTTGTTAAGTTAGAATAGCTGCCTGCATGTCCTGTACAGCTCTGAAAATATAGAAGGACTTTTCTTTTGATGCAGATATGGCCTGTAGCTTAAATTCTTTTCACTACCAGCAAGGCAGGTGTTATTTCTGGATTTCCAAGTTCTCTATCACGAAACTGCTATTACTTCTGGATGAGTTTATTGCTGACAAAGCTGAAATGTTACTTGGAAAAAATTTCTCTTGTTATTTGTGCATTAAATCTTCCTGTTTTAGAAATTTTTCAGTAGTTTTAATAGGTTAATCATCTATCCCTCATAAAATCCATTTTCCCATTGTTGTATACTTCTGATATTTGGAAAAGCAATGTATTTATCCTTTGTAAACTATCACTGGTGAATATCTCATTTTTTGTGTTGAGGGCTTAGGGAGGTGACAGCTTAGACCCTGACAGGAAATCTGTGTATTTCCCAACCTTTCCAGTGAACCTTTCTGAGCTTGTTTTGGCTGTGCTTTTGACACTGCCCTCTTCCCTGCATTCCCATCCATATTTTACAGCTAATTGCCCACACAGGGAAGAGCAACAGCATGATTTGGCAAGAAAAACTTTTTTATTAGTGAGGCTCAGCTGTGTAGTAATATTGAGGTGATGAGATACATTAAACACCTCAAGAAATTGTAAGTTAGCTAAATTGTAGTGTTTTTCCTTTAGAGATTTGAGCCTGACAGTGCAAACAGTTTCCAGGCCATTTCTGTCCATTCATTCAGTCCATAACTTCATCAATTTGTTTATTATGGTGCTGTCATAGGAGACAGTGTTGAAAGTCTTGCTTAAGTTAAGAGAAATAACAACTCTTCATCTGCCAAGCTTGTATTTTAATCAGAGAAGTTCATTACATTGATCAGGCATGTTTTCCCTGTCATAAATCCTTGCTGACTATTTCCAATCACCTTATTGTTCTCATTTGTTTAGAAATTGCTTCCAGTGTAGTTACTTCCATCACTTTGTCAGTAATGGAGGGAAGGGTGACCAGTCTTAGTCATCCAGACCCACCCCTCTTCCAGTTCCATTTCCTCTCTTCCAGATGTCAGGAACCTCCCCCATTTGCCAGGGCAGTCTGTGAAATGATTTATACTTAAGAAACTTGCCCTGGCTGCAGAACATTGTTTTTCTGGAAGTGTGTACAGAGATAGAGGGGAAAAAAAAAAGGAGGAGAGGAGGTAGAAGAAAAGAAGCTTCAATGTAGAGAATTCAAAGTATTATTAAAAAAAAAAAAAAATCAGGACATAAACCAGGTGTATTGGGAATGATGTGGCACCCCTGGTGTCTGCCCTGGACTGATTTTATGCTGAAAGAAAGTGGAATTTGATATATTGGTCACTTAATGGGACTATGGCATGATTGCATGAGGGGGCAGGGAGTAAGATTTGATGACATGAAAGGTCCTTTGAGTCCTCTGTCTTGTGTCCTTATGAAACTTAACAAGCTGGATCAATAAAGTCTCACACTTAAAAATAAACAAAAAAATCAGCAGCTCAGCACATTCCCCTATCATTTCCTGTAATTCTGGCTCCCATGGTTTTCAAGACATCCACACTGCTGTGAGGGTTGTTCTTGTTTATTCCTGGGCAGTCATGTCAAAGGAGAAAAATTCCAGTAATCAAGGGTGCATCATATGCAAATGTACCACTTGAATGTATAGAATCTAAGATATTTTTCTTTGATTAATTTCTCAAAACAAATTGGAAATTTTTATCTCTTTCCTTTAGAAATTGATATTACAAATGACAGCTTTAGGAATTAAGCTGTTTGGAGGGATAAGGATACTTTTCCAAGGGAAAATGGTTCTACTTCTTTTTGCAAGTGGCAGAAAAAGGTGTGGCTGCTCCACCCTGGATAACCTGAAATATCCTGAATTACAGTTATGCAGTTCAGCCTTGAATGAAGTCAGCTGCACATCACTCTTCATTCTTTTAGATAGTGTATGTGATTTAATTCCTAGTTTGGAAAGTTTGTTTTAGAAATAATAAGATTATATTTATTTTCTCATTGAGGATGATGGACAAGAAACTTGAGCCTCAGTGTCATGTGTGCAGCTGGTGACAGTCCTCAGCCAGATTTACCAGGGAGAGCTGTGTCAGGCTTCCACCTGAGAGGTGGCTAATTTGTCTTGTTAATAGTGCAAGGAGTGGGGATCATTCAGTGCTTTATTTTAAACATACTAACAGTTGGCATTCTTCTTTAAAATAAAAAGGCAAGTTAGAGAGCTTTGGGACAAAATATAAAAGAAGAAAATCTTAAAAATTCTTAAAGGTTTATTTTTTTATGGAGGGGGGAAGGGACACTTTTGACAGACTGTTGAATCTGAACTACAGATTTTTGTTGGTACAGTATCAGAGGAATTGTAGTGGAACTTAGAGTTCTGTACTACATGCTGTCAAAAAATAAATAACTTGCAGTAATGTTTTGCTTGGAGTAGGATGCTTATGTACTCTGAGAAGATGTTTACCTGTTTTGGTGTCAAAGGAATATGAGCAAAAATGGTTCCTTGTGGTTTTTATGCCATTAAATATGAGTGGATATCCAGGACCTGGCAGTTTGCACTCAGCTAAGGCATTCCCCAAGTGAGGAAAGTTCACTGCACTCTATACAGCCACTTGGATGTTCTTGTGGCAAACTGGTGGTGGTTGTGCAGAAACAGCTGGAGGGATGTTGGCAAGGGTTATTCAAATGATGTATGTGGAGATGTGAATTAAAATTTTGTCTGGACTCTCAAAGTTACAAAACCGGGACATGATGTGATTGCACGTTTTAAAACTGTTTTTTAAGGATTTTTGGTAAGTGGGTAGGAGTTTCAGGATTATTTTTTACTTTTGTTGTAGCAGGTTTTTTTGGTTTGTAACATTTTTTGTATAGGCAAGGTAGGGAATGTGTGTCTGCTAAGAGTGATTGGAGAATTCATCTATCTTCTTTTACAGGAGAAAAAACAAATCCAAGAACAGAGCCAGCCTTGCACATGGAGGGCATTGTGCTATAATCAGGGCTTCTGGATATTGGGAATGAGATTCTGCTGCTCCTTTACAGCACAAAACCTTCAGTGGCAGTTACTGAGAGTGTCTTTTTCTGGTGCAGAATTATTTAAGGAGAAGATGAAATTTGGCAAACTAAAGCAGTCCAGTAATCATGGTTCCTAAATATGTATTCTTTAGACTGTTCTGCTGATGCCCATGATGCATTCACTGTTTTTATACAACTGTTCCACAGAAAGTGCAGCTTCTGTGAATTTCTGGAACCCCTTGCTGGAGTGTTGGAGTGTTAATACCCAGGGTCTTCATAGCAACAGCTATGGAGAAAAGGAAGGGTGGGGGTAACAGTGTGAGTAAAAGAAAGAATCTGACTATCAAGCTGGATCCTGTGTAGTTGGTTTATCCAAAATGTTAGTTATTAGTGTGTGTTTTGTTCTGCAAGACCTGGGAGTGGCTTGGGATCTTCTCCCAAAATACACATGAGCTTGTTTGAAGAGGAACATCACTGACTACAGTGAACCAAGAGGAAAAACATTGCAGGGTGAACTTTAATCAACTATTTTGTTGTAAGTTACGCCTAAAATGACCATAAAAAAGGATTATATGAGCTTTCCTTTAGTTTATTTTTATGTCCTTGACATATCTTAATGTATAGTTTGAATGCTCTCCTTGTGTCCTTAGCTCCTAACTTATTTGTGCAGGCTTTGTTTGCCTAGCAGAAGACTGGGAGAAGGAAGTAATAATAAAAAATGACACCTATGGCTCCCCCCTCCCCTATATTATTTTCAGAAGAAAATATTAATTTTAAGGTTTAAAATAAGAACATATTTAAGAAAATATCTCATCACCTTATGATAGCTGTGGTGTGTTTTGCAGGCAGTTTCTGTTGGGGTTGCTAATTGGTATATGAAAAACTGCAACAATTATTTTGTCAGGTATAAAGCTGATGTTCTTCAGGTTTTCATATGGAAACTTAGTAACAACAAAGTCTGTTCTTGTAGCAAGTACATTTTTCCTCACGACTTTACTCTGAAGAAGGGTCAGGATAACAGAAGAGGGCTTTTAAATGCCGGTGCTTCCAATAGTGGGCTGGAACTACACTTGAGATGGATATGAAACTTCTTAAATAATTCTTACATTGTTTAACTCTGGCACAAAGATGTTTCCAGATTGTATCTTTGTGCACTAATTATTCCTTTAAGAAGATCTTTGAAAGGTTTTTAAAGTTTTTAGTTTTTGTCCATTGAGATGACTTACTGAAATGGTTTCACATGGTTTGATTTTTTTTTTCCATGGCTATCTGGGAGAGTTATCTGTGATAACTCTTTTTCTGAAAGGTTTAATACAGAGAAATACTGGAACTGTACTTCCAGGATTAATAGACTTTATGTTGTGATTCACATTTTCTTCAGATGCCTTAGTGCAGCAAATTTTCATGGATTTGAAGAGAGATGAGCTAATATATCTGATCTCCACTACAGATCTCTTCTCTGTGCTGATCAGTGACTGGACCCAAGGGAATGGCCTGAAGTGTCAGGGGAGGTTTTGGTTGGATATTAGGAAAAGATTCATCACCCAGCTGTCAGGCATGTGGTGGGATTGTTTGGGTTGTGCTGGGCCAGGACTAGGACTCAATGATTCTTGGGGGTCCCTTCAAACTCAGGGTGTTTTATGATACTAAGGATATGTTAGGATGATACTAAGGCTTTTAGTCCCAGTAAAAAAATTATTTACGAGCGTTGAAATTCCTGCTGACTGTTCCCTCATCATCTATGTGCCCTCCAAGAGGTGGAGTAAAAAGTATTATTGTAACTTGAGGCTTTGTGATAGAGAAGGATGAGAGAGCCAAATGGTATTGAGGTGTTAGAGGTAGTGACTACCACTGAGGTTCTGGAAACATCAGTAACAAAATTATTGAGAGTTTTATACAGAACTTCTAAAAGTAGAGTATTAAGTAGGAATTTTAAGGACAGGAATCAGACTTTGTCTAATGGTCTGTGACTTTAAAACTTGAGGGGTGAAGGAATTCTGTGCTATCTCAAGGCAGATGTGACTTAAGTCATTCCTTGAAAATATTTATCTGATTGAAGTGACAGTTTCACATCATCTTCTGCTATTAAAAATTCTTACTATGTATTTATTTCAGGGCCCTTGAACTTTGCTACTCCCAGTTTAAGTTTATGATGCTGCTTCTTTATGTCTGTGTGGCAGGACAAGGTTTATATTCTTCCTCTGTTTATGCAGTCACTGATATTTTTTTGTCCTGATCTCATGTTCACTTAAAAGCTTTAGTACTGAGTCTTGAAATGCATCAAATGGGATTGTGAGAGCAGGACCAGAGGTTTTTTGGAAGCTGTGCTCTGCAGCTCAGAGCTGCACAAGAGATGAGCTCTTGGCCCTGTCAGATGCTGTTACATGCTGACAGTGTTGGCCCTGTGATGTTTGGTAAAGTAGGTCATTTGGGCTAACATCAGAAAAGGATTTTTGATTTTTTGAGGTTTTGTTTACCATCTGAAGACAGGATACTTATTTAACATCCCTTCCTCAGATCTGAAGAGGGGCTGCCCAAACATCTCTTTCCCATCTGTATCAGTTAGTTTTGGACATCTTGACCTTGCTTACTTTCATATTTGCATCAGCATTCTTGCACATCTGTTTTCAGCTTCACCAAAGCTTTTTGTGCTGAAGTTGTCAAGTCACTGGGTAAAGCTTACTACACTTAAAGCTCAGCTGAGTTTGGAGCTACAGATCAGAGGTTGCATTGGTGTGCTCATCAATTTACTGCTGTAAAAGGATGCAGAGAGGGATATGTGCTTCTTTTGACACACTGAATGCTGTTCCATCCTGTTTCACAGCTGGTTACCTCCACTAACTTGAGCTGCATTTGGTCGTGAGCTCCTGGAAGCCTTTTTTAAAACTAAGCAACAAGTTCTTGTGTTTCTGAGCTCTTTGATAGAACTCTGCAGGCATTTTCCTAGGTAAACAGAACTTGTTCAGCAGAACTGTGCAGTCTTGTGTAATTGGAGGAGCAAATGAGGCGCTTTAAGGTGGTGGATTTTGCATTGAATGAAAGATTTTGTGTTAGCTGAGTATGACCTTTGATTCCCTGTAACAGCATAAAATGACTGCCTGAGGAGTTGTTCCTTGCAAGTTTATTGCTGGTCTCATGAAGCAGTGATGTAGCTGAAGGCTCCTGAAAAGTGAATGTCCCTTCTTGGTACCAAAATAGGAAAAGGGGTTGATTAAAGTGAATAGGAATTGAATTTTTTGTGGCCTCTAGTACAGGTTCTCCTAAACAAAGCATCAAATTATTTTTTTGGAATTTTTTAATCCAAATTTTGCTAATTGCAGAAGGAAAGGGGGATTTGTGCCTATTTAACAATATTTTCTAATTTTTTTAAAATATGCTTTTCTTTGCTTGATAGCTCAAGCACTGTATTTGCTTGGTAATAGAGCAGGCTTAATGTTTGTGTTATAAAACTTTAAAAAGATGTTCTGTAAAAATTAATAATTAATTTTTAATTTTCTGCTTTCTTAGACTTGAAGGGTATCAGCACTGGCTTGTTGATCTATTCTGTGACTCTGGAATTTTAAACTTAAATAGCTCTTTGTTTTAGCCTGTAAGAGTTTGTATAAACAAAGGGATTTATATTATGTTCATCCTTCTCCAAGAAATATGATAGGAACTGTTCCACCAGTATGTTTTCATGTATAAATGGAATAATACTGCATTATTGTGAGGTCATGGATTACTGTTTTATTCAGTTTGTAATTGCTTTTAATAGGTTGGGAATCTGAGGAGTTGCTGGTGTTATATCTGTGGTTTATGTAACACTGGGAGTCAGTTTCAACTTTTTCCTAATAAGATGTTTGCAACTAAAAGTGTTTTGATGAGCTGCTGTTTTAACTTTGTATTTGGCATCTGGAGGAGAAGCAGGACAAGGAAGACACGTCCAGGTGACACCATTTCTGCTAAATAACTGGGCCCTATGTGGCTGCACAGCTTTCTTACTTTTTTTGTTTAATTGGTTCTTAGATGAGAGAGAAAACAGCCCAGATATGACGAGACACTGAAGAGATTTGCTGACCCATAAGCAACTTCATTTTCCTATATCCCTCTTAGAAGATGTGGCTAATTATTTCTAGGTTACCCTTTAATTGGTAAAGGTGGAGTTCAAGAAACATCTTTAAGGTCAACTGATGCACTCATGGATTTCTTCCAATGAACAAAAGTAATCCTCACAGAATGCAATTCCTTTAAACAGCATTAAAGGGCTGGGGTCCTTCCTCTTCAGATACCTTCTCTTGTATTTGCTTCATAAATGGAAGATTTTTGCCTTAAAAAGGGGGAGTTTTATAAGGTCAAGAAAGGTTCTGGTGACTATTTGGCTTGCTTTGTCTCACTCCTTCTAGTCACCCCACATCAGAGGCTGAAGATATGCAATGCAAGCTGGTAAGCCCAGTGAATCTGTCAGAAAACAAAATGATCAGATTTTATTTTGCAGTAAAATAAGGAATAGTATGTATAGGATTCACTTTTTTTCTTTCTTTTTTTACCTCTTCTCTCCAGGTCTCCATGAAGCAGATTTTAGCCTTAAGCAATGGAATAGTGAACGAACTTTTCAAAGATGTCTTGAGGATATAAATGGTTTTGTTGGGTGGATTTTTTTTTTGTAAATAGCCTAGAACAAGAAAAAACAGAGATTTTGAATCAGAGTCCTAAGGAAGGAATAATTTTAGAACTTTTTCAGCTTTCATGGCATTGACTTTATCCTTCTCTACAGTAAAGCCTTCAAAAAGCAAATGGAAGGAAGTGGGAGAAGATGAGCAGCTAAGTCCACCCACAAGGAAATCTGCTACAACTTTCATGCCTGAAAACTAATACAACCCATATGGGTTTAAAAAAATGGCTAGTCTTTATTTATGGAATAATAAAAATAAAGTTAACTTAGTGGCCCTTTTAACATCTGTTGTCTTAACAGCATAGGCTGGGAGGCTGCACTGCTGCCTGCTCTGCTGCACAGCATCACAGGATCCCTTGGGAAGGGGAGGTGTGGGAAACCTCATTAATGCTGCATTCCTACTCTCTCCCAACACCCTGATCTGTTTTGCTCCCCATCTCACTACTACCAAGAGGTTAAGAGCTGAAAATAAAACCAGTGAATTCTGTCAACTACTATTTTAAAATGTAGCTCAAATGATCATAAGGTTAAATAGGTGACCATGGTTCAGAAGGTCACAAAGTATTGTTTTAAAACTCTCTACTTTTTGGGAATACCCAAGATTATTCTACTGTTAAGCTCACCAAATGGGGAAATAGAACAATAAATTCAGTATTGGATTGACTTTTTGCCAGAAGAATGTCTTAAGCAGATATCCTCAGCAGTTTATATTCTAGAATGATTTTATGTAAGTAAAATCATTCTATTTCTTCTTCAGGAGAAAAGTGGCCTAATGTAGTCTATAGTATGGAATTAGAGTTTGCTCATATTGCAGAGTCTAAAAGGAATTCACAGAGGTGATGCTGCTTCTCAGTTGTGCTGAATCATTTCTGTTGAAAAACTGGGCTTGAATTTTTGAAGTAAAATACCATTTTCTTTCAGTTCTGCCTGTCAGAATGCTCATAGTTAAATAGAAAAGACAATGATAAATCATTATCTCTGGTGGTGGGATAATGCTGATGGAACTTCTCAGTCTCCAGACACCTCTGGATGTGATGGAGCCCATCACTCTATTCTTTGTGCCCTTTGGCAAAGGGTGTTCAGGAGGAAACTGAGCTAGAGAAGGTGTGGAGGAGTGGAAAAGGGCTGCTTGGAGGCAAGGATGATAAATTCAGAGACCAGGTACTCCAAAGTAGATGTCCAAAACAGCCATAGCAAACCAGAGTTTAGAATAAGGCAGAAGGCGGGAGTTGTTGTTTTGGATTTGTTATAATTAACAATATACCATTTTTCAGTAGTTCCTCTGAACAAAGATGATGTTTGACTGGCTAAGAGGAAACTTAGGGTAGATAATATTTTCCACCCTTAAATAATGCATACACCCAAAGAATAATTAGAATATTTAGGAAAAACTCACAGAAAGAACTAACTTGAGGGAATGAAGATGAACAAAGATAACAGTGCAGTTACAGTGTCTGGATAGTGTGTTTGGGGAATTCTGAATGCCAACATAGAAAAGCATATTAATTTGAATGCAGAAAATTGTCACTTGGTCAATAACCATGTTTTAATGTTTAGAACATTGATCAGTCACTCTCAGTTTATGGGTTATAATTGTCATGGTAGAAAGCATTTGTGGCTTTACAAAAAAATTCTGCACTTGTTCTGAGAGCAAACTCTGAAAACTTTCTTTATCAGCAACATGAATTCAATGAACTCTTCTTCCATCTCCTACAGGAATATGCAGATCTCCTTCAAAACAATGCCTTTGTTCTTTAGTTTCTCGTGATTATTAGAGTGATAAACAATTGCCCATGAAGTGGCTAAGACTATGAATTATTGACTCCAAAATAATAATGAGCATCACCATCATCCTCACAGAACGGTTTAGGTTGGAAGGGACCTTCAAGATGATGTACTTCCCACCCCCTGTTAAGGACATAGTCACCTTATACCAGCCCAGGCTTCTCAAAGCTCCACCCAGCCTGGTCTTGAACACTTACGGGGATGGTTATCCATGATCCATTCTCTGGATGTGTCTCACCATCCTCATAGGGAACAGTATCTTCCTAACACTTAATTTAAACACATATTCTTTCAGTTCAAAGCCAGTCTTCTTGTCCTATCATCATGTGCCCCACCAAAGTCTCTCCAGGCAGTGGAAGGGGCTCTAAGGTCTCTCTGGAGCCTTCTCCAGGGTAAACATTCTCCACTCTCTCATCCTGTCTCCAGAGCAGAGGTCCCTCCAGCCCTGATGCTGATGTCATTGCTGTGCTCTGGGCTGTCACTCTTGGTTTTTGTTATAACAAATGAATGGGTTGCTCTTTTCTCCTTTGCAGGAGATCTCAGTTGCTGTTCTGTTCATCTGGTTGCTGAGGTGTTGCAGAAGAACTGAAAAGCAAATTTCTTTTCTTCAACACTTCCATGGTACTGATCTGTCTGTTTTCTTCACAGTTTCTGAATCCTGAGTTTAGTGGGTTTCTCAAGGCAGTGGAACTTGGACAAATATTCCCTTTTTTGTTCTGACCAGGTCCCCTTCCTAACAAGGCTCCAACTTGCCAGCCAGTTTCATTAAAATTTGATGAATAGAGATATTAACTGATGTGGAAAAAATTAATTTAATAGCAGAGAGTTCCTAATGATGCCATTTACTGAGAGACAAACTGGTCAGTTCTGTGCTGGTGAGATCTCTGTGACACCCCCATGAGCTCTGGACATAACTGTGGAGGAAGCCAAAGTTTGCCACTTTATCTGATGGGCCTTTTAGATCTTTATTTTTGTTTGGATAAGCTTGAGTGGAAAAAATTAGACAACCTTATATGTCTCACAAGTGCAAAAACAAAACCCTTTTGTTTAACCCTTCGTTCCCCAAAGCTGTCTGATTTTTGAGGGTGACATCAATAGGAGACAGACTGTGCACTAAGGAAAATGTAAAAAAATCTTGATACAACTGAAAAAATGCTTCTGACTTTTTTTCCTTCCCTCTTGCTTTCCAAAAGCTGATGCTGATGAGCAGTAGTCTTTAAAAGCAGGCTGAAATTGAGCAACCAAAATCACAGTCACAGCAGAAAAGTCTTAACTTGAATTTCCTTGGGGCAAAATGCCATTTCTTAGCTGACCTTGGCCTGTCTGTTGTTATTGGGGTAGTCTGAGCTTTTTTCTGGTTATAATGTGTGCTTCAGGAAAATGGCCAGTTGCTTCTACATATTCTTAGTAAAAACTTCAGAATTCTTTTTTTTGTAATAGATATTTTTTAGGGTTTTCTTTTACAGCTGTTATCATCATCGCTTACACAGACTACTACGCAAATACTATCAGTGTGTGTCAGCAAATGCATCTTGCACAATAAGAACCAACCCTCCTGTTCCACAGCCCTAATTTCTGACAGATGTTTCTTACCTCAGTAAATTGTATAATCTGATTGGCATTACTTAAAACAGGTTACCTTACATAAATGCTACTCAGATACTTGATGAACAGTATTTATAAAATGTTGTAAATACTTTAAGTATACTGGAGATGTCTTTAACTTCCCAAGTTTGTTTATTTTAACTTTGTGCCTTGTCTGCTGCTCCATCCCTGCTTGCCTTCCTTCTTGCAACTTGGAATTTTGGGGTTTCTGAATAACCCCAGAACATAGATTTCATGCTTTTGGCCCATTTTTTTTTTCTTTTGTGTAAAAAAAGATTATCATGTTATTTGAAAGAAGAGATTGAGCATGTGTCTACTGTGTACTTCTTACAATAACAAATAGCGAGTATTTTTTTATAAAGCATCAAGGATGCACTTGGTTTAAGTGAAAAAATACATATTCAGAGTGTAAAATGCTGGATAGCTTCTAAAATTGAATTAAAAAAATTCTCATGCTATGAAGTACTGAGTTTTGTAGTCTAATACAAAAACAAGAAGGTATGTCCTTGAGAAGAATGAATATAATACTGGTATTATATGAGCAGGCAGTATCTCTTGACACTTGGATTGATAATCTGTATTAACCTCATCTGTTAGAAGTGTAAAGAATACAGAGAGTCCACACATTCTGTTTATTAAAACTCTCCTCAGCAGTGCACTTACCAGTTGATATTTAAAGGGTTTTGTTTTCATGAATAAAATTTAATTTAGATCTTCCCCTTTTTTCTTATTGATATTTTTAAATCTGCTTTTCCAGAAAACATTTTCTTTTTTATGGAAGAAACATATTTTAAAAAATATATTTTACACCCTAGAGCACAGATCAAACCAACTTAAGAAAAACTGAAGAAGTATCTGCAGTTTTCTTTTTCTAAGGAATCAAGTCTTGACTTGCTCAAGGTCACCATGGAATCCCATGGCAGAGCTGCATGTGTAAGAACAGTTTTCCTGCCCTGCCAGCTGCAGGGTGAACCAGAGAGGCACTGAGTCTGTCTGTGCCCCTTCTCTACCCACACAAACACGATAATTGGGGGGTTAAACATTTCTGTAGCATGTTTTGTTTTATTATTGAAGGTAAATATAATCGACCTTGTCGCTGGAAGTGTTTGTCTGTGTAGCACTGAGGGCTTGGAAAACTTTGTGGTGGGGGGAGGAAGGCACCCAGGCATGTCTTCAGTTCCCTTTGGCTTTCTTCAGCCCCAGAAAGAGCTTTGTGCCTGAGCAGTGATGCAGAACATCTGATGGGCCTGCTTGTGGCCTAATCTCTCTCTCTGATTTTTTTTTTTTTTCCAGTGAATATTTTTTCTCGTTTAAATAGAGAAGCAGACAATACTTAAATGCAGTTGCTGCTTCCTTTCTTCTTCTTTTTTATCAAGAATTTTGACATACACAGCTAATTCTGCAAGGCTAGTCAGTATATTCAGAAATGAGATGGCTGTAAAGAATGGTAATTAAACATATGCTGTAGACAAGTGCATGCTGCTACAAGTAGGCAGATAGGTTAAGTTGAAGGCTGCTGGCTTTAGATTAATTCCCTTTTGGTTCTAGTCTTGGATAAGCCTTACGCCTTACTGCTGAGGGCTGGGAGTGAGAAGAGATTATCGTGGAATATATAAAGAGCTTTAATGATAAGTGTGAGTCTTGTTCCTATTGATTTTAATACGTATTCGAGCTGAATCAGTTATTTATCATTTTTGTGAAACACTTTGCTGTGAGCAAAACAGATATTTATTTTATTTCCATATACACATTCTGCCTGGGTGTGTGATTATTATAAACATAGGCTTTTGCAGTGTTTGTACTCACCATTTTAAAAGAAAACTGTTTGTAAGCAGTTTTGATGTTAGGTGCTGCAAAGTTAGGAAGAAGCAAATGCTGTTCTGCATCTGGGGTGAATGTTTGAGGTGACCTTTGCCTTCTGATGAGAAGTCCATAAAGAAGCCCCGGGTTTAGAGGGGACTGGATGTGGCACTGATTAAGGACTGGATATTCATTCTTTAGGGCGAAGCAGGGTTCTTCCATCCATAATCTCGTGGAGTCAGGCAAGTGCTGATGGAGGGGGGGACCCCAGTTCCTGCTGAACTTCGGGGAAGTTCTCCAGCGCTTAGAGGGAAGTTCCCCAGCGCTTAGAGGGAAATTTTGCGCTTTTAGGGTGCCTGGCGCTTGTGTCGGTAAGCGGACACAGCAAAATGTGTAAAAGCGATGGCAAAACGCGGGTGCGGCCGGGGAAGGGGCGGTGCAGGGCAGCGGGAACATCGGCGGCGGCGAAGCGAGGCCGCTCCGCAGGCGGGCAGGGCGGCATTTCCAGCGCTCTGGCTTTGCGCAGAGGGTGAACCGGAGCCTGCCGGGCGCGGGCAGCAGACGGGGATTAGCATATTAATGGCAGCCGGGTAATCGCCTCCCGCCCCTGCCCGCCCTCCTCCGCAGGGCTCACTCCGCCTCGGCACCGCTCCCGGGGAAGAGGAGGAGGAGGACGAGGAGGTGGATGATGCTCCGGGGCGGGGGGAGATGAGGCAGCGGCGCGGCTTCCCCGCTGCGGAGCGCGCCGGAGCCCCGGGCGGGCCGGGGGACCGCGCTCCCCCCGCCGCCAGGTGAAGCCGCACCGCCCCGGGGAGGGACGGGGCTCCCTCCTCTCGCCGGGATCCGGCACGTCCAGGCGGCTCCAGCCTCCCCCCGCGGGAGCCCGGAGCGCTGAATCGGGACATTGTGTGCCGGGCTGGCCGGCAGCGAGCTCGCTCTGTGTATGTGGCTGCTGGAGGTGGCCGGGCAGCAGCCCCCGAGGCGGGCAGGTGCGGGCTGCATGGAGAAAAGCGGCTGCAGCCCGTTCCCCATGTGCTGGGCTAAAGGTACTCCGACCTTTTATTTGTATGTGAGTGCGTGTGTATGGATGCATGTGTGTATATCTGTATGTATTTCCCTCTTAATTTAACGTTTTACCACCTGTGGTTCTATGGGTTTTTTCCTGTCAGAGCCAGGCTAGAAAATAAAATATTCTGGTCATGCGCTTGCAGTGCGGAGCTGCCCCTCTGCAGGAGATGCTTCACCTGACAGCTGGGATGCTTCGGGATTTTTTATTTTTTTCTCCCTCTGCCTTTAAGAGCGATTTGAAATGAAAAGAGCGTTTGAGCTGTTTGGTTTGTACTTGCACCGATGTGAGGATCTGACGGCTTTGTTTGTGATCTTTGTATGTTTGAAGCCACTGCGAGGGTGATTCTGCTTTCAGTCACCTTTTAGAAGAAGTAGTTTGTAAGTGTCTGATCTTGATCGTCGGGAGCCTTTACGGTGCAAGACACATCTTTTTCCTTGATGTCTCCGAATTTGCCACCCCTATTATCTACCCCAAAACTGAGACAATCAGTAGCCACAGAGTGTGAATTTATTATAATGAGAGGGTTGGACTTGAAATTGAGGCTTAACAATAGTTAGATGGACATGGGAAAGTCATTCCCGTGGTAATCTTAATTTGCACCCCGAGACATTAATATTTACCGTATTATCATCTGGACGTTGTTTGTATATTGGAGTTGGGGATGTGAGTGTACAGGGATTAAGGTTGAAATTCTGTTAGTAGCCCAGGAATCAAATCTTCCTTAGATGGAAAACAACTGTAAAAAGTTGAGTGTTGCTGGTTGTAAGCATAACTTTCCTCGTGCTTGCTTTCATTTCAACGTACTTTCTTTTTTGGAAGAGAAACTGGCAGTGAAGTATTGCGTCACCGTGATCTTGGATCACGGACAGCCAGTTACTTCAGAAGTTCAGGGCAAACGTAAAAACAACATTAAATTTATTTACAGTTTTTATTGTTTAGTGATTAGGAGGATGCACGAAGAAACATTTAACACTGTCTTTGTCTTGAAATACTCAAACTAAACTAGTCTTTGCCACACATTGTAGTAGCGCATAAGAGTAGAAACGACTTAGAAATGGGAGAAGTTGGAACACCACACCCTGAAGTGCAGAACCTGTCAGCTCTCTGGGTAATAATAGTTAGTAAACAATGAGTACCGGTGGCTGGAAACAAAGCTAAAACAGTGTCCTTTGGTTTAGTAAAACTTGTTTACCGTGAAGGTAACAACAATGCCAGATCTGTGTGCCATAAATTGGATAACAAAAGTATTAGTTTAAATTGGGATTTATCTTCTTGGACTATTGCGAGGGTCAGGATGAATGTGCTGCTCAGAAAGTAACTTTTAAAAGTAGGGAAGAAGACTCTTCTGAAAGCAAAAGCAAGTTTTTGCCATCTGCTGTTCAGGCTGGTTAGTATTGAGGTATCAATGTCTCCCCCTTACTCCAGTCCCATAGGATGCCCCTAGCAGGGCTGGGAATGGCTGCATTGGGCCAGGATAAAAGGTATTGATTCCCCCCCAGCCATTCCAGCAACTAAAATGAATGAAAAACGATCCCACCTCTTCCTCTGGTCCCCTGTGTTCTCAGAACATGACTTCAGGGAAGATTGCTTGTCCACTCCCTCTGCCCCAAAATGCAGAGAGCAGCCCTGTAATCTCCTGTTTTTCCTGTTGGGGGGAGAAGGGGAACACCAGGAGTTGCGTAAGAGGACAAAGGCGCCAGGATCTTCACAGCTGCCAATTGCGGTGATTTCTAGAAAAAGCTTCATCGCAGCCTCCCCAAAAAAATAGGACAGATGAGAAATAGCTTGAGCTATATTTGTCATTGAATGGTGGCCATGCTTTAGTCGATGATTACTTTGTGTACTGTTCACCGGCTTAACCTTAGGGAAATGAGACGGATCTGGCCTACTTTGATAAGGGCTGTGAGATATCTGCAGTCCAAGAAAGGTAATATATTAATGAGAGAACCATTTAGTTCTGATGTCTTTATTCTGACTCTTTAGTTTTTCTGTTAAAGCTTAAGATTACCTGTACCAAAAACTGATAAAACTTCTAAGCATTTTAAAATGTCTTAAAATGGGATCTTGATGTTTATTATCCATAACTTCTTTCTAAGTGCTCTGTTCTCTTTTGAATGGGACAGATGAAGCTTTGATTGTACCAGGTGTGATCTCAGCAAATGTTTGTTCTTTGAAAATGCTTTGAAATATTTCAGTGCCTATATTCATACAGAGCTTCCACTTTTTTTTTAGCGTTCTTAAATCTGAAATCGTCAAATCTTCTTAGCGATAGCGTGGGATGACCTAATTGCAGCCAATTCAGTGGCTCTGTCTGTAGGACTGCAGCAGAGAATAAGATATTTGCTTGCTTTAGAAAGTATTTGTGTAAATGTGTGTTGTTGCTTTTTTTGCCTCCTCTTCACATTTAAATCTAATCTGTGTTACTGAATTGAATAATTTAGTCTGGATCTGCACACTCCAGATATGAGGGTATTCTAATGGGTGAATGAAGAGAAAGTGTGTATTTTGTTGCTGGGATATTTCTTCTCAATAAGTCTATTACTTTAGTCAGGATAGGAATAAGATAATTTTTGTCTGCTTCCTCCCTCCCATTAAGTAATTTGAAACTTAAAATGTCAGGTCTTGTGGATTAATTATCCTGATGCTCATTTACAACTTCAGGGGATGCTGAAGCAGGTGTCTTGATCCCTGAGCATCACCCCTCCTTTCCCAGCTAAGTGCTGAAACTTTGTGCTGCTATCAAACAGGGATGCTTCCTTTGTGCCTGTAACAGCAGACTGGAAAGTAGTCATGGATCATTAAAAACTTTTCACTAACATCTCTGCACTTTGTTAAGATCATTAAGAGTATAATGTATTGTACTTTGACTTAGATACTTTTGCTGGTGAACTTTTTTCTTGTGTTTCCTGTGAATTTCTGCCATTTTAACCTTAACAGAATAACTGGGTGAAAGCAGTGTAAACGTGACAGTCAAGAGTAGTTGGGCAACTCTGCTGTAGGTCTGTGAATTATCCACCCCAAGGAGGAGGAAGTTTCTTGAATATCTTTCATGTGAAGAGCTCTGTTTAGTCATTTATGAACAATCAGTTGATGTAGTTCAGTGTGTGCCATGTGAGTTGTTAGTGCAAGGTGGTCACAGTCCTTGAACTCTGCCCTTCAAACTAACATGGAAAGTCTATACTGGCTTAATATAATGAAGCCAAATTCAGTCAAAAACATTTTCTTGATTAAAATAAATTTTTAAAAAATTAACCTGTGTTGTGAAATATATTTAATCTACTGGGAAAGAGTTTTGCCCTATTGCAAATGTTGCAATAGTTTTTCAAAGGGCGAAGGAGTTCTAAGTTAAATGTTGTGGGTGTGTTTTTTGGTGAACCCTTTTGATTCAGGGGATGTGTTCAGATGGGACCTCCTGGTCATGTGTTGAGTATCAGCAAGACAGTTGGATGAGTTCAGAGCTGTTTCTCCTTCATCTCCATGTCATAAATCTCTGCTGTTTTGCTAACAGAGTGATAACTTCCAATCAACCAGGTTTTTAGGTGATCGCTGAGAGGAACACAGTCATAGAAAATGGAATAAGGGAAATTGCTGATACTGCTGATACTCTGAACCAAGATATTGTAATTCTTTGACACAGACATTGTAAATGTAACATGGAAATATAATTGTTTCCTGTGCATCAGAAAGGAAAAAAAACATTCTGCTTGTATGAGTGTTCTGCTGCATCTTCTCAGTGAACTTCAGTTGAAGTGACTATAGGGAAGCACCTGCTCTTGCATTTTTTTCATTGATCTGTAGGTGTAGTTTAGGAGTGATATTAGGTTCTTTTTCCTTGGTGTCTGAGGGCATTACATATAGGAAAAGTCTGGTCTGTCATTTAACAGTATGTTGTTAATAACTCAATGGGCTACACTGGCCATTTCATTCCAAATGATAATCTCGCCTAAACTTTTGTTAAACTTAATAATAGCTTTCTATCTTCTTGAGCTGTGAGACTTGCAAACTGTAAAAAATATCTCTTCAATTCCTAGGGTTTTTTTTGGAGGTTTTTGTAGAAAGAAGAAAATAATGTTAATCTCATCAAACCACTAATTTTCAAAGGCAATTGAAAAAAAGTTCATAGAATACAGAATGTTTGGTCTGGAAGGGACCTTAAAGCTTTATCATCTGTATAGTTCAGCTCCCCTGTCATGGGCAGGGACACCTTCCACTAGACTGGATTGCTCAGAGTATCATATTCCTGATATGCCTGTATATATTTAAAGGTGGAAAATAATCTGGAAAAGCAAGGGGGGTTCTCCCCTTCAGTGTTACAGCACAGCGTGTGGCAGCTCAATATTCTTAAAAATACAGGAACTCCGCAGCTCCGGGAGTCTGCTGCATTCCCACTGGGGTGATTGTTCCGTATTCAAAGACGACTGGAATGGAAGATGGAGCTTGAGATATTTCTACAAGAAAGGAAAGTGATTGTTTTAAGGGCTGGGGGAGCATTTGGCAGTCCCTGGGTAATGGAGATGTGTGATCTTATCAATTGTAGCACCTGGTAATGAGCCAGCCAACCAGCTTGGAATTAAATTCTGAGCTGCCTGGAAAAAAACCTAAAACTTCAGTAAGGAGAAATGTTACAAAAATGTTACAAATATACTTTTAAAGAAGCATTAGAAAACAGACCTAAGAGCAAAGTGTGGAACTTAGCACCCAAGTGAATGTTTCATTGTTGGAAATAATGCATTAAGCAGAAAAGTTAACCAGGAGTTTATAGCCCTAATCGCTTTCTTAATCAGTTTATAGTTGAAATTTCTTTATCACAAGTCCCATTGTGTGTTTGTGTATATTTATTTTCTGTGTGTAAAATGCATCTACCCAGTTAGCCTGGCAACACTTGTAGTATCTCAACGTTGCATGGCAAAGATGATCTCTTACCTGTTTTATGTATTTTTAGCAAATGCAATTCATTGGGCAGTGTCTCTTTTGGGAGCTTTCATTGGTAGGGCTATGGTACTGAAATTAGCTTTTGTGACTGGTGTTATATTTGTAAGAAATGAATTAGGTTGTCTCAGTCCTTCACTTGCTGTAGTATTGCTGAAATAGAATAGTTGCAAATCCATGTATTGTAAAAATTTTGATGTGCCAGCAAAGAGTATGTACTTTTCATTAATTGTCTGGAAAAAAACCCTCACCAATATTTCTAAGTTCATGACCTGATATAGATTTGTTCATAGAATTATTAGAAACTGGAGACATTATAGATTAATATGCACTATAACAATACAACAGGGAAGCATGTACAAGCTACTGAATTCTATAACCCAGCACAACAAACAAAAGGCAGACATAAGGAAATATCTTTGTAAATATTACATTAAAAGGAGCTTAAGTACAGGACATCATAAATATATTTGATTAGAGGAGTTATAAACTATTGTATAATTCATGAAGATTTTATCATCGTGCAAAAGCAGCGAGATCCCTGCAATATCTCCTGTTGAATCCATGTTGAGAACTGCCAGTGCCACTTTTCCCTGGTGGGTTATCAAGGACAGGGGTTGCTGGGGTATGGAGGTCATTGAGAGGTTGCTCAACTGTGGAGGGAACTGGTGGTTGCCCAGCACTGGGTGATTCAGTGTTTATTGGCATACAGAAAGAGGGCAGGATTGTCCTCTTCTGATATTTAATGTAGCTTAGCATAGATATTAAGAAAAGCATTTGTGTGTATTTAATCCTGCTGAGTCATTTCATTGAAAATAACCTGTAAACAAGCTCTCTTTTTTCATTTATTTGTTTGATAACTGAGGTTTGTTACTTTGCCAGAAGGGAGATTGCTTAGTCCCCAAGTGCTGTCGCTGCTTTCTGAAGTAGTGTTTCTCCTGCCAATGATTTCAGATCCATAACAGCAAGCACCAGGGGTTTGTGCTTTCTATTTCAATTGGAATCTGCAAATGAAGTATTGTCCCTTGCTTTACCAAGGGGAAACAGCTTTTTCCATGGCCTAAGTTTTCTCATCTTGAGTAAATACAGGAGTAAAATTAAAATCTGTGTGTGCTTCAGTTCTGCCATGACTTGGGACAGTGGCTCACAGCAGCTGAGCACTGTCCTGTGTAGGGTCACATCAACAGGTGATGAGTGGAATGAACTCAAGTGTGGCATTTTGAGACTGAAAGCTGAACTTTTTACTTCAGTTGGTTATGCTGTAGAGCTAGAAGTAAAACCAGATTTCCTCATTGAACAATACCTGTTGATGAGGGAAAATTATTCACTTCATTGCCAGTATTTGGTCATGGATTCTCACATCGTTTGAGTTTTCTCCTTTAGCATCCCTATAAAGGTCATTGAAGCAAGGAACATTTTCATCATAAGTGATGGCAGGGTGAGTAATGGTCTGTGGTCCTGTTACAGCTTTATTTCTGGGAAGGAGAGTAAGGGGCAATAGGGTTTAAACTCTCCTCACAACCTTTCTGCTAATATGTTTACAGCTCAGCAGTGATCTGTTCTTGCTGGTATGGAGAGAGAGTAGGAATCATGTTCCTGAAATCTCAGTGTGTTCAGCTCAAAGGCAGTTTTGTCTTGGCTGTGTCACAATGGTTGGTCAAGATAATCTGAAGAATTGCAACAAAGATACTTTGGAGTAGAGCAACCTTTTCAATTTGATCCTGACAAATGATTCCCATGCAACAAATTGCATTGCCAGGTACTTGAACAGCAGCTTTTTGTCCATTGAGGTGTTTGATTGCAGCAGAACTCATCCTGGCAGAATTAAAAGGTCTCTGATTTATGGTTGTGTATAGCTGTACCATCAAATAGGAACATGTGTGTGCTGCAGATATCCATCCCAGCCCCTCCCCAGAGGAAAATTCACTGCTCAGGTGACAGGGAGCTGTGTATCTGTTCCCATTTCAGGGTTGATTTCCTGTGTCATGTTTGTCAAAGAGCAGCAAAGAAATTAAGATTTGCATCCTGAGCAGTTCCAAGCAGTGTCCTCTGGCACTGAAGTGGCTTGGGCTTGTTGGGGTGGTGCCTTCAGGTCAGTAAGTTGATGTTTTATCAACTAACCAGGTTTAGCAGAAGGTGAGCTTTTATGCATGTGTTTCTGAACCTTAAATTAAGAGGATTCTAGTTATAATTGTGAGGACTTAATGCCTGGGGTTTTCTTACACAGAATTGGGAGGATGCCATAGAAACCCTGAATGGTTTGAGTTGGAAGGAATCTCCAAGACCATTTCATTCCAACCCCCAGCCATGGGCAGGGCCCCTTCTACTATTCCAGGCTGCTCCAAGCCCCATCCAGTCTTGCCTTGGACACTTCCAGGGATGGGACATCCACAAGGTCTCTGGACAATCTCTGCCAGGGCTCCACCACCCTCACAGGGAAGAATTTCTTCCTTGTTCTTGTTCTATCCTTGAAATGAAAGATCTGCCCATTCAGTCTTTTATATTTTTTTAAATACATACACATAGTATTTAATAGAGTATATAATATAAAATATCAAGTATAGTATATACTATATAAAGTGTTTTATAGATACAGGATATATAAACTGAATATATGAATACAAGGCATCGTCAGTTCTTCAGCAGGAAAATATCCATTACTTTCCTTCTTTCCAAGTAATTTTGGTGTTTGTATAGGTTCTGGTTTTATGTGATACTGAACAAACTTCTTGCTTCTCTTGATTGCATTAATTTAGTTTCCCTGGAACAAGCTTTGTGACCTGTATTGTCCAGTAGTGTTGGACTTCATATTTAAAGTATCAAATTTGCACATCTAAATATAATTTAAATATCTTTTGTCAGTCTAGAGGTGCAATAAAAATGCATTTGGAATAATGTTTTTATCTGCCACATCTCACTTCTCTTCCCAGCTCTGGCTGTGATACATTTGTGCAGTTCAAGTACAGTTTCCCACACTGATGAAACCAAGGTGCTGCAGTAGGAACAGGAGCATTGCTGTGGCCATGGCTGCCAAATAATTTCTGTGATAAACCCTCCTTCATGCAGTCTTCTACTCAGAATTACCCAAGTCCTTAACTGCTTATGCTGAAATCAGTCTGGAGTCTCTGAAATTGTTCATTCCTAAAATTTTAAGGGAAAATAGTTGTGCTTTTTATGTGGAAGGAGCAGTGGCTGTTGGGGATGGGAGTGGGAACGAGCTGAAAATGAGAATTATCTGAAATCAGGAACAAGCACACCCTGGATACTCCTGTATACACAGCAAGGTCATGTTCACAATTCCTGTTTCATCCTGTAGGAAAAGCTGGGCAAGTTAAAACACCCTTGATGTTTATGCAGTAGAGAAAAGCAGTGGCACCCAGGCACTTCTGTTTAATCCAGATTTATCTCCAGTTTGTTTTTTTTTTTTTTTATTGTTAAAATCACAGTCAAGCCTAAATAAAATAAACCACAGTGGGAAAGTTTGGGTATAAATATCTCAGGAACAAAAAAAAAAAAACCCATCAAAATGGGGGAAAAACCTCTCATACTTGAAACTGTCTGTGAGATGGGATCTTGGGTCTGTATTTGAGTACACAGAGGTCAAAAATACTGAAGAACTGAAGAATTTTTACATTCAGTTGTCTCAAGTTAATTTGTGTGGTTGCAATGGCTTGTGCATCTTCAGGAGAATGAGAAATGAAGGCAGCTTTGAAACTTGCAGTCACAAATCTTCTTTCTTCAGCATGGTATTGGGAAATTCAGGAAAGTTTAGTAGTAGGAGCACAGCATTTGGAGACATAAAATCAAGAGGGAGAACACCAAACCTCAGCTTGAAATGTTTTTTTGTGTCTGCCAAGAATAATAATTTTATTTTATGAATCAGTCACTGATGCCTCAGTCCAGTGAGTATTTTCCTGTTCAGTGGCAGGAACATAAATATGAGGCTGTGATTTTTTGGGATAATGCTACATTTTGGGAAGTGAGAGTCATTCTCTTTCCCTAATGTGGGAATTATAATGAATTTAAGTTTTGTTTCTGTCTATGGTACATGTGATACTTCAGCCCTGGAATAATCATACAAAGCAGTAGTTAATCTATAACTTTCTGTAGGTTATTACCATAAAATTATTGAATATCTTTCATTGTTAGGACTTTTCTTGCTGTGCATATCCAGTTTGCACTCACATTATTAATGTTGCTCCAGTTTTGTTGTAAATGAGAATAAAAATGTGTTGGTTTATTTCTTTTCTCTGCTAGGAAAAGTATCTGTGAGATCAGGCAGTAGGTAGGACATGAGCTGTGCCCTTGGGTTTCACAAGGACAACCTCCTGCACTGCAATAAAGTTGCTCATAAAACGTGTCCTTTGTGACTGGCTGGGCAGATTTTATAGGGCCAGGTCCTTTCAGGTGCTGAATGCTTCCTCCTTCCTCATCCCTGTGCCCTCAGGCCTCCAGCACTCACACCATCAGCACATTGGTATATTCCAGCCTGCTGGAAATCCATAGGGATGGGTCTTGCTTTGCACAATTAAAACCCTACTGAAGAAGAAAGGTGCATCTTGAACCCTTTAGGTTGTGGATTTGTTAATTATGGTCTGTGTTTTCTTTGACATTGGTGGTGCAGTGTTACTTGGCACTGAATTTTTAGATGGACTATTATTTTTTGCTTTAATTATTACTTGTGTTACTTTTTCTCTTTCAGACCACAGAGATGCTGTTTGTTTTATCACTGAACTGTTTTGTTTAGCATGTAAGAGAAGATTATATAAATGTTATAATAACTTGATTTATTAAGTTCAGAGCTTTCTGTCAAAACAACATGTTCATAGGCATCCTCCCAGCATAATTTGTTGTCTCCCTTTAATCTTAATTTTGTTGCATTGAAACAAACAAACATGGAATTTAAGCTTCTCCTTCAAGATGTCCTATATGAACTGTCAAAATTCTATCCAGAATAATTCCTTTTTAAATACCTGATTTTGGTATAGATCTTTGCTAAGTACCTTTAACCAGATCAAGATCAATCTGTATGTTTTAATATATGCTATCCAGCAATATATTGTCTTTCTTAAATTAGGTTCTGAAAGAACAAATCCAGTTTTAAATTTATGTCTTACATCTGGAAAATGATGAAAAAAGTATTTAGCTTTTTTTTTTTTCTGGACATTTGTCCAGTTTATAAGAGCAAAAACTCAGATTTTAAGTTGTTTTTTTTTTTTTTTTTTTTTTTAATATCAGATAATATTGCTGGTGAGACCTTGACAATGAAGGAAGAAACACCAGAGAAATACTTGAACTTTTTTCAGGTCCTGTGTTTTTAAGTGCTGTGACTGAATTGTGATACACAAGGGAAAATGGATAAGAGATGTTTTTAGTAAATTACCTTGTATTTCACAAAAGTGAAGTAAATAGAAACGAAACCAGGATTGTGTTTAGTTTTGGTATTAGTTTTCTGTATCTCCAAAATCTTTATGCTGTGAGTTTCTTTTGATTAATTAAAACAATGCAGACTCTTGAGTTGTCTGGTTTAAAAAAAAAAAAAAAAAGAGTATGCATTGGTGTTGAAAAAAGTCTTCCACAGTTCGAGTTGACCCCAGAAATCTCAAGTCTAATGAAGAAGCCCTGAAAGAAATGGAGCTTTCTGACCTTGGGCGTGGTAGGGGATGTTAAACTGAGTGGGGAAATGGGGGGTGGGCTGTGCTGCCACTTCTGCAGTGGAGAAGCCACCAGGATTTGTTCCTGAAGGGTTTTTTTTTGGTTTTTTTTTTTTTTTTTTTTTTTTTTTTACAGCTTCACCCTTTCTGTGCCTATCTCACTTCTGCTCTAAGTGTCACAGTCTGTGCAGCTCAAGTTCCTGCTGTGTAAAATACATGTTCCACAAAGAAGGGTGGAACAGGGATGTTTTCAATCTCTCTTAACTGGCATCTTAAATAAGGAATTAGTATTGCCCATTAATTAATCAGAATTTGCTCTTTCCTAGAACTTTTTAAATGTGTAGCATTGCAGTAAGTGGAACGTAGTGGCTTGGGGCTGTTTGTTTAGGGGGCTTGATCTTTATTTATTTATTTATTTATAAAATTTACTTATTTTGCCTAAAGGGGTAGAGTAAACCATGTAGTCTCATCAAGTATGCTGCTGGGTACTCTTCTTTGTATTAGCAAAGTATTCTTCTGTTCACCTCTTAAAGTGGGAAAACTAATTTCCTTCTGGAGTGTGAAAATCATTTGCAGCTCATTTCTTCGGAGCAAATCGTATTAACTCTTAATGTCTCAGATTTCCCTCTGAGTGGTGTTGTCTCTGACAGAAGAACATGACTGTGTTTTAAGTGAGTTTTTCTCATCTAATTCCTGTCAGCCGTGAAACTTGCTCAGTGAAATATTCTGCAGCTGATTAAAATGTAATGAAATCATGTTTCTGACAAATGCTGAGCATCTTTAAAGACCATACTTTGACATTTGCAAAATAATGGGAAATAATTAGAGGTTAGTTGTGCTTATGCTGCCGTTGGCTGTGCCAGGCATATCTCAAATTAACCTTTTCCTTTACATTTCATAGGAGTTACTTGTTCTGTCGTGTTCCATTGGTCTCTGGCTGAAAAGAAGCACCTCCTTACCTGTTAGAAATTCCAGTGCCTGGCTGGAGACCTGTGGGTGGTGCCATGATAGTCAGGGATAAACTATTTTGTTGATTTTGGTGCAAATTACAGATGCTCATCAGCTTCCTTGTATCAGATGCAAACAAGCCTTACTTGTCTGTCTTGTTCCTGGAGAATTCCTTCAGCTTCTGCCCATGTTAAAGATCCTTGATCTTTTTATTTGCATCTGTCCATTTAGTTTGGTGAAATTTGTTTGGGTAAACCAGCTAAGAGTTGGGAAATGGCTTTAAAGAAAGAGGAAAATAGAGAAGGTTGAAGTAGGAAATTACACTTGGATTTGTTATACTAGTATTTTCACCAAATTATTTTTGCCTTCTTTAATCATTACAATAGAATAGTTCTTCTTGGTGTCCTACTTGTTCCATGCCCCCTTTTGTCCTTCCTCTTCACCTCTGTCTTGACCAGGTATTGAAAATCAGTAAATGTTCTCTAATAATTTAGCAACTGAGGCTTAGAAGTGTCAGATGTAGACTTTTAGACTGTGAGCCCCAAGAAAAACTAAACCCCCCCAAACCAGAAAAAACAAGCCCAGACTGATTTATTCTGTCTTAATGTGTAAAAGCAACTCAGAAATCATTTAAGCAGCAGTACCAGGAAGACTCAGAGGGAAGCAAGGGCTCCATGGTTGTGAAGAGTGGATGAGGAAAGAAATGCTTGGCAGGGAGGAAAGGGGTAGCAAGTTCTGCTGCTTTGGCAGCAGCAAGGACAAATTACTCAGCTGGTGAAGCAGCCTCTGGTGACAGCTTACTTGCCTTTGAAAAATTAACTCAAACCTTTGTACAAATACACTCTTCAGAAATGATCATACATCAATTTTGTGGCTTCTAACATAGACATATCTGAATAACCAGACAAATTCCTTTAATGATATTTGGATGTTGAACTATACATGAGAAACTGTGAGCAAGAAACTATTTTTTAAAAAAACTTAAAAAATAGGCTTGAGTGATGGGACATCTCTAATTTTCTTAGATTTTTGTTGGGTTTTTTTTAACTGTACTTATATGAACCCTTTAAAGAATCAGAATATACAGTGCAAGCTTTCTGGATGTTCACAGATGGACTTTTTTAATAGGGTTGTTTATTTTTCTGATTTGTTCTCTAATAAAAATGTTATTTAGCTTCTTTCAGTTTTCTGATTTGATGTCAGGCTTTTCCAAGCCTAGAAATCATCATCTTGCACTGGCATCTATTGATCTGATAAATATAGTCTGTGAGAAAGCTGCCAAAACTGCCTATCTGTATTTTCATCAGAACTTTTTGCAAGCTTTAAGGATTGTATTTGGCCTTTGGAAAAACTCCAGGGGGAGGGAAGGTCACTAAGTTGATCTTGGGGCTGGAGCACCTCTGCTGTGGAGGCAGACCAGGAGATTTGGGGCTGTTCAGCCTGGAGAAGAAAAAGCTCCAGAGAGACCTTGGAGCCCCTTCCAGAGCCTAAAGGGGCTACAAGAGAGTTGGAGAGGGACTTGGGACAAGGGCCTGGAGTGACAGGAAGGATGTCCTTCATGCTTAGATGAAGGACAGGAGGTTTAGATTAGATATTTGGAAGAAATTGTTCCCTGTGAGGGTGGTGAGGCCCTGGCACAGGTTGCCCTGAGAGGATGTGGATCTCCCATCCCTGGAAGTGTTCAGTGCCAGGTTGGATGGGGCTTGGAGCAACCTGGTCTAGGGGAAGGTGTCCCTAAACCATTCTGTAATTCTGTATTTCAGCTTCAATAACAAAAGCAAAAATTGAAGCTTTTATAGATGTTCTTAATATAAAAAAAAAATCCCATCAGTGATTCAGTCTCTTGGGACAGCATCTCCTACTTGTGACTCCCTCAGGAGGCTGTGTGAGCATGACTGTTGCCTACAGCCTGTCCTTATGTTTCTTCAGTATCCACTGCATTAGACACTTTTAGAGAATATTTTGGTATCAGTTTATCCATCCTCGTGGATCTTGTAAATACTGATCAAACTTTCATCTGGACTCCTGCCTTTTTTAGATTCCCTTCACAAGGCTCTTGCTCTGCCCCTTCATTATTTTAGTTGCTATTCCCTGGACTTTTAGACAGTGCAGAAGATGTTCTGGAAATTCCACTGACTTTTCTGTTGAACTTTGGGGGCTAAAATAGAAAATATTTAAATGATAATTCTCTGCTGTATAGGGTTTTTATGATGCTGAAGACACCCACCCCTTGCCTTTAGTAAGAATTGACAGAACCTCTTCCAAATCACAACCCAAAAACCCAGTTTCAGGCAAAAATTAGTAATCTGATGAAATACTGTATTCTTTGTTTGAAATATTTAGTAATTTTATCCCTTTGTGCAGTTTTTATAATGCTAGCTTCTGCTCAGTTGGTGTAGAGATTTAAGTGTTTATAGCTTCTGACCTAGGTACCTCTGACTTGCTGCACGTTTGTGGAAGGTGTATTGTCACAGCAACATTCAGGTTTTGTGCAAAAATATTTCCATACATATAAAAGCACACACATTCTTTGCTGAAGGGAATTGTTCTTCTATTTTCTCTCTAGCTATGGAGTATTTATTTTAAAATAAATCCAAGCATATTAAGAGCACAGATTGCAAACATGTAAGAGCTCTGCTTCCTGAAGCTCATGTGCAAAGGTGTTTTAATTGCCAGATCCTTTTGGATTGTGTTCTCAGGCCAAGTCAGTTCAGCATTTAAAAACTGCATGTGTTGAAGTGCATCCCCCCTCTCCAATTAATATTCCTGTATGTTCTAATAGAGACTTGAAGGAGGATGGATTGATAGCTCTGTGTGTGTGGTGTTGGCTTATGGAGGTGTCTTGTTTGTGTAACACCAACTTAATTTATTACCACCTGCTGTTTCTGCAAATGGTGAGATTGTCGCACACAAATTGCATATTTCATCACTGTGATGGTGGGAATTGATTTATTGTTTCCAGGGAAATAATTGAATAGAAGAAAAATGCACTGTAAAGTAAGTTGCATCTTTATGAGCTTCTTAATGCCTGTCCATGATCAAATATATTCTAAAAAGTGCAGTAAATTCTCGTGGATCTAGCAAAACCTGCTGACTTGATGCCTTCAGGTTTGCCTGAATTTCTCATCCATGAAGATGTTAAACCAGTCACCCCATCTCCTTTGCTGCCCTGCCATGATGAGGAAACACTCACTCTGGTTTGGGACCTCAGTGCTGCTGGCTCTGTGCTAATTCACCACAGATGGGCTGTCACAGAACCTGCAAAGACTCGATTTTACTTCTGTTTTTGAAATGTGTGGCAGTTGAATTAGACATTTTTGACCTCATTCCCTGTTGTTTGAATTAGATAACTGCCAGTAACAAATAAATATCTGGGTTATCTCAGGTGGAATGAGAGGGACTAGATGGAACAACCCAAACAGTTATTTAGTGGAAGAGGATAATGTTGGTTTTGGCACAGGCTGGGTTGTATTTATGCCTCTTGTGTTGCAAAGCATGATGAGGTTTTGACCCAGGATGTCTCCTGTCAGGGGAGGTTGGAGAGGAGATGAAAATAGTGCCACATATGCTGTGATTGATTATTCTTGTGTTCCTGCATGATTCCTTCTACAATTGGAAATGGCAAAACTGATGAAGCTTGATGTACTGAAGCTTGTCTTGCTTTAGAGGATTGAACCCACCTCTTCCAGGTTCCAATTAATTTTTTGACCACAGACTCAATATTTTATCCTTTTAAGTACTAAATTCCACTTTCAGAGAACTCTCTTGAAGGAAGCATTAAATTAATGTGTTTCAACTGGTTAACACCAGTTGGAATGGCTTTCTTCCCCTGGTTTAAAAACTTCAGGAAGTAGTGACTCAGTTGGAAGTAGAATAAAAAAAAGTAGAGTGGTCTAATTGCAGCTGTTACCTTAAAACTCAGAAGTTTTAACCCTTTTTGGGTCATTTGTGTCTCATTCAAAGCCAAATTTTTAGCTGATCCAACATACATGTTGGAGATGGTTCTAGGAAAAATGGATTAGTTCTTTGAACATCAGTTCTTTGGTAAGCTGTTGTGTAACTCCTCTCTGTTTACTGCACGTTGAGGAAATGCCCAAAACACACATTTTGAATCCACTTTATATTGTAATTGAGTTATTTAAGTGAGAGCTTTCCCTTAAATTTTGTGAATTCCTTATTTCTCAGTACAGTGTAAATGTTGAACTTCAGGACTTGTAGTATATTAGGCATGCATTAATTAATATAAACTCAAGGAAGGTTCTGTAGCCCTGTGTTAGAAGATTGAAGGTAAAGACTGAAAAATGCTTTGGGTGGAGGCCAAGGGTGTTTTCTTGGATGATGTCAATTTTCAGAGCTTTTCAGTGTTGATAGTTCTATTCAGAGATTTAATAATGTGTTCACTGGAAAACCTGCACAAGAAACCTCCCAACTCCACTGGGACTAAAAAAGAGCAAAAGCACAGAATGCCCTTCCCCTGAGCTGTGCAGTGCACAGTACAGAAGTCTCTATTTTGGGGAGAGGGTGTGGGGCTAAGGGACCATGTCCAAGGGACAATTCCAGCTTCACTGTGAGTTCTGGGTTTAGATCCAGCCCTGCATGTCAGGAGCATCCACCTGGGATGAAGGCACTGCTGGGGAATCCATAAATTGTGTTCTGGGCCAAAGCAATATGGAATCTTTGCTGCTGACTCCGTAAGTCTGAAGAGGGCCCTGATGATCTGTTTGGAGTGGATGAAGTGTTTTAAATTGCTTTTAAAATTGCCTTTTTGAGACTTTAATGTTTTGTTGATTTTTGTTATTTTTAATAAAAATCTTCAAATGGTCCATACAGTGTATGTTAGTCTGCTTCTAGCTTGACTTAGCCAGAATACAAAGTCACTTTTTTCTTCATTTCTGCCTATATTACCTGGCTGTTGTTACTGGCTTTGAAAAACCTGAGCCAGAATAGGCTTTAGAGAAACTTTTTACAGGTCATTGAACTCTGTAATAGGCCATTGTCATGCAGCAACGGCAGGGTGGTTGTCATGCTGTTCCTTCTGAACACTTAGGTGCCTTTTATCTGATGGTTAAAATTATTAAAAGATAGCTGGAACATTTTGAATTGTAGACTGGGATGGTGTCGTTCAGTAATACAAAACAAGGAAATCCCAAGTAAAATCGAATGGTGGCCAAAGCCTTGAATAGTGCATAGCCAGGATACCTCACTGGTCTCCTCAGCTGTCCCTTGTTTCAGGCACTTCTGGTTTTTAATTTCAGAGGAACACAATTGCATCATCACCATTCTCATTAGTTTTTACTAGTCTAGAAGGACAGTAAACTCTCCCTGCTTCTATTTGCCTCTAAAGCTATTTGGAAGAAGGGCTGGGCTATATGGGTCCTCCTTGGAGCAGTATTTCACACAGGAGTGTTAGAAAAGGTCATCTGAATTCATACAGCTTCTTTCAGTCTCTTATTTCAGTGTTCATGGGAAGGGTGGCTGCCAACAAGTACTGCAGCTTCAAAATACAGAGATTAATTTAAATCTTTATTTTAAAATTGCACAGTTGTTACTTGCTCGTTTCTCTGGTTCCTTTTGAAATAAAACTGCACCCCTCTGATTCTCTAGAGCTTGCTAGAAGCAAGCAATAGAAAATGCAGGGGGAGATTAGTGTTTATTTGAATTTCAGTGGTGCCAAGGGACCACAGTGAAAGTTCAGAGTGCTGTTGAGAAATTAGGCGAGTATCTAACTGGATACTGTGTTCTAATTAAAGCTTGTACAGACATTGATTTTCTTGTATTCCCAACACAACTGATGTTTCCTCATGATTTAATTTTTTAATATTAAAAATAGAAAATGGTGCCAACTCCAAAGGGAATGCTGGTAGTGCAGATTATGTAATGGTACAATAAAATTGGGTTAAACACAGTGTTTAAAGGTACATTAGGACTTAATCCTGTGGGATTTTTAGTGAGAATGATGGGTGGTGTTTTGAATGCAGGGTGGATGAGTACAAGACATCTTGTGACATTTGAAAAATTGCTGATGGACAGGACAATTATGTAACCATTGGTCAGTGCCCTGAAACTTTTTTCAGTTCCTGCATCCCAAGGTGCAGCTACCCCACCAACAGCTACTGTTTCTCTGTCACTCAGCAAAATTACTCAGAGCTCTTCACAGCAGCTGTACAGGAAATATGCCATTGTATCATTTAATTTAGGTGGTATTTTTATTTGTTATTGATTTTTAGTGAGTTACACTTGTCTTACATTTACAGGCACAGGATTGTCATATTGCTTTACTTCATGTGGGTCTTGCAGTTCATGCTGTCTCTGGATTCCTCCTTCATGCTTCCTTGAACATTTAATCTCCTAAAACATTGTTCTAATTGAAATAAATGTTCCCATATTGGCAATTTGTATTGCTAAACTTGTTTTGACTTTGGTCTGTATTATCTTTGAACTATACTGAGACACAGATTTAGTAACTGTTCAAGAAATATTCCCTGAAGGGAAAAAATGGATTTGCCAGTACTGTTTTTCCATTTCATACTGATACAGTGAAGTACTTGGTGAGACTGTTCAGGCTAAAGTACATACTAAGAACTTGATTTAAAATTTGTGTTAATGTGTCTGGCTTTATACTTTGACCTGAGAACCTTGATAAATGCTTTTGACTACAAATACTACAGTTAGAAATACATATATTTGAAGGAGGAGGGAGAAAGCAGTGACCAGGAGGGGATTAAAAAGAGGCAGCGAAATAAATAAATAAATGTGTTCTTGGATGTAGTCATAGCAAATATTACCAAAAGCAGTGAACATAGCTGAAAGGCAGGGTAAAGTGGAACAAAGGATTGCTCCTTTTTTCTTCTGCTTTTGAACACCAGGGTTGGCTGAAAGAAAAGGTAGAAGAAAAATAAACTCAGCAGGGAACAAACAGGGACATTCCAACGTGACTTATGGAAATTGCTGAAATTATTGAATGTCTTTGAAGGCTCAAGTGATGATAAAAGGAAAAAATAACCCTTCTCCTCTCTTGCTACATTCATCCCTAATTTGAAATCACAAACTTAATGGTTTTCTCCAGGTTTCATCCTTAAATGTGTGACAAGATATTGACATCAAGGAAATGCAGAAAGAACTTGTTATACACCTGGCCCATTGGCTGCCTCCCTCCTGTGGCATGGATGTGTTTGTATCAGGCAGTGGAATACCAAAAGTCAGCAATGTGCTGACTCTCAACAAGGGCCCCAAAAATACAGGCTTTGTCATGGAGATTGTAGTTAAAATTGTCCTTAACACCTTTCCTGTCTGTGAGGTTGAGATAGTCAAGTTAATATTTGCAAGGTGAGTTAGAGCAGGATTTAATGCAAGCTGTGAAAATGGATTTGGCTTGGAATGCACGAGATGTTTACTCTCTGATGTGAGATGTATTTTGGATAATTTATGATTTTAGAGTGTGAAATAAATTCTTAATTTAGTTTTTGTTGCCAAATAAAATTTCAGAGGTTGCAAGGCACCTGTGGAGATTTGTCCAGCACCTCTGCTCAGAGCAGGGTCAGCCTACAGCAGTTACTCAGGACTGTGTTGTCCCTTCATGCCCATTGCTTAATGTCCTCACTTGCCACCACTGGGAACAGTCTGCCTCCATCTTTACTTTTTTATACACATTTGGAAGATCCCCCTGAGCTTCTCCTCCCCAGGCTAAACCATCCCATTTCTCAAAGCCTTCCTTGTATGACAGACACTCGAATTCCTGGACTGTTTTGTGGTCCTTCATTGGACTGTCTCCATAATGTCCATGTCTTTCTTGTCAGGATGGAAACAAAGCCCAGGAGCCTGGTGGCTGCAGGGACACATTGCTGGCTCATGGTTGGCTTGCTTATCCACCAAGCTGCTTTCCAGTCAGTCTGTCCAGTAAAGCAGCATTGTTTGTCAAAGGTGCAAGCCATCTAAAGGCTTTGATTTACTTTAATAATTGTAATATTTGAAAGTATTTTAAGTCTTGCAGAAGGATTATTACACCAGGACCAGAGAACTGAATGAACTCTGAATGCTTACTGTATTTTTATAGATCTTTTCTAATAGATTTATAGATTCTTTCAGATTTGTATAGGTTTGAATTTAGATGGACCAAGTTATTTTGCAGAAATGCCACCTGGAAGGGGCTTTAGCTCATAGATGTCGATGCCTTCAAGCCTGAGATGGGGATCAGAATGTGGAGGTTAAATAATAAAAAGATTTCATGGCATCTACAAAGGACAGCGTAGAGTCACAGTGTGAATAATTACAGCTTGATTCCTTGTAACATGAACTTGTTAGCACTGCATTGTTGGCCATCAGCCAACACTAATAGGAGAAAGTGTTGTTTATTTTTTTAATTATTTTTTATTATCAAACTGCTGATGTTGAAGACATTATTTGCATTAAAACATTTCCCTTATGAGATGACTCTACTATCACTTTATTAACCAATTTGCAGTTAATTGATTTAAATATTTTTTAATGACTTTTGACTGTCTCGTTAGTGAAAATGATTTCATTTCTGAATACTCAAAGCTGATAGTGAAACGTGACTTAGAACTTTGATTGTGCTACTGGAAGTCACAACACTGACTTTGTTTCTGATATAGTCAGCAAATGTGAGAATGTGTCAGGAGGAGTCACATTTAGAGGAAATGACCTCTGGAAGGATTCAGCTTGCCTAAATCTCAGGTACTCCCACCACAGTAAAGGAAATCCATGTGAGCAGCCATATATCTGTGTTGTAGTCTGGTGACAACTGCAGCATCTCAGCAGACCCACTCAGTGTCACCAGGCCAGGGCTGGTTTGCTTTGCTCTTCCCCCAGTCTTGGAATGGTCCTTGACACTGCTGAGAAATCCCTGTGATTTCTCTGAAGTGCAAGCACTGGGAGAACAATAGTCTTTCCTCTTGGAAGCTGTAAGGGATGCTGGCACAGAGCCTTGCATACAAAGAAATATGACCACGCTTGACTTTAGACCATTAGCCTTTTATACCACAAGATTCAATAAAATACAGTAGACTTAAGCCATGGATTCGTGGAATGGTTTGGGTTGGGAGGGACTTTGAAGATCATCTAGTTCCAACTTCCTGCCACAGGCAAGAGCTCCTTCCACTAGATCAGGTTGCTCTGTCCAAAATTTCTGATTTATGTATAATCTAAATCTGCCTTCTTTTAGTTGACTGCAGCTTGTTTCTGGCCCATGGCAGCACACACTACCTGTCTATTTAATACCAAGAGGATTAAAGCTGCTCATTTAAACCAAGATGGGTAATTTTACACACCAGTCTGGTTTGAATTTAGAACAGCCCAAATAAGCACCGTGGTGTTGTTATCTGAGCTTTCTTTGTATCATAAAACTGCCTGACAGCTCTTGTAAAATAGTTGTTTAACAGCAGCTGTGTTTTACAAAGTTTTGGCCCGGGGCAGAGTTTTACAGTCACATTACAAGCTCAAACCCAGGGGCTGTTTTTAATGGGAATGTTAATAGGTCCATAACCAGAGATATGGCATGTGTTTCTATACCTGCAGCTATCAGATTTATTGCTGTTTTGGTGCTTCATAAACTAAGCGTTGGGCATTTTAAAAGAAGTTGTAAGGAACCAGCAATGATCAAATTCTGAAGGAAAGCTGCTGTTCAAATTTTGTGGAGGTGAGGGTGGTTTTACTTTGAAAAACCTCTGTGAAATACAACCTTGTGAAAACTGACCCCATACCCAGTGCTGTCAGTCTGATGTCCAATTCCACATTTTGATGAATATGGAAATATTATAAATAATGTTTTGCTTTCCATGGCACCTTGTAGGAGCAGTTCAGTGAGTAGGTACTGGAGTCCTGCATTGCTTTCCTGTTTGCTGCTCCCAAGGGCTGTAGATTGGCCATATTTAAGCCTATGGCTAGACATCTAAATGTTTGGTTTGGTGTTTCCCCAAGATGTTTTGTCCATGTTTTTCAGCCACATAAAACCTGATGAATGTGTGTATTAAGTGGATGGAGTGTGGTGGATTAATACTAACACAGGCATTCTTTTGGTTCTTCTTTGTGAAGAAATGACTCATTTTGCTTTGTGTTGTAGCAATTCTCCCTGCTGTCTGCTTATGTAAACTTTAAATAAAGCAGTTTCAGCCATGATCTTGAGGTAAGCTGGATGGTTCTGAAGGGTGCAGAGCATCCTGCACAAGGTCAGTGGTCTTGTCTGAGCCTGAAAACTGCAATTTCATTCTGAGCAGTTGGACTGCTCATCTGCCTGAATTTGTCCTGGTGAAAATCCCCACCCTGCAGACCTTTGGGGTTTAGCAATGACTGTTTCAACCTTACAGGAAAGTAGTCCTGCAGTTTGGAGCTTGCAGAGTCTTGTTGTCTTGGTGTCAGTTTGCCAGGAGGGAGATTTTTGTGCCTGTTTCAGCTTTAAAGTCAATGTTTGTGTGAAAACAGCTCACAGCTCCTTTGGTGAGAAATCAGAGTTGCTGAGGAGCTCCTGGAATTTTCAGTTCTGTGTCTGTTCATGAGAGATGAAGAGGAGGAGAGCCTTTAATGTGGGCCTAAGGTTAGCTTAATTCATTTGTATTGTTGGCCAGAAAGCAGGAATGATAAAGCTGTAGTGTTTTCTTGGGTTTTCACAGAGATAGGAAACTGGAAGCTGGGGGAAGTCCTTCAAGGTCAGACACTGGGGGAGTATTTGGGAGAAGAGTTGGCTTTTCCCACCATCTTCCTGAGGGCAGGACATGAGAGGCCTTTTGTCTGTCCAGTGTAAGTTTTTACCCTTCCTTTGGATTGATGTAATTCAACCATTTATTCAAGAGGTAAAGACATCCTGCCCAGATGGGCTGTTATTTCTTCTTTATCTGCTGGGTCTGAATTAAATTGATGCTTAAGACTTCCAGTCGGGTTTTAGCCTCACAAATGTTGTTATCTACAGTCTGAAGATTTCAAACCTTGATATTGCTGGTGCTAATTCCTGTTAGCTGAGCTCATGGTGTGTTTTGACCGTGGCTGGTGTTAGCACCAGCTGCTGCTGGAGGGGGGATGCTCTCCCTCACCCTCTTCTGCTTCTCTTCCTGTTTAGCAGCTTCAGGCAGCCCGTGGCATGAAATAAGCCAGTCCTGAAAAACAAATCACCTAGGTTTTGGTTTTGATGATTTTTTTTCTCCCTGAGCCAGTTTTTGGGGAGGTCAGCAGAGCACCATGGCAGGTGGCAGGGCTGAAGCTCTGAGGGGCAGTCAGGCATTACAGGAGCTCAGCTGGAAGCAGGGTCTCTTTTGTGCCTCTCAGTGAATAAACCAGGGCTCAGGCCTTCAGTTTACTACCAGGAAGGCGTTCAGAGCACTATGGCAAAAAAAACAAGTTTAGTTTATTTTTAACTTCACATTTTCAAAACTGCCTCTCTGCTGGCTGTGAGGAGGAGAGGTAGGGAAAGCTCTGTGCACTTGTCCAAGCCCTGGAGCAAAGCCTTGCAGTCCTTTGCTCTCTGCAGCCAGCAGACTGGAATGATGCTCTGGACTGGCAGGCAGGGAGGAGGCACTCTGCTCTTTTCCTCTTGGACTGCATTGATTTCGCAGACACCATCTGCTTGTGGCTGACTAATTAGGAGCAGTAGCCAAGAGGCAATTTTCTTCTTTCTCCTTTGACATGCAAACTCATACCACGGTCTGTGCCTTTTGCTATCAGACTTTGAAATCAGACTGGTGGAAGACTTAGCTGGTTGTTCAGGAATTGCTGAGAGGAGGGATAGCTGTGTTCTTAATGGTTCCTCACTGAATAATGACCTTAGATCTGGATGGTTTTGTGTCACACTGTTCCCAAACTAGCACAAAAGGAGTGAAGTTTTCAGTGTTTTAGCCTTGGAACAGGCGAGCCTGGTGTTAGTGTGTGGATTCTTAGTGAAGAGCCACCAATTCAGTGCTGGGGTTTCCTTATGCCACTTTGGGGGCTTGTTGTAAGACCAGACTTGGCTGATTTTAGGAATGAAAACTCCTGTTTGAACTGGGAACTGGTATTTGGTGTTAAAGGCTTTGTTAGGGACCTGGGTTGAGTCACTGAGAAGCAAATGGAAGAGGTTTTGCTAAAGATACCACTTCTGTAAATAACTGGTTTTCAAGTTCAGATCACTTGCCCCAAGGTGCTTGCAGTTTCTTTTTGGTGATCATCTGGGTAGGTTTTTACAATTGTAGTTACATAAATATTTTAGCTGCTTTCCATAAAAGAAGTGAATCTTCATGGTTTTCTGGTAAATGCCATGTATGAAGAAGTATAAGATTCATGCATAACTAAACTGAATTTCTTTCTTGTTTTCCTTTCCCTAGAATATGACAGATACCTAGCATCTAGCAAAACCATGGCAGCAGCTTACCTTGACCCAAACTTGAATCACACCCCAAGTTCAGGTGCAAAGACTCACCTCAGCACTGGGATGGAACGTTCCCCAGGGGCCATGGAACGAGTCCTAAAGGTTTTCCACTACTTTGAAAACAGCAGTGAACCGACCACCTGGGCCAGCATCATCCGCCATGGAGATGCTACTGATGTCCGAGTAAGTCCATTTTTTAGCATTCCTGTGCCATCTTTAGGCTAAGAGTTATCTTCAAAAATGAGAGGTAAAAATCTGGAAGCAAACAAACACAAAAGTTTCATGGTTTATTTGAAAAGAATTTTGACCTGTTGTATATTTTGAGTAAATTCAGGAACTTTAAGTGATACCAACCTGTGTGACACCTCAAGGCAAGGATGAGACTGGGATGAAAGTGACATTAAAGTGACATCTTGCATGTTTTAATGTAATAATAAGAAATTAATGTGTTTAATTGTAAGATGCATGTGTTTAGGTTTAAATATAATGTGTACATCACTTAGGGAAAGAAATACTGTTTGGAAGCTTATTCCCCCATAGTGTGGGAAAATGGAGCTCTGAGGAGTTCCTTTTTTTCCCCCTAGAAAGTCTGTTTGTCCACCCTCTCCCCCTGATAGTCAACTGCTGCTTGTATTTTTGCAATATTGTCCTTCAGTTCGTCTATGGAAAAAACCAAAGGTTGTGATTTTTTAAAGAATAAGTATCTGTGGTCTTAGAATTGTGTGGAAATGCTATATATGCATGAAAACACTTTATTGTGAACTTACATCTTCTCTGATGCTGAGATTTTACCTTTTCTGTATTTATTCTTTACATTTTTTAGGTATTGTATCTAAACTGTCACAAAGCCCAGTTTAATGTGTCAAATGCTATTGTGGTTTGCTTGTTTTTTAATTCTCCTCCCAGAGCAGAATCTTGCAGGGTGGTAGGTGGTGTGTGGGGTTGTTTTCTGCTGTGAGATACTTGCTGTAAAAGCAGATCCCCATCTGCTCCTTCCTTCAAACAGTTCTTCAAATTCCACTGCAAAGATGTGATTCTGCTGGAGGGAGAGAGTTGTCACAGAGTGAAGGAGACTTGTTTTCTCCTTTTGCCCACTATTAAGCTTCATTTGTGACACAGAAAATGAAATAAATAAATAAATAAATAAAATCTAAGGAGTTTTGATTGTTTATCTTCCTTTCCCACTGTTTATTTCCTAGCATGGCTGCATGTGCCAAGACACAAGAGCATTCCTCAGTGGAGGAGGTCTTGTGATCCTGATCACAGATCTGTGAAATCCAGGGATTTTCATTGGTGATGATCAGAAAATCTGTCTCTAATCAGTTCAATAAACTCCTATCTGTGTTCAGGGATAATTTGGTGAATGGACAGATCAGAGCTTCAACAACAGAAATTTTAATCATCAGTTGCATACATTTTTTTTTTACGTGGAGTAAAGTTTTTTTAGATTCAACTTGAAGCGTTTTTGCTCTCTGACTTAAGTATTAATGGTTTGCTATCTCTAATCTGATTGATTTGTTTCATAAAGTGCATTACCTGGTACAAGAGGAGGAAAACTATGTCTCAGTACATTTTTAACCTTGCAAACCTCTCCTGTGGATAGATGTCCAAGGCTCTTAATGTGGTACTTGAAATGGAGTCTGTTTTTCCAGAGAAGTATGTAAAACCCTGGAAAACAAAAGCAGAGATTAAATCTGTATTTTTTTCCAGCTCAGGAATACCTGTGGTTATGGACTTTAAGGATACAAAACTTGGAGTTGCTGTAAGAAATTCAGTGCTGAGCTTAGTTCGCAGTTATATATAATTTTTAAAGCAAAAATATGCAATTTTTTAATAAAAAGAGGATCAAAAGAACAGGCACATAGAAGTTACTTGAGGCTTGCCTTACTTTTTAATTTTTACAAGTACTTTTAATTGGAGGGATGTTTCCAAAAAGAATGGGATTTTTGTAGTCTGATGGATAGCTGTTAAACTTCCTTCTTTTAGCAAATGCCCTTCTTTTGTTATTTTGTTAAACTGGGACAGTGACTGTTGAATGTGAATGTGCAGGTAGTAAAGGTCTAGCACTGATGTATTACCATGACATTTATTTTAGAAACAGTAAACCCTTGTTGGAGTACAAGCCTACATTCCATTGGAATGACTGCTGTTCGACCAAGCTGAATAATTTAAGATTAAAATAGCCTGTAAGGTTTTTATGCCTCCTTTTGTGGAGGAGACATCTGCCATTTCTTCTGAATTACAACCTGAGGAAGGAGACTGGAGCTGGGTTTGTTTCCAAGGAGCTCTGAAGGAGTATTCAAAGGTGAATGTCTTTGGGACAGCTCTGCAATTGAAAAGGAAAGATGTCTTCCAAGAGTAGTCCCTGGTCAGCACAGCTGCTGGGGTGAGAGCTGGGGAACATTTCCAGTATTTGGGGTACATTCCCTGTGTTAGAAGTCAGACTTGGTCTGAAATCTTCAGATGAGAGAATTAAAGGTTTCTAAAGGTGCTGCTAAAGCCAGAGGGCTTTATGGGCTGTACCAAGGGAAAGTAGAGCTGGAATTTTCTTTCCTGATTTGTGGTTCCTAATGTCTTCTGATTCAAACAAAGTGCAGTTTGCCTTTGTGAATGAAGGATGTGTTTGACAGTCAAAGTAGTGATAAAAAGGCCTTTTCCTCTCAAAAAAGAAAGGAGAGAAAAAAAGATTTGGTACTCTTAAGTGTAGAATAGAAACAGTGCTGTATACTTTCTACACAATTCCTTGGTCATGAAGGAAAGTTTTCATGAAAACTCAGGTGGTTAAACTCATATGAACAGAATTCAGCTTTCTGTAGGAGTCTCATAAAGGCTGGACTGTGATTTCCTTGCCGTTCTTAAAATATATTTCACCAAGACAACAGTGTGGCTACACGTAGGCTTTGCTTTGAGGAGAACTTTGTGCTGTGGACCTCTGCTTATTCTGGATGGATTTAGTCCCTCAAAGACAGCTGTTTCCTCCCAGGGATGAAGGCTGTGCTCTGCAGTGGATGCAAGAGCAGTTTCTCAGTTCTGGGAAGTGCTTTCTTGGATTTCAAAGAACTGGCATGCTCTCTTTACCCTCTTTTTCTATGGTGTTCTACTAAAGACATGCTTCATTTCCAAAAGAAAGGAAAGGCTTTTATGAATGTGCAAACAGTGGTCTCCTCCTGTGAATGTGTATGTAGACACAGCCAAGCATTTGCCAGGGGAGAAAAGGTTGTTTATCTTGGCTGTTTATCTTGGTATGGCTTCTTTGGATGTGGTGTCTAGGTGCTTATGCACAAAGGGATTTCCAGGCTTGGGGAGAATGCAGGACATTCTCTGCCCTGCTCACAGCCTCAGGTGTGGCATGTGAGGAGGTGGGTGTTGCTGAGATGGAATTTTTTGGTCTCAAGTGCACCCTGAAAGTAAACACTGCCACCGGGTCTGGATCAGCACTTAGGAGAAAATCACCTCTGTTTTCAGGTGCTTGAAGCAGAATTGTAACCATAATAAAAAAAAAAAAAAAAAAAAGGAAAAACAAAGTAGTGCAATGCATGTAGCAGATTGAGTGTGTAGAGAAGATCTGGGATTTTTAGAAAATAGGCTCTGGGAAACCTTGCATGAGTCCTTACAAGTGACTTTTGGTGAAGTCCAGATCTTTTCTGTAGTCTCCTTTTCCACCCCAGAGGTGCTCACTGTGCATTGAGTACACCTTTTTAAAAACTTCTAGCCTTTAAATCTTGTCCTTGATTCTCTAGTAGCTATGAGAAGTAAAGACATTATTTATGTGAAAATAACAACCACAAATCTCAAATCAGATTATTAGCAGACCTTGATTCTCAGAAAGTTTTTTTAGTTCCAATTGTTTTTATGCTGTCTAAAACCTAAGCTGGATAGTGATAGCATTAAAACTTTTAACCTGTCAGATTGGTCCTTATTTTGGTAGAGAGGAGAAATATGGTTAAAGCTCTTGAACAAATATAGTGTTCGGGTTCTCTTAACCTGTTCACAATTCAAATGTCTTCTTTTCTGTGCAGTACCACCTTAAAATGTCAGCTTCCTTAATATTGACAGAACAAGAACTCAAAAAGCTGAATTTAAAAAGTACATCCTTAGCTATGGGGAAGGATATTATCTAGCTTTGAAAAAACCCTAATTGCAAGGAGCATGATGGGTTACATCCCATCCCATTTGTGAAAAGACCAGAGCAAATTCACCAGCAAATTGACTACCTACTTTCAAAATCCTACTTCTAACAGGTAGAAGGCATGTGTGCAGATTGGAAGTTTATGTATTCCAGTCTATTCCCTAAGCTGAGCACTTTAGGGGAGGGGTTGAAGCACATTCAGCTGGGTCTGCACTAAAGCAATTTATTCAGCTGCCTTACTGTGTTCATATGTGTTGCATCTTCTTTCCTGTTTGCCTCTCCCATTCAATCCACGCTGTACTTTCACCTATTGGTGCAAGAGAGCAGAGTATTTGATTGGAGATCCAGTTTGTGTTGGAAGAATGGAAAGATCCTGTAGTGCAAAGGTCTGCAATTCAAATGCTGTCCTGGTTGAGACACGTGTTTCATCTGGCAGCTGTGCCAGCTTCCTTCTTGCTGTTTGTTTTCTCATGCTACCACCATAGCTGTGCTGGCATAGGTGCTGTGACTGTTTTGGCAAACTCAGTCCAAGTTAAAATGAATGATTGTTTTGCTGTTGTTGTAAATCCAGATCAGTTCTGTAATCTTGTTAGCTGCATTGTCTTGCAGGCTGACACAGCTGAGAAGGCTGGAGGGAGAAAGGAAATGCCTGTTCATGCTGGCACCGTGCTGCTACTGCACCACGAGGGGATAGAGTATTAAAGCCTTATTGATGAACATCCCTTGTCATCCACAGCAGCATTCCTGGTTTCCAGACATTTCCCAAGAAGGATACTGCCTGTACTGAAAAAGGGCAAGAGGCTTGTTAGTCCTAACTCAGTTGCAGATGTGATTCCACCCTCTCACCTCCAAGTCTCTCCCACTTTTTCAAACCCGTGTTATTTAGAGCCAGTATCTGGACAAAAGGTGCCAGATATCTGCTGTGGCTACTCTGGAGCAGGTCTGGGCTACACAGTACTGATTCTGACTGGCTGACAGGTAGGCAGTAGTTGAACTCACCCAACTGTGGAATGGCCAGATGTGCTTTATTGCTGCTCAGACCCTCCCAAGCCAGAAGCTTGAAGAGTTGTAGGATAATGGGCATGGGGTGGAGCTGCTCTGATGTATCTACTGCAAACTGTAAAGGAAATGCAAATATATTAATTGGATAAGGTTTTTATCTACTGGGTTTCTTTTTAAAAATAGATTCCTACTAGATTTAAAATAGATTCTTAGTAGATTTAGTAGCAGGGGGAGCAGCTTGGTCACACAAAGTTCTGTGGAAGGAGGCTGTGAGTGCTGGCAGGAGTCAAGGCTGGGTTAGTATTTTTGGTGAAGTCAGCTCTTTACAGCAATGGTTGCATATTCAAATCTCATTTCTACATGTGTACAGGGATACCTGCTTTGAAGCAGTGGAACTACTTGATGTATAGAAGCAGATGGGAGTGCAGCAGTTCAAACATCAAACAGATGTGTATAAAAAAGTATAAAATCATTCATGGTCTAGTATAAGACCTAGAAAATTGGTGGGACTTGCCTTCTTTTCCTTCTTTTTCTCTGCTGTGTGCCTGCATGAGGTATACCACATAACAAGGCATGGTTGTATTGCTATTTTGTAGGTGCCTCCCTTCTAAGAACCTGAAAAAGGTACCAAGAATTCGAAATTATGGGTCTTGAAATGTAAACAAGAAGGTGTATGATATAGTGATAATTAGTGTACTAAGACAAAACTTGGGCTTTAGAATGCCTGTTTTAGTTGTGCAAAATACTCATGATACCCTTAGATGAGACACATGCAAAATAACATTTTAAACATAATCTAAATAGCCCTTTGACATTTTTCTGAAAGCATCTAGATCTGTAGGTGCTTCAAGTCAGTGTTGTGCATCTGTGTTTGACTGTACAAGAACTGGATCCAAGGGGGATCTATAGACTTGCAAGTGCATCTGAGGATAGGGTGTAGTGAAATACAGAATCAGAGAAAAATCTGGGTTACAAAGGACATTGAAAGGTTATCTATTCCAGCCCTGCTGCAATGAGCAGGGACATTCTTAACTAGATCAGGTTGTTCAGAGCCCAGTCTAACCTAGCCTTGAGTGTTTCCAAAGATGGCGCATCCACCACACCTCTGGGCATCAGAAAAAAAAACCTTCTTCATAATATTTAACCTAAACCTACTCTCTTTCTATTTAAAGCCATTTGCCTGTATCCTGTCATTTCATACTCTTGCAAAAAATCCCCCTCCAGCTCTCTTGGAGCCCCTTTAGGCCCTGGAAGGGGCTCTGAGTTCTCCCTGGAGCTTCTCTTCTCCAGGCTTAGCAGCCCCCATCTCTCTCAGCCTGGCTCCATGAGGTAGCTGATCCATCCCTCTGATAGTTTTGCTGTCCTTGCTCCAGCAGCTCCATGTCCTTCCTGTGCTGCCCCAGAGCTGGATGCAGCTCTGCAGGTGGGGTCTCACCAGAGAGAACAGAGGGGAGGAATCTCTTCTCTTGCCCTGCTGCCCACATTGCTTTGAATGTTAAGGTTCTGGAAAACTAGATTTATTTTTAGCTTTTAAAACAGCATTGCATGTATTTGGGAAGTGTGCAGTAGGATCAGAAAAGTGCTGATTAATCCAAGAAGGCTGGAAAACAGGGCTCTACCAGCTCTGCTCTGTCAGTGCTGTCAGCCTGTGCTTGGAAGGTTCCTTGTGGAATTGTGTGTGGGTGTGGAGAGGTATTTGGGATGACAGATCCAAGTATGGCTTAAATAAGAAAGGCTCTGAGGCACTTGTACTGCTTGAGCTGAGGTGTCTCAGTGCTGGAATGTGACAGGGTCCTGGCCACAGGACAGCCTGTTCAGGCTGTGGTTTCAGTATGAACTTACTGGGCTTCAGGGACCAGAGTTCTTGTACAGCCTCATCACTTTCCCAGTCTTATTTACCACCTGATACACAAATGTGTTTGCTGGGTAAGCACAGTAATGAGAAAAAAACAAATGTGGGCTTTTTTCTTTGACTGTCAGACATAGTGTTGTCAGAGGACAGCCCAGATTTTGGTGTAGTGAGCACATTCTAGAGTTCTCGTTTTTAGAAATTATAAATTAATTTTCATCAGACCTTTGCCATTTTCTTTTGTTCAGCTTTTTGTTTAAGCCCCCTACATAAATCTGTCATCAGGAGTTACAATACTTGATATATAAATAGTGCTTGACATATTTTAAGTGCTGCACAAACATTAGCACACTGTGCCTATGTCAGAGTTGCTACTTAAAGCCTTTTTCTGGTGCAAAAAAGTTTCTCCTTTCTACTAAATAAGGAAATTAGGTTTCTAGTCACACTGGGAGTATATTATTCTGTCTTCAATTTATTCATAGTAACACATCATTCCTGTTAATTTACAAGCAAGCAATTTCATTTTCACTGATTTACAGAAGCAAAGTATTATTGATGCATACTGGGAGACCCAAGGGTACCTTGTGCCTTTTGGCCTTTCTCTGATCTGTCTTGATTTTTCAGCATTCTCCTAAATATACTGTACTGTAAGTTCTATTTTTGGGCACAGTCTCCTAATTTGGGCAAATATTAATCTATTTTTTAAATTAGCTGTGATGCATATCTGTGGGTTTTTAGACAAATTAATAAAAATGAGTGCTATCCAGTTTTCTACCTATAGAAAAAGCTTTTCCTTCTTCTCTCTGGGGTAAAGGGAGAGAAAGGTCACCTATCCCTTGCCTGTTATTGATAGGAAATTCCTCTGAAGTCTTCCCACTGTCTCTTGCTCAGCTGTACTAGTCTATTTTATGTTCAGGATGTAAATGTCAGCTTCAGAACCTTAATTAAAATCAATATGATTATGGTAAACCACATTCAAGTGGCAGATGATTGTGTGACTGCCTTGCAGTTGTAGGGAGCTGCCAACAGACACATGAAAACTCCTCATGGGAATTTATATTCATGTAGGGATCCCCTGTACCCAAAGTACCTCATTTTGGATGAGGTTTCTGCTGGAGCCAGGCTCTCCAACAAATACTTCTAGGTGTGACTAATTTGAGGTCAGAAGTTTGTTGTCCAGGTTGAAACTGATGGTCCTTACCTGTTTTTTTCCACTCAGCATTCCATCTGAGTTCCTGAGCTGAAAGGCTGGTTTAAGTAGAGTCTGGAGAGATTTCAGCTTTTTTTGGCCGTGCTTCCAGCTAAAAGATTGTGGTGACATGTCTCAGCAGGATGCTGTAGTTGCTCTTGTGTAGTGGTTAAGCATTTAAGTTGTTTGTCTGGAAACTTCTGCTGAAGCATTCTCATCACTGCCACAAAGAACATGGGGCTGCTTTGGCAGGGCTCCTCTCAGAGCCACTGTGGAAGGACAGAGGCTGCCACCCACCCTGGAGTGGTGGCAGTGGCTTTGTTGGACACTCCAGGTGCCTCCAGGGGGTCTGTGGAGGCTGCCCAGGATCTCAGGAGACTCAGCATGTCATTTACTACAGATGGGAGTTAAATGCACTGACCTGATGCTGGCTGCAGTGCCAGTGCAAGCCTTGGGATTAATCTTGGACTGTTTGGAAAGAGCAGCCAGGCCTGGGCAAGTCCCTGGGGCTGGATGAGCCTCCCTGTTCTGTGCTGGGTTCTCCTGATGGCAGTGTGGCTCTAAATGTTTTAAAATTCAGATCCTCTGGTTTATTAATAAAACAGTATATAAACAAATAGATGTTTTACTAGAGACTGCAGACCAGCTCTTTTGAGTGTCTTAATCACCAAGTTTCCTTCTTTTTCCAGTTTTCAGTTCTGACAGCAGCAAAGAGAAGCACTTCATATGTTTGTTTCATGTAAAGCACCACTTCTTCCTTCCTGACAATACATGGCTTTTTAGAATACATTTTTCAACATTTGCACTTGACCTCCTGTGCACCCACTCTGCTGTCTCCTTAGTGCTTGTGCTTTTTCTTGAGTTGCAGCGTGTACTTATTGTTGCTAATTATTTTCTTGGGCTGACAACTACCTCACCATATACCTCACCCTTCTTACATAAATCAGAAAATATGTCTATTTTTATTTTTGATTCTGTGATAGGTTTAGACTTGATTGATGATACAAAAAAAGACAGAGGCTTCAAATCTCATTCGATTTGTGGGAATTAGGACATCTGACTTCTTCAGTCCTTTTGAAATCCCAGCCTGAAGACTAAGAGAGTATCTGAGATGTCCATCTCAATTAGTGCTGAGTAAGCACTGATGGTTTCAGCTGAGCCTTATGCATCAGTAGTCTCAGTAGTTCATGGTTGTAGATAATTTTACCATAAACTTTTCCTTTCCAAAGCCATTTCTTATCACAGCAGGTGTAACTATCATCTAAGAACATGCACCTCCATTTTCATTATCAACTGACAGTGTCAGAGATGGGGGAGGGATGGATTCCCAGTAATGCTGTGTGTTACATGCTCTGTGCAGGGTGCAGGAGATGAAAATGAATGAATCCTTTCTGTTTGCATATAGAAAAGCTGGCACCATTCCCTGTGGATGAGAGCTTGCCTGCCAAAATGTTAGGCTTTACTAAGTCAGCAGAGCTTGTCCTTTTGGTGAAGAAGAGGTTAAATATGTCTCTGTCTCTTCTGAGAATGCTTGGTGGTGGTGAGTGTTTCCAGGGATACAGCAACTGTTCTCCTTTGTAGTTTGTGATACAAAGAGCATCAAATGCAGGCAAGAAACAAACTTAAACAATTTACATTAAATGCAGATTTAAAACCCTTCACTGACCTGATAATAGACCTTTGGAATTGCTGGGGAAGGTTGCAAAAAGTGAACTGCTTTAAGAGGAGACAGGATGAGTAATTGGAAGAGTTTCACTGAAAGCTGATGAATGACAGAAACAATGCTTGGCTTGGGAAATCCACTGGGATAAAAATAGTCTGAGGTTAGGAGAGCACTTGGGGGAAGTGTTCCTGTGTGCTTGCCTGGTGTTGCCTCATCCCCTGGCACCCATCTGTGGCCTCTGGTTCCTCCTTGAGTTGTTTTATGAGCTGCCTGCAGGGAGCTGCTCCTTTGCATCCGACCTTTGTCCCGGCAGCTCGGGCACCTTCTGGCTGTCGGGCAGGCTGTGGCTGGTGAGTCTGTGCTGCTGCCAGCTGCTCAAGAGCTTGGATTTGCCCAGAGTGTTGTGAAGTTTCCCTCCCACACAATACCATCCTCTGCAAGCCTCCTGCTTGCTTTGCTGCTGCTCTCCATCTTCCTTCAGGCCTGGGCTCGCCCTCTGCTTAGCCCTGGTTGTCCAACCCCAGGGCATGGGAGACAAGGGAGATTTGGGGCATTGCAGGTTTTGAACCAGAAAGATGCTTCTGAGGATGCTGCTCTTGGATACAAGGTCCTACTGGGCTTGATGGAATCTCTTCAACTCAGTCTCCATGGACTTCAACTAAACATGGCTTGTGTTTTCTTCCTGTTTTACATTTCTCTGTGCACTGTGTTGCTTCTGAAAGATTATTTAAAGGTTGTAGTTTGAGGAGATGTATGAGCTGATTTAACAGCTTGATATCACCTCACCAACAGCATGATTCCACTCCTACACGTGTCATCTTCCCCCTCTATTCAGATTTAGTGCTTCTTTAATTCTCTTTTTGCAGTTAGTTTTCTGCTTGCTTAATTTGCAGAATCAGGGTTTTAAACAATTTCTTTGGGGTATAAAACAATAAATTTTGGAAAGCAATCACTGAGTCATTTAGGCTGAGTCATCAGACCCAGCTATGAACCCAGCACCACGACCAAATTCACCACTAAACAATGTCCTCAAGTGCCACATCCACATGGTTTTAGAACACTTCAAGGCATGATGACTCCACCACTTCCACAGGCCAGCCAGTTTCAAAGCTTTTACCCTTCCAGTGAAGAAATTGTTCCTAATAGTCTAAACCTCCCTTGGCTCAGCTTGAGGCCATCTCCTCTCCTCACATCCCTTATTCCCTGGGAGAAGGGTCTGACTCCACCTGGCTTCACCCTCCTGTCAGGGAGTTGAGGAGATTAATGCCCCCCTGAGCCTCCTTTTGTCCAGGCTGGGCCCCTCTCACTGCTCCTCACCAGACTTATGGCCCAGACCCACAGTATCATCCTACAGAAAACCCTCTGACCTAACTCACTCCAGAAACCCCCTTTGACTCCTGTAGAATTTCCACTGGTTATGTGTTGATGTTTTGCTGGAATTCTGAGCAAGAATCAGCACCTTGTGCCATCTCTGTGTGCATCTGTGTGTGTGTGAACCTGTATGAGCATTTTCAGTAGGAAATTTTCAGACCATTGCAGGCACAGAAGCAAAGGTTTGTGGCATGCTGCACCTGAGAGGTTGCTTATCCCTGCTCCACTCACACCTCTGATTTTTAGTTATTGTGAGTCAGACCTTTCTGATGTCTGACATGGCAATCTGCTATGGTTTATGTAAAAAGTTCCTTTCTTGGGCAAGAGATCTTCAAACTCTGGAATTTACCTCAGGGCAAACAACATTTGTTGTGTTTGAGAATGTTCCCAAATAATTGGCTCTTGTGTGGTTTTGTAAGGGATCTCAATCTCAAATGAGTTGGGGGAGGAGGGGGAAGGAAAACAAGGGGCTGTGGTGTGTCCTATGAAATCCTGGCTGCTGGGGCACTAAAGAGGATGAAAATCCAGGATGATTTTCTGGTTCTTGATGGAGAGCGACTTTTAAAGGCTGCTGGTGGGGTTTTTTTAACTAATGCATTTTACTTTTATCCACAAATCTGCTTTTAAATTTTTGGCTTTTATGTTGCTCTGTTTTACATAGAAATAGAAATACTGGCCTGAATCTGATAAGATACATTGAACATTTTTACTGATGTTTTCTGAAGTTGTGCTGGTAAAACTTCAGCAATTGTAACTGGTTGTGTGAAAGAGTAGCTTCCAATAAAATAAGTTTACTATTTTTAATCAAGTTTCTACCTGTGTACTGCCTAGTATTTTGTGTAGGATATTACATGGTAATATGTAAAATTTAAAAAATATATATTTATTGTATTTTACAGCTTGTAAGGAGTATGTGTTTCTCTGTTTTTAGGGTATAATTCAGAAGATTGTGGACTGTCACAAAGTGAAAAATGTGGCCTGCTATGGGTTACGGCTCAGTCACCTGCAGTCTGAGGAAGTTCACTGGCTACACCTGGACATGGGGGTGTCCAATGTGAGAGAGAAATTTGAACTAACTCACCCTCCAGAAGAATGGAAGTAAGACTATAAGTCTATTCAATGTCAGTCATATAAGTCTTCTTGCCTTGTCACAAAAAATACTCTGTAATTTGGTTAATTAAGGAAGATCTTGTGGTGGAATGGAACTGGTGAAGTGGGGGGGAAATAAACCCACCAAACTTATCACTAAGAGCTGTGAGCAATGTTTTGTTTGCTTTAAGAAGTTTTTGTTGTTGTAAGGGGTTTTCTGCAAACTGAAGAGAAACTTGGTATTTAGAGGAAACATAAAATAGGAACAAAAATCTCTTAGTTGTTTATGTTGAAATCTGCAAGTTTTGTCATACTTAGAAGTTATAGGACAGGAATGCTATTCCTGGTTGTGGTATAAGCACATAGCTGTGGTTTTAAAAGGATAAATCTTGTTATTTAAATAAAACCAAAAGGATATTATGGTTGTACTTATCTATAGACTGAGTAGGAGAAATGTGATTTGAAAAGAGTGAAATGCAGTCAAAAATTATTTTACCCCTCTGCTGTTGAAAAACTTCTCAGTTGTTAAATTTACTTATATTGAGGCCCAGAGCAATAAGTGACATCTCCTTTCCTTTTGACTCTGATCTTCTTAAGTTTTACCAGGAGCAGTGAACAGTAGAAAGATAACTGCAGAATTCTGGGGGTTTTTCATAGCTTGGGCACATTTGCTGAGGTTTTTCATGATGTTGGTTAGTTGATTAAGAGAAGTGACATGGCCTAAGTTTCTTCAGCTTTTTTGGGAGGTAAGCTGGTGATGCCCACTCAGGAGAGGAAGGAAGGAAACTCTGTTCACTTTCCTGGTAAAAAGACAAAAGGAAACTAAAATTTATTTGCAGAAAGACACAGTAGCCTACTAGAAAAATGAGGAGCTCCGAAAATACCAATAAACCAAATAGAGATTAAACCAAAGAATAGATGGATTTCAGTGGTTGCTTGTTCACTGCAGGGGTGTTGTGCATCTGTTTCTGTGGTTGATGTTCATAACCACAATTGTGCTGAAGTTGCTGGTTCTTTTAAAGGCTGCACATACCTTCTGCAAAATTATTGTAAATAGTATATACTGAATTTCTCACAAATGGAGTTATTATATTCTAGCAGATGTCACAATTGGCAATATTCAGTTTGTAAGTTCTCTTTAAGGTCCTGATTTTAACAAATTCAAAGAAATTAGGAATATATAAAACCTGTGTTTCAGGAATGTTGCATATTCTCTTCTGTGCATGTTATATTTTATTGTTTCTGTGATCCTCACAGGTATTTTCCCTCACAAGAAAATTTTCATTAATAATGTTGTGAAATCACACCGCAGAAAGGAAGAGATTCCTGAATCCTTTCTGTGATTAGTGGTGTTATCAAGTGGTGGATGAGATGTGAATAATTTATACTGTGGAAATTTGTTACCTAGTGTACCAGTGTCAGTTCCATTTTTATAAGGCAGTACAACTTGCATGGTACACATTGCAGAACACATTTAATTGGTTTTAAAAACAAAGTTAGATATTGTTTTGAAGCTTGTAGAAAGGAATTGTGTAAAATGCTCATGAAAGAGCTATGATAAGGTGTAAATTATTCAATACCTTTCCAAATGTCATTTAATGTGTTATTGAATACATGCAGCCTGACATACCTTTTAAACCCAGAGAGATTTGCTGTGCATAATCAAAATGCTGCTGTCATATTTGTAATGCCATAACACAAAGTGTCTAAGATCATATGACAGTATTTGTAGAAATATTTAGGTTACTAAAGGGGAAGTAGTCTTGGAATGATTGTTAAATGAAAAGCTTCCTATAGTGTTGGTAAACCACTAAATACCTCATGTGGTTATTTTATTTTTATCATCCAAATTAAAGGGTTGTGTATTCAGAAATTACATCTTGGATATCTTCTGGACTAATCCAGGTACTAGAAGTTACATGGATTGTCAGTAGGTTGCACACAAGAGTTACCAGAATAAAATCCATCACCCAGTTGGGTGAGCCAGGTTAGCAGGATGTGGGGCTCTTAAATCATAGATTACACCAACCCCCATCATTTTGTGTAATACTGAGCCTTGAACAGCAGGCACAGCTGCTGTCCTTCATGCCCCCAAAACTGCTGTGTGCACTGTTCCTTTCCCTGGTATTTTGTGTCACACAAAAGAAATATCCAAGAGGTTCACATGCCAAGTTGTGTGTGTTGGAGCACCCTGTTCCCCAGAGCAGACACCTTGTAGCTCTGTAGTTTGGGTTTGGAAAGCAGGTCCCTGTAACCAGGTGACATCCAGGCTGTGGCTCTGGCAGGTGGGAGACACCCAGTGCTCAGCAGTCCTGGGCTGTGAGTTTTGGTAGCTGTGGTACAACACAAGAACAAAGCTAGATCTCCTGTGGGATGGTTTAATGAGCTAAGTTGATCTAACAGATCTGTCCCTCTCCTCACTGCACTCTGTCTTCTCTCTTCTCTGGCTTCCAGTTATCCAGCCCTTCTCCTTTCCTTCTATAAGCCTTCAGTGAGCTGATTCAGTTCATTAAACTCACACTTCTCCAGACAAAGACTTCTCCTTTCTCTGCCCTTTAGGTTCTCATCTTCTCTGTTCTGATTACTTTTCTGTTGATGTGAACTGAATCAGAACTTGCTGGAGGCAAGGTTGGGACTGGCAAGATTATTTCTTTTAGTGGCACAAGTTATTAAGAGTTGGATCATCCATTCTTTTTTGGCTCTACCAGCTGCCCTGGTAGTGCTTGTTACTGATAGGGAAGCTCCCAAAACTGCTCAGTGGTGTTCACTCTGCTGTGAATGGGTCACTTCACTGTGCAACTCATGAACTCTATTGATGCCCACCTCTGTGAGGTGTGTCAGAGTGCTTCTGAGCCCAGGTAGAGGGGCAGAGCACCAAGCAGTGGTGATCTTCCAGGGATAATTTATCAAACATAAGGGGTGTGATCATCAGCTGAGACTTGCTCCAAAAGCAGACCTGCTTTGTGAGACAGGGACAGTCACCCTTGTCAGCTGGCTGCATTTCAAAGACAGTAAACACAGAGGATATTGAAAATTGAGCCCATCCTTGAGTTGGCCTTTGCAAGTCAGCTTCCTCATTCCCACAGGCCCAGGCAGAGATTAGGTTATAAATAGGTAATGAAGGTCACTCAGGGTGACTGTCCCAGCTGAGCTGCTTTGCCTTACCTGATTTTCTCATGAGATCCTGTTGCAAAAAACAGCACTTTCATGGCTGATCAGTTAAAAAGACAAATCCCTGTAAAGGAGAGAGGTTTATTTTCTTCTGTTTGTTGTTTTTTGTCTGTTTGTTTGTTTTTTTAATCACAGATAGTAATGGTGTTCTGCATCCAGGAATCACAGAATTGTTGGGGCTGGAAGAGACCTCTTAAGGTCAAGTCCTATGGTTAACCCAGCTCTGCCAAGGTCACTACTAAACCATGTCCCCAAGTGCCACATCTGCATGTCCTTTAAATCCCTCCAGGATTGTGATGCCATCACTTTCCTGATCAGCCTCTTCCAATCTTTGACAGCCCGTGAAGAAATTTGTTCTGATATTGAATATCCAATTTTCTGATCTATGATTCAGTCTGAACCTCTCCTGGTGCAACTTGAGATAGTTTCCTCTCATCCTATCACTTGTTACTTAGGAGAAGAGCATGACCCCTACCTAGCTACACTCTCCTGTCAGGGAGTTGTAGAGAGTGGTAAAGTCTCCTCTGAGCCTTTTTTTCTTCCTCAGCTGCTCCTCATAAACATATTTATGTTCCAGGAGAGATTTAGGTTGGATATTAGGAAACATTTCTTAATGGAAAGGATTGTCAAGCCCTGGAACAGGCTGCCCAGGGAAGCAATGGAGTAACCATCCTTGAAAATGTTCCAAAAAAAAAATGTGAATTTGGAACTTGAGGACACAGTTTAGTGGTGAACATGGTGGTGGTGCTGGGTTGATGGTTGGACTGGAAGATCTTAAAGGCCTTTTCCTACCTTAAAAATTCTGACATTCTAAAATGTACTGGATTATAGAGCCCCCAGAAAGGAAGGAAGTCTTTTACATAGACTCGATTTTATTCCATGTCAGTCTCTGCATTTGTGTTCAACTGTAGATTTTAGTGGATATGGCAGAACAAAGAGCAGGAGAGGCTCTGCTTTTCTGCACTGGATAGTGTGCTCATGCTGCCTTCTCTCCCTGACACATAAATACCTGGAAGTACAATTTGGGTGATACCTGAGTTTTAATGAATAACTAGTTACCTGCTGGGGATCATGAAATGTAAAGGCTGATCAGCCATAGAAAGTGATTCTCTGTTCCCTTACTTATGAGAGTAAACCGTGAGAGTTTGTCTTAACTGTGTCACTGAATATTTTTTTTTATCTGTGTCTGTATGGCACAGAATGGTTTGGATTGAGAAGGACATTTAATGATCACCAAGTCTAACCCCCTGCCATGAGCAGGGACACCTTTCACTATCCCAAGTTGCTCCAAGCCCCATCCAGCCTGGCCTTGGACACTGCCAGGGATGGGACAGCCACAGCTTCTCTGTGCCAGGGCCTCACCACACTCAGAGTAAAACATTTCTTCCTCATATCCAGTGAAATCTACTCTCTCAGGTGTTTCCAGCCTCTCATGCATTTCACTCTTGAATTCATTTAACAAGTTGTCTGTGCACAGGAATTAAATATATTGCCATACTACAACAAGGCATCATTCTAGCATTCTTTGTTTGTATATAGCATGTGTATTTACAATTTCCAAATTTTTTTCCTTATTTTAATGGTTTCTAATAGGACAGTATATTTTCAGTGAATTAAAAGTAAATAAGGATATTGCAACTTCTGCTTGCTGTGAAAACCTAGGCAGCACTTACCCCTAGTAAATTTTTACCAAATCCCCATGTAAGTCTTGATTACAGGCAGCCAGATCATTTTCTGAAAAGAAGTTCTTGTCCTGCTGAAACCAACAGATTGAAATGTTGTAATATTTGCTCTTATCATGAGCAGGTTGTTAAATAGACTTACTTTGGGAAGTACTGTGAAGAGTGTTTGTTAGGATATACTGTGTTGGCACAGCCCAAGGGATGGAGACATTCATTATCAGACTTTCATTGAAGGAATGTGTCAGAGGAGGAAGCAAACAGTCTGTGTCAAACACTGCAGGCTGTTACCACAGGACAAGCAGTAATACTAAATTTAGGGATTGAAAGCAGAAGTTTATGACAAGAAACATTACCAAATTTAAGGGTTGAATGCAGAAGTTAAGGTTTGAGAAGGGATACAAATTTAGTGTAGGTCGTGGGTCATTCTGAATTTCTCTCACTTCTGGTCTACAATTACCTTTAAAAATATGACTATCAGGTTCAAAACTGTTTGGCTTTTGCATGTGTCTTGATGATGAATTAGGGACCAGGAAACCTGTAATACAGAGAAATCCCTTCAAAACCTTATGGGAAATGCAGAGATGAATATTGGAGTCCTGTTCCTTTTTCTCCTGTAGGATGTGGCTCCCTGGTGAGTGACACTGTTTGTCACTTCTGGAGCAACAGTATCACTATTTTAAGTCCCTGCTTGTGAGAAGCAGAGATAAAAGCTGTTGCCAGGGGTCATGTCAGTGCTTCTGGCAGCTCATCTGTTGTCACCTAACTGAGGCCTCCCTTCCCATGGATCTGGAGCTTATCTGCTCCAAGCCTTGATGCTTCAGTCCTCTCTGAAGCTCTGAGAAGGCAGCAGGGCTCTAAGTGTGCTTGTTACAAGGTACTTTGTCAACATCTCTGTGAAATGTCAGTTACAGATAAATTGCAGTTTAGTTCTCTTGAGTAATCAAAAAGGAAATTTTCTATTACTTTTCTAAGTTTAATTTTAATTTTGTTCAACAGTCTCTTTTTTTTTTGCTTTTCAGATATGAATTGAGAATTCGGTATTTGCCAAAAGGATTTCTAAACCAGTTCACTGAGGACAAACCAACTCTAAACTTTTTCTATCAGCAGGTATGTTCAGTTCTTCTACGTTGTGTTTTGCTGATTTTGCTGAATTTAGAAAGCTCTGGGTTTGTTTATGTGGGTAGCATATTACAGAAAAATAGAAGAAAATTAAGGTTGCATATTTAAAGCAGAAAGGGCACAAAGCCCATGGCATCTTTCTCCTTGAGAAGTGGTGAGGAATATGTTCCAAAAACAAGGTGATTCTGCAGATAATAATTGTCCTGTCTCTGATAAAATTGGCTGTTGTTCAACTGCCTTGGTATAGTTAATCCACACTTGATGAAACTGATGAATTTCTTAATTTTTGCATGTGTGAGTGACCATTTCACTACAAACCATCAAATGATTTTTCCACTCACATTCTGAGGTAATTTTCTTGGATTTAAAATCTCTTCTGGATTGCTAAAACTGTGTAATAGTCAAAGTCTCTATAAATTAGGCACTAAATTCTAATTTTGTTCAGTTAAGTGATTTTAGACTGAAAGCTCACAATAAAACCTCCTGGGGACACTTTTTAGAGAATCAGGACTAAAATGTTTACCCTGTCCCTAAACTTCCACAAGCACAATTGTGCACAAATTTTGGTGACTTCTCAGTGTAGTACTGCCAGGGGTTTTTGTACAACAAAATTGTGTTCCTTTTTCCTTTAGCAACAAGGAATTTCCTTCATACTGGCTTTAAACACAGATTTGTGTTTCCCATGACGCAAAAGTGGATGATCAGCTCCAAAATAATTTCCTGAATTCCATCACTTTCCTGTTTAACACCTGGCAAGCCTGCAGTGTCCTCTCCTTTTCTGCCTCAGGGAACTGTTTCTTTAAAGCAAGGAGTTTGAAATGCCAGAGGAGTATTTGTTAGCTTCTAACTAAATTTGGAGAAATCATTACAGATACAAATGGCTCAGAATAGGAGGTTTTTGAAGGTCATCAGGATTGATAGGGAAAGCTGAGAGCTGCCCTGAATCCCAGTGCTGTTATAAAATGAGAATCAGAGCTTCTTGTCTCCTTGCTCTGCACACTGTCCCATTTATTTTCTCTTCCCCTTTCTTTTCCACCTTCCAGTGAGGTATTTCTGAATCCAGTTCTTTAAAAGTCCCTGCTCTTTGTTTTGGGGTGCTGTAAGGTATTTGGGTCTTCGTTGTCATGGAAATCAGGTGTAGAACTTTCCAGAGCTGTCATTCTCTATCCATGATTGTGCTTTGCTCCATAAATTTTATTTGTCCTCTTGGATAAACTAGGACAATAACTTTTATGTGGTGAAGTGTTAAGGCAGCAGTAGTGACATATGAAAAGAAGGCAAGAGAAGAATTTAAGCAGTAACACTGCACTATAAACCAGACCTACAGCAGAGGGAGGGATGAAAATATAGGGAAAGATGAATTTTGCATTCTGTTCCTATCTCAGTTCCTGCAACATTTTATCATCATCTTCTCCTAACCACTGCTCTCAGTCAGATGCATCATGTTGTGTGTGGCCAAGAATAACAACAGAATGCACAGAATTCATACATGCATACACAGATATGCTGAGCTTTCTGCACAGAAGTAACTGTCAGAGATAAGGAGAGTAGAACCCTGTCACAAAATTCTAAAAATCTGACAAAAACAGCACCTCTGTTGTCAGATTGACTTTTCTCAATGTAAAACTCAGACATTGCTGTCTCGTGGGTTGCAAATGAATAAAAAAAGATTTTTGTGAGGATCAGATGCCTGTGATTTTCTTGTCAGGATGAGACTGGGAACCTTATTGCTTACTTGGTAACATTCAAACACATTGTTTGTCTATTATATAGCAACAAATTTAAAAGTTCATGAGGAAGGAAAAGAAACATGTTACCTCTGTCACCCATCTCTGTTACAGATTTTGGAACTGTAATGATTTTGTTGAATCTCAGTTGCAAGCCACAATATTGTGGAAAAAGAACGGTTAAATCCTCAAGTGGTCTTCCTTTTCTGGAAAAGTACAGAACATTTTGTAAAGATAACAAAATGTTACCTTAATCAGTGTCAACAGACAGGGTTTATTCATCCAGCTCACCCAAACCTCAATTACCAGGCTGCTGAAGCCAAAGCTGGCACACGTTTGTGCCTTCACACGCATGACTTGTCCCATTCACTTCAGCGAGCGCACTGCCCTGTGCAAATCACTGCAGTTCAGGCTCCTATGCTTGGGCTGGATATGTGCAATCACTATTTTCGATTTTTGACTGTTTTAAGGATGCTATGGCCTTTCTTTAGTTCTGGATATTCTTCATCTCCAAGAGTCTGGAGCAAATGAAGAAGCTGTGCTGTGCCCGGAGCTGTTTGTGGCTTGACGTGCTGCGATGGTGGCGCTCGTTCTGCCATCTGCGGTGGGCGTGAGCTGCTCTTAATTGGAAGTGTAAAGCAGGGCACTTAATGAGACCTTTCATTCTGCAATCTGTACAGCAAAGGATTAAAATTGGTGTGTGGGAGCAGGGGGAAACCACACAACTCGTTAATAACATCAGAATCAGTCCCGTTAACGATGCCACACGGTGCCTCTTGTGCTCAGGCTGTGCCTCAGCTCTGAGGCCAGAGATGGGGAGAGACTGATCTTTAGGTCATTCCCCTTCACTGGAGGAGCTCTGTGTTCCAGTCATGTCATTTCATTTCACATCCCATTTGAGAGCTCTCATCAACAAAGTAATGCTGGAACTGTGTCTTTTTTTTTCTTTTTTTTTGTTACTGTTTTTTTTGGCAGGTGTCAGAGGTAGTGGGTGACAGGACTTCAGGAGTGTCTCTTTTATTTTTTCAATCTGTGGAGCGTTTAGGTGGTGATTCTACATCAACTGCATTATTCACTTATAGTTTCAGCCAAATTAAGCAAATTGGATCCTACCCAGTGCTGTTGGAATTGTGAGGCTGAAGTATTCAAAAATCAGGAAAAGCCAGATTTGTGGTTGTGTGCACAGTTGGCAGATGCTCGCTGCACAGGTTTTATGTGCCAGCCTTCAGTTGTGTCCTGTGGTATTGAATACCCAAATCTGAACCAAAGTGAGCTCTAATCCCATCCACAAAACCTTAAATGTGAAGTACAGTGAATAAAAATACTTAGAGTTTTATCAAAAAGTTACACCCTTTGTGTGTGTGTGTGTGTTCTGGTGACTGTTTTGTAAATCTCTAATGAAGATACCTAGATTTTGGTGTGATTTTTAGACACTTTTCACAGAAAACAAACATAAAGATACAAAAAGAGAATTTAAAATTGCAGGTATTGAGTAATGAAATAAGTTTTCACCACTTTCCTGTCCTTTTTTGGGAGTATTTTCAGTTGTTTTAAATAAGTGTTGGTGAAATTCCTAGTGAGTGTCTTCCTCTCCCTGTGTTCCAATGACTGTTGGGAAGTGGAAATAAAGGGGACAGGCTCCTCTATTTTGCCTTAGTAGCTGAGTGAGGAATGAATGCCATATCTCAAATCAAGATAGAATACAGCTTTTAAAAACATTCATGTAATGAGAATCAGACGTAAGCTACTTGAATTGCCTTCCTTTTATTGTGGGACAAGAGCCTGCACACATTTATCCTTGAATAACATGTTAGCCTGCAGTAATTGGAGATGGTTTATCCCTTGATGAAAAGGGAATAAGCATCTGTATGGGGGTGGGGGCAGCTCTTGGGCATCAGCTGTTCCATTGTTGCTGTCCTTGTGCTTCAAACAGAAGACTTTTAAAGTAACTTTTTGGGGTTGTTTTTTTAGATCCCAGCAAAACAAGAAAAGGTTGTTTTTATCAGTGTTGAATTTTTCTCTGCTGCCTCATTTAACCTGCAGTGTGGAGCTACCCTGGAGATGTTCATATATATGATAAAGGAGACCACAGGACTGAACTGTGTTTTCAATTTGCTTTTTAAAATTAACCAGTTTGTCTAAGAAGGAATTGCAAGCAGGGGATGATCTTGAAGTTAGGGCAGGTCAGTGATGCCCTGAAAAAATGGATCTGAATTCTGTGCCACGAGAGCTGTGTGTGTCACCAGACACTATCCATTTTCATTAGAAAATCCTTTTTAAAAAGAAAAGCGAAAAAAAAAAAAGGGAAAAACATTCTCTGTAAAAGAGGAGAAAAAGTTTCTTGTGAACAATTGGCATTTCTTTTCTCTATCTCTATAATGGCTGTAAGGATTATGTTCACACTCAAAAGGTATTTCATTAAATGAAATATCTCTTTATATGGTGGCAGATAAATACATCATGCAAATTAAATTATTTTTGTAACTCTGTCCCTGACATGTAGGAAATTTTAAGTCCAGGCAATTACTGTAATAACTTAATGATTAAAGTTTTATGAGGCTTAGGTGCATGAGATGTAATTTGAATTCAGTCTGGGAATTAGACTTTTTAACCTAATTAAATAACAACATCTCTTACACCCTAATAAAAATAGGAGACCTAAAGCAAATGACTTTGACAGGAAAAGCTTTGAAGAAAATGAAGGACATTGGGAGAAAAGCCAGTGTTGTTCCTGATGTTGGCAGCCTATTTAAAACAAAAACCCTCAACAAAACAAAAAAAAAAAACCTTACCCAAAACCCAACAGATCATGGTGACTTAAAGGCTGAGACATAAACTGTGCCCTAGAGGGACGTGGCAATATAAGAGTTGCAGCTGATTAAAAAGATACCAAGAACATGCTTTTTGATAAAAATATAAATTAATCTGAACCTCTTCTGCTTGAAAAGACAGTTAAAAGTGAGATTTCCTTAACAGCAGGAGATTTTGAAGTTGCTGAAATACACAATATTCCATAAAGTACTTTTTTTCTCCCGTTTAAGTTGATTTACACCATCAAAACTATGCTGACATTTTTGTTTCAAGCCCTGCTGTTTGTATAGTTGTGGAGCTACTTTAGCTACAAATGTTGTATGCCCAGTGTCTGCTTTTCCTTAGTGCTGTAGGGTAGGAATGTGAAACTTCCTTGTATTCCTTAACACCTCCTACATGGTCAGCCAGCTCAGGCCAAAGGGAAAGAGTTGCTTTCATTTAAAATTTCCACCTGTCAGCCAGAGGAGTGAAAATCATCCTTGATGGGGCTTTTCTCAAATTACTCATAATTCAGCCTGATAAATTTGAAATGCCAGGGACAGGTTTCCATGTATTGCTGTGTGGATCTGTCTTTTTAGTAGTCTGCAACAAAATGTTGCTGTGATTACCATATTCAGTTTTGTATAACAACAAAAAGAAACCCACAGACAAGTTGATTCACGTTGATCCTTAGACTCTCTTGATCTGGAAACTCAAAGTTGTGTGTTGGAAGGGAGAAGTATAAAATTAGCTGGGAGCAAGGTTTGTTTAGTAGGTTGATCCTATCTGGCTCCCAGGAGCCCAGTCCTACTTTGTGGAGGGGCTGAGGCAGCGGCGTCTCCTGCAGTGACATCTGGAGCTCAGCCCGCTCGGACAGACGGCTCAGTGTAGCTGCTCTGCCCCAACAATGCCTTGTCAGAAGTTGGTTTCCCCCCAGCCCATCTCTAATGCCCTTATTATTAACAGAGGAGCTTCCAAAATTAGTCAGAGATGTCAAAGATCACCCCTAGATAATATAGAGCCTGTGACCTTGGGACACGAAGAGGAGGAGCAGCTGAGGGCAGATGGCAGATGAATGTTATCCTGATACTGGATCTGGGCTTTTAACTCCCCTAGAGGAGCCCAAAGCCCTAATTTTCCCTAATATTGACTTATCTCCTATAGCAAATTTAATACTATCAGATGGGTAAATAGGGGTGGGAACACATATGTGTTTCTCTCCTGTGTGCATTTTAAAAACTACCATTATGATCATTAAGGTGGCTCCTAAAAATATTGATGACATTAGAAGCAGGCATTGGGCTTTTGTGCATATGGGGCTTCACTTGGAGCAGATGAGGCACAAATCTTTCAGGGTTAATGCTGCATCAGATTTCTGAAGCTGTAGTAGTGAGGATTAGGACCCTGTTCTTCCAAACTGGTTTTGTAATGGTGGAAATTTGGTGTCCCACACAAACCTGCAGTTGGAAAACAAGGATGGAGGAACAGTTTGGTCCTTACAAATATCAGGATTTGTGCTGGGTGACTGTTCCACATTAACCCAATCACTGTCCTACAGTGATTCTGTGCTGTGTTTAACACTACCAGGAGAATACAGCTGAAAGCAGAGAATGCCTGAGATAATTCTTTTTGGTGGGATACACAGATTGGGGTGGATTTGGGGTGGAATTGTGTGTTGTATGAGTTGCAGGTGCAGAGCAGGGCATCATCCTTCATTTTGAATGGGAAACTGTGGGGAAAACAAATGAGCTGCGTGTTTGGATTTTGGCTTGGTCACAAAAGTGGTTGCTGAAAATCACCTTTTCCTGTGGATATATTGAGATACTCTGGTCTTTCATTGCAGAATCTGGAAGTGGTAAATTGCAGGAGTAATTTCTCTGGATTTTGAAGGGATGGGTGTCACCAGAAGTGTTGGTGTAAAACAAAGATCCCGGTTGTTGTGGTGGCTGAGGCTGAACTATAATGTACAAAACCTAACACCAAATTACTTTTCACAGTTAGAAACTTGCATGTTTAAAAACAGATACTAGAACATACCTGAGCTGTTAAAAATAAATCCAGAGAAATTACTGAAAATAAATAAATTATTGCATATACAGGACAATTAAGAGACAGGTTGTATTTTTTTAATACAAATTTCACCAACTAGGCAGAAGTACATAATTTCCTAATTTACAAAAGCATCAGCTAAAAATAAATTTGTAGAACAAATGGATAAGGAGAAAAATGATGTAATATAAATCTTTGTTTTCATGCTTCATTAAATGATTATAATTGCTATTTGTGTGCTATGTACTGAATGGAGTACAAAAGACATTTTCTTTGTTTGGTTGCTTATCTAAATATCTCATATGTTGGATGATTCTTTTTGGGTATGGTCTTAACTTTTCAGTGGGAGCTTAGTCACTGAAGGGTGGTTTAATTGCAGTGGTCAAAGCCATGCAAATTTGGAAAAAAAAATAGAAGTAAAAAAGGACTGAGTTGTGTAAGTAGGTCATAGAAAAGAAAAGCAAGAAAAATAGATTGCTTATTTTTAAACTGGCCTCCTGAAAAATTGGAGTTTATCCTGTGGGAAATTTCTTGGTAACATTAAGCTGGGAAAGCCAGTAGTGGCTAATTATTGGTATTTGCCCTTTTTTCAGACACCATTTGATACTACTGTTGCTAAAGAATTTCCACAGTATTTATGCTTGAAAACTCCATGTTAAGTTTGATAATTTTATGTAATAATTTATCAGGCCATAAACAAATTTATACCTAAAATATCTTTTAAAGACACAATATCTAATAGCTTTAAAAAAAAAAAAATCCGAAACTGGAAAGCATTTGCCAAGTTCAGAATTATTTTACTGTTGTTCTTAATAAAGAAATCTAAATCCAGCATGGTGTTTTTATGAACTGCTTGTCAGCCTGGGTGAACCTTCTTCTGAAATACTGCAGCTGCATAAAAAACTCATGTGCAGGAAAATGAAGCAGATGGCTTTTGAAAGTAGCAGCTGGTATATAAAATACAAGGCCAGTGATAGATTTCTCCTTAAATCATAGCATAGGGCTGTTCTCTAATTTCTCCATCTTCACAAACATGGGCTTTCCTCTGTTTTCAATTTTTATTTTAAATTGTTCCATCTGGAATTTGCTGTCCATTTCTTTAGCTGAGAAAGTGCCCATTATTTTCTAATAAATTTTACAAGTTAGAAGTGACACCATCAGTAATTTCCCCATTCAAGTAAAAGAACAAATATTTTATAAGTCTTGACATCAGAAATGAAACTGGGTTTTTGTTTATGTGCCCATCTTCCATTTGGGAAAAGCCTTTTAGCTCACATTGCATTCACCTCCTTTCTTTTGTTGTGATTTAGGAGTATCTTTGAACTTTTAATGCCAAAATACTGGAGACAGAAGAGAGGTTTCTGCTCTGGCTAAAAGAAGAATAGTGATAAAAAAATTAAAATACAATTAAGAATAAAAAGTATTTTAAATAAAGTGAATTGTTGCTGAATATCAGGGCAGTTATCAGGAAATATGGTGTAGGATTGTGTTCTTCGCTTTGGATATTGCTGCCCTTTCTAAGCATTTATTCACTGATTGTGGATAATGTGTATTCTATGTGTGGGGACAATGACAATTTTTTTTCATTTTTAATTTTATCAGAACATGTGAAAGACTTCTTTTTCCTAGCTCTTAGAAGTGCCTTTATGCTTGGCATTCCTATTTTCCCCACACTGCTTCCCTTTTTTGTATCAGACTGTTCATAGTCAAGAAGTCAACTCCAAATGTGAAGTTTAGGTCACACTTTAATTCTGATTTGCCACCCCATGAATGGGCAAATTTTGGTAGAGTTGCTTCCTGTGACACTGGCACTGCAGTAGTACTTGCCTGGAGGCCTGAAGCAGTTTTTATTTCCATTATTCCATGTTTAATGGAACTTAAGTAGTCTAATCCTTTTCCCCCAAAGCTTGCACCTGCTAGACTGTAAATCTGACTTAAATTTGTTAAAACATACTAAAAAAATCCAAGGGAAAAGGTTCTTGAAATCAGCACCACAGTTTGCAGAAATAAATTACTTTTGTCTCTTATCTTCCTTTAAACTGTTTTCCAATATATTTTTCTCAGGGAGTTGAGATAAGCACATTATGTGGGAATACAGAATGAATAAGTCAGTGGAAGCAAATATGTTACAAGCAACATAGACCAAAGTGACTCACTTCAGATATCATGTTTTGGGGTTTGGTTGTATAGGATTTTAGCAGTGTTGACACTTGAATTCTTAATCTTGGAGTCAATCCAAATGTTTGCCTTGTTGATCTTTATGCATTTTTATTGCTGTAACATTGTGACCATAAAGTACTGGAGATAGATACAGACATCATGCAGTTTTACCATTGCCAGAGCATCTGGCCTCTAGTGTTGGAATATAAATGATGTATTGGCACACAGGTTTAGCAGGAGCACCTTAAAGGCTTTGTTGGGCTTGAGAAAGAGATCAGGGGTTGCTGTTTTGGGTTCTTGTTTGGCCACTTGAGTTTTTGGGGTGGCTTTTTCAAAACCAAATTTGTCTGACAAATTTATATTAATGGGTTTTGTCTTACAAACTAGATAAAATTCAGGTGTATTAAACAGCATCCTACAGGTTTTCTGATTTAGCTTTTGGAGAGATCCCATTCGGAACAATTAAATTGCAGAGGAAATTATGGCAGTGATGCTTGATGTGCTTGAAAAGGATGTGTGTATTTATATATCTGTGTATATATAGATGTATTTTTCAGTTTCTCCAGGTATTGTACACTGTTACCTGAATTTCCAAACCATAGGAATTGCAGCCAGAGTTCTGCACACACTGCCAGGGGGTATGAGAAGCTCACAGGTAACAGGATCTCCAGCTCCACAGAGAAGGATTCATCCTCTCTCTTAACATACTTCTGAATTTGTAGTCAGCAGAAAAAGCCAGATAGGTTTTGTTAGATTTCTAAGAGTTCAATTTTTGTGCCTTTTTATGTATATAGGCTTTGTGCTCTTGAAGATGGGGCCTTTGTTTGTCTAACCCAGAAAATACTCTCATTTTTCTCATTTAATTATATTAACAATAATAATAATAATAAAAGTTATAATTGAGCAAACACAAAAGACTTCTTGGAAAACTATTCAATTGCCTTGTGACAGTGCATTTAATTACCATTAAATTATCTCTTATGTCTCTTCCACTTAATATTTGCTCAGCCTTTTTCCTTAGGAGATTGTGCTGAACCTCCTGCAAAATTCTTATCTAATCTCTGCACAGGCATTAGTTCATCCATTGATCTGATGCCATCTCAAAGAGAATAGGCAAGCAAAATTAAAGGTGATAAGAGAAGTTCTCATTGGTATTCGGGGAGTAGAAATTGAATCTTTTTTTTTTTTTTTTTTTTTTTTTTTTTTTTTTTTTTTTTTTCTGAAATTGAAAGAAGAATGTGTGCAGGCAGGTTTATGAACAAAAGGGAAAAACCAAGCACCTTTGGTTACCTGTAGTAGGACACTGACAAATCCAGACCACTGGATTCTCACTACAGGTTTCCTGAAGCTTATAATCTCCTTCTATAACTCACAAAATTTAAACACTAAAATAAGTAGGTGTATATAATGTAAAATACTTCTTTTTCACCTTCCGTTCTGTTGGAATGGGGGATGGTCTTTTACATTTTCTTAGTCAATATCTGATGTCTGCAGTTGCACAGTCAGACTGGGAACATGACTGGAATTTGTGAAAGCTCACGAGCCACAGGGCAAGAGGAGATAAACCCCAAACTTTAAATATTTGGGTAATGTTGCTTATTTATTTATGAAATAAGAGACTAGCAGCATTTTACAATCATGTTTGCATGAAACTGGAGATGCTCTTAAGCTGTTTAGTTTAACAAATTGAGCACTGGAGCACTGGGATCCACAAGGCAAAGAGCCATGAAGATAAATGAATCCACATTTGTTCATAATACACTGGGCCTTAAATTAGCAGCATTCCTGCTAGTGGAAGTTCTGTGTGTCAGGATTGAAAAAATATTTTGCTACAGCCAGTTCTTCTTGGTGTCTGAATACCTTAAGTAATAGATGGATAACAGCTTTGCAATTTCCTGGTAATGCAAAAATTTGGAAATGGTTTAAAAAATTGAATCTGTAGTTTAAGAAAAAAAAAAGTTTAATGAAATAGAAGTGATCAATCAATTGGGTATTTGATTTGGGTGGATGTAAGGCAGGTTATCCAAGGGATTTTGTGAACAGGTTTACTTAGGTGAAGTAGTTTAGGCTGTACATGAAGGTGAATTCTCAGAAAAAGGACATGAGAATTTCTGGAATTTGGGTATCCATATATGATCTGACCTCATGTTAGCACTTTTTCATTTTGAGATATCCCACATAGACCTGAGGGTGAGGAGGGCTGTGCTGTTGTTCACCACCCACGTGTGTTTGCAGAGGTCATTTATGGCATTTTGTGGAGCCTGAAACTCCATTCCTGATTTACCTACCCTGAACTCCTGTCTGAGTGTTTTAGTGCAGGACCAGTTCAAAATCCTTTCTCATGAACAGAGATCCTGGTGTAATTTATTACATTTTGCTGTTTATAGGATCATAGAACCATTTAGGTTGTAAAAGACTTGGAATATCAACCACTAGCCCAGCACTGCCATATCCACAACTGAGCCATGTCCCCAAGGGCTGCATCCATACTTTGAATGGTTCTAGAGATGGTGATTCCACCACTTTTCTGCAGTCTTTCTAATCCCTGACCACCCTTTCAGTGGAGAAATCATCCTAATATCCAATCTAAATCCAATTATTTAAAATTGTAAGCATAATGAAGAGGAGAATTGTTAATTCATATTGTGTATACTATTACTATGGGAATACAGAATTATTATTTCCATATGTGTGTACAAATAGCACACTACATGATGCTGAAGGGCAATTATTCTCCTGTCTCATTAGTATTTGTAGGAATTGAATTGAGAAGAGTTAAAAGCTCATTATTTTGTCATATTGAGTGCCTGTATGAATTCAAATGCAAAAAGCTTTCTTCTCACGTTTCAGCTATTGCAATAATTCATTTTCTCACTCTTGCACAGTTTATCATAATTCTTCTTTCATGTCTTTCAATAACAAATTAAAATAAAACTTTTCATGCAATTCAGATCCAGGAAGTTTTTAGGGATTTGTTAGTAGTTTGGGGCAGGAGCCAGCTGCCACACTGGTGCTGAGGGAATGCTGTGCACCTCCAGCTGTTGGATCCACTGCTGTGGATCTCCTAAATTATGCATTTCCTAGCAGTAGTAGTTTGAAATAGTTGTTCTTACAACTTGTCATCACTCAGCAAACCCACTTGGGGAAGCATTTTGCTTTCATAGTGCAGCATCTCCTCTTTGATCCACAAGTCAGTCACGTGGATTTTTGTGGTATTTTGGGACTTGCTGCAACTTTAGGATCTCAATAGCAACTTGATCTTTTCATAATAGGATAGCAGGAGCTGTAAAGGAAAAACTGTTGAGATTTGTTACTGCTGCAAAATTTGCAGAGTGAAGTTCTTGGGGGCTGATTTTGTTCTCTCTTACTGCCTGAGTTTTGGGGTTTTTTTTTGTTTTTTTGGTTTTTTTTTTTTTTTTGTTGTTGTTGTTGTATAATTTGCTTACTCCAGTGTGATGAAAGTATTAGCTAAAAAATAGGATTCTTCCCACATCCATGTAGGTGAATAGAACAAGTCCAGGGCATGGGATGAAGATTTGAAGTGTTTCCTACTGTAGGTGGTCACCACCCAGTTTAAGTCTTGGTTCTTCTTGCTAGTTCAGTGGTATTTTAAGTGAGTGTGCAGTACAGTTTGCATATTCTTCTCTGTTTACTTCTGCTTTATTTTCACAATAATCCCAGGCATTTATCAGGTTTTTTTGTATTATGAGATCTGCTTAGACAATTAAATCCTATTGACCAGGATAGTTCAAGAAAGCAACCTGGCTTCTCCTGGCTGGAATGCAGGTGTAACCATCTGCTCAGTCCTCTGTGAATTTTAATTATATTTAATAAAGCATACCCAATATTGACATAGATAAGGAATTTTTCAGTCAAGTTCATTGTGTTTTTTACCAAAGTGCAGCTCATTTGTGAAGAATATGAACATGAATTATTTTTTCTTTTCCTGACTGTGAATTGTCATTCCAGAAAATTAAGATGTATTAATTTCAAAGTTGTTTGGGGAATATTTTAGTCTGTATTGGCACTGAACTGATTTTTCTGTGATGCCTACCTGCTTTTTTTGCTGTAGGTGAAAAATGACTATATGTTAGAAATAGCAGATCAAGTGGACCAGGAAATTGCTTTGAAACTAGGTTGCCTTGAAATCCGGTAAGCTGATAATTTAATTTATTATTCAACATCTTTCTGACAGAATATATACATTAATTTTAAAACTGCTTAAAGTTCATCAATTTTGACCAGTAGAGTTGAATAAAACATCATAAGACCTTTTTTTTTTTGCTATGAAACAGTTTGAAGAAAAACTGAATAGATTGTATTGTAACTAATTTCTAGTGATTTTAAAATTAACATTATTTTAAAATTTTAATTAATTACATCTTGATACTGCCTTTTGGGTGAATTCTTCATCTGAATAATTCAAAGGCCTGTAGAGTACATTGAAGTATGCTTTAAAAAAAAATGCATCTGTGGTGTTATTTAGTAAATAGTCTTGTGATTCTGCATATATAAATCCTACAGCTAAAGAATGTAATTATAGATAAATGCTGCTACCTTTCCTCTCTGTATTTACTCAATTTTTAATGTACTGTTTTGAAATGATTAAATCTTAAGGATCCTTTTGGGTGTTTTTGATGTTCTTGTCAACTGTATAGACAGCTGGAAAATAAAGATAAATATATCAGATTAAGAGATCCTTGAGAGAGTTCCCAGCTTTGAAATGCATGTGTTGGGTTTTGCTAATTTATGGAGAATTTCCAGCCTGAAACATTTGCTGTGGTTGTGCTGATGTCTCATACAGGGAGATTAGGGAAGAAGTAAAATTGATAAGAAATGAATGACAAATGTAAACTTGTTAGAAGAGAATAAAAGTGTCCTTTGAACATTCCTTTCCAAATTAAAACAAAATTTAGGCTTGTTAAATTTCCCAGGTATCACAGGAGAACCTGATGCCTTTGTTATAAGTTTTGCTGATAGCCCCAGAGAAAAGAAAAATTCTCTGTGTAACTGCAAACTCCTTATGCACTTAGAAAATCATTGTGTCTTATTTCAAAACATGTGATGAATATAATAATTTGTGATTATGTTGTCAGCCAGGTCCTGCCTTCCTTGGTTCTCAATCTGTGGCTCTTCAGGGCATTTTGATGAAATACTTGTAATGAACTGCTGAATCTCTTAGAATGAGCATTACCATTTTCTCCACGAGAATGATGATCTCAGCCCTCTCCTAACAAAGCTTTCCTATTTATTAATTTACTTGTTAATGTGGGCATGTCTGGATTGAAGCAGTTTTTATTATTCCCTGCTTGCTCTGCTTCTCCCTGTTCCATGCACAGAGGGCTCTCATGAGGAAGTGCAGTGTGAGCTGCTGAGGGCCAGGTTAGGTCACTTCTTTTGGTAGCAGCAGTGATTTAAAGTGGTTCTGAAAATGCAGTTAACTTGTAAAATAAAAATCTGTTCTGCTGAGGTTGAATAATAATGTACTTAATACTTGCCTTTGAATTCATTCTGCCAGTTTTTTATGATGCTGTGTGGAAGTTTTGATTATGTTGATGTTGTAGTTTTAGGATGAATTATCCAATAATTGTTGCTTTCAAATATTTTTCCTGACTTCAGGAGATCCTACGGAGAGATGAGAGGCAATGCATTAGAAAAGAAGTCCAACTATGAAGTGTTAGAGTAAGTATTGTGTTCTAGCTTGAGGTTTGAACTGTCCCTTCTCTGTATCAGGAACAATAAATTCAGTTCAATGACAGAATGTTTCTGTTGTAATTTTTCTATTCCATCAAGGTTGTTAAGATGCTTTAATGTAAGAAAAGGATGATGAAACCCATTGAGATGTAGAAGTAGGAAAAGTGCCTTTCACTCTAGTCCAGAGAAGCAGGTTTGGAGTAGTTTAAACTTGATCAGGAGGCTTTCTGTGATTTTTAGCAATTGTGCTGATGTTTATGAGATTTACCAACTCTGGTGTGAAGTGATTTTTATTCCTCAATGTTTTTCTGTGCCCAGTTGCATTCTTCAGCTGGGAGTCACTTGTGGTAAAGTTTGAGCTACTTGAAAATGTTTGTGGTACTGTTTTTTGTTCTGTTTGTTCAGTGTGGCCATTTTCTGAGTTGTGACCTTGCAATTAACAAAATTATTGTTTATCTGTGTATCACAAATTTTAAGACCAAGAACCATCCTTGTACTGAAATATTTTGTTTACTTGTTCATGTTGTACAGAAAGTGGCTTCAGTTCAAACAAGCCAAAGTCCCTCAGCTTTCTAGCAAAAACCTGAAAACTGGTTGTGTTTATATAGTGGATAAATTATATACTCCAGTGATATGCACCAATTATATGCTCATCTCTACTATTTACCCTTGTGAAAAGATCCTGTCCAGTTTAACACAAAATTGAGATAAAAAGTTGTTGCAGCAGTGAAGTCTCAATTTGTAATCTTATTTTTAATGACAAATAGGTGCTAACTTTTAGAGATGTGAAATTAGAGCATTTGAAAGAAGAAAGTAAGATTTTATACAACAGTGAGTAAGTTTACAAGGATTTTTGAGGGATCTATCATACTAATAGGTAAAGATAACTTTTAAGTTAGATTTTTGGTAAGTCAGAAGCTGCAAACATCAGTGATTAGGTTAATGATTTTGGAAACAATGAGACTTAAGGTCACACAAAGTATAAATTAGCAATTGTAACAGGTAAGAGTTCCAGGAGGACTCAGTGTGATTCTGCTTCCAGTTTAAAAGTGATTTCTTTCCCTCAGTCTGTGTTTTCCAAACAGTGGTTGCTTTGGTAGGAAGTAATAAATTGCTGCTGTGAAAGGCAAAATGAAGTAAAACCTTGCTATGCAAAATGTAACAGCTTAATGCCATGTAGAATTGGACATGAAGAATTGTGCATATCAAAAGTTTTTTCTTGTTTGAGAACCTAGATGTGATTTATATGGGATTTAGCTGGGAGAGATGAAGGATATAACCACCTTAAACTGACTATACTGTAGATAATTACAAGCTGGAAAGGGTCTGCAAAAAGTGCCAGTGATCCCCAAAATGCATTAATTTGATCTCACCACCTTAATAGCTCATACATGTTTAACAGCACAAGTAATATTTATTGCTCAAGTGAGGCTTTTTGGTATTTTTTGTGGGGGGATTGCTGGTTTTAGTACATCATGAGGCACTTAACCAGCTGAGAGCAATTTTTAAATGGCCTTTTTTTTTGCATTGGGTGTGATTGCTCCTTGCCTGCTTTTGTCAGATGTCTATTTGATGTATATTTGTCTTTGATCAGATTGTCATACAAGAAGAGATCTGGATGGGAAATGGTAGATGGGATCAGATTGTTAAGTAGCCTTTAATAGTTGGGCCTTCATGGAGTGAAAGAAGAATTTTTTCATAATAAATGTGAAGCCTGTTAGCAAGAACAGGGATAATTGCAAGTGCAGAAATGGGAGCTGTAGGAAGGAACAGGTGCAGCCTGTTTGGTAAAAGGCATGCTAAAGTCTATTATGTTAATCTAATGTTACTTTTTGTGTTGGAACTTGAATTGAGGTGAAAAATACATGATATATGCTGCCTAAACTGCTTGTTATTGTAAGACAAGCAGTATCACCTATCTGTACTTGGTGTTTTATTAATCCCACTGAAGTTTGTACATTAAAAGAATTGAATTCAGATTTAGGCCCACAAGTAGGCTGGAGTAGATGAGGTTAAGTACAAAGCTGTGGTAGAACTGTAGGAGCCAGGCTCTCAGTGCTGGTTATCTCTTGGTGGCAATCAGAAACCAGATGTCTGAGTCCTTCATCCAGAGCCCTGAGTTGGTGGCTCCCTTGTTGGCCATTCCACTCCCACACAGCACAGCTGGGAAGGACTTTGTAGGATTGTGTTTATAAAACTGTTTGTATGTTCCAATTTCCAGTGCTTATTCTCTTATTTGTAGGTTTCCATAAGTTGTTGCTGGCAAGGGCATTAAATCTGGGTGGTTCTTTTGTTAAATTCTCCTCCAGCAAATAAATAAATTTGCCATCTCAGCTAAACACATGAAATGCTTTATTAACAAGCTTTGTTAAGAGTTGTGGTCTGTTGTACTTTGCATAAGAATTTTTTCTCAGTTTGTTGCACACAGATCTGTACAAAAGGCTGCTCTACAGCTTGTCCTAGTAATGAATCAAGTGAGGCTGTGGCAGCTGTGTGCTGCAGGACTGTTAAGATGAGGAATACCAAGGTGATGGAAGGTGCTTCATTTCAGAAGCACCAACTCTCAAATGCTTAATGTTAAACTAATACATCCCTGTCAAGATGTCTTTGCATGTTATTTAGATGGTAATAGTGTGTTAGATTCATTTAACTGTGTGGGATGATAAACTGAGTACCATTTGCATTTGAGAAGAAATGCATGGAAGGAATTAACATTTATGAAGTTTTATAATCCTGCAGCTTACTGTCATTGCTGCCAGTGCTGCACATGAACATTCTGCTCCTCCTGGTTGAGGATGTTTTTAGTATGAAATTGTATACTACTCATCTTCAGAGAGCTTTAAAAATACCCTGGTTTATTCTTCTGAGTGAGCTTTTTATGTTGATTTTACTGTTGGCTTTGTTCTTGTGCTGTTAGGTAGCAGTAAATAAATCCTGAATATCTCCACTTGCTAACAGCTTTCCCTTGCTTTGCCAACTGTAAGAATTCCAGATGTATTTCTGTGTATGTTCAAAGCATGCAGTCATGGAAAGCTCACTTTCATACTTGTTCCAGAAGCAGATAGGAACATTTGAAAGAGATGGTCATGTCCTAAATTTAAAAGAAAAAAGTCAGTAACACCTTTGAGCTATAAATCCTTTTCCTATTTATACTTTTCTTTTATTTTTTCCTTTTTTATGTGCATTTTTTTGCACTTGGTTGTACAGGATGTCTTCTGCACTAATATCACTGGCAGCTTCTTCAGCACCTTTTTTGGAAGCTGATGTTCAGTTGTAGTGACACAAACACATGTCAGACATAAGTTACATGCAGCACATCAAAGCCTAGAAATATTTACTGGCTCTGGTTTTCAAACCAGGGCTACAACCCAATTTGTAAGTATGAACATGAGCTTGATAAACTCAGTTTTCAAAATCCGAGCTCACAGTCACCTGGTTTACAGTTGCAAAAATTGACATTGCTTGGGAGAAAAAGTTGGTAATCTTAATTTGTTCAGTATGAGAAAAAATAGTAGTAGAAATTTAAACAACTCATTAATTATAGTGCTTCAAAGGGTAAAGCAGTAGTGGAATTGCACTCAGCATGCTTAGTGAGGTGATACCATGTGTATTCCTTTATGGATTCCTGGATTCCTTAGGCCAAGTTGGGGCTCTGAGCAACCTTGTCTAGTGGAACATGGCAACTTGATGGTCTCTTAAGGTCTCTTCAAACCCAAACCATTCTGTAATTCTTTATTATATCTTCTGCTCCATTCTAATAGGGGCTTGTCAGGGTTTTCCACTTTCATGTTGTTCAATTCTCACCTGACTGCATGCTCTAACAATATTTTTTCTATATTCTTGAAATTATTAAAACATGTAAAATAATTTTTTGATTCTCAAAACTCCTTGTGGCCCAAGCTACCATTTCAAATAATGGAACAGATACCTGGTTAAGTGTAATATCCTTTGGGGTTTAAACTAGAAGATGTGCTGTGCCACATTTGATATGGAATGGCTCTAGTTAGAATTTTAATGGTAGTCTGTTTGTTACTCTGAGATTTTCTCTGAGACCTTGTTAGGGAAATGGTTTAGTAATTGTATATACTAGTTAAAAAAACAAAAGAAAAAACAGACCCAAAGCACCACCCTGAAAAGATAAATATGATACTGCCCAATGTTTTTGATGTTAATGCTGTGTGTATTTTTTCTTTCAGGAAAGATGTTGGTTTGAGACGGTTTTTCCCGAAGAGTTTACTAGATTCAGTGAAGGTAAATACAGTCCCAGTCAATCCTATACTGCTGCAAAGAAAAAAGTGTCAGAAATCTGAAAATTGCATTATAGTTTTCACTGTACAGTCCTAAGGGAATTGCTGTGCAGTTTTGCTTTGTGAGAAGACATCCAAGCTGTCTTATCGGATTGGTGGGATCTAAATCCCAGTCATGCAGCTGGCAGGACAAGGATAAAGTGATTCACACAGCCTGTGAGCTGCTGTGAGAGGGGCACAGCTCTGCCTCTCAAACCTTGGGAGTAAAAATGCAAAACAAGTCCTTGGAGCCTCTTGTATCAAATAACTTGGTTTTTTTTTTTCCTTCCCTAAAAGAAAAATGAGACTTCTGGAGAAAGAGGAAGGAAACATGTAAGAAAAAAGAGTATTTCACTGGGGACTTGATAAACTTGATGCCTTCCTTGCTCAAGACTGTATCCAATTTATTCAAGGAAGATTTCCAGTAATTTCTGCTTATGTTAATCCTTGCTAAGACTATAAACGTTACTTGCATCTCGCTCCCATTGAAGTCCATATGTTCTCAGAGTAAAAAATGCAAATTTTTCTCAATATGTGTTGAAAAGAAGGATTAAGAATGGTCAGCAAGTATTTTACATTTATAGCCACCTCAATATGAATGTCCTGGTAAAATGTCTCTTACAATTCATACATGAAAGTAGAAATCATAAATTGCTATTTTGGAGCTGGTTTTGGTAAGCAGTGGAGCTTTATAGAAAGAAGAGAATTCAACTTGAATTTGGAAAGAATCTGCATTGTGATTTAAATGGGTAAACACAAAAGGTCTGTCATGACAAGGTTTTGTTTGAAAAGACTTTTGAAAATCAGAAGCTAATGAAGTCAAGTGGATTTAAGTAATCCCCTCTGCATTTTAATTTAAGCAATTATCTGAAACTGTATTTTCTGCTAACGGGAAAAATTGTGGTAAAAAGCTCCAGACGTAAAAGTATGAATAGCTGTCTCAAAAATAATATTATGGAGCCAGAAAACTGACTGACCAAGAAAACTGCACTTTGGAAATCCTGAAGTGGGGAGAATAGTAGAAAGAAGTAGCAAAAGTTGCCAGAAGGTGAAGCTGAGTGGAACCTTGTAATGACATGAAAGAAAAATTTGGACATACGAAGAAGAAAAACAAGGGAAGGAGAAGTGTGTCTGCTTTTTAATGAAAATGAAGTCCCTATTCAGAATAGTACAGAATCAGTCCAAATCCTTAAATTGCTCTTCCACTTAGTGAAAACCAGGGAATTTGAACTGGCAGGCAAAGGAGGATTCTCATTAGCTGTGAAATACAAAATTAATTGTTTCTCTCAATTCTCTCTGCTTTGGACAAACACAGAGGGGGTACTGTAGTTCTTGGAAATACTTTTAGGAGCAAGTTTTCAGTGCATTTTACTTGAAGTTGCTATTTGCAGGTATTTCTGATTGATGCTTCTCTTATGGAAGAGTTGTGTTTTTGGGGGCTGCTCTGCCTGGAGAAGAGAAGAATCTGGGAAGAGCTGAGAGCTCCTTCCAGTGCCTGAAGGGGCTGAAAGAGAGCTGGGAAGGGATTTTGGACAAGGGATGCAGTAAGGACACAGGGAATGGCTTCACACTGACAGAGGGTGGGGCTGGATGGGATATTGGGAAGAAATTCTTCTGTGAGGGTGGTGAGTCCCTGGCACAGGGTGCCCAGAGCTGTGGCTGCTCCATCCCTGGCAGTGTCCAAGGCCAGGCTGGATGGGGCTTGGAACAACCTGGAATAGTGGAAGGTGTCTCTGCCCATGGCAGGGGGTGAAACAAATGGGCTTTAAAGTCTCTTGCAGCCCAAACCAGCCTGTGACTCTAATGGACTTTATATCTTTATACCTTGCTCATTATCTTAAAATTTAAAGTGACCCATTCTTCTTAGTGGACTGAAAAGAACCAGACAACATATGCCAGTACTCCTGGCAGTACCTGTGATGCTGGAGCTGGTCAGGAAAACCAAGCATGGGCAGAATAAAGTATCTTTCATCAACTGAATGGCTGAAATACTTGGGACACCTTGAGCTGGCAAATTTTGGTTTTTTTTTTATTTTGTTGTGTCTTGCTCATGGTATTTGCCAGTGATAAGTTAAGGCTGGGGTTTGCACTTGCCTTGAAGTTGGTTTTCTCTATAAAAATAAAGATAACAGGGAGTTCCAGTGTAGGGTGTCTGAGTCTTAACAAAGCCTGAGACAGCTCTGGGTGCACAAGAAAAGCTTCACAAAGGCTCTCCTAACCTGTCCACCTCTGCAGACTCCTTAACTATCCACCTGATAGTTGGTTCTTCTAAACTGACAAAATAGTTTGAAATTACACTAAACTCACAGATTTTTTGTTAATTTGACAATATAGTATGTGCTGAGAGGGTTTTTTCCCAACCTATATATGCAAAACTGATGATTTTGTGAATGTGCAACAACCTTTGATTACAGCTACTGGAGTAACTGTTCCACATAAACATTTCTGACTATTTTGACTTCTGAACATTCTGTGAAGGCTTTCTAAAAATGAATGTCTAATCTGGCTGGAAGTGCTAACAGCAAAAGGAAGTTGGTATTTGTGTAGTGCCTGGGGCTGTTAACAGGCAGTGTGGGACAATAAAGAGTTTTACTGTTGAAATGGGACATTCAGATATGTTTGCATGGAGGAACAGTGGTAATTCCTGTCTTAACCTTGACATATTGTGAAGATAAGCTTGGTTTTAATTTCTGTCCTTGTTGTTAGTTGGAAAATGTACTAGAAATGGGTTTTTGAAGGCCATTCAGTCACTTCAGACAGATGTTTTTATTCACAGTTCTTGATGGCTTGTTCACATTGGGGGCATCTTAGAGATAATGCTTCTCAGGCCCTTTTTTTATTTTCATATAAGTGGCTGCCTTTCAGGGATTATGCATTGTGTACAGGCAGATAATTCATTTTTTTAAAGTAATCATTTAGCTATCCTTTGTGCTGGTCTAAGTGGTTATTTGTACCCTGAAAACAGTTAATAAAGTGTTAGACAACATAATTAACATAGTTCAATGTAAATGTATGGTTTAATTTTTGCATTCAGTCTACTATTTAAATTTCATCTTTTTATATTGAAGGGATTTTTTATTATCAGACTGAAAGAATCCACTTTATTACAAATAGTCTAAGAGAGTTAAGATACAGCTACAGCCAGGTAAGAGAGAGAATAGAGATATAGGTTTAAAAAACTATATGAAGATATAAATTGGTTTTGGGTTTGTGTTGTTTGATGGGGTTTTTTTGTATTGGGACACAGTTCAGAAGTTGAGAGAAATGAGGAAATTACAACTAATGTTCCTGGAAGGGTCTCTTATTATAATTTATTCAAGATGTTGTTAATTGTGTATCTTCTCTATAATTCAGCAGGAATAATGTTGATCCTAGGCATGAGTTAGAAGGCAGAACTGCTGCTTACATTTTGAAATTTTTTTTATTCCTTGAGAATTGTCTGCATTTCATTGATAAAGACACTGTTAGTGCTACTAAGTGACCAAAACTCTTCAAATATCCCTCAGCTATTAGATGTAAAATAATTGTTCTCCTAATGTTTTAATACACAGGCCAAAACACTACGGAAATTAATCCAACAAACATTTCGACAATTTGCCAACCTCAATAGAGAAGAAAGTATTTTGAAGTTCTTTGAGATCCTCTCTCCAGTGTACAGATTTGACAAGGAATGCTTCAAGTGTGCTCTTGGTGTAAGTAGAGGAATGTGACAGTCACCAGAAGACATTCTGGAGTTTTAAGTCAAATTGTTTTTGTTGGTTCTGCAATAACTTTTTGTTCATGTCCTGTTTTCATGTAGAGACAATTGGATTTCATTGGCAACAAATTGTATTTATTGATTTTGTTTAGAACTTTCTCCGTTGACTGTTTAAAAAAAAATCATCATTCATTAGTTGGGTAAGAATTGTATGTAAAATACAATATTATTATAGGTGTTTTGTTTGTGAAAGTCAAACACTTTTTCAGCTGTTTCTACAAGGAAACGAAACTTCTCAACTTCTGTTAGTAAATGTTCATCTAATACCTGTTAATCTCTACCTATTTCAAGCAAATTTTAAGGAAGGGGCCCAAGTCTGGAAGGTTTGTGAAAATAGAGACTCCAGCAGAAATTAGAACTTGAATATTAATGTTCATGAGAAGAGGAAATACAGGAAATCCATAGTTCTCATGTAGAACCTAAGATAAAACACATGGAAATGCAGTCTGAGTAGCAGAGATCCCCAGGAAACCAGTCATGAGGGTTTTGTCACTTACAGAATTACTTGATTTTAATATAATTTTGTTTAAAGAGTTGAAAAACTTCTGGATATAAATTACTAAAACAAGTAATTATCACATTGTATGATAGTGTTCCATAGCAAGCCTACTGAAATTTTGCCCTGTCTTTCTCCTTTGATTCCCAAGTCAAGCTGGATTATTTCAGTGGAACTGGCAATTGGCCCAGAAGAAGGAATCAGTTACCTGACAGACAAGGGTGCTAATGTAAGTCTGCTTCTGTTTTGTGGGGTTTTTTCTCAGTCACTGTGTTAGCAACCCTGACCTCTTGTGAACTGAGTGTCACAGAAAGGGGAGTGACCAGTCTAATCTCTGAATTAAACACACAGAGCTGGGAGCTCTCAGCATGTACAGCTCTTAGTCAGATATTAATTTGTGATTTGGGATCAGAGAAAAGGCACTGGTATGAGGTACAGAGACAGTGTCAACTTGAGCACTGAGTTTGTTGGCTTTTCTACCCAGTGAAGTGCTCACTTGCAGAATTTGAAGCATTGGTGGGGACCTTTTACCAATGAAATGTGAATTATTCTGAGTTGTTCTCTTTCTTAGGAATGTGTAAATGCAGAGCTTGTTTAACTAGTTGGTGAGCACATTTGTGCAGGCACTGCTTATTTACTTTTTTCCTACCCTTCACAGCCTTTTCCTTACTTGATTCCAGCTATATTTCAGTATTTCCTGTGCATCTCCATGGTGCAAGGGAGCTCTCTCCAAATAGATCCTCCAGTAAATGTTTGGGAACTTGACAATCACAAATCAAGCCATTGAGCTTTCTATTGAAATGAATTCAGAAGCAGTGAAAAGATGGGGAAATAAGGAATACAGCTAAGAACACACCTCTTCCAGCAGTCTGGAGGGGTGTTTGGAATGTGTCAGTGTGTGTTCCCTGTGGTTTTTACCTGTTGAGTTTTGTCTTTGACATCCAAGAGGTTGTTCCCTCTTCAGCGTGTGCCTGGCACTGCTCAACAGTGACCTCTGTGGGCACAGTGGTTCCTTTTCCAACACTGGAGATTTGTGTGTGTTGTGTCTGAGTGGTGATGAAACTCCAGAAGGAAACTGAGAACAGATTTCTGCTCCTGTAATTTGGGGATCAAAGTCTCCCTGTGCTTTTGCAACACCAAGGATGAAGGCAGGCTGTTTTGCTGTAATTTTGATTTTTTTTTTCCTTTTTTGTATTTTCTTTTTCAGCCCACCCATCTAGCAGACTTCAATCAAGTGCAAACCATCCAATATTCAAACAGTGAAGACAAGGACAGGAAAGGGATGTTGCAACTCAAGATAGCAGGTGCACCTGAGGTATGCTGTTGAAACTGTATGTAGTGATAAACTTTGTTTTTCCTTGCAAGGAGTGGGGTGTGGCATATTCTTATTGTGGATATTCTGTATACTGGAATTCTGTTCTGAGTTTGGTTTTGAAATAGATTTAAAGTTCATTACAAGTTTTATGTTTTGTTTCCCCTGTATTACATGGAAGCAGCACTGGAAGTGAAATCAAATCTTTTCCTTGCTCCAGTGCACCAGTGAACAGTGGTAGAGCAGGATTTAGGGGGGGTGGCAGATCTGTGCAGAGGATGATGAATGTTGGTGGTATTGAAATTAATAGCTTGTCTGTATGAATCTCATCTCTTTTTCCACTGTAGGTATTTTACTTTTTTGTAATCTCTTTTGAAATTGGGAAGGGCTGTTTTTAGGCAAAGAATAAATTACTGCAGAAGGTGGGAAAAAAGATACCACCTTTGAGAACTTTAAGGAATAAGCATCTTCTTCAGAATTGTCTTAATTATAACCCTGAAAGTCATAGCAGTTGTATTCAACAGTGGTTTACACTTCATAAACCCAAATTAACACTACATTAGGTGGAGGGTTTTTACCACCTGTGCTTTCAAACCTCCTGTTTGAAATTTGTTGCACAAAAGTTAAAGCAAGAATCTCTCTGGTGGTTCCCTGCTCACCCACATTCTTCTGTTTACGCTTTGCAGGCGTGTGTAAAGTTCTGATGCAATGACACAGCTGTTCCACTCAGTGTTTGCAACTACAATAATTCCTCTTTGTTGGTGCCTTGTTTTTTTTTCCCTTCTGTAGCCTCTGACAGTGACAGCACCATCCTTAACCATTGCAGAGAACATGGCTGACCTGATCGACGGCTACTGCCGGCTGGTCAACGGCGCCACGCAGTCCTTCATCATCAGGCCTCAGAAAGGTAAGGACACTCCATCTCCTGAGCTCTCACAGGCCATTTTGCATTTAAATACATGACACAAGCTAGCAGAAAAATCCTCACTTGGAGGCTCTTTTCTTCCAGGGAGCAGCCATGAGAAACACTGATAGTAAATTGTCACTGCATCAAAAAGTGCTTAGTGGCTGATAATTAAGAATGTCAGTAATTGCTGCTTTACAGTAATTCCAAACCTAACTTGCAGAAGTGAATTGTAATTAGTAAAGGCACTCTTAACAAGGTTGTGTTATCTTCTAACATGATTCCCAATATACAGCTGGAAATTCAGTTAGGTTGGTTAGGATGCGTTTGATAAGGTTCTGACTGGTGATAATTTTTTAGTTTCTGCCTTCTCCTAGATACTCAAATATCTCCATTTCAAAAACAGAAAATTGAGAGGTCTCATAAGTTTCTGTCATAAAGTAGAACTAAAGCAGAGATACATTCTATGGTGTCTATCTGTTGTTTTTGTAGCATCTCACAAGCTGCAAGCTGTGAAACAAGGTTGCAGGTGCACTTCATTTTAGAGATAATTTAATTAAATTCATTAGTATTTTTTCCAGTTTCAGACAGCTTTAATTATTAAAAAAACATGCAAGCAAAGCTGCTAAAGAATAAAGTTTTCTTCTTTCATGTTCTTCTCATCTTTACTCACAGAAATTAATCCAACTTTCCTGCTTTCTGAAACAAAAAAACTATTTCCTTCTTCTGTGTTTGTAATACAGAAAAGTATTACACAAAAAATAAAAAAAAAATATACACAAACTATCCCAGCATCTCTCCAATGTGAAATTGAGTCTCTTTTAGCCATGTCCTTGCTTTTTTCTGCCACAGTTTTCCCTAGGGTAATGTTGTCAACAAAATTCAGGTCTTTTCCAGATCCATCCATAACATCCTACCTGTGCATGGCTCAAAAAATCCCCAGACTTAAACTTGGTCATTCAGTAATAAGGCAATGTGATATTAGGGTGTTAGTTGTTTTGACAGCACATGGAAATTGTTCAAATTATTCTTAAATTTGCATGCTTTTTGTTATTTCTGACCCTGTGTGTGTGTGTGAGTGACCTTGATCTCCAAAACAAGCAGCTTTGTTACAACCTGTGTGAGTTGTTCAGCTTTACCTCCACACAGATGAAAATCTTCCCACAACACAAACTCAGCTCTCCAAGCCAACCTGGTGCACAACTTGATGGTGATGAACCATTGGCCTCACAATCAGACACTCAAAGGATAAGCTAGCATCAGAGATAGTAATAATTTATTGTTCTAAAAATAAAATAGGCATCACAATCAAGATTTCCATGTCATTAGACTAGTGTATGCCTGCAAGTGGAGGTCTTTTGTGCCTCTTCTTTTCTGAGAAATGGTTTGGGGTTTGCTGCAACCCTAATTACTCACTCCCAAAACTTTCCTTCTAATGCCAGTGGATTGGCTGTTTTCCAGTCTGAACTGTTGTAGCCACAGTTGATCTTGTAAAACTTTTTCATGTTCTACACATGACCTCTTCCATGAGTTAATGAATAGCTCTGTCTCTGTTTCTGCTTTTCCTTTAGGGGCACATATGGACTTTGTCCAGTTCTTGCCAGTTCCACACTGGTGGTGGTGCCTATCAAAATTGACCTGCTTTATTTGCATTTTCTTTCTAATTTCTGTCTTGCTCTTGCTCAGCAGCTGGTACATCTTCTAGGCTCACTGAGCTCTCTGAGGGGCAGTACCTCTGTTTTTCCTGTGCCCTGCACTGAGGTTTCTGGTAGGTGTGAATGCAGGATAAATCAATGCATTTAATGCAGGATGTTGATTAGTGTGCTATTCTTATAACACAGAACTTTAACATGGAGCAAATGAGCAGTGACAGAACAGGAACATCAAGACAGCACTTTGGGACCACTCTCCTTTATGCACACTTGAAGAGAGCTCCTTAGTTAAAATAAATTCTGGGTTTCTTCTGTCTGAGGTTTCTTTTTCTGAAGTTCATAGCAATGCCCAACATATTCATTAAACATTTCATATGAGAGCTGTGCCCATCATGATCTGCATTCTTAGATCCCTCCCACAAAGAGCTTTGATTGTGTATGACACATCAGAAACAAACCATGGAGCAGTTCTTGATCCCACAGATGTTTTATCCCCCTTTTGAGCTTTCTCATACTATGTTGCAAATTTACATTTATTGCAAGTCTCTTCCTAAATTGTCCTTCTTGATACTAACAACCTGGTTTTGTGATATCTATTGTGGTATCCATTCATTATCCAGTTCCTCTTAATTTGGGGAGAGCACTTGGTAATGTTTTAAGATGTGGACAGCATTTGGCATTTTTTCCATTCAGTTTGTTTTATTTTTCATAAATATTTTGATGGACATGTCCCTTTAGACTAATGTGGAAATGTGACACCTAATGTTTGTGTTTCCATTATCACACCTTTTACAGCCCAAGAGCACAAATGAAAAAATTCATAAAAAGTTGAACTGATTATCCACTTTTAGGTTATTATGGGATGTTTATCACTTTCTACAACCACTTGAAAGAAGGTTGTAGCCAGATAAGGGTTGGTCTCTTCTCTCAGGTAACAAGTAACAGGAAGGACATGAACAAACAGCCCCAGGTTGCTCCAGAGCAAGTTTAAATTGGATGTTGGGAAAATTTCTTCCCCAAAAGGGTAGTTAGGCATTGGAACAAGCTGCCCAGTGAAGTGTTCAAAAATATCAAGTGTGAATTGTTTGTGAAGTTCTCCACTTAATTGCTTTTTATTTTCACCCAGATTTACCCTGGCCATCATTTTCATTTTAATGGAATGGTAGCATGTGTTCCCATTCTTAGCATACTGTTACCTCTAGTTTGGCCCCTCACTGATTTTGCTTTCACAATAATTTCAGTCAGGTGAAGACAATTTACATTCTCCCTGGCACCCCCAGCCTGGCTGGGACCATTGGAGCTGCCTGGGTTCTGCTTTGTCCAGTATGGAGCTCTGCTCAGAGTGCAAACACCTGGACAATCCAGTGGAAACCCCAGTACAGCCATCCATACCCCATTTCTTTAAGAGAATACAGAAATGGGCAAAAATGTTGTGGGTTTCAACTTGTGAAAAACAACATATGCCTTAACTGGGATGCTGTTAGTAAGAAATTTTGACTTCAGACCTGCAGGGGTACTAATGAATATTTGGTATTTTATTTGGGATATAAACTGTAGAAGGATGAGCATCAGCTTGGGCACCAGTGCCTGAAGCAAGCAGTTTGTATCCAGAGCACATGTAGGCGTCTGCAAGAACAGGAGTTCCATGCTGATTCTTTTTTTCTTTAATTATATCCAGTGATGGAGGAGGCATGGAGTCACAGTAGAATCACAGAATAGTTCAGTTTTGCTGATACCTTTAAAAATCATCTGGTTCCAACCCCCTACTGCAACAAACCCTGTACATCTCTGGTATGACTTAATAGTGTATGAGGTTTTTTTAATGCCTGGATACTTTTTGTGGGTTTTTTTTTAACATCTACTTGCTTTTCCAGCTTCCTCTGTCCATTTACAGCCCTGCTTTTGACACATCTCCAGCACACAAGTGGGATGTGTGGCCCCTGTAGCCAGTCCCTGCAGGCACCAGGCTGTGGCTTCCAGCCAGTTCTGGGTGCTCTGTCCTTCTTCCCAGGACTGAGCCTGCCTTGTCCACATCTCCCAGCCCCATCAGCCCAGAGGATGAGGGTCCAGATCTCTTGCTCTCATGTAAATGATCACAAAGCCAGTTATGTCCTGTGGAATTCAGCAGGGGACAGTGTAAAGGGGGATGATCAGATAAAACAGGTTTGGTTGTGGTGGACCCATGGGTGCTGCTTGATTTCCCAGTGGATCTGAAAGCAAATACTCATTTAACTTGGGCCAGTCTCTGCTTTTTTTCTGTCTGACCCTATTTTTTCCTCACAGTTTTCCAGACTGCTTCAATTCTTCTCACCTTTTCATCACTTTCCCTTCAATCCCTTCACCTTTCCTTTGCTTCTTTTCTTCTTCTTTGAACTCATAAATTACTTCTGTGTAAGACTGCTTCTACTCACATTCTCCCTGTCTCACAAAGGGCTGAGAAAGAATTTGCTGTTACAATGGAATCAAGATTTTGTTTTGTTATGATTTATTATGTTTTATTATGACCCTTGCTTTGCATTGATAGGAAGCTGTTCAGAAAAATGGAATGGAGGCTTGAGATTCTCTTCTTTAAGGAAATTTAATACCACAGTGGAAGTCAGATTCTCTCTATCTTCTTTAGATCCTTTTTGATAAGGTAGTATTTGACTTCAGCAGTTGCCACCTGTGGTATTTCTCACTTTCTTAGGAGGTTGAAGGAGGGAAAATCAGATCTGATCTGATCTGAGCTCAGTACCTTGAACATATGAAGCAATGTGGCCCTGCAAGTGTTATGAAATCATTCCTAGCAAGTCTAATGAAATCATTCAGTGATCTTTCTGAAGTCCCCAAATATTATACTCTACAAAAAAGGAGCCCTAGGGGAAATTAAAATTCCATCTTTAGAATGCAGTTTGAATAGTATGCAGTTAATATGCAATGGAGCCACATATTAAAAAGCAAGGAGAATTATTTTGAATAGCTGCTTATTAATTGTGCATCCATTACCTTGATTTAAAAATACAGAATGATAAGGCTAACTGTGCAATTCAGTGAAGTTCTTTTAACACAAAGACTCTGTGTTCCACCAGTAACATGTGTGATTAATCAGCACCATCTAAGCCTTAAATCCATTGCCAAGTGTAAGAGCAGCATTGGAGCAACCAGCAGTAGCAGCATAAATTGGTGTAAACCAGAACTCAGGATGATTTCAATACTGACAGGTGTAAGTGTCATGTAAAATTAAGGTTCTTTTGAGTGTTCTTTACAGCCCTGGGAGGTCTGAATAGCAGTGGGCAGGACTCTTGTGTCTGTTCCTTCAGGCTTGGTGGCTTTTGCCCAGTTTCATCCAGGTTGAACCTCTCGTGCCATTACATTCTCTTTTTTGGGTACCTGTCCCAGTCTTTTACTGCCAGGCTGCACCTCTACACCATTGGTCTCATATTTATTGTTCCACACTATCTCTGAGGATCCTTGCCTTTTGTTTCCTTCCCAAAAGATATCATTTACCCTAACATATCACAGTACCTTTATCTCCCACCTGCTTATATAATCTTACTGTCCTTGCTCTGCCCCCCATTTCCAGGTGCTTGCTCTTACCACCTTGTTGAGCTGCTCCAGGGCTTTGAAATTGCAGATTCTGGTTTCCTTTCTTTTCTGCAGCTTCCTTTCAAGCACCCTCCATGAGACAGATCTAAACAGGTGTTGCTGAGCTAAACAATGCTTTTCTACCTGTAAACAGCAGAAAAAAGAACCAAAATAGTGTATTTTGCAATGCTGAGTGTGGCTTTTGAGTACTGGGTATTTCTCTGCTCAGTCCCTTAATCCACAGTGGTGAGACTGTTGTTTACACCTGTAATTCCTGGAAATTTTGGCATGAGAGAAAAACAAATGAGAATTTACATGATTTTGTTCAACAGTGTACATCACCATTTTCTGCAAGTGTGGCCATTCTCTCAGGTCACTTTATCAGAGCTACATTGATTTAGAGAGCTAAACACACTTTCTTACCATCTTCCCTCCTTCCCTGCATACTCCAATCTATTGAAAAAGGTGTTTTGCTAAAAGATTAGTAACTTCCCCACAGGAATACCAAGGGCTTCATCAAATACAATAGGAAAAAAACCCCTTGAATATGTGCATCCAAGCTCTTACACACATTACCATTTTCAAAGAAAGACTGGCAAGGATTTGAATATAGTGTACAAAAAGCAGGTTTACTCTCTGGCACAAAGCATTATTATTGTATAGTCTCAAGCCAGTGTGAAATCAATGTGATAATATGTGCTTTAATGATTTATTTCAGTTGTCTTACTTGGAAATCCAAGTTGGATTAAATTGTTTTATTTATATGTTAGCACTTAGGACATCTTGGAGATAAAAGAAAAGCATTTCTTACCAGAGAGATGAGATAGTGTCACACCTTCTGCAAGTGATTTATTGGAGTTATTTGTTAAGAATCAAAAAGAGCTTTTGTATTCTGTGTGTGTTGTTTCCTCAGATGAGAGTTTGCCTAAAGGTCTGTGTGAGTGGGTAGAAGGAGTTGTTGATATGCTGCTGTTTATATATGTATAGAACATTCTTTTGAGTCACCTCAGTTTCCCTGAGAGATTGTGATGATTACTGTTTCAGGCATGTCTGTATTTCACTTTGAGAGAGGTTATTTGAAAACTTGAAAAAGCTTTAATCCTGTTTTCTTCTTGTTTACACAGAAGGTGAAAGAGCTTTACCATCAATACCAAAGTAAGTTTTGTGCTTTCTTTTCTTATATATTAAAAAAAAATATTTTGAAAAATAGTGATGCTTTTGGAATTTCTTGCACTTGCCTAATTTTTATTGTTGCTTCTGGATTCAGGACAAATAGCACGTAGGGCATAAAAAGCTCACAGTAGTATTAAAATACAAAGATATCAGAAAGAGAATCTGAGAACAAAAGTGCATAATGCATTCATCATATTTGACAATAACAAAAGCAGGATGTTTTGGAAAAAACTTGACTGGGATTCAGGCTATTTCTTTTGAATCCATGAGTAAATATAATTATAGGAGTGATGCTAAACAATTTGTGAATTGTGGTTTCAATCTGTGAGTCAGTCTGTGGTTTCCTTTTTCCTAATTGTCATCTTTTTTGCTTATGTGAAATACAGAAAACACACTTTTTGCTTCTATCATAAATCTGTCACATTACCTTTTCTTAATAAAACTTCTTAATGGAGCCAGTTGAGATCTAGACAGTGTAATAAAGAATAGCAGTTATTAATTTAAATATTAATTTTGCACAGTAAATACCTCTTTATTGTTTTAAATATAGAAAATCTATTCTCCAGTAATAATTGTGGATGCCAGGAAAACACTGATTCTATGTCAGGCAAACAGAGATGCTTTTTTTCCCCTGGTTGGTTTTATGGTGATACTTGAATAAAGATGCCCTGAGACAAGTTACCTGCATCTAATAATTCTTACAAAGTGTGCTAAGATACCTCTCTGCATTTTTCTTCTTCCCAATCTTTAAGGTGAATAATAAATTTCTGCTTTAGCTCTGATTTAGACTATTCTTTCTGTTGTTGGAGTTGGTGGTCTCTAATGTAGCAAGCCTTGAATTCTTCCTGATGATTCTGTGCTCCCCTGGTGTCAGTGGCTGGGTCTCCATCCTCTCTGGGGGTTGTCATGGTTGTCCCACCTTTCCATGGGCAGTTCCTTGTGGCCTTCTAAACATGAGTCTTTAAAGCAAGACACTTTTTTATTTTGGGATACAGGTTGTGCCTGCTTTGTCCCAGTCATCTCATTCTGTTTCTTCCTTTATTTCTGGAAGGAGTCCAGAACTATTTTTATTACTTTCTTAACTACTGGATGGAGCATAGAATACAATTTGTTCCTGAATTAGTTATTTCACACAGGTTCTGCTGCAGCCCTCACTACCAGGCAGCTTTCTCACACTGTGGAAGTTAAAATTCAGGGAAGAAAAGTTGAGGCTGGAAGCATAAAATCAGTAAAGTTAGTGTGCATTCATGAAACAGGAACATTTCTAAAATTTCTTTTTACTTCAATAGACACAAATGAGAAACACAGAATAACACTGTATTTACATAAAGCTTAACCCTTTTTTATTTGTAAGGATTTCTGGGATAAAATAAGGTTTGAAGAGAAAGCTTCTCATTTTTGGGGCATTTTACCAAAACTAAATTTGTACACTTGAGTCTTTTAAACAAGGGCACCACATGTGTTCCAAGTCTGGCAGCAGAACTTTTATCAAATGCACAAAATTGCCAGCCAACAACATCTTGCATCTGGGAAGATTTACCTTTGCCAGCTGAAAATCCTGATTCCTGAAGGCAGGAAGTGCAGTGCTCTCTTGACCATTAAAATTGTGGTTATATATGTAAGTGGTGAAAAGTTGAGAATTTGTTAGAATTTTTGATCCTTATGAATGTTTATATGTAACATAACATATACATAATGTATACATAATCTATATGTGATGAGCAATACATTTATATATAATGCATAGATAATGAATATTTATATGTAATGGGCAATACATTTATACGTGATGAATACATAATGTATACTTAACAGTGAACACTTATAAATAACTGCATTTAAATGTGATTGGTTTTCTATATTTGACTTGTAAATTAATTCAAAATACTACAGGATAAGTCTTTTTACAGACAGGAAATCAATTCATACTCAGTTTCCAGCAGATCTCACAGACAGTATGAGCACAGCCAGGTTACACACATCTTAAAAGTGTGCATAGTTTAGGTTTTGTGTTTTCCTTCAAGTTCTCCAGGTTTCTGTGAATGGCTGTGCTCATTAAAACCCTCCTGGCTCCCCCAGATGGGATTTAGTGGTAGATTCCTGCCTGGCTTCTCTCCCCTGCTCATCCTGTGGCTGGGAGGTGGCTCAGCCCTGCTGATTGCAGTAGGTGCCTGTTGGGATGAACTGCCAGTGTTTGAAGGATGTACAGCATTCAGCACTTCCAACTTCTGTTTTCCAGGCTGGCCAACAATGAGAAGCAAGGAGTGAGGTCTCACACAGTCTCTGTGTCAGGTAAGGCTCATCCAGACCAGGAGCTGAGTTTATTTCTGGAGCTGGCAGATGTGCAGGCAGCTTTTCCACTCACTGCTGCTGCAGAGCTGCTGAGTGCCCCAGACTGGATCTGTGCTGCCTTTGTAGAACAGTTTCTAAAGAGAAACTTCTGTGCAACAGCCACATCTGTGCAGTTACTTCAAAGCCAGGGTGCTTGTCAGAATTTGCACTTAACTTTGTGATGAAGTAGAATGTCATTGGTGAGATCTGGAATTACCTGTGTATGTGTTAATTGTGAGGGAGCAGCTTAGAAAAGGGAAAATAGGCAATTAAATATTAATCATTGCTTTACAGAAAGGAGAAACTTAATAGCTGGTTTTCTGTAGCTGTTTAGATATAAGCATTTAATTTTTGCTCTTGAAAATGACAAGTTAATTGAAGGATGGGTGTGTGAGGTAATATGTGTTGTTTCTATTCTTTATAGGTTTCTAAGAATTCTCTAAGTTAACATGGGATTTTAAAAGTTTTTATGCTTAAGAGAGAATATGTTTCTTTTTCAGAATCTCAAATAATTTTGAAGGATTGATTCATAGTAGTGTCTTAGTAGAAAATTTATTTCTAAATCAGTATACCTAATATTTATTAAGGGAGTTTTGATGCATGAATGTATTTAAAATATGATCTGTTCCAATAGGTTTCTGGTACTTGGTCACAAACTTGAGGAACCAATATGTGACTCAGTGGATTTCCCACTCCTGACTTAGAGGGAGGTTCAGCCCCACTTTAACATTTATGTGAGCTCTTAGTGGCAAATACTCAAAACCCCAACATATTTCATACAATAAGGAAGAAAGATAAAGAAACATTTGATTAATTTCCTACTTCTCAGATTCCTTTCCCCACCCTTTGACACTTCTAAAAGATGTTTGAGATTCACTGCTGTACATAGGAAGCCCAAATAGACACTGCAAGAAACTAGGTGAGAAGATTTGAGTTAAAGTGAGGATAAAGCTGCAGGGTTTATAGAACTTTACCAGTTTAATAGAGCTTTACCAGTTACTGTGGCCTCTCAGAGTCAAATAGCTCTTCTTTCTTCAGTGCCTGGCAAGCATGGTAGAATAGGTAGATAAGCATGAAGCATGGTCAGCATGTTCTCTCTTAATTCTTACCTGTGTGACTCACTTTAGCTGTTAAAAAAGTTGGAATTTCTGAAGTGATTAGTGCTGTGCTTTTTAATTATTCCACTCACCCTCAAAAAGGCTAATATTCAGGATGAAACAAGCTGTCTACAGCCCCAAATTTCCACTCCTTCAGTTTTTCTGAGAATGCCAATAATACTTTTAATAATAAAACCAATAATAAATGCTGACTTCATGATCCTTTCTTGCTGTCACTCTGAATTTGCAAATTTGGGTATCTTCTGCTGAAGTTCTTTGGTGTTTCAGAGCACAAACAACTTATTTTTTAAACTAGCATTTGGAAGTTAGTGTAGGAAGTTAGTTGTAATACCTTCAGCTCTGGCACTGTGGGGATCACATGAAGGATGGGGGGAAATGAGAGCATTGCTGTAGCAGTGCTGGAGGTGAGATGGTTCTTCAGGTACACTGAGCTGCACAACTGGCTCCTGTGAGCAGTGCAATGAAATTAAACCAGAAAATATCATCTTCATTCTCCCAATACCAAAACCTAAAAAATTAGATATTATTATTATATTGTAGGAATGATTTATATATTTCTATAATAAAACATTTGTGCTTGGTGCTTGTTTTTATACCATGTTACAAACCACTAGAAATGCTGACATAATGCTGGAGTGGTTTATGCCAAAGCATTTAATATTCAGTCTCAAGGGTTTGTTCTTCTTGTAATATAATGACACAGAACACACAAATACATTTTTTATTATTTGAAGTTATTTGAAATGCACTGAGTATGCCATTGTATTAAATTTAAACCAGAGGCAGATTGCTGATATGAACCCACATGACAGGGGTTATTCTCAGGAGCTGCTTTCTGTAAGAATCTCTTGAATCCCCAGAGGAATCAGTTTGCTCTGAATGAAGTGATGCTTGATGTAGATGTGGAGAAGTGTCACTCCTGTTGTCAGATGGAACAAGGGAGGCACCAGCTGAGCACAATGCTCAGCTCAGCCCAGTCCCAGCTCAGCAGAGCCTGGCAGCAGCCAGGGCTGTGGGGGTGCTGCTGTGGGTGCAGAACAGGAACTTTTCTCTGCTGACATTGCAGTGGCTCAGAGCCAAAGGTTTCAGATAAGATGAGCTTTTGTAGCTCAGTGACATCTGTAACTGCTCCACACCTTTGGTGGTTTAAATCATAAATTAACTCTGCTGTTTGATTTCACTAACACTGCTCCCCTTTCTTTAGACCTCTCCCAATGCTAAAGATAAATAGCAAAAATCTAACAGAGAGATTCAGCAAAAAAATTCAGAAGTCAGATATATTAATAGTTTTAACCTGCTTAGTTCAAAAGGGAAGTTTAACAGTGAGTTCCAAAAGTGGAATAAACCAGCAATATCCAAACCCAGTTGGAAATATGATTTGGTGGTTTGAAAGTTCTGGTATTTGTCTGAAGCTTTGCAGGTTTTAAAAGGAACTTGTTAGTGAAAGACACTTTGTCTTTTTTAAATATTTATTAACATACTTTGGAACATTTCTGGTCTAGTGAAGTGAAAACTTGGTCTTTTCCAAGTGCTCCAATATTCCAAAGCACACAAAGATAGAAGGTTTGTAAATACTTCTGTTTTTATTTTTTTCTCCTCTAAAAAAGGCCTTTTGAAATGAGTGAGGGATGAAGTTGGTTTCAGGAATCCAAAGCAGCAAATTGCTGGATCTGTGAGTCTGTGTCACTGAACCAGGTTTCACCATACATCTCTTGCTGCTTCAGTTTCTTCTTGTGTTGTCTGCCTTGATTCCTCAAATTCTCTGTTCCTTGCAGTGGACACTATCTTTGTGTGCAGCTAAAATGCCTGCCAGATTCCCCTCCTTTTTAAAAGCATAGTAATTTTATGCCTCAACACATTTGTGTAAGATTGTAAGTAACTGTGAATAAGCTAAATTAAATTAGTTGGAATTTAGATTTCTTTGGTAACCATCTCATGTTTTGGCTGAAGTTGCTGTCATTCACCAGAAACAATGAGTGTTTTAGCTAATAGGTAATTGCTGCTTTTACCTCCTCCTCCCTCTGCATTAAAAAGAAGTTCTTTGTACTTAGCCAGGAGTGTACACTCAGGAAATGGTATGGCTAAATTATTTGCTCTGTGCAAATAGTATATGAAATGTGTAAGAAGCAACACACCAGTTAACTCTAATTTTATTGACTACATTTCCACTATTTGACTTGGAGGCATCTTATTAAAACTCTCTGCTGTAGTCTAAAGGAACTTACTTTGGCCAGCAGTTTGTTTTTAAATAGCAAACATTAGCCTTGGTAAGTGATCTTATATTTCCAGATACACATATTTCCAAAAATAATAACTTACCTGGTCAGTTATATATTACAGAAAGTTTTTCATAAAATTAAATCACTATAGCAGTAGCTGCTTGCTCCCTTTTCACATGAATTCCTTCTGACACAGAGTTCTTTGGTTTCTTCTGCCCCTTCCTTGCTTGTGTAAATATGACTAAGAAGAATAATTCTGCTTTTGCATCCCTTGGCTAATCTCTGTGCCTCCTTTGCCCTGGAGAATTCATTAATTTTTTTTAATCCTAGCTCAAATGCTGCTTTCCATGCAGTGCCACAGAATATGAATTTCAGGCCTGTGTGTTCCAGTGAGCACTGAACAGGCAGAGTATTGAACAAGTGTTGGCAAGTTCTTGGCAGTGCTGGGTTAATGGTTGGACTTGATGATCTTAAGGGTCTTTTTCAACCTAAAGGCTCCTGTGATTCCAAGCACTCCCTCCTGGCATTTGGATATTCAGGTACTCTTGTGAAATGATGTTTTTGTGGGGAGGGAGCTGTGAGTGGGAAGATGACAAGGAGGGGGAGATGAGATGTCCAGCATCAGGGGATGTGTCTGAAGGGGATTTTAGGATGTCCCACAGGGTTAGTCTTGTTAAAGCAAGTGCTGGTTTTGCAGCTTTAATATGAGCTTAGTTGGTGAAGGAAATTAAAAGGTCTCTGAAACAGTCCTGGTTTCAGCTGATAATGCAGAGTGTTCAAGGCACCTGAGTAACAGACCCCAGGACACAAACATTTAAGAGGAAAATAAGTATATTAAAGAGAAATATGGTTTGTTATCCTGTTCCCCAGCTGGTGCAGCTGCTGTCAGTAGCACAAGCAGCATTTTAAACTCAAAGGGGTGCAGCTCTAAGGGCATCATGAAATGATGGCAGGAGTTTCTAATAATTGTGGTTGTGCCATTGCCTCTCTATCCCATGGTTTAGATATATTCAGTAATATGCCCTGTGGAAGATCTGACCTCTTGGAGCAAATATCTATATAGGAGCTGAAGGATTTTAGTAACCTCAAAGAGGGGGCTTCTCAGCAAGTTTCCAGGTTCTGCTTTAAAATCAAAAATGTATATCATAACACTGTTAGACTTTAATCACTGTGATTAACTCCTGGTCATGGCAGTGAAATGAGAGTTCTTCTCTAAGGTGCTGCTGAGGAGCAGATCCTGTTTGAGGGAGCTGCCAGTTTAGTCATGCCATTCAGCTGAAATTTTGGTTTGAATGGAAAAAAGACCCTGTTTTAAAGGAGGTAAGCCTGATTTAAGTGAGATTTTATAATGAAGGAAAAAAAGACAACCTTTATGGTATGGTTTGTAAGTAAAAGAGGCTTTCAGGAAGTTTCCTATAGAGCAGAAGCCAAATGTAAAAACAAACAGGAGAGGAAAAATAAAAAATAAATCTATTCACCTGATGTCAGTGTTACTTCAAAGTGCTCTGAATGAAGGAGATGTTGGTGTGTGAAAGGACCTGTCTGTCCTGAGTCCAAGCTGATCACCAGCAAAACTGTGAACAGGATGGAAAGACAAATTGAATTTTATGGAATCACTTCTGCTTGCAGAGCACAGTGCAGGCTCTGTCATGATTCTTGTGCTCTGCATGAATCTCCGCCCTGTCTGAAAGAGTTTCTTGTGTAGGACTTGTATTTCTTAGCTTGTTTGAGTTGGGGAAGAAGGTGGCTTTTGCTTGAGGTTGAAAAATTGGCAGTTTTTTAATGTCCATTTTGTCAAGACACTCACTCCAAAAAGAGAAAGCTGAGAAGTGTAAGTAAATTTTTAGATGAAAAATTGTATCTTGAGCATTTAGGACTGTGTCACAGCTCAGCTGTGTTGTACTCCACAGCTCAGTTCTGAAAAGAAAGACTAAAGAGTCTTGCCATAAATTATGTAGTTATAAATTCAACTCAAGTAATTATTAAGTAATTTGAGGAATATAAAGACTTTGTTAAAGCTGTAGCTCTGCCATATGGTCACAGCACTGGGAGACATTCAAGCTTAAAGCTTACTGCAGATTAATTTTACAAACCTTGAGCAATTCATTAGTCCCCAGGTTCATGGAGGAGGGAGTTGCTTCTTAACTCACCCAGCTATTTCACTGATTAATAAGATAATATAGTTGAAATAGCCCTTAATGCTAATAAATTGCAGTATTTGAGATTCCCATCACAGTTGAATAGACTGGTGCTGTTATCTTTTCCTATTTTAGCCTGACTGGCTAAAAGGCTTCAACTCATGCATAGAAGACCAGAATGAATTGTGGTGACTGTCTAAAGACATTTCTACCCTATCAGTGTCATGGAAGTTCCTGCATTGATTCCATCAGCCTTTGGTGCTGTTTAAGGAGTTTTTGCTCTCCTGTGCTCCTCCTTTGTGAGCTTCTGATTGGATTTGAGCAGACACTTCTGCTGTGCAAATAGTAATAGTGTGGTATGACTGGAGAAATAACCCATGCAGGTTTGGGGGTTTGTTGTTTATGTAGAAACATATTTGGTGTGGCAGCCCCATAGTGTTCATTTGAGTTCAAAAGCTCAAAAATCAATAGATATATTTTCTCTACAGGATTTTTTTCCAAGGTTTTTCCTCAGACTGGTTCAAGAAACCAAAGTAGAATGGGATATTATCAGGTTCAGCCTTCCAGTATTTGCTATCTGCTCATACAAGGAGCTCCACTAGTAACTGCCCTGTAAAAAAAGAGCAGTAAAAGCCTGGTCTCTTTTTTTCTAACATAGTTATTGCCTAGCAAGTGATTTTTTTCCTCATTTTTGCCTTTTTTATCTTTTTCCACAATAATTTTAATGAATACTGAGTATAGGAACTAAGTAAATAAAGAATCCCATGCAGTTTTCAGCAGCATTCTTAAGCACCAGTGATATCCTGGCTGGAAGCTGCTGTGGAGTGCTGGAAATCCTTCAAAGTTGTATTCATTTCATTAAGGAAGGTATTCTCTAGAGTCATGGGAAAGTGTTAGAACTTCTGTTTTTTAAAATTTAAAATGAACTTTCTTTTGTAGCTAGACTTGCAGATGTGGTAAGTTTAAGACAAAGCATCTTCCATTTAGTGTGGCAGAACAGTTGAACAAATTTTAGACAGAAAATTTAAAAAAAAATTGTAATGCAATGGAATAGTTGGACCTCAGGGCATCAGGGCATGCAGATGGGGAATTTAAAACACCTTTACCTTTGCAATGTGCCTTCATTTGAAATAGGTTTGGTCAGGTGTCAGCAGCTTCTGCCACTCACCTGTCAGTGTGAGGGTGAGTAGCATTTCAGCACTTCAGGCTGAAATTATCTCTATATCCTGAGCAGGCAGGTCAGGAGTTGAAGCATCCCTTCCCTTTTAGATGGCTTGTGTTGCCTGCAGTGACTCTATACCTGTTCTTCTGTTTCAGTAGTGTTGGGTTCCCTCATTCTCATGTCAACACCTTTTCAGTAGTCACTTAAACCAGCTGCAGTATTTTTTCCTTTTCTTTCACAGTATGTCTGAAGCTTTTTTAAATGTTACCTGAGGTTTATGCTAGAATGACAGTGCTGAAAATTGTCTGTCATGTGATGTTAGGAAGAGAAGATCCTTGGGAGTATCAAGGGGAAGAACTCAGAGTGTTCCCCTTTAAATTGTCTTAAACCAAGATAAATGGAAATACTGATACACTGACTTAGTCAAGAATTTTACCCTCTCCTTGCATCTTTTTTAGTTTATGGCATTGAATCTGATTACTGTTCTTTCTCTCTGATATGTGCATTTTTCCCACTAGATTAATGATTCCTGTTTGCTCAGCACCCAGCAGTTTTTATGATGGTGGCTTTTGTTGATTGTACAAGTTACTTTCATTAAAATGTAATTTTCCTTTTCTACCCTTCCTGCACTCCTGCTACCACTGACTATCCCAGTAGCTGCTGCTGTGGGACTGGGCTGGTCTTCTAAGCCCTGCATTCCCAGCCTGTGTAACTCCAGGTGGCTGGACCTCACTCCTGAGTTTTGGCTGTGAAGAGCAGCAAGATGTGGGTTTTTTATTTAATTGATCTTTTTAACCACTTCTCACATTTCCTTGGAGAGAGGAAAAAGGGGAAAGCAGAGAACAGCAAACAGGTAACAAGAGAAATAAAATGAGCAGGTATCCTCAGGTGCTGAGTGTCATCTTGTGTCCTCCTTCTCACCTTGTGTGACTTCTTTGTATTTTTTCCTACTCCAAAATTTCCCTTGTCATGATAAGCACTCCTGATAAGCACATTGCTAAAAAATGCAGTGAGGTGACTGGGAAAGAGGGCAGTGAGGCTGCCATGGGCTGTTCACCCAGAGATCCTTGCAGACCTGGAATATCCATTGGCAAGGCAGGTCTGCACTGGGGATAAGACTGGTGGCAGATTTGAGATCATAAAATCTGTCAGTGCTGTATTTCAGGAGGTAGGAAAACCATGTTTTCCCTTGTTGTGTGTAACCCTGCTATGTGAAATACTTCTTTTGTGTTGTTTTAAGGGTTCAGAGAGTAAATACATACGTGTTTAAGTCTGGTGACTGCCACTTAAGCTGGAGTATAGCTGTCTGACAGAACTTAGATGGCAAACTTGGAAAAGCAGGTTGCACTTCTGTGATAGACAATATTCTTTGTGTTGTTAATGAATGGTATGAATAGCTGGCATGATCTGAGTTTTTAATTGGTTCTATTCCTACTACTAAGAACTGAAATATTAATTACTGTAGAAAGGAATTTGAAGGAAAATACCAAAAATGCTTTAGACTTTCAGATACATTTATATTTTCGTTTGGATATATGGAATTGTAATGTAAATCTTTACTTTTATGTTCATTCGTTGTAGATGTTCTCTTCAGTCTCTTTTCTTTTATTTCCAAATAATTTGTTTCTGTTTTTTTTCTCTTTCCTTTTCTTGCCTCTTTGTAAAGGAGTCAATCACTGTCAGCATAAAGTAAAGAAAGCTAGACGCTTTCTGCCTTTCGTCTTCTGTGCCCATGAGTCGCCGCCCAAGGGTACTGCTCTGCTCTTTGTCTAGGCTGCCTTATTAACCCAAAAGCTGAATATACTAACTCAGTTACTGTTTGTAAACTACTTTAGCCTCAGGTAAACAGAGTTCCAAGAATAATTTCATTATGTTTTCCTCCTGTTGAATTGGATTTTCATGCAGCGTCACCAGCTTGCTGGTCCCTGTTTTTATGGGGAATGTATTTTTGAGCATCATGTGCTACAATGACAAACATACTAAATTATTTTGTTTATATAGTTATGCAGACCTTGTCTGCCTTCTTTTTTTTTTTTTTTTTTTTTTTTTTTTTTTTTTGTTAAATATATTTTTACTTCATTCTTGGACCCCTGAACACAGCATGCTATGGATGAAACAGAATAGCAACAATAAGCATCAGCTGAGATCACTTGAATTAAACACGGACTACAGCGATGCTTTTGGCTGCATACTGGTCCAGCACTGATCTAGACCAGTTTGACTTTATTAGGGGTAAGAAGAATTTCCTCTTATCTATAAAAACTGTCTAAAATATTTGCCTTAGCTTGTGCTGTTGGGTTTGGTTTGCATTAGGGCTGCTGCAGTACACGTGGAGTCTGGTGTTTGTGTGAATCTTGCCCGTAGAGTCGCTCTCTTTGCCACTCGTTTAAATTTCAGCCTTGTACAAGTGCACAATGCTCTGTGTCCTTAAAACTTAGATGGTTTCATTTCTCAGTCATGTCTTGGTGATAGCTCAGGAGCACATTTCTTCTGGAAAGGTCAATACCAACTCTGCTTGTCCAAAGTCCTCAGTGTATGTGCAGAGTCAAGTTGAGGCGACTCATCTGGCTGTAGGAGAACTGCTTTAAAGAATTGAATAAACCCAGAAATTGACTTTCCTTAACAATGCATTAAAAAAACTAGCTTCAGTTCCAAATTTAGTTTTTGTGTACCTTTGTGTTTGAAAACATTATCTCTGTTTCATCATAAAAGCTTCTTAGAGCGTATCTCTGTCCCTTGGGTTTTAGGTGAGAAGTCTTAAATTCTGCTGCTTTTCTGGTTTCTCTTGAGTCAGGTATATAAGATAACTACAGACTGAATACTTTTGGATTACTCATGAATTTAATAGTATATTTTCCCCTCCCCCTTCTCTGTCCCCTCTCTCTCCCCCTCTTTTTTCTCTCTCCTTGCATGCCACCTGGATCTGCAGATGAAATTAGTGGGGACGGTAATATGTTTTCTAGTCTGTGTTACTAACGTGCAATATGCAACTCTTATCTCCATATACCACTTAATGCACATTTCAGTAATACATTTTATGCAGCTTTTAGTGTTGAAAAGTGGTCTGCTTTGGATATTAGCTGATAAATTCTGTACTTTACAGGCTGTGCAGCTAATGCTTTCTGCTAAACTGGGATTGGAAAAGGAAAAATTCTATTTCAAACGTACAGGGATGCAGTGGTGCATGTGCTTGCAATGAGACTTGTGGCATGATGCAAAGAAGGTTTAGAAATCTACAAGTGTCCAGTTTGGTTGAAATGGTTACATCATCATTAATTTGGTCAGTGGGTGAGATCAATGGAGGTAACACCTGAGAAATGAGTCTACTGAATATTGCTTTAAAGACATCAAAGTGCTGCTTGCATTAAAAGAAGATACAAGATTAATACAGATTGAATACATGAATATTAACCAGGTTTCAGCTATTCAAACTAATAAAGATAGATTTTAATGTTTGGGGTTTCCTTTTAAAAACTTCAGAAGTTACTACAAAATACTTAAATTCTGCAGATTTTTTGAGTCTCTTTTCCTCTGAAAAGAAGTTGGGATTTGGTTTTTTAAAAGAGATTTTTAGCTATTTTTCTAAAGGATTCCATCTGATGTTGGGAAAGAATCAAACTGCTGCTACTGATAGCATGTGTATCTTTATTCTTCTAAGTAGGAGACACTAAAAGGGCATAAAAGCAATATGCAAAGGAGAGAGATAAGAGGAAATAGAGATCACGTCTTGTGACATTCCTTTCTGTAAAATGTGAAGGGGTGTATTAACTTTTCATCTCCTTTCCTTTAGATACAAGCTAAAGATAATACCACACAATTTTCTTTATTTTCTTAAACATCAAAAGAACATTTTTTCTGTCATAAATTTAAAAATTATATTTCAGATATTACCCCTGCATAGCTTTTTATTAAAACTTGCCTTCTTTTGTAAATGACAAGGTCTGATAAATGAGAAGAATGATGAAAAAGGGAAGTTCAGACATGTGCTAAGGTCATGGATTAGCTATTATGGATTTAATACCCTGGGATGTTTCTCCCTACAGTTCCATAAATGCATTCAGATTTAGTAAAGATCAAATTGGCTCATTCATGTGTGTGACCACCACTACCTTTTCCTGAAAACAACTTGTTCATTTTGCCATCTCCAGGTGGTGGTGCTGGGTTTAAAAAATGCAGGAGGGCAGCATGATGAGCCCTGTTATTAAATCTGAGTTTTTCTGGATTTACCAAAGACATCTGGAATCTCTGAATGTGTTCAGCTCTTGAGAGTGCTGTAACACATCCTCCTTTGTGGAGCAGCCTGGAGAGCTCTGCCCAGCTCAGATTTGCTTCAGGCTCCATGGAGGTGCTGGAATATGTCTTAGCAGACACAGTTCTGGGAGATTTGGTGATAGTCTCAGTCTGTGATAAATACTGGGCTCAAGCCCCTCTGTGAGGGAGGGCAGTTCTCTTTGTTCCAGACCACTTTGAGCCCAGCAATGTTTGATGCCTTGACTGAATTTTCCTCTTAATTCCCAGAAACAATATCAGATATACATAGGAATTTTTTTTTCATATTCCTCCCCAGAGTATTAAATGTGGAAAAAGAAATATTTTTGTAGTTAATTGTGTACATCTGATTTATTTGGATTGATGATGAAGACACTTCTGGTTTCATGATGGTTTTGGGCAATGTATCAAAACCATGTAAAAGTGCTCTGTGCTGTTCTGAGAATGCTTTTAGTATGAATTAACTCATTAATTTAAAATAGAGAGAGATGAACAAGCCCTGCCACTGATCACATTCTGAAAGCAATTTTTTTCTAACATAGATTAAGAACTTTCTGTTATTTTCAACGAAATCCTGTCACAATATTAGAAGGAAATGGATTATCTCCATCATGTTGGAAATCTTTTTTTAATGCTTGTTTTTAAAATCAAACTGAGGCTTATATTTACAAAAACATTAGTTTATAATGTAGGGAAGAAAATAAAGTACCAAAGAAGAGATAAGTGCTCTTGGAGTGTTCTGCCTGTTCAGAATTGTGCACTGTCTTTGCAATTATTGCATTTTCAATAGGTGACTTTGCTTTGCTATGTCCCAAATAGAAATTGCCTAGCAAAATTTAAAATTGCATAGAATTTCCCAGTTCTGTTTTTTACAACACCTGGCATATTCCTACAGGAGTTCAAAAGAAAAAACAGCTTTAATTTTATTTAAGTAGTAAGAAACTAGGATCATAAAATTAAACTTAGTCCCTGAAGTGTGTTGAACTTCAAAGGTTATAGGCAGCCTGCAGTTTCCTGATGGTTGAATATTCAGTTTGCCTGAAAACTGAGCCTCTTGCTTATCTGTATGTGCAGTATTGATGAGCCTTGCTCTGGTTTCAGGGCTGGGTTGAGCTGAAGGACCATGCCATCCTTCTTCCCACTCACTGTGCCTTTGTCCCAGCCCAGGCCATTGCTCTGGAAGTGATGCCAGGGAGCTGCAGGGATGTATCCATATGCTCCAGGGCAGATGGGGGAAAAAGGGGAGGAGATCATGACTTCCAGAGGCTTTCCAGTGAAATCAACCACAAAAACTGCACAGTGGGTTTGGAAATTACTCATTTTTGAGAACCTCTCTCTGTGTTTAAAGTTGGTGAGTAGAATTTGACAGCCTTGAAGTAAAAAATGAACCCACTGTTGTGGACTGGCTTTAAAGCCCCTGGAGGAATTGATGTGACCTTTAGGAAATGACCTACACACACTGAAAGTTCAAGGGAAGGGAAGGACCTTCTGATATGACTTGACACCATTTAAGCCATTTTGAGAACAAATTATATAAAAGTTGCAAGTTTTAAACAGAGGAAGAAATGTATTGTCATTTTTCTGAAAATTTCGGGAAGCTGTTTCCAAAACCTGTCACTGAAATCTCGAGTCTTGACTACAAAACTAATGGTGAATTTCTACTAAACAAGGAAAATTGTGATAAAAATGGGGAGGAGAGTGTGGTTTGAAAGGTCATTGTGCTCTAGAAGATTCTGTGGTAAATAACTCACCTGGCCAGACTGACAGTAGGGGGAAGCTGCCCTGGAACATCATTGGTGTCTTCTGCCTGTTTGACATAAAAAATAACAAACTGTTTTCACACTTTATTGCAGGTAAAGCAATTAAACTCATTCATAATTTTTTCTCTTTACAAATGGAATTTGCTGTTTAAAAAGATTTTAAATCAACAGTTTAGATGGGTCCCAATTGCAAAATTCAATCTTTTTTGAATACAAAGGTATCTTCATTTTTTTTTCTTTGTTGAGTGCACCTATGTGATGTAATGCAATTGGCACTGAGGTCATTATCATACCATGAATTATGCATGAGCAAGCTTTAGTCATGCTGTATTCAATGTGACCTGGCAATGCTGAACTTGGGGTCTGGGACATCTCAGTCTTGATACATTGGAGATGTTGTTCTGGAGAATTGTTTTCATCTGCTTTTCCCGAAACTCTTCAATTCCTCCCTTTGCAGAGACTGATGACTATGCAGAGATTATAGATGAAGAAGACACTTACACAATGCCCTCAAGTAAGTGCCATGGTTAACTTGGGAACTTTCCTCTCCAAAAGCTTCCTTAGTTTAGCAGGGACTAAAATGTGGATTTTTTTTTTATTGTGATGCTGAACATAACACTTAAAGATTGGATAAGATCTCTGTGATGAGAGCAAACTCTGTGGATTGCTGTCTGACTGTCTCACCTTGCTCTGTGACAGATCTGGTGCTCTCCAGTTCCATGAGAGAGCAACACTCAACTGTACCACATGCAATTTTGTTAAAGATGAAGGACTGCAGGAACAAAAATAAAATTCCAAGTTCTGCTGAGTCTTCATCTTTGAAGTAAAAACAGTGGTGCTTAAGCCACTACAAGGATTTTGTGTTACAGCTTGTTTGAATTATGATATAATCCTAAACATCAAGGCAAATTCATTTAATGTGAAAGTCCAATATTCTGATTTTAAAAGCTGCATCTGGGAAATTCCAGATGCATTTGGGCAACCAAGGATTCCTCTGGAAGCAGACAATCCCTTGATACAGAATCCTGCCAAAAACATCAGGTTTGGTCAGTATGAGAGGGGAGTTCTGCTGAGCTGGGGGCACATTCTGCTGAAGGACCATGAGCTTGCATAGATTTCTGAGCTTACCATGGTGCAGAATGTTTCATAATCACTTCAGTGATTGCAGCATTATTTCCACAGGTGTGGAAAATCTTTGAAAAGCAAGAATATATGTTTTGCAAAACATATATATATGTATGAACATCAGTATTTGAAAAGCAAGAATATATGTTTTCCAGAAACAAACTGAGCATTTTTATTGTCTTGCAGTTAAGTCACTATATATTCTATTAGCATAGTTTTAGGATCCAAACATACTGTGATAAAGTATATCCTCTATTTTTGTTAACAGATTAACTTTGTGTAATTTATTTCCCCCATTCCCTCCCCCCCCCACCTTTTTATTTAAATTCTCATGGAAGTAATTACTTGTGGGCCCAGCCCTGGATGTGCTGAACACTTGAATATGGCTTCAATGCAAACCCAGGAGATGGGCTGTGGAGGGAAATTCATTAAGTGCTTTGCTGGATTGAAGGGGACTCAAGTGTTCAGCTCCCAAAGGACTGAGTCAGTAAAGATCACAAGAACAGGCCTGTGACTTCTGCTAATGTAAACTTTAAATTGCATCAGTATATTTCTTCTTCTTTTTTTTTTTTTAATGTTGAAAAATGTTTGTCCTGTTTTGATTGTAAGAAGCTCTATCTAAGTAAGCATTTGATTTTTCTCTTAATTGCACTGCAGAAAGCTATGGAATAGATGAAGGTAACAGGAGACCCTTTACCCATCCCTGTATGCTTGCAGTTTGGAATGATGTGGAATTTTTAAGCTTACTATTCACTTTCATGTAATAAACATTATTTATTATAGTTAAACCAGTTAGCTTTGGGATTTTAAAGAGGAAAATGCAGTACCTAACAAAAAAAAGAGTTGAAAAAGACATTTATCACCTGGTTAGCCAGCTCTACATGACATTACTTCTGTAGTCTTAGTGATGTCAAAGTCAAGGTTATGAAGTTCTAATCTGGTTGGTTATTTTTTCTCTGAAAAATACAACTACAGGTGAAAACATATACTGTGCATGCTTTTCTGCTATTCCTGAAATATTTTTCCATGTCTGCTAGAAATTAAATTGCAAATGAAATCATTCAATTGCAATTGATTGAATGTTTTGCTGAAGTGCTGAGCCATTTTTATCAGAAATATCCTCAGCCTGTTAAACTGTGACATTAACAAAATTGCATAAGGCCTCCAAACATCTCAATTTTACTTCAGTTACACACTGGCAGAGGTGTAGTGCACTCAAAATTTCACTTTTTCATTTTGTCTTTATTTGCCATGCTCTTGTTCCTGTGGGTTTTTTCCTTGCAGTTACCTCTTTAAAAGTTCTCTGGGCTTTTTTGATGGTTCCAAAATCTAAAATAGCACATGGTGGAGTCCTCTTAAACAGCCAAAGGAGTGTGTGCTAAGGCTGTGCTTAACATCATTGGTGTTGCCTTTAACTGTTTGTGTGCTTTGTCTTTCACCAGCTGTAATTAAAAAGGATTTAATTATGTTTATTGCACTGAAATGAGTGCACTGTGGTTAATTTAACAATGTAAATCTTGCAGTTCTTTCCCCCTTGCTTTGGTTCAAACTTTTGAGAGGTTTGAGAGGTCTCCACTGTGTGTGTGCAGCATCTCTATAGGTTGGTGTGCAGCAAAAGTTAATCTTAGTTCTTCATATGTGAGACATTTGAGTGACTTACTTTGAGTTTTGTGTCTTGTGGATGATTTCCTTACCCTTCAGCAGAAACTTAATATTTCAAGTGCATTATATTGTTGTAGCCAGAGATTATGAGATTCAAAGGGAGAGGATTGAGCTGGGGCGCTGCATTGGGGAAGGACAGTTTGGAGATGTGCACCAAGGAGTTTACATGAGCCCGGTAAGCCTCGCTTCTCAAACAATTCACAGCTTTCCTGGATAAAAAAATACAGTATTCCTTAGAGGTCCTGGTCTGAGTCTTCCAGAACAAATGAAAATTTGGTCCACTGACAGTCTCACTGTCTCACAGCAAAGCCCAATAAAGTTCCTGTGTTTTCCTGAAATAAAATACAAAATACTCGGACGCTGATCCAGCAAAATCCCAATGCACTTCAGTGAAACCAAGGAGGGTGGCAGGACTTGTGTAATTTAGGATGGTGCTTATGAGCTTTTCTGGAAAGACTAAATAGATAAAAAAATTGTGTAAAATAGCAAGAGAAAGCTGCAAAAAATAGTTAATTTCAACAAATTTCAAGTTTATAATAAAATAAATATTTCATATTAGAAGAAATTATTGAATTTTTTTGTAAATTATACAAGAATTCTTGTGGACAATAATCTAATTCTAACTTCAGAAATGGCTGGTTAGGGTCCTGGGTTTGGTGGGTTAAATAATCTTCAGTGCAGTATTTAAGTGAATAAAGATAAATGTTCCATTTCAGACAAGTTTGGAGTCTGGTCTGATACCCTTAAATAGAATGTACATCTGATATACTTTGCATTGAGAGAGATTCTTATTTTTCATTTAGTTCTGTCCAAGTTAAAAGGAGTACCAAGGAGTGATGGTTCACTCACTTGGGGCATGGTGGATAAATCCAGAGCTCTGTAAAACTATTAAAAACTCTTTTCTTATGGACTGTTCTTTTGAAAATGTTGGCTGTCTCCATTCTTTTTTGTGAATTAGAAAATGAATTTTGCTCAGGCATTCTTTGTTGAGATTTTTAAACATCACCTGTGGATTTTTTTTATTCATAAAAATTTACTTCATTTAAAACACTGGGATAGGTGAAGGTGAAACAGAACAGTGATGTCATTAAATTTTAATGTTCTGGTCACAGAATGTAACTTACACTCTGGGAAGAAATCCTAAAAGTCAATGTAAGATTAGTTCTAATAATATGGTAGTTGTGGTTTTGCACATTTGACATTTAGTAAGGAGGGGAGAAGCCACTCATGGAAATAATTTACCCTTTTATATGTTCAGTTTGAGTGCAGAAATATAAAGGATATTCCTTGCCTTTTGTTCTGCTAGCTCAAAACTGAATCTCAGAAATTCCATTTATCCCTGTTCATTGCCCTTGTAAAGTCCTGATTCTAGTGACTGCAGCTTCCACCTCTCCCAGGTATTCCTGAGGGGTCACAGCCAGGCTCTAAGTGTGAGGAACTGAATGGAAAATGGGTTTATAGGTACAGGATCCTATTGCTCAGCCCAGAAATACTGTCTTCAAAGGCTGATTAACTGTGGAATTAATCCCAAGGTGTCATTTAAAATACCATTTCCTGCTCAGTACAGAAAATGTGTCCAGTCTGATACATTCTCATTGATTTGTCTCCTTATCCAAAGTCAAAAAATCTGCAAAACCCCAATATCAGGCCTTTTCCAACATTTATTCTTCAAAATTTCTTTGCTGGTTGCAGACACTGAGGTTCTTCCTTTTCATGCTCCTGTTGGTTAAAGGATTTTTTAAAAACTTGATTTGCAGCACTGGGAGAGGGGTGGGTCTGGCAGGCATGCAGAGGTCTCATCCCCAGGCTGATTGTTCAATCCTGGTTTCATAAAGGCATAAAAGAATGATTTACCATCAGCTTTTTTAGATAATTCATGGGCATTTGATGTGAGAAAAGTATTAGATCAGTATTTTCCTGCAAAGTCAACTTGAAGATCTTTTTGGTGAGCAACTTCAAAAATAAGACACTTCAGCCTATAAAATATAAATATTATTCTAATTCTGGTAATTTTTGTCTGTAAATAGATTTAAAATAGACCAAGCATGAGTAGAGATGGAACATAACTCTGAATCTTCATCTCCTACTGGCCTTAAAAATTGGATGAGGCTATTCATCAGTGCTGTAGCATTTTGGAAGGTTCATTAAACAATGGGCAGTTCCCAGTTTCCCACCTGGAAGGAGGACATACAGCCCATGCCTCATGTAGAAGCTTTAGTTTTGAAACATTTCAGCTTCTCTCTCTCACTTAACCCATCAAGAACTTCTCATTTTTGGATATTCAGAGGATGAGAAACCAGATGGGAAAGTCAATTTGATTTTAAATACACATTCTGTTGAACATGATTTTAAGGTTTTGATCTGACTGATTGTGAAGATAATGGGTGAAAATCTTTGTTTCGCTTTCCTTTGTAGTCTGAGGTCACAATTACAGCCAGTCTTTCCTCTGAAAGAGCCACAAAAAGTCCTTAATTTGCCTTTCTGCTTTGCTTCCTTGAATAAGCCAACTGTGGTTTTTAGACTTCTATCTCTTTTTTCCTCTTATTTTAGCTAAACATTATCAAGGGTTTACCTTCCTCAATAATACAAAAAAAAAAAATTACAGTACTATTCAGTTAAACTTGCCAACTTTTGTCTTCATTTTTCCACAAAAAAATTTAACATGGTTTAAAACAGATTAAATATTTCCAGGACACATTAGATGTAAATGTTGTATGCAAGGTATCTTGATTATAATGGTATTTAAACACTGAAGCTTTCAACATGTAATTTCTCAACTAAAGTTATTTTGTTTAATAGTATTTTTTTCCAAAGTAGTTTTGCCAGAATTTTAAGGGCCAGCTTTTGGTGGGCTCTTTTTGGTGGGTTGTATTTCAGCTATTTCTCAATAATGTTTTCCAGGAAAATCCAGCTATGGCTGTTGCAATCAAAACGTGTAAAAACTGCACTTCAGACAGTGTTAGAGAAAAATTCTTACAAGAAGCCTGTGAGTATTAAGCAACTTCTTTTGGGATCACTTCTGTTACTGCTCCTTGCAAAGACTGTGCCCACCTGTGCCAGAAACTTCTTTCACTGATGTAAATAGTTTATTAATATATAGCCTGATGTTTTCCCCTCCTACAGCATGTGCCAGGGCACTGCTTTACATCCTTGCATTGCCCTTGTGTGTGATTGGATGTGGGTTCTTTGATTTTCCAAACTGACTGGTGATGTCTGTCTCCTGTAGGGCTTTAGAACCAGTTTTGGAACGTTAAATCTGATCCTCTATTTCCTTTTTTTTTCCCTTACTGAATTAAAAACCACAGCACTTTCTCCAGTTTGTTGCTTTGGAAGGTCAGGTAGTTGTCCTTGCTAGAAATGTTGTGTCTAAGAGGCATCTGCTTTGAGAATTCAGAATTAAAATCTATGCTAGAATAAGTAATTTTTCTAAACAATTGCCCACAAATGTTGTATTCTCCAAGTAGCACATTTCATGTGTGGAGGAAGGCTTTTTGTTGGGGTGAATAGGAGCACAAACTTTTTAAAGAATATTAAAGTTACTGGTTCCTCTATTGTTTGATTTTGTAGGAAAATTAAGATATGGCACTTAAGCCTTAATTTTTGCCTATTATCCCCTGCTCTTGTATACTTATAAATGTTGTTAAAGTATTGTATTTTATCAATTAAGTAATTGGTTGTGGTCAGATGTCACAATATAATTTAATCACTGTTCCTTTATTCAAGGAATTTTTTCAACTTGTTTGGAAGATCTGTGTTAATAGCTAATGGATTTTTATTTTTGAATGTCAGGTTTTTGTAAATTACTGTAATTTTTGCCATTGCATTTCTATCTGTTGGAACAGTAAATACAATTGCTTACAGTAATAACTCAGCAGTTACAAGGTAGGCTGCTGTCTCCTGGCAATGTAGAAAATAATTGCTCATTGAATGCTCCTTATTATGCTTCAAGTTTGACAGATTAGGAAATGCTGCTGTAATCGACACATAAATAGTATTTTTCAATTTTGATTTAATAATTTTGCCATTTCTTCTTCTTCTTTTTCATTCTAATTCCCATCTGTTGCCTTTGTCTTGTGTTCAGATTAGAAATTCACTCAGAGCAGTTGCTTTCTTCACTGAATTAATACATTTAATTCCTAATACTTTAATATTACGAATATTAAGACATTTTGAGGTTTGCCTATGGTGGAGTTTTCAACACTGAAAAGATTTAGCAGCTGTTATAGCTGTATGACATTTCACCATGTTATTCATTTCCTTTTATTAATGCTTTAAGCTCTATCAGTGATAAGGATGTTTGCTTTATTGCATTTTCCCCTGTATTATTAATAACATTAATATTTTAAATAATATATTATTTTAAGTTTGCCCATAAAGTTTATTTTCAGAAAGATATGTTATTAAGCTATTATAACTTTTGGTCTTAGGATTATGCAAGGCTTTTTTTGGAGTTGCTATGTATCCATGTGCAGAAGTAGAATTCAGAGCCCATCAGAACAGAAATCAAGAAACACGTCCTGGTTTTAGCTTGTGGTTAGTGTAAAGCAGAAGAAAATGTGTTTTATTCTTGCCTGACTTGAGGCAGACTGAAGCAGACTTTGCAGCTTGGTAATTGCTGTGTGTTTTTGCCACTACAAACTGCACCTGTAGAGATGCTGCTGGAAGGTCAAATGAAGGATATTTGTTGAGGATACATAAAGGAGTTTTTGCCATGCCTGTTTTGGAGAGATTCTGCTCCTCTGTGGTGGGACCCCACCTGCAGAGCTGCACCCAGGTCTGGGATCCCCAGCACAGGCAGGACCTGGGGATCCAAAGGAGCCACAGAGATGCTGCAAGGGCTGGAGCAGCTCTGCTCTGGGAGAGTTGAGGTTGTTCAAGGCTTTGGGGAGACCTTGGAGCACCTTCCAGTGCCTAAGGGATGCCAAGAGGAAAGATGGGGTGGGATTCTGTCAGAGAAAGCAGGGATAGGACCAAGGGTGATGGATTTGCCTGAAAGAGGACAGGTTAAATTAGATTCTGGGATAAATTCTTTGATGAGGGTGATGAGGCCTTGGCACAGGTTGCCCAGAGAAGCTGTGGCTGCTCCATCTCTGGAGGTGTTCAAGACCAGGATGGATGTGGATTGGGGCAGCAAGCTGGGAGGTGTCCCTGCCCAAGGCAGGGGGTTTGGAACTGGTTTGTTTTGACTGTCCCTTCCAACCCAAACCATTCTGTGATTCTGTGATTCATATGTCACACTGCATAAAACACACTGAGTGCACTGCTGGGACTGAAATGAACTCCATGGAAAATATAATGATGTGATGATTAAATAAGATTTTTGTCTATGTCATAATCTGGCAAACATGGTTTTTCCAGTAATTGAATTATACAGACTATTTCAGCAGAGAGGCACAGATTAACTGGTTGTGCACTGGTTTGACAGGTTATTTTATTAACTTAGGTTATGTTCATAATCAGATACTGGGCTGAGAGACAGAGCCTGACCTGCCTGGCACTTTCCACAACACCTTGCATTTTTGTGAGTGGACATAGCTCAAGCAATCAGTGTTTCCACCTGCCCTCAGCACCTGGAGTGACCAGACATAACTGCTTGTTACAATTGTTTAAAGTCTTGTGATTATCTTCTCTGCTCATGGGCTAAATGCTTAAGCAGCAGCTTTCTTTTTATTTTAAAAGAAGGTTTTATGTACCACACGGAATTGTTTGGTTTCCTTTCAGTAACAATGCGTCAGTTTGATCACCCTCACATTGTGAAGCTCATTGGGGTCATTACAGAAAACCCAGTCTGGATAATCATGGAGCTCTGTACTCTTGGAGAGGTATGAGAAATCCTTGTGCAGCTTTCTCTCTTTTAGCTCACACAAAAGGCTGAAAAAACACTTCACTGTACTAACACATGCTATCAACATGATATCATCCTCCTTTGCAGAGTTATGGACTCAGAAACAGGAGTGGCAGCTTTTGACCTTCTCCTCCACCAGGGGAACTGCATCACCTCATTCCAGAGTGATTTAGTCAGAGTTTTCAGAGCATTCAATTGCAGTTCCAGAGTGAGAGCATGACCTCTGTCAAGATGATGATAATGTGATAATCAGTTAAACAGCATTTGCAAACATACCTTCCACAAGTGAAACTGTACATCTTTTATTCTTCCTGAGCAATGCTGCGTTTTCCCTTGAAATATTGAATTTCTTATGTTGGCTTTTTGGTTTTTTTCTTGTAGAATATCTGCAGCAGAGGCCCTAGATAAGATGACTTCCCTCATTATTTTGTTTTTTGGATGAATGCTTTAAAGAAAACCACATCTCACTTTTTATAATCAATCAGTTTTCTTTGACCTGCATTTCTGAAAATGTGAACTGCAGTGATATTTCATACAACATTATATGATTGCCATTGCAATTATCAGACTGCAGTACATTTTCAAAAAAAAAAAAAAAATAGGAGGGATGGATAGAAAAGCCTGTAGTGGAGAAGTCATTTTCTGTCAATAGATTTCCTTTCCAGTGCCCAAATCTCATTTCAAAGCCTTGTTTTGATGTATAAAAACACTCTAGTGCCACCTTCCAGTAGGTGCTCCCTGTCTTATACTGGGAATAGAGCTGACAGGTATTCTGCACTGATATTGGCCACTCTGACCTAAATACAATTGTTTTAGCACATGTAGGTTAAAATTAATTATTAAAATTAATGCTTCTAAAGCAATGCTGGTCCATCTTTGGGTTGGCCAGGTCCTGTTCAATTCTGAAGTGATATAGACCATAAATGGAGGCTGCACTCAAGGGTAGAAAAAATCACAAAGTCCCAAGAGTGCTTCACTCTGGAACAGCAACAGCAGATGCTTTTCAAAAGGAGACTGAAAGGAATGCACAAAATTACAGATTTTTTTTTAGTTTAACAATTTTCATGTAGAAAAAGTGCTTGAATTCTAATGCAGAGTCCCATTTCTTCATGGGAAGTGGCTTTTCCTCATCCAGCTTTTAAAACAAGCAAGTCATGCCCATTGATCCTCATGTAAACTTCTCAATTTGAAATATGCCCTTTTCAGCTTTGTTATTTTCTTGTCCTAATTTCTTTCTCTTTTTTCCTCCTTGGTGCAAAAAGCTGAGGTCGTTTTTGCAAGTAAGGAAGTACAGCTTGGACCTGGCCTCTCTGATACTTTATGCTTACCAGCTTAGCACAGCTCTTGCCTACTTAGAGAGCAAAAGATTTGTACATAGGTAAGATTTCATACATATTTATCTGTACTTGTCTATTTTTGATATGTCACTGCTTAAAATTTTAGGGAGTGTCGTTTTTGCAGAGGTTTCTGCTAAAATTACACCCTTTTCAAGGGTGACACCTGCTGGTTCACTCCTGGATTGACTCGGAGCTGGTGCCAGATTTCAGTGGGAATCATTTTCAGTTGCTGCTTTGTGGTTACAGTATTTTTTCAAGCTGTGAGTCAACTGTAACCATTCAAATATAGAAAAGCAAAACAAGGGCAGATGGCTTCTTAAGGAAAGAGGAAGGGAAATAAAATATTTATGAAATACAAGTACTTGCCTAACCAGAAAATGAACCTAAACTTCCTTCACGGTGTGTTTTGAGTTCTGTTCCCTTGAATGTGAACACGAGATTCTAGGGAGAAGAGACTGTTCTTATTGTGTGCAACTAAGAGTTCACAAAACTCCAGTTACTAAGTACAATTAATTTTGAATTTAGGCAATTCACTTGTGTTTAAATACTGACTGTCTAATTCTATATATATCTTGTGATGATGTATATGCAAACACTTACATGTAAAGTAATAACTGTGCATAGACACAGAGATATTTATATTAAAACATTGTAAATAACAACAGGGGAGAAAAGGAGGCTTGGGAGGGATCTTGTTCTCTGCAATGAGAACTTGAGCTCCTTACAAGGAAACCTCATACAGGACTGTGATCTTCCTTACCTTTGCAGGGCAAGAAGTAAACTTTCCTCAGGTGATGATACTTAACCTCTTTATATTTTAAAGTTACTAGAAATACTGTTTCTTCTGTTTGGCAGGGATATTGCTGCTAGAAATGTGCTGGTATCTACCACTGACTGTGTGAAATTGGGTGACTTTGGTTTATCCCGATACATGGAAGACAGTACTTACTACAAAGGTGAGGTGTCTCTGATCCCTCTTGCAGGCCAGTGACAACACAGTTGATTGTCCCATTATTGAGGAATTAACCAGATTTCCTTGGTCTAGCTGGTGCATTTGTATAAAAAGGCAAATTATTCAACAGTTTATTAATGGCAGTAAATTCCTGTATGTGCTTAAGGAGGATCCCAAGGGTGTGATTTAAGGTACAGAAAGTAGCAAATTCACATGTAGGTGCAGAAATGCTGAGTTTGTATTGTCACTCTGTGCTGCATACTTCAGATGCCATTGGACTAGGGAGATTCAGTACAAAACTGTCTTTGAAGCCTGCTTTTTGCCCCATTTTGGATGGCATACTGAGCTTTGGTGTCTCCAGCAGCTGAGAGATGTCCTGCAGTGCCTGATAAATAAAGATTGAATGTTGGGTACCAAACAGTAGCATTGTACTTGTTGTGTAATTTGGTGTATGTTGTTAAACCCTGGGTACATAAATCTCATTTTTAATATTTTTCTGGTTTCATATATTTTAAATTATCCTTTATCTGTCCCCTTACACACTATTGTGTTTTCTCATTTCATTTATCTCACTTTGCTGAGCTGCATTTTATCTTTTTAATTACAATATTTTGACATGATCATTTCTTGGTGTGTTTTGGGGTTTGTTATTGGGGTCTTCAAGGGAGGTTTGGAAAATTATTATTATTTTGGGTTTTGTTGGTTCATTTCTCCATTTCACGTAAAGCCTAACAGCCTTATATATAAATATTTGAAGTACTTCACTGGAGATTGGTTTTGTCTGGGAATTATTTCACTGGGAACAGAATCTGGTTTTGAGCTGTGTTTGGGGATAACAGCCTGCCCTTTCTTGCCTTCCCTGTAGCTTCCAAAGGAAAATTACCCATCAAGTGGATGGCTCCAGAGTCAATCAATTTCCGACGGTTTACCTCAGCTAGTGATGTGTGGATGTTTGGTAAGTGAAAATTAAATGGGGAGGCTCCTTTCTGTCCTCTTGGACATGTCCAGTGTTTCATTTTGATTGCTCTAAATGTATAGTTTCCAAATATTTGTCACAGTTTTTACTGTGCATTCTGAAAATACACTTTCTTCCAGCATGTTTTCCACCTCTGTGTTTTTCTTTCCTTTTCCTGCTTAATAAATCTGAAATTTCTTGGGCCTCTTTACCTCTAGTAAAAAGCTGACAGAAATGAAGGTACAAAGAAATTAACTCATAATTATGTCAGAGATTATTTTGGTCTTTTGGTTTTGGTTTGGTTTGGTTTTTTTATATTATGCCATTGTCATTAGCTGTCATTTGCTGTTTCTCTGTTATATTTTGACTTTTCCTTTATGTTGATACACATTTCCTTGCTTAATGTGCAGATTATCCTATGAGATACCAAATTTCCAGATCCATAGTGCTAGATTCCCACTTAACTTGTCTGTTACTCCTACAAGAGTAACAGACTCTGGCCTCCTGGCCTCCTACAAGAGAGGCTTATAAGGGCAAATGGACATATCTTGTAACCTTGGTATTTTTTCCCAAATACACAATATTTTGTATGAATCTAGTGTCCTGCTGACTGCTGGCCTGTACAGACAGAACAGAAGCTGTGTTAGGGAACATGAGTGATGAGATTGAAATAAGAGCAGTCAAGTGAATGTTTTTAAGTGAAGGGTTTATTATAGTTTGAAGAAAACTCTATTACTGTCAGAGTTAGAAAAATTAAGTTTGTGGAATATTTTGATCAATTCTAAAGTGACAGACCATGTCCTTTTAATACATTTTCAATAGAAACTGGTTTATTACACGTTTTCAGCACAAAAAATGTGGATCAATGCCAATGCTAAAAACCCTCGAAGTGCAAATGCACTCTACGTGTTGAAACAAGCCTGTTGGAAGGAGTCAGAGGGAAAAGCAAACACATTCTGCCTCATAAGATTTGAATATGAGCAAGCACTGGTTTAGGGCAGGTAAAAGACTGTGAGCCAGCTGTGGGTCACTCTGCCTCATCAGTAGGTGAGGCTGGTGCTGTTTGTGTGATCCTGCTGCAGGTAAGCCCAAACCAATTCCCTGGTTATATATTTAGGAAGAAATAGCATTATTAGCACAAAACTGGGGTTTCTTTCTCTTTAGACAGCTCTGTGTGTTTGCTCCCAGTGAAGGAAATGTGTTTTTGTGTGTGTTGCTCAGGTGTGTGTATGTGGGAGATCCTCATGCACGGGGTGAAGCCCTTCCAGGGAGTGAAGAACAACGATGTGATTGGGAGGATCGAGAACGGTGAGCGGCTCCCGATGCCTCCAAACTGCCCTCCCACCCTCTACAGCCTTATGACCAAGTGCTGGGCCTACGACCCCAGCAGGAGACCCAGGTTTACTGAACTTAAAGCACAACTCAGGTAGGGTTTGGATTCTGAGAGGTCATTTCCTTTGTTCAGAAATGCTTCTTTTTGCTTAATCTTGTGTTGCAGTGTTTTGGTTCCGTAGAAAATATGAAGCACCGTGTTTTGAGTTTTTATCTTCAGACAGCCAGGTTGCTGCTGGTCTTTGGGAAAACCTTATCTGGTAGAGAAAATGAGATTAGGCAATAAATTCAAATAACTGGAAATATGAATCACTTCCTTTCTCTCCCAAGAAAAACTGCACATTTTACCAGCATTTTGTTTATAATTTTAGCTACAATCTTTGGGGAAGGAGGTAGAAAGAATTTAGAGTGATTATCTAAACAAACATTCAGTGAGTTTCTGGGGTAGACATGTATCTTAAATAAATGGAGCATCAGGTATGTGCTGTTGGAAGTTATTTTCACGACATGTAGCACAGTAGTTGCACAGTTACAGGTGTCACAGGGCAATTGCAGAGCTGCAGTAAATGCAGCATCAAATATAGAAATTCCTTTGCCCTTTGTAAACCAGGATATAAACTACCTTTGTGTTTATCTTGGAATGAGTGTGGTCACACACCTTGCAGAACAGTCTAAATTCACACCTTAGTTTATTCTGCAGTAATATATTATATTACTGTGTCTGTATCACCATTTCACCAGTCCAGAGTGGGAGGGGTATTTCAGCTTTGAAACATCACTGAGTTAATGTGCAGGCACATTTGATATTTGCGACCAAATTGGGTCACAAATGTTGTGACTTTTGGATTTCATGACTGCTCAGGATGCATTTTGCATAAGTCAGTACAAGTTTTGAGTAACACTTTGGTTTTGCACTCTGACAATCCACACTGGGAGTTCTTGTAACTCATTGCTGAATTCTTTGGTTTTGTTTCAGGTTTTGTTTCAAAGTTGTGCTTTGTGTCATGTTTTATTTTCATAGTATCATGTTTTTGCTGTCACTGGATGTTCATGGTTCAAGATAATTCACTGGTGGTTAAGATGAGAGACAATTTGAATATAATTATGATGCTATCTCAAAGCTGCTGTGTGGAGAACTTAAAAGATCTTAAAGTTCTTTCCTCTTTCTTACAAGTTCCACCATCTGTTACTCTGGGAATTCCTGTGTAAACTAATAATTCGTAGAACTAAGGAAAAACTTGACCCTTCTCACAGATAACTTCCCATCCTCTTGACTCTGTGGAATTAACACAAAGAGGGGAATGTCTGGGCTGGAGAGGAATTGCATGAAAAAGATGTGGTACAGTTGTGTGATTTGGGTAATAGGTGGAAATTGGCAATTCACTTGCTTTTTCTCTCTTTTTGGCTCTGAAAGTATAGAATGACTGATAATTTGCAGCCAGGTTGTAGCTGTTAACTTAAAGCTGGTTGGCACAGATGAGAATGAAGTCCTAAAAAAGTGACTGGGAAATGGCTGTGGTGTGTAAACCTGAGCAGGGAGAGTATCTCACCAGGAAGGAAAGAGGATGAGTAAACCCAGAGTGTGCCCAAGAGCTCTCCTCAGAACCAGCACTCAGGGTCTCGTTGGTTACACATCAGAATGTTTCCCAGTGTGTGTGGGTGAGCTCTGAAACAGGTCACCCAGAAAGACTCTGGAAATTCCATGCTGGCAGACATTCAGATTTTGTTGGAAAAGGCTCAGAGCACCTGGCCCTTGCTGTGCAGGGAGCCCAGCTTCACCAGGAGATCAGACCTGAGACCTCCAGACACCCCTTCCATCTCATCCTAGTGAAAAGTGCACCCAGTGTGGAGAGGTGTTTGCACCTCTGGTCCTGCTGGGAGATTTGAAGCATCAACTCTCTACTGGGAATACTGAAACCCTAAAATCCAGTTTTTACTCTGTTCCCACCAAAGCAGGGAACTTTCTGCCACTCCAAACTGGTGACCTTTATCTCCCAAATTTAGGCAACATGGTTGTCCTTAGGGCTGCTTTTTGCTGCTCCAGACAGAGGCAGCCTCTCACTGGAAAGGTTGCCAATTCCCTGATGATGAAGCAGTCTCAGGGAAGATTGGGTTTCAGAACTCAAATTCCCATGAACTTGCAAAAACAAGCCATTTCCCTGGTGGCCTTTCCCTGTGGTGTTGCTGCTGCTCGTTCTGGATGCTGTCCAGAGTAGTTTCAAGCTGAGAGCCAGATACAGCACTGCAGCTTCATTCCTCTCTGGTTTAATGAAAAAAAAACTCCATGGCTTTGGGAAAAGCCTGCATCTGGAATAGCATTGATGGGAGCATGAGCATTTCACGTGCTCTCTGTTATTCGGTGCTTTTCCCGTTTCATAGGAACAGCTGCTTTGCCCAAACTGAGTTTGCAGCTGATTGTGCAAGGCAAAGGTGCTGATTGCTGCACAATTTATGTACTGTTATTTGTTGCTACATATGAATTTAAGTACTGTTATTAGGGTAGTAATTTGATAGTATTTGATCTGTCTGAAGTGGATGTGGTTGAGTCAGTCTTCCCAGCAAACACAGAAACAAATGGGTGGATTGTGGATTTCCAAATGTAATTTATCCTCACATTCCAAATCCCTTTTTCAAGTGGTGGAGGGGGGTTAAAAGTCAGATTAGGTCAGGGCACTGAGGTGCTATCCTGCTAGTCCTGCAATTCTGACTTGATCAGAATTAAAATATAGTATATTTTAAATTGGGGAGTGTGTGTTGCCTTGCTGGTTTGTGTAGAAGAAATTTTTTTGTCTTGCAGTACATGATAAATAATATAAAAGGATTTTAATTTTAAACTTTGAAATTAATGTCATTTCATGACATTTTTCACTGTGTCATGGAAGAAATTTTGTTTAAAGTACCTTTCATGAACATGCTCTGCTACAAATAGCAAAACAAGGAGCAGTTGTGTCATTGCAAAGGTGAGAGTGGCACTGTGGCCCATTGTTGGTCACAGGTTTTAACAGAGTGCCTGACCTCACTGGCAACCTGGGGCTGCAGGTCACATTAAAACAGCTCTAAAAAGAATAGGGGAGGGGGAAAGAAAAAGATTCTATGCTTTTAAAGTGTGGTTTTATGACAACAGTGAGATAATTAATTGATGAGAACTGGACTTGAGCCTTTTTGTCACTGCATTTGATTTAGGTCCTGAAACGTTGCTTATAAATGAAAACTGGTAAGAGTGAGGGCAGTTTCAGTCTTCTTTTATGGCATTCTGATAAGAAAATATTCTAACACATACTTCAAATACATGGTGGAGACTGCAAAATGCTTTGCTGTTCTTCTGTTCTTTGCCTGTGACCATTAGGCATAGTCCATAATCCATGTAAAAGTGCTTTCATATTAGAAAAATATGTGCAAGTATGTTCCTCTGCATCCAACTTTGTATTTCTGGTGGCAGAGGGAGAGAAAGAAGCTGCTTTTTTAGGGTCAGCACTTCATGTAGGTTCCCACACCACTGTAGCAGGAGATACTGGTGCTGCTGTGCATTTTGGAATATGAGGATGCAATTTAGTATTTTAAATATTCCTACACTGGAGGTCCCCATGAATGTTTCCCTTTTGCTGTCACAGGCCAATTTCAGTAAAAAGTTCTTTGTAAATTAAGTTTATCGATTATGCAAATTTTTAATAATTGAGATTTTTCTTGAGCTTTCACCTCACCAAGAAGCTGAGTTAAACTTGTCTGTGCTACCTCAAGGTTTGTTAGGGAAACCATAGGGACAGAATTCTCTGCTAGCTCCTCTTTGCTGCTAAAAATATATACACTTTGGGAAAATATGCCTAGATCTGACTTCTCCTGACCTTCTGCAAATTCTAATAAACTGTTCAGAGAACTTGAGCAGCTGCACTGAGGAAACGTCAAAAATATCTCTTGGCACACTCTTACTTCATCCACAGACTGGTCTTCCCTTTGTGCAAACAAAGACCTTTCTGTGAGTCATTTATATTCCTTGTGGTTTTTTCGAGTAGTGCTTCTCTGAGGCATTTCTATTTTATATTCTTGTCAGCAGAATCAAGGGCATCCAAGTACAGATGCTGCTGCAGCCCATCAGCCTCTGGCCAGGCTGCTCTGGGCTGCTGGGACAGAACCTCCTGATGGCACAGGCAGTAGGAGAGCAGGGAGCTGCACTTGTAAGGCAAAAAGCTGAGCCTGTGTTTAAAAAAAAAAAAAAAAAAGTAATTTCCAAATAAATTTGTCACTTCTGGTGATAACAGGCTGATGGTGTTGCACACTTGGGCACTGCAGATAAAATGGCTTTGATAGCAAAGCAGAGAGAGGTATTGGGGTTTCATTCCTTTTTATGGAAAACCAGGACTGTGCTGTGACAAATTCTACACATGGCCCCAAATTGTCAATAAGCCATCTCTAAATTTAGCCAGCTACTACCAGCCAACTCCATTTTATTCTTTAGCTCAGATTAGAGCAACAGCTGTATCAACAGCTTGGTTAAAAATCTATGTTTTACTCATTTCTCATTGATTAATCTGGGCAGATATATTTTTGGTCTTGTTTTGTTGTGGGGTTTTTTAGTCCTGAGGTCTTGTCTTGAAAGGTGATAATCATGGTTCATGGCTGTGGCTGCATGTTGGCTTTCTCATGCTACATAAAAATGGGATACCTGAAGTGTGAGATAGCTTTAAAGAAGGGGTTTTGTGCTAATTCTTTATGGGTTCAAGTAGGAAATCTTGCATTTTCTTTATTCTGAAGAAAGAGAGAGGTGAAATAGAAGGATTCTCTCTCCATTCCCTCTGTTGGGCTATAGCTGTGTTTCCATGGTAGTTCTAGCAAACTTATCTTGCAAATAACTTGTCTGATTTTGCTTTTACTCCACATTCTTGTGTTGCTTCAGCAATGATGGATTGAAATTGCAGCAGTAGTTATAAACTTGATTTAGCTGCAGTGAGACGAGATGACTTCTCTGCTTTTTAGAAGTGGCATAGTTTGGGGTTTTTTTGGCTGAGTAAGGAAAAGCAGAGTTCTCATCTCCAGCAGGAATTTATTCTTGAAATAAGCAGTGAAGTTCCACGATGAGAATAGATTGCTGGAGTTGATCTCATCCCCTGAATGAGTAATTCTGGGTGGTTGTTTAGCAGACTGAACAGGAGATTATAAACTCAGAACTTAGCTTTGTTTCTGGAAACTCCTGAGTGATAAAGAAGCTGAAGTAGCTCCTCCACAGGATTGTCTTTACCCTGGGGACAGTGATATGGAAATAATCTGCCCTGCTCACATCTCCAGACTGTCCGCGTAGCGTGCGGCTCCAAGGAATTGGCAGCTCCCTCTTTCAAAGCTTCTCTCTGAGTATTTTTCAAATGGCAAATATCCAACATTAATAAGCCACATAGCAGAGCTGGGAGGAGGCTGGCTGTGGGGGCAGCAGGAGCACGTTCAGCTTCAAACAGGCTTTTTAATAGTCAGAACAGTGGTAAGTAGCAAACTGGTTTTACTACTGTCTTGTACTTTGTGAAAATGCATCCTTTTGACCTGAATGCTTAGGAACTGAGTGAATACTGTCAGATCTTTCTGTTTTGCTAAATTGCTTTGCTGAATATGTTCCTGGTTAGGCTACAATGTAAGAGCTGAAGAAGTATTTTTGACTGCTTCTTTAAAAAAGAAAAAAAAAAAAATCCCTGTGATCTGAAGCTCTTTGAGTTTCAGTAAAGAACATTTTCGGTTTGTTTTGAACCTTTGCAGCAGTTCAGTAGAATATTTTCGTGTGAAGATTAAGCTTTCATGCAAGTAAGTGCTTGATTGATTGTCTTTGAGGACTTCTCTGTGTAATTTCACTTAAAAAGAACTGCTACAGAAAAAAATTGTGTGCAAGATCAGCCAGAGCTTTCTGAAATTTTGATGCTGTTTTTGTTGTTAAAAATATTCTGGTAATCCTACAGAAATATTTCTTCCTGAGACTGGTTTTCAGACACAAAATGCAAAATAAGTTTGGCTTTCAGTAATTTCATAGCATTTCAAGTTAAGTACTGTTTATTAGTCTGAAAAATGCAAGAGCTGTGGGGAGAGGTTTGTTAGTCACTGGAGCTGGAGTTTTACTTGGTTACAATGTGTTTTCCTTAGTACCATACTGGAGGAAGAGAAGCTGCAACAAGAAGAGCGAATGAGAATGGAATCCAGGCGACAAGTCACGGTGTCCTGGGACTCCGGAGGATCAGATGAAGCTCCTCCCAAGGTAGCCAACACTGAGAATTACGTGTGTTTGAAACAACAAACTTCAACTTTCTTTTTATTCCTTTATTTCTTCAAAGCCAGCCCTGATGGGTTGGTTCAGACCACGGCATTTTGGCCAGTTCTGTTCTCATCTGGGAAGCCTTGCCTGAGATGACCCAGCTCTGCTTGAGCTGTGCTTAGAGCTGATCTGTGCTGTGATACTGCTTTAAAGATTTTCTGTTTCTGCTTTAAATTGTAAAAGATACCCATAGCTGCCACAAAAATTGTCTCCTGGCCTTTCCTTCTCCTGCTTTCTTTTTAGCACTCTTGTAAATTGTTGGTTAATAAGCTCTCAGGCCAGCGTGAAGTTTATTTATAACACATTAGTGACAGGACAGAAGTCAGCTAATTGCATTTTCCTTCTTCTGGACAGAAAATTAGGGGTTTGTTTCCAAGGAACGTATGTGGTTTAGTTTCCACTTCATTTTCATTTCTGTCCTGTTTGGATGTCACTGATGGGTTCTGCAGCTGTGGGAGTCCAGCCTCACCAGTTACTGAGTCCTCTTCCCTCTCAGTGACTTGTCTGCTTCCCCTCAGAGTTATTTTTGCAAGTTTTTACTCGAAAGTTGGAGCCTGTATTTTGAGGAATGTAATTTTTCTGCAGTCACCACCGTATTGTCTGTGTCCTGATAGCTTGTGGTGAATTCCTGGAGCTCCCAGCTTCTGGAGCTGATAATAATTCCACGAGTACTTGTGCTGCACACATTCCCCAGCACTCATAGAAAGGCAACTTTTTCTTTTTGGTTGGTTTTGGTTTGAGGGGTGGGGAGGGTTTGTGTGTGTTTGGGGGTTTTGAGGTGACTTTCTTTCCATTTTCAGAGTGTTGCCTGATCAGATTTCTGAGCTTAGTTCTGCATTTTGATACCTTGAATGCAAGCAGGAGATGAGGGCAGTGGAATTGCAGTTTTCATTTCAGAGTTAGAAACACCAGACAATCCATCAACCTATTTAGTTATCTGAGATGAATTAGCAGGATTTGGTGTTCACCTAAACAGACAATATTCCAAGTTACAGAAGCAGATAAACTGCATAAATTGGACCAGTATAATGCTTAATTTGAAATGAGCACCTTTTGTGTGTGATGTATGAGCTGAAACACTTGACCTAAGGTGTGTTAAAAATGCAGTTAATTCTGCCACTGGAGAGAATCTGTTTTGGGGGGGTTGCTATGACCTCACTGTATTTCTGATGCTGTTGTTGGGTAGGTTTTTTTTATACATTTCTTTTGTGTAAAATACGGATGTGCTTAATAATGGAATTGGAACAAGTGGAATGTTGTAGGTAAAAGTTATTAAATTTTTAATACAACACATTTTTTTATTCTTCTGATGATTCATTGTAAGAGTTGCAGGTTGTTACAGGTCCTAAACTCCTACACATCCTCAAACAATTACCAGGTCACACAATCCATACTATGAAATCACTTGTATCTCACAGTGATATTTCTGTTAAAAATCTAAGACAGAAAACATCCTAATCTGGAATGAGAATGATTTTTTTCATCAAGCAATGATAAATTTTGCACTCTCCAGTTAGTGTGTTGCCTTTAGCTGCCAGCAGGACTGGGAGAGCCCTTTGCACAATGATGAACTTTGGGGTTTTTTTCTCTCTGGTAGTTTTTTCTCCTCCTGAAATACCTAGCAGTGCTGTTCCTCATTCAAAACCAAACCCTCAGCTATACCTTTGGAGATTCAGATTATGATCAAAAGCACTTTCCATGTTGAGGTAATTAGTTACACAGAAGTTAATTATCAGAACTAACTTTATACCTCAGAATACCACATAGAAATAGCCATGCAAATAAATCATTTTGGTTTGTATTATTCTTAGTGGAGCAAAAGAATTTACTTTTGGGAACAATCACAAAAGCAACAAATTAACAGCAAACATTGGAAACAAGGCTGTATTGCACCTGGAATTTGATTTAAGAATTGCATTCTTAGATGGTGTTCTCTGTAGAGTTAAACAGAACAGAGCAGGTCATTTAGTGCAAGCAATTAAATAACCACAAAGAATTCACAGAGCAGCCATTATTTATTGACATACTCAGCAAACAATTCAGCTGCATCCATTGCGAAGCAAAAATGGAGGAAAACTAAATTTTAGTTGTTTAAAAAAGTGTTTGTAGTTACAGAAAATCTGTTTTGGGCTGGTTTTTTTGACGTTTGCCAAACCTGTAAATGTTTGTCTCAGTGAAATATAATTTTCTGGTTTTAGCTGTGTGTGTTAAATGATTCTAAAAATTCCTTTTTGTTTACAGCCCAGTAGACCTGGTTACCCCAGTCCCAGATCCAGTGAAGGGTTTTATCCAAGTCCACAGCATATGGTACAGCCAAATCATTACCAGGTATTACATTTAATACTATGCATGTATTTTTTTTACATATGTGGGTTCTCTGTCTTAGATGCAGATGGTGGATTGAAGCACTTTTTACATGGTTTATTTTAATTCAGTTCTGTTCAATGAGTTTTGTTTTGCATTAAAAAAAATCCCCAAACTGAGCCTGGTAGGTTTACTCCAGTTGGCAAATATTTCCACATCTGATGTGTTGCTCAGATTCTGAAACTGCAGTGAAACACATCAGACATTTCCATATTTATTGAAGGAATGTGGTGTTCATGTTAACATTTGTGCTGAGCTATGAAATCACTTGCTTTATAAAATGGCATTCATTTGGGGCCTTTCCTTGGGATCATTGGTATTTTGTTTTCTGTGTCCTGATAGCTGCTGCCTTTACCTCTATAACATTGTATACTCACAGGCTTTGTTTCCTTCCTCAAACTGCTGAAGAAATTCAGAAAATAAAAATTGTCTTTAAAGGACTTTGAGCAATTTTAGGTTTGTTCAAGGCTGCAGCCATATTACAGTGTCTCAGTCAAGGGAATTTTTTTCCATTAAGAGAGGGAGGTTTTCATTGATTTAATAAGTACTTCAGGCTCATTAAAACTACTTGGGTTTTCCTGTGGAGAAGTTCCAGGCCACTCAGCTCAGCACACTAATTACATGCTGCCACTCAAGCCTTAAGCCTGTAAGATACAACAGGGGGTACATTTTTATGGGGCTCTGTAGGGTGATATTTGCAGGCTCCTATTAACTGGAACATAAGCTCTGCATGTGTAGCTCTTACATATGTATCTGTAGATTTTTTTTTGTCCTCAGAGGACTTTGATCTCCTTGACTGCAGAGGTTAGGGCATGCTCTGATGCTGCAGGTTTGATAGGCACCATAAAATACTTATCCTCAAAAGTTGTATTTCTGTACTGTTGCAGTTACTCTAAAATACTTATGTTATGATGGGCATCCTCAAACACTTCAAACAGAAGTGTCATATTTTGGCTCACTTTCCTTCTTTTGATGTTGCCTCCCCTTCTTCCTCCCAGTGACTGCTTGAATTGAGTCATTTCTGTGCTTTTATGTTTATGTTATGTTGTCTTGGAGGGGATGTTTTCATTATGGGGAAGCACAAGTCTTACTAATATCTCTGTTTTTCTCTTTGTTTTTGCCTGTGTGGGTTTTTTTTGCCCCCTAAAGGTGTCTGGCTACCCTGGTTCTCATGGGATACCAGCCATGGCAGGCAGCATTTATCCTGGGCAGGCTTCTCTCCTGGATCAAGCAGATTCCTGGAACCATAGGCCTCAGGAAATATCAGTGTGGCAACCAAACATGGAGGTATGAGATCTGACACATCTCTTACTGTGTTCTGTACAGTTCAGTGCACTTTTTGTTATTATAAATTGCATTACTTTTATTATTTAAGTAGATCTGTTATAAGAAAAGTGAGTTTTTCTGGTGCTTTTAAAATTACCTCACTGCAGGGGACTGGGAGTCAGGACTGAATTATATTTTTTAAACAAATTCTTCTATGTGAGGCTGGGCATGAAGTGTCACTTCACATGAATTCTTGATGAAGTTGTTACTACTTATCTTAACCAAGTGATAACAAATATTTGTTGTTTGGTAAGAGAAGGCTTTACTGGAACTTAGTGCTGTTCACAGGGATGGGAACACTCATGTAAAAAAATACCTTTTGGGAGATTCCCAGCACAGCTGAAGGGTTGAGACTTCTTTGTAACTTACCCAGAAGAGAAACTGAAATGGTCTGAAAGTCTGTTCCTGAGCTGAATTCCTTCTGGGCTGTTTCCAGCCTGTCATGACTGCACTGAGCTGCTGAGGAACATCAAATTAATTCCCCCTTTAACTTTCTGGGATTTTTTTTTCTGTTCTCTACTGTTGTACACTTTTTAATTCCACTTTTTTCAAAGATTTAGTTTGTGCAGCTTCTGTCTTAAATGTTTCTTCTCTAACCAGCTCTATTCCCTGCGTTCCTGGTAAACATTTAAGCAAACTCTGAGACTTAGCTGTTAAATACAGGGAAGTTTGTTACCAAATTTCCCTTGGCTTTTGTAAAAATACAAATGTATACACTATTTCCTAATGATTTCCAGACAGCATTGGGTGTGGTATGTGGAGTATTTGTAAGCTTAAGAAAGACCTAAATATTTGTGGTCAAGAATTCATTAAAAAATGTTTTTGTGACATGCTTTGCCACTGTTGGCTAACACTGAATGGTATATTTGTTTTGATTTAAAAAAAAAAAAAAGTATCCTTCAGCTTTTAACAACTGGATGGTTACATTATTGCTCAAGATCAAGAAAATGAAATTGATAATTCTGGTTTTGTTGTCTAGCTTCAATGAAGTGCAATACAGGAAGTGACAATGTTGCTGAAAAACAGAACAGAATCTTTCAAATCTTTTTTGGTTGCAGTGACTAAGAACAGGGCAGATAAAAACTTTAGGTTTGGAAAGATCTTCTTCCACTGCTCTGCTTCACATTTGGAGGAGCTAAAGAAACTCTGCTTGTCTGCTGCTAAGAATTCACTTCTAAAAAACTTTCCTTTTATAATCTCTTAAATTCCTGCACCTGCTCATACAAATTTGAAATTGTGAGACTGAGTAAACTTGCTGTGGATTGTAGGATTCAGGCACTTTGGAGATCCGAGGGATGAGCCAGGTTCTCCCCACACACCTCATGGAGGAGAGGTTGATACGACAGCAGCAGGAGATGGAGGAAGATCAGCGCTGGCTTGAGAAGGAAGAACGATTCCTGGTAATTCTTTGTTGCACAGAGCTTCTTCATTCCTCCTGATTTTTGGTTTTGTATTGCAGCTGGCTAAAACTGGTCACTTCTGTGACGTGAGAAAATTTACAGGGCACAGGGCCCCCAAAATGTGGGTTTGGAAACAGGTTTTAAAATAAGTGGTCAGCTGGTGAGAACTGTATTTTACATATCTTGAACAGCTGGTGAATCTCATTTTGTCCAGTTGAGTGTGTGGGGGAAGCTGTGAGTATAATTCTGTGCCTGTCTGGAGGTTTTCTGTTCTTAAACAGACCTGTCTGTGTGTACTCTAACCATAAAAAGGTGTAACCATCAGCCATCTAATGGCCCTGGCTGTGCTAAGAGTAGGAGAAAAGCTCTGAACCTCACCATGAGCAGGAAGAAGAAATCATTGGTAATGGGATCTTCTGATGCTGTTTCTCTGCAATTCCACAGTTCCTTGTTGTGAGTGCCACTGTTTTTTTGGTTCAGCTCTGGCTTCCCAGCTGTCAAAATTCAAGTTGTGTGTTAAATTTCTCCTACTTGAGGCTGATGGCTACAGATGGAGTAGAAGGTGGGAGTAGAATGTTACCAGGAGGGAGAGGGGGATAATTTATAGTGCTGTGGTGTGGGCTGTGACAGACAGCAGTCCTGTGCTTGATCTTAGACAAATTTCAAGGAATGTTTCAGTTTGGAAATCTGTGTTGTAGCTACTGGTAGATTCCCCATGTCCAGGACATGATCTGGCTGAGATCCACACTGTGGCTGAGCTAAGAAGTGACTTTTGATTAATTGGTGTTGAAACTGGTTTCCTTCTAAGTCCACTTGGGAATTTGCAGTTTCCCACTGGGATGACAGCAAACAAACCACTGTGCCCAGATTGCTTGGTCTGAAGAGAGGGAGGGGAAAGGAAAATTTCTTCCCTAATTTAGGCATTAGCTTTTCTAGTCTTGTTTGGCACCACTTGCTTGTGACCCACACAATCCAGGAGGTCAAACTCATCCCACTGATGGTTTAAAGTTTAAAGATGGTCAAGAACTTTTCATGGAATCAGTGTGCTTTCTGGGAATGAGGCATTGACATTGTAGGTGGTGGCAGTAGGTTGTGTGGGAACTTTCTGCAGAAAACTTTCTGACCTTTTGTGTAGGATAAATAATTATTATTTGTAGTGTTTGTTGATTCAGTGTCTGGACTATTATTAGGGTGTTTATCATCCCCCAAACTGACATTGAGAAGAAACTTGCTGATTTTAATTTTATCTGTAATACAATCATAGCATCTGTTTGAGAGAGATTTGCTGTGTTTCCATTTTGTGTTAGTTTTATTGTGAGGAAACACAATCTCTCTTGCATTTATTCTGTTGAGGAATTGGAATCCATAAGACACTTCAATTATTTTTCTGTGCACATTAACATTTTGACTTTGGGGTTCACCCTTGAATGCCCATTACAAATTTATACCCCATATTAGGAGCTAAATGAGCTGCTGGTAGCCACAGGGTGCCTTTGAGCCTATAGCAGGATGTGGGTCAGGAGAATATTCAGTTTATTTATAGATGGGTGTTTCTTGGAACAGGAATGTGGGTGAGTTTCTAAGTTTAGCCCTGAGGAAGTCTTGATGTGGAAGTCATTCTGGGGAGTCACTCTTGGAAGCCTTGCAGGTCTCCTGAAGGATATCCACAATCCAGATATGACAATCCAAACATGTGAAAATAAGCCATTTATTGAGGCATTAAGGCCATATAATGATGTCCAGCATATAAATAAGCCAGATATTACAGACACATGCTCCTTTGCCACTGTCCTGTAGTGAGTGACAATTTACATTTCTGCTCTGGGAAGAAGGGCCTTCCCTATTTTCATTCCAGGTGATACAGGGAGAAGAAATCTGGCCCTCCCTTGCCTGCTTTAGGCAGGTTTTAAATAATATTTGTCCTTTTCAGCACAGAGGACAACAGATTAGAGACAGATTTTAATATTTGACTTACTTAACTATAATATTTAACTTTTGTAACCATTTGCAGTATTCTCAGTGTAAACTGTCTGCTTCCAAAAACAGCTCTATTTACCCAATCCTCAGGCTCTACAGCACATCCCACTTGTACTACTGAGAGTTGGACTCACAAGGGAGCAACTGCAAATCATTTATTGTAAGACACTGCAACAAGATGAAAAATCCTCTGTGGGTTTCTGTTAGTACATTTATTGTTTCCCCAGAGTAACACCAACTTGGTCACAACTTGAAATTTACTGCTGCTTCTGCAGGGAGAAAATACAACTCACAGCACATTAGTACAGGGATAAAGAGCACTGATGCTGCTGGAAGGGACTCCCCAGATGGGGAATTCAGTTGCAGTGGCATTGAAATGGAAATGTGCTGGTCTTTGGGGAGGTTGTTATCAGTGTAAGCAGTTTGCCTGAAACTGGTCCTTGGAGAACATGGCACTAGTCAGTATTTGAAAGGATAAAAATTTTGTTTCAAGTTGCAGCCTTAACAGAATTCAGAATTCTGGAAATTCTGCTGTAAAATGAGAAAACAAACAGGTCTTTCCTCGTGGGAAGCTCCCAAACAGAAATTAATCTGTTGTGTAAAAATTGAAGAGTAAAGAAGTATTTGATTTTAAATTGTACCAAATACATTCATTGGAGAATGAGAAGAGAATTGGTGTAGGGGTTGACTTTGGGGGATCCAGGACTGACTGTGGGTCTGCCAGCTTTAATGGACACTGATTAAAACTTGTGATGATTAAATTTTCATGCTGTATTGATAAAAGTGCTGTGGAGATGAGCATCTCCAGGAAGGACAGGAATAGGTGAATTATTTTTGAGAAAGCTGAAGTGGAGACACAAAGCATTACTGCACCTAAAGCTTGGTACAGATCACTACAGGAGACAGTCTCTGTCCAGGGCACATTCACATGGAAGATGAAATGGCTGTGCTACAAACAATCTGAAACCATCAAAAATTATCTCTGAACATTTTACACTTCTCTTCCTTTAGGCCTATTTAATTGGCTGCTCCTTCCTTTATTTGGAGTTTCCAGATTGAGCCTTTCTTTCTGGCTGTGCTGATGTTATGTACATTATTTTTAATCAGATAAATAAAGATATGTATGTGCATGCCTGTTAGTAACTCATCAGCAGACAGAACAGTTTTGTACTAAGAAATTTATAGTCCTTTCTGGGATAGCTTAAGAAGAAATAACTCACATATTTTCCTTATCATGCTTGGGTTCATTGGTTTTTTTCCTGAAATTCCCACATAGTTGTGGTTTTGTCCTTATTTTGACACTAAGAACTGCAATTCAAGTCTAATTGATGTGAACTGTTGCTAAAATAAGATTCTAATTTTAAGCCTGAGAAAATCCTACCAAGACATTACAATTCAGCATGTCCTGAGAACTACAAGGCTTACATGTTCTTTTATTAGCAAGTAACCAGAAATACTGGGAATAAAGTGGATTATGTCCCAGTTTGTCAACATACACATCCTGTCTGAAAACTCCTCTTGACATTTCCAAAGATTTCAGATAGTAGGCTTATTTATTAAAAAAAAAAAATCAATTTAACTTTGAAGGACTTTGTTGTTCTGCAAGATTTTAACGACATAAAATTCTTTCTCTCTGTGGTTTTTGGGAGGTCCAGAGCCATGGCAGGGACTGGAAAGATGGCAGGGTGTTCTTTGGGGCTGTGAAATGGTGGGTGAAGTACAGAACAGGTTTGGTGTGAGGCTCTTTGCCTAGAGAATTAATATTTCATTAATATGTTATGCAATATATATGCAACATATTAATGTTGCATTAAACAGCTGAAGGACCTCAGTATTAAAAATTTAACAACGCATTGATGTCTGGCAGCATGAGGGTCTCAAAGCTCTTGCTACTGCAGAAGTAGAATTGCTGCTGAATAATACTTTAAAATACAGTGGGAGTTTGATCATCCAAATCACATTTATTGTAAAATAGTTTGCCTTCTGACATTTCCACATCTGCACAGATGAATAAATCAGAAAATCACTTGGTCAAACGGGATTTGTTAGAATTTATTAGAATATTAAAATAAGTAAATATATAATTGGGACTTTTCTTAGTCATTGAACACAAAAGTTGAATGCTTCTCTTTTGTTCTGTGTGTTCCTGAGTGTCCCAGGTTTTGATGGGCAGAGGAGAATGTTTGTGGAAGTTGAAAGAAGTTTATGTTCTTAAGGATTTTTTCCTTATTTCTAAGATGCAGCTGCTCAGGGTCCCTCTGGTTTGCCATCCCCCCCTGGCATTTGGGATCTGCAGTTTAGGATCAGGTTCTTGGAGATGCCAGGGCAGCACCCCTGCCCTCCACAGCTTTTTTTGTGTGGGGATTTTTGTTGATAATGTGTGAGGCATTTGTCAAGTTACTAATCAGCATTTTAGTGACATTTTATGAGCATTTGCAGCTTTTCTGGGCTGTGGGTTGTGTGCTGTGCATGTGGGGGGTGTCCTGTGCTGAGTTGCCTGCTGGTGGAGACTTGGGGAATGGAATTGTTGCTGTGGTGTGGAGACTTTGGATGCTGGAAGGAGAGACCTTCTCAGCAAGACAAGGAGAGGAGATGGGTATTGTGTCTGCTAATTTAACTTTTTGCTTATATTACTAGGAAAAAAAAGTCCTGTTATTTTGACTAGTGTGCATTTTTGTGCTTCTGACTCTTTCACAATGCTCAGTATCTCATTGTCTCTGGAGTCTGCTCTGATGGTCCAGGGCAGGGGTTGGAACAAGATGATCTTTAAGATCAGTTCCAGCCCAAAATATTCTATGGTTTAAGGTGCAATTTTTGAGTAATAAATGGCTTTAAGTGCAAAGAGCACTAAAGAACTCTGTGATAAAATAGTCTTTGGTTATTTCCAAAGAGTTTGGGCACTTCCCTGGATAGAAATGAACATGAAATGATGGCAAATTGTGAGCAGTGTAATAGAAATGTAGTTTATCATATGCTTTATATGGATATTTAACAAGGATAGCTATGTACTTTAGCTGAAAAATACAAAGAGAATCAAGACTTCACCTGTCTAGTGAAGTTTCAGACTTACTCATATCAAATGAGACTTTAATCAAGAAAAATTCCTTCATCATAATGAGAAAATAAATGAGATGAGTCAGTGATAAGTTTCATCTTGAAATTTGTCACAAATTCCTGGAAAACCATTAGGAGACCATTTGTGTCTGTTTCAGTTCTTCACATTTAAGATGGGGTTAAATGCTCCCTGTCTGATATGATTTGCCTGTTTTTAATCTGCAAGTTCTTTCAGGCAGTGGCTGTCTCTGGCTGTGCCTCTCAGTCTGCAGAAGACTGAATGAAAATCCCAAATGTAAACCTTTCTGACAGGCTGGCAGCACAACTGGACTATTTTTAATGACAGAAGGTCAATATTAGTGTGTTTCTGCAGGTTCTTTCTGCCCTGCTGGTTTTTAGGGTCATTTGATAGGATTTGTGAGTTGAGATTATTCTTTAGTATTCTTAAAGGAGGAAGGAGTCTCAAATAGCTTTAAACAAGAAAAGGATGTATTTGTCCCCTGAAATTAACCCTGAAATAACATGTGGTCAGTTTAGTGACACTGTGTTTAGTTACACCAACATTTCTCTTTAAAAAAAATGTAATTTTCATCTTGTGTGTGACCATTTTATCCCTTGAGTTATCAGTGACTCCTCATCCAGTCTCATAGGAGAGAGCCAGATAAATCCTGTTTTTAAGTGCCAGAATTTGTGCACAAGAAGCACACTGTAATTTTGCTGAGCTTGTGTCTTCAGATGATTGTTAACCTTGGCTTCACATCCACTATTCCTTTGTCTCTCTGTGTAATCAACATTGTCCTTGAAGAATAAATACAGCATACCTGGATTTGCTGGGGAGATAAGTGGGGTTTTCCTGTGCAGGGCCAGAAATTGGACTTTGTGGTTTTTGTGAGTCCCTTCCAACTTAGGATATTCTGTGAGAAAAATGACTGATTTATGTGTGGGAGGTTAAAAAAAAAAAAAAAGAAAATTGCTGTGGTTTTATTTTTGCTTTTAAAAACAACCAAGCCCCGGGTTCCTGTATTGTGCTTAGAACACATAAAATAAAAATTTGTTTGTTGCTTGTTTGGGGAGAAAAGGGCATCTGGATGGCTTTGTTGGCTGTCTGTATCCAAATGGAGTGTTTAGAGAGCTGCAATAATTGGCCCCATTTGCTTGGACAGGGAGCCAAGTACATCTAAGCCATCCTGGGGCAGGAAGTGGGAATTAATGTGCAGCGTTTCTCATCCTCTGCTTGGAATTTTGCTGTTGAGAAACAAGTTTGTTTTTTGGTTTTTTTTAAGGAAAAACCCCAACTTCTGCTGCCTTTGAGAATACTCAAGTGCAGGATGTGCAGTGTTGTTAGGCAGTGGTGCTTTGGGTATTTCTTAGAGCACTTTCACTGCTGTGCTGCGGAGCAGGAGCAGCCGAGGCTCAGCGGGGGCACAGGGGTGGGAGTGGAATCACATCTGGATCTGTCAGTGTGCCTTTGGAACAGGATTCTCCTGGCTTTACACCCCTCTGAGCCAGGGGAACATCATGGGTGAGCAGAGCACAGGGTGAATGGTTGGATTTGTGTTTCAGAAACCCGACATGAGGCTCTCCAGAGGCAGCATCGACCGGGAGGACGGAGGACTCCAGGGCCCAGTGAGTGTGGGGGGATTTTCTATCTTCTGCTCTCCCAGCTCTTCCTCCAGGTTCCTGCTGGAACATGCACTGGCTCAGCTGTGGGAGAAGATTTAAAGGTTTTGCTAAACGTTTCCACTATTATTACATGGTGGTACAGCTTTCCAAGAGACTCAGCTTCTGTGGGAACAGCAGCCACAGCAAAGTGGTTCATGCAGCAGTTTGGGGGATTTGGGGTTTGTTGGTTGTTTCTCTTTTTTCCCCCCTTGAAGCTGTTCTTGAAACAAATACTAAAATGTTTCCACAAATACAGTAATTTCCAAGTGCTCACGTGCTGTAGAATTTGGCCTTTTATTTAAAAATGGGGATTGTTTTCTGCAAGTTCTGTCAACAGGAAACAGGATTAAAGTAACTTTTGCAGTTGTTTAAATATCTGAAGGGTTTTCTCACAAGGAATGTAAATGTTGCTGTTGTATTGCCCAGAAATCTCTTTGAGGTAAACGATCCACTATGAAACAATTGGAATAAACCCACAGCCATTCCTTTATTCCCAGACAGCAGCTGCAAATCGAGTGTTCTTTCTTAGTGGCTTAACTCCTGCCTAACTAAAACCATCTCTTCAATTTTTTAATTGCCATTGGAATCTCTGGATCATACTTTTGGAAAAGGGGGATCAGGCTAGGGACTGTTAATGACACAAACCTGGTGCTTTATCCTCCTTTCTCCCCAGGAAAGTAGTGGATATTTTAAATTCACCCTCCTGTTTCATTTGGGATGTGACTGTAAACTCCTGCTTTGGCTTCAGCATTTCTTCACTTCTTAAGAATTTTGAGATTCTTCCTGGATTTGCAGCCAAGACAAATCATGAATGAGTGTATCAGTGACACACTGCAGCATGGTCTCTGGAGACAGTCATGTCTGGAAGCTGCTAATGTTTTTTCCATGAAGCTGAAGAACCAGTACTAGTTCTAGTAGGCCTTGGCTGTTGTTGCATCTTTATATAAGAGCAAGAAAAGTGTTGCTGCATTTTGTGCTGCTTGTGAAGATGCTTTGAGATGTCCAGGAGATTTTCAGGTCATGTCACAGGTTACAGATTCCAAACCCTTTCCAGGGGAAGTCCTGTCTGCTCAGAGACTCTTTAGTGCATGATAACTACATTTCTAGTCACAGAATTGGATCTTGTAGTTCGCAGTAGAGAGAACATAGTGAGAACATAACTCTGACTTCATTTGCAGTGGGAAATGCTTAATGCTGCTGTGAGTCAATTTGAGTTTCTGACTGAGAGGATTAGAAATTGGGCAGTGATACAAATGAGAAGTTACCACCCACATGTTGCAGTTCCTGTCTGATCACATTCTTTTGACCCATACTTTCAATACACAATTTTGTGGAAGTAAAAATGCAGGAGTTTTTTTAATGGAATTTCATTCTTCTGCCTCTCTCTTGCTTTCTTTATTTTCCCCTGGGGTTATCAAATTTGAAATATTTAGGTTAACAGCACAAATCAAAGGTAATGACATGACTGAATGTCTCCACTGTCCACTGCTTGTGAGGTGACCAACAGACCAATCTCATTTCTGTGACATTTTTTAAAAAGCCCTTTCTGTGGTGCTGTCCAGCTGAAACTGTGGTCAAACTTAGCACAAATTCTCTCCCTGCAGTGGCAAACAGCATCTCTGTAGGGATGCCACCTGTCCCTGTTTCCAGTCTGTAGTTCCTTTGCCCACCTAAGTTCTAGAAGGTGCCTGCACTGCCAGGCCCTTTTCTGCCCTGCTTGCTGGATTTCCAGCACTCTGGAATTGCCTGTCTCTGTGCTCTTGAAAAGCACCTGGCATCCATGGACTCCAGTTCCTCCAAAAGCAGATTCCCAGGGGACCTCACTAGTTCCTGGAAAGTGCCCAAAGTCCACTCTCTCCACTGCCAAGGTTTTGCTGGAATTTTTTCTCCTACCTCCAGCAATTTGAAACTCAACTCCTTTGTGGTCACCATGACCAAGACAGGTACTGCTCACCACTTGGCCCATGAGTCCCTCCCTGTTTGCAAACAACAATTCCAGGAATCACCTTTCCCAGTCAGATTCCTTAATACCTGCACCAAGAAGTTATTTTCACAGAAATTTCCTGGACCTCTTTGTGTCCACTGTATGATATTCCCAGTTGAATTTTGGAAGTTAAAATCACCCCTAAGGGCCCAAGGCAGTTGAAGCAGAGATATTCCATAATACTGTGCTGACACTTGTTCTGCTCACAGTGGTGATGAGGTTTGTGTGAAGGATGTATGAATACAATTACCAGGGAAAGTCACTTTATAGACTATTACAAAATTCTTCCAAGTGGATAAGCAAATGGGCCTTGACTAAGAGCTTTGCAACAAAACCAAAAACCAAACCAGCTTAGAAGTGTGTTCCCATTACAGAACCATTCAGCAGGAAGTTCTGGAGTCTCTTTGTTGTGTTTTCTCCTTCACCACCATGACCTCTACAGTTGGATCTGTGGGCACAGGCTGAAAATGGCTGTGACTGTCCCTCTACCTTTGAGCAATAAGGAAGGATGAACTGAAATGTAGAGAGGCCAGGGCTGTTGTGAGCAGTACAAAATACATGGAAATTCTTTTATTGCTCTGTAATAGACCTGTAGTGAGGGACTGATGATGGTGAATTGGGGTGTATTTTTAACTGGTGGGAAATCTGCTGACAGCTGGCTGCTCTTGTTGTTTGAGATTGAGATAGTGCTGATGAAAGCTGCAAGCACTGCAATAACTACTTTATATGTTTATTTTATTTTCTTTTACAGGCTGGTAACCAGCACATATATCAGCCTGTGGGAAAACCAGGTAAGCAGTAAATGCAGATACTGACATCTTGAGTACTTGATTGCAAGTCTTGCAGCAGCAGTAGTGAGCAGAAATTCACAGCAGTATTTCCATACAGGATGGATTCAGTCCCAGGTTTGTGTGCTGTGTGTTCAGGTTCCTCGTGCAGGCCCCAGACATGCAGTCAGCAAAGCCAAGGAAGTGTTCAGATCAACAAGCACGAAATGTCTAGAGAAAGCTGAGTCAGAGTGGGAATTCACCCAGAGTGGAGTTCAGACATGTAAAACAGCAGTAGATGCCTAAAGTTGGGTATCTTGGTTTCAAAAATGAATCACACCCAGGATTGCTGCTGAGAAGAAATCCAGTTTCCCAGACACACACAGAGCACATTGGCACTCAGCTGTGGTACCAGGGGTGACACCCTCTCAGGGCTGGGGTACCTGTACCCTGAGCAGTAGCAATTACCCCACAAAAGGAGTTTAGAATATTTTAATAAAACATCCTGTTCACAAGAAGTGCAGCTCCCACAAACATTGGATTTACTGCAGGACACCCAAAGATCTCCATCTCTGGCAGAGAAGAGCACGTGCAGCCTGTCAGTGCTGGCAGAGCAGGAGGGTGCAGGTACATCTGACACATTGGTGCTCTAAAAACACAAATTCTCTGTTGATCAGATCACGCAGCTCCGCCAAAGAAGCCCCCGCGCCCCGGAGCCCCCGGGCACCTGGGCAGCCTGGCCAGCCTCAACAGCCCTGGGGACAGCTACAACGAGGGTGTCAAGGTAGGTGAGACACCCCCAGCACTGGGACATCAGCAGGGCCACGAGAAATACCCCCAGCAAATCAAACACGAGGTAGTTTGGTGTTCCTGAGGCAGAGAACATGGAAAGGAAAAGCGACCAAGCTTCATGAGTAAATGATGTCATGGGGCAAACGCCCTGGCAGCTCTCCAGGGAGTGGGGAGGGAACTCATGTTCTCCCTGGCTGTGATTTAGTGTGCTCCTCAGCTAGAACCTGCCCAGACTGAGCTTATTTCTAATTTGAAGAGTGTATGAGGTGTCCCAAGTGGACCCAGCTCCTTGTTCAGCCCAGGCATCCTAGTTACTCAGATGGTACCTGAGTCTCCTGTCTTGGTCACAGGGAGGTGAGACCTGTCCTTCCTGCAGTGTTCAAAAAGCTCTTGCTGCAGCACCAGGGCTCCTCATGCCCTACCAGCTCTGGGGAACAAGGGAAATGGGCTCTCTGACCTGGGAGTGAGATACATCCTGATGTGTTGTTTCATTTCCCATAAATAGCAGTAAAGCCAAAACAGAAACTCGACAGTGGTTTTGCAGCAGAGGTGCTGCTGCAGGGTGCTGTGTCCTGCCCCTGCTGCAGCTGGTGCCCACAGAAGTGCTCCTGAGGATGCCAGGCACTCCCAAAATCATCCTTTGTGTGCTGTTCCCTGCCTCTGGCACTCTGCCACCTTTCTAATCTCCAGGAAACAGCCCTGCCAAGCCTGTAGTAAAGAGCAGGAATCCATGGTGTGGTGGCCACAGCAGCTGGGACGAGTGACCCTTATTTTAGGGGATTTAAGGAAAGACAGAAAAAACCCAGTTCATCTGAACATGAAATTCAGAACCTGCTATCAGAGCAGTGTGTTGAGCACAACTTGATCCCAGCCACTGCCAGCCTGTCTCACTCCTGCTCTGTTCTGGGATTGTTGGAATGTTGAACAATCAGTGTAAATAACCAGCAGTGGTGAATTTGAGCAGGATTATTTATTATAAACTGATGCCAGTGCTTTCCAAGCTGCCAAGCCTCAGAAAATGTCAAGAAGCAGTAACAGATGTGTTACTAAACTCGGCTCCTCTGAAATTTCCTTTCTAAATGCTGATGCTGGAACATGAAAAAATGTTTTTGAAATACATCCTTTTGACAACAAACAAACCTGAGCAGTCAGAGACATCAGTAATGACAAGTGAACAGGATTTGTGTACTAAATAACTCTTGGAGTTAGGAAAGAAGGGCTGATTTTGTCGTTTTCTGTCAAAAAATTCTTGAAATTGGATTGTTTTATGCCCCTTGAAGAAACAGTCCATTACTTTTTGGCATAGTATTTTTTAGGCTGCAGTCCTAAACTGAAGATGCTTCTAGGGTTAATTTCAGACTCCCTTTTCTGTACACCCAATTCAGACTCCCTTTTCAGGGAGAACACAAATGAAGAGGGTTGGAATTGCCTGCCCTGGGTGAGGCAGAGTCAGCCAGTTCCACAAAGAAACTCTGCAGAGTAGTGGTGTTGATATTGGGGATGAACAAAGAGAAACCAAGTGCTAAGAAGCACAATGTCCATAGTCTTGAGAGGTTAGGGCCTGGAGTTCCAAGGGTTGGTATCATCTGGGATGGGATCTTGGCAGTTCTAACAATGGCTGGGATGAGTTCTTGTGAGCAAGTCCTGCATAGTTACATGACCATCATGTCTTAGCTAAACAAAAAGTGTCAGAGAGGCAAATACAGAATTTTCTTGAATGCATGGAGCCCAGGTCTGTTAGTGCAGAGGGACCAGCAGTGTCCCCAGGACAGGTGTCTCCCAGGCCCTCTGCCCCACTCCCCACCCTGCTGCCTGCCACACTGGCTTGCTCCTGTCCAGCTTTGCATGCTCTCCTGCCCGTGTGTGAGCCAGGAGGGAGCACGGGGTGCATGGCAAACCCTTCCACTGCCCTCAGGGTGCACAGCAGTCGTTCTGCCCCACAGGTCCCAGAGCTAACAACAGTGGCTGCTGGTTCTGCTGGGGATGCCTTTACATTGCAGGCTTTTTAACTGGTCTCTGATTGCTACACGTTTTGGGTTTGTTTGGTTTTATTTTTTTTTTTCCTGCTGAGTTTTATTAATACTGTTTTTCTTTTTTTCCCTTCTTTTGGTAAATTTCTTTAACCTTCCCTCACATTCTGCTCAACCATAGCCATGGAGGGTAAGCAGTGCGTGAGCGTGTGTGTACGTTCCCTATTCCAAAATGTCTTTGCATGTGACTTTGCCAAATGACTGTTTTAACTTCTTGATTGCTGAAACTGATTCAAATCACAGCCTTTCCCTGCTGATTGAGACAATTACAGTGTTCTTTTTGCTAAATTTCTGATCAATGCACTAGCTGTTGGTACCTACAAAATGGAATCACCATGTGCTGAATCCTGCACTCCTTCCTTAGAGAAAGTCTCATCCAAGCATTCCATAGTTTCTTCAGGGCAGTGTATCAGGGACTTGCAGTGAAACATTTCTGGAGCTGGGACCAGTCCTGAGAGCCAGCACTAACCCAGTGTAGGGAGCTGAAGTGCCATGGACCATTTTGGATCCAGGAGGAAATCAGGAATTTTTTAACTTCCTGCTCACATTGAGTGGTTGCTTGGGCATCCCATAGTATGGAATAGCTGCAGGAAACTGGGATGCTTGGTGGTTATACAGATCTGTGATACTGAGGACCTTACAAAGGAAGTTTGCAGAGTTTGTTTTATTTCAGACCTGGGATTATTTCAGTCTGTCTTGGATTTAACTCCAGACTTGTTGAAAGTTTTACTTGTGTAAAGACCACAGGATTTTTAACTAAGTAGTTTTTTTCTGATCTCTTGGAATTCGCCTTCTAAAAGCATTCCATGTTTCCCACCTGTACTGGTGAAACCATTTTTGTTAACCTGCCACAGATTTTCACTAACAAAATAATAATAATAACATAGAATCGTGGAATAGTTGGCTTGGAAGGGATCTCAAGGATGATCTCATTCCAGTTCTCTCTTTAACTTAGCAGTATGTCAATGTGTGCTCTGACATTATTTTGGAGCACAAAAAGCCCTTCTGGAATGAGCGACCTGATACCCAAGACATGTTAAGTACTCGGTGCTCTCATTCCTCAGTTTATTCCCTTCTCTGTTGAGAGTGTTACACTGGAAGCTCATTTCGGAGTGTCATTTCGGAGATGAGGCTCAGTCAGAACTGAAAGGAGCCTCCTTCAGCCGCCGGGGCAGCTCCGGGCTCGGGGCTGGGCTCGACTCCGGGCTCGGGGCTCCGCTCGGGGCTCGGCTCGGCTCGGGGTTCCGCTCGGGGCTCGGGGCTGGGCTCCGCTCGGAGCTCCGCTCGGGGCTCGGCTCCGCTCGGGGCTCGGCTCTGGGCTCGGGGCTCCGCTCGGGGCTCGGGGCTGGGCTCGGGGCTCGGCTCGGCTCGGGGCCGGGCTCGGGGCTCGGCTCGGCTCGGCTCGGCTCGGCTCGGCTCGGGGCTCGGGCGCAGCCGAGCCGTTCCCGGCCGTGAGGGAGCCGCGCGCCCTCTGCCGGGGCCGGAGCTGCAGCCGCCGCTCTTGCCCGCAGATCCAGCCGCAGGAGATCAGCCCCCCGCCCACGGCCAACCTGGACCGCTCCAATGACAAAGTGTACGAGAACGTCACCGGGCTGGTCAAGGCCGTGATAGAAATGTCCAGCAAAATCCAGCCGGCTCCGCCCGAGGAGTACGTGCCCATGGTGAAGGTACGGGGCAGTGCCCAGCTTGGGTTTATTCTTTCCCTGAATGAGTCTTCATGTGGTGTAGGAGAAACTGCCTGAAAGCTGGAAGCAGAAAAGCTTTTTATGTTGATGGGGTGGGTGACCTGTGGTCAGATGCCAGAGCTTTGGATTCTGTGCCCAGGATTGTGGACAGCCCTGCTTCATGCCCAGCTTGCCTGTGCTTAGTCAGGGTGCTGAGTACTGTGCTGTCTTCTCCACATTGTCACTTTTTATGAGAAAAACTTATTATTAACCCTGCATCTTGTTTTGATGGTGATGGACACAATTGCAGGTGGGATTTTGAAGTGCCTGAGGCATGTTCCAACTTCTTTTCCAGATGAGCAATTAAATGTATCCACTGCCTCTTGCCCTCCTAAAATTCTCTCATCCATTTCTTCCAAGTTTTTAAAAGTTTATTTTTTTCATCTTTTTTTCTTAGGAGGTTGGTTTGGCACTAAGAACTTTACTGGCAACCGTAGATGAGACCCTCCCAGTGCTCCCTGCAAGCACCCACAGAGAGGTACGTGGAGCTCTGCTTAACCAGGTGCTCAGCCATTGCCTTCCCAGTCAGCCTGAGCCCTCTGGGACAGGTTTTGGTGCTCCCTTCTTGGCACAGACACACCTTTTGGTTCCCTGAGCTCCTGAGTTATAATTCTGCATTAAATGAATTTTATTAAAATTGTTGCAAGGACTTAGACTTGGTATTAGTGAATATAGGTGTCACCCATAGGAAGGTGACGTAAACCCCAGTATTCCACAATAGAGAATCATCTGGGGGTTAATTCTTAGATTTCACCTGCAGATGTCACCTGTCATTCACTTGCACATCAAGTCATTAAACAGGTAATGGAGCAGAGATTGGTGCAGCTGGGAGGGTGTCTGTGGTTCTGGATGAGGAGTGACTGGGAGCTTTCAGTGAAGTTCATAATGAAAACAGTTTTTGTCCAAAACCTTGAATGAGTGTGGTACTGAGAAAGCCAGAGAGTGGTTCTAAGTGCCATCTCAGAGGTTCATGCTGACTTGGCCATGTGCTTAAGCAACCTGTATCTACCTTGTTTAATTTTTAGAGCGACTTCTATGCTTTAGAGCTGCTTCAGTAATAAAAATAGTGACACTAATAAGGACCTGAAAACCCATAACAAGCTGTTAACACCACATTGTGGTTTAAAATCCACCACTTGGGTCTTGGTACTGTTTACCAGTGGGTGGCTCAGCAGATGCCAAATTCCACGTGGTGCCCTCAGAAACAGCCCAGCTTCAGGCAGGGGCTGTGGCTCTGCTGTGAGTGCAGCGTCTCAAACCCCCAGGGCTGACAGGGTTGTCTCCTTGCAGATTGAGATGGCACAGAAGCTGCTGAACTCAGACCTGGCTGAGCTCATCAACAAGATGAAGCTGGCCCAGCAGTACGTCATGACCAGCCTGCAGCAGGAGTACAAGAAGCAAATGCTGACAGCTGCTCACGCCCTGGCTGTGGATGCCAAAAACCTGCTGGATGTTATCGATCAAGCCAGACTGAAAATCAGCCAGTCCAGACCGCACTAAGCACTGAGGGGAGAGTGTCATCAGCCTCGGAATTCTGCTTGCGACAGGATGTTCTTCACCTTCCACCAGCAGTGAGGATTAACCCAGTGCAGTCCTGGCCTCCTGTGGCTTCAGCCGAGCTGGGTTCAGGAGGCGGCATTGTCAGCAGATGAGGTTTGTAGAGCCCGCGGGCGCTCAGAGCCGCAGCTCGCACCATCGCATGGGACACGCTTCGCACTGAGCTGCCACCGGGCCACGCTCCCGGGGCCAAAACTGGTGGAGCAGCAGATGGGAGAAAGATATTGTGAAGTGAAGAATTCGGGGAAACCTCAGGGCTGAGAATTCTTGCCCACAGTATATGAACTATCCAGACTGGAATTTTTTTTATTAGAACACTTACGTCGCAATATGCTAATCACGATTTACAGAGAAAGAATAAAAAGCTATATTTTCAAGACTTCAGTCATTTCAAGACAAACTAAAGCCCTCTTCATCTTCCTGCCTTTTACTTTTACGTGACTGTGTGAAGCATTTGTTTGGAACTAGCTGTAGGACACAACTGAACACTCGTCTTTTTCACCAGGATAACGTGCCAGTTCTTTTGTAGCAATGTTGTTTTCCTTGGAAGTGAAAATGCTGCTTTGTACCAGAGCAATTCAGAGCTGCATTTAGAGGAGATCTGTAACCATTCATGTCCCCCATTTTTATATAATTTATAAAGACAGATTAAAGCCATGATGACTATTTTAAACCCACTGTAGTTAACTAACCCATCCTTTTGTCTATCTTGCCTGGGAGGAGTTACGGTAGAGCAGTGTAATTAGATTTTCCTTGGTTTTCCAGTTATGCCATCTGTTCTGTTAAAATAAAAACCACACTCCCTTTTTGCTGTTGAGGGATATAAATTATTCTCAGGAAGAATATAATGAACTGTACAGTTACTTTGACCTATTAAAAAGGTGTTACCAGTGAAACGCTGACTCATTATTTCATGCATGTGCCCTGCTAAAGAATTCTTCCCTGGATACCCGTGTCTTTTTAACTATGAGTTGATTATACAAATACCTACCATCCTTTCAGAAAGTTGTTATGTAAGTGCAAAAGGTGGGACAGTGCAGAGTGCATCAGTTTGGTCCAGATGTGGAACAACTTGGAGGCACCCATCTTACAACCTGGAATTCTGTAATGCCTCAAATGCTTTGGAATACCCATTTGCAAAACTGCCCTTACCTTGTTGAACTGCTCTGGAAAAGTCCTGTTCAAAAGTTACTTATTAAATTCATGCCTTTTAAGTAGCTCCTTTCCAGTACAATGTTACATCTCCCACACCCACCCTCCAAACCAGTTTTCTGGCCAGGCAAATACATTCTGTATCTTACACAGCCTGAGCCCTTCACCTGAGGATTGCAGCCTTTTCCCCCACAGTGAAAAGCCTCTGGCCTTGCTGTGCCCCAGGAGCTGCACTGCTGCTGTAACCAGAGGTGCCACAGCACCAGCCCAGGCTCTGCCCTTCTGCTGAACACAGTCCCATCCTGCAGCTCCAGGCTGTCACCACCCTCTGCTCACTGGGAATTTGTTCCCCTCTGTCCAGAGGCTGTGGGTGCCTTTAGGAGCCTTAACTGTTTTTGTGAAATACCAAAAAGCTGACAAGGGAAGTTGCAAAGCGCCAGCTGAACACTCATGAGAGCAGTTTCAGGAGCTGCAGGTAACTGGCCATCCTCCACCCTCTCCCCTTCACAAACATCCACTGGGAGACACGAGTACAAGTAGATGTTCTTTATTACAGGCTGGTACAAAACTAATTAGTCAAAAAGACCAAAGCCCATGTCATCATCAGATTCCTCTGATTCTTCCTTCTTTTCCTCTTCTTTCTTCTCTTCAGCTGGAAAAGAAATGAAAACAGGATTTAATTTTTAATTTACTAGCTCACAGAAGTCACTTGTCACAAAAGATGACATACAATGACTAACATCAAGCGTGGAGACCTGAGCAGTCCTAACAACCAAAGCCAGCAGCCCACTAATAGTGTTTATACCACTAACAAAGTGGTTTTGTGCCTTCAGAATTACTTTTTATCAAACCTGAAAAACTTTAGGAGATGCTCACGCTCTGTATGATAATTCTGAGGGAACACTAGTCCTGTATGCTGATTCACTCATTTCCTCTGCAATGCCAGCCTTTCTCAAGGGGAGGGCGTGCTTTGCCCAGAGCACTCACACACGCACTGCAATGGCAGAACCACGTGGGAACAGCTTCTCTAAGCGGCGGCTGCCCCATCCCTGGGAGTGCTGGATGGGGCTGTGAACAGCCTGGTCCAGAGCACGCTGTCCCTGCCCAGGGCAGCGGGGTGGGAAGCGATGGCCTTTAAGCCTCTCCCAGCTCACGCCATTCCATGGATCCGTGTCGCGGCCGCCACTTACCGGGCGCGGCTCCGCCGGCGGGCGCGGCGCCACCCGCGGGAGCGGCGGCAGCCGGAGCCCCTCCGCCGCCCGCTCCCACGTTACAGATCAGGCTCCCGATGTCAATGTTCGCCAGCGCCTGCGGAGAACGAGAAGCGGCAGCGAAGCCTCGTTAACACGGGCGGGAGCTGCGGTGGGGAGCCCCACACGCCGCCCCGCGGCCCCTCTCACCCACCTTGGCGAACAGCCCCGGCCAGAAAGGCTCCACGTTCACTCCGGCTGCCTTGATGAGCGCGTTGATCTTGTCCTCCTGCAACGAGACGGCGGCGCTCAGAGCCCGCCCGGCCCGGCCCGGCGCGGCCCCTCAGGCGGCCATGCCGCGCGGCCGCCGCCATCTTGTGCGGCCTCACTCACCGTCACGGTGACCTCGTCGTCGTGCAGGATGAGGGCGGAGTAGATGCAGGCGAGCTCGGAGACGGAGGCCATGGCGGGGCGCGGTGCTGGTCGCCGGGTGGTTCGGCCTTAGCTTCGTACGAAGAACTCAGCACCTTGGGCCGCCGCGGAGCGAAAGGGGGCGCGCACGCCGGGGCGGATTTATAATGGCAGGACGGGTAACGTCACCCGTGACGTCACTCGTGACCCTCCGCGCATGGCAGGTCCCGCGCGCGCTTCCTCCTTTCCCCTTCCTCCCGCCCCGCGTCCATCTCCGCCCTCACGGGCAATAATGGAATAATTCATTCCTAAAAACCGAGACAGCGCTGAGCACCGGGTCCGGCCGTGGCCCCACGTGCCACATCCACGGCTTCAGTATCCCCTCAGGGATGCCGACTCCACCAGTGCCCTGGGCAGCCCTGCTAGGGCTGGAAAACTCTGGTGAGGCAATTTTCCCAGGATCCAAACTAAACCTCCCTGGCACGGCTTGAGGGACCCAAGCCCTCCTCCCCCACCTATTTCAGATCTCGCTAAAACTCAGTTTTCTGTATGTAATAAAATGGGAAGAAAAGGTGCAGAACAAGCCCTGGGTGCAGAACTGTGTAGCCTAATTTTTCCCGAGTAAGAACTTCCTTCAGTGCAGTGACCGAGCCCTGAGCAGATGGCCCAGAGCAGGTGTGGGGTCTCTGTCACTGGAGATATCCCAGCAGTGTCTGGTCACAATGCTGTCCCTGTGCTCTGGGATGGCCCTGCTGGGGCAGGGAGGTGGCACAGGGTGACCCCACTGTGGTCCCTTCCAGCCTCACCTGCTCTGTGGCTCTGGGATTCTGATGAGTCTGAGCAAATTCCAGAGTTTTGCTCCAAAGGCATCATCCAATTGTGTAAAACAAATGTTCTCTGGGTTGGTCTTTTTCTTTTATTTTGTCTTCTTGACAGATGTGCATTTGATGAACCTCACCTCAGTGGCTCATCAGATCATGGAACAGATTTCCTAGAAGCTGTGCTGAGGAGTTCTGGAGGAAAATGTGATTTGGGACAGCCACAGCTCCATCAAGGTCGAGTCCTGCTTGATCAACCAAGGGGCCTTCTGTGATGGAGTGACCACATGGAGTGGAAATGAGAAGGGCTACAGATGTCACCTCTGGACTTCTATAAATCCTTTAACATAGTCCCACACAACATCCTTCTCTCTAACAGGAGAGAGATGGATTTGATGGATGGATGGTTTGGTGGACAAGGAATTGGCTGGATGGTCACATCCACAGTGCAGTGATTGACTCAATGTCCAGATGTAGATCAGTGATGTGTCCCTCAGGTCTGTTTGGCACCATTAGGATTTAAAGTCTTCATCAAAGACATGAACAGGGGTGTTCAGCTGCACCCTCAGCACATTTGCAGATGACTCCAAGCTGAGTGGTGTGGCTGATACCTGAGGGATGGGATTCCATCTGGGCTAGATGGGGTTCTGAACAACCTGACCTAGGTGAAGATATTCCTGTGCATTGCAGTGGGGCTGGCCTATCTGACCTTCAAAGGTCCCTTCCAACCCAAAACAATTAAGTCAAACTATCAAAAATAAACTTAAGCAAAATTCTTTCAAATATTGCAAAGAACTTGAAAGCTTAGAATCCTAAAATGACAATTTTCTATTACCAGCAAAGTGTATCCAACAGCCTCCTTTTGTAGTGCTCCTTTACAGAAATTGCAGGATTTATTAGACCATTGCAAGTAAAACCTGAGGTAGGCAAGAGTTACTTTACCTGTTGTATCCATCCCTTCCTAAGGATCAGAAACAACTGAGAATTTAACTTAACAAAGATCTGACACTGCTCACTGCTAGAGATGATAAATGCACTGTGATGCAGTGCCTAATTTGTGGGTGCTTGTACCTATTAGTGGGGTCACCAGCTCTGAATTTAAGCATTTAAACTTTCTATTCAAAACACAGGGCAATTATCTACATTTTTATACCTAACTCAAAGCAGCAAATAAATGCACCTTTCCAGTGGGATTAAACATCCAGGAATCTCTGTCATTGCTGGCTGCTTGAGGCTGGGATTTCACAGGGACCTGCATGAGCCTGCCTTGTCTGTCTCTCACTCCAGAGCTGCCAAGGTCTCCTTTGCAAAAGCCCTCAGAGCTGTCCCAGTGGCCCAGGAGATGATGATCTGACTGAAAAGTAGCAAGAGAGAAATAAGATTCCTTTTCAATCAACTGAACTTGCAAATGTGGCTGGCCTGGGAGATGAGTACTGGAAGTGTGCAAGCAGTCAACAAAATGATAGGTTTAATAGACATGGTTTTGTAACAGTTCTGATATAAGAGTCCTTGAGCTAAAAGTTATTAGAAATGCTGGTAGGTTGTTAAAAAATAAAATACAAAGATCCAAAATTTGTGACACTCACATAAGCTTAGGCTTTGGTTGGCAAAGATATTAATTAAATGAGATTTGCCTGCATCCTTGCTTCATGGCTGTCTTGCTGCATCTATTGAGTGACACTGATAAAGCTGCTCTGTAGGAGCCCAGAATAAAGTTCTGATGAAAACATATCACTGTGTAAAAGAAAGCAAAAAACCAAAAGAAACCCTAGTTTTTCTGCTTCCTAAAGCTTTTGGAAGCCTAGGTATCTGATCAGGATTGCTGGTTAATGAAGCTTCATTAATGAAGCTGATTAATAGAGCAGACCAAGGATCTAGAAATTTGTAGTGGTGTGTGCTTTTCACCTCTGATCCTGTACATGTCTGTATTTTTACTGTCTAACACATAGCCATCCTTTTGGAGCAAAAGTCTCTGTCCTGGATGAATCTACAGCAAATAGATGGGAAAAAAACTCTACAACCCCCCTCACATTCTTCTGTGTATTCTGCTATTCCCTGTGTACTAGCACACTGTTGCAGGATCACACATCTTTATGATAAACAAAACAAGTAACTCGGCTATGAAACTTCTCTGAGGTGGATGTTTTACACCTGGAGGATGGATGGTGAAGAGCAGAGATCTGGCTGGATGTGCTTGTGCATTGCCAAGGAAGATGCAAACATCAGCAGGATCTGTCATCATGGTACACACAGCAGTCAGCCCTTAGCACCTCATCCTGGATCAGCCTGTGAACACTCCAGAGCTGATGCCTGAGCATCAGAACATGACCAAAGTTGCCAAAGAGGTCTTTACCAAAGGGACTTGAAGTTGATAGTTCCTTTCTCTCTCCTTGTCCTTAATGCTTAACTCTTTTGTTGCTGTTTAGAACCTTCCTGAGGTGATTCTTCTCTCTTTGAGCTGTTTCTCTCCAGCTCTCCAGGCTGCAGTTTCTCAGTGACCAAGGTGTAACCAGCAGGACCAGGGCAGTGATTGTCCCCCTGTACTCAGCAGTGGTGAGGAACACCTCGAGTCCTGTGTTCAGATTTGGGTTCTTTACCACAGGAAGGACACTGGAGCCTGTCTGAAGAAAAGGAACAAAGCTGGGAAGGAGCTGCCTGACAGGAGGCTGAAGCCAGGTGGGGATCAGTCTCTTCTCCCAAGTAATAATTGCTGGGATGGGAGGAAATGGCCTCAAGTTGTGCTCAGGGAAGTTTAACTTCACTATTAAGAAAAATTTCTGCATGGAAAGGACGGTCAAGCATTGGAACAGGCTGTCCAGAGATGGGAGTGAGCCAAGAGCCTTGGAGGTATCTAAAAGATGTAGATGTGGCACTTAGGGACATGCCTTTTTCCTGGTGAACAGTCTCAGGTACAGTATTTGCTTTTCTATCTTATTTTTGGAAAGCCTTTTTTGTTCCTAGTTGGGTTTTTTATTTTTGGGTGTTTTTTTTCCCCTTGTAACCAGGTCATTACAATGAAGAACAAAACTCTCGTAGTTCTTAAAACTGTAATAACCAGTGTAGGTAACACATCCCCAGCAGGTGGTGCTGCATCTTTTCCATCAAGTTGAATTGTTGCATTGTTGGCCCTGATCACCTGGCAAAGTTGTCTTTAATGATAATTATTTGTTTTGGTTGTTTGTTTGTTTTTTCATTTGTTTGTTTGTTTTTTAATAAATTATTATTGCAGTTCATTTGACAAAATAAATCAAATGTAGTTTGTAGCTGGGTAGTTGAGACAGTGATTATAGAAAGACAAAAATCAGGTTTTGGTCCCTCCACCGTGGATTAATTGTGGTTAAATATTTAATTGTTAAAATAACAAACAATTCCTGAGCAGGAACAGAACCCCAAGTCCTTGCAAAATGTGAACATATTAGGACTTCTTCACTTTGGTTCTGATATTAAATTCTTACATGAGGTAGAATGCAGAATATGTGACAGATCTAATGCATGTACTCCAGGATAACATCTTAAACGTTAGATTTGTTGAGAGATGGCAAATATAAGCCTAAATCCCCTCCAAGTCAAGAATAAAATTTACATCTTTCAGCTCTTAGCAAAAATTTTTGCTGCTGTATTGTAAGCAGACTACCAGGTATTTATAAACCCTGGGGTTTTAAAATTAATTCTATTTAAAATGGGAATGGTTGTTACTTAGGGAGATCAATATATGTTTTCTCATCAAAAGAAAAACTGTATCATTTGTCACTGGCCCATTTGTATGGAAAATATTTTCTCTAGATTGTTGCTGCTGCTATAAATGATTTTTTAATGCTGCTCCTAAATACTGTCTTTGCTCCCTGAATTATTAGAACATGATTTTTTTCTAAAACTAATAATTTCTTCTGTGACACCTATCAGTTCTGGGAAATGTCAACTTGAAATCCAGCAGCTAAGACAGGCATTGTGCCCAACAGTCACTCTTCTTTTTTTTTTTTTTTTTTTCTTTAGAAAAACCTAATTTTAAGTGTTTAAGCAGTTCTTATTATACTACCATATAATTGTTAATACAGCATATAATGATCATGCATAAAAGAATGCTGTTAGAGAGCTTTCAAAGCTCTCCTTCAGAACAAACCTTTTCAAGAACTGAGGCCTTTTTTGGGTGAAATGGCCCAGTAAGACATAATTAGGTTTCACTGTGCTCCAAAACAGCAGTTGTCAGTGACAGAAGGCATTGGAAATAAAACAAGTGACATGGCCTAAAATGAGTGTGTGAGCAGAGGTAGAAGAGAGCTGGAACTCTCTTTCCTCAGATGTACAGAATTGCTGCTGGAAGTGCTCAGTACCATGAAAATATAAGTGAGGAACAGCAGCATTTCCACATGGGAAAACTGTGCTTAAATAAAACAATTTAATTTATTATTTAGCTAACTGTGCAGTTCCACAGTCTTGTATAAACAGTGATAAATGCTTTTGCTTATTAAGTGCTAAATCCAGAGAAATCAGCTTTAAATCAGGACAAGAATGTTGCACTCTAGGATGTTCGAGGCATTTTCAGATCTCTGTTTTTCAAAGAACTTCTGAAATCAGTTGCAGAGATCCTGTTGAGCCAGAGAGAAGTGTTGAGCCAGAGGGATGAGTGTTTAGTATTTTGTAAAACCTCCCCTTGTATTTCACCTGTCTTCTGATGCTTGTTAGCCTGTGATTTTCAAACTGCTACCACAGTAGACTTGTAGCTTCAGTGTAAGTCAGTGCTGATAACCAGGGTGACCAAATTACTCCAGTGAACATTTCCAGAAAGTTGTCAGTGTGTTTTATATACTTTTCTTTCTTAAATGCAGGTCTAGCAGGCACAATAGTATGTCTAATCTTAGAGGAAGTTCCATTGCTAATCAGTTTGAAGAGATTGGTTTAAATACAGAGTAAAAAAATTTGATGTTGATACAGAAACTGTGTTTTCCTCCTGCCACCTCAGCAGAAAGGCCAAATGTGCCTCAGATCATTCTCTTTGGCTCTTGTTTTGGGAGACTTTTCCCCATCCACCCTTTTTTTTCAGCCTGTAGTAAGGTAATACAGCATAAACCAGAAATTATTGGTGGTTATGCAAAAATGTTACTCAGCTCCTCATAGGGAGGAAGATAGCAACCCCTTTGCCAGCTCCTTTGTTTATCTTTTTGCTAGAGCTGCTTGGCTTTACTTTAAAACTAAAGTTGACCCATAATTTTGTCCTTTATTTGTTTACAGTTAGGGGTAAATCTTGACTTTCCAGCAATTTGAGAATCCTGGAATGGAGACAAATCCAAAATCACTCCAGTGGAAACTCTAGCAGTGACAATGGTTTCAGGAACAGTTCACTTGGAGTGAAAGCTGAGCTGTTAATAGCAGCCCTTGAATATCTGTAAGTATGACCCAAAGGGGAGAGTAAGTACTTTGGAACAGTACTTGAAATATAAACTGATGAAGAAAGATATTAATTGGCTTGATGAACACTACGAGCTATATGTTTACCTTGCCCTTTGGCAGGTAAAGGAAGGTGAAGGAATTCAGTATGACTTTGACAGGGCTTGACTGTTCTGGGTTGAAAACTGCATTAATTTTTTAAAGGCTTCCACATCAACATGAAGAAGGTGATTAAAAGTACAGATCATGGCTGTGCTGGAACTCTGTAGGTAATTCCAGTGGAAGTGAGCTTCATTAACTTGCTTTTTGCCTCCTTAGCAGGTTTAACTTTATTTTTCTTACTTTCTTTTGAAAGAAAGAAGTACTAATTAGGTGACTACAGATACTTGTGGGTACTAAAAAGGATGACAGCTCCTGCAGGAATTATCATCTCTCATGTGGAATCATAGAATTGTTTAAGTTGGAAAATACATGTAAGATCAAGTCCAACCATTAACCCAACACTGCCAAACCCATCACTAGCCCATGTCCCCACATGCCACATCCACGATTTTAAATCCCTCCAAGGATACCTCTGGGGTCTCAGTGCATCATGCTGATCAGTACTGTGCCTCTTTCACAACATTTCTCGTTTGTTTTCCCCACTACTAAACTTTACAGAAGTACACCAGGCGTTATCTGGTTGTACTAAACTTTACATGTGTGCAGTACCAGACATTATCTGGTTGACTGGGACAATAAGGCAACCCCGCCACAGCTGCGTTTCATAGATATGACTAAAAGTGGATGTGGGAATCCATGAGGTAACTGAGGTTTTCACAGCAACAGGAGGAATAAAAGAATATAAACAAACAAATTTAATTCAAGATCTAGCAGTATGTGTAACACTGATATAATTCCAGCATACCTTTCCAACATGTAACAGGGAGAGGTAGTGGAGGGAGCGCTAGAGGCACACAGTCATTTCCCGAGGTCTCACCGAAAGCCACAGAATGACAGGACATAGTCTTAAACTGCGCCAGGAGAGGTTTAGGAGGAGTTCCTTCACAGCAAGGGTGATTAAACATCGGAATGGGTTGCCCAGGGTGGTGGTGGAGTCACCATCCCTGGAGGCGTTTAGGCACAGACTGGACGTGGCGCTCCGTGCCCCGGCGCGGCTGAGGCGGTGCTGCCCGGTGCCAGGCTGGGCTCGGTGAGCCGCCAGGACTTTCCCAAGCCGCCAGGTTCTGTGTGTGCGCGGCCAGAGCCCCGCGGGGGCTGCGCGGGGCCCGGGGCCCCTCAGCGCCGCCGCTCCTCGTCCTGCAGCCGCGGCCGCTTCCCGCCCGCCCGGGCCGGAGGGCGGAGCGCCCCTTCCCCGTGACCTCGCGGCTCCTCCTCCTCCCTCCCCGCTCCTCAGTGCCGACGAGTAACCTGGATTCCCGGCCCTCCTCCTCCTCCCTCTTTCTTTTCTTTTTTTTTTTTTTTTTTTTTTTTTTTCTTTTTTTTTTTTTTTTTTTTTTTCTCCCCTCCTCTCCCTTTTTCTTTTCCTCCCCCCTCCCCTTCCTCCTCCTCCTCCCCTTCCCCCGACAGCGTAGCCGGGGCTCGGGCTCGCTCCCTCCCCCGTGCCCTCCCCTGGAGCCGCCGCCGCCGCCTCCGCCGCCGCACACGGAGACATGTACCCGGGAGCCCCCTCCGCCGGACCCGGTGAGCTTTCGCCCGGGTTTGTTTCTCTCCTGCGCTGCCCCTGGAGCGGCTTTCCCGCTCCGTGTCCCCGGGGAGCCCCGGGAGCGGCTCGCCCCCCCGGCTCGGGCCTGGCTGGAGCGGCGGCCGCGCTGGCCGGGGGAGGAAGGAGGGTCAGGGCGCCGCCGCCACCCCGCGCAGGGCCGCGTGTCCGGGGGCCCCTCTGAGGGGAGGGTCGCCTTCCCTGCCGCGCTCTCCCCTCCCTGTGCCGAGCCCTGGGGCCGGCGCAGCTCCCGCTGCGGACCGGGGTCTCCATTTCCTCGCTGCCGCTCCATCCCGGGATTCCCGGCTGGCCGCGTGTTCGCCAGCGGCCGCGCTGCGATAGTTGTGCTGCGGAGCCGCGGGCGCAGCGCCCGCGTGTCGGCGGAGCTCAGGGGCAGCGCTCAGCGTCCTCTGCCGCGCTCTGTGCTCTGGGCAAAGCTGCGAGCGCAGCAAAGGGGGACGTGCTGCAAAGAGGGTCAGCAACTCTCTTAGGGACGCTTAATATCACTTTGGGGAAATACAGGTTAATACTCAGCGAGTTGGTGCAGTTCGTATGAGACAATGTTTTTTCATTTTTAGTGCTGGGCTCTTTCTGTGGTGAGAATTTTTATGTAGAAACAACAGTGTTTGGGTGAGTGGCACCTAGTTTTCTTCTAGAAAAGTTTCAGAATAAATGGAACTTTATTTTATGCCACTGTTCTCAATGATTTTGCATAAAATTTATTTTCCTAGAGGGATAATGTAGCAAAGACTGGTGTAGGGAAATACAGGACCTGTACCTCAGATATCTTTTACTGTTCCTCTTATAGATGCTTCTGTAAAAGCATTCATATCTTGGGATTCACAATTATGTGCTAGCTTTTCTTTTTTTTTTTTTTGTTTTTTTTCTCTCTCTGATTTGGTTCTCTTGAAGGGGCAATAATCCAGAAAGGCAGTCAGGATGATTTTCTTCTTGAAGTTCAGCTCCTCTGTTTTTACTTTCTCGCTGGGCTCTTGCTAGCACAGCAGACAGACAGGTCTCTACAGCTCTGTGTGTCCGGGCTGATGCTCAGGATGTTGCTTTCATGTGAAACATTATTTACACACTTCAGCACCGGTAACTGTGTAGAACTATAGATGTGATCCTTTGGTGGTTTCTGGCGTCGGGTTCTCTTGCTCTGGCACAGGTACATTTTGAGCTTACAGGTGCTCGTGGTGGCTCACATTGGGCTGATAGATCCTGGTGATAGATCTCGTTCGAAATTGTGCTTAAGGAGGCAGATAATTAAAAATATTACCAGCATATGGGCTGAGAGTAGTTTAACATGCGGGAGTCTCTTTATCTTTATTTACTCTCTACCCGATCCTATCACTTTCCCTTTCACTTGGAATGATCTCCCAGCTGGTGGCTGCTGTTTGCAATCAGGGACCCACCTTCGCTGTGGAAGAATGTTCTCCCCTTCCTGGAACAACAACCTCTTAACCCCGGGCTGCTGACCCTGCCGTACTTTCGCCAAGTTCTGGGTGGCTGTGTGTTGTCACTGGTGTCACTCCTGCTGCCTCCAGCCAGGCTCATCTCGTGTCTTGTTTACTTCCGAGTTTATCGGCGCGGCTCAGCCTTTCCCCTGCCGTGCCTGTGCCGGGCGGGAGCTGCCAGTTGTTCTCCACATGGCGAGCGGGGCTCTGCTTCCTTCCTGTGAAATCATCCACAGCAGCACCGCGGCTTCTGGCAGCCCAAGCGGCTTCCTGCTCCGCTCCACACACAACCCAGGGCATCTTGGAGATTTTTATTCTGTGGAGCAGCCTGGAAGCAGGCACTGTGAAGTCCCCTGCTGCATGTTAAACTGAAAACTACAAAAGCACCGTGTGTGAAATGCTGCTGGGAGGAGAGAGCGAAGCGTGGTTTACAGCCCCTCGCCGAGCCGGAGCTGTGTGAACACACAGAGCTGCAGCCCCTGCAGGTGTGCCAGCACATCCTTGGCAGCCGGCAAAGGCTCCGTTCATCTCCGCTCCCTGCCCATCCCCGGGGCTGCTGCTCTCCCGTTCCCTTCTCCAGACCGGACTCTGCAGCTCCGAGCCGCCCCTGCTGCTGGTCCCTGCACAGGAACCCGCAGTTTGCACAGCCTTTGCTGTTTTACTCTTAATTCTTTGTCTGGAAACAGTATCAAGCAAGTTAGGAGGCCGTATCTGACTGATGGCAAGAAATTGCTGCTGAACCTGGAAAGTTTGTTCAAACATTCTCTTATGTCACGGGTAAAACGGGTTTTTATACACGAAGAGGTTGTCATGAAATCACTATTTCCATATTTAGGAAGTTTAATGATCTCTTTTTGCTTTTTCCCAATTACTGAGTTCTTGACTTGGTGTTGAATTTGTTGTGACATTGTGTCCATACTCTTAGCTTCTAGAATGTGTGAAAAATAAAAATGTGAAAATCTGAGAGGGAATTATTTTTTAAAGAAAAAGCTTGATACTGCTACTTTTTGGTGTACTTTTTTTAGAAGGAAGAAAAATGTCCAAGTGGCATAATAAAAGTTCTATCATTCAGTTAAAAGACTTGATTAAAAACCACATAAACTTCTGGAACTTGCACTTCTCAGTCTTAATGTTTTAATTAATTCTGAACTTTACATGCCACAGATTTCTCTTTTATTCATTGAAAGGATATTCAGTTTTGCCTGATGCTGAAGGTTCTCATTTATTGTTGAAGCAGCAGTTGTCTGAAAAAGAGTGTGAAGTTGATTATAGCTTTGCATATGAAATAACTTTTTTCCCTAGCAAAAACACAACTTCATTAAATTAGTGAAACTAAAATTATTTTCTTGTAATTTAGTTTTAAGTTACCCTTTAAAATTGTGAATAACTGTTGAAACTTGTCAGTCTTGTTTGGTTTTCTGTGCAGGTACTTGTTTTTACCTTCCATAAATTTTCTTGAAGATTTTGGATGTTGGATGTTGATGCTCTTTAGTAGTCTTCAGTCTTAAGATGTGGTGCAGGGGAGGGTGTGCTCATGCCTTAACTGGGGTAGTAAAATGGCAGTGTCTTCATCTGGTGGAATTTAATGCACCAGAGTCCTCTTAGTTTGTGTTTCAGTGTCAGCAAGAGTTCCTCCTGTTAAAGCTCTGCCCTTCACTTCTTAAAAAAGCTTTTTCTGTTCTCTTGGGGTGGATGTGGACCTGGTCTCACTCTGCTGCTGGTATCACTGAGTCATCCAGTTTCTTTGGCTTAATTCTAAACCATAAATTGATGCTGAAACTCCTTGTAAGCTGCTACAGAAAGAGGAGAGAATGAAAACTTCATATACAGCCTCAGCTCCCTTCATTTTTGCTAAAATTGAAATTGCATTTGACAGAGTTACAGCCTACAAAACACAGCATGATTTTTTTCAAATGTGTTGTTGTCATGACCAATATATTTTCCTAAGGAAAGGAAAATTCTATGTTATAATGTTGCTTCAGATAACTGTTGTTTTCAGGTGGCTTAAAGATGAGGTGGTTTGGTGGAAAGATAATTGGTGGTGTCAGATGTGTCACCAAACTTTCTCCTTTGCTTGGTGAACTGAACTATGCTATTTACTGTTGAAAAGTGAAACATCTTTTTCAGCAGTGATTCTCTTGCATATTCTGTGGTTACTTGGGATTTTGTGCACTTACTCTTACTTCATCTTGAAGTTTTTCACTTTTGCAGAACTGTTGTGTGCTCCTTAGTGGTGCATTGGAATGTACAGAAGCAGTGCAGAGGAACACCCAAACCTTCCTGACTTCCAGGAAAGTTATTTTTTCACAATTTTTATACAAATTTTTCCCAATTTGTAGCTGTTCCTTCACTGCTATCACCACCAGTCTGGTGATCTTTCTTTCACAGAAGGGTGGAAAAGGCATATAAATGCTTTAACTCAGTAAGAGAAATTACTTTAGATGATAATCTGATATTCTTGAACCCTTAGAACTGTAGAGGAGGGAGAGATTTTTCCATTTCAGACACCAGCCCTTCCAAACACTTCTGGCCTTCCAGAAATTGCAGGGACCAGCTGATGAACACAGTCAACTTTTGCTAAATTGGCTTTGCAAACTCAGATAGCTTTGACTAATTAGGAACTTTACATACCTGATGAAAGTCCTGTTCATGTTGGCTAAGCCTGTCCTGCTGACAGATTCACAGAACTTGCAAGGCCTGTCAAAATTTTGGTGTTTTGCTTCCCTTATTTCATGTTTAAACAAAATACTTGGTCCTGGTTTTAGTGATGCAGTTTGTAATACTCACCCTATCAGAAATTATTTCTAAATATCTAAATGAAGAAAAGTCAGTTTCCAGTATCTTATTTTTGGTAAGTTATGAACTAGAGGAAAAAAAAAAAAAAAGCTGGTGGAAAATATTACGTAGTTTTAACTGTAGTGGCTGTGGGTAGGGATCTGTTCCATGCATTGTTCAATTAATTTGTTTTAGTATCTTGCATCCTTTCTGATGTACTCACAAAGCAGCCCACTAAAATGAAAAACATCTCTTATCCTATTGACTGGGGAAGCACTGCCCTTTGAATTCAGTGCAAAGGGATTTTTGGTTGGGTTTTTTTCCCTGCATGTGATGCACAAATTTGAACTTAAAAATTTCATTATATGTTTCATACTTCAGAAATTGGGAAAAGACAGACCTGGATAATGTCAACTTCAGGTGTTTGTGTACTGCCTCATGTTTTACCCCAGAGTTGTAATTTTTGAGTCCCTGTGGTAGCCATTTCTAAGAATTTGTGCTTTGAAGAGACTTTCTAGTAGTGTCCAGGAAGTGGAGTTTTTTTTTAAATCCTTGAAGCTGAGGTTATGCCTGTATTTTTATATACTCAGGACTGTTTTAATCAGTGATGTCTTTTAGTCTGTTTAGTGATCTCCACAAATAAGTGCAATTCATTTTAACCTCTCTATTTTAATTGTTCTGCTTTTATTGTTCTCTTTTCAGAACAGTATTTGGTGCTTTCAAATAGAAAGTTTTTGTGTGAGCATTGTTTCATCTGTTTCTGTACTCTGTCTTTGCATTTCATATGAAGCAAAATTACTTCTGCTAAATGTCCTGTTTTATAGCTGTGCTGCAGCTGGGAAGCCACGTGGTACCTGGTGCCCAGGCTTTCTAGGAAGGAAAGTTTTGTTTGAGTTTTTTTTGGTTTTATTTTTGTTTTTTTTTTACTGTCTGGCTTCACAAAACTGGACACAGCCAAGGTGGAAGCAAACCATTGATTTAGATGGGAAAGTTCTGTGGATCCTGCCATAATCAAGCCAGTCCAAAGCTTGCTTTGAGGTTTTTATTTTGAATTGGGTGCTCATTGAGCTGTCCACAGTGCTACCAAATTTTGCTACTGTTTAGATTGTGAAAGGGATTTATGTATTTTTTTATCACAAGTGTGGTGAAAGTAATTTTTTCTCTGCTGTTGAAATTTGTTTGTCCTGTTCTATTTTTTGTAGTGCTGCTCAGTTGTGCTCTGTCTTGTTGTATGGCAGTTTATTGCCACCTGCAATGGAGTTGTTGGGGACCAGGTCCCAGTATGAATAAATCATGCAAGTCTCTGTCTTTGGGAGAAGCAGTAAAATATTTAACTTTTCAGAGATGCAGATACAATTGAAATTTTCATTTTTCTGAGGAATAAATTAATCTCAGCATGTTATCTTGGGAAGCTTGAAAATGTACTTCTGAAACTTACATGTATCAAGTGATATTTATGATTTTTTATATAGTCTGTGAATAAAGTAGCTCTTCTGTGGCCACTGAGGAGCTGCCTTTGCAGTGTTGGACACTCTGAGCTGCTCTTGTCAGCATTGCAACTTTTTGTCTCAGTGATGCATTTTTTATGTTCCTAGTTTAGTCAGGAAATTTACATAAGAGCTTATTAATGTGAGAAAATAATGAAATTTAAATTTTAATTTAGTAGTAGGAAGTGTGTGTGGATGTGCTAATTTAGATTTATTTTAAATAAGCCAATTTTAGAAGAATTCCCAAGAGTGGAGGTTTCACTGGCTTAACTAGATCAATCAAAAAAATGTTTGAAGTTAAACCTGTCATGTAGATGAATAAAGCTTTAAAACATAATTATTACTGGGGCCTCATTATGTACCTTCTGAAACTTGTTTAGCAAGTGTTTGCTATTAAAGGACAGGCATCTGTTCATACAGAGGGTGAATTCCTGTCTAAATGTTGCTGTGCTCTTGACTTTGATAATGAAATTATTTCATTGCCCTTTCATACAGCTTGTGGTTTGCTCTGAATGTTCCCTTTCTACTGGTTTTTGTGGGCTTTTTTTTATCAATTTCTCTGTTGGTTTTACACTCTTGCCCCATCATACTCCTCCATCATCTCTGAAATCCTCGTGGAGGACAAGGCTTTGGGAGAGAAGGGATTTCTCTTGTTTGTGGTTTCCAACTGCCAGTGAAACCTAAGGTTTCTCAAATAATAGTACTTGTCAACTTCAGTTCTGCTGGCTTGCATATTTTTGTTGTGAAGTCTACTGAGAGACAGATTAAAAAAAAAAACAAACCAAAAAACCACCAACCCTCCAAACCACAAGCAAAACAAAAATAAAATAGAGAAGAAATCCAGGTTCATGTAGAAATGACATTGCAGAAGAATTAATTTCTCAGTGAACCAGTGCATTTCATTTTGGGAAGAGCTTCAGTGTTTAATGAGGGAATGCCTAGGAATAACTCATAGGGATTCAGAATATTTGCATAAGGGTGTGTTGTTTAAAAAGTCAGAGCTTCTTTCAGGAGGAGGAAACTTCCCGCCAGGGCAAGGAAATTAAGCTTTGTTGTCTGGGTCTCATTATGTGATAAGAATACAGTAATGGTGGGTTTTTTCCTAACTGTTTTACTTGCAAATTCCCTTTAATGTCAAATTTCAGGGGGGGCCTCTCTGTAGTAAACTTTTATGTGACTTTTTTAACCTTTCATAGCTGAGTTTTGGTTTGTGTCAGGTAATATGAGAATATAATTTGCTTACAAGAAGCAGGTGGAGGAAAAAACCCTGAGGTGGAATGGAAGAAAAATTCTGATAAGGGACTTCTGCTGCCAGCCTACACTCTGTAATATCTCAGTTATTCCATTATTAAGAACCTGCATTTTGCCCTCTTTGCAGTGATGCTGAAAACCACAGCCCTATCTCTGGAAACCGCAGGAAATACTACTGTGTTGAAGATGCTGCTACAGCTGCTTTCACTATCTGAAATGATAAAATAAAGCATAACCTCAGCTCTTAACTGGGAATTTTTCTATTCTGAAACTAAACCACGAGAGTGTTCACATAGATTAATCCAGTGTGGGGATGGGAAAAGATTTTTTTTTTTTTCCAAGGAAGATACAACTACTTCTGAGTTACAGCTCTACAGTTGAGTTTTGCGTGTTAAAAAGTTTTTAGGAATGAAGACAAGTTTTATTTTTGTATTTTGCACAAAAAACACTGCCAGCCAAAGTCTGTGTTGGGTATGAAGTGTACTTGCAAAGGTACAACTCAAAGCAGAGCCATCCTAGCTTCTTTCTTTAGTCAACTGAGGACAAATCACTTCTGTGTTTCATTAGTTGTGCACAATGCGAATCCCACAGAGAACGTGGATCTGGGGCCTCTGTGGCACCAGTTCCCAGCTGGTGAGGCACAGCACATGGAAAACCATGCCAGTGGCTATGGAATAGAGCCTGAGCCATTAGAAGTCATCAATTCAGTGGAGCTGGTGTGCATGTGGACACTGATGGCTCTAAAAATGCAGGAGAGAAACGGAGTGAGATGAGGAAGGGAAAAGTGTTGGGGGAGCAGCACTGCTGAGAACTCAGACTCTGGATCAGGGGATTTAATCTACCCAGCATCCACTCATGGGCTTAATGCAGAGACCAGTTCTTACTATTTCTGAGGAAGAAAAAAAAAAAATCTCTGAAAGCTTGGGATGTGGAGGTAATGGAGTGTCAGGGTGAGCTGTACAGGTCTCGTGGTGCTGTGTGATGGCAGCTGGTGTGTGCAGGAGTGTTGAAATCCCTAACGATGGGGCTGTGCCCCCCTTGCTGAGCTCAGCCCTGCACCTGGCAGCAGCTGCATTGCTGGGGCTCCTGGGGGCTGAATGGAATGGCTTGTCTGTCTCATGTTCACACCAAGTACTGATGGAAACTTTAGTCTGTGTGTTAAATGTTTTGGGAGGGTCAGTGCTGATGTATGAAGAAGTCATGCTTTACCAGCCTTGTAGTGAGTCAGAATGAAAACAAATAAACAGTGAAAGGTGGGTTAGGCTGTTTCCTACACACTTGTGCAGTTCCAAGAGTCAGGTAGTACAGAAGGAGGGGGAGCCACATTTCTTTTCTAACCTAAATGCAAACAAGAGGTGAGGGAAGCATAATGTGGGATGGTGAATATGGAATTTCTGGTTTTACCTCCTTAGGAGGAGAAGCAGCCTGAAGGGAGCAATAGGTGCTAGTAGGTGGGTTGGGGTTTTTTTTGTTCTCTTAAAAGATGTGTTTATTCATTTTGGGTCTTTTGAAATGGCAAAGAACAGAGATTGTATTGAATGGAGGCATTGCTCTTTATGAATGCAGAAAATTCTGTCATATTTTGTATTTCAAATTGTTAGGAAAGACATCTGGAATTAGTTCATCATCATTTTCTAAGGCATGGAAAAGGGAATGAATCATGATGGTCGAATGTGATATATAGCACCAAGAATGTTCTCCATTTCCCCCTTCACTGAGTAGAAGTTTGTCTGAAGATGGAGTTATTTTGTATTTTGAATTCACATTTAGCTTCAAACTGGGCTGCTGACTTGTGGGTAAGCCATAAGCATCCCTCCATTGTTTGGATGAGGCTTGCTATTTGGATGACTTGATTCAAGCTGCAGCTTGTAATTAAAAGCATTTCTCTGTGGCCCTTAAGAGGGGTTGTGGTAGGACTTGGTAAAATTCCACGTGCAGGGATTGGTTAAGGCACCTGGTTTGTGAGCACTGAGGGTGGAAGTTCTGCACTTGGGATGCTCTGGTGGTGCTGTGCCACTGCTCACCCCTCTTGCAGGTGGTGGGAAGCAGCTTGTTGGTATTCAAAACTTTGGAGGCTGACTTTGAAGGTCAAGGCTGCAAGGAGAATGTGGGAGGAAAGCAAAGTACTACCACTTGCTGTCTTTTGCTGGTTGACATTGTCCAGAAGCAGCTTGTGGGCTGGAAAGAACCATTCTTGCCTGCTGCTTTCTGCTGGAGCCTTGATCTCTTCCTCTTCAGTTCTTTTGTTCTTACATATTCTTCTCTGAAATGTGGTCCTGACTTAAAAGCAAGCTGGATTGATGTCTTGCTTCTTCCTTTGATCTGTGACTGCATCTCACACCATTGGTGTCTGGGTGTGATTGTGGTCTCAGTGGATCACATCACTTGTGGCACTGTGCAAAGATAGTGTCTGTATCTTACAGAGGTCAAAAAGACATCAGGGTAACTGAGGGAGCTGCAGGTCTGTAACTGGTTCTTTATTCCAGACAAAATCATTGTAGAATGGGTTGGGCTGGACCTCTGAATATCATCCTGTCCAACCTGCCTGCCATGGGCAGGGACATCTTTCAGTAGGTAAAAAGATTGACATTGAACTTGAAAGTTAATCTTGCTTGAATTCTTTCACAGGAAATGACAATTACTCAATAAAATGATGTCTGGAGCAGTCTACTGAACATAATGAGATTACAGTTATGAAGGCAGTGCTGTTTATCTAATGCTTTTACTCTTTGTTGAGGTATTTAGTTTCATACTACAGCACTAAGAAACTGGAAGCAATCTGGCAAAGTAGCATCAAACACCTCAGTAGTCATACAAGGGTCTTAAAATATGGCCAAATATGAGGATATCTCCTTCATTTTCACTCATCAGTATTAATCCAGCCCGTTTACTTGTAGCCCTCTTTGGTGCATGCAGTGTGGTGTGGTTAGAAAGTGTGGTAGCTGCTCACTGAGAGACCAGAAAAACCTTTAGAGAGAGGTTTAGACAAAACTGATAGCTGAAAATCTGATTGCATTACCTCCTCTGCTGTCCTTGTGGTTTGCTGAGTTCTTGGAGATTAATAGATAAATCTGTAACATTTTTTTCATTGTGCATTACCTCATCAAGAATATTGTAGCTTGACTGAAGAGCTTCTGGTTTCCCTGCTCTAAAATATCCTTAATGAGCAGCAGACAGACTTAGAGGTCCCGTATAGATTCCTCTGTCCCCAGAATATCAAGGGACTATGAGCTGCAGCTTTGGGTTTCCCTTATCTCACAGAAAACACTGCCAGCCTCTCTCCTATCATTCCCTAACGGTTCTTAACAGAAAGTCAGAAGTTAAACTTCTTTATGAAACCCAGACTGTCAGAAAACTTGAAGACAGCCCCAACTTTTTCTTTAGCTGGGTCCTAAAAAGAAAAAGCTGAACTCCCTGTATTTTTTTTTCTTGCTCTGACTATATATCTGTTACTATAATACATAAAAATGGTGCAGGTCCTGTCAGGGATCTGTACTGGGTGTTTTCCACATTCTTTCTGAATTCTCTCTACTACTGGTAGTTGAATAACTATTTGTGGAAATCCTGTTTCTCCTGGTGTGGAGTGTCCCCTTTCCAAGTCTCCCTTTCTGCCACTTCAAAGAACACTTCCAGAAGGGGCCATGATCCTTTTGCAAGCCCAGGGGAAGGAGCACATGGCACACCAGGAGAGGTGAAGGGAATCAGGTGTGTTCAGCCTTAGGAGGAGTGGGGAAAGAATGATCTTCCAGCTTTTCCAACTGGCAAAAGGGAACCTTTGGAGCAGATGGAGCCAGACTTGTGGCAGGTGCACCAGAACAGGGCAAAAGCTGGAGCACAGGAAACTCCAGTTGAGTAGAAGGCAAGTTTATTTTAAGATGAGGGTGGAACAGATTGTAAGAGGTGTTGTGGAAACTCTGTTCTTTAAGATATTCAAAACTTGACAAGTCAGCCTGGTCGCTTCCCACCTGTGTTGCTCTGTGTTCATGATCCTCTGCTCCTCTGCAGCAGCTGCTGGAAACTGTTCTTTTGCCAGTCTGGGTTCTTTTTAATCTGGTCACCATGATCACATTTGTCATTTTATTTGTTTCTTGCAGTTCTGGAGGCAAAATAGCTGCTCAGTAGTTGAGGACAAGTTACTAAATCCCTTTTTTTTTTTGCCCAAGGAGTGATGCATCCTTTCTGGATCTGTGTGATGGCATCAGTGACTGACCTGGAGGCAGCAGTGAATGTGCACTGTGGTTGTACCCAAAACACCTTTAGTGATGTTCTGGAAGAGCAGCCCCATTATCTGATACTGGAAACCTTAACCCAAAGTGATGCTTTCAAATAAGGCTTCCTTCACCTTAGTTTCATTTAGAGATTTTATATTTTTAGAGAAATCGTTTTAGAGAGTGTTCCCCTTGGCAAACATAGATTACATGAGCCCAATGCTAAAACCTACTGAGAGTTGTGAAAACATCACCTGATTATTAAATATGAGTTAGGACTTGCCACACAAGGAAACTTAGTGATATAATTGCACTGGTGTAATTATGCTCAGACGATTTCCTGTGTCAACAAGCCCTTCCATGCAACTCGTTTGGCCCCTTCTGATTTAGTAACTCATTAGCCCTCTGACTGCACATTAAAATTGCATAATTCTTTACTAAAAAATCTCCAGTGTGCAAGTTTAATGCTGACTGGCAGCACTTTCAGCATTCTGAGCAGGCCAGCAGTTAAGCTTTAAGAAATGGTGAAGGACAAAAGAAGTGAATGCTCCAAGTCTGGGAAATGGTTATGGAGCACATGGTCCTGAAAAGCTTTCATTACATAATTGTGGGGATTTTGGAGTAGAAGCTCGTCAAAGTGTGTGGCTCATTCACACCTTTTATAGACTAGGAGTGTCTTGGCCTGCTCATTCCCTGAGTCACTTTTATCTCTGATTTTGATCCTCAGTAATATACAGGAATAAGAGCAGCCAGCCTTGTGTTTGCAATAGTTTTCAATTTGCAAAAATTGTTTTTACTAACACAGCATTTCTGTGATTCCAGGTTTCCTCTACCACCACCTTCCCCCCACGTCTTTTTTTTTTCTTTCTTTTTTTTTTTTTTTTTTTTTTTGACAGAATAATTTTGCTTGATTGCTAATTTTTATTTCATAGAACTGCCACAAGACTGCTTTTTTTTTCTGATCTGTCTTTTCGGAATTTTTTTTGTAGAAATTGCTGGTTTTAAGATTGATAGCTATGAACACTTAGTTTATGTAAATGGAGTGAATTATAATAGGAAGTCTGGTTTCTTTCCTGATAAAAGTAAGCCTAAAGACAGCATAGGGGCACTTCGTTATTCCACACCCAGCTCACCTTAATTCACACCTTGAAAATGGGCTCTTGATGGTCTCAATCATCATATCAAGGCTGAAATGTTCTCCTTATTCATTTTATCATCTGGCAAATGAGTGAGGAGCTTCCAATACTTATCACATGGAGGCTCCAGTTTATTAGTCTTTCATCTTTTTTCTAGTCTCTTATTTCCTTGACAGCACCTTAAAATTAAAATCCAGGAATGCATGTAGATTTTCCAACACTTTGAAATACTGTCTCCAGAAGCAGCACCTGTTTTCATGAAGGCATCTCTGCATGAATTTTGGGAGGTTTCCTTGGGTAGGGCATCACTTCCAGCTCAGATGTCCAGTGCTATCCTCTGTACCACACCTCACCAGGCTTCAAAAACTTCCTGCTAGGAACCTTGGCACTGAGGAAAATATTCCTGTATTGATACAGCTGTGTTGCATTTAAAAGTGAGTGAGTGATGGGAATTCTGCAGGAGTGTTTCAACAGGGAGATGGGGCAGCTGAATCACTTTGAATGCAGCAATTGTGCCTCCTGATCAAGGCTGAAGGCCTCTCTCATGTTTTGATAGGAGGTCAAGCCTTATTTCTCTGTTCTGTCAGCACCAAATTCAGTATTTTGTGATATGAAGCTGCTTGCTTCAATAAGTTCTACACAAGATAGTTTTTGATTTCTTAATTTGAGGCAGCAGTCCAAGAAGTGAATTCAGCTCAGTGCTTGCAGTATTTAGTTTTCTCCCTGCAGTTCAGTTCCCATCCCTGGGTGCTGTAGTTGACACATACGTGTCTGTTTTAGGCGGCAGAAATGTAGGCTGAGCTCTTATCGGGTCACTGCTGCTGTTTAATAAACAGTACTTATCTCCTTGAAGCAACACCCTGCCCTAAATAAGTTTTGCCTTGGGAGTTGAGTCAGAAATAGCTTTCCCCCTTTTTTTTTTTTTTCTTTGATTGGATCGTAAAACCCAAATAATTGAAAAAGCTGTTTAAGATGAAGATCGGGGGTGGCAGTGGTCCTGCTTTCTGGGCAGTGTTTTTATCTCTGTGAGTCATGCAGGTTATAAAACTGTTCACATCTTTCCCCAGGAGTCTGTGCTTCTCTAAGCATTTCATATTATTCTTGAAAATGGGGCTGAACCCTCACTTTTATTCACTATTTGCCATTAAAACTCCAGTGGAGGAATGCAGTGATGTTGAGCAACTTGCCTTCATGTTGATCCCTGAACACTTGCAGATATGGCTTTGTGACATCCCTGTGAAACACTGAACAATCTCATTTTAAAACAGAGGGAGGATATATTGCTTAATTACAGAATTACTTAATTTGACAGCATAAATAACTTGTGGGGATGTGTGTCCCCTTCCATCATGCTTCTCTTTGTACTTCTAATTTTGAAGGTTTTTTTTTTTTTTTTTTCATTTTGCAAATTAGTCCTGATGTACCAAATATGGTACAGAAAAGGAAGGGCAGTGGAATTAGCATGTGGCAGTAGATACAGAAATATTAGAAGGCATAGAAATGATTGGGAAGGAGAAGAGAAATCAATCTATTGATAATGGTTGGCCAGGTAATAGTGGTAAGGCAATGTGGAATGCAGAGTATGGATAGCAAGAAATGGAACTGTTAAAACACAGGAGCCTGGACAGAAAATTAAAATATTTCATAATGGGTATTCCCATAATGGATTATAGTAATCATGGAAAAACACAAAAATCACAGAATAAAGTTAGTGATTAGGACATAATTTTCAAATGGGAACATTTTGTTATGGAAAGGTGGAAATGAAAAGGTGTGCAGTGATGATCTATAAAGGATTCAGCTGCAGAGTGACTGAAAATGTATGTGGGAGACATTATTTTAAAATTTTGGGGGGGTGGTGGAAGTGATGGCAAACAGGATTGTGGAGGAGTAGAGGTGGCTGCTTTGTGCACATCCTCTTGATCAGATTTGGAGGTGGATCACAGAAACCTTTGGTGTATTGCAAGTACAAATATTTGTGGGAGTATTTTTTCTGTTACTTTCTTTCCAGCTGTAGTTATAATACTGTCACTAGCTTTATTAGGTGTCCTATCCACAGCCAAGACTTTTTTCCACTGAATGACAGGGATTCAGTGTGAGTTTGTCCCACCAAATGGGGATTTGGTGACTGCAGGGCCACCTGAGTGAGTTAATCACCATCAGAAAAATGTGAAGGCAGCAGAGGGCCTGGAAGTGTTGGGAAGAGATGAAATTTGGTGTCTTAGTAGTCAGGATGTGTAGGAATTTGGAAAAAACACAGAGCCCAAGTTTGAACAGAATCAGTGAGCTGGGTGTTTGTCTTGCCTTGAGGGATGGAGCTGGGTCAGGTCAGATGCAGAGGCAGATGTGCTGCTCGTGGCAAGACTGGGTTACAGATAAGAGCTAAGGTGATATTTGGCTCCATTTTTCAAGGCAGCTGTTGACACTGCAAAAGCAATGTGTAAATAAAAATTGCTATATTGTCATTGAAGGCAAAACTGAAATACTGAAACATGAAGTTTTAGACTGTGGAAATGCAGATCTTCAGTAAGAAGTGACTTGAATGTGTTGAGTTAGTGTTGGAAAACCACACTCTTTAATGGCAGTGTTTATAAAAAGGAGGGAAAAAAGGAAATTGGATTTCAGTAGCCTGAATTAAAAGCCTTAGAATATATTTGGGAGACAAGATCAGAAGCAAGATTTTCCAAAAATCATAACAAAACTCTCTCATTTCCCCAGTGTCAAATCTGATTAAGTAGTTGGTGCAGGGGGAGATTGGTGCTGACTGTTAGTAGAGTGGTAAAAATAGGGAGATACTCATGAGTGGCAAACTGGCCACGGGAAGTGTTGAGGGGTAAAGTGGGGAATTTGTGCTGCTAATGTTGGGAATAGTCTTATTATTTCATTAGCAAACATGGCATAAATGTTAGGAATCAGCACATGAAATTTCATTAAGAGGTATAGGAGGCATTGTCAGGGAAAGGAGAGTCTGAGCATCATTCAGAAAGCAGTAGGTTAATAGATACAAATCAAAAAAGTAGATATATTAAATACACTTTATGGGGGTTAATAGGGAACTGGGAGATGATCATAAGCACCTGGAATGGGTGACATGCCCTCAGTGGTCACTGGATGGCCTTGACAAGGCAGTGGTACAGCAGCCAAAAACAGTTTAGGGCTCATTCATCTGCCTTTTCCAGTTGACAGATGGAAGCACCAGTGTGGTTATCACTTAGTCTTCTCCAGGAAAAATAAAATTAATAAATAAAAATAGAAGGATGTTTTCTGAGCATTAAAACATCAGAGTTCTGGAACAGCTTTCCAGTAGAGAAAGCCAGGGTAGAAAAGTGGTGACTGATTTGTTAATGAAGGAATGTGAATTGTTTCTGGTGCTAGCAAAGAACTGAATTTGATAATCTTAAGAAACCACACCTGGATTCTTACATAAGTAATGAGAAACCTCCTGGCTTATTTCACATGTGAAGATTTTGCTGCAAGTTGTTTTTGCTCCAGAGCACCTGAGCACTGAGGCTGCAGGAGTTTTGAACACTCAAGTTGGTGCCTTACACACTTCTCTGTGGATTTTTAATGGATTTTCTTGGATTGAAACAGCAGCAAGAAGCCATTGTGCTTCTGCTTCACGTTGTCTGAGCAACAGCTGATGTTTTTGCTCAAGAATTGAGCACAGCAGCTCTGTGTTCTGTGTGAAGGAAGCAGTGGGATATAGTTTAGTTCTAATACAGAATTTTGCAGAGCTGCAGCATGGAGGAAAGTGGTGGAAACTCCATTTTACGGGTTTTTCTTCAAATAAATATGGTCAAATCTGTTTTAAAATGAAGATTCTTCTCTGAAAGGAAAATCTTGGTTCATGCTTTCCTTCTTGGCCTGTGAAATTTCCACCCAGATGACTTGTGGTATAGGAAAATGCAACTGATTTTAAGATTTTTTTTTTTTTTTTTTCAGTATTTTGGGCTAGGAAATAAATTGTGAACCAGTATGAGAAAGAAAGAGAGAAAAGGATTCATGTTCTCCTGAAAGCAGGGTGTGGGATTTTTTTTTTTTTATTTTTTCATTTTTTAGATTGTTTTAAAAGAGTCATGATTTAAATGTGCTGGGCTTCCCTGGTCCAATAGCCTGTAAATTTGCTGAAATGTCTGTTTGAGAACAGCTGATGGCTAAGTCTTGCTTTTTCTCTTTTGCAGTGCTCACACCTCCTCCCCCACTGCCACCACCAATACAGGGATATGCCTTTAAACCTCCTCCTCGGCCGGATTTTGGCACTTCTGGGAGAACAATCAAACTGCAGGCCAACTTCTTTGAAATGGACATTCCCAAAATAGATATCTACCATTATGAATTGGATATAAAGCCAGAAAAATGTCCTAGAAGAGTTAACAGGTAATACTGTGCTTTGCCTTTGCTCAGTGTATTTGCAGTCTTGTTTTTCTTTGAAAAAGCTGGAGCCAGGTGCCCTTACTGATGTGTGGAAAGATATGTCTGGCTTTAATCAGTGATTGTACTGATCACTTCCATTAACAGGATATACAAATCCCTTTTTTCCCCCCCTCCAAGTCTTGGATTGATTTTGTCAGAATCTTAAGATGCTGCTGATTGAAGCCACTGGTGGCAGATGGATTAGCTGAATTAGCTCTACTGAAGCTGGGTCAGTATAAGCCAACTTGATAAAAATGATTTATTATTGCCTGGTTAAAGATTGGAGTGTAATTGCTGAAGGTCTTCAGCAGGGAGCTGGTGTTCCCAGCTTGTTTTCCCACCTTTCCCTACTCACAAGAGGAGGCAAAACCCGTTTGTTTGTGAGAGAGGATTAAGGAGTTACTAAAGCAGGTAGGAAATTATCCTTCATCACTGGATTCTATATAAGGGAAAACTATGCTCCTGGAACAGAAAGCAAGGTGAAAACACAGAGCAGCTGTCCAGGGAAGGAAGCAGCCAGGTATTGCATTTGGCATCTGTGCCCTGTTAGAGTGTGCAACTCCATTGACTTGAAAAAGGAGCGGCATTGCCAAAAGTGAAACTTGAGAATGAGACTTGGCACCAACTGGAAACCACAAGTGTCATCATCATAACTACACCTTGACTGTAGACAATTGGAGTGGCCTGTTTATATATTCAAGAGCAAAGCCTTTCCTTGTTAAAAAAGGTCACATGGGTAGAATATGCAGTCATGAAAATAAACAGTGTGGAGTCAAAAAAGCCACCCGAAAGCCACGGTTTTCCTAAAGTGAGTTAATAAACCTGAGGGCATTCTCTGTTGTGACACTGAGGAGTTGGTAATGATACTGTTTTCACAAAGCAGCATCACTGTGCTTTGCTGCTCAGTTTCTTTTTTTCTTTTTATGGTGATCTATTATAAGTTTAATTTTTCAGCAAGTCAAAAGCTGAGGTTAATTTTAAAAGCAAACACCATTGTTACGTGAATGGAGCTGAACTCTGCTGATTTCACTGAGATGCTCTTCCTGCATTGCAGCACTGCAGAGCACTTTGAGCAGTCACTTTTTTCATAAGGGGAGCTGTGCTTTCCTTAACTGCAGTCCCAGCCACCCCTCCAGCTCTGCCAGCTGCTGCTGGCTGATCCAGGTTGTCTCTGCAGCTCCTCTGGGAGCCAAGTGCTGCACAGCTCATGTGTGGTTTCTGTGTGAGCACTTCCCTCACAGTCCAGTGTGGGGGTGCTTGCCACAAAACCTAAAGCAGTTTTTCTCACTGGAAAGGCAGATTCTATTCAGTAGCAAGTTCTTCTCCAGTGCTAGCTAATGCTTTGCTTGGTCAGGTTAGTCACTCTTTTTGTGGTGATGGGAGCAGGTACAGATCTACACAGATGAAATGCCTTTTGCAGTAGGCAGAGATACCATAGATGCATTCAGCAGTGGTGTGGTGGATGTTTCTCAGTGCAGTAAGAGTACAGTTTGGGTTCACATACTGAAGTGTTTTTTATTTCTTTTGAGTGCTTACTGCTCTATTCTGTAGATGTATCTGTACTCACTTGCACGTGGGTTTTTGTGAGCTGTGACCTTGTGGTCCTATGTCTGTACATGTATTGCTGTGTGTGCAAATACATACACATGTATATAAATATATATATATATGTACACACACTATATAATGCAGGATGCATGTAATCCAACTCTGAATTATGTTTTTTTTCTGCTGGCTTGCAGGTTTCTAGTATTTTGGTTATATAATTCACATGTGTATAGTAAGTAGTTTTTGTCATTGCTTTATATGATATAACCTCTAGAGAAGTTATAGAGGAGAGAGGAGATTTTATTTTTTGCTCTGCTCCCTCATCTGTGTCAGCTTTGTTCTTCAGTTTTACTCCAGCTTGTAGTGTGACCCTGAAGACCCCACTAGAGGGTGTATCCACTGTACATGCAAGTTCCACACTGAGACATGAGCTGGAGCAGAACTGGAAAACACACAGCTGGGACAAGATGATCCTGAATTAATACAGTCTGGCTACTCTTCTGTACATGTGGCAGAAAGGCCAGATCTCTTTGGACAGTCAGAGTGGGCAGTGTGAGTTTGGTTCTGCACTGTGGGTGTCCTCTCAATTTAATTTTTGAGGATTTGTGTAAGATGAACTCTGCCTGCAGTTGCCAGCCCAGGGTTCTTGGTGAGCTTGCATGAGCTTGGTAGAGCAGTCGTCCCAAAGGGCTGAAGTTAGTGAAGTGGTAAATAACTCTTCTTTTAGCTCTGCATGGAGAAAATAACTTACTTTTCATTAAAATACCTCCACCCACAGCTGAGAAGCACCACTGCTAATTGTGGATGTGTTTTGAAGCTTGAAAACATTAAGTGGAAATGTTCATTTTTTTATATTAAGCAGTTTACAATCGGAAGAACGTGCTCAGGAAGAGACTGGGGTTTCCAATTCTCAATCTTAAACTCAAGGCTGACAAACACCTCCTTCCTCCCACCCTCACAGTGACATCTGTGTTCAGTCAGACAATGCAGAGCTGAGGCAGATGTTACTGGGTCAGGATTGATTCATGCTTTGCAGGAGGTCAGAGTTTCTTTCAGTGGCCACATCTTATTTTAAGATAAACCCTGGGACACAGCAAATAAATTGCTAATTAAAACAGTCTTATTTATTTTCTTGAATGAGTTTGGTTTCCTCTCAGATTTTCAGCAGTGTAGTGCCCACATGTGTGCTGGGTTAACTACCTTGCCAAGTCAGGGTGCATGAGCAGCCCCCTGCAGCATCTGTGAGCTGGTGGTTGTCAGCAGAGCTGGAGGAGCACTGGTTTCCTTTCTGTGTCTTTTTTAACCTCTTAATACCCTTTTGTCCCTGACTCTGTGTTAAGATTGCAGCCTGCTGATGGATTTTGAGTATTAGAGGTAGACTTAAGGATGTCTCTCTGGGACATTGGGACCAAAAGACCTTTGGCATCAGAGTGTTATTATTCCAGGTGACCTCTCATTGACTGCTTTGGATGTGTAAACACTGGTTTGACAAGAGTTATGGGAGTAGTTTCCCCATTAATACAAAAATGGAACCTAATTCCAGCTTCTCTTAAATGTATGTGTACTTTCAATATTCACAGATCCACTGAATGCACATACCCAGTTTTGTTGTGTGTGTGAAAGACACATTGGGGCTATAGGTTGGGATAATGATATTTTTGAAAGCTTCTCAGGCTGCTGATCTTTTGGTCCAGGGTCCTCTGCAGAAAGGGCTGTAGGACAGGGGAGCTGAATCCCCAGGTTCTACCATTCACCTCTTGTTTGAGCTTGAGAGAGCACAAGCTTTCACTTCACCACTTCCAGCAGGTCACAGAAGAGGAAGGAAAGTTTAAATCTGAAAAAAACCCCCTAAAAATAGCAGTTTCAAGATCAGTTTAGTCTGTGAAAAGGTTGCTTTTAGTTCAGATCAGTCAAACAAATCTTGCCTTTAGCAGGCAGGAGTGGACAACTCTTTCATTTGTCTAATGCCTCTGTTGGTAAGTGTTAGTGTTAGTACTCATCTGCTACTTAACATTCCAAGTAAAAAGTTGGATTAACTTAATCTTTTTGCATTTTCAGAGAAATAGTGGAGCATATGGTTCAGCACTTTAAAACCCAGATTTTTGGGGATCGCAAACCAGTGTTTGATGGAAGAAAAAACCTTTATACAGCTATGCCACTTCCCATTGGGAGAGATAAAGTAAGTTTTGAATAGAAAAATTTCTAGATATTTTAACATGGTATTTGCAGAATATTTCTAATGACTAATAGAAACTGATTTTCTGTTTCTGGAATAGATGTCTCTGTTATTGCCACTCTGTTCAGGGTGTGCTTTGCCAGGACACAAGTGTGAGCTTGTTGCTATCCCAGTGGTCACTTCCTGTTCTATATCCCTTCATTCCTCCCTCTCTTTCTTCCCACTTTAGGGAGCTGGATCAGCTGCCCCAGACAGCAGACAATCTCCAGAGTGGCACTAGGTAGAAAGTGAGAGCACAGTTGAGTGTGAGAGAGAGCAGGGAAAATACTGCTCTGGGCAGCAAGAAGCTGCTGTGTCACCTCACTAATCTCATCAAAGCCCACTTGAAGCTTACTCTCACTATCAGTAGCTGAAAGAAGCTCCTCCATCTCTCTGTTGCCTGTGTTGGAACCTCTCCTCCCTAATCCTTCATGACTGAGAGCCAAATTAATTGACTCTGCACAGGTTAAGACCTGCAGTCTCTGCCCTGGGGCAGCTGGGGAGGGCTGGGGTTGTGCTGCCAGCTCCCGGTGGGGCGGTGACTCTTTGGGCTCTGCTGTGGCTGCTCCTGTGCCATTGACTGCTGGAATGGAAGGGACTCTGTTGGAACATGCTAGCACACAAGCCCTAGAAAATAGTTTGGCCTGTGCATCTGTGATCTAATACCAGATTGAATTTTCTGTGCCTATTTTTTGTTCAGGTGAGTCCCTGAGGGAGGGTACGGTCATTCCTGTTGGAATTGCAGTATTCCCCTTCTGCTGGGGGTGCACAGCTGCAGGAGAGGATTGTTCTATCTCCTAGGAGCTGATTACAAGTTAAGTAGACAAAAATAAAACATAAGTAGGGAGGAGAAAGACAGAGAAATGTGGAAACTGGGAACCACTGGAATTCATCAGCTATAGAGTAGTTCAGGCTGTCGTTTGCTGTCTCACTGGATGCCTGTGCAGTGCTTGATGTGGTTAATAGTTCTACCTGAATCAAGCTCTTAATCTCACATGTGTAATTTTTATTTCCTCCCAGTCTCTTTAAGTGAATGCCATGCAGTAAAGGTCAGTCTCTACTCCAGTGTTAATCACTTTTCATTAACTGATAAGGTAACGTCTGGGAAAACTATAAAGGAATTATTAAAAGTTTTAGTGTTTTTTCTCTCCTTACTTTCTTGTACAATATTCCAGTTCCTACAGGTTTGACACACAAGACTGCAAAGGTGGAAGGATAGGTGATGAGAGTCTCTTAGGAGTTTGAGCAACTCTGGATGTATGCAGAGTTGCTTTATAATAATTTACAAATTATGGATAAATAAAAATATACCTTATGACAAGTATGAAGTTCTGCATTTAATAAGTAAAGGTAAATAAAAAATGCTTTATCTATACATGATAAACAGGGATCAAATTCATCCTCAGATCTAACAAGACTTTATGAGAAACAAGTTGACCCTCCTTGCTCTGATAACCATTTTGAGTGGGACAGATCTTCCAGGTCAGCCTTTTCCTAGGTGTGGTTACTGTGTTCATTTGCACAGACACAGAGAAATTGGGGCATCAATAGCATTTCCTGCTGCCACACTGTCCCTAGACTTCAGTTTTACCATGTGTATTTTAGTGTGTGGGGGCTTTTAAAAGTCCTGTTTTGTCAGCAGGCACAGAAGGAACATCTCATCCAAGAAATCATCTCATCCAATCCCAGTCTTGCCAGAGCAGTCAGCATTTGGAGTGGATGGTCACTGAGCAGAGTCTTTGTGGTGGAGTTTGGCACGAGGTAGTTTCAGGTGGTTTCATCTGTGGTTCACATCTAGGCTCACTTTAATAAACTCCTATTTTTCCCCTGTTTCCTATGGTTATAGGGCTTTGTCACTTGTTCTGCTCTACATATATTAACATTACCCTGGAGGAAAGAGCTAGTAGAGATAAATCTTTAGCTGTTTTAAATCAGACAGGGGGAAATTTAGCTTAATGAAGGAAATTTTTACATGGTGCTAAATTAGTTTAAGCATGATTTAAACCACTATAAAGCTTGTAGGTATTAGGACTTTCCTCCAGCATAATTAGATTAGGTTTACTTGGTGGGTTTTTTTTTTGTTTTTTTCCTGACTGTTCTGTGCATAACAAATGTAGCAAGTTTACTGCACATCTGATTACATTTAGGATCATATTGGAAAGATTAATGAACATAAAATGTTTAATCTATGTGGAAGATCTTAAATGACTTGCAATATGCATTGGTAGTGGAAAAACTGATGCTCAACAAGGGCTGACACCAAATTGCCAAGGATATTTCCCCCTCTTGTTGTTCTTTTAAGTTAATTAATGTAATCTGTCCTCATCTCTTCTTGGTAGTGGTTGTTCTGGGCTTGGTTTTGTTTGGGTTTTTTTGTGCTTGCTGGCAGCTCTGCTTCTTTTATAACTTTTTCTTCTATATAAATACTTTTCTGCTTGGCATTTGTGGTTATCAAATCTGTTTTCATTCCTTCCTTAGTGTGCCTTATTTTCACTCTTTAATTTCTTCATTTTTTAAACTTTTTAGAACAAATATGGAATATGTAAATATTAACATGATATTTTCTTAGTTTTTACTTATACACATTGAGAAGAAAGAAGTGTTTAGGACAATGTCAAGGTAGGAAGATATTAAAAGTCTCTTTCATTGTAGGTTCTACACAGTAAACCCAAGTCACCTAACAGCAGCTTTGTATTCAGTTCCTGCTTTACTTGTGCATTTCCCTAAAATATCCTTCTGCAGTTAAAAGCTGGAATTTAATTTTACCTGAACTTGGAAGTTTTCTCATCTAGCAAGATACATCAGCTCTTGAATCTTAACCTATACATCTTCATTAGTCTTTTATTGGAAAAACAGTAGTTATGAATGAACAGAGCAGCAGTTTGATAGAGAAATCCTGCTTTCTAGAAGGAAAATGAAATCCTATGTGTGGCCACAAATTTGCTCCTCTGACTTGGTCTTTCTGAAGTATTGCACATGTGACAGAAGCAGAGCTCCTTCCTGCATCCATAATTTGTTGTTAATCTGTTTTCCTCTGAATCCCTGGGAAGGAAAAGCTCTTGGATTAATAGAGAAAAGGTACATTGTATGCTCAGAGCATGATAAAATAATCATGTGATGTTGCATTTATTTTATGGAGAAGAAATATTAAGAATTCCTCAGAAACACATGGTCAGGTTTAATCTTTTTTTTTTTGTTTTTTTTTTTGTTTTAACAGTAATAATGCTGATTTGTGTGAGTCATTCAGACCACATCAGCTTCAAGACCCATGCTTTTTAATAGCTTTGAAATTTTTATACAGGCTTAATGATTTTTGACATCTGAGAGTAAAATCCCTTTCATTTAGCTCCCTTACCTGAAAAATTTTCAACTCTCTTGCAATTTAGCAATGGGTCAACCAGGTAGCATTCTGACATTGTAAGCATTTTTTTTTTAATTGGGGGATAGAGAATAAAACAAATCTTACATTTTGCTTTAGGATTTATCCCTAACAATAAAATTCCCATCTAAAACTACTTTGTCCTAATTTTTTCATATTTTGCTTACTTTGCCAAACATGAGTGTGTTTATTTGTCCTCAAAAGTACAGAGTGAGATAAATAAAGTATTACTGAGAGAGGAAAAATTCTGATTAGCAGTGCCTAAAAGTATATGTGAACTTTTGGATGTGGGATGGAAAGTTATCTTGCTTATTTTAGCAGTGACTCCTAACTCATTTGGACCCAACAACAAAAACTGTTTTAGGCCAAATTCATCAGTCACAGCTCTGCTTTTACTGGTATTTGCACTTGGGCACCTGAAATAGAAAATTTTCAATCCCAGACTTTTTATTTCCACCAGGGAGGAGGGTACTGCAGCACAGGTTCCTCTTCATCTCTCTTTCATCATGGTAAAGGAGTTTTGTAAATTGATACCAGGAAAGGAGAAAAAAAAAAAAAAGGTTTTGTTTTTTTGGTTTTTGTTTTTTGTTTAAATTAAGGACACCAAAATGTTTAATAATCAGATGAATTGTGTATTACCAGTATTGGGAATCAGTATAGAGTGGTTGGGGTGGGAAGGGACCTTAAAGGCCATCCTGTTCCAAGCCCCTGCCATGGGCTGGGCCACCTTCCACTGGACCAGGTTGCTCAAGCAGGAATGGTGAAACTTGATTTGGAGGAGAGATTTAAAGGAAAATGCAGGTCAGGTGTGACAGACATCTTCCATCTGCTGTAAATGAGAGGCAAGTTGAGGACTTTTTGATGATGTGGTGGAAAAAATACTACATGGAAAGCTTCCAGCCTGTGTGAGCTGAAGAACTGTCCCTTTCTTTGCCCAGCTTTCAGCAGGGTTGAGCTGGCCAGGCTCACAGCAGTGACCCCAAGATTAGACTCAGTTCCCATGGCTGTCCCACAGCTGTGCAGCTCCTTCCTCTGCTCGAGTCTCCCTGGGGAATGGTCTTTGTGCTGGAGGAGAGATTCAGCTGTAATGTTAATTCTCTGTGCCTGCTGTAGATGGTCAGGTCATTTTTGGGGGGCAGACAGGAAGGGCTTCTTACTTGTATTTTATATTTCCTTCCTAATTTTGGACCAAAGAAGCAAATTGTTGTAGGAGACCAGATGCTGGCAAATATTAGTTTGCTGTTATCCACCTATTATTTTTGCTAATTACAGTTTGCCTGTTAAGTGGATGCCTTCTGTATTTAAATTGCAAGCTTCCTAGCAGGGTGAAATGCAGAGTTTTGTTTGTATCCAACACAAAGGATACTTTGATCTTGTTATTTCTTGTAGTCACTCCCAGACCTCCTGATCATTTCAGACAATCCTTAATTTTAGTCGGCTTAAAAACTTTGGTGCTCAGACTTCCTTTGTTTTAAGAAAGGGGAGAAATTAGCATTACAAGTAATTACAGTAATTGGCTGCAGTAATTTACCACAATGTAGTTTGCCACTGTTTTTCAGACAAAAAATTTAAAGTAGGGCATAACACAGCAAAGAAGTGACAGTTTCCTGCCTGGGTACCATCACTGGTACTTGGGAGTTGTAGTTTATTCTTTCTCTTCTCGCTTTAAGAATTTTGGCATGGTGGCTTTTGTGGGTTTTTGTTTTGTTTGGGTGATTGCTGATTTTTTCCCCCTCTTTTAAAGCTCCTTTCTTCTCTTGTTTGAACTGTCTGCAGCAATAATGTGTAAAGCAATCTGGTACTCTTGAGAGCAAATAGCAGAAATTCATGACTCTTGGCAGGTGGTGACAGCCCATGCTGTATTTTGGGCACGCAGGAGCTGACAGGAGCAGCGATGCACTGGGTGTGTTAGGGATCTGAAATCAGGTTGTGGGATCTTTGCCGAGACCTCCCCGTTGATACAAGTGTCTCCAAATTCCAGTGTTGCCTCAGAGGAGATAGGTGCCAGCTGGGAGGCACTTCTGAAATACCCCCTTGGGAAGATGAGCTGTACAAAGAGGCTGCTCCTCTTTCATGCTGTTGCTTCATTTTTACTTTTTGCCTCCTCCCTGCTTCGTGGCGCTGTTCAGAGGAATCCATTGTCCCCCTGATTTCCCCCCTTTCAATGGAAAGAATCATCTTGTTTTGTTGTTTGGCATTGTTGCAGGTGGAGCTGGAGGTCACACTGCCAGGAGAAGGGAAGGACAGGATATTTAAGGTGGCCATCAAGTGGATGTCCTGTGTGAGTTTGCAGGCTCTACACGATGCTCTCTCCGGCCGGCTGCCGAGTGTCCCGTTTGAGACCATCCAGGCCCTGGATGTGGTGATGAGGCACTTGCCTTCCATGAGGTGAGGGGAAGCCCTGGGGGTGCTTTAGGTGTGGCTTGGTGGCTCTTTGAGCAGCGTGTGCTGCCATAGCCCAGGCACAGCTGTGGCTGTGTGGCAGTGGCAGGCTCAGGCCAGTGGCCATCAGTGCTGTCCTGCTCCTTGGGGGAATCCAGAGCCTCAGCCTGGGCACAGAGCCCTTCCCCAGAGGCCTCACTCTGGCCCTGTGTGTGCTGGTGTGAAGGACAGGTATTGCCAGTAAAGGCAGAAGCTTCTCTTTGAAATGGAGAATGTAAACCCCCTCCCTCCAAATTATTATAATTTTGAAATTAAGGGGCTCTCAGGCAAAGTTATGGGAATTAGGAATAACAGTTCTTTACTAGAAAAAAAAAACCAGAAATACAGTATTACAATGAACAATCCCCAGATCACTGACAGAGTCAGAATCCAGCCTGACACCCTGTCAGTCAGTCAGGGTGGTGGCACAGTCTCATTCAATGGTGGCTGCATCCTCCTGCAGTGGCAGATGTGATTCAGCTGGAGCAGTGCTCCTGTGGAAGGTGCAATTTTCTTCCAAAGGTCCAGGGATGATGTGGAAAGGTTCAGCTTTCCTCTGGAATCCAGTGGAAAGAAGGTATCTTTCTGTCCAAAATCTCAGTTTTTCTCTAGGTAGGAAAGGCTTGGCTCCTCCCCTGGCTGGAGCATCTCCCAGTGGGATGATGGAATTTTATCAGTCACACAGTGGGACTCAATGGGCCAGCAGCAGATGATATCTCCCTGGAGGGAGGGAGAATGGGTTGTGGAAAAGGTAAAGATGATTGCTTCACCTTGTCTTGAAGATGCCCCATTAGCAGAAAGTTTGTGCCACAGATGGTGATAGAATACACATTTCTGGCCACATCAACCCAACACACCATGTTTGTGTGCTCTCAGCTCAGGGAGGCTCTGCCACCTCCCTCTTTCCTCTGTAGCCCTGGAGAAGGAGGCTCTCCCCAAGTGGGAAGTGCTTGGAAGTTGGTAGATGTGGAAGGGTGGATTTAAATCAGCTTCTTACTCTGTTCCTGTGAGTCTTTGGACAGATATTTATTGCCAATTTGTATAAATGTTACAGGGCTAGGGGGATGTTAATATCTTCCTGTGTGGCTATTTTAATAGGAAAGAAAAACTTGAAAATTATTTGTTTGTTTTTCAAGTGGGACCTGCAGCATTTTCAGTCATACCCAAGAGATACTGGGCTTAATTCTGTTTCCATGACACAAGTCACTTAAGACCACTGTGCAAAGTGCAAATTATATTCAATTAGAAAGCAGAGAACAAAGTTTAATAGGGCTTAACTTTCCCATATCAAAGCTCTAAACAGCTAATATGAGTTAAATATATGTAAATTACTTCAAATAGCCTTATAGTATTGTGACTTTATCCTTAAATTTAGGATAAAAAACAAGTAAAATTACTTTAATCAGATTTTACAGCACAGTAAACAGCCCAGAATGTCAGATAGCTTTGTTCAGAGGACACACTGGCTCTGGATATGATTTGTTTGCTATTAAGTTTACAGTACTTAATTATCAAGATTAAAGATGGATCAGAAATATTTTATTTTGATCAGTTCTTTGCCCTCACATGATGTCTATAATTCAGAGTATGGGAAGAGATTGTTACATTGGTGTTTTACTAGCAGAGAGTTTTAATTATTTTCTTACAGAGGCACAGCTGAAGTTTTATAGAATGCAAATAACAAGTTATTTATGCCTTTTGTTTTTTTTTTTTTTAATTAGTAGTTATATTAAGGAACATACTGAAGATAAATTCAAACTTGAGTAGTAGTCAATTTTTAGTGTAACAAGCTGGATTTTGAGAGGTGTAACCTGAGCCTTGTGAAAAGGAATTTGCACTAGTTAGGGCTTTATTGCAATTTGTGCTTTAGTTTTCTGATGTGAATTTATTTGCTTTCTTGCAGGTATACTCCTGTGGGGAGATCTTTCTTCACAGCATCAGAAGGGTGCTCAAATCCTTTGGGTGGTGGCAGAGAAGTTTGGTTTGGCTTCCATCAGTCAGTCAGACCTTCATTATGGAAAATGATGTTAAATATTGATGGTAGGAAATATTTTCTTGTTTCTTCTTGCTCCTTGATGGAAAGGCAAAATCTTATTTCCGTTTTTTTGGTTTCCTAAGAGTTTCCTCTGTATTGTTGTAACACACCATTAATGTTTATTTCTGCAGTGTCTGCAACTGCATTTTACAAAGCACAGCCAGTTATTGAGTTTGTCTGTGAAGTTCTGGACTTCAAAAGTATTGAAGAACAACAAAAACCTCTGACAGATTCCCAAAGGGTAAAGTTTACCAAAGAAATAAAAGGTAATAAAGAAATTATATATAGCTGGTTTTTTCTGTCTGATATGTTACCACTATGTGTTTTAAATATTTTCTACAGCAGTTGCCTTATTGGGAGACCAACATTTCATAATTTTTGCTTTTTAAATCTTTCAATAGTGCCAATCCCAGTTTCATACAAAAATATTCCAGTTCCTGATCTGATGATTCATAAATGTTTACAGAGACTGAGATTTCATGTTTTTTTTTAATTACCCAACCTTAATTTTTTCCAATTACTGCTGTCAGGTTTTTCATATTTCAGATTTTACTGATAATTTAGCAGTGTGTTTTTGCATACTTAGGCATTTGTCCTGCATATACTCTCCTGGAAGTAAATAACATAATAATAAAAAAAAAATATATAACTATAGTAAATAAATAAAAGTGTGTAGTGACTGAATCAAAGAGAACAGGAGGAAGAAATCTTAGTGGTTTTGTTCACTGAAGGCTTCTTCTGCATAATGGAGATCCTTTCTTCCTGATACTCTTGGTAGAAAGCAAGCAACTTAAAAAAGAATAAATCCATAAATCCATTCTGCACCTTCCAAAAAAACATCAACAAAATTATCTTTGCCCAACTAGAAGTTAGCAAGTAAAGCATAAATAAATCCTGAGTTTGCATTGGTTGTGGATGTTTTGAAAGAATAATCAGGCACCAAATGGCTTCACCCTGGCCTTTTTCCCATGAGCTCCTCTAGAGGCTGTTTGGGGATTCCATTCCACACACACACTCAGTTCATTTGCTCAGGCTGGCTGCAAGTTGGAGGTCTTACAGACCCTGTATGTTTAGACAGAAAATATAAATAAGGGGTTTTGTTTCAAGGAGCTTGTGTGACCTTTTTGTCCTTTCCCCATCCTGGGTTTCCTTAGAGGTACAGAACTGGAATTTTCAGAATGTGCTGAGCATCATGTGTGAGTTTTGGGGGCTTTGGGATTTCATCTTGTCTCTGAAATTCTATGTTGAACTTTGAATTTTAAGACTGTAAATTGCTTTTTGAGTTTTGTCAGGGCTACCCTTTGGGGCTGAATAGAATGGTTTTATTGTACTGTTTAACTGGTGTCATGCAGCAGTTTAGGGCTGATACCTTGGTTTTGGGGAAATGGTGATTTGTGCTGTCCATTTTTTAGGTCTGAAGGTGGAGATAACACACTGTGGACAAATGAAAAGGAAGTACAGAGTGTGCAATGTCACCAGACGACCAGCAAGTCACCAAACGTAAAGTATTTTTCTGTTTTTAATCATATGTTTGATCTCAGGCTGGAAAAATATCTTGCCTGACTTACTGAGGTGGGAAAAGTTACCTTGAAAAATGAGGCTTTTTTTTGGTTAATACCCTTAAATATACCTCAAAGTATTTGCCCAATTTTGCTGTGCTTTTTGTTCTATTTTTATGCTATAATGATTATCAGGGCATTTGAACCAATTGCAGTGTTTTAGATCTGGGAGGGTTTTTTTTGTTTGGTGCACTTTTTTTTTCTGTCATTTATGGATTTCTTTAAAATTGGAAGGACAGGGTGTCCTGTTTGTAGCCTGTTTCCCACAACTAGAATAGAAAAGTACTTCCAGTTGGGATCAGCCTCCTGATGTTGCTTATTTGCAATATCTTTTTCCTCTGGAAAAAAAACTATTTCTTTTTAACTACCAACTAGAGATTTGCAGATAACTTGAATATGGAGATTTTTAGGGAAATAATATAAGGAACAAAACTGATACCATCTTTTTACAAGAAGATAACTGAGTATCTGAGTCTGGTATTTTATCATTTGGGCTTTGTTTCATCCTCCTTCAATAAGCTTAACTTGTGCCAAAAAGTGTACTGAGGAACTGTGGGGGAAGTATTTTGCATTAAATAATAGCTACTTTCCATATTTGCTTTCCAACAGATTCCCACTTCAGCAGGAGAATGGACAAACAGTTGAATGCACTGTAGCTCAGTATTTTAAGGACAGGCATAAATTAGTTTTACGTTACCCTCACCTTCCATGTTTACAAGTTGGACAGGAGCAGAAACACACATACCTTCCTCTGGAGGCAAGTAAACTCAGAATTCTGTATTTTGGGCCTGGGGGAAAAAAGATTCAAATATTGGCAAGCTGTTTTCTGAGCAGCCAGATTCTGAGAAATTCTGTAGTGAAATTCAGTGGGGGAAAAAAAAAAAAAAAACATGAACCAAAAAAGCAGTTGGACTGTATTTAACTTTCTTTCTGTGGGGAAATTTCAGGTGTGCAACATAGTGGCAGGACAAAGATGCATAAAGAAACTCACTGACAATCAAACTTCCACTATGATTCGAGCCACTGCCAGATCAGCCCCGGACAGGCAGGAAGAGATCAGCAAATTGGTGAGTGCTGTGTCAAATGTGGGGAATGTAGGAATGGGCTTCATTTTGCTGAGCAGGTACTGACTGATGTGTTTGTGCACTGCTTGGTTTTACACATTTTTCTGAGCTTGGTTTTGTACATTTTTATCATTGCAGATGCGGAGTGCAAGTTTTAACACCGACCCTTACGTCCGAGAGTTTGGGATAATGGTCAAGGATGAAATGACAGATGTGACTGGCAGAGTGCTACAGCCTCCCTCAATCCTCTATGGAGGCAGGGTATGTCCAGTGGGTTCTGTGCAGTCTGTGATGGCCTCTGTAATCTGGTTATTTTAAATTAAATGTGTTATGTGCAATGAGAGAGCTGTCAGGGCTGTATTGTTCAGAATTTAAATTTAGGTTCTCAAAGTCCTTAAAGATATTGGCCAACTTGCATCTCTCTCAATTGCTGTTTTATTTCTAAAAGTAAAGCTGGGTTATAAATGCCTTTTTTTGCCTCAACCACTCTTTCATTGTGTGCTTCAAGAAGCAGCCTGCAAAGAGTGGTTCAAATAAATGTGTATGGAGAAGAACAAGGATCATTTCAATTATATTTGAATTATATTATTCATATTATATTTGAAAATGGGCTGAATTATTCCTGAACTTTTGGTTGGTTTTGAATATTCTGGGTGGAGCAGCTGTGTTTAGGGCAGCTGTCTTGAGGTGTCAACTCCATCAACATGTTTTTCCCCAAATCCATCTCTTCCTGTTTGTAATATTTACCCAAAGGTTTTTATTTTGCAATGGCTTTTCAGGTAGCATTTCTGACATAATCTTTCTCCTTTGATACCTCTTAAAAAAAGCTTGAGAAACAGGATTTTCCATCAGTTATATACTGGGACATGTTGCAAGATGAAAGCTGTAGTAGCTGGGATAACTTCATTTGTGGAGGCCTTTGATGAACCTCCTCAGATCATGCATTGCCAGCTGAATATAATTCTGTCCCTGTGCACAGCAGACTGGTGCCTCCAAGCCCACAATGGGAGAGGGTCTTGGATTTTTTGCCTCAAAACCTTCAGATGACTCAGGCAAATTAGCTCAAACCTCCCTTCACTGGCAGGTTAAGGTACCCCAGGCCTGACCCTGATTAGGGGACTGCTTTCATGAGCTATTTTGGAAAGTCATAACTCTCCAAAATCCATTATCAAATTCATGTGTGTGATTGGAAAAATGCCCAGAAACTTTAGTTGTTGCTGCTAGGAGAGAAGGAAGACATCATGGTAACTTGTCTAAAGCATCTATCAGTATTTATTAAGGTAATTAACATCACCAAAATTACTTTAGCTGCTTTATTACTCTGGATAATCCATCCTACTAATATCTCCTTGATGGGGGAAATAAAAGTGTTGAGCAGGTCCAAGTTGAATAACTGATCACCTTTCTCAGCTTGTTCACATTTTTTCTGGAGTTGTATGTGACATTGAACCATTATTTGCCTCTGTTTAGTGATGTGTAAAATATTCATAGTACTTGAGGTAAATTTCCCCTGGAAAGTTCACTGAGCAGTTGTAAATTCACTGTACTTGTTCACATTCCATACCAAGCATGAATCTTACTTGCCATATATAAATAAATACACCCAAAGGCAATGATCAGCAATAAAAATGAACAATGTGAGCATTATTTTTCACCTGGCTAAGAAAATGTCTTGCTACAGTGATAAAATAATTATTAAAATAGGATGGATGTTTGTACAGGGGAGAAAATGACCTGAGAGTATAAATCACCTGCCAGTTAGAGGGAAATAGAAGCAGAGCTAATTTTTGTTTAGCATCAATCAAGTTTTGCATTAATTTTTAATTTTTGCCTTCTACTTCCAGAATAAAGCAATTGCTACACCAGTGCAAGGTGTCTGGGACATGAGGAATAAGCAATTTCACACTGGAATTGAAATCAAGGTTTGGGCAATTGCCTGCTTTGCTCCCCAGCGCCAGTGCACTGAAGTTCATCTTAAGTAAGTGTGTTGTGTAAGGTGGTGATTTTATCATCTATTATGGATGCAAACCTCATGATTTCACTTTTATTAAGAGCTTATTTTTGGTTGAATTGTTTATCATACAGCAATAAATCTTCTGTCTCTGTGTTTTGAATGATGCCAGTCTGATTTCAATGCCAGCATCAGGAAATCCTCCAAATCAGACTTAACAAAAGCAATTTATTCTCTCTGGCAGGTTTCTGACCAGTGAGGCCTCAGGACAGAGTTTAAGATAACTGAAGTGATGTAATGATGGGTGTTTATCACTAAGTGTTTCTCAAGAGTGACAGCTAACATGTGTGTTCTCTTGGGTTCCTTTCCTGGTTAGATGGAGTAGATTTATTCATGCAGAATTTCTTTAAAAGGAAATGTTTTGTCCAAAACCTTTTTGTCTATAGAGTTTCTAGAATGTGCAAATTGCTGTATTTGCCAGATGAGTAGGACTGGTTGTTCTATTGATTTTAAGTGTTTGAATGAAACTTTTGGATTTGGTTTCTCCATCTTTGGTTGGGACATGATTGTTCAAAGACTGTTGTTACAGTGACATCTGCCATTGGCTCAGGGAAGGTGTGCAGCCCCAGATCAGTGTCTGACCCTCCTTCCACATGCAGCTGCTTTCCCTTCTGCCATGGACAAGTGCAGCCTGTGGACCTGTGCTGGCAGTGACTCAGCTGCTCTCTGGGAGGTGATTGCAATGCAGAGATTGCTCACACCAGTGGCATTGCCATGGCACTGTTCCTTCAGGTGATTTGCCAAACAGCTTAGGAGATTTTCCCTAGCAAGTGATGAGCAAGAAGTGGGAATCTTTTTTACTGCTCATTGTGTGAGGAGGGGAGGAACTTGTTCTCTTCAGGCACATGTCCAGAACTGGGCTGCCAGAGAACTTTCCTTTCCTTTCTAGTGGAAATGCTGTGTAAGCCAAGTTACTCAGTTTTGAGAAATAGGCAGAAGTCTTCAACATAATGAGCCAGAATAAAATTATTTGGATGGTGTAGAATCAGTTTGTGTTTATCATGAAAGGACATTGCTTCATGCCAGGAAAAGATCTGAATCCCTTTCTATCTTGTTGAGCAAGCTGGTACTTGAATGCTGCTGACTTAACAGAGTAAGCACCTTCAAATGCTCTAAAAGTCTTCAAAGTCATCCTGTTTTACCTCTTGGGAACAGAGGGAGAACCTTCCTCATAGTCCTGTACTTCCAGATGGACGTTTAAAGGCTCAAACCCTGTATTGCTTTGTACTTGAATGTTGAAATCACAGAAGGGTTTGAGTTGGAAGGACCTCAAAGATCATCTTATTCCATCCCTATGCCATGGGAAGAGACACCTTCCCCTATCCCAGGCTGCTGCAAGCCTCATCCAGCCTGGCCTTGAACACTCCCAGGGATGGGGAGATGTTCTGCCACTGACTGTACTGTAGTGAGTGCTTGTTTTTCCAGAGGAAATATCCATTCTCTGCAAGGAGCCTCAGGCTGCAGGGCTGAAGCTCACAGGCTGTTATGATTCATGCAAGTTAACAACAGGTTTGGAAAAAGCTAAATGTTCACACCCTCTCAGTCAGTGGCATCCTGTCACCCTGTGGTGAAGATGAGCAATGTTTTAGACAACTGGGGTGGGGGGGACACTCTCTCCAACTTAATAAAAAGGGTTTTTATCAGTGAGCTTAAAAGGCTCACAAGTGGAAGCCTCTGAAGAAATGAGGCTGTCTCTATGTCTGACCATTTCCATCAAAGGGTGCCTTTTTTTTTTTCATCAGCCTAGGAGGTGGTTTGCTTTCACCTCCAGGATTTTCTCTGGTATCTATGGAATTGTGCATTATTATGGATGCTAAAGCAATTCACTGAGACAATTGTTGGTAATTTCTGTTGGTTGTTTTCATCATGAAGAAAAAAGGGAAGAACTTTCTGTAGTGGTAACAGATGGAATTATGTTAGAGCAGGCTATGCCAAATTGTCATTGTTGCAATATTTTTGCAAAAAAGTATTTTATTATGTATTTCCCAGAGAAATAATGTAGAATTTGCTTTGGAAATGAGGTGGGTTTTTTTTGTCAATGATGTTATATATACAGCACATTTCCTGTCTTTTCAGTGACTACACAAGCATTGTCAATTAAAGATGCACCTGGGATTAAATTCCCAGATTTTTGGACAGCGCAGCTTTGCAAGTTTAACAAAGTTTTTATGGATTGTTCCAATAAAAATAATACCAAAACTCAAGATGTGCTTTTACTCTCTGATAATGCAATGCATTTATGTGCATCCCCAGGTCCTTCACAGAGCAGCTGAGGAAGATTTCCAGGGATGCTGGGATGCCAATCCAGGGGCAGCCCTGCTTCTGCAAATACGCCCAGGGAGCCGACAGCGTGGAGCCCATGTTCAGACACCTCAAGAACACTTACACTGGGCTGCAGCTTGTCGTGGTCATTTTGCCAGGAAAAACACCAGTCTATGGTCAGTGAGTGGAAATGGTGCATTTCACTCACAGTTTTGTGTGTTCTTTGTCAGCTGTCCAAAGGAGAGAGGTTTAATGGTTGGTTTAACTCTATGAATTCCAGTTAGGGGATGGGCTGTAAATGAATTTTGCTATTTTTCTTGTGCTGCATGATGTATAGTATTAAGAGTTAATTATTTTCAGGATGTTTTCTGCTTTTAATTTACATTTCCCCATTTTCCCTGATGGTTGCATTTGAGATTCAGGTTGTGAGAAAGCCAGCACAGGGCTTTGGTGAGATTGACATTGATAGGCAGTGGATTATAATATGCTTGATGAAATTTGTGTGCTGAAAATTTCAAGACTTCCAGAACTCTGTAGCTTTTAGAACATCTTTGCTTACTGACACAGTCTCCCTTTGGCAAAAAATGTTGAGTGAAAGAGATTTGTCTATTTTTCTAATTGTTTAAATTTTTAAACTTGGGTTACAAGGATACAGGTACACAGAAAGTGAAAATTCAACAAACTAAACTGTTTTTTGGAAACAGTGACAATCAGTGTGATTTACATGACATACACAGATGGGTTTTAAAACGTTTTATGTAAACCATGCACTTCTCAGCTCTTCCTATAGGCAGGACTGCTTGTTTTCCTGTCCTGCCTCCTTCCTTTTCCCTCATTTTTTCACTTCCCTTGCCCAGCTGGAGAGCAGCCACTGTTTTTCTCCCATAGCTACATGGACTCTTCTCTGATGGACCAGATCTACCAAGCAGCTGCAGATTTGCCTTCTCCATCCCTCACCATTTTAATATAGCACAAAATAATTTTCCAACTTTAATACCATCTCTTACAAGATGAAAAGAGATTAAGCAAGGAACCTTAAGGAAATAGTACTTTTTTTCCCCCTTTGAATTCAGCCTGCAGAGGAAGTGGCTTGTCTCTAATTTGTACAATAGAAATTGGGTGCAAAATGACATTTTTACTTTCCTTGTTTGGCATTAAAAGGGAGTTCTTTTCCTCTACTTAACCAATGAGAGGATGTGGTGCTGCTCTCCTCTTCTTTCCTTGTCATTATCTTTAATTACAGTTATTTCTGTCCCTCTAATCATCTCTCCCTGTTTTCTCCCTATGCTCTTTCATACCCTGCATTTCCTAGACCCAAAGTCTTGTCATTTCTCCTCTTCCCACTCTGCTCTTTCCCTCTCCTGTTGCCAAAAAGGGTGTTTCATCTTCTCTGAGCTAGTCTTGGAGCCTAAATTTCTTCCCTGAGTGTAAGAGTATGTGGGTTGCTGAAAGCCTTGAAGTCTAAATTTTGTTATTAACAATGGGATTTGATTTAACCTTTGGAATTAATGAGTTCTTGGAGTTTTTATGGACCATTGTCTGCTAAATAAACTTGCAATGAAGAACTGATAAACTTGGCTTGGCTGAATATTGCTCAGCACTTTACTGTTGGGATGTGTTACTATTCTAGTGGTTAATAATGCAACAAGTACTCAGTATCCTAATATTGCCCACATTGCCCACATCATTAGCCAAAGTTGATGATACAATGCTAGAATTGTAAAATAAGAACTAATTTAAAAATTCTTAGTTAATATAAGCCAGCAGTGCCTTTAGTTATTGCATTTAGAACTCAGGGGGAGCAGAGCAGAACCTGGGGGAGGTTCTGGAGTCTGGGTGGGTTTGGGGGGTAGATTTCATTGTTTTCCTTTAAGCTTGAGCACCACTTTGCTAGAACTCCAGCTGTGATTAATTTGCACTGAATTCAAATATCTTCCATTGTTTGATTTGCAATTTGCAAATCTTTTTCTTTTTGTTTTTCTCCTTCTTAGCGGAGGTGAAGCGCGTCGGTGACACGGTGCTGGGAATGGCCACTCAGTGTGTGCAGATGAAAAATGTCCAAAGAACAACACCACAAACTCTGTCCAACCTTTGCTTAAAAATAAATGTCAAGTTAGGAGGTGTAAATAACATTCTACTGCCACAGGGAAGGTAAGTTCATCTTTCAAAGGGGGAGAGGTTATTGTATTCCAAAGAGAATGTGAGTCATGCTGAGATAACTGGGAGCTTTTATCTGCAGCCATAGCACTGTAGCTGAAGTGATTCTTCAGACAAACTCTCTTTTGGCTTCTAATAAATAGTCCTGTAAAAGTTAGGTTATAAAGACAGGAGAGGAATACTTGATTCTGTTGAAATTTAGAATAAAAGTATTGTTTTAATGATCTGACCACTGAAGTACACAACTATAACTAGAATGAAAGATCTATAATCTTTTTCCATGAGTTTTCAGAAAACAGAAACTACCTAGAACAATGATGCTCCATTTTCCCTGTGCACCTGACCTTGTCAGGGTTGTTACTGTGCTGTCCATCCCTCCCAGAAAGTACCTCCAGTACTGCCACATCTCAGCTGTTGGATCCCTTTCCTTGGTGGTCTTCCAGGGCATTCTGTGATGGTGATCCTGCATTCTCTCTCTGTGAAAAATCCTCTCTCTAACATTCATTACAAGCTGCTCCCAGAGAAGAAAGGGCCCTGGCTCCCTCACAAACACCCTGTGTCCTGGGTCAAGGATGGTTCAGCTGGGACCTGGGTGGCTGTAATGTCTCTGGGTTCCAGGGCTGCACCAGCAGAGTTTCTCTCTTTGAGGCAGGGACAGAGAGGGCTTCCCACCAGCTGAGGAAGATTATTCCCTGAGCACCTGGCCTGTCTCCTCCCATACCCCCATGGCAGTGGGTGGTTCATTCTGAGATGGGCTGTGGGGCAGGGTCAGGCAGTGGGGCAGGGTCAGGCAGTGGGGCAGGGTCTGGCTGTGGGGCAGGGTCAGGCAGTGGGGCAGGGTCAGGCAGTGGGGCAGGGTCAGGCAGTGGGGCAGGGTCTGGCTGTGGGGCAGGGTCAGGCAGTGGGGCAGGGTCAGGCAGTGGGGCAGGGTCAGGCTGTGGGGCAGGGTCAGGCAGTGGGGCAGGGTCAGGCAGTGGGGCAGGGTCTGGCTGTGGGGCAGGGTCTGGCTGTGGGGCAGGGTCAGGCTGTGGGGCAGGGTCAGGCTATGGGGCAGGGTCTGGCAGTGGGGCAGGGTCAGGCTGTGGGGCAGGGTCAGGCTGTGGGGCAGGGTCAGGCTATGGGGCAGGGTCTGGCTGTGGGGCAGGGTCAGACTGTGGGGCAGGGTCAGGCTGTGGGGCAGGGTCAGGCTGTGGGGCAGGGTCAGGCTGTGGGGCAGGGTCAGGCTGTGGGGCAGGGTCAGGCTGTGGGGCAGGGTCAGGCTGTGGGGCAGGGTCAGGCTGTGGGGCAGGGTCAGGCAGTGGGGCAGGGTCAGGCTGTGGGGCAGGGTCAGGCTGTGGGGCAGGGTCAGGCTATGGGGCAGGGTCAGGCTGTGGGGCAGGGTCAGGCAGTGGGGCAGGGTCAGGCTGTGGGGCACTGCTCCCTGCTCCTGGCACTGTGCCTGGTCTCTGGGGCAGATGTCAGGGTGCTTACTCAGGACAGTCCTACCTTATCTCTAAATAGATGAGGCCTATCAGCAATGCTAGCCATTGTATGCTGTCAACATCTAGAGAAAATTTTGAACCCTTTGAAAGGTGGTGGGGTGCATCCAGAGAAATGGCTGAAGGATTGTGGAAAAACTGCCCCATCTATTGCTTTCTCACAATGACCACCATTATTAATGAAACCCCAGAGACATGAACTTAGTCTGTGATAGCTGGGCAGCCATGTGTCCACGTTGCAGAGAAGTTTAAAATGCAGGAATTGCTCACCTTATTGACCTGTTGTGCAAACTGGGTAACAGCCACAGTGGCCTTAGTCATAGGATCCATGCTTAGATAAGGACAAATGGGAAAAATGTAGCCACAGCCATTTAGCCACATGGTGTTAGCCAAGGAAGATGGGAATCTCCCTGCAATGGAAAACATGATCCCCCCTACCCTCCAAATTATTGCAACTTTGGGGCTTTCAGGCAAAGATGTGGATAAAAGAATAACAGTTTTTTTACTAGAATATATATATATATATATATATATGTGTGTGTGTGTGTGTAGACAAACAAACAACAATAACAAAACCCAAACAGCAACAAAAAAATCGACACAATTCCAAGACACCCAATTGTGGTTTTTTTCTCTTAAGTACAGTCCATTCTCCATTCATCATCTCTTAGGCAGCAAATGGTAAGAAAATTCCCTGAGAAAAAAAAAAGAAAAAAAAAAAAACAAAAAAGCCTAAGCCCCAACATTACCTTCCCATTTCTTTTAAAGAATGTCTGCATACAGATAAATTTATCTCCATAACCATTAAATCATTCCTGCACACACCCACAAAGAAATTACAGTGGTCCAAGACTTCCTGTTTGAAATTGTTTTACTAAGGAATAGAGTTGAAGTTTAGAACTTGTGTTGTAGTGCTTTTGGTGTTCCTCTCTTGGTGCAGTGATTTAATATCTTAACCTAAAGATTTGTTTAAAATTTTTCAAGATAATTAAAAAAAAAATCTACTCTGTAAATAGTAACTTTGATACCTGCTATTTATGGACTTCCTTACTGAGACTGTTTTTTATTTGGAAAAATATTTTTCTTTGTAGCAACTGTATATGTGCACAATCCTTTAATTTTCTCAGATGCCATTTGTTATTAAGGGATCAACTTTTACTCCTTCCATTGGTCCAGTGGATAAAAACTGCAATTCTTAAAGTTAGAAAAAAACCTAGATATATTTTTTAACTAATTTTTAATTAAGAGCAACAATTAGCCATGTTTTAAAAATCTGCCTAAGTATTTAGCATGAGAACATTAATCAGAATTTTTAATTACTGCCACAGGACAAGTGACAAACTCTGTTCAAATGCCAGTTGTTGATGAGTTCACTTCAGGAGTACAGAGTGCTGTTTATTTGAGTTTTAATGTGCTTTATTAAGCATAAATCTTGCTGCTTTTACAAATTTCCCTTCTCTTTGCCAGACCCCCAGTATTCCAGCAGCCTGTCATATTCCTTGGTGCAGATGTAACTCACCCACCAGCTGGGGATGGGAAAAAGCCTTCCATTGCTGCAGTGAGTAAATTGTGTCCTGGTCTTCCACCCCAGCTCCCTCCTGCTGCTCAGCTCTAATGCATTTTATTGCTTTCAATCCTTTTGTGGTCCATTGCTTCTGATTGCCTAATTATAGCATTATAAATTATTTTTCTGCAGGAATTTATTGAAACTTCAGAGAGCTTGCTCTGATGCTAATTACTTAAATGTGTGTATTAGCTTGTAAAATGCCTGAGTTGCTGGTACACAGAGGAGCTTTTCTGGGAGCTGATATTTATCAGCAGCCTGATAATGAGCTGGTGCACGTTTAAATCTGCTTCTTCAGCACTTAGAAATGTTCAGAATTGCTTTGTTGCTGATAGGGAGCTAGGCTGGATCAGCTGTGGTTTCTGAGGACTCAAGCTTCCAGGAAACACAAAATGTGCAGTAACCTCTTGGAAATGTACTTCTTAAATACAATGTCAAACACCTGTAGTGGCTGCTCAGGAGTGTTTAATAATTAAGATCTTTGGTGATATTATGTATGTTTTAAAAGGTTACACCTGTGTGTCCAGGGAAGACCAGGTGGAGATGTGCTCACTTCTTTAGGTCTTTTTGTTTACTTTTAAGTTCCATGCCACTTATATGGGATATGGATGTTAACATTTCATTAACAGAAAAATCCCTTCCCTTGATGAAGAGTTTGGATATTTCTGTGGTCCATCACCATTTCAGTTTGATGGATCCAAAAAACAGGCTTGGTGTCCTGTGCTGCACTCTGAACTATTGTCATGGTTTCATGGTATCAGTGCTCCAAACTGTATTTGAGTTTTTAAGTGCCTGTAGGTGCAAACAGAAAATGAGTCTTTTAGATTTCAAACAAATTCTTTTCTTTCCAGCGGGGTGTGCTGCCACAGGTGCACTAAACCCAGAGCTGTTTTTCCAAGCACATTTTAATTTCAAATGCATCTTTGCCAAGCCAATCACTCAGTGTTCAAGATACCATTAGAGACAGTGCAGTTATCTGATGTGAAAGGGCTGTCAGGTTTGATGCTGAGCATTTCTCCCCAGGTTGTGGGAAGCATGGATGCCCATCCCAACCGTTACTGTGCCACCGTGCGGGTGCAGCAGCACCGCCAGGAAATCATCCAGGATTTGGCTGCCATGGTCAGGGAGCTGCTGATCCAATTCTACAAATCCACGAGATTCAAACCAACTCGCATCATCTTCTACAGGGATGGGGTTTCTGAGGGCCAGTTCCAACAGGTGAGATTTGTCTGCTTGAAATTCTGATGGTGTAATTTTGTGGTAGTAAAGGAAATTTTGTAATTCCATCTTTATGTGGTTGGAGTTATAAGAAGTAGAACCTCAACATTTCTTCCCTCAAGAAATTTGTTGGATTCGAACCAAGCAGGCAGGAGAAGTGTTTCCAAATTTACATGTGTTTTTGAAAATACTTTTCCCCTTTAAAATATTTCCCCTTACAGAATTACAAGTGAAAAGTGTAGTTTTAGCACTCAGGTTATGTTCCATATCTGCTTCCTGTTTAGTCAGACTGTATCCCATAGAACTTGGGCAATAAAGAAAAATAATTTTTTTTTTAAACAAGGATTAATAAATACTGGATTTTCGGTCATTTTTATTCCTGATAAATCTCATCAGATACTTTGTAATATTTATTTTGTTTGCTCACTAGTACCATATTTTATGAAATACTTTTCTATATATTTTAAAGACATTTATATACACTTTTCTTTCCAGTATTTATGTATGTAAATAAAAGATACAGATTGAGTCAACTTTTCAAAATCCTGGGGGAAAAGAGGAAAAGTCACTTGCTAAACTTGAATTGATAAAATTATCCTTGTATGAATTTTTGGTATATCCTCCTTTTAGTTTTCACTGTTTTTTTTTTTTTTTTCATGTATAATTAACCCACATTCCCCAAATTATTGCTTTTTGATTTGTTCCACTTTTGTTATTATTGATGTCTGTAGTCCTGCATGGGACTGCACAAAGCTGGCAAAGAGCAGCTGAGCTCTTCTGATTTTATCCCTTGTTCTAGTCTAAAAAATAATCAGTCTGTTCTATTCAGCAGCCTAATTAAATGTGCATTTATATTTGGTAGTTAGAAAGGTTTTGACATGCAGGTTATTAGTCCTTGTGCTTGGAGCTGAACAAATGTGGAAGTAACTCTCTGCTGGCTCAGGAAATTGCTGATACAGTTTTCCCTTATCAGGGGAAGAAATTAAGGTTTGGTTCTGAGAGCTTTGACATTTTGTTACTCTGAGTGACAGTGCAAGAAGGAACATGATAAATTATCTGTGGATAAGTAAAAGGAATCTGTAGGCAAATAAAGAGTGATTTGTATGATGGCAATGGTTCATGTTGATCACCCCTCTCTCTGTGTGTGGCTCAGGTTCTCCACCACGAGCTGCTGGCTATCAGGGAGGCTTGCATTAAACTGGAGAAGGATTATCAGCCTGGCATCACATTTATAGTGGTGCAGAAGAGGCACCACACCAGACTCTTCTGCACAGATAAAAACGAACGGGTACGTTTGATTGGGACCCCCAAACATCCAGCAGGCAGCCAAGTCACCAGTTACTGTTCATTTGTGGTACTTTGTGGGTGGAGATCACACTGCCCCAGCTCATTTTGGTACTTTCTGTGTGAAGAGGAGACTCCCCAAGTGCAGGAATGGAGCTGTTGCTGAGGATGGAGAGTTCCTCATGGCAAAGCTCTGCTCACAGATTGAGCTTTCCATGTTCTTTTTCCTTCTGTCAGGCTTCTCTGTGGGGCACTTGGAGCCCACTAGGCTTCCAGGTACTAATTAGTAACTCCCAAAGCTGACATGAAGTGGTTGATAAATTAATAAATGCTGTGATTACAGATGTTAAATTGTTTGAAAGTAAAGAGTATTTCAACGTTCTGCTTTGAATTTGAGGGCAGAGGTGACCTGTTTGATAAGGAAGGATTGTCCCCTTGCAGGTAGGAACAGGAAAAGTTACTCCTGTCCTGGAGTGGAAGGTGAAAAGAACAAAGATTTGACAAATCAGTTGTGGGAACTTCTTTTTACATTATTCAGAAAAATAAATCTTTTTAGGTAATTTCTAAGAAGATTTTGCAGCATGTCTCTTTTTCTTTCTCCATAGTAGAGACACTCCAAATTTTTCACTTGGAACAAAATTTCAGTTTTACACATTCTTTCTTCACTTTTTGCTTTATATATATATATCTTTTTCTTGTGTTTGTTTTCCTGGCTGTACTGCTGGAAAGAAAAAAAAACCAAACCTTTTGTGTTGTACCTTAGTGTCTTTGCACTTCCTGTTTACACAGGTTGGAAAAAGTGGAAACATTCCAGCTGGTACCACAGTGGACACAAAAATCACCCACCCCTCAGAGTTTGACTTCTACCTGTGTAGTCATGCTGGGATTCAGGTAGGACATTTGATGTGGCATAATAACTTCTTAACTGTTAATGATTGTACTAAAGCTGTGTTACTGATGGCTTTTTGTCAGATCTGAGGTTTTCAAGATGAAAGTGTATTTCAGTATGATCATTTAATTTCAGAGGTGAAAGTTTGAGAAACACAGTCCTATCAAAAAAAGGGAAGGAATTCATTTGATGGGGAGCAAGGAAGGAGGTTGTTTGCTTTTTAAAGGAAAAATCAGCTGAAATGTGTAGACCTGCCTGTGGCTTTTGAGGAAGGGGCCTTTTTGCTGCAGTTCCCCAGCAGAGGAGAGTTCAGGAGATGTGTGGGGATGCTGATGAGCTGTTGTCTGTTTCCAGGGAACAAGCAGACCCTCCCACTACCACGTGCTGTGGGACGACAATCGCTTCTCGTCGGACGAGCTGCAGATCCTCACCTACCAGCTGTGCCACACCTACGTGCGCTGCACGCGCTCCGTCTCCATCCCCGCCCCGGCTTACTATGCACACCTGGTGGCCTTCAGAGCCAGGTACCATCTGGTGGATAAGGAGCACGACAGGTGAGTTCACAGCTCTGAATTTTTGCAGAATTGGAAGGCGGTAGGTTGGTTCATTCTGAGATGGGTGGTGTCCTCAGCAGTTCCAGGGTGATTTGCTCTCAGTGCTGAATTTTGCAGAAGGTGTTCCTGTTCCTGCTGTTTTCTGTTTCAGAACCTCAGTGGTGCTTTAAGGGTAATTAATGCTTGACCATTCTATTCAGAAGAAACTAACAATGCAGAAACGTGCGAGGAGAGGCAGATTAAATAGGATTTCTCTTCCCCCCCAAACCTGTTGGTTTTTATTTCCCCCCTCCCTTCTCTTCCAGTGCTGAAGGAAGCCACACTTCAGGCCAGAGCAATGGCAGAGATCACCAAGCACTTGCTAAGGCAGTCCAGGTGCACCAGGACACGCTGCGCACCATGTACTTTGCTTGACATGTTTCAGTGTTCAGCGGCTCCGGACAAGGCAGAGTTGGATTCACACCAGACCAGCTGCACTTAGACCAACAGATGCCCCACCCCAGGGACAGCCAGCAATGAGTGATGCATCTTTATTTCTTTCTTTCCCATTTGCAAGGAAGCCTTCCGTCCAGAATTTCAGACTTGATCACAAACTGCATTCTTGTACCAAACCCCACTGTTGTCGGAAATGTGGTTTGCCAAAAAATCTCTGAGCTGCTTGGTGTAAAACAGACCCAGATTTTATAATTAAATCAAGAGCTGCAATCTCAGGGCTTAGGGAAGAAAAACAAAAAACCAAACCAACAACTCAACCCACAAAACTCCTCATTCAGTTAGCTGTTCATTGAGTTGCTTTTGATAATTTGGAAAGATCTAATTCATACTAAGATTTGATGAGCTAAAATTCTGTGAGTCAGTGTTTAGTACAAAGGAGAGCAAAGCATTTTTTTGAGTATTTATGAAGCCTTGATTATTCTAGATGCATTTACAAAATTTTATTTTCAAAATAAGACCGTGACAAAATTCTGGTTTCTAACTGTCTTATAAAGATTATTCTCAGATTATTCTCTGTGTGTCTAAGGGCAAATGTATTTTCTGAAGCTTGTTCTTGAATGTTTTTTATTGTGCTGCATTTTAAAATGTTTTTCATAGACTAAAGATGAATTTAAAAAAAAAAAAAAAAAAAAAAGAGAAAGAATAAACCTGTACCTAAGTTTTTAATAGCTCCAGTTAGATTGGCAGAAGAAAATGTGCCATTTAAAAAAATTTGTAAAGATTTTTTTAAAGTCATACTGACAGCTAACTTTAGGATTTGTCATACAGGACTGTGACACTTACTTTCCAAAGTCTCTAAAGAATACGGGTCTGTGGTGATAAATACAGTACAATCCTTTTTCACTGTTGTTTGAGTTAATGTAAATTTTATATATGTTTCACAGTATTAATGTGATAGACTAGATGCTATTATTTATTTTTATTTACTAAGGAGTGCTCATTATACTTCTGTTAACATATCAAGAATGCTTTGAACTTAGAAAGTAAAATCCTTTTTGTGGGGACATTACTCTTCAAATGCAAAAAAAAAAAAAATATATATATGCAATTGACGTGGTGAGAGGAGAGAGATGCAGCCAGTGTCTGTTGTAGCTTGGGATTTGCAGAAAGGCTTTTTCATTGTGCACACAGCACAGCAGGTTTTACCTCTGCGGTTCAGACGCACACAAGACCAACATCCTACATTCATTCAAGCACAAAACAATTGTGTTTTATTTATATGTTGAGTAGTGTTAAGCAGGAGCTCTGCTAGAGGAGAGTGGCTCGCTGGAAGTTAGGCAGAAGTCAGAGAATCTATGCAGTAAAGATAAAAATTAGGAAACTGAAGTTTACTTAGGGAGGGAGGTGAAACTCTCTTCATTATGCATAAGAGATCTGTAGGAAATGTGAGAGTTTTGCCATTCTCTTAGGAGAAGCATTAATTAAAACTGATAATTATTAGACAGATGCTTCTATTAGTTTGCACACTGGATTCATAAAAACCATAACACAGACGTAAACCATTGCACTAATTACAATGCCATGAGCAGGTTTAGGAGAAAATGGAAAAGCTGACTTGATCTTGTTTGTTTTTCCATGGGATAACTGAAATAAGATGCTGAGAGGAAGGTTGGAAAACCTTCATTCTCCTCCACAGATGGATTTTGCTTTGTCTTTTCCCTTTTCTCCAGCAGCTGCTCAGTCTCTGGACACTTTTACCTCTGGCCACTGGGATGGGCGAGTAGCTTTAACCCACGCAGAGCTCTGGGCCACAAAGCAGGTCAGCTGCAACCAGGTGATGTTGGATAAGCTAGAAAATGCCCAACCCTTGCTGCATAAAGACTTTTAGGTACATAATTCCAGTTCAGATCTTCACCTTGTAGCAGCGTGTTGGTGTTTTGTAGGTGAAATGTAGAACCTGTTAATGGAATAATCGTATTTGTAGTATTCTAATTGGGTGATTAGGCTGCTGGCTCAGAGTGTCTTCTTGGTCATAGTTCTATAAATTCAGAGTTCTGTAAATTTGAAGCAAATCCTAGGTAGCATTGTCTGTCTTGCTGAGTGCCAGCGAGGTTGTACCTACCTCCCCTCAAGCACCCTAAGCTGCAGATCCTCCCTGGTGGGTGTGTTGCACTTCTCTGTGTTTCCTTCAGAGCTTTCCTATTTCAGTGAAGATATTCATTTGGCAGAGTTTTATATAAGAATTATTTTTATATGAATTCTTCTTATCAAATAGGATAAAGATCATCTGTTTTAAGACATCACTTAACTTATTTGCTGTCTGTTATGCAGAGACCTCTTGGATGTGAAATTCATCCCCCTCTTTCCGTGCAGATCTGGGACAATGGAATTGTACAGGTGGTCAGATGGGGTGAGAAGGGCAGGATCTGTCTTGACCTCAAATCTCATTTCTGAAGCAGCCTGGGACTGCACTGCATCCTAATTAAGATCTCCTTTGTGAGAAAAGGGGTTTTAGGCAGGCCCTTAATCTGAGAGTAGTTGTTGTTTGTGTATCCTCTTGGAATGAGCGGAAATTCTGTGTAGCTTTCCTTCCCTAAGTATGAAGAACTTGGGATGTTTATGTGCTTTTCAGGACATTTTTACCTTTTACAGATGTTTCTAAGCCTCTAATACTGCTAATTCTTTATGCCTTGTGTCTCCCTTCTTTTCCCTCCCACCAGTGGTAAATTAGTGAATCATTTAAAACATTAAAAAAACAAAGAACTGATTAGATATATGCTTTGTGAAGTACAGCATGCTGTCAGTCCAGCACCTCTCTTTCTGGGAATAGTTGTAATATAAATTACATATTCAAGAATATTTCCTGTCCAAAAAACTCCACCACAAACACCTAAAATCCTAGTATTACTTTTTCTTCTTTACCTCCCACGTCTGGTGCAGAAAGAAACATCTCAGGTCAACACAAAGCTTAAGAAGTCTCAGTCTCCCCCAGGTTCTGGTGGAGAAATGCCAGCTGAGGTCACAGCTCTGAGTCTGGGTCACTGTGCAGGTCAGGTCAGCAATAACCAAATTTGTGCCACTTTTGGGCACTTTTGGGGCATTTTCCAGCCCATGCAAAGGAGTCCTGCTGCACAGCCCCCCAAAACAGCATCAGCAAGTGTGAAATGCTCCTCTTGGGAGGTGACTGTCAGAACTATAGAACAGTACTGTCAGAAGACATGAAATACTTAAAAGTTTGTCTTTTTTTCCCTGATGTGCAAATGCAATAATGAGGTTTGCTTGGTGGTGGAAATCTCTGCTCCAGTGGCTGAACAGAGTAATGAGTCCACTCCATCTGTTCCAGCACCCAGGGACCAACTGAGCTGATCCTTGGGACTAAATGTCCTGTTGGGAAATGCTGGGAGGAGGTGGATTTGTCTCTGCCTTTATGTGGCATTTCAGACAGCCCTATGCAATTTAACACTTGTATGTGTGTGAATGCACTGATGTACAGAGTGAGATCACTTGTTTTATTACAGCTCCTTATTTTGGCTTGATTTGCTTTAGAATATTTGACTTTGTGAATTACAATCAATGATCTTCCATGTTCCAGAGGCTTTGGCACAGGAATTCCCTTGTTTCTTGATGTGTCAGGTAACAAATACCTTTGATCTCCATCCAGGCCCCCAGGCAGCATTCCCTGATTGTAAAAGCAAAAAGGTTGTGAAGGTTTGGCTTTAATTCTGCCTCTCTCAATAACTCCTGCAGCCTTTCTCTGTTGTAACAGAATCTTTTCTTGTGGAATCATTTTTGTAACATAAGACGAGGTTTTTCCATAAGGATTTTCAAATTAAAATTTCTGGAGAGTAGGTGTGAGGAGTTTAGGGGTTTTTTTCTGAGAAGATGGAAGTTTCTAAGATGCTTCTAAGTTTTTTTCTTTCTGACTAAATTGTTCATGTATGTGCCCAAAGACTTTTGATTAAATAGCAGACTCAGTCAAATAAGGATCACTGGTGGCATAAATAACCCATAAGGGACTTTTTTTTTTTTTTTTTTTAAGACATCTTTTACACATTAACTTAATGAATGTAAGAAGAGTTCTCAGTATTTTTCACACTTGAGACCAGTGTAATTAAACTCACTTGTTTTCCTATTTTTTAATACTCTTCTCCTGCCATAGCATCTCTCTGTGTGGCTTTTCCCATTCCTAATGCAGGGCAGCCCTTTGTTTTCTACTTTTGTATTCCATTTGGTAACATGCTTCTTGATGCACAGATGCCATTTTTCTTAAAGGAAAACTTCAAATAGAAGGTAATTGCACTGATTTTTGGGTTTTTTTTAAACTCCCTTTTTACTGTAAGAATTTTCTTTTTTGTTTGCATCTGCTGTAGCTGTTTGAAAATACTGTAAATACTGCTCTGTACAGCAAATACTGAAATGCTGGGGATACCATTCCTAGTTATATTTTCCAGAATACTGCCATATTTTCCAGTGCTGAGATAGGAGCTTTGGTGTTAAATGCTGTTATACTTTGTGTGCATTGTGGTATCAGTCCAGGAAGGGCACAGTTGCTGTATGACAGTGGAAGTACTTAGGGTTTGTCTGAATTCATAAAACATTTCTTCCTTCTCTCCTCTGTGTACATTTCTCCCAAACCACAGAGATGCAGTTTATCAGTTCTCACTGTGCTCATTGTCTGTGCAAGGTTCAAATGCCAGTTTTGCTATCAGTTTGATGACTGATGGCATTAATGCAATATCTGGATTATCATCTGTAGCTCCCACAGGTTTTCCTTGCTTGTCTCATTCTTGTTTTGTAGAAGCAGAAGCAGTGGATGTGGCAGAATTAGTGGAAATACAGGGATTTGGGATCCAGTTACAATGTCTTGCTGTCTGTCCCTGGGCAGTGGATGTTCCAGTGCCCTGAGCTAGGGAATGGTGTCACCTCTGGCTGCCCATGGATCTCCCATCCATCAGCAATTGCCTTTTGCTTCCATAACCCTTGGGGATGGGACAGACCCCAGCTCCAGCCCCATGGTCTGATGCTAGGATGCAAATCAGCAAGTTCTGCCTTCTGTTTCTGAGGGTTAATGACTGGAAAAATGCATTTCTCAGAGGGTTTAATCCAAATGACTGGGGAGGGGGGTGCTGTGTGTGCTTGTTGTGGCACAGAATCTGTTCAGTCCCATTCAGTGTTTCAGTTGCTTTGTCAGAGTCATTTCTTGAAGTGTTAATTTGAATGTAATTGCTTGGCCAATCACTACAAAAGTGGGTTTGTGAGAATTTTTAGTTAAAAGCAGGTGCAGTTCAAGGCTACCTCCTGTATTCCTTCACTGAAGAATTAATTGAAGTGAACCTCCCACTGAGCAGCCAAAATTCTCCCAGAGGGACTGGGTTTGTCCTGGTCTGTTCCCTTCTGGGAAGTGGCAGTGCCATACTGTGATCCTGGGTGGCTGCTCAGCCTTCCAGAGGCATCCCTGTGCATTGAGAGGGTACCAGACCTGGCAAGTGGCACATCTGGCACATCTGCTTCTGGTCAGGGTCACTCCACAGCAGCAGCTCCTTCTGTGACCTGTCCCTTCACTTGAGCTTCTATACTGTTGTTTTCCAAATGAAAAATGTTTCTGTACTTTACCTGTTGGCCAGAAAGTGTCAGGTTTTCTCTGCGAATGACATGAAGGTGCTTGAAATACATTTTGAGTCTGAGGCAAAAAATATGTACTGAATTATTTTTAAATAATTTTTTGTGTATTTTAGATAACTTGACATGCGACTGTAAGAATGAAAATACTTTAGTCCCTGCTCTGAAAATTATAAACTTTAAAATATGGGGAAAAAACCCCAAACCAAAACACCAAAAAACATCCCCAAACTTGAGTATGTTCATCTTTGGGACTATTTAGTGTCAGTTCTGTGCAAAGCCTTGGCCAAAACTCTACCTTGACATAAGTGCAGGTGGACTGAGGGTGCTTTAAGTGACCTGAAATGAAACTGTAGAAAACTGTGTTAATAGATTTTGTTTACAATTATTCCAAACAAGCTTCCTCATCTCAGAACAAACCACTCTGCTGACACAAATACCTGTTGGAGCACAGTGTGCTGGTGTGGTTTCATAGCAGTGTTAAAGCTGCTTTTTATTTATGAGTAACTGGGCTTTGTGCTGTGGATTTTGGCCTATCAGAGGGAGTTTCCTGGCATTCTGTGCTCCCTGCAATTTCCTTCCCATAATCTCTGGATCTAGACACCAATGAAGGAGGATTGCTCATGTCCTGACTTTCTGGAACCCAGATTTTGCAAGTGACTGAATAAACCATTATAAATCAGCTCATTAATAATTGAATGGGCTGAAATCGTGTTGGTGTGGTTCAGTTCTCAGTCATGGTTTAACAAAGCCTCCCCAAAAGTGTGAAGTGCAGGGTAAATGGTGCTTTGGAGAAGATGTTTCACTACATTGTGCACTGCAGATCATGGACACTATTGCTGGCAGGGCTTGCACTGTGCAGAGTCCCATCTCTGTCATGGATGGGAGCAGAGTTTTGTGTTTTCCAGACAAGGCAGAGCTGGGATCATCAGGAAGTTTAAGGAGTGAAGGAGCTCTGTGTTCCTCATGCCCTGGAGAAGAGAAGCACTGGGTGCCCCAACCCCTGGGGAAATGAACCTTTGCAAAATTACCAATTTAGGCACTTGTTAAGGTGATAATTCAATTCTTAGTTTTCCTTCTGGCTTCCCTGTAAGTGCCCCTCAGAAATCCTCTACCCTCCACCATCTGCTGGCCCTTCCCAAGGGGAAAAGGGTGGCAGGGAGCTCCCCAAGTCCATTTGTGTGTCAGGGAGCTCCCCAAGGCTTGGTTGGGGCCAGGACAGGGCACTGCTGGGTTTGGAGGGATGAGAGGCTGGCAGGAGTTAATTGTGGCAGTTCTGCATGTGGCAGCACAACAAACCCACAGCACCAGATGCAGGCTGTGGCTGCTCCTTCCTCCCACCCAAATACTCCCCAAAAAACTCTTTTCTTTGGATTTGTCTGTGTGCTGCCTCAGCACATCCACTGTAAACCTGCCTGTGGCTGCTCTTCCACCAGCCAACCTCCCTGTGTGGTTTGAGGAGCCTTGGGCTGCATGTTGTGTATCAGAGGGAATAATCCTTTCCACAGGGTTCTCAGGAGTGCACAGGTTTTAGTTGTATTTTTTTCCCCACATTTTGGATGTGCTGTTGAACCAAGGACTTTAAATTTGTTATTTTTTTCCTCCCTTCTTTAAGCACAACTAAACCACCTGCTGGAACAGCTGCTCTCTGCTCATCAGCAGGGATTGCAGATGCTGACCTGGGAGCAAGCCTAGGAGTTGTCCCCAAAATACAAATTTAAACTTTTGTGGTCATTTTATGGGGGTTTTTTTGAGTGTGCTTGGCAAGCATGAATGGTGAACAGGTCAGCAGGCAAGCTTGGGAGTCTCTAATCCCCTGGCTGGTGCTGTTTGTGTTTGCTTTGTTAGGTTAGATTTCCTGTCAGAAAAAAAAAAAAAAAAATAGAATGTGGACTCTTTTCTGTATTTATCAGCTTTTCCTGGTTTTAAAGCCATGAATAGAGGAAGCTTCACTCATGCTGGTTTTTGTGAAATTGCACATTTTTGCCTGACATGTACTTGACTCAAAGCAGATCCTGTCTGGGCTTTATGGGCACCCCAAAACCTCAGCTGCTGTGGGTTGGATCAGACCTCTCATGTGCCAACATGACATGCAGTGAATTTTGTTTTGAGATTTCACCAAAGTTAGTTCTGCATCAGCTGTGAGGTGCTCAACCCTCACTGTTTTATAGCACTGTTTCTATGCTATTAAAAAATTAGGACTTCATCCAAATTTTGTCATTCATGATATATTTTCTTGTGAAACTTAACATCTGAGCCCTTCAATTACTCATCTCATTTACAAACAACTTCATAATTGCATATTAATGAAAATAAGAGGAAAAAACCCAACTAAACAAAGCATCAAAACCCATTAAGGAATAAGCTTCAGATTTCTTGGAAAATCAAATTTTCAATGAGGTGCAGTGAGGAATTACATCAGGCAAAGTTCTGTGCTGTCCTGTTACCATGTTACCCTTCCTTTCTGCAATTTGTTGGTAAAGTTTAGCAGATTTACTAGATGTGTGTGTTGTCCCTTTCTGTGTGTGTACACACGTGTGTGACAGGGCAGGGGACAGTGTATGGGCTGTCTGTAAAAGAAACAAAGACAGTATTGGGCTGGAAATAACAAGCACAATTTCCCTGGCTTTTACAGTATTTTATTAGTTGTACAATCACAAAGAGTTCAACATTTAGGGTAGTTGATAAGTAAAGATCCAGCCCTGGATTTCTGTGCAGCAGAGTGGTTAACTGGATCTTGGGAGGGTGAGATGGAAAACAGAATGTATTGATTAAATCTTTTTTTTTTTTTTTTTTTTTTTTTTTTTGGTACACTGCAAAATTAACTGACTTTATCTGTTAAGGTTTTAGTCTTCAGTTTTAATAGTTTCATTTTTTTTTTAAATATTTTTTATAAAATAACTGAAAAAAAAAGAACCAAAAATCAATTCAGAAGCTTCATATTTTAAATGCTTCCTCCAATCAAAATGTTTCTGTGACTATATAAAGTTGGTTGGTGGGTTTTTTTTTTTTTCAGTTTGGTTTTTTTTTGGTTTTTTTTGAGAAAAAAAGACATGATGTTAAGATTGTTCCAAGTGGTACTAAATGTGTGTTGAGTAGCTGTGTGTGTGTGTTGCATCCCTGTTGGAGCTGTCTCATGCTTGCAGTGTAGAAATGAGTGGTGCTGGTGGGGTGAGAGTAGCACTTGTAATGCAAAGCCAGGCCCAGAATTACCCTCAGCTGACTGAAGGGTATCCCTGGCACTGCAGGGTTTCCCATGGGGGTTGGAGGCATCACTTGGCAGAGCTGGGGGGGGGTCACAGGGGGGTGTTAATTAATTAATTAACAGCAATTAATCCATTGCTTCTCTCGCTGCCGTAGGTGAGCACTTGTGTGATGCTGTGTGGCCACGCCACTTTAAACTAAGCCTTAACTAAATGCTAAATGTGTCAGATTCCTCTCTCAGAATGCAGAAATACTGTTTATTGACAGGAGGATGTTCCTGCAGAGCTTCTGTGTTAGTGAAGGAGTCTCTGAGCTGGGAATCAAGGAACACCTGAGCTGTCTGTCCTGTGATGCCTCTTTGGGCGCCGGCTGTCGCGGGCTCTGGGGCATTCCTCTGGCAGCCAGCCCCAAACAGGCATTCCCAAATCCCAGCTTTTTGTGGTCCTTGTTGTCAGACATATTCTCCTCCCTCCCCCTGCCAGCAAATCTCTGCCTGAAGGAGGATTGTGATTTAACACTTCAAATTTTACATCCCAAAAAAAGCCACGCTTGCTTCGGGTAGGTGCCATCGCTTCCACTTCTTATGACTGACATAGGATCCTTAAAACATTTTAAATAGAGGCAACAAAAAGAAAAAAGTGTTGGGGACCCAGCTTGCTTTTATTTTATTTTTTTTTCCAATTTGGATCTACCTCATGTTACCAGTTGGGTGCTAATGACTCAAATTGTCAAGGAGATTTGGCAAAGGCGACCAAACCGACCCCATCCATGGCCCAGACCCTCGGGTTTCTTGTTCCAAGACAACAATCTTGGATTTGAGTTCTATTCTTTGTGCCTTTGTGGTTTTTTCCCCCCAGTGCATAACAATCAAAACTTCCTGATTAAAAACAGCAAATGGGTTTTAACTGCGCCACAAAAAACTGAATTTGAAAATATTTTTCGGTATAGCAATTTGAAAATAAAGTATCACAGCTGACCTAGGCAAAGAGAAGTACCCAATAAAGGTTTTGGAAATGTTTAATCCTGACCCCAAATCTCTACATCTCTGTGTTTCTATATATGCACATAGCACACGACTTTGTGTGTGTATGTGTGTATATATGAATATAAAATGAAGGGATAAATGTGTAAGGGTGAGCGAATAAAACATCATTGAGCTTTCCACAGTTTTGTATGTAACAGTTTACAACCATGTGTAAGTTTTTTCTACTATGTGAACCTCTTTTACTCAAAAAGAATTCCTTTTCAGAAAGCTTTAAGTTGTGATACGCTATCATTTTTTGAACTTTAAATTTTTTTTTAAAAAATCCACTTTTTACCAGTACCTACTACAGAGGGGGAATCTTTGCTGTAAAATTGTATTTAGTTTAAATATTAAAAGAAAAAAAAAAATCTATATATGGGATTGTAAAAGTGCTGACATTCCATCATGGCAGGACTTCCAAGCTGTTTCCTAAGGCTTTCTATTGCAGAGAGACTCAAACAAAAGGAAAATGCCTCTGTTCAGTGTTTTTATAAAACTGCTCCATCAGGTCTAGACTTAAGCTATATTTTCTAAAGCCTAATCATCCTTTAATATGCTGCAGATAAATGATCAGCATGGTTGCACTTTCTCAGTAATAATGTTTGCCCTGCAGTTGGCTCGTGATAAGGACTTTAGTTTTTTAACAAAACCAATCGTACTTTGGGCAGAAGGTAATATTTATATAGGTACCTCAAGATTAAAAAAAAAAGAGCCTGAATATGCTGCATTTTGTTTCTTTAACATTTTTCATGTAGCATTTGTTTGCTTTTCTGGTTTTTTAGGATAATACTTAGCTACCTGTTTGCTTTGGGGGACCCCGATAGCATTTTAGGCTGTTGTTTTCTCTGGATCTCACAGAATGTAGTATCCTGCCTTGGGATCCTGCAGGAGTTTGGGATGGGATGTGCCCTGCAGTGTGCACACATGGGGAGGGGGACCATGGAAATTTGCTTTATGGACTTCAGGAAAAGGAAGAAAAGGATACTATATTTCTAAAACAGACAATACATGTTCCTAATTCTTAATTATGGTTTGTTTGGGTTTTGGTTTTTTTTTTTTTTTTGGCTCGTTCTGCTTTCTTGACTCTTTTCTCAAATACGAGTGTGGAAAAGGGCAGTTGATTAATGGGGGCACACAGTGACCAAACCTGCCCCCTTGGTGGGTGTTGTGGGGGTGATTCCCCAAATCCATGGGTAAGAGCAGTGCCCACGTTGGAGCAGAGCTCTCCTGCTCTTGGCCTGCTCCCTCCTGCAGATCAACCCTCTACTCCTTCATTTCCGAGTCAGTGAAAATCTAAAAATGTGCAGAGATGGGGAATTTTTGTGTTGAGAACTGTTGAAGGAAGCTTCAAAGGCTGTGAAATTGAGCATTTATTGTCATGTTTTTAAGCTTAGATGGGTCCTTTTCCAAGTTTGTTTTACAGCTTGCAAGGTAAAAATAGTTTGCACTACTTTTGCAATAAACTCATGAAAAACCTAACAGGTTCTGTTCTGGTTTCTTACTGTATATATACAACTAATACTAAAGATTTAGCATAGTGTTTTTCACCTCAAAACATAAGACTTGTAACAAGCTCAGAATGCTGTAATTCCTGACAAAATAATGATGTGAATGATATTTTATAAAGTTATTTTGTATGGTGTCGATTTTGTTTTGCCTCATAGTATGTCAATAAAATAAAATTCCTCATCTTTACAAGATATTGTTTGATGTCTTTTCATCTAATATTTGGCCATTTTCTGCAGTTGCTTGTGCATTGTGAGACTCTGCCAAAATCTCTGGTTTTTCCCCTTGTGTTTGGATGTTTCCCTGTGCTCCCACCTGCTCCGTGCCCAGCTAGAGACAATCCCTGCTGCTTTAACTGCTTACAAATTGTAATCCTGGAATTGTTTTGGGGAGATGAACATTTTGGAAACCACATGCCTGAAATGCCTTTTTTTTTTTTTTTTCTTCTTTCTGAGTGAATCCCTACAGTGATCAATTTTTAAATGAAGAAAATGTAGCACCTGGTGGTGACTGTAAAACATCCAACAGAATTGCAAGGATGCCAAGGGGATTCCTTTGGGAGCCCAACCTGCAAACACTGATTGGTTTTACTCAGTAATGTGAAATACTGTCAGAGCTGCCTCTTCCCTTTATTTTTTCTCTTGTTTTTTTGAAGTGCCACTTTTAATTGGATGAGGTTTTGCTCTGTGTCAGCTCTTGGGAAAAACAAATAACTCTTCACTGGTTTGATGGCAACAAGCTTGGGCAGATGCAGGGCCTGGGAGAGGACTGAGGCAAATTTTGGCAGCTCTGAAGTCCCCATGGAGGATTCTGGCTGAATGAATCCAGAAGGGTGTGCACATTCTTCTAGGCTAAGGAATTCACAGAGTATGTTCATCATCCCACAGGAAACTTCTAGGAGGGATGAAATGTGGTAATTTATACTTAGTAACCACAGTTCTTTTGTCATTTTGGCAAGTTCAGGAAACTTCATGTCCTTTGAGCAGCATTGGCTGGGGTGGGAAAGGGTCTCACAACCTGGTGTTGTTAGGGGAAAAAAAAAAGAAACATGTCTATACTAATACTAATAATTAATAAATCCTGCTAAGTGTTCCTTGGCCTGTGTTCCACTGCCTGAAATCCCTCAACACCTTAAAGAGGTCAGGACACTTGGTCACTTTTGAGGAAGTTCCTATTAAAATGATGCACTTTGCATTAAAAAGCTCAAGGGTTGAGGTACAAACAGTGAGCTCACTGAGCAGTTGCTGCCATGGGCAAAACAGGTATGACCAGAGGGAAAATTATATTATTTACTATCAAATTAATGGAATGAGATGGTGAGAAACTAAGTCACAAATTAAAACATCTTCCACCATTTTTTCCCAGTCCCTTTCTCCCCTCCTGCCTCCTCTCCCCAGGTGCAGGGGTGGGGATGGGGCTGTGGTCAGACCCCTGCCAGGGCTGTTTGAGGATGTTCCTCTCTCTGGTTCTGACCCATCCATGGTTCAGGTATCTGCTTGTTGCCCTCAGCCCTGTTCCTGCTAGAGAATCTCTCTGCAATTTTGTGCTGGTGGGTCTTTTTTTCTTTCCCAAAAAACTGGCACCCCATCCCCCTAAACAGCATTCCACACTCAAATTTCCCACACATCTCCATGCATTTTAATAATTAAAAAAGCACAAACCAACTCTTGGAACAATGGTTTAGTTCTGCCTGTACGCCCTTGGGAATTCCCCCAGGGATCCAGCCTCACTCAGCACTCACTGCAGCATTCCTGGTACAATACAATTTTCATTTATGGCAACTTCAGGAAAATGTTTTACAGTGCAGCATCCTCTGATCTGTTAAAAGAGCAGGAGCATTTCTGCTGTGGCTCAGGAGCTCTGCCAGCCCTAAGCTCCACTTGGCTTTCTCAGAACATGGATTGTGGATATGCTGGAGCTCCCTGCTGTGTTTTCAGGGAAGTTGAGTGTGGTTGTGCCTTCAACCCAAGAGAAGCTGTTCACTCTTTACCATGCCCTCCAAGTTAGGGTGTTGCCTGGGACAAACCCCTGGCTGATTTGCTGCCTGGCTTTTCTGGAGTTTTCTGTTGACATTCCCGTGCTTACCTGGGGCATTTTTCACCCCTGGGGACAGATCTCAGTCATCTCTCTCAGACTGACCATGACACTCTGCAAACTCTGCCACACTGACCATGAGAGTGACTGAAACTGGAAGGAACTACAGGAAGTTTCTGCATCCATTGTCAGTTTTCATACAAAACGTTTATTTTAAAAAGTTACATGTGAAGTTCTACATGGGACGGTTGCCATTTCTGTAGTAAAAAAAAGAAAAGAAAAACCAAAACCAAATGAAAAATCCATCTCTGTCCCTCACTTGGTAAAGGAGCTGCTCATTCTCAAGAACCCCCAATTAACAGACTTCAATGTGCTTTTTGGCAAGAGAAACTGCATGAGTTCATTCAAGAAAAGGGTTCTAGATGCACACATTTACATAATTTTCTACCCTATTTGCCAGTGCAGCTGCAGAATCACATTAGCTCTTGGGATGGATCTCCTCCTGTCCCATCTGGGTGCCCACATGGCTGTTTTTACAGACTTTTAAAATGGACTTGGTCCACTGTTGGAGCTTTTGAACTGAAAGCTGCCTGTAAAAAATTCTAGATTTTGGTAATGATTGTCTGACAAAGTCATTTCAAATTATCTGACCAATCTCTGCTGTCAGGTTTGCACTGTCTCTTCTTACCCCATCTTGTTTCTGAGGGAAGAATTCCATTCTCCAACAAGTATAAAGTTCAATTCCTAAACTTCTTAAAGCAAAAGCAGATGGCTCAGTGTATAAATATATCCAGCATCTGGATTCTCAGTCACAAAAATAACATCCTGTATACAACAGAAAATGGATCAACTGTGAAACAATTCTCCATTGGCCTTAAGATGCAACACTGTGACCAACAGCTTCATCTTCATCCTCTTCCTCCTCACCCTCATCATCGTCTTCCCTCACTTCTCCATCTCGTTTCTCTTTTTCAAGCATTTTTAGGTATTTGCTAGCTAGGATCTTCTTTGGCAAGATATCTGAAAGGCAGAATCGTGGCTTTTAGAGTCAATTTGAATACTTGTATTGCCTCACTAATACTGCTGCATCCAAACCACTAATGAAATGGAGTCAAAAAGAAATATTAGTATTTTGAACAAACTTTAGGTGAATAACTGGGTAAGTCAGCCTGGCCCACACACAGCTGTAGGAGTAGAGGGAGTTACCCACTTATGGTACAAGTAGCCAAAGATAAGGACTCTAGTTCATGACTAATTACTGGCAACTTTTACTGTCTGCTGATGTAAATTATTTGATGTAAAACTGAGTGCTCAACTGCCTTAGATCCAACAAGCCATTAATATAAAACCCAAGTATCAATAAAAACGTGTGTGTGTGTGTGTATATATCTAAAAGCACAGAGGGACCATATGATTAAGCTCTTTTTCTCAAAACTTACAGATTGCTATGTGTCATTTTTGGTCCACGTAACTTCTCACCTAAAAATGTGCAATGACCTTTTTTCACAGGCTGGAAGCTTTCAGATGGAACTGCTGGAATTTAAGAAATGCTTAAGGCAGTATCCTGAGAACTGTATACAGTATAACTGAATAATTTAGATGCAGCAGAAAAAAACCCATTTACTAAGAAACGTTTATAGTGAGGTAGTTTATGAGTTCCAGTTGAATGCTAAGCAGAAGATTAAGGGCCAGTAGGAGAACTGAGTCCCCACAAAACAGAACATTAAGAGCAAGATTTCATTTTCCAAAGCAGACACTGGATTTAGCCTTGTGTTACCAATACCTGCAAGGAACTGAAAGGTCTCACACTCTTCTGCTGTATGAGACAGGTCAGTGTAAGTCAGAGCATTCTTCTCCTTCCCTCTGCCGTGTTTGTAGGAGTATGTAGCCAAATACTGAACAAAAAGCTCCTAAAAAATTAAAACAAAACTGAGTAGTCAGACTAAGAATTCACACATGATCCCTATCTAAAGGCAGGAGCACCACATTTAACTGGGCACTCAGTGCAGAGACTCATTAAATTTCTGTACCTGAAGGGAGCCTACAGTAAAGATGGAGAGAGACTATTTACAAGAGCATGGACAGGACAAGGGAGAACGGCTTCAAATTGACAAAGAGTAGGTTTAGATCAGATATTAGGAAAAATTGTTCCCTGTGAGGGTGGTGAGGCCCTGGCACAGGGTGCCCAGAGAAGCTGTGGCTGCTCCATCCCTGGCAGTGTCCAAGGCCAGGCTGGACGGGGCTTGGAGCAGCTGGGACAGTGGAAGGTGTCCCTGCCCACGGCCGAGGGACGGAAACAGATGTTCTTTAAGGCTCCTTCCAACACAAACCATTCTACGATTCCAGCCTCGGGGCAGCTTTAGGGCCAGCCCGGTGTCGGGACGCGGAAGGGCAGCGGGAGCGCGGCCGGGCCGCGGGAGCGCTCCGAAGGCAGCGGCCCCTCAGCCGGGGAAGGGCGGCGGGGGCCAGGGCAGGGCAGGGCGAGCCGGTACCGTGGCCTTGGCGGTGAGGAACAGCGCGTCCTGGTTGATGCTGGAGACCTCCGGGGAGCTCTTCATGATGACGCGGATCCGCGACAGGGGCAGCGACACCAGACGGTTCTCGGTGCCGCTCAGCCGCGCCGTCGCCATCTCGGCCCGTGCCCTCGGCAGCGCGGGCACGGCCCGCCGGGAGCTGTAGGCGGCGGCTGCCGGGACTACAATTCCCTACAGCTCCCTACAGCACCGGGACCCGCCTGCAGGCGGGACTGCAGCTCCCTACAGATCCGGAACGGCCTCCTGCCGGGACTACAGCTCCCTACAGCACCGGGAACCACCCACAGCCGGGACTGCAGCTCCCTACAGCACCGGGAACCACCCACAGCCGGGACTGCAGCTCTCTACAGCACCGGGAACCACCCACAGCCGGGACTGCAGCTCTCTACAGCTCCCTACAGCACCAAAACCCGCCCACAGCCGGGACTGCAGTTCCCTTCAGCTCCCCGCCGTGCAGCCCCTCACAGGACGCAGCTCCCCGGCCCCGCTCGCTCTCTCATCCCCCGCGGGCGGACAGCGGGCTCGGGGACGCCCAGGCGCGCTGAGGCTCCGGAGGCTCCGGCTGCGTGTCCCTTCATAAAATCACAGTCAAGTAGGCTGGAAAAGTCTCTGAGATCATCGAGTGCAACCTGTGACCGACCACCAGGCGGCTGTACAGTGATAAGGTCGCACTCCTGAGGGTCCTTTTCTCCAGGCGAAACACCCCCGTTTCTCCGGTCAGATTTGCGCTCCAGCCCCTTCACCAGCTTTGTGTCCCGTCTCTGGACACGCTCCAGCACCTCACTGTCCTTCCTAAACTGATGGGCCCAGAACTGGATACAGCACTCGCTCCCCAGTGCACAGAGGCACAACCAGTGCCCGTGTCCTGCTGGCCACACTAGTGCTGGCACAGAAGGCCAGCGTGCCATTGTCCTTCTCGCCCACTTGGGCACACCTCCACTCACGTTCGGCTGCTGTTAGCCAGAACTCCAGATCCTTTGCCACCAGGTCATTTTGTACTGAGCAGCTTTCCAGTCACTCTTCCCACCTGGGTGGATTCCTGCTGCCCCAATGCAGCAGGAGCAGCCCTGGGGCTTCCCTTCCTCAGCTCTCATCATGGCCCCTCAGCCCCAGGCTGGCATGGAGGCTGGGGAGTTTGTTTTTAATGGCAGCTGGGCACCTCCTGCGTGCATCCGAATTACAGGCCACTGCCTACAAAGCTTTTAACACTAATTACAGGCTGATCAACACCTCTGCAGCTGTAGTGCAGTGCCAGGGAATGTGTCTAGTCATCCTGACACTTGTCAGAGCTGTGGGGGAGAATAACCTGTGAAGTGATGATTTGGCTGTATCTTCATTATTAACACATTCCTCCCATTTACACCATGGGCCCGCTCACAGGGATGGGGTTTTGCTGCTGGGAGGGTTGGCTCCAGAAGTTTGCCTGTGCCTGTTTGGGTAAGAGCTGCAGGGTGAGTGAGCCCTTCAAGAAGTGGTGACACATCATTTGCATCAATTCATTAGTGGTTTCAATCAAAGTTTCCAGTTGCCTTACAAACAACATGCTTGATGGTCTGTATTGGTGAGAAATCTGCTAAAGTCACTAAATTATCTCTTCTTAATAGAAGAGAGAAGAGCAGGAGCTTTTCCAGAATACACAATCGTAATTCACATGGAATTTAAGGGAGAAAGGAAGATGCCCATGAAGAATCATTGAATGGAAAACACAGGGAGTTTATTGACTGAACGTTACTATCTTATACAAAATTTGCCCAGTACATAAGATAAGGGCACAGATGATACTGATTTATTAATAAAATATTGCACCATGAACATCTGGGAGCACCTTGGTGCAAAAATAACAACAGTATATGATAAAATTCCAAAATTACTGCATTTAGGGACAACACTTATTGTAAGCTGTTGCAGATAGTCTGTGTCTCTTAGGCTGTACAATTCTCTTGAGATTATATCTTATGTCAGGCCATTGTGTGTATGTTATATCTGAAAGGAAGCACAAGGTATCCTGAGATGCTGCCTGGATGTCTGGAAGGACGGGTTTCCTTTCTGATCCTTAGTGTCTTGTGACATCTTGTGGAGACAGCTGACATTACTCCAGCAGTGAATTCCTTATCAATACTACCGGGGTCTTTCATGGTTTCAACGAACAAATAAACCCTCATCAAACTACCAGCATTTCTGAGGGTGTTGATCTTGGTGGTGGTGAAGGATTGGCTGAGCTCAGAGCTGCTCTTTTCCCCTCTGAGATCTTGCCAGGTGTAGTTGCCTCTGTGAGTCACTGTCCCCAGTGAAGGGACAAAGGGAGCTGAGCTGAGCTGAGCACACCCCATCCCTCTGGCCCTAAGGCCCTGCTGCTGCTGGGGTTTGGCAGCCTCTGTCTGAGACTCTGAGTCCAGCTGGTGCTGCCATCTCTGCAGCTCCTTTCCCTCTGGAAATTGTCCATTTTTGGAAGATAACTGAAGGTCAAAGTTAAAGCTTGTTCAGTTTCTTTTATGCTGTTTTTTTTTTTTTTTTTTTTTTCATGTCTCCCAAATTGGAGAAACCCAAGGGGAGCAGAGAGACCTGCCTGGAGCCCACAGCTTGTGCCACAGTGGCTGAAGAGACCTGAAAAGAGGTTGTGGTCAGGTGAGGGTTAATCTCTTCTTCCAAGTAACAAGTGACAGTACAAGAGGAGATGGCCTCAATTGTGCCAGGGGAGGTTTAGATTGGATATTAGGAAAAATTTCTCCACCAAAAGGGTTGTCAAGCACAGGAACCATCTGCCTAGGGAAGTGGTTGAGTCACCATCTTATGAGGGATATAAAGACATGTAGGCTCTTAGGGACATAGCTTAGAGGTGGCCTTTGCAGTACTAGGTTGGACTTGATGATATTAAGGGTCTTTTCCAATTCAAATGATTCTATGATTCTACCTAAATGCAATTGTTCATCCATTTTTTTCAAACACTGCAAGTTCCATTGTATTTTGTTGAAGTGCCACTACTTTAAGTCATGACATTGCCCCTTGTGAAAGGCTGCAATGAGGAGTCCCTGGACCCTCCTCCAGGCTGAGCATCCCAAACTCTCTCAGGCTGTCTCCACAGGAGGGGCACTTCAGCCTTCTGATGATTTCCAGGGCTTCCTCTGGCCCTGCCCCAAGGAGTCCATGAGTTTTTCTTGTGCTGGGGATTCCAGACCTGGATGAAGCAGTGCAGATGAGGTCTCACCAGAGTGGCAGAATCCCCTCCCTCACTGCTGCCCACACTGTGGGATCAACTCAGGAATGTTTGGCTTTCTGGATGCAAGTGCACACATGGCCAGCTGACATCCAGCCTCTCTTCCAGCAGCACCCCCAAGTGCTCCTTGGCAGGGCTGCTCTCAATCCATTTATTCCCCAACCTGTGTTGATACCGGGGGTTGCTCATCCAGGTGCAACATCTTGCACTTGGCCTCCAAGAACATCATTAAGGTGCTCACATCCTACACCAGAAATTCACCTGCACTCTCATACAAGGCTCTACTTCTGGAGGTTTTGTCCATCCCAAGTTTTCAAGATTTTGCCATTTAAGAGAGAAGTCCTCTCAGAGGAAGATCTCTCTTCTCCAGGAGGCTCAGAGACCTCATTGCCCTCTGCAACTTCTTCAAAGGAGCTTGTAGTGAGCGGGGCCGGGCTCTGGCTGTCCCAACCGTGTAAGAACCAGAGGAAAGGGACTTCAGCTGAGACAGGGGAGACACAGATTAGATATTAGAATTTTTTTTTTTTTTCCTCCCGCTGTTCGGGTGGTCAAGCATTGGAATACACTGCCCAGGGCGGTGGTGGAATCCCCATTCCTGGAAGGGTTTAAGAGGTATCAGACTCTGGCGATGTGGTTTTGGGGTTACAGTAGCAGTGCTAGGTTAAGAGTTGGACTGGAGGATTCTATGACACCAGACCAATTTCGGGATTTGGGAATGCCAGGAAGGCTCACTGCATTCTAAGAGCTAGAGCCCTTTAAGTTTTCATACACACTCGCCTGAAATTTACCATCCAGGTGAATCAGTCATTCATCCACTCCTTTTAACGCGTTCCTCTTGGAGGAATGCCTCGTGCTCACAGACAGAGGCTTCCAGTTCCCGTGGCAGCCCCGGGAGCGGCACCGCGGATGAAACCGGAGAATCGCGGCGCTCCCCTCACGGCGCTCCCGCCGCGGCCCGGCGCGCATGCGGGGCGGAGCGGCCATTGCCGTCAGTTCCGGCGGCAGCGGGGCGGCTCCTGTCCCGGCTGTGAGTGCCTCTTCCACCCGGGAGCCGCGTCCCCCCTTCCCGGCTGTGAGTGCCGCTTCCACCCGGCAGCCGCGTACCCCCACCCGGGCTGTGAGTGCCGCTTCCACCCGGCAGCCGCGTCCCCCTGTCCGGGCTGTGAGTGCCGCTTCCACCCGGGAGCCGCGTCCCCCTGTTCTAGAGCGGTTCCTATCCCGGCTGAGAGTGCCCCCTCCCCGGTTACCGCCCGTCCCCGCTGCCCAAAGCCCGGCTCCTGCCCGGCTGTCAGTGCCCCTTCCCCGTTCCTGCCGGCAGCCGCTCCCCCAGAGCGGCTCCCCCAGAGCGGCTCCCCCGCGCCTTTCGCTGCCCCTGGCGGGGCACAGGGGGGTGTTCGCCTCCGCCGCGCCTCTGCTGCGCTTGGCTCTTCTGCGGTTTATGCTTTTCCCTGCTGAACTTGGCCAGCCCCGGGGACAGGGAAGGGGGGCAGCTCCCAAACGCTGCGGCGTCTGCCAGGGGGAAGTGTCAGGACGGTGCTGCGCCCCTGGGAATAAGGCTGCTGCCCTGGGATTGGAGCTGCACGCTGGGAACCGGGCTGCACCTCCGGGAATGGGGCTGCACCTCTGGGAATGGGGCTGTGTGCTGGGAATGGAAGCGCATCCCTGGGAATGGGGCTGCGCCCCCGGGAATGGCGCTGCATCCCGGGGTTTGGATGGGGCTGCTCCGCTGGGAATGGGGGTTCTGGGCAGACCCCGGCAGTACCGGGTACAGTGCGAGAAGGGAGGCACAGTCCGTAGTTCTGAGCCCGTTTCCTCAAGGCTGCTTCTTCTCTGTCACCTGTGTCCCCCTGGGCTCGGATTTGGTCGTTCTGCCTGTAAAACCAATGGTGTCAACTCTAAACCTCGGCTGCGTTTGCTTTATTTTGTTTTGTCCCTATGTTTGTTTTTGTGGAGGTTTGGGTTTTTTTGGTGCTTTTTGGTGGTATTTACAGTTCAGGGCTTTGGAACTGAAATTCACAAAGGGATCCATGGCGTCCAGGAGGTCTCAGACCTGGAAGGACTCAGGGATGTGTACCTTCATTCAAGACTCAGGTGTAGTGCAGTAATGCGTTTTAGAGAGCTCAGGAAAAAAGGGGTTCTAAATGCTTAAGTGTAAAGGCAGAAAACATTGTCTGATTCTTTCCTAGGTGTGTTTAGAGAAAGCAAGACTTCACTTTTCATCAAAAATAGGTGTTCTGGTCCTGATTTTCTGCTCGGCCATGTGCAAGCACTGACACCTGTGTAAAGTTTAGTGATCCCTGTTTGGTGCTTGTTTACCTCTCACTCCACACAATTTTGCATCTTTTCCCAAGAAGATGGAGCTGAAGACCATGAGTCTGACAGGCTGTCCTGAGCTGGCATTTCTGCCTAGTGGCTGTGGTAGAGACTTGTGTGAGCTGGATTGTGTAGCTACACAGGGAGTGAGATTCACTTGGAAAACCCTTTAGGTGACTAAAAGTACTCCTTGTGCACAGTGTAGCATCAGTAGGTTGCATGGTTGAAGATTCAGTAGAGTAATGAAGCAGACAGTGGTATTGTAGCACACAAATTCAGGATGCAGAAGTGTTTAGCATCGAAGCTCTGGTTTGACTCAGCAACCCCGTCTATTTCTAAATGTTAAAAAATAACGATGCGCTTTTCTTTCACTAGCCTGCAGTTGATGCAAAATGAGTGTTCCTGACTACATGCAGTGTGCTGAGGATCATCAGACCCTGCTGGTGGTGGTTCAGCCCGTTGGCATTGTACCTGAGGAGAGCTTTTTCAGGATCTACAAGCGGATTGCGGCCGTGAGCCAGGTTAACGTGCGCGACTCGCAGCGAGTGCTCTACATCCGCTACAGGCACCATTATCCCCCGGAGAACAACGAGTGGGGCGATTTTCAGACGCACCGCAAAGTCGTGGGGCTGATCACTATCACAGAGTGCTCTTCAGCAAAGGAATGGCCTCAGACTTTTGAAAAATTCCATCTTCAGAAGGAAATGTATGGCTCCACTCTCTACGATTCCCGGCTGTTTGTCTTTGGGCTTCAAGGAGAGATCGCAGAGCAGCCCCGCACAGATGTGGCGTTTTATCCCAGCTACGACGAGTGTGAAACTGTGGAGAAGAGAATAGAAGATTTTATCGAGTCCCTCTTCATAGTGCTGGAGTCCAAACGTCTTGACAGAGCCACTGATAAGTCTGGAGACAAGATCCCCCTCCTCTGTGTTCCTTTTGAGAAGAAGGATTTTGTAGGTCTGGACACTGATAGTAGGTAAGCAGCTACTTTTGTCAGCTTGCAGGTCTTAAAAACCCACATCTGTGGCACTTGCCAGCCTTTAGGATAAGCCTATTGGAAAGAACAAGGTGAGCCTTGCTCCAGCAGAGGCCCTGATCTTTCTGTGTCTACCTGCTGTAGTTTTAAGAGAATTTAACGTGTAGTCTCACTGTATTTGATGTTCTGAGCTTGCTTATATATACACATATAATTGATGAAGCTCATCAAATAGCAGGAAGAAGTCACAGGAGTGGTTTGACAGATTCTGCTGTATTGAGGCTTTTTGCTGGAAAATTTCCAATGTTTTATAGATATACAGTATTAATAAAAAAATGAGTTAGCATTAATGAAAGTATTTTTAAATCATGTTGAGTAATATTTGGCTAATCCTACTTACTGTATTTTTTCCCTTTAAATCTGTCTACTTTTTCATTCTATGAGACAATGATTGTTTATTTTGATGATGAAGTCCAGCATCTTTTCCCTGTCCTTCTTTGTTTTATGTAATTATTTGTTATCGCTTTTTACCTGTCTTTTTTTGCTACCTGTTTGCTTTTTTTTTTTTATGTTAGAGTTTTCTTCCTCCTCATTTGCATACTCATCTCTCAGATTTTTTGTGTTGCATAGTTCCTGTGCAAGGGATAAGTAATTCTGGCTTGATAGCTACAGGCAGGTGCAAAATCTGTTTGACTCTGCTGCTTGCAGTCAAATCCAGAAGATGGAAATAACCACCTTTTGTCCTGGCAAAGGCAGTGGTGGGGAAGCTCTATCAAAACTCAGGCTGTGTGTGGAAATAGTGGTGTTCAAATCTGTGTTGTACTGTAGGGAGGCCAGCAGAGGTTATTAGTATGTGTAAAAGCTCTGAGGTGTCCTGGCAGGTTTGTGAAGCTTTTTGATCACATTCATCAGCTCTGCCTGCATAGTTAGTCCTGGCCTTAGAAACTGGAAGAAAGCATTCCAGGTTTCTAATCAGTTTGAAGCCTTTTCTTAAATTATCTATGGCTGCTTGAAAGACCATCAGTATCTCAGTGCTCTGCTCCTCTTTGGTGAGCACTTGAACTGGCTCTGAATTGTTGCTCCCTGGTTTGTCCCTGCACTATTACTCAGTTATCAATATTAATTACTGTATTACTACATTTGTACTGGGTGCTAAAGTTGTGAAGATTGGACAGGCCTTTTTAGAATCTTGTCTTTAAGTACTTTGTTTGAATGAAATTTGGCTGAATGTAATCAAAATTTCCTGTTCCAAATAGGTAGAAAATGGCAATTGTTGGCCAAGAATCTCAAAATCAGAATGAATTCTGCTCTTCAGTTATGTCTTCTAAAAATTGTAATTTGGAAATCGTTTTGTTAGATAAATGACTTATTTTTGAGCAGTGGCTATGTTGTTACTAGTGGGAAATATTCCTTGTGAAGTTCTGAGCTGGTGGGGAGCTCAAGTGACTGTGCCCACACATCTCCAAGCAGGTGCTTGATGCTGTTGCAGTGAGGAGTTCAGATTCAGTGTGATGCTTCAGTTCTTTGCAGAATGGAAGGTGTGTGACCCTGCCTGTGTAGACACAGGGGTTTATCACTGGCTCAGCTCTGCACACACCCTTGCTGGGAGGTTTGAATACTAAACAGATTTTCAGTAAGTGTGGATCAATGGATGTACTTGAAATGTTTGCTGCACCAAGCTGCTTGAGGAAAAGGTGTTAAATATTCGAATTTTACAGTTCAATAGTAAGAAAGTTCTTCAGTTCTATTTTGCTGTGGAGTTAGTGCTTTTGATTGTTTTAAAACTTAGGATTTATACACTAGAACTTCAGAATGCTGAATGAAAATGTATTTTTAGCTTCTCTGCACAGGTTCTAGGCTGCTTTCATCAAGCCTGATACATCTCTGCCCTCTGTTCTACAGCAGAAACTCAGGTCCATGGAATAAGTTTGAACTCAGATCAGTTTATTAAACTTACACTTTCAACCCAAAGTCTTTGGATGTGAGCTGGTGATAATAACGTTGCATTTTATTACTTGTGAGTTTTTTTATTGTTTGGATTGCAGCTTACAGGATTTTATTTTAGCACATTCCCTTCTGTAGTGACAGATTGGCTGATTAAGGGAAAGCACTGCATACCAGGGGAGGACAGGGCTAGGAAGGACCTTCTTCAATAGAGACTGGTTTCTGCTTTTGCAAAATTGGATGTGTAATTCTTTTGAGGGAGGGCTCAAGGTTGTTTGAATGCAGGAAGTGGATATGAGAACATCTAGTAGAACAACTTTTGCTACTTTGTTGGTTTTGAGTCTGTCAGCATAATGATTTTACAGAAAGAAATAAAAACATAATGGTATTGAGATATTGAGCCAAATGAAACAGCTCTTTCTAGAACAGGTGGAAATTTCTAAAGGGCTAAAGGCAAAGAATGTCCCTTGACCTTTTTTTATACTTTCTGTCTATTTGCAATTTTTGTATATAATATATCCTGACTTCCCAGTCAGTGTGCAACCAATTACTTGAAAAGCACAAATGTCCTTTATTGAAGAGGTGTCAGAGAAGCCACACTCTATTCTTATAACAGAGGACGTGTCTCTGCTGCTGTAATTGGGGATGCTTACTTAGGCTAAATAAGCATATCTTTTCCTAAAACTTCTAAAATTAAATTTAATGGCAGTGTTTAGCAATGGTCTAATTAAATGTGTGGTGCAGCTGTAGCCTGGAGCTATTTGGGATAATAGTTTGAGGGAAAATATGTTAAGAATTTACATGGGCCACATAATTCTGATCACATTATTGAAGACTAATTAAACCTATTAAACATAGTTTGTATTTTAAAATATACTCTTCTCCAGGTATTTTATGGGCAAATATTAAGGTTAATACTTATGTGATGATCAGGGCTATGTATATAAACCTGATCTTCTCCCTCAACCAATTAAAAGACTTTCATTAGCTTGGTTGCATGATAATTGCCATGGAAGCAAATTGATTGGCTTCATTTAAGATGCAAAGTTCATAAATTAGGAAGAAGAATTATTATTTAAAATAATACAATTTAAAATAATGTAATTCTTGAGAAAAGTAATGATGATCTTTGTCTTTTGCAAGTTTCTTGTGTGATGAGCAGGAGAGATACATTCCCAGAACTAATTGAGATGACAACTTACACAAACTCAATGAATTTCATCTCTAGAAGAACTTTTTTCTGGCTGGTCAAAAACTTTATGTATGAAAAATAGTGAGTCAAGTCCTAAGTGTTCTGAAAAAAAGGTTGGTCTGTTAAACAGAAATTGTAGGACTGAGAGGCTGACTATGGTTTAATTCCCAGAGCATTCTGCCACGAGGAGATTTTGGAAAATTGATTTATTTTTTCTTTCTGTTTCTTCAGCTGTAAATTTGATAAAATATTTATGTAGTCACAGGGCTGCTGAGGGTAATTGAAGAAGTTTCTGAAGTCAGTTGCACTTGATAGTTATTTGTAGAAGCTGGGAGATTGATGGAGAACAATAGAAACACAAACTATAGAAACCTTCTACAAACTGAAAACTAGGAAATGTGCCAGAAATACTGAAAATCCCCTTTGTTTTAAGTTTTCTATTTTATTTCTGTTTTCAGTTAAAAATAAACATACTTCAGTATGATTGTAAATCTACTTGGATAATCTCATTTTAATGTTGTTCACATCTGTCTTAGATTCTTTCTTTTTTAATACTGGCATCATTTAATGCTGTGGAGGGATGAGGATGTAGGGCCCTGTTTATGGATGTGTCTTTGCATGGTGTCATAGCTGGGATTTGTGCACTGATTTATCAAAGCTGATGATCTCAGGATGTGTACGTGGCTGTTAATTTTCTTTCTGTTCTCTGTCTTTCTAATTTCTGTTTTGTTCCTTTCTGGTTTTTTTCCCCCCCTTCTTCTCTCATACTGCCCTGTGAGTTTGTTGTTGGGTCTAAAAAGGTAGGATGTGATTGTGTATCTTTGAAAATAGTTAGCTTTTTTCCCATGTCCTGCCTCTCCACTTCGCCTTCATTGCATATTTTAGTGTTGCTTTTTATCTTTATTTTTTCAGTACACACACAAAAATAATTGCTGCTGGAGCCTCACCACTGCAGTTGCCCCCTTTTGGCGCACTTGGCAATTATATTTGGTAGCAATGCTGAGTTTTTTTGTAGGACACACATAGTCTGCTTAGGTGGCTGCTGGCCTCTGGGATTTGCTTTATTTTTTAAACTCCAAAGCCATGAAGCTGTTGCTGCCTGTGTTTGATTTCCAAATTCAAAAGTTCTGGCAGTCAATCCAATGCTGTAGCTGTGTCTCTTTAAGTCTGGATAATGTTATGATTGGTGATATCTATAGCTCTGCATGCTAACTGGAATTAGTAGAACTTGGTGGAAATTTCTGTTGGAGCATTTTGCATGAATACACTTTTGAGAATTGATTTTGCATGTTTCTTGTTTGTAAATTTAGCCAAATTTTGAGGATCCAGAAATTCCGTCAAACTTGTTTCTGGATGGGTTTGTAGTGAAAATAAGTTCTGCCTTGAAATATAACACTGTTACACTGAATTTTCCATAAAATTATCCTGGGATCCTAGAAAAGAGCTGGAGATGAAAGAATAAAGCACATATCCTCTAGAGCAAATAAGGCAGAAATGGAAATCAAGTAGTTCTTTGTAGTTCCTAGATTATTGTCCTCTCCTTTGAAGTGGTTGCAGTGGTCACTGGTTGTGATTGTGGTGATTCCTTTGAATATAAGAGTGTTTGGTTAACCAAATTAACTTTAGGAAATAAGATTTTAAACTAGTTCTGTAGTCAATGGAATATTTCCCTGTGGCAAGGCCCTTCAGCAGAGGAGTTTGGGTGACTGACACCAAGGAGAATTCCATGGATGGTCCTGGGTGAGGTGGCACTGCTTTCCCTGGGGATGTTTCTGAGTGCATCACACTCAGGAAGGGGTTTGTAGGGGAGGCTTCAGGTGCTTCTGTGAAATTCAGTGTTGCAAGTGATCTAGAGGAAAAATTAATAAAAATTATTTTTTTTATTAATTAAATTTAATAGGAACTGCTTGTGGCAGTAGGGTGCTGCAAGGAACTGGCTAGAAAAGGGTTGTCTCTTACCCTAGAGGAAATGGTTGTTAATTTACATGGCCTTCCTGTCCCCAAATAGATAAGAATTAAGCAGGAGAGAACCCAAATATGTAAACAGTGCTTTAAAAAAAAATAAATTGGAAGATATCTGTAAGTTTCTCACTTTCAGGTTCTTCAGCTAAAGCTGTGAAGCAAAACTAGCTGGTATTAAAATCATCATTTTATGCTCATACATACATACATGCATATATATATATATGAATATGTATGCACATAGGACTTTTTCCCATTTAATTTGCACCCCAGGATACACTGAAGAAACACTGAATCCCTTGGATATGATTTTAAGGGCCTGATGCTGTAGATAGTGGATTTTTTTAGAAAGAGACTTCCCAAATGTGAATTAAGTTTTGCTGTCTGTGGAGAGTGGATTTAATTTCAATGAAGTCTGCCTTTTGTCTTTTTGGACATACTTGAAGTAATTGAATTCATTGTAATTCATTATGAGTGCCTAATTAAGACACACTTTACACATTTGTTTTGTACAAACTTACTCTGTAATTAGCGAAAAAATATTTTCCAAGAGGATGGCAAAGACTTGCAGGGACTGTAAGAGATGGATCCTGTCTTGGCAATACTTTGAAGAGTCTAAAAATAGGTGGTGTGAATTCAGTTTTTGAATAATTAATAGCAAATTTTCTTCATTACCAGGAATAATAATTTGTTTGTCTATAAATAAGGAGAGCTTCCCAAAGAACAGTGTTTTTATGAGCATTATTGATGTTCATTATTGATGAGATTATTGATGCCTAGGTGAATAAATGCCTTCAAACCTCAGATATATTGATGTGGACAAAAATCAGCAGCAGAATTAGTTAGGAAGAGCTGGTGGTGAGGCAGTGTGATCAAAACTATTCTGGTATCAGGTCCTGATTTAGGAGTCAGGCATCATCTCTTTTCCTTTCCTGTAAGACTCATATTTATGAACTTAATCTGCTACTTGGAAAATCTGTAAGAACACTTACAAAATGTAGTTTTGAGCAAACAAGAACTTTATTTGCTCATAAACATCAGGATTGCTTGCAAGTGTAAAGGGAATTGGAAGCAGTTGAATCTTTGAAAGGAATTATAACTGTGTAACGAAACAGTGATTCTCCAATTCCACTGCTTATGTAAAAAAAAAAAAAAAAAAAGTTAAAGCAGTATAACATTTGCAATGTTATTTTCAATCTGGAGTGCCGAGAGTAGCAAAATCTGATCTATAATAATCAATTTAAACACTCCTGTGCAATGCTGATTCCAGATTACAAAGGAACTTTTTGATGGAATTATTTTTCTAGAACTCATAGTTCAGACTAAAATCTTGTTAAGATTTGGTGCCCTTCCATAGTTCAAACAGAGCAGCTTTAGCATTTATTTTGAATTTTCTTGCATTTTTCTTCTTAAAAGATCTATAAAATACACACTTGTTCAAAAATAAAAGACAAATATTTCAATTTCTGACATATCTGAAAGATAAAGAACAACAGTTGTATTGAGCTTCATTTAATGTCAACACCTTACATCAATTGTGAATATGGTGTGATAGATCAGAAAAGTGCAAACATTTATATAGGAATTATTTGTAACTCTTTAGATGGAGAGAAGCAGTAGGAGACATATTTCTTGTCTCTTTTTATTATTTCCATTTTATTTGTAGACAATAACACTGGTTCTGATAGCTTTTCTCTTTAGTTTTTTGCAAGGCTATTGTACTTCTCTATATCTTCTCTTTTTCAATTTCTGTCCCCTATTCATATAAATCAGTCACTTTCTCTTCATCTCCTTTTTCCAAACCAACTGCAAGGAATGAGACATTATTTGGTGGCTGAAAAGATTCTTCTCTTTGGTGTAAACTCCCCAAGCCAAACTGATGGCCTTGAATGCAGATAAACCAGTGACATGTAATTGTTTGGATTCTTGCCATTCCTCTTGGCCTTTCTGCCTTCAAACCTAAAGGAAATAAATGAATGTCATTATTTCTACCCTTGTATTTCATATGTTCTATGCCCCTTTTATTATTTCTACATTACAGACTTCATGAAAACAGTTTGTTCAGATGCCTTATGGAGATTATTTAAGTGATGTTTCAGTTCATCTCTTGGGTTCTCTGGGGAGTTCTTTGCTTGAAAAAAAAAACCCCATTGCCCCAAACCCATAACACTGGCATTCCTCTTACAGACATTCAGGTCTCACTCTAGGGAATAAGAATTCAGCATCTGGAGAGTGGATGCAACCCTAGGGTTTTTTGGGGTTTCTTTTTTTGTTTAAAGTTGTTAAGTTCAAATAGTCTTGGTAACTGTTTAAAAAATCACAGGCTGGTTTGGGCTGGATCAAACCTTAAAGATCATCTTGTTCCAACCCCTCTGCCTTGGGCAGGGACACCTTTCACTATCCCATCCAGCCTGGCCTGGAAGACTTCCAGGATGGAGCATCCACAGCTTCTCTGGGCACCCTGTTCAACAGCTATTCTGATGAAATTAATTAAATTGAAAAAGTATCACTACATCTCCTAAAAACTCAAAGTTTACAACTGTGGGAATCCAAGCTAGTTCTTTATATTTTTACCAGATTCTTTGGACTTCATGTATACAATAAAAAATGATATCTGCAACAATTTTTCTAATCAAAATTTTATTGTTGACATTTATTTTAAACTATCCAAAGAAATAAGAGTCTATTTTTCCTTGGTGTGCTGTGTGGAAGGTAATTTTTCATACCTCGCTGTATATACTTAGAAGACAGTGGTAGAACAACAGGATATACTACTGAAAGTAACATAGATAAATTAATAAAATATCTAAGTTGACATTTAAATTTTTTCCTCATAAAACAATTTCATAATTACAGTGCAAGGACATTCTTGCCAGGGAATGCTTTTGCAGGAGGGAGAACAGGAGGATTGGGAGAGCAGAGTTGTTCTGTTTTCCAAGTCCACTGTGTCTTGCTTTGCATCTGTTACATTTCTTTAGCTGAAATGTACTGCAAAGAACAAATAAAACAATAGGATTAGTGCCTTATCACACAGATTTATGCCCAGGTTGCCTTTTTAGCTGTACCAAGGTGTCTGTTGAATATATTCAGTAGGCTGAATCATTTGTCTGTTCATTTGGGAAGAACATCACCCTTTATTTTAACATGTAAAAAACCAGGAGAGAAACCCTGTCAGCTGTTGCCTGAAGTGATGGTGCTTTTTCACTCATCATCCCTTTAAAAGGAGGGGCTGGCAGCAGGGGGAGGTTTGTGAAGCCTTTGGGCTCTGTATGGAGAGGGTCCCAGCAGAGGAGGCAGAGGCCCAGAGCAGGATTTTGGAAAGTTCACCTTTAATATGCTCAGAGCCAAAATGTGAGGGATTCCATGGGAAGCATCCATGGGGTTCTGGGATTTATTCAAGAACAGCTTCCTGGAAACACAAGAACAATCCATCCCCTGCTGAGGGACAGGAAAAAGGCCGAACAAGAGACCACTCTGGCTTAAGAGTGAGCTTTTGGGTATACTGTAAAAGCAAAAAAACAGCATATCAGCTATGGATAGGCAGGCAAATACTCAGTGCAGTCTGCAGGAACCTTGCTTTGGAGGTTTTCAGGGGCTGTAACTCTAGGTGTGTAAATGCTGTGTAGCCAAAACATGCGATACATTGTTTTTTCCCAACATATCCTCAAATTGTCGGTCCTTTTGCATATTACTAGGCAGAGAGTTAACCAGCACTGATCTGCTTTAAGAAGGAAAGAAAATTGCCTTGAGGTGTTTATTACCCCAGCCAGGCATTCCCTGGCAGTAACTGAGTCCCTTTCCTCTTGCAGGCACTACAAGAAGCGCTGCCAGGGCCGCATGCGGAAGCACGTGGGCGACCTGTGCCTGCAGGCTGGGATGCTGCAGGACTCCCTGGTGCATTACCACATGGCTGTGGAGCTGCTGCGCTCTGTCAACGACTTCCTCTGGCTTGGAGGTGGGGCTGGGTGCTGGCACAGCTCAAACCAAGTAAATCAAGCTGGCCTCTGTCATTTCCTGAGGTGTTGTGAGAAGTAGGAATGGTTTTAGTGATAGCCGAAATCTGGATATCAGGTGCGAGTAGGAATTAAGTTGAGGCAAAAATTGGTGAGTAAGGCATGAGAAGGGAATGTGTTTAGGGAAAGCTAAACATGATAAATTGTGTTATGGTAGTGAAGTATGTCTGATTTTTTCATGATTCCTTGGAAAGTATTTGATTTTTATTTACTGGGTTGTATAGGTGTTTTAAAGATATTTCCTGTGGACTGTTGGGAAAAGATTTTTGCCTTTACATCTCTCAAAGCTGCAAGTGCCTCTGGCATAATTTCCTTTCATATTCGGTCCTAGGATTTGCTTCTTTCCCTTGCCTTTCCTCCCTTTTTTTCATACCTGCTTTTTGTTATTTATTTGCCATACAAATGATACAAAATGATCTTAGAGCACAATTTATTCTTCTCAGTTTCATACCCTTTCAGGACAATCATTTTCTCCAGTTCTGCTTTTACCTTTCTCATTCCACAAGCAAATCCATTTATCGTCCTAATGGTCCTGCAGATTACATACTGTGAAAACCTTATCACCTTTTGACCTCCCACTTCTTTCCTTCCACAATTCCTAAAATTTAAATGGCATAGGATTCCTCAAATTCTACTTAGAGACCTCTAGAGGACTCTTCCAATCCAAATGATTTGATAAGTCTGTAAGTCTGATCTCCTGCTTACATCACATCCAGTTAAATCAGGTTGTTCAGGGACCTGTCCAGTTAAATTTCAGATATATTTAATGATGGAAATTCTGCAGACTTTGAGCAACCTGTTCTAACATTTTGCTGATTATAATTTGAAAAACAACAACAAAACATAAATTTGTCTTAACTTAAAGCAGAATTTCACCTCCTCATAGGAGGCAATGAGGTTGCCAAAGACTGATTTATCCTCAGTAAATGGATGTGTGCTGTTCACAGACACTTTCTTTCACTTTGTGCTTCCAGCAGGATTTCTGTGAATCTCTCCAGGGAGCTGATGTTGATCTATCTGTGCTGGTACTTCCTTCTCAAGGAAGATAACATTTCCCTTTTCCCAGCCACTAGAAACTTCTCCCAGTGGGCATGAACCTGTTGGAGGTGATGAGAGAATGGCCTCACCTTTGTCAGCTCTCTTGGCATCTTACCTGGTTTTGCATCCAGTTGGATTAAGTGCTTTTCATGTGAACTTCCTCTACTGTGACAAGTTCTTACTCCTGCAGATTCTTTCAGTAGGGTGGGACAATGGAAACTCTGAGGGTGAACACACAGGTGAAAAGCACATTGAATATCTCAGATTTTTCTGTGGCCTTTGTCATTAGACCTCCAATTTCAGGCATATTTTGTTTGTGTAAATGGACTTTACCACATGATAACTTGACTTCTTGCAAATGTCTTTACTAACCTGTTGGGTTTTTTTCTTTTCTCTGCAGCTGCCCTTGAGGGGTTGTGCTCAGCATCTGTCATCTATCACTACCCAGGTGGCACTGGGGGCAGAGTTGGGTCTCGCAGGGCTCAGGGAGGTTCCCTTTCTGCTGAGGCAGGAAACAGGCACAGGCCAGGTAAGGATGGCATTGCACTTCTGCTCTGTTTGCCACCACTAAACATCTGAAAACTTCTCCCTACATCTTAACTCTGTAAAATTATACAGATGACAGGTTTAATCAGAGGAGGGAGGTTTAGGGAAGAAATTTTTAAAATATTTTTTTATTTATTTTTGCAGTTATTTTTCTGTTTTGGTGTTTATATCAAGACATGATTTGCATAGAATTACAAAGCTTTTGCTTTCTTCACCTGATTGTTAGTAGTGTCTGTATTAGTTTGAATTTTGCTGGAGGACATGCAGACAGTTTTCATAAAATATGATCTGGCAGAGCTGCATGTATTAAAAATAATAAAATTGGGTACATTTTATTCATATTTTTTTGCTATTCTAAAGTCAACGAGTAATAAATATATTTTGTTAATGAAATGCCAATAAACTAACATAATTTTAAAGGTTTAGTATACTTTTTCTAAACTCTTGGACTGCAGAAGAGGTGGCTGAGGAGAAATAGGAGAGCAATCTGTAATACAGTGAACACTGTGGAAAAGGATGGGTAGGGATCAAAAGCTCAATGTTTCTTTCAAGAGAAGAACTGGAGAACATCCAACAGAGCTTAGCAGATGGAGAAGCAGATGAAAGGAGTTACTCTTTATCCAGCCTACAGGTATGGCATGGAGCTCCTTGTCACTCAGAGTTAGCAGGTCTGGCAGTGTGTGAGAGAGCCAAGGCTTCTGCAGCTCCATGTCCCCAGGCCAGGGCAACAGGAGCTGAGCAGGAGTTCCCAGCAAGCCTGGAGGAGCACACAGGGAACACAGCCAGCCTCAGCCACTGAGCTGCACCAGCTGCTGACACCTCAGCCCACAGGGCTGAGCCCCAGAGCCCATTCCAGGTGTTAGACCAGCACACACACACACACACACACACACAACCACTCCCCTCTGTTTTTCCATGCTTGCTCCCTAAGCTGCCTGAGTCCCTCCTTCTCCTTGTCTTTGGCTGGTCCCCTACATCCCAGAAGGAATCTTGTACAATCCCAAGATGTTCTTTCCCTACAGAGAGCCCCATATCCCTGTAGGGAGTGACCCCCCAGTCTGTCTGTAAGGGGGTGCAGAGAGCTGCTTGTGTCACTGAGCTGCTGGGCTTCACCCCCACACTGCTCTGCTGGCTCTCATTTGGTTTTTGGGGTTCAACTGATGGTCACTGATCCTCTCTGCTCATTTGTGCAGATGGGCCTGTCACATAACCTGACACTTGTCACATGGCATTATAGCTCCTGAAAGGTTCTGTGGCTTTCAGGAGAGGCTGGGCAGGGTAGGGAAATGGAAATACAGTGGGCTGGGAAATGGAAATACATTGATCAGGGGCCCTTAGGCTAACCCAGCACAGCTGCTGCTGTGAATGCATTCACTCAGCACTGAAACATAGCTGGGTTCAAGTGCTGGTGTTAAGCTCTCTTGTGTGCAATGTGGTCTAAATTAATTCCTTCATCTAAAAGCAGCAACCTTTATTCTTTTACAAGTCACAATCAAATTGCTTGCTTTGTATTACCTTTATTATGACTGTGTGTGTTCAAATAGTTTTGATAGTAAAATTACCTTATTTCAGGGCAGAATACTAATTTTTATACAATATCTAATCATTAAAATTTGTGCACTTGGTCCCATGGCCTATGAATGTATTTTACATTGGCTGTTACTATTTTACCTGGTTAGTGACCTTTGCCTACTTTTCAATGAATATTTATCAGGAGATGTTACAATCTCTTCGTTTCTCATGGCTACTCCTGGTTACTAAAGAAGGTAACAAATAAGTCAAAGCTATCAGAACAATTGAGTATATTTTGAGTATATTATTGCTGGGTCTCTATTTAAGTTGTCTTACATTTCAAAGTCCAGTTTGCAAACTTGTTAGTATAGTTGTATTTTAAAAATGTTTTGGTTTTACACTACAAGATTTTTCAAAAGACTTTCCTGTGAAGAAAAACTGATTACAGGGATTTTTTTGGTCATCTTTTGCAGATGAAGATATGACTTTGTGGCCCATTAGATACTGTTCCCTAAGTCTAGTCATGATCTCTGTTTTGAGGTGTGAACTGCTGAGCTCTCTCTGGCCAAACAGCTGTTGCTTTGATGTTATTTTCCTACAAAGTTTTCTGAAAGTTTCTTTTCATTACCTATTCCTGACTCTGCAGTGCCTTTCATTTAAAATCTTTTCAGACTTTAGTTATAGTTTCTTTTCCTGTAATTGATTTTGTGAGGACAATGCTTAATCTGGGGAACAAATTCCACTGTATCTTTCTGTGGGATACAGCCAGAAAAAAAAAAAAAAACAAAAAAAAACCAGCTTTTCCAAATTCTGCACAAATCAAGAAATACCACTCTTGGAACTGACATTTGTGCCTGATTTTGAAGCATGTAGGTGTGAGAGTTACCTTTAGTGTTTCCTCTTTTACCTGGAATTGCACATCTTCTTGTGCCTGTACTTCAACCTTCACAGGATGAAGTTTCCTGCCCAGATCCAGCCAAGAGAAACATTTCCTCTGGAATCCCTTGTGCTTTCCATCATTTGGCATTTTTAGGCTACAGCACAAGACCTGGCTACTCAGAAAATGGGGTGTCTGCTTTATGTAGAAACAACTTTGGAAAGAAAGCTCCAAAGTGCAGATGAGGTTCTGCTTTACACTGTGGCTGTCCATCCCTGGAAGTGCTCAGGGTCAGGTTGGGTGGTTTTTTGAGCATTCTGCTCTGGTGGAAGGTGCCCTGCCCATGGACAGGGACTTGGAGTTGGAACTTGATGTTCTTTAAGCTCCCTTCCCAAACCATTCTGTGATTCTGTGGAAAGGGAGCTTTGACTTCTCAGGTATCTAGACCCTTTTGTTTGTGTGGGGACAGGTCTAGGTCATGTCTCCTCAGATTCCTGGATGTGTCTCTGCAGCCTTCAGTGTAGAGGAAGATTCTGAGTTGCTCAGTTCCTCCTGGCCAGGAAATCTGGATGTGGTCTGTCAGTTATGGGATTTGTATGTCAAACAAGATAAGTCTGGATTGCTTTATCTTAGGTCACTTGCTGTTTTGGATTTCTCCGCTGGATTTTATTTGTTGGAAGTTCTAAGATCTTGATTTTATTGCCTGACCTTCCTCTTTCCCCAGGCAGAATTATGACACCTGAGTGAAGTATTGGTGTGTATTTGGGTCTAGATCTAAATCTCTGCTTCATTTGTTTGGAATCTGAGCAAATCAACCTAAGGGAGGGTCTGTCTTGCTGATAAAATAATTGTTTTTATTGCTTAACCCTTGACATGAACAATCTTATTGCCATGTTTAACTAAAGTTTAGGGCAATGAGGTCTTCAGTGCTCTTTGCAACTCATGCATGGACAGTCTGGCTTATTGGGTTAACATGACTCAATTATTCAGAGAATTCAATGGAGAAAAATTAATGACAATGAAAAGGGACAAAATTACTTGGAAATGTTATTCTAGAGTATTGTGCAGATTAAAGAGCTCCCACAAGGTGATTTAGGTACTCTAGGTCCTGGCACTAACACTGAGTGGACTGTAATGAAAACTTGCTAACCAAAACAATAAAGATAAAAGAAAAAACATACAGCTTTAACTTATACACTGAAAATTCTGAATTTCTTCTTAGTATGTCTTAGAACTCATTATAATTCTATAGATTTTTACATTTATTTATTAATAAAATGAGATTCAGCATATGGTGACTACTTGAATTATAATTGGTCCTTCACAATAGCAGTGATAATCCTGATAAATCTGATGTGATTATTCAAGCCTGATGTTATAAAACATTATAATAACTTACTTTTCTGGCTGTATTTAAGGCTGAAAAAAAATCATTTTTGTTCCTCCTTTTAGGGGCACAAGAAGTTCTCATTGATCCAGGTACATTATTTTCCTGCATGTTTCCAAAGTATTTTCTTGTATTACTTGATGTGTTTTGCAATTGTATAGATAGTTGTTGCCACTTGCCAGAATTAGTAGTGATCCCTGATGCTGCAGTTTTTGGCTATAAATCTTGAGAAATTATAGAGACTGAAGGGTAGCTGGCACAAAATAAATGCTGTAATTCCATGATTGTGTCTCCATAAATTATAATCAATAGGATTTCTTTCCATGAGTAGTGAGGATTTAAAAATATTTTGAAGTGACCAACCTGAATGGTCATTTGTAATTCTGTAGTGTCATGGTGCTCCCTCAGTCATGATGAAAAAACATCTTTCACTTCCATAAAAATACTCTTAATTTCCAGATGTGCTTGGTCTGATTCCTTAAGGTTAATAAACATATTAATAAACTTGTTTTAGCATATAAGTATGTAAAGAAACATTATTTTTGCTCCCTCAGTGTATTGAGAAATACCTTTCACAGAAGTTTTAACTGTCTATTGACAGTTAGGGCTAGCTCTGAAACACAGAGATTTTTTTGCCATTTTACTAGAGAAACCCCTTGGAGAAATAAATTGGTGTATAATCCTAAATAAATTATAGTATAATCCTACAGATTAAGTAATATGTAAGAAGGTATCAAGCCTTGCCAAACCTTTCATGTGCTTTTATTTTTATTATATTAACCCCTCAATAAAATCAAATTCTAAAAATAAATCTTTCTTGTTCTTACTAATACCCCACATTTCCTTGGCATCTATTTCAAATTCTTATCCCTTATATAGATCCTCTCTGTCTCTTGCCTTCTTTCTTATATAAGGAAACCAATTTCTTACTGTTTTGTCTGAGCCTTTTTTATTTTCCTAAGGTGTGCTTTAGGAACACAGTTTTAAAGTAGAAGAAGGAATAGTTCAAAGATTAAAACAGATGTGGCCATAATATCATTTTATCAATCTATTGCTTCATTCATAGTCTCAACATTCAGATATGTGCTAAAAAGCACAAATATATTTGTTTTTTACTAAGTGAAAGATTATTTCCATTCTTTCTAGGTAGGGTAAGTGTACTTTGTGTATTGTGTGTCAAACCTGGCATACCCTAGCTTGATTTTAAATATGTAATATCTGCCAAGAGTCCTTGTGCTCATTTCTGACCCTGTTCTGTTCTAGGTGCTCTGACTTCCAATGGGATAAATGCAGATACCAGTGCTGAGATAGGACGTGCCAAGAACTGCCTGAGTCCTGAAGACATCATAGAAAAATATAAAGAAGCTATTTCTTACTATGGCAAGGTAATCCTGGTTATTTTTAAATGAACACTTCAAGTTTTTTTTTGTAACAGTGAACTGCTGAGGCTTTAGTTTTGGTGGATTTTTTAAAGCATGGCAGTGAGGTTTGTAAAATAGGATCCAGCTCTAGTGGAGCAGTTTTTAGGTTTTTGTACAAATGCTCAGAGCCTGAGATGAAAAATGAGCTTAATGTCTGCAGTCATAATAAGGAAAGAAAAAGGATTGTTTTGTGCTGTGAAAATAGTGATTCAGTGTCCACATCAACAGTAAAGTGTAATTGTATTGCAGTGGAGTTATTTAATCACTTTTTAATTTCAGGTATTTCTCTTGTTTGATAAAGTATCTTTAGACTAAGCTTTTAAATATTTGTTACAGGCATTTTCATGTCCATACTGAAGGGAGAGTCTCCAAGTGAAACAAGTTTAATTGTGTGCATGAGAAATTTATGATCAGGAGCAATGAAAGGTGATAGTTCTGGGCACAGTGTCAGATAAATTAGAATCCATCAGTAAAACAATAACTGTCAAGGATGCATTCAGCTTTTTAATGCATTTACCTTAAGGGTATGTTGCTCATCTAGAAAGAGTGTGATGTCTCTGGAAGTATAAAATTATTGGACTTTGTTTGGCTTAGGGCAGGATATTTATATCTTGATTATTTATAATATGCAGTGTGCTCTCAGCAAGTAATAACTGTGCTCCACTGCAGTTTCAGTTGAAGTAACAAAGATCTTTTTGTCTGGACTGATTTATAACCCTTCAAGACAAGCACAGTTACCTCCTGCCTGTTCCAGACCTACAGAGTAACTCCTTGCTCTAATGCTGAGGAAGCTGCACTTTCTGCATACTTTTTATGTTCTCACTCAGCTGAAAAAAACTTTTGTAGCACCTTCTAAAATAGATTCAATCTCCAGTGATTTGCTTTTGCTAGTATAAATGAGAGAGGAGTATGTGACAGCTTTGCTGGCATAACTCTTGCCTTTTGTTATTGAGCTTTCTTTCCCCCATTATTTCAAATGGGGGAAATTGAAATAGGGATTTTAAAATATGATTACCTCAAGACAGCTTAACTTCAGCAGGAGTTGGGCCAAACAAATACCCAGTATCAATGCTGTTTGAGGAAATCACCAGATCAGATTGCCTGGCTAGAAAATTACCTGTTTGTTATCTGAGCATAATGCACATCTGCATTGTCTCCATAGCATCCTTAAGCAAGCTAAATCACTAAACAGTTATTTACAGCAAAGTTTTTGCAAATAAATACTGGAACACTCAGATTGGTTTTTAATTCTCTTTTCAATAGGAATATTGTTTTAACTTAAGAGTTAAAGAGGATGCAGTAATAAAAATACTTGCATCATAAGGTAGAATTTATTTGCTCATGCAGCACCCACAACCAACCATTTGTATGAGGGTATCCCAAATAGTTCCAATATTCCCAGCTTTTCTCCTCATCTGAACTCTCAGACTAAAGCTGTACTCTGTCTCAAAATGAGAGCAGTGAGTGAAGAGGATGAAAATAGCTGTTTTGCATAATAATATTTTAGATGACACCTTAATTTTCACTTGGGCATATGTTGATAATTTAACAGTATAGTCATTAGCATTAAGGAATTGCTGGGTTTGGAGGATGTGACAGCTGATTCACGTGTTGAGCAGAAATGCTTATAAAATCTAACAGGTGCAATACTTCAATATCATTTTAATTTTCTCCCTCTCCAAGTACAAGAATGCTGGTGTGATTGAACTGGAAGCTTGTGTGAAGGCTGTGAGGGTCCTGGCAATGCAGAAGAGGAGCATGGAGGCCTCTGAGTTTCTGCAGAATGCAGTTTATATCAACCTGCGGCAGGTCGGTTGGAAACCCAGTTATTTGTCTCTTGTCATTTGACAGAATGGACTGAAATTTACTTAGATTCAGGAGGCTGCAGTTTATTTTCTGCCTTCCTTCTGATGAGAGCTTTGCTTCTGAGGATTTTCACATCTCTGAGTCTGGGTTACAAGGTGTTGAGAGTTCATCTAAAAACATGAGGACTTAGTTTGAGATTAAACTCTGTTCCTTCTTCTCCCTTGTGAAGGTAAAAAAAAAAATCCCATTTTTGTTCTCTTGTGATGCTGTACTAGGGAAAAACAGCTGCCTAGGACTGTTCTGCAGTGGATTAAAAAATTTTCTTGATTGCATCTCATTCAGTGAAACTGAGCAAATCAGGAATGGCCTGCTGCAGAGTAAGCTGAAAGGTCTGATTAGTGCTCTTAATCAAATGAGTTTTTGTTGTGTAATGCAAAGTCTTAATTAAGCCAAATCAGAAAGGAATTCAGGGGGGAAATCAGTGTTTGGAACTGTGTGGAAAGTGCTCAGTATCACCACAAAACAGCATTAACACTTGAGCAGTGTCTCAAGCTTGGTGTCACTGCTCACAGAGAGATTACTGTGGCTGAAAGAACTGATAAAAAGCTGTTAAGTTTTTACTCATTTTTGGGTTTTGCTCATTACATGTTGGTAAAATGAGCAGTTTAAGTCCACACCATTGACCTTATTAGGCCCAGGCAGGGACAGCAGATTTATGAGGGAGGTAGAATACTTTAACTTTCAAAGAATCCTTTCTCTGGAATCAATTTTCTAACAAAGCATAAAGGAGACAATAATTAATTGATAAGCTGTTATAAAAATGTTATAAAAGTCTTGTTACAGAGTGCCTTAATTGCCATAATCCTTGTACTGCTAAAGGCCTTTTCTTTAATTCTGTAACCTGTGTTTTTTGCTGGCAGTTCTGTACCCTTTGTTCACACATCCTCTTGTTCTGGTGCTGGTATTCTTGCTGCCTGCAAACTCCAATATTGTTGTTTCTTTTTCTGGAAGTAATTGCTGCCATTAAGAGAATGCCCTGTTCTCCCTGACACCATTGATATTGCAACTTTCACTTTTTATGGCTGGCAATTGTATTTGCAGGTTTTTAAGATTTGCTGTATAAAGCATGGAAACAAATAAATTGTATTTATAATCTGGACTAACTCTGAGGAGGGGTCATCCTGTGATAACTGAGGGAATAAACTGTAGGACAGTGCTTTTCATTTATAGATAAGTAGAACATCAGCACAACCAATATTCTGCAGCAGAAAAACACCTCACAGTTTAAAGTGTAAGACTTATGAACAGGAAAACTAGTTCCTATCCATAAATTCAATTTCATACTCAGTCTAGTAATATAATGTAATTGGTATTTTCTGATGAGCTGCAGGGTAATAAGACTTAACTTTGCATCCAGTTATGAGGAATAAATTTTAAAATACAATTATGGAGAAAGTGAGATTATAAAATTTTAATGTAGTAAGGAATAATTAAAAAACAAATAAAAAGCTGCATTCTTTGAAAGCCTGACTTGAAACAAGCCTGAAAAAAATCCCTGGCTTTATTACCTGGATTGTGACCCACAGCCTTTCCAGGTGCAATTGTAGCTTTGTCTGGTAGGGCAGTTAAATAAAAATTAATCAGGTGGAAATGATGCTGTGCTTCAGGTGGTGGCTGTTATGCAGCCACTCTGCAGGCATTAAACTTTTATAAATTCATGAGGTCAGGAGAGATGTTTGTAGATGCTACACCCATGGCCTGAAGAATGCCTGCTGTAATTTTCCCAGAATTAATTAGTTGGAATATCTGTGTGGGTTTTTTTTTTCCTTTTTTCTTCTTTTTAATTCCTGGATGGTAACACATAACTATTTGTGCTCAGGAAAATGCAATATTGCTGTCTTTGTGGTGATGATTAAAAAAAAGGTTTCCTGTAGCTGAGGAAAATACTTGAGTAATTTTGGGTACAATCATTAAGCAACAAGTTATGTAACAGCAGTAAAAACTTAGATATGGTGAAAATAAAATCTTTTGGGAATCTGCTGCCTCTCTCATAGTTGTTCCAATTATTAGTGAGTGCTCCTGTCTACCAAAATAGCATAACACTGTCTTTTATAATCTTAAAGAATTTCGTTTCTCATATTAAAGAATTTAATGAACATTCTCAGTATTTGTATTTAAGCAATAGCTTCTGATAGGTTTTTTTAAAAATTTTTTTTCTTTATTTCCTCATCATGTGCTTGTGCCCTTTTCAGCTTTGCTGCCATATTTTTTATTGTTCTAACCTGTTAAAAATTGCATAAATAGGTACCTTCAGCTTGTGTTCTTTCTGAGTGATTACTTTTGGGAACTCTGATAACTTCTTCATAATTCTTCTGTGCTTTCCTTTTGTGTTTTCAGTTTTGTCCAGCTGATTTGGTTTCTGAAAGTTTTCATCCTGGTTCAATTACCTTTTTTTCACAACTATTGATACAGGGCTTGCTCTTTCTTAGGCATGGGCAGTACTTTTGTGTTGGGCACTGTCTTATGTTATCAGATCTGAAAAAAATAACTTCAGCTTCAAAAATTGTCTGCAACATTCCAAAATGCTTTGCTACTCTGTGTGTTTCTTCATATCCTGAAGTACAAAGATTTGAACTGTCAGATAAGGTTATGGTGCCCTCTGATAACTCCTCTTTGATGAGTCTCCTATCCCTATGTCCAAAATTGGAAGTGACTTTTGAGAACAGACTGCTTTTTTCAATTACATCAAGATTTAAGTGGCTACAGGACGTTTTGAAGCTCTGCTTACAAAATGTCTCTGCTCATTTCTGTAAAAACCAACCAGTGTGGTGAGCAGCTTCCCTTGACTGTCCAAGCCTTTAAGTGCCTGAAGTTAAACACACTGATTGATACTTCCAGTTTTGAAGAATGAGTTGCTGTTTCTGTCCTTTAGGGCTATTTTTGGGTGAAGTTTGTCACTTGAAATGCCTTTGCAAAGCGTATTGGCAGCTTTAGAGAAATTAAAAGTATGTTTTATTGCTTTTGATTGTGCTAGATCCTGTGCACTAGGTGTCAGCATTGGTCTGCACTGCTGCTTCCTGGACACAGAGTAGGAATCATCCAGAGTTTCTGTGGCAGATTCTTTGTGGTTGGCTGCTCCAAAGCAAGATTATCATTCAGGCCAGAGGCAAAAAGAATTAAGTTATCTGGGACTTAGGCCAGTACACTGATAAGCTAAAGAAGCACATGGTGGTAGTTCTTTATCAAGTTGGTTTCAACTTTAAGCCTAATGGGAGACTTTAACTAAATTCCACTTCACTTGTTGGCAGTGTGCAAATGTATCATGGAATTGTTTAGGTTGGAATAAACCTCAACACCAACCATTAACTCAGCACTGCCAAGCTCAGTACTAAACCATGTCCCCAAGTGCCACATCTACACATCTTTTAAAGCCCTTCAGGGATGGTGACTCCACCATGATCTTGGGCAGGCTGTTCCAATACTGAACTCAGTGAAGAAATCTGGATGTATGTCTTTCTTTGAAATTTTGCTACTTTGACATTATTTTTCACCTTGTTGGGAAAAGCTCCCATTGAACTCACTGCTGCCCTCCAAAACTTGTTTTGTGCAAGGCAGTGGTGAGGCCCTGGCACAGGTGTGCCAGAGGAGCTGTGGATGCCCCATCCCTGGGAGTGTTCTAGGGCAGGTTGGATGGGGCTTGGAGCCACCTGGTCTAGAAAAAGACACTCCTGCCCGTGGCAGGAAGTTGGAACAAGATGATGTTTAAGGTCCCTTCCAACCCAAACTATTTTATGATTCTGTGATTCAATCTCACAGTGTATAAATCACAGTATGATTTCATGGAATGAAAAAAATTGTGGTTTACAAGATTAGAGGCATAAAAAAAAACCCCAAGACAGTAGTTTCTTGCTTTCATAGCCTGAGATTTTAAGATTAAATCTAATCTTCAAGAGATGAAAATCTCAGTGAATCAATAAATCTTGAAAGTGGTGTATTTTTGCACTCCTTTCATTCACATGAATGTTATGTTGAGTATCTTTTATACAATGAAGAGCTGTTTAGCTGTTACTGCCTGTTTACTTGTTAGTACCACTGACAACTAAAGTTGAAGCTGCAGAACTTCATCTTTGCAATTTTTGTTAGCAGTTGGAGCAAGCTGAAGTTTTCCTGGCTGCAGAAGCTGTCGTGCCTGGCTGCCTGCAAATCCCCGGCCTTCTGCGGCGCCACTGGCTGCTGCTGTGTCTTTTAAAACTCAGCACTTTAAATGTTTGGTAAAAACCCTCCCTCTCCTCTTCCCCCTTGCCACTGCAGCTCTCAGAGGAGGAGAAGATCCAGCGGTACAGCATCCTGTCGGAGCTGTACGAGCGCATCGGTTTCCGCCGCAAATCGGCGTTTTTCAAGCGCATCGCGGCCATGCAGTGCGCGGCGCCCAGCATCCCCGAGCCCGGCTGGAGAGCCTGCTACAAGCTGCTGCTGGAGACCCTGCCTGGCTACAGCCTCTCCCTGGACCCTCAGGACTTCAGCCAAGGTCAGTCTGGGTCACCACAGCTGGGTGCTTAGGTCCTTTCCCTAATCATTTCTTTGAGAGATTTCATCATGGACCTAAACTGCTTCTAATCTGAGATTAATTCCAGCAGATAAAGCAGGTGTTTAACATTGTACCTTCACTTTTTCTTAGTGTTGTTCCAATAATTTCAGATTTCTGCAATCCATTGCTGAATGTGTTTCTGTGGTTCCCCGTTTGCAGGAAGTTATTTATGAAAACTTAGTTTCTTGTGTTTTTCAAAAATGTCTTTGTTTTGATAATATACTTCTTGGTCATATATTCTTCTGGATTATTTTCTCAAGTAAAGTGCCTTCAGCTGTTCCATCAGAAATAGTATTTCTTTTGTTTTTGTAGCTGTTTGATCTTATAAGGAAAGATTAAAAATCCTTTTACATAAATTTGTATATAGACACACATAGATGCATATAATTAGTAGGGTCAAATATGTCACGTTTTCCCACAATTGAGATCAGGGATGGCTTGGCACTCCTTTTGAGTAATCTTTCCAAAACCTTGCATTGTGTTATACAGTAACAGTTTGGGGACTATTCCCTAAATGTTGTAGCTGCAGGAGAAGAGCAGGAAGTGATGGGCTGAGCTGTATTTGTGGATGATTAATGTCAGGGTTTTTAAAACTGTTGTGATTTGGCAGTCAAATTTATGTGAGAGGAGGTAGCAAATGCCAAGTGGACTGGGTGGAAAGATGCTAAGAATCCAGGAAGAGAAAATGTGCTGGGAAAAATACACTGTGGCCTGGAATGGGACTATGTTGGGAGAAGAAGTTGTGGAAGTTCTGTAAGAAATGATAATTAAAAAAGCAAAGGACATGATTGGTGTTTATCTTTGATTTTACCTTACCTTCATGTTGCACTGGAGTGCGTTGTTTCATTTTTTATCCCTGAAATGGCTCTTTCAGAGACATATGGAAAGATCACTGCAAACTCTAAGATAGAAATGACATTTCACACATGAAAAATAATGAGACTCTCAAAATATAAACTCTCAAGGTTTGGTTGCAGTAAATATTCCTAAAACAGTTTGCCAAATGCTGATGGGTGATATTACAAGGAAGGCTGTTGAAGTTTATGAAGAATTGCACATCTTGAAATATCTGTTATTTAAAAATCATTGCTGTTGCTTACTACTAAAAGCAGGTTAAGCTTCATGAAGAGTTCTGCATGTTATGGTTCTGGGAGGAAGGTTGTTATGATGATATATTTATTTTTTCCACAGATACTCTGCAAATATGAACTAATTCATAGACTGAAACTTAAAGACTGAAAATCAGGATATGTGCCTCATGTTCTAAAGTTTTATTGCTTTTGTTGGCAAGGATCTCTTTAAAGAGAGTTAAGAATTACCAGGTTTTTTGTTGCTGTTGTTTGTTTGTTTGTTTTTTTTAACAAGGGCATGGAGTGGCAGGACAAGGGGAATGGCTTCAAACTGAAAGAGTACATTTAAACTGGGTATTAAGAAGAAATTCTTTACTGTGAGGGTGGTGAGGCCCTGGCACCTGAGAAGCTGTGGCTGCCCCATCCCTGGAAGTGTCCAAGGCCAGGTTGGATGGGGCTTTAAGCAGCCTTTTCTAGGGGCAGGTGTTCCTGCCTGTAGTAGGGAGTTGGAAATAGATAGTTTTTAAGGCTCTTTCCATTCTGTGATTCTATGATTTCAATTTCTGTATGAAATCTCACGTTCATTGTCCAGAGAATTAAAAAAAAAAACCCAAAACATAAAACTTTAAAGGCTTTGTGTGTACTTTTGGTTTTTGGGCAGTGTTAACTTTATCTTAAGAATTTTAATTGTACATTCATTAGTCAATAGACAAACGTAAAAAGCAAAACTTTATTGCATGTTCAGATATTCAAGCAAATGCAACAATCCTGTTTTTTATGTTGAGTATGAGATTTGAATTTTGTAACAACCATTGGGTGACTGGTATAAGTGCCATGAAATTACAGCTTAGCATGTGAAGAAAACCAAAATCAATGTGTTTGTGATGACTTCCATCTTTCAATTACCTTAAATACCTTCATGCATGTTTTCCAGGCACTCACAGGGGATGGGCTGCAGTGCAGATGCGTTTGCTCCATGAGCTCGTCTACGCTTCCAGGAGGATGGGCAATCCCGCCCTGTGTGTCAGGCACCTCTCCTTCCTGCTCCAGACCATGCTGGATTTCCTTTCTGACCAAGGTAGCACTTCTGAAAGAAGCAGATATTTGCACTTTCTTCTGACCCACAGTCAAATAATGTGACTCTGTTTTGAAATAGAATTAATGTGGGAAGGAATGGAGAGCATGGAAGTTGGGGAATTCTCTGTATGCCTGGTTGGTTCTTGATGGTAGTCAGTCAACAGAGAGTTGAAATTAGTTGATCTTCAAGGCCCTTTCTAAACCAAACCATTCAAATCATTCTAACTTTTAGAAACTGAATGTGATGGACCTGAGTTAAACAGTGTTTAATTGGGACAGTGGTCTTAAGTTCCTCTACATTTCTACAGTTGCTTTTTTTTTTTTTTTTAATTCAGCAATACATTTTAACAGGATGTAATTTGTGAAATGTTGACAATGCAATAAACTGTGTGGTAGGACCATATAACATTTACAGAATCACCTGGAAAAGCCAAAAGTGGCAACTGTTATTTTGTATTATGTTTCTTAGGAAAAATATTCTATAGTAACTTTTTATCACCAGTTTAATGAGTCCAGTGATCTTAATGAGTGCTGAAAGATTTTAAAATTTGGTCTTGTTTATCAGTAAGTTAGGGAAAAAATGCATTTTTTGCCAGTTACTCCTTGGTTTACAACAAAGAGGATGGAGGTTAAACAGAATAGGTGGTTTTTTTTTTTCCTTTTCTCCTTCAGTTATGGCTAAATGTCTCCCCATAGTGATGCCTGCAGCAAAGAACTTTGTTGGCAAACTAGGTATTTGCCTGCTTTATTCCCTCTGTTTAGTGGCTCAAATCAGTGCTGGAGGAAGGAGAGTAATAAACTGGAATAAATTAATTTTCTGCCTCTAAACCTTATTTGCTGTCAAAAGGTCCTTGGATTTTCCAGGACTTACAGTGAAGCTTTGTTGATGTACCTATGGAAAGCTGTGCTGAACAAAAGGTTTTAAACTCTTCCACTCTGCATTTCCACATGTAATACTGTTAATCCCTAATTCTAAAAATGTTTGAACTCTTAAAGGCAAGAAATTTCTGTGTTCTTTGCCTTCAGATATAGTATGTCTGTGTAAAGCTTCCAGTTCTGTAAGGCCTAGGATAACTGTGATGTTTAGTGCCTTTGAAAAAAATTAAACTAAATATTTTCCCATGTGTTTGAAAAACAGTTGATTTTTTTTTTCCCATCCAAAATAGAACTTTGCTGTTGATTTTGTCTTTTATTGATAAGCTCTTGCTCAGACATGGTGAGTGGTGTTCCAAAGGAGTGAAAGTGTGGATGACAGTGCCAGAAATTTATTTCTGGCCTTTGAAGAGTTACCAACAAGATTAGAGATTGACATTATGTCACCATAGAATCATTAAGGTTGCAAAAGGCCTCCCAGATCATCAAGTCCAACCTGATGTTGTGCAAGGGTCCATTTAGCATAGAAAATTACTTTAAATTTATAGTTCTTCTAAAAATATTAGAATAATAGGGAAAAAATAACCCAACAAACTTCCTTCAATCTTGAGTTGAAGCAAGACAATTCAATGCAGAGGATTAGGTTCCTGTTTTATTTACTGTAAGCTGTTCCCTTATAAACTGGTAAAAAGGTGTTATTGGTGTTCTTCTCTGATGTCACATGACTGAAATGTCCAGGTTTTGTTAATCAATTAAAGGTTTAATTAGAAAACAGAAATAATGCAGTGGTATTGGAGTTCAAGAGTACTCAGATTTTATTATTTTTCTATACTGCATAAAAAGTCACCACTTACTAAGGGTGGAGGAAAACTCTCTCTTCTGAAAAGAGTTTTCACTTAAATGTGTTCCTTCCTAAATAAGCTTCATATTTTTAAAGCTTGTTACGGATTATCTGCTAAATCCTATTCTTGTATTTAAAGTTTGGGTGGCTTGCAGATCATTTTTGAAATTAGAATAAATAGAAGTGAGAAGAAGTTACCAGCTCTGGAACTTGACCTTCTAACCCTTTTTCTCTCAGGATTAGCTGCCTCTAGACACAGAAAAATATAGTTTTCTAGTTTTAAAATTTAATTCTGTTCATTTACTAGTTCAGTACAAGTTTCTGTTCAGAAAACAGAAAAAAATAGATTTATTCTCCAAGTAGAAATTCAGCTGATGAGATTTATTTGTTCCAATGAAATCTAGATCTATTAATGAGAAACTCTTGCTTCTGTTTATGGAACACAACTGCATAGTCAAAACTGGTTTGTGTTTAAAACAAAACTTAATATTTCAATTGAATGATGCATTTTAAATACAGCTTGACTATGTTTACTTGAATTTACTTGAATCTTCAACCATGCAGCCTGGCAAATCTAAATAAAGAGTATCATCAAGTAAATGGGAGATGTCAGCCACTATTTTTACAACATGGAAGCTAAAAGTTAGATTTAAAATTAAGCTATTTAGTTATATAAATATGTAAAATGCAGTCTTCTGCTAAGCAAAAAGAGGTACTAAATTCTGTGTAAAACCTCTAATCTCAAGCTATTATGTTTTAATGGTAACAAGTCTTTAAGAATCACTTTCTTTAAATAAGAATTAAAATGTGCAGTTGCAAAGTTGCTTGGAATTGAACCTATCTTTTGCATAATGCTTTTTGAAACAAAACTGTGTGTACAGCTCAGTGAATTAGAATTGAGTAGTGCTAGATATTTGGAAAAAAAACACCATTATTTTAGTGTGGTTCTTCACTGATAATATTCCTCCCTCCTAAAAGGGCTGTGACTTGCATTGAGTGCAAATAATTCTGATTTGGCTCATCTGTTAGGGCCTCTTGAAACACAGAACTGTTTGAAAATAGCTACTGTGTAAATGTGACAGTCCACTCACCAGGCAGTCCTGTGGTGAACAAGTACAAATTGGGGAAGGTTTCTCCATTGCCTCTTGGAAGATTTGAGGTTTGACAGTGAAAGCTTTGACCTGCTTTCTTTTAGAAAACGAGGCACTTTGTTTGAAGATCATTGGAAGGCCTTGTAATGGGTAGGGAAAGGAGCAATAAACTTTAGGTAGATCAGGTGAGCTTGGCTTGGATACTGAGGAGCAGCCAATGGATTTTAGGGGAGCAGGGATGAAGTTCAGCAGTGCTGTGTTGTTGTGTGAGGTGGAATGAGGTTGCCACTCACAGAAACCTCTCTAAGCAAGTGCCAAACCTGCCAAAAATCTGAGGTCTGCAGAGTGCTGAGTGTTTGCTGTCCTTGCTGTGCTGGCTGCTCCTGGGGGCTGCTCCACCCCTCTGGTGCTGCTGCCCTGGCTCTGCTCCCTGGCTGGGCAGCTCTGGGGGGATCCTGGGAGAGCCCCCAGGAGATCTCCCCATGCACTGTGTGAGCCTGAGCTGGAGCCAGGTAGGGGTAAACCCTTTCTGTGCTTCTTGGCATTCTTGGCATTCTCCTACTTTCCTTTTTTCTCCTTCTTTCCTCTTTGACGAAGTTATCGCTTTGGATCCCAACTTTTAACCTCCTTTGTGTTTTAGTCTTCTTTTTGGCTATGTTCAGAACCTAATGCTGTCTTGCATTTGTGGATCAAGGCAAAACTTGTCTCTCTTCAGCTTGAGCAGATCAGAACAGTCCCTCACCCCTGCAAGCTCATGTTCTTTCAGACATTCAGCAGGTTTCCAGGATTTTGGGATTCCTGCTGTTTGCCTCTGGTGGCAAGGATCTCAATGTGCTGAGGTGACCTTTTCCTACCTACCATGCATAGTATGGGATGAAACTAGGAGTATTCCATTTTGTGGAATTCCTTAAAGATCCTCAAGGTTTGTCTGTTTTGTTGTTTGGGAAATAATGTGCATTTTTCAGTGCTTCTCATTGTAGCCCTGCCAAGATCTTCCTGTCCTGTGGTTATTGTTGCTGCACTTGAGTTCTTTCCAGTCTTCTGGTGAGGTGACAGCCTTCACATCTGAGCTCCCAACTGCTCTGTCATGTACTTAATGAATTAAACTAATGACTCTGTGATGATTCTGCATTAAACATGCACAAGTAATTTTTCATCTGATGACCAGGGGGTTTGGATGTGTTTGTTCTTGAACTGACAGTAGGTGATGGAGAGAACTTCCCAGAATATCCTGGGATATTCTGCCTTTCTGTCCTTCCTCTGTGTGGTTGTTTCTTAAATCATTCGATAAAAGGTATTTATTCTGTATTTATTCTCATCCTGTACTGTGATCATTGTAACTGATGAAGAATTTCTGCCAAAATTTGTTGAAAGCTGTTTCAGTTCCTCTCATCCCATAGGTGGATTGGGATGGATCTGTAGTGTTGACTGGGCAGGTCACCTTGATACAACTTGGGCTTCTTGGTAGCTGAGAGCCTTCACACCATTATCCTGAGAGCACTTTCAGAACCTTTTCCTTGCAAGCCTGCTGTGCTCAGGTGATGGGTGAGATTTCAGCTGCCAGAGTGAGGTTGTGCCTTTTGCAAAGAAGTGATGAGCTTGAGCTAAGAAAGAAACCCCAAATCTTGTTTATCTTCAGAAATCATGGTTAAGCCTGGACTGAGCATAATTTGATGATGTCAGACGTGGTGTCTTACAACTCTTAAAATATGTCTTTCAATCTTGCAGTTTGAAAGAGGGAATTATGCAGTATTTTAGACATTTTTATTATAGAACAGATTGCATATGCTTCCCCTCGTTGTCATTTAAATTTCAAATTGCTGTGTAGAAGTATGGAAGCTAAGGAAGAATATTAAACTGGGCTCCTGAAAATTGACAGCTGGACCACAAGTGAATGTGGAAAAGACTTTAACCCTTTGTAGCTTTCCTGCCAAGCAACAGTAAGGACCAGACAGTTTCTGAGCATCTTTACTTAAAACTGCATCATTGTCCTGAATTTCCATGCAAACCTGGAAAATGAAGTGCAGCTGCACAGGCACTTGGTGGGTTGTGCCTCCCCACAGAGATTGGGCTAAGTAGATTTCACTGGAGCAGGGGATAAGAATAACCTGCAAGCCTATAAATAACTTTTGGGCATGGAATGATTAAAAATGATACTTTTTTTAGGAACTAAGTGAGGTGGCTCTGCTCACCTCACTGCCTCCTGTTCTATTGTTCATGCCTTGTTGTGACTTTCTGATTTCCCCATGTTTTCAGAGCTGCAGCCGGAGTTGTTGAGAGTTTCAGCTCATTTCAGTTTGAGCTGGTTGGTTACCATTTCTCCCCTCTGTTTGCCATTTCTTCTGCCTATTCTGCTGCTCTTCTTTTTTTTCTCCTGTTTTTCATATATAGGTTAGAAGAAACAAGATTATAAATATTACAAATAAAGACATAAGCCCAGAAATTATTTTGAGGTATAACTTGCTCATCATGAAAAATAATAACTTTACACAGAAGCAGGAAGCATTCCAGAACTGAAAGATAATTAAGGTATGAAAGAGACACTCAGGGAAGATTGAGCTGTATCAGAACATTTGGATCAAGATTTTCTGTTTAGGGAAGAAGATTCCAAGACTGGTCCTTCCTCTAAAGAGAATAAATCTATGAAATTATTTTGAAATGCAATTAGAAGTGCTTTATGGTAGAGAGTGATCTGAACTGTAAAATGAACAGTAATAAATTTAACATACCAGATAAGGTTCAAAGGTACTAAAAGCATTTTAATTTTAAACAGCTGAACTACAGTTGCAGTTAATTTCTTAAAGTGTTTTTATCCTCACTTTAAAATTACAAATGGCAAGTGCATTGCTGCATTGCTTTTTTAAAAGTTCAGGAGGGATGGAAGTTCTTCCCACTGATATATCTATGTCATAGTCTTCCTAGTGACCCTGGCCACACCAATGATTCTTTTTACAAGATTCGTCACTCCCCTTACACATCTGTGGCTGTCTCAGTACTGACTAAGTGACCCTGGTCATGGATGCTTCTCTTGAAATGAGGTAAACCAAATTCCATCCTTTGAACCCCTCTGGAGTTCAATAAATTTGGCCTCAGTACTGGGTGCATTACAAGAAGCTGTAGTTAAATAACAGTAGGTGTGTGGATATTTGTGATTTAATAGGAAGAGGCTGGTACATCTTTGAAGCGTGATTTTTTTTCAAGGAATGATGGGGCATTTAAATGAGTGTGATTTAGTTGATACAGTATTCCTGAATAAAAAAAAAAAACAACAAAAAAACCCAACAAAACCAACAAAACCTGAAAACAACATCTGTTGGTACATTGGTTTATTAATGATTAGAAGAGATAGAAATAAGTTAATGAGTTTAGGATGTTGAGGGAAGAGTTTCCCAGTCATGTGCTCAGCAATAACCATATCATCCCTGTATTATCAACACTGTCTTCAGCACAAATCCCAAAACACAGCCCCAGCCCAGCCACTGTGAAGAAAATTAACTCTACCCCAGCCCAAGCAGCACTTGGCAAAACAGAAGGAAGATATTAGGAAACTGGCAAAAGTGACAATATCACAATTTGTTGCCAAGCCAAGGTTATTTAGAATAATTTCTGGAGTAGACTTGATTGTGATAATGAGAGTAGAGAATACAAGATGCTGTGTTGGAATCCTGCTCTCTGAGTCTGCTGCTGCTGTCACAGGTAATCCCCCAAAGCTGTGTAATGAACTGCTCTGCTCTGGAGCTTCTCTTTTGTGCTGCAGTGCCTCAAATTGCATTCAAATTAGGGCAGCATTTCTCCCAGATCATCTGTAGTGTGTAAATTCATTTTTAGAAAGGTAAATGTTACTGATTGCAAGGGCTAGAAAGAATGATGCTTTAATCAGACTGAACAGAGAATTTAATGCAAATTAAAACTTGATGTAAACTTCAGAATTGGAGTGAGGTTTACTTGCCTGACACTGATGAACTGGTTTTAATGGACTGTGTTGTATTTTAGCTGACAAAGTACCTGCAAATTGGTATTGCCCAACCAATAAACCTTTCACAAGGGAGCTACTTTGGTTGGTCTTATAATATTCAAATTAACTGATTTCAGGATGAAGATGGAAATCTACAGTATAATTACCAGGGAATATTTATAGCAGCCTGGGTAGTTCTTAGCCATTACTTTGAAATATTTCACAGCTTCAGCTTAGTGCCATATCTTGCCTGTGTACTTATATATAAATAGGTGTATGTGTGCATATATATGTATAAAAATGTAATTAAACAGACTTGTCACCTTGTGTGTTTGATGTATAGCAGTGGCACAATGTGGTGTAAGAGCAAATATATTAAAAAAGCCTGAATAGAAATGCTTTCTGATGGGCTGGAATAAAAGACTTGGGAGATTGAATATGAAGCAGAAGAAGACTCCTTAGAAGCTGCTTAAATCTTATTCATCATGGTACTGTGACTTCTGCTGCTTTTCATCAGTTCTGTGCTATCTAACTTTAGCACTATTGTGTTCCTGCTACACTTTTTCCTGCTTTTTTTAACCCCCCACTTTCAGAATGTCTCCCTGGAATTTGTGTTTTGTAGAGACAAGACAACTTATTAAATAACTTTGCTCAAATTGCTTTATTAAGAGGATGTAATTTATTTTCCTGAATTACATGTCTTTTAGACTTTGATTTTTGTTGAAGTGCAATGAATGAAATGGAGTAAAAGGAATAAAAGACTTAAATTCATTTGCATAGCACTAAATATGAAACATAAGGATTTTTTAAGTGAGATGTTATATGACAAAAATAATGTACTGTGAAGCAAATATTTATCATTTCAGACCAGCTTGAAAGCCTCACACGATTTACCTTTGCTCAGACTTGTGTGTCAATGAGGTACAGACAAAATCTCCAACCAGTGCCACAGACAAGTTCTTAAACTAGGATCAGCAGATTGTTACAATAAAATAGTGGTTTTTTATGACAAAAAAAAATCTATTAATTTTTTTAAGGTCACTCATGAAAAAAAATTCAAAGTCATTGAGCTTTACCCCAAAATTGCCATTGTCATGTAGGTACCTCTAATCTTAAAGAAGTGTGATTTCCCTCAGTTAATTGAGGGAAAAGATAATACAGGTGTGCAAATGGAGGGACATTGCAAGGTTTTTGTTCCAGGAAAAAAAAATTCCTTCGAGGAAGATCTGCTTTAATTGGCAAGATGAAGACATGAAGAATTTGTGCTGTATTATTAAGTGCTAATTTTATTTTGTACCAAAGGAAGCTATTTTAGGAGGTGCTATATAACTAAAATTCAAATATATTTTATGTGACATTTAACAGACTCAATACTGCTCTCTCACCCTAAATTCAAATTAAAGCACTGGAGTCAAGGCTGCTGTTGAAATTGGCACTTTATATGGAAAAAATAAATATCCATGTTTAAAAATGGATCATCCATGGACCTTAGTGAACTCCCCATATGATGTCCATTGAGTGTGATTGGATGTGCCAAGAAAAGATGAGGAGGGTAGGAGTGATGCTGAAGAGATGTTTTTACAGAGGGATGGGTTAACTCAACTGTACATTAGGAGAGAGAGCTGACATGTTTTTATTTTAAGTTTTCAGACAGTTTCCCAGTTTTTTCAACAATTAAACTATCCTTTTCTGAAGCAAATTTTGATCACCAGTGCAGGCATTGAGATTTTGAATCCTGATAAACCTTTCTGGCCAAATTCCTGTGATGCTGCATAACAGTGTCCAAATAAATGTGTCATTCTTTCCATAATCTGTCTCTGCTTCTTCCACAAAAAATCCAGAATCAGATGTGTTCAATGATTGCACCATTGTATCTATGAATATTTACAAAACCTACCTTGCCCAGAAGCAGCTTTACAGCAGTCCTTAACTCCATTTATCATTATAGAAGTTATCCATGCCTAATTTACTCCACTTTTTGTAAAGGTAGGACTCCTTGTCTTCCTTAACATGCAAATATCAGTATTAATTTCAGTGGTTTGTATACTGATTTTGTGTGTACAAAATGTATTTTTTTTAGTATTGAAAGTGTGCAGACATCTGAGATGTGTTGGAGAACCAAATACTGAAATTTTAGTGGTGTCTTTGGGAACTCTTGTCTTCAGCTATGTTTGATTTTTTAAATGAGGTTTCAATTATAAATATAAAATCTTGTGCAAAGTGTCTGGGACTTCATGTGTACACATTTTGTACAATTAGTGAAAACTTTGTAGTGAAAGATTATTTGTGTCTGTCTTTTAAGAAGTGGAAAACATTTTGCTTCTAAAAGACAGCTACTTTTAATTGTGTCTAAAATAGTCTTTTTTTCCCCCTTCCTGCAAAGTAAGTAGTAAATTGAGAACTTATTTTCCAAAGATGAACAAAGATGAGCAAATAACTGAATCCTTTGTGTGGATGGAGTCATTATCTCTGATACATTTCATGATGCTCTGCTCATGAAAGTGGGTCTAACTCTCTGGTAGCATAGATTAATTATTTTCTTCTAGTTTCTGCTCCTTTTTATGTCAGACAGTGATTTTTATCAGTCTCTGTTGTGTTTATTTACAGATTTATGTTGCTTGATTTCTTAAGGAAGTGGCATTCATACTCTGCAGTCTGCCAGTGCCTTTCTCCTAAGAACAGCTTTGGAGTCTGTGGGGAGCACACATCTATTGCAGTGGCAGTAGTGGGATCAACACCCAGGGATCCTCTGTTGCTTTCAAAGCAGATTGTTCAAGTAGGATATTTCTGAGCAGTTTCAAATTGCTTATTTGCTCCATGTATTTTTCACAAAAATATTAGTGATGCTGTTTGTTACTTAAAGTGTAGAAAGTGGCATCACCCAAACTGTGTCAGGGTCTTCTCTTTTTTCTCTTCTCCTCTTCTCTTCTCTTCTCCCTTCCCTTCCCTTCCCTTCCCTTCCCTTCCCTTCCCTTCCCTTCCCTTCCCTTCCCTTCCCTTCCCTTCCCTTCCCTTCCCTTCCCTTCCCTTCCCTTCCCTTCCCTTCCCTTCCCTTCCCTTCCCTTCCCTTCCCTTCCCTTCCCTTCCCTTCCCTTCCCTTCCCTTCCCTTCCCTTCCCTTCCCTTCCCTTCCCTTCCCTTCCCTTCCCTTCCCTTCCCTTCCCTTCCCTTCCCTTCCCTTCCCTTCCCTTCCCTTCCCTTCCCTTCCCTTCCCTTCCCTTCCCTTCCCTTCCCTTCCCTTCCCTTCCCTTCCCTTCCCTCCCCTCCCCTCCCCTCCCCTCCCCTCCCCTTCCCTTCCCCTCCTCTCCTCCCTTCACAAACACTTTTTCTCTATTTTTTTTCTTTCTCTCATTAGACTGACCTTTCTATCTTGTTCTGTATTACTTTAACTCATAAAAGAGGTGTTTGTGTCTGTCCTGAGAGAGTTGGGTCAGGACTGCTACAGGAGCTCTCCTCAGACTTCTCCTTTGTGACCATTATTTGATGTTTTCAAGGGAGAAGGAAAGAGTTCATCCAGCACAAAGCACCCTAAGGGTTTTTGTTATAATGCTGATTCTGGGCATATCACTGAAGTAAAATTAGAGTCAGAAGGTGCTATTTGTTTTCAATATTTTAGTGAGGTCAGACAGGAAATGTTCCTTTTCTTTATTCCACTTGGCTGTAGCTTGTTCTACAGGGGACACTGTGACTTGATCAACACTACATCAACCAACTGTTGCCAAAGAACAAATGTTGTGTTTTTATTCTTTGCCTTAGTGTTCAGTGGGTAGTGACTGAACCTGAATACAGCTATTTTAAAATACTTCAAATATTAAAGAGCACAGTTACAGTAATTGTGTTCTTGTAATTTTCTGTGTTAACTGCCAAGACATGAACTGCTGTTTGTGTTACACTGTTAAATCACAGTTACTGAAGTGCTTAAAAATGTTAGTCTATACATGACCTTCTGTCCTGTGCTGGTCTGGTTTTTCAATGGCTCCATTATTGTGAAATACTGCTCCACACGACTGTGAACTGAGCAGAAAGTCTTGTCTTTTTCACATTTAGTAGCTTTCAATCACTAATGGTTTCTGACTGTGCATCTGAAGCTCTCAGATTTTTGTGTTCTCAGATTAGAACAAGGTTTGAAGCAGCTTGGACACAAAACCAGTGCTCATTATGTTGAGGTGAAGTAGTTAAGCAATGGAATTCTAAAAGTATGGGTGGACTTGAAAAATTTTTGGTTGTCAGAAGCAGTCAAAACCAATTTGGTATGAAATGGGGAAACTACTATGGGGTTATACTGAACAAATTGAGCAGAATATGTCCAGTGTCAGTGCTGACAGTGGCTTGGCTCAGCTTTGTTTGGTTACAGCCATTCTGTGATCCTGGTCTTTCATGAGTCCTGAGTCTGGAGAGAAACTGAGGGGAAAAAAAATTGTGAACATAGTTAATCCAGATGAGAAAATAAGCTGTCACTTCTCACTCAGTAAATGAGTCTTTAATACCTACACAAGAGTATCCAGTAGTGCTTCCAGCTGCAGGACAGGCTTTTAAAGCTGTTGAGGTGAATTCACAGGTCACAGGATCAAGTGGTGATTGCCTTCCTGCTGACCTGCACAAGCATGAAGGCACCAGGTGGGTAAAGACCTCCAAGAGCAGCTGCTTTTTGTCTCTTCTTTTCAAAAAGAGAAGTGCTGGTGATAGCAGTCACAGAAATCTCCCAGGTGTGGGTCAGGAGGGAGGTTCAGGAGGTTCTGTCAGAGCACAATGTCAGGCAGCCAGAAGCTGGGAGAATTCAGAGCTGCAATTGCTGCAGATGATTTTGGCAACCATTGGGCTGCAGAGGTCAGGGAGCTGAGCTGCTCCTCCAGGGAGAAGGTTCCAGTGTTTGCTTTCAGAAGTGGCTCTTGGGCAGGATCAGGCAGCTCTTTTGCATTGTGAATACTTCCCACTGTGACCTGCTGGGGTGGGTTCCTTCAGCATCTTGGCTGAGATGTGCTAAGGAAAAGGAATTGAGCTGCTGGCCTGGCAGCAGCGTGTTTAAAGCTGTGCTTCACACCACATCAACATAGAAAAATGGTTTGGTTTAGCTTTTTTCTCAGAGAAAGTGTGGGGAGCTGCTACTGTGAAATAACCACGAGTCAAAAATCTGTAAACAAATTTTTCTTTCAAATGGCAGCCTGCTTTCTTTGGGAACAATAACTGACAGTGCTTCACACTAGGGAATGAATGCCAGTGCTCAGCAATGGCAGACCTTTGGTTTCAAGCACGATTAAGCATATGCTGTAGTATTATCTGTTAGCTGTGAAGATTTCCATCTCAGTGGATTCTGCTTGCATTATGTGCCCTGGCTCATAATATGCCAAATAACCTGGAATTTTGATGGTAATACTCAGCCTTGACCTGCTACAACTCCTGGCTGTGCTGTGGTGCTCTGAGTGTATCTGGATGTCTAATTATTGTGGTTTTGGGAATATTTCCTACAGGCAATTAAAATGTGGGGAATGGCTCAAGAGATTGTTCAGTGAAACACAGACAGGAGCAAGGCAATTTGTCATTTATGCAGCATTAATTCCATGGTGAAGGGGATTACAATCAATGTTTATTTGCTTTGAAGGAGTGTATACTCATGGCTGTAGAATTCACAAAGTGAGCTGGATTGATGTGGGCAGCACAAGCATTGCTGGATGTTTGTGCTTTTCAAGGCCCAAGATGGTGTTTTGGGCAGGTTTTGATATTTTTGGCACGGTTTACAGGATGTTTCTTTCACATTTTTCTCACTCCTCCCTCTCACAGCTGCTATGCAGCATTTTTTACCCTCTCTTAAATATGTTCTCACAGAGGTGCCACCAGCAATAAGTGACTTGCCCAGCTCTGGGCAGCAGCAGGTTTGTTTTGGGGCTGTCTGGAATGGCTCATGGAGATTCCCTGGTGCCTTCTCCCAAAGGCCACCAGAACCTCTCTGCATAACCCTACTCCTGTCTAAGCAGGTTTTTTGATAGTACTGCTACTGATAACTACTTGCTATCACCTTCCCCTTTCCTATTTAGTTTTATCATTGAGTATTTTGATATTTTAACTGTTTTCTAGATGCAGTTTTGATATTGAGTAATTATTTTTATTGGTAGCATGTGGAACAGCCTGGGTGCCTCTGCCCATGGCAGGGGGTTGGACTTCAAGGTTCCTTCCAACACTCTATGAATATTCTTGAAAACAATATAGGTCTTTACAGCTGCCTCATTCTCCCCTCTAAACAAACACTCCCGGGCTTTTCTCTTTTTGCAGACTTCCATTTCATCAAAGAAATAGGAATCATGGAATATTAGAAAGGTTTAGGTTGGAAGGCACCATGAAGATCAAATACAATTTTGTGTTGAGGCTTTGTATTTCCAAATAGACTTTTTTTTTTTGGAGACACAATTTTACATATTGTTGGAAAGAATTGTTGGATAAAACTAATATGCAATCATTGTGCATTCTTGAAGATAACATTAATAATATATATTTATTTCAATGTCCTTGTATTTTTAAGCAAAACCAAAGAAAATGGTTCTTACCAGTTGTTATGATTTAGTAGCATAACACAGTACAGTTATTTTGAGGATTAGATAGTTTCCACACAAGTTAACATCAAAAGTAATTTGTTTCTCTTCATTGCCTTTGATATTATTTAATCTAATGTTTCAGAGCAGCCCTTGTTCCCATACAATGCTATTATTAATAACCTTTATATGAGTGAGGCTGATTGTTTTGTTTGGATATATAGATTTAATAGATGGAATTGTAAAAAATTGTATTTTGACATGTATTTTTTTAAACAATAGGTATAGACTGGCACTTGAAAAATTCTGAGAAATCTCTTTTGCTTAAGGTCACTTAATTATATTTGATGCATCTGTCGAGGATGAACATATCTCCAAGTCCTGAATGCAGAAATTGCTAGCATGCCATTTGAGTTATTTTGTGCAAAAAAAGGCTATAGTCTCAGTTAAATGTGAGTTTGAAATTGTTTTTAAATTTTGTTTTCTAGAAAAGAAAGATGTGACGCAGAGCTTAGAAAGCTACACGGCCAAATGCCCTGGGACAATGGAAGTCATCACTCTTCCAGATGGTTTGAAGCTGCCTCCTGTTCCCTTCACCAAATTGCCTATTGTGAAGTAAGACCAAAACACAATCTTTAACTTTTTCACAGTACCTGTCAAATTTTAAAGGATACTGAAAGGATGCAGTCGTGTCACTTTATGCATGTGGATCACAGGAACATGGAAAAATGTCAAAATGTCAAATTGTTTTGAGAAGCTCTTGAGCAAAAATAGAGCCTTTGACCAGAAAATACTTTGTGGCCTTTAGTTTCAGTAAGAGAGAAATTTTGTGTTTGGAGGAACTGTCCTTCATCAGTTTCTTATTCAGTTGAAGGAAGGTATTTGGCTGTAGCTGAGATTTTAGTTGAATACTTGAACATTTCAGTACTGAAGGTCCATGAGTTGGATGCAGTCTCCATCCACAGTTTGGAACTCACCTGGAAATGAGATGCTTTTTGTAATTCTCCCTTTCCAGATGCTGCATTTTCAGGCTGACACCTTCACTGGCCTGTTTTAAATCTCCATTCAGGCACACCTTGCAGTCAGGCCAATAAATAATAACTTGTTCAGGTTGAAACCTGGCATGAAATATTAGAGTCAGAAAAAGAAGGCAGCCCCTGGGTATCAAGAATAGAAGTCTGAAAGAAAATATTTTCTTTTTGAAGAAAAGATAATACCTATTCAGGAAAAGTATTCTGAATAGTGAAGAAAATGGGGCAAATGCTGATTGCATCCTTCTTCATGGGAGTCTTGCATTTAGTCATAGCATCCTAGAACCATGGAATAGTTAAAACTGGAGAAGACCTTTAAGGTGATCAAGTCCAGCCATCAGCCCAGCACCACCACCATGTTCACCATTAAACCATGTCCTCAGATGCCACATCCACATATTTTTGAACACTTTCAGGGATGGTGACTCCACCACCTCCCTGGGCAGCCCCTTCCAATACTTGACAACCCTTTCCATGAAGAAAATTCTTCTAATACTGAATTTAAACCTCCCTTGTTGCAATTTGAGGCAATTTTATCTTATTCTGTCACTTGTTATGTGGGAGAAGAGACTGGAAGAAGAGGCCAGTCAGGACTCTGGCAAGAGATTCCCAAGACTTCAGTGGGAAAGACTTTGTGTCTCTTAAGATGTTTTGTATGCTGAGAGAAGGGGACAAACATAGCCACTTACATTATCAGCATGTCTTGATCTTGTTGTGCTTGGAATTTTAGGAATAGCTCCTTCTGCTTTGCCATGGGCTGAGGAACCCAGCATCAATTTTAATTAACATTTAAGATTTTCGACTCCTCTCATCCTCCTGCTTGTCAAAATTTCTATAAAAGCCATAGTAATAAAAATTTGTACTCCAATGAAATACTAGTTGAATTTAGATATAAAGCCTCTGTTTACATCTGCCCAGCAGATCTGGTGTTGTAGAGCTGCCCAGACCATGGGGAACCAGCTGTGCTGCTGGACTGCAGAGCTCTCTGAGCTAAATCATGCTGATTTTTGTGACATCAGTTAAAAATGTGTGGAAATATCATTTTGATCAATGTTGAATAACCTCAGCTTATGATTCAATCCATGTTAGAATCCCCTAGAAACCCACATTTACTGGTGGGGATGACTTCTATTTACTGTTGGCATCTCATGGTCTATGAGTTTTGATCCATTTAATGTGAGGTGCTTATTTTGGATGCTGATTTCTTAATCAAAATGCTGTCAGACATGGAGATGCTACAGTGAAATAGGAACAGTGGCAATGTTACCTTTTCTCCCCAGTACTTTAAAAGCAATAGAAGATATTTGGTCAGGCAAAATCTTTATATTCTGTTGATTGTGTTCAGTATGAAATCATCATCTGGTATTTTCTCAGATAAAAAAATGCACTATTCCCATTTTTATAATTCACCTGTGTTACAGGTAATTGTCTTACTAATATACTTAAAAGCAGAAAATTTTCTTTCTTTTCACCACTTCTGCTTTTAGTTGTCATTACATACTTTCCTTACTACTTCACATTTACTCAGTGCCATTTTTTCCCTCCCCTCTGTCTATTTAGTATAGTGGGATTTCTTAAAAGAAAAATAAATTTTCCTTTTCCATGTAAGCAACATTGGTTTTAATTAACATTTTCCAAATGCAGGATTTTGATCTTCTGGGTAGCTAGTGAAATTAATTAGTAGTTCTTAATTGTCACTCATTTGCAGTCAGTGGTGTCTGGCCAGGGGACATGATTGAAGCTTTTCACATGAAGGATTTAAAAACTCTGCCCTCTTCTATGTCTGACCTGGGAGGTACAGCTCTCTGATTTGTGGTTGAGGAACATTCTTTCCAATGTCATGCATTCAGGTGATCCATCAGGATTTATAAAATAACCACGAAGCACTTTCCTCTGTATATAAAATAAAATTCTTTATTATTAACTCTTTATCAAATTCAGTGTTTATTTCCTCAAAGAAGTATAATCCACATTTTTGCTTTAAGTTGCATTCTAATTTGTAAAATAATTCTATCAGAAGAGGCTTTAAAATATGAAATATCAGGGGTCTCTTACAGTTTCCTTCTTATCCTCAAGCTTGTCTGTGATTTTGCATATGATTTTGATGCTGGCACTAAATGTCACCAACATATAATATATGGATGTAATTTATTTCTTCTTCAACCTACTTTTAGTGTTATTTAGTAATTTCTTATCAGGTGTTTTGTTTCACAGAGAGAATTTGTTTCAGCACAAGCACATTATCTTGGTTTCTTGTGTGTGTCTGCTTTCTGTGAGTGTGATACTGATATATCTGTTCTTTATTGTGCTGAGTTCCTGATTTGAGGTAATTAGGTATCCTACAGGTTTATAGAATGCTGCTGATTTTACTGAATATCCACCAATTTATTTCTTGTTCTTCTGCCTAAAATTTAGTCTCTTCTTTCCCCTCAGCATTGGAAGAGCAGTGATTTCCCTGCATGGCATTGTAGGGAATTGGATCTAGCAGGGATGTGTCTAATAAATCATTTGTTTTCTCTGTATTTGTAATTGCTTTCTGGTTGTTTAACAAACCCACTCAAATTCCTGGGACATTTCCTTCCTTCCTTCCAGCAGCAACTCTGCATTTTCACTGTATTCAAATCAGCTTTATTCACTGTGGAGAAGTTTCTTTATTTGTGCTGGCCAGTGAAATCTTGTCTGGTTCCTAGTTTGGGTTTAAGTTAAACATTTGGCTGTTTTCTGCACTAGGGTTGTAGTTTAGTCTACACTCAAAAATTAATAGCTGGATTTCAAATAACTGTTCTGGCTAATTTTAGTTTTGTTGGTTTCTAAACAAGATTTTTTTTTCCCTTTGTTATTTATTTTCTGAGAGCTTTCTGAATCTGCAGTTTCCTTGGGTTGGTGTTACTTCCTTTTGTGTTGTAAATTGTGTTTTCTTCAAGTTTTCCATTTCAGGTATTTCATTCTCAGTCTGACATTTCATATTTATCAGTTCTTTTTTAATGCAGTCACCTGTTACAAAATAGAATAAATGAAATAATTAGAATTTGTTTCCACTCAACAGATCTGTGAAGCTCTTGAACCTCCCAACCAGTCTCCGGCCTCATAAAATGAAAAGTTTACTTGGTCAGAATGTGTCAACCAAAAGCCCCTTCATATATTCTCCAATTATTGCACACAGTCGTGGGGAAGAAAGAAATAAAAAAATAGGTAAGAATAACTTACAGGATTTTCTGTTATTTTGTTAAATTAGAGAATTTTCTGTGGTCAAGGAAAGCAAACCTAAACATTGTTGTCTTTTATTTGAGATAACCATTCCTTTATCCTAAATTCCTGAAGGAACAAATCTTTTTTCTCTAGGGCACAGTTTCATATTCAAAAGAGGAATAAAGTCTCATAGGTAATTACACTGATTTTTCAGAAGAGATAAACTAGTTTTATTTCCTTCTCAAATAAAAGAGAATTCAGGGAAAACTGTTCTGACATGCTCTGCTTGGCAGCCACCACAGTTTCAGTGCCCTGAGGAAAATGCACTGTTGTGGTTTTTCCTTTTCCTATTCTGATTTAACATAAACTCAGTGATGAATTGACTGATTAGTCCCTTTTACTTAAGGACAGTTCAGCTAAGAAAACTTTTAAAACCCTGTTAGGAATATTAGTAATTTCCTTTTTCTAAAGCTTATAAAGCCTTTCAGTGCAGTGATTGTGCCATTGGAAAAAGAATATAAGTTTGTTTAAATCCTAGATTAAATTACAAATACTGGTAGTTCTTTTTGTGGCTTTTGTGTATCACATGTGTGATAATTTTTGCCAGAGGCATCAATATCAGCACAAAAAAGATTTGTGTGACTGTGGAACAGAACTGATTGTAAAAACTTCAGAAATTTGCAGGATGTTTTATCTTAACTTGGCTCCTTGTTCATCTGGACTGTGCTGGCCTGCAGAACCAGTTTTCTGAGAATCTCTGGTGGTTTCCTCTTTCCAAAATGTGTGGGTTGTGTTCCTGCTGAGGAGCCTGGTTATGGTTAAGGTGATCTCCCTCATCCTGAGAAGAACCTGCATGTTTTCTTGCTGGGTTTATGGTGGTGTATGTTTTCAATAAATAGCTGCAGCAGGAACAGCTGGGATGTGCAGAGGCAGGGATGATTTTCTGGCAGTTTTGATGCACTTGGCACAGTGTGACTTTGCTGCAGCACTGCTTTGATTTCAAAAGAGAAAGGATAAGAAATTTAAAAAAGAATAAGAAGAATTAGTTAAAGGATAAATTAAAAAACGTGCACATAGGGGAACATCTTAAAGTGCTCTCCTGATTTCTCTTAATAATTTACTGAAAGTTTGATTACTATTAAATTTAATCTCTTAGCTATACCATGTTGTGTTTTTTCATTTAAATAAAACTTTATTCCCAGTTTTTTCACACAGCTGTGTAATGCAGTATTCTCATTCTTTGATGGATACAAAAGGAGCCTGCATTTTTGAACTGGTTAGGATTTGTCTCGGTGCTTTGTGTACCATAGGAGATTTACATTTTACAGTGAATTTTCTTCTTTTGGTTTTTATTTAGCCTAAGGAGATGTCTGATTGCTTCTGAGCCTATACAGCATTTGTCTTTTGAAGTATATAAACATTGCAGTCACTGCTAAAAGCCTCTAATGTTTCAAAGTTTAGTGAACAAAAGAAAATACAAAATAGAAGCAGATACTTCCTTTGAAAGAAGCTGAGAAATTTATAAACTTCAAAATTAATGAGAGTATTTTAATGGTATGCATTTAACATTAATTAAAAGCAACAATAACAAATGAATTGTTTTTCTTACATGGAGATAGTACTCCGTATTTTGGTTAAATTATTGTTTTACAGCAAAGGAAATCAAGCACTGCTGACAAACCAAAGGGAAACAAAACCCATTTAGAAAGTCTTGAAATGTTTTCAGCTTTCAACTTGATAAGCTTTTCTGATTGGAAACAATAACAGGGATAATTATATTCTAGTTAAATTGCTTTAATAGCATGCTAGTCATAAAAAATAAATGTACTGATTTTTGACATGAAGTGTTTAGTTGGTTTTGAGTGCTGATAATCTAAAGCAGCAAGAATATATAATATAGTTCTGTTAGTAAATCCAGCAGCTCTGTCATACCTGTATTAGCTAATACAAATATAGCTCATTTTGCCTTTCCTTTCTAAACCTTTTTCCCCAAGGAAACAATTCAGTAGCATTGCCCTGCATTTTTCACAGGAGATTTCAATCTCATCTCAAAAGCTCCATCCATTCAGACTCCACCATGTCCCTGGGGAGGTTGTTCCACTGAATCACTGTTCTTACTGAAACAAAGAAAAAATTAGTAAGAAAATAAAATCTGCTTCAGTGCAACTAGTGTCTGTTACCCTTGGTCTTCTTTCTGTGGCTCCTTGTGAGGAAAGAGCTCCTGTCCTCTTTATGCAGGAGCATAAAGTACTTTAATTACTGGTATACTGTGATGGTGTCACCCCTGAGCCTTCTCCCCAGAGGGGATCTCTCACTCCTTTACTCTTTCCTCATCAGGTGGGTTCTCCAGTCCTGGGTCACCCTTGTGGTGCTCCTTGGGATCCTCTCCAGCTTGTCTGTCATTCCCAGCTGTGGGGCCACAGCTGGACACAGCAGAGGGTGCAGTGATCACCTCTCTGTCTGCACTGGAGGGCAGATGGACTCAGAGCCCAGCAGGGAGAGGGAGGAGGGACTGTCAGCCAGGGCTGTGCTGCAGGTGGAGGATGGAGCCAGGTCCCTGTACCAGGAGGAAGGTTCTTCCTCCTCCTCCTCAGAATGTGACAAATAGGACTGGCACCACAACAGGGGTGAGGCTCTATGAGAAGGCCACAGGTGGCTGAGGGTCCTCTGGGACAGAGGGGCCCCCTGAAGCAGCAGCAGCTGGACCCTGCCCCACAACCTCCTCTGTCAGCAGCAGAAGAATTGTGGTTTTCACAGGAGACTCCCTCCCTTCTGAGGGGAGCAGAGGGTCCCATGTGCAGACCTGACCCTGCTCAGGGGAAGTCTGCTGCTTCCCAGGGGCTCAGGTAAGGGACATTACTGGAAAATTGCAGTCTAGAAAAACCCTCTGATTATTATCTGATATTGCTTGTTCAGACTGGCAGCAGCAAAACAACAAAGAGAGGTTTGAAGCCAATCCAAAGAGACTTCAAGGGAGGGATCAAGAGCACAGGAATGATTCCCTTGATCCTTCCAGTAGCAAGGAATAATACTGATAGGAACAGACAGCTCCATTAGGTCCAAGATTAGTGTCAATGGAAAAAACGTGGTTTTTTTGACCATGGGATAAGCCTTTCTCAGATGGGAAGAGGAGTTCTAGCACAGGAGCATTGTCTCACTGACAGAGCTTTGAACTAACTTGGAAGGGGGAAAGGGAGAAAATCAGCCTCTCTAATGGTGAGCAATGGGATTTTGTGCCTGACCTTGAGGATCCTGATGGGATCCCTCAATCTGCTTCACCAGGTGTTGGCAACAAGGTACCACAGCTGAAATGTTTCCACACTGATGCACACAGCATGAGGAGCAAACACCAGCTGGGAGCTTTGGCCCAGCCCCAGAGGTTTGACATCCATGGCATGAGTGAGGTGTGGTGGGATGAGTCCTGTGCCTGGAGAGCCCTGCTGGGTGGTTGTGCTTTCAGAGCAGACATTCCACAGTGTGGTAATTGCTGGGATGTGGAGATCCAGGCCTGCAGTGCTGCTGCAGGTGCCTCTGTTGCTGTAGCAAACCATGATGGTTAATTAACTCTACCTGTGCAGAGCAGTCACTGGCTGTTTTGGGGGCTGCACAGTGCATAAGACATCATGGACACTGATAAGCAATTAAATATGAAATGTAGAGAACATCTCATACCACTGTGATTTTGAACATTTTGTTTTAATCAACAGTTTTGCTTTTCAGGTCTTACAGTAATATAACCATTAACATCTGTGGATGTATGTGTTTAATTTCCACTAGCATTAATTGGAGTTAAACATTTGCATTAAGTACATCTCCCTTGAGCTCTCTAATATTGCTTGCAAAATGTAATCAGATAGTAAATAATTGTGAATGTACAATTAGAGTACAGATTGCTTCAACTGTGCATTAAAGTCTTAATATTGATCATCCAGTTTTTTTACTGGACATTTCCTAATATCCTAGTAAAAAACTGTTAGCAGTGTATGTTAAAATCATTGGGTAAACTAGTAAGAACTAATCCATATATGTTATAATTTAGCTTATAATCATGATTTATTTGACAAATGTAATTAAACCACCTTTTGTTTACTTGAAGTGCATATCCTCAGCTTGCAGGGAGAATCTTGCTGCATTCAGTTTAAAGTCTGAACTTTGTGTGCATGTGGTTCACTGTGAGAAATTTGGAAGGTGGACATGAACTTGGGGGCTGGAAAGGTTATGAAGTGCTGATATAAAAGAATCTTTATGCATTGAACAATTGCTCAAAATTTGCATCTCTGCTGCTGACCTCCATAATCTCCCACAGAACCACAGAATTACCAAATGGTTTGGGTTGGAAGGGACCTTAAAGATCATCCAGTTCCAACCTCACCTGCCAGGGACATCTTCCACTAGTCCAGCCTCATCTCCTTAAATTATAAAACTCAAAAAATATTAAAATTGGCAGAGTGAAATATCTTCAAAGTCGAACCTGTCTCATGCTAAGATATAAACTAACTGCAAGTACATCTTTTTACCTGGCCCACTTCACTTCTCTCTCTCTTTATTTACTCCATATAATCAGCTGTGTCTGTATGAGGACTTGTGATTTATTTCTTCCTGTTGTGTTCATTTCTTACTTGGTTGATTCTTATCCAAGTCTCCAATATCCAGGCCATGTGTACTCTACATAACTCCAGGTATGGAAACCTTTAAGTGTTGAACATGAAGGTTGTGTTTTGAATTGATGCCTGAGTTAATTTTGCCAGTGAAGCATTGGGTCTTTAGAGCACTATTTTTGTGTTAATGAATGTTTCCAGTCCCTTAACCTATTGCTTTGCCTGGGATTTACAGCTTGTGTCACACAATGCTCTTGAGTAGGACTTGGGCTGTGAAGATTATAGAGAGATATTAAGTATTATAGCAATCTGACAGCTCAGCTGCTGCTGTTTTTTTATAACCCTATGATTAGGTAATTCCTGCCTTAATTCTGTGATTATTCCTTGCAGACTTCCAGTGGGTGCAGGGAGATGTGTGTGAAGTTCAGCTGATGGTGTACAACCCTATGCCTTTTGAGCTCCGTGTAGAAAACATGGTATGCATCTTTCTGAATCTTCTCTTTCTGCTATTTTTCTGAAGAAAAATTTCATTTGGACTTTCAAATATGGTTTTGTATAAATATTCTTAGAAGATGGTTTCAGCCAGCATAACCTCAGTTTAACAATGTGCTGTTGTCAATTTTCTCATATTTTTGATGATGAGGTATTGAAAAGAAAATTCTCTGCCACTCAAGAGCATTTAAATGCTTTACTGGCACTGACCCATAAATCAGTTCTGTACAATTCTGCATTGAGTAGAACTCCTGCTACATGATTTACATTGACTGTTTTTCAAGTAATAATTATATCCTGAAACCTAATAATTATTGTTGAAACCTAATAATTATTGTACACTTGCTACTGTAGTTTAAAAGTCCACATTCATCCTTGCTTCTCAAATTCCCATTTTGACCACAGTTTGAAAACCTGATGAACTAAAATGATTAGATCTGAGAAGCTTTGGGTTTTAATAAAAACTTTGGCTCATGCATTTGTTGTTCCCAATGATCTATATTATTTGAAAATGCTCTAATGTCTGATGATCAGAAGGGAGTGGAAAAGAAAGCTAAACCACTGGAGAAATATGTGAGGTTGGAAGGATCAGGCCCTAGCTCTCTACCACTTCAGTTGGCTGCTTGAAGTGTATCCTGAATAAAAGGAAATAGTGTTTTTTTTTTCCTTTTTTTTTTTACTTCAACTAGCAGGATTTAAAAAAAATAGTTATCCATTTGAAGGTTAAAATTTCTGTAACTACCAGACCAACTTAATATCCGCTCCTAATCCAACATTTTCTTTTATGTTAAATATTTTTACCTTTAGTATTGCTTTAAATATAAATCACATCTCTTAGAGTCCTTTGTTCCATCAAGCTAATTGAATCTCTGTACATTTATTTGCTTGTGATTTTTGTTTGGGTTTTGTTTTTATTAATATGTCTACTGCAGTGTCTAGTCAAACAAGTTGCCCTAAATTACTGGTAATAAACCACATATAATAAAGTGTTTTTCCAAGGGAAGGGAATGTGCCCAAAGATTTTGTTTTTATAGCACAATAAAATTAATTCTTGGGAGCTAACATGCCAGTTTCTCCAGCAGAATTTTCCTCTCACTCTCACAGAGGTATTCAGATATTTTTAGGGATTAACAGAAAAACTAGTTGCAAAGCTGCACATCAGAAAGGTCTCTGTGGGAATTAATTGATGAAGAACATTTTGATTTACAGTCTGACTTGTATTGTGTAGGTAATGATGTTGTTATATATTGTAAATACTTGGAAAATTACTTAGTGAGGAAATTCTTTCTGAGTGCTTACATGCACTCAAGAACTTGGAATGCAATTATTTGAGTAGATCTGCACAACATCCATTCCCTGAGCAAGTTAATTGTAGTAGCACCAGTACTTCTTACTGTTGTGATTAAGTTCTTTCTTGGAATTAACATTGAATTCCAGTTCCAGTGATAAGCACAAGAGGGGTTAATTTGCCAACCAGATACAAATAATTGAAATGATTAATGTAACTCTTTAGTCAATGCTTTGAGAAATTCTGCTCTTCACTAATGTGGGCTCACTCAGAGAAATTGGTTGATTTCTGGTAGATTTGTATCCTGATCAAGACTGTAACAAGTTAAGGAAAGTGCTTGTTCCCCTTGATTGGGAATTTTAGAGACAAATTCTTTGGAACTGAGGCCACTTTGGAGCTCCCCAAATGACAAAACCACTGACATCTGTTCAGTCTGTAGAGAAGAAGAATATTGGGGTAATTCCTGCTCAATCCCAGAATGGGAAAGTGCAGCAAAACCAGAGCTGAGCTCTGCCCAGTGTCAGGATGAGAGTCAGGGAATGTTCTGCAGCCATGGGGAACTTCCCTCCCTAACAAAACTCCCTTTTCCCAAGCATGAGGGGAATCAGATACTGATTGTCCAGAGAGAGCCTGGGACCTCCATCTTTAGAAATCATTAAAACCTGAGTGTACAGAATGTGAAAAACCTGAGCTAACACCACTTACCCCTGTTTTGAGCACTGGGCTAAACAAGATGACTTCTACCTTTGCTTTCCAACCTAAGTTGTTGATTTTCCAGTCTCATCTGTGAACTTTCTGGAATGTGGGAATAGGTATTACTTTATCATAAGAATAAACTCTGCTGTTTTCATTTTAATAATTCAGAGTGCTGGTTAATATTTTAAAATGGTGTGTTTTATTATTAACATGTTCTCATTCCTGCAGTCCCCATACCCTTTTCTTGTCTGATTTCCCATCACATATCACCTTCTTTCAGATTATTTGCTCTCACAGACTCAGTTTCATAGCAAGAGTAACCTTTTCTGTCATTTAGTAGCAATTTCAGCTTGTTTTTCCCACATTTTTCCTCCTGCCTGACTCAGCACTTCACATTTTCAGTATTACTGCTCATTCAGGCTTGTTTCCAATCATCATTGGGTTCTCCATTGCTTGGTTTAATTTTTCTTTGTTCTTTCCATGGTCCACCATTCACCAATATGTAACTGTACTGAAATCTGAGTCTTACTTATTTGTTAAAATGTCCCCTTTTTCCTCAATTTAGATTTGTGGTTCTGATAAATTATTCATTTCATGTTAAATGCAATCCAAGCTTTTGCCATGGTACTTTTCCTACTGTGTCTTTCTGTTTGTTGAGTATCTGTTGTGATGGTAAACAACTTAGCATTGAGCACAGGTTGTTAAGGAGAGTGATTCCCAAAGGAAAAGCTTCCTGAGCTTTTTCATTAATTGAAGTATTAATGCTGAGTCCATGTAGGTTAATTGAGGTGTGCTTAAGTAAAAGGCATTGAATTTCCAGACTGGACATGAGGCTGTGGACACAAGACTTTGATTAGTGTTGCTCTGATGATAAATCCTGAACAATTGATTTTCTTTGTAATTTTATTTTATTGTTCTCAACGATCTTGGCCCATCTTTGTTGTTTTTACTGTTGATTTCCTGAATGACTGTTCCTGATTTGGGACTCTAATTAGGCACCTGTTCTTCATTCCTGCCCCATTTCTGTGTTCTTTTTCTGTCTTTCTATTTCATGTTTCAGCCCATATAGTTAGAGGGCTGGTCCAGTAAAAGGTGCATTTGTAAAATAACAAATGAAAATGTTCAATCATGGAACATGGGAGTGATTAGTTCCCACAACTGTGTGAGTCAATAGAGTGAAGTAGGAGAGATCTTGGGGTTGATCAGAACAAATGCTTTAATAAAACTCAGCAGGTACCTTAAATCAGCAGAATGAGAGACAAAAATGAGCCTTAGCAGAATTGGCTGTGATGGATTAGACAGAATATTCTTGCCGTGGTGCTGGGGTCCAGGTCAGCTGGAGAAGGGATGTTCATCTGTAAATAAGTGCCACAACTTTGCCTTTTCTGCCAGGAATATTGATTTCTGTACAGACTTGTTCAGGTATCTGAGTGATGGCCTCCAGCCCTTTTGCAGTTTGTTCTGCAGTTACTCCTTTACTGCAGTTTTCTATGCAGGAAAAAAAAAAAAATTCAGGGAGATCTCCAGAGGTTTTATTTTGTATCTTGAGACAAACTCTTAAAGCAGCAAACTACAGTACAGTCTGAGAAGATCTACTACTAAAATACATATGAAGATACTGTGCAAGTATCTAAGATTTTAACTACTTTTTCATCTTTGTCAAATTTTCTATTAAAATAAAAAAAAAAAAAAAAAAAGAGCTGAGAAATTTTGAGGTAATGTTATGTATTGAGGGAAAACATTTTCTCTGCTCTTACTGTGGAAAGTACAGCTATAGTTCCAAGAAAGGTGCAAGATCTACAGACAGTGTAAACTGTATTTAATCAATAAATATCAAGAAACAACAAAAAAAATGCTACCCTAAACCATGAAAACATTGTAATACATAATACTTAGTTATTATTCAAGAATTAAGTATTTGTTCTGTAGTTCTCTTTCTGTTTGGGACCTGTATTTAATTGAACACAATCAAGTGTGGTATTTTGATTAATGATGCTTTGAATGGACATTACTTTTGTTTGGTTTTTTTTTTTTTTTAAACTTCAAAACAGTGCTATTAGTCAAGAGCTATGTTGATGTTTAAAAACAGCATCTAAAATTTTCATAAATCTGGATGTTTTATCAGTCCCAAAGCTTTGCTTATGATGGTTTAAATTGTTTCCATGAACTGCTCTGAGTTCACATCTTTTGCTGTTTCTGCTGGTTTGAGAGAATATTTATTTACTGCTACACTACATTTAGTGGAGACTGCATTAGTCACAGAAAGGTGAAGGGGGGAAAAGAATAAAAATGTTTGTGTTTGGTGTTTTTCTAGCTCTGCCTAAAATAACCATATTAGAAATAGTGGGGAAAATTTCCTTTAAAATAAATATTTGACAGTTTTTTGTGAAAAGTATTTGACACCATGGTTTACAAGTATGTTCAGCATGGAAACTAACTTTGAAGGTCGTGTTACTTTTAAAAAAGAATGATTGCATTTTGGGATTGGTAAGTAAAACCTAAAAAAAGCAGTTACATACTCATGTTATTTTAACAGCATCCCCAAATGCTGCCATTTACATGAAAGTTGTTTTGTTCCTCTAAAACTAAAATGAGATTTGAAGTGATTGAAAGACATGCTATGCTAAAAGCATGCATACATTCACTCTAAGACAATTTAAATTGTTTTAGAAGAATACAAAAAATGAAAACTTTTTTTGTGTGCCTCACTTGTGTATTCCATGGAGGGAACCTTGGATTTGGATGATATTTTTCTGTAGGGTCAGAAAGAGAAATGATTATTGAGTGATGACTAAATGATTACTGAGTATCACTACTTGAAATAATGTATGAAACTCTCAGGAAAAGAAATCTAACACAGTTCCCTACTTTTGGTGGTGTGGCTGAAATGTTTTAGTTAATGGGTGTGAGAGTAGTTCAGCTTTAGGTTTTCACTGTTAAAATGCAGAACTGCAGGCACCAGAGGGCAATGTTGGGCAAATATTGCAGAATTGTCCAATTCAGCAAGTTGGGATCTTGAAATCGTCTTTCAGACATTCTGAGATACATCAGTGTCTTTTAAAACTCACCTGTGTGGCCTGAGTTTTAAGGGTAAATATCTTGATTCAATTTATACCTGGAAATCTGAAATCTAGTTGATTTTTATTTTTTTCACCCCATTTCAAAGAGTTTTAAAGCTTTCTTAATGTCTTTACTTTTCAAAGCTTGGAAGTTTTACTGCAGACCTCTGAAAGTGGGGGAATGGGCTGCTGCTTTCTTGTTTCTGTACTAGTGCACTTGAAGCAGAGTGTGTGCTTAGTGCAGGTGTTTTGGCATTTACATTGTGTTGTTCACTAAAAAAATCCCTTTGTTTTCAAAGTTTGCATTGCATATTAAAGAATATTAAAGGGTATCTGTCAGATTTGTTTGTTTACATTTGCTACAGCTGATAGTAAACAAGGTATTGGAGGATTTATGGGTTTTTTATCACTGATTTTGCAGGACTTTAAGTCCTTGTATGAAAATTTTTAATTGAGATGAATTCTGAATAATTCAAATTTGAATATTAGGTCACGTGATAGATTGGTAGTTTTGAGACTAAAGTTTAAAAGCTTTCTGTACCCATTTAAAAAATTAGTTCTGGAGAATGTATGGGATCATCTTTTGTTTTTGTTCTAAGACTGGCTTCAGCCAAAGCAAAAGCAGCAGAATTGTGGTGAAAATTGAGGCTATATCAGTGTTAAAGAAAGAATGTTCATCCCATTTCTGTGGAGTGAATCCCACTGGGAGGATTAATGTGGGAATCAAAAAGTCTCAGTGCTCTGATACACTGGGTGGTGAATATACAGAAGGACAAAGTTAGGTTTTACTTGTGTTTTTGTGGATTGTTTCTGGCAGCTGAAGTCTCCATGGGAAATGAGAGGAAAATGAAAATTCAGTAGAAGTGAGGGTGTAGCTGAGTATTTGCTTACAGCTTGAGTAAAATGGTGAGATGGAATTTTGTGCAGTCTCAAGGACAGAGTTCTCTAATGCAGCTTTCCACAAAGCCAGATTAGCTTTGGGTGAATTGGGTGTTGTCTCAAGAGTGTCAAGTCTACAAAGAAGAAATTGGTAGAACAAAGATTTTACAGATTTTAGGTATGTTACATGTTTTTCTGTGGCTCAAACTGTGAGTTTTTCCATCTCTCTTCACAAAAGCAGTATGTTCCTCTTTAACAGAGCTCTCAATTCTCTTGAAACATTCATAGAGTTGAGATTTAATCCAGTTGTTCTTACTGCTTTTATTGATGGAGGTCTTTGTAGCATCTTCATTCAAAAATAAAAATGTGTGTAGAAAAGCAATGGGTAACTTTCATTTCTATGCTTTCCAAAATCAAATTTACTTTTAACAGCACATTCTATGTTCAAGCATCTTCAATTCATTAACCAAGCTTAAAGAAAACCCCCAGTCTACTAAAAACAGTAATGCTGTGTTCAGAAATTTTTTCAATGATTTTTTTTTTCTGCTTCATTTCTCATTTTGTCCTATGCTTTAAATTTAGGACTCTAAAAGATTTCTCTGACACTAAGGGAGTAACTGCAGGCATTTAGGCTGGAGAGGATCACTTCAGCAAAATGAATGCATTATTCCAACTCACTGCAATGTTTAGGTTGGATGATTAAGCTAGACTTGCTCTGTTATCTGTAAATACAAATATTATTTTTCCTCTTAGAAAATGTATTTTGGTGAGGTGATTAAAGCTAAGCAAGATTTGCTATTGATGTTTGATTTCCAGTGCCCAAAATCTATCAAATATTCAAGTTAAAGTCACAGTTGCAATTAAATATAGGTACAAAACAGCACCCTGCAGATGGTATCTGTGATTTTTTTTTTTTTTTTTTACTATGGTTGGGTATAAATTTTTATTAGTCTTTCATGCATCATTCTCAGCTCAGTTCCTGAAACACGTTTCCATGTTGAATACAAATCCTGCTGTAATTCTGGATGCACGCTGCAGTCACTGCAACTTAAACCCCAAAATAACTGCTATGAGTAAATTGGAATAAATCATAAAAGTTTGGCTGGTGTAATGCATGGGATTAAAATATAAGTATGTAGCATAAAAATGTAAGTGTATCTCATAAATGGATTTATCTGTTTTTTCAGGGTCTCTTGACAACTGGAGTAGAATTTGAGTCCCTGCCTGCTGCCCTTTCCCTCCCTGCAGAATCTGGGCTCTATCCTGTGACTCTGGTTGGTGTTCCCCAAACCACAGGGCAGATCACTGTCAATGGTAAGGGATGGCTCACTCCCCTGTGCTGGCAGAACAGCCTGGCTTTTACACCCTTGTGTGTGTTCACCACTCTGAATTCTCCTCAGTAAGTAAGAGAAAAAAAGGGAATCTGTTTCCTGTACCAGGCTTCATTAAAATCAGCCTGATGAATCACTTGGTTGCAGCAGCAGTAACAAGCACATTCTTGGAGTATCTCATGTGTGAGAGGATGAGGATAATGAACTCCAGCTCCCCTTTATTAATGCTTTCATTTGGAAAGCTTCTGAGGAAGATTATTTGAACTTTTTTTTCCTTGAGAATGCAGAAGATAATCTTGCAGGGTTTTTTTTTTTTGCCTTAATTAATCGTGTTCATGTAAGATTACAGAAATTTTTGCAGATTGCTTCCGTGGAAACAATTTAGCCAGGGTATATGGCCTGTTGCAGTCAAGATATCATTTCATTAATAAGCCTAAATAAAACTGTGTTTGTAGTAAGGAAGAAAATTAAAGAGCTTTTACAAAAGACTAGCAGACCTAGAAAAGGAGGCATATGTGGAGAGGATGGATTCAACATGTAGTAGGAGTGAATCATCTTACCAAGTCACATTTTTAAATATGTCTTCCTGGAATGCAAAATAAGGATACAGGATAAGAACCACTTTAGTAAAGCTAAGCACTGAAAGATGGCTTTGAACTTGAAGAAACTCTGTTCTCTGAGTTTTTCTTAAGTGCTTTTGTGTCTGCTCATAAAACAATTTTTGATGTGATTTTTTTTTTCCCCAAAAAAGTATTTCAGTAAATACAGAATAGCATCAAAGCAGTCAGAACATTTACACTGTAGTTGTCTCCTGAGTTCCACGTACTAAAAATGTATTGCAAGTAGAGGAGTTGATTTCTGTTCTTGGCAGCTTTTTGTGTGCCAGTGTATCAAATTTTCCTTCAGATACAACTCATAAATATTGCCTGGTAAGGAATCAGTGGGGAGATATTTTTCTACTAAGTTGAACTTTCAGAAGTTGTGGTATTTCATGGCAGGTGTCTGTGTTTATGCATACTTATTTTTTCCATTAATAATGTCCTTTAGGGTTCTTTCATCCTTCTGGATGCAGTTGAGATTCTTGCCTATAAACATTTTTCTGAGGAAATAGGGAATTGCATGTTGAAGGTTGAACCAGTGAATTTGGTGATGAGTTATAAAATGGTGTCTCTACCATGACTTGTGATGTTGGCCTTGTAAAGAATTCTGCAGAAGTTACTGTAATGCACTTTAGAAATCAGAGGCTCTTTACAGTTTCTTGTATTTTACATGCCACAGATGCAGAGGTGAACATGTGTTGTTTGTACATTGTCAGGTACTTATAAATGTTGTTATTTCAGGGGTTTGAAAGTCCTGTACATATATATGTCCTGAGAAGATTTTCCTGTAGAGAAGGTGGTGATTTGGGCAGCAGATACACTGAAAAGATCTGACCAGTAAACTTAGTACTTTTGGACCTGCCAAGAAGCAGTAAAATTCACAACATAACTAGTGTTTTCTTCTAAATCTCAGGTTATCATACTTCAGTTTTTGGAGTCTTCAGTGATTGCCTTCTGGACAATCTGCCAGGAGTGAAGACCAATGGCTGCACTGTTGAAGTCATCCCAGCTTTGCCCAGGCTGCAGATCAGCACCTCCCTTCCAAGGTGAAAAATTAAATTAAATTATCATTTTATTTGGTCATATTTGTTAGTGCTAAATAAAAGCTGTTCCACCTGAGTGTATTATCAGTGCTTGAGTAAAACGGGACATAATCTAAATTTGCGTTATTTGCCTTAGAATGCAAATTTGGGTTTTTTGTTTTACTGCTTGAAACCTTGGAATTTCACAGAAATATGCAGAAATAATTTTGCAGTATTGTTGTGCTCATAACTTTGGTTTTGGGCAAAGAGGGATGTATCAAGCCAAGAATTCACTGTTTGTATCTTAACAATCCAGTTCAGGCATCACTGTTAATTCAGATCAGTTATGACGGAAGAAAGAAAAAGTATGAGAGAAAAATATGCAGAAAAAAATCACTAAGTAATACAGGTACATTTTTACAGTAACTGAAAACATGATTTGTTTTCCTTTTTAGTATGCAATTCCATGATAATTTTATCTCAAAATGAGGGGGGGGAAAAAAGAAATTCTTTTTTCTCTTTCACTCCACGTGCTCAAATTTCAGAGCCCTGAAATGCTAACAGCACATGACAGTACATTCTGAATGATCAGAAAATACTTGTTTGAAGTCCTCATCACAGATCTGTTCTGAAAGACTGAAATCTGCTCCTGTTTGTGGAGGCTGCTTGTCCTGTGCTAAGGAAGGACAGGATCAAAGGGAAGGATGCAGGAATACCTGCAAAAATAAGTGGAATTATTGGTCATTAATCTCAGTAACTTCTGTCCTTGTATCCTTTGTGCCTTCTGACCATTCTGCATTAGCACAGAAAATACAGTCAGGAATGGAACCTCTGCCCATCTGTCTTGTTCTGCAACCTCTTTCCCTCATTCATGCTCCAAAGAGTTCATTTCTAGTCACTATTTTGCCTTTCACACTGGGAATGTTTCCCAGGATCCACTGCTATGATGTTTATGCCTTGCACTATCCACTGACCTGCTCTTGATTTTTATTTCCTTTATCCTCCCTTACAGTTTTTGCAGGTAGTTTAACAAGCTTTCAGAGTTAGAATATGTATTCTTTATTGCTTGAAATCCGACTTGTCTTATGCATAAATTATTAATTTTTGTTCTCAATGGTTCTAAAAATGAGAATGGAAAATGGTATCTAGTGTCTTCAGCAGTTATTTTAGAGTCTTCCAAGAATAGTGAATAGAGTAACCTGGACAGGCTTTTAACATTTTCATCATAATAATTTGTTTGTCACATTTTGCAGGTCTGCTCATACACTTCAGCCTTCTTCAGGGGATGAAATCTCCACTAATGTGTCTGTCCAGCTGTACAATGGAGAGACCCAGCAGCTCATCATTAAATTAGAAAATATTGGAGTAGAACCATTGGAGAAACTGGAGGTGACAGCAAAAACAGTCAACACCAAGGGTGTGTATGCTGGTTTATATTTGGAAATAATAGTGCTGACTTTTTCTCTGATAAAAAGGAGATGATTTGTGTTATACTTCTTTTAGGCCAGTTTAGAATAAATATCATAGTTAGAGCCATTACAGAACTGAAATAATTCAGTTTGGTTTTATTGCAGGATTATAGAAATGAAAGAGAATGTAAGAAAATGTAGAAAGATGAAGGAAACTGTAGAACTGTCTGTGTGTTAAAGGGTCACCTGCTTTTTGGAAATCTAGATTTAATTTTAGTGTTACTTGGGGAAAAATCCTGAAGCAATTACTTGTCAAGAGGAAGAATCTTGGGTCTAAATTATTTTCTCCTTATGTCTAAATATGCTGATTAGTTCATTAAATAAATTACTATTAGCAGTAATGTTGTCCTACTTGAGGGAGTGAAAGTAAATAAGCCTCTTTCTATCTCACTCAGTGAGCAGTAAGAAAAAAATCAGAGAGAAGACTTTAAAAGACAAGGCAATAAATAAAATAAGCTATTTTGAGTTAAAAGAATAATTGAAGCTCTGGATGAAATACAGCACGTCCCCTGTGTACACTTAATTCTCTTGAAATACTCTGTCCATGTTAGTATTAAAAAGTAGTCTGATAAGTGGATCCTGCTTTTGTTTTGCGATCCATTTTTTTTGGTTTATGAAAATGATCTTAACAGAAGTACTGCAGGTGACAAGCAGCATAATCTTTACTGACAGTAGAAATACTTTATTTTATTGCAGGTTTTATTCTGTCAGTGCCAGAGCATTAAAATGCAGTGTGATACCTTGTGATTTCTGTTCATTTCAGTATTCAAGCTCGTGATTTTTTTATAACAGAGTATCCCCTTCTCCACAACCTCAGAGAATAGGAGTTGCCAATCATCTCAAAATAGATTTTCGGCCTGAGACTTGTTACCAGGAATTATTTTAGGAGTTGAAACCTATGATGACTTACTGTTGTTGTTTCAGAAATTCCAGCATGCTCCTCCTAGGCCAGGGGCTGCATGTATGGAATGGAGAGGCCAATAGAGAATTCAGGTGAAATGGAGAAATTTATGTATTAAATAGTGGAATAAATGAGTCTGTGAATCACATGTTATTCAGAATTTTGGTACGTAGCATTGCACAGTTCATGGGTTCACAATGTAGAAAAAGAGACTCATGCCAATTTTAAAGCCACCATCTCTTCATGACAACTTTTGTTAAAAACTGTGGGGGAAAAAGGAGAATAGCTGATAGACTCATCTCTAAGTTCAGTAAAACTTTTAATTGTACTTCATCCTGTATTTTCTTTCTCTATAGAAGATGTTTATGATGAAGCCCCATTGTGTATCTGACTGTTTAAATGTTGTTAGGCATGATAATTATCTATCAGAGAAAGCAAAATTTCTGATGAGTAAGCTGTAAGCGTGCACACTCAAAAAATGCAGCTTAAATCCCTATCTCAGAAAAATAGAAGTGAGTTTTGAGAGACACTGAATGATATTTGTTCTGACAGTGTGAGAACTCTGCCATCAGAATCATGCAATCAGAAATGTCTGTGTGGGCAGGGACCTCTGGAAATCATCTTAACCTTCTTTTGAAAGCAGAACTTAAGGTGATCCAGGGTTCTGTCAAGCAGAATGTTCAGTTTCTTGTGTTGTCTTGCAGAAGTGAAATGCATTCCTGTATTTGGAACTGCATGCTTGAGATGAATTTTGTTATTGGAGGAAAAAACCAAACAACCATAAGTGTGACTATTTAAATGACTGCTGTGGAAACAATGTAGAGCACTGGAAAAGTCTGTCTGTCCATGGCAGAGGAACTAATGGTCCACATTAAGCATGCAATAATTTTGTTATTTCAAATGTGATTGCATGCAGCTGTTGCAGAGTATCATAGAATCAGTCACTGAATGGTTTGGGGAAGGGACCTTAAAGACCTTGGACTTCCAGTTCTCTGGGCAGGGACACCTTCCACTATTCCAGATTGCTCTGAGCCCCATCCAGCCTTTCTCAGACACTTCCAGGGATGAGGCAGTCACAGCTTCTCTGGGAAACATGTGCCAGGGTCTCACCACCCTCACAGTAAAGAACTTCTTCCCAATACTTCAGCTAAACCTGTTCTCTGTCAAGTTTGAAGCCATTCCCCTTTGTTATGCCCTGTTCCCCAGGATGAACAGCCCCAGCTCTCTGTGTCTTCATTGCAGAGGTGCTGTGACCACCTTAGTGACCTCCCTTGGACTTTTTCCAACAGGTCTTTCATGTGTTGGGGGTGGAGCTTTGCCTTTTTTCATGGACTCTTCCATTTTAGTTGATGATAAGTTCATAAAATTGCATGAGGCTGGGCTGACAGTACAGTGAGATGGGATTCTGGTGGTCAACAGGGAACTAAAGTAATGTCAGCAGCTCCATTGGTCAGTGAATACATGCATGGAATCATGAGGATACAACATTAAACCATCTCTAACAGCAACACAGACTCTTGGTGTTACACAAGTTAAAAGCACGTGCAGGTGTCCATGGTGCATTAAGAAGTTGTCTCTTGGTTATTTTGTACTGCTCCTCCCTGAAATGTGTCTGTTCAAACTGCCCAAGGTCTCCTTGTGAGCTGGTGGTCACCTTCATCTGCCTGACCACAGCTTGCCTGTCAGCTCAGGACCCCATGGGAAGCTGTTGCCCAACTCCAGCCAAATACAAAGAGCTTTCAGTCAACCTTTGTTACACCTGATTTCCTTGGCAGTTGCTTGTGAATCTCTTGCAGCTGCTGCCTGCCTGACCCATTTCCCTACTTTCTGTTTCTGGAGCCACAGCTTTCAGCACACAGATTAGTGCTGTAAGTGGCAAACATTCTCTTTTTCACTGTTGGTTTTATAGCCAGTCACTGTCCTTGAGGATGCCAGCTTCTCTGGCATTGTTTGAGTGATGTCATGTTAATGAGAACCTCTGGAGGTGAGACTTTCACAATTGCCTTCCCTTACTTCTTCTCTTCTGTCACTATCAGATGCAGCTCTTTGGGTTTTCCAGTCTGGCCCTCAGATAAATTAAAACTTGCAGGTCCCCCTGCACAGTTCATAAAGGACATCACAGGGTTTTGAGTCCTTCAGCAGCTCTGTGTTATGGAACAGATCCTGAGGCAGATCAGCAAGAGGAACTTGTCATGCTGCCACAACAGACACGTCTGTCATGGCTTTAGTGTCTCACTGCACCCCTGAGCCAGGCTGGGGCATCTGTAGGTTGAACATCACATGTCCACTGTCAGGGTCAGCTCTGTGTCACCTTACACTGTCCCTCTGTGTCCCTTACCCTGGATCAGACACTGTGTAATCCTGTTTTTGGAAAGCTGACCTGTGCAGAGCTGGATGCCTTCCCGTTGGCTCCAGTCAGCTCTTGTTAGAGGCTTGTTGTGCCTCACATAGGGGCTGCAGTGCAAAGGCTTTAATGAACCAACTGTTTGATCCACTCAGAGGAAAATATAAATCTGGTCTTTTCAAACCTGAGACTTGAGAATAGCCCATGAGGCAATCTTAGCATAAGTGGTGAGCCCAGCTACACACTCTGAATCAACCTGGATGAAGCAAAATCCTCGCTTGTCTTTCCTAGAAGTGACAGACCTCAGGAATTTAAATATAGAGAAACAGGTTCACCTGTCCAGCTGTGTTCTTCCCATGGCCTTTGAACACATCTGCCAGACCACAAATGAAAAATCTACTCTGAGGTTCAGGAAAAACTATGAATATCTAGGACTAGATCTATTTACTTTTTTTTTTTGTTAAAGAAAGCTTCGTATATTCTTTCAAATTGGAGTTGGGTTATTGTGGTGGGTTGACCCTGGCTGGATGCCAGACACCTATCAAAGCTGCTCTGTCACTCCCCTCCACAAATGGCCAAAGAAGAGAATTCATGAGTTAAGGACCAGGAGAGATCACTCACTGATTTCTGTCACAGGTAAAACAGACTCACCTTGGGATAGTTATTGAATTTTATTGTTAACAAAATTGAACAGGATAATAGGAAGTAAAATATCTCTTAAAAACACCTCCCCCCACCACTCCCTCTTTCCCAGGTTTTCCATGTCCACAGTGGCACAGGGAGGTGGGGATGGGGGTTGCAGTGAGTTCACCTCACTTTGCTCCTGTTCAGGAGAGGAGTTCTCCCCCTGGGATGCAGGGGAATCTCAGCTCTGGCACCTGGAGCATCTCCTGCCCCCTCTCCACTGACCTTTGGTGTCTGCAGAGTTGTTCTTCACATATTCTCACTCTCCCTGAACACAGTGACTTCTGTGCAGTGACTTTTTTCCTTCCTAAATGTGTTCCCACATTGGAAAGAGCATAGCAAGTCCTGCAGGTTCATTTCTATCCAGCAGGTCTAGGAGAATTTGAAATGTATGAATGCCAATGCCCGTGCATTTAGAACTGATAGTTATTTTGAGTTTATAAAATAAACTATAACAAAAAGCCAGATTTATCAGGGGATTTAAGATGGAAAAGAATTGGGGTTCTTGTGTTCTCAAAAGACTTTTCTGTCAAGCTTCTCTATGCAAAATGTCAGTGTGGGCTTTTTCTTTGGCAGACCTTAAAATCTTTGAAAGGTTAGATTGGCTTAGGATGACCCAAAGTTAGTTTCTGGGTAAGCTTTTCTGTTATATTTGTTAGGATTTTAGTGATTTAGTACCCAGTCTAATGAAACATTTTGCTATTTACAACTCCTGATAACAGTTGCTTGTAACTTAAGATGTTTGCTAAACACAGATTTTGGACTTGAGAAAGAGCTGAATGCAGGCTTGCTCCAATTTAGCCTTCAACTGAACTGAAAGGTCTGAAGCCAGAATATAATTCACTGTAATAGTAATTACTGAACAAGGTCAACATTGTTCAACTATAACCAAGTGTCAGATAAATATAAATTAGCTGTTTCTCTACATCTACAGCTTAGCTTTCAGCTCAAGCATTTAGATGTTGTGTTGTAATTACTGGTGTTAATTAGAAAGTATCTGCAAGGGCTGTTCTCACTTCAAAAGTCTTTTCACTTGTAATGTCTTCAAATAAATCTCTTTAAATGTCTTCGAATAAATCTCTTAAGGAAAACACATTTTGGAAAGAGTTTGCTGCTCCACTGCTTGGGATATATCTTTCTTTGTTTACACTGAGGGAAAACACTCCTTTAGCATATTGGATTTTTACTTAACAGGAAAAGGGGATAGAGATTGTCATAGCTATCAACTTAATTTTTACTTGCAAGTAGAAGAAAATTATCAGAATGGTGATAGGTTACAGCTAAATCATTAGGTGAGGTGGAGGTGAGTTTAAGGAAACAGTTTGTGGGAGGATTTTTTTATTTTTACCTTGTCTTTGTTTTTGTAAAGAAATCTATACTATTGATTTGCTGGGGAGAGACACAACATCTGGTGGTCTGTGCGAAGAATATCTTTCAGGCAAAACTTTTATTATTTAGGTAGAAGTTAATAGAAAATTATTCTCTTTGTTTTCTCCATCCCTAGAAAGGGAAACCAAAGGTTTCTGTGCAAGTCAGCATGATTTGGACATAATTTGGAATTCTGATTGCTGTTTCTGAAAGATCCTTTATTCCAGGCTGTAGGACCTGCCCACCCTGTTGCCTCACACAGTATCTTAGATGGTGGTTTTGGAAAGGTTCTAAAATCACAGCAGATTCTAATTATCTTGCTCTTATCAATTAGCCTGGGAGGATGTAAAGATGAACTGTGTCACTTCACAGTTGCTGTGCTGAAATGGTATTTTTTATATGAGCTTTTGGAAGAATTCTCCAGCATACTTTGGAGATAACGTGCATTGCTATAATATAATAATATTATATAATAAATCAATAAACATACCTTTAGGAATCTCCCAGTTAAACCATCATGTTTATTTTATGTATCATAGACTTTCTTGTAGTATTTAGCATTGTCTGCTCTGGCATATATGAATGAGTTATAGATGGGGTGGGTTAACCCTGGCCAGAACTGAAGACCCAGTGCAGATGAACAGTAAATTTTGGGGGTTTTCTCCCCTTTTATAATTTTCTGGTATGTCTTATGAGGGAAAACTTAATAATTATAGATCCCCTATCTCAAATGGACCAATGACAAATAATTTATTAAACAAAATTTATTTTGTCAAGGACTAATCCTGTCTGGCATCCTTAATGATTGGGTTTTATAAAAAGCTGCTTCTCAGCTTTAAGAAAGAACATTTTATAAAGATGAGAGCCAGTAGTCTTCTTAGCCTGTTCTGTTGCTCAGTAAATAACTGAAGAATGATGTTACAGCTGTTTCAGAATTTCAGCTGATTAAGTTTGGTGTATTTTGATGAAAAGTGCTCTTCATTCATTTGACACCTCCTGAGTTGAACCGTGTAGGATTCAAAACTACATCAACATTTAGAACCCCTGCAGGCTATATTTAAAGTTTCTATTTAATGCTGCCTGTTGTGTAAATTTTTTTTTCTGGTAGTGATCTTCTTTATTTAAATTCATAATTTGAACATTGTGATCTGTGTGATTCCAGGTCAGTGTCAGTACCCAGTAATTTCTATATCTTTCTAGTGCTACATTAGTTTTAATACCTTAATTCTGAATATTTTAGATTTTAAACAGAACATGAAAAATTGGTCGGTACTCTCTACAGCAGTTCAAAACTGAAACTTCCCTTAATGCAGGGCTTATGCTTATGAAATATTTACTTATTTTGATACAGAGAAGCTGTATGGAGATTTCTTGAGTTGGAATCTAGAAGACACCCTCTGCCAGTTTCCTCTAAAACCTGGAAAGATTGCAACATTTATTGTAAACATTAAAGTGAAGCTGGACTTTTCTTGCCAAGAAAACCTTCTGCAGGATCTCAGTGATGGTGAGTTTTTCATTTCTCTTTGCTTAGGAGGATTGTATGTGCTGCTGGAAATATTTTTCTAATTGCTGTGCCATTTGTGTTAAACCAATTTGTGATGTGGCTGCGTGTTTGAAATATTTGTGTCTTGTAAAGCCAAGACAACCCTTGGCTGAGCTCTGCAGACTGAAGGGTGAATTTTTGAGGCTGCTGTGGGCATGAGAGTCTGGCCCAACTTCCCCATCATGAGACCTTACCCTGCTGTCTTCTAAAATATTTTGTGACAGTGTTTTTGATGTATCTCTTTGAATCCTTATCTTATGAAGGTAAAGAAAAATAATTCACAAACATTAGTGGGGTTTAAAGAAAAATAGCATTGAGTTGATTATTTCATTATCCAGGATTGCAGAATTCTGAATGATTGCTGAATGCAATTTTGCCTGAAGTGACAGACTGAAATTTAAGGCATAATAATATTTGTACTGCAGAGAAAGTGCCATGTGTTTAAACTTATTTTGAATGAAAGGAAGCCACAGTGTTTGCTTCTGTTAAAATTATTTGGAATTACAAGTATCAGATATTTGTAATAATTATTTCCTTTTCGTAATAAACACACAGTCTTTCTGGAGTAATTATTCTACTCTGTATTTCTTCATTTGTCTGATATGTTTACACTGATTAAATTACCTTGACAAAGCAAGATATTCCTGTGTTAAAACCTCTCTGTTATTTGGATTTTTTCCCAGGATCCACTTGCAAGAAGAATTACCATTATAAGTAATCTTTCAGTACAGAAAAATAAAACAAAATTGCATGCAGAGCTTCTTCAGGTTGAATAGGAATGATTTCTGTGAGTTACCTTGCAAATGCATTGAGACAAAAATTATAGTAGTTGTTAGTAATGATTGAAAGATTTTGGTTTTGAAACCTCCCTAATGTAAGATCTAAAGATACTTTAAAAATATTTTAGGACTTAACTGCACAAACCCTACAGTGTTGCTACACTAATGTTCAATTTAGAGTTTGTTGAAAATGTTGATAGTGAAGGGAGAGCCTTGACACCCTGATATTGTGAAAACTGGTGCCAGGGAATTGAGACACTGAGAAATGCCCCTTGATAGCAAGTGAAATTTCATAGTAGATATGTATATATAGATATATATAAATGCACACAGATAAATGATTTCCTTCATTTGCCCAGTGTCCAAAAAGCTGTGAAGCTGTGTTTGTCTAGGAGCTTTTCTGATGAAATAACATAAACCCAAAGCATTCTGTAGGAGGTGAGGATAACATACTTCTTCATATAGACACTGAACAGTTGTGGGATTTGGGATTTGGATTTTGGCCTCTGTAACCAGCTCTTATGGGACCACAGATGAACAAAACCTTTGAACACCATTTTTACCCTACTGTTACCTCCTGCTTCTCTGGAAGGTTGTGTGGCTGAAGCAGTTCAACCTTTCCTCTTTCACTGATGGTAAGGGAGTAGGATCCATCCTTTGTTGGAACTTTGGTGTCTGTGGGTGCTGTGTACTCTGTGTCCTCTGAAAGGGTTATTTGGGATGCTAAGTATATTGACAATGTAGTTGCTACTTTATTTTTTATGTATTGCTTTTAACTTTAGAAACTTTACAAATGCTTTCCAAGGAGGAGGTAAGAGCCTGATGGGAAGAACAATCAAGAGCTAGAAAAATCAATGGCATCATGACTTTTAATCATAGAGTAGCTGTGGTACCTTTTTCTTTTGGAGACCAACTATATTTACAATTATTATCAAAATATTTTTTGCTTAAAAGTAATGTCTTTGGTAGGGCAATTTTTACTTTCAAGTCTTTTCATTTGCTGCTGGAATTGCTTCTTTTTGTAGTTTTTTGTAATCAGGACATGGTGCAGAAGGGATAAATTACTGATGTTTCTGATGATACATATTTATCCAATTGGAAAGTAAACCTAAGCTCTCAATCTGAATTGCTGATGTGTATTGATGGTGTGCAGTCTCACAGGGAAAAATGTTGGGTGTTTTTCCAGATTAAAGGAAACAAAAGCACAAGTGGCTGTATAGAGTCAGCTCAGTGACCATCCAGCCAATATCTGACTGTGCCAGTGGCTAAGAGCAGATTTCAGTGGGACAATACAGGAACAAATGTGCACATTCTTATGTTTTCCTCTTTGGCCTCCAACTCTTGTTAGCTCAGGAGCTTCCAGGGCTGGTTCTAGGCACTTTTACTCATCCTTAGTTGATGAGTAGTGGATTTCTCCTTCCTAAAATTTTTCATTCTTCCTGTCAGCACTTCACAACATGCCTGGCATGAAGAGTCACAGCTAAATTACTTTTTAACAGCTCTGCACTTACTGATGTCCTTATATTCCCAGGTTTTCTTATTGCATGAGAGAACACATCTTCTAAACATGGTTCCTGCAGGGATTTGATGCATTTTCCCAGGGAATTGTCACAGCAGACTGGGGATTCCTAACTGTTGAGGGCTTAGTTGTCCCTCTTATGGGAACTGTTCCCTAAGCTTTGTCCCTTTTGAACTCTCAATTCTGTCTGAGGGAGGCTGTGCACACTGTGTAAAGGTGATCTGTGTGTTCATGTAATGACCTAATGGTGCTCTTTGTTTTATATTACATTCCTCATGGGGTAATGCAAATTTATCATTTGTCTTTTTGACTGTTGCTGAACATTGATTTGGGATATTCATGAATGTGTGAACCACAACTCCATGATCTTGCTTCTCAACAGAAATTAAATGCTGAGAGCCTCTTACTGCATGTATAAGTTTAGGATTGTTTCCCCCCATTTATTTATGCTGAATTTTGACAACTTACTGGGTGTTGGTCTTTTCTACCAGGTAACAAGATACAAGAGGAAATGGGTTTAAGTTGCACCAGGGGATGTTTAGATTGGAAATTAGGAAACATTTTTTCACTGAAATAGTTGGAAAACATTGGAACAGGTCTTCCAGGGTGAGAGTGGAATCATCAGCCCTGAAAGCATTCAAAAAATGTGTGGATGAGGCACTTGGGGACATGGTTTAGTGGTGAACATGATGGTGGTGCTGGGCTGGGAGTTGAATAATGATGATCTGGGAGGTTTTTTCCAACCTTAGCAATTCTGTGATTCCATGTCTTAAAGCCAGTTGACCAAGATTTGGGAGATCCATGTTTGCTATAAATGTTAGTGAAATTTTGGATCTCATGTCCCTCAGCTGGATGGTTGAGGGTTCCTCCTGTGGCTGGGAAGGTCAGCAGAACCATTTAATTTGATTCTGAGGTTGTTGGACTGTGTGAGGCAGGGGGAAGTGCTCAGTCTGCTTGGAGCTGCAAGGAGCTGAAGCAGGGAGATCTCTGTCACCTGTTAAGGTGACTGAAAAGATCAACAGGTTATTCACATTATGAGCATAATGAATTCCCCTTTCCAGATATTATACTGCAATTTCTGAAATTCAGCATTTCTCTGATACTAAATGGGGTAGGAACAACAGCTGCTCTTTCCAGGTTATATTGTACATGGTGACTTGTTTGAGGCTTTTAAAAAAAGCTCCTGTTACGTGGGGACAGTGTTTTGCAAAGTTAATGAATTAATTTACAATGATTGCTTCATTATGTAGAATGTTAATGTTCATTTATTCCCTGTATAGGGAACCTAAAGACAAGTGTGAGAATATTTTAAATTCATAAACTCATCAAAGGAACTAATTAATTACATGTTGAGAGAGAAGCAAATCTGTGCCTTAAGTCTCTCCCTCCTCTTGATGCCTGGAGATGTTGCCTGGAACAGAGGCTAGACAGAGTTAAAGGAATAAATCAGGTATTTATTAAAAGGCCTTAAAGGATAACCTGGGGCAGTACAAGAGCCCAGCCAGGATGGACAATGGGTCACAAGTTTTCACAGTTTTATGAGTTTTGGTCCATTCACATATTGGGGTTGATTGTCCAATTACAGCTCCAGGTTATGCAGTCCCATTCTCTGATTGCTCTCCTCAATTCACTGTTGTTTGCACTTTTTGGGCCTGAAGCTGCAATGGTGTCCTTGGTTCTTGGGCTGGAAAAGGATTGTTTTGTCTGACTAAACTGTGAGGAGAACTTGCTAGGACTTTATATGAAGTTCAGAGTTGTGTGCTAATGCACCACAGAATCTGGAAAATATGAAAGCTAAAACTTAAGGCATCACTCTAGGGGAAAAAGGTTGCAGAGAAATAATAGCATATTTCTAGAAGAACTAATCTTGAACAGTTTTTAACATTGGTATGCAAGACCAGTGTATTTTTCACACTCTCTTTGTTGTTTTTCTGCTTTAATGGACAGATTTTATCTACTTCAAAATGTCTCTGCACTCACATAGTATACAGACAAAGCATTTTTTTTGTTAGAAGGATACCTGGTTTGGAATTTCAATGGTCTCTTGACAGTTCTTCCAAGAAACTAAGTAGCCTGGAGACTCTGTTAGGATAATGGTGTCACTGATTATGATGATGAGGTCCTCAGAGATGTTTCAGTATTATCATTTTCATGTTACTCTGCTTGGTAGCTTTTATTACATTTAATCATTCTGAGTATTCTTTTGAAGTAACTTCATTTCTAAGAAGTTTTTTTTTGTCTCTGCAGTTTGAAGATGTCAGTTTGGTTGATGTGAGTAAATGGCATGATGAATAAATGAGTTTTTTTTCCTTTTGTTCTATTTTTTAAAAATACAGATGCTTCTGTGTCCTCTATGAATTCATCACTGTGTAACTTTAAAAAAATATTCTTGATTGAGATCTACAGAATTCTTGAATTCCAGCTTTAGTACTTATAGAAGATAATGTGTCCTTTTCTCTTCCCACTGCACTTTGATAAATCATCTTGTCTCATGGTTTGACTGATACAGGGTGGGATTTCTTTTAAAAGTATGTAAGTGCCAGAGTACTTCAGCCAAAAGCAGTTGTACCAGCCACTACAGAAATGCACAGAGCTGCTGTTTCAGACCCCAAATCTTTACAGTGTAAATAACCAAGACAAACATGAGGCAAATAACAATAAAATTGATTATTGGCACATATAAGGCCAATAAACCTGCCATCCTGTAAAGCTGTTCCTTTGCTGAGGCACTTTATTTTAGCATCTAAAGTAATCTGCATACATAATCTCTAGTGTTTATTATGAACTTCTTTACACTTCATTTGTTCTCTTTGATTGCATTCACCCTTATTGTAAATTTATCTTCCAATTTTTGTTCAGTTCAACAACCTGAGGACATAAATCCTTACTTCCAGTGCATTTTTTGTTGCTGATTATTGTCTTCAGAGGTAATGGGGTTTCAAAGAAGAGCTCAGGTGTGGAGCCTGTTGGCTTTGCCCTGCTCCTGGGATCCAGAGAGCTGCTGCAGTCCCAGGAGCTTTGCCTGGAGCCCCTCCTGTCATGGACCTGGGCATGTTTTTAGAGAGGGAAGGAGCTGCCTCTCAGTGCCCACCTGAAGTGTGAAGGGTGGATTATATTGCCTCAAACTCTCTGTATTCTGGTGTTATTCTGCTCTTTGTTGCTGCACACAAGTTTTTAGAATTCTTCACACTTTGTGAGAATACAGTTCTCTTTTTCTAAGGAGAAAAAAGAAAACATTCAAGCACAGCAAACAGAGTCTGTCTCCTGTCTCAAGTTTTTTTTTTTTTCTATTTGTCTGCATGTTTAAAGTACTTTAAAGGTGTTGCAGTGTTCTTATGAAATGTTGCCTATCAATATGTTTTTGTTAGGAAATTTAAAACAGGCAACAATTGACAAAATAAGCAAGTGGGTTGAGGTGGCATTTAGTTTTCATATGTTGTGATGAACTGTGTACTTCTCAAAAACTCCATGGTTCTATGACATAGCATCACAGATTGGAAAGATTCCACCTCCCTGCCACACCTTCCACTATCCCAGGCTGCTCCAAGCCCTGTCCAGCCTGGCTTTCAACACTTCAGAGATGGAGCATCCACAGATTCTCTGGGTAACCTGTGCCATCTCCCTCTGGGTACAGAATTTCTCCTAGTCAGTTTGATGTCATTTTTATCCCCTGGATCAGGCCAGTGATCCTTGCACAGCACAGATGACAGGGACAGGAGCTGTCCCATGCCAGCTCTCCCTTCTGTGCTCAGTTACCACATTGTAAATCTGTGGCTTTTACTCCTTGAATGCACTTTCCCTCATTCAAGTAAGAAATTTTGTGGGATTCTTCTGTGCAGTGTGTTGGGAAAGTGCCTAATGAAGTTAAATTGACAATTTACTTAACATTTGAGAGGAGAGAGGAAATGCTGGGAAGAGATTTTGCTCTGTTGTGACAGCAGTGACTGGGATGTTGGAAAGGCAAGCTGTGTTTTTGCAGTTACCATGGAAAAAGTGTTGGTCATATGCTGTTACCATGGAGATATTCAGTGTGGATTGTTGAAATTAGGAAAATTTCTGGACAGAGTAGAAAGGCAATTATCCTTTTTATAGTACAAGGCTGCTCAGGTTGTTTGACAGTAGGGATTAACAAAAGAAAACTGTGGAGGATTTAGCATCTTCATCTCTCTGAACTTCATGAGAGAAAATAAAATACATGAAATCTCAACAAATAAAACTTCTGGAGATCTGCTTCATTGGTGCTCACTGTTTTCTCTTGCCATCATTAAGTTCTGAAACCTACCAGAGTTTTTAACAGGATTTCCCCCATTCTGACTATTTAATGTGTTGCAGAGGAGCTGGGCAAGGTCTTTTCCCCCATTGCTGCTTGATCAAAAACCAGAAAAACCAAAATAATTTTAAAAAATAATTATTTGTGGCAGAAAATTAATTTTTTTTTGGTCTTCTGGTAGTAAAGTTGCCATGAACAGTGCAGGCTGTGAAGGGCTGAGTCATTTGCAGCATAACAAAGTTCCTGGCACTGGCTCTGTGAGAGTGCCACAGACTTGAGACAGAAAGTTCAACCACTCCCACGTTACCTTGGACATCCCTTTCATCCTGATGTCTCCTTTGCTCAACAACCTCCTTTTTCGGATACAAAATTTCCTCTTTGCAGAGAAAATGTTTAAACTATTGTCTCTTCTTCTCCACCCCACCTTAGAAAATAAAAATAAAAATGGGATTTTAAAGGATAAAGTAATTAAGGAAGGCGTTAATTGTGTCTCTGTGATGTTGTTTTAGGTATTATCTACTCTCAAATAAATAAAGCTCATGCCATATAAAAAGTGAAAAATCTGACTAATGCCATGCAGATTTTCATACTTGGTTCTTTTCATGTTTTAATTTGCAATTTTATGCACCAGTCAGTGTCAGTTTTTGTTCTAAATATAGAACTAGTGAAAATCATTCATCAGTTGGCAAAGAATATTTTTCCTCAATTAAAACTCCTAATTTTCATTTTGGAAGAGCAGCTTTCAAGGCCTGTGATCAAATGTATCTGTATTTTACCCTGTTCATGGTCCTGCTGCATTGCATGGGCAGGGTGCTCTCACCCCCTGTGCTGCTCTCCCCCAGGAGCTGATAGAACAGGATATTTATTCAGTGCTGAGGTGCATTTTAGAATTACTTAGTGAAGGAAATTGCAAGTAAGGGAATTTGGGAATACTCCCTTTGTTTTCTCATTTGGATATCGGTGGAGTTTAATGAATAAAAATTCCTCTCATATTGCATCTTGTTCTTATGTTTTTTTTTCTTTTGAGGAATTTATCCTCAACATGTTCAGATTTCATAGCAGCAGTTTAGGAAATATGTTTGGATTTTGTGTAGCAATTTGGTGTTTCCTATGTGTTCAGCTGTATGTCTCTGCTGCTGTACATGAGATTTTGCTTGTATTTAGTTGTGTTTGTGGATTCCAGTTGCTCTGCACAGCATGAAGAAACAAAGTCTCTCTCTTCTTTGAATGTAAATCTAAATAATAACAAAGAGTGAATCTAGTTTTACTGTTTGTTAAGGCTTCTTTTAACTCTTTTGACTCAGCAGTAATTTTCACATTGTAAGTTTGTGCTTAGAGTGCAGCCCTGGTTGTGTTGAGAACCCCAAGTATGCTGCAGTGCATTTATTTGCCTTCAAGTTACACCTTGTTGGCAGGAACAGACACTGTTAGTGCTTGTGTTGTATCTTGCTGTGTGTGCCAGCACCCAAACTGGGAGTTAGCTCCAAACTAGGGACATTCAGGGTATTTCTGAAGCTTTTATGTTGACTCTTACAATGGAAACCTTATAAATGAGAACTGTTTTATCTATTTTTGCATCAGTAGATGTACAAAACAGGACATCTCTATTTTCTTTTTTTCCACAATGTATACTTGAAAAAGAAATCATTGTACCTGAAATTAAATTAAAGATCCTAAGGAGCTGATAGGGTCACAGTGTCATGGAAAACTACAAACTTTGATTTTATGATGTTTTATGATTTTAAATGTTAAAACTAATTTTAAATTGTTAACTCTGACATCTCTGTTGTCATATTTCAAATGTGGTTGCCATCTTTCCCTATGACAATCACTGAGCTTTTGGTGTGTTCAAGTTTGATTATTTTTGGTGTCCTGGGAGAAACAGCCAAATAATCTTTGTCTTTTGTTTTGTCTTTTTGTGTAAAAGGTTAATATCACTTCTTGTGTCTTTTCCCTCCCTTTGGTAGTACAGATATAAATTAATTGCAACAAAACATAGCATTAGACAAGCAAAAGTAATTCTATTTATTCTGTTTTCCAGATGGAATCAGTGTCAGTGGGCTCCCACTCTCCAGTCCCTTTCGGCAGGTTGTAAAACCAAGAGTGGAGACCAAACCCCTTAATCCCCAAGAAAGCAGCAAAGTTGGTGATTTCAGTCACGTCAAGGTAAGGCAATGACATCAAAATAAGTAAAACCTATGTTTTTTTGTTGTACTGTGCTATGGTTTGTTGTGTGATTAAAAAACCAAGGTTTCCTTGTCTCATAAATATTTCCCTTTGGTTTCCTTTAGCACAGCTTGATGTTCTGTGTTTGGATTGTTATATTAGAGCCAACAAACAAAAAAGGTGAAGAAAGATCAGGCTAAGAGTGGAAATTGCAGAGCTGGCTGTCCCTGTGGTGCACTGGGGGAGCTGTCAGCTCACCTCACTGTGCTATTTACTCTGCAGGAAGGTGCTTCTCTGTGAATTCTTGGCTTTCTTGCAGTGAGTTTTTTTTAGTGCTGTTCATACAAGTAATAAAACAGAATAGTTGAGAGAGTCAAAGGAAAAGTAAATGAAAGTAGCAGGGTGGAAGAACAGTTGTGTAGGTGAAAGCTGTGCTGTGCTTACCAAGAGTCTGCCCTAGCCTGAGCTCTCTTTGATTTCTGTAACACAATTACCTGTTGTCTAAAGTTGTTCTTTCAAGCATCAAATATGCTTAGCTTTGTATAGCCAGATTTGAAGAAGATATCATTTAAGATGAAAATAAGAAAGATTGTAAATAATGGACTGCAGCACTTCTTTGGTCTCTTCCCATCTTTTGGTGAGTGTTGTGTTGTGTGCAGTGTTTGATACATTCCCTGCACAGATCCGTGTTCTGCATCAGCTCATCCCATCAGGAATTAGAGAGAGTGTTGTGCATGGCAATATTTGGCTTCTCATATTTGGCTGAGAAGCAAACACAGGCTCTGCTTTTCTCAGTTACTTGCTTTGCCTGTGAATTTGCTTCCTGCACAGTGAGAATATTCACAGTTCTGTCTGGGCAATAAACAGGTGAAGCTGTTAATTTGTAAGTGTGTTTCTTTTGGACCATTAGCACGGCTAATTCATCATCACTTGATTCTGCAGCACAGAAAGCATGACTGCAGCATAGGAGAGGTGCTAGCAAAACTACTAAAGCCTTTGTGTTTTATGACATAGCAAGGTGTGTTCTAATGGTTTATAAATATAAATCAGCATGATTGAGGAAATAATTTGCTATTTAAGTGAATAAAATGTCCAGCATTAATTTTTAAGTTGGGAGATTTGTGTGGAATGTCTGACCTATAGACACTTCTCAGTCATGGGAGCAAGGGGAGTATTACTTCAAGATAGGATTAAAAACCTATAAATGCACAACATTGCACCAAATATGAGGAAAAAATAATTTGGATGCCCTTTTTGCTTGTCAATGAGTTTTCCTGGCAATCAAGAAGTTGCAGGTTCCAAATGATCTGTATGATAGTATTAGAATTATTATTGTTATTATGGTTGGAGAGCTGTAAAACAGAAACTTGGTTTTTAGCATGTGTAGCTAAAACAGTGTGGTGGGAAGGCACATGCTGGATTCTGTTGCAGGTTTATGGAATGAATTTTGATTTAATTGGTATTTTGCAATGGAAGAACCATTCAGATGATCAAAACTGTGTTGAGTAGAGAATACACATTTCAACAGCATCAAAGGGTTCTTTGCTGAGTAGATAATTCTCTGTTCCTCATGAGCATCACTGCTGTACAACACCTGTAGTGTGCCTGGAGTTTGTCCCAATTAAACTACTATAGTTGGATCTGCTTGGATTAAAAATGCCTATGGAGCTCTAAACTATTTAGAACTATGCTAGAAATGTTTTTTGATTCACTGAACTATCCATGTAACTTTCTATGTACATAGAAAGACATGTGCAAAGAGGTAGTGGATAAATGACCAGAAAAAAAATTACCTGTTATAACTGCAGAGATGTTTTTGCCTCTTTAGGCAGTCATTCTGTGATAATGTGGGTTTCTGCTTGTGACTTCTGTTTTAACACTGCTCTTTACTGGAGAGCAGCATAGGTACTACCAGAGCTTAAAATGAAAGCTGGATAAATTCTAAAAAACTAGATAAACCATAGAATCAGGGAGTTACTGTAAACAATCCTGTCAATTAAGCTTTTCAAGATATAATTAGAATGTGCTGTGGTCCTGTTTTCTTGTCTGAGTTTTGAGGAATTTGCTGTAGTTTTGGATTTGAGTCTCTCTGTTTTGGACTGGGTATCTTTAAGTACATGAATTATGTTCCTTATCAAATGCTTTTGCTCAGCCTTCACTGTCTGAAAGGAAACAAGCTGAGATCTGCACACGAGAAATGATCCAAGGTTCTCTTTAATAGCAAGTCTCAAAATATTTGATATTTTTGAACCTTTTTGAGTTTTCTAGAACCTCCTTAAAAGATCCTTGAGTTTCTCCCTGTGGCAGCAGAACAGATCTGGGCTCGTGGGCTGTTTGTCCCTCACGGTGCAGTTTGGGATGAGTGCTGGGTTACATTTGCTTTATTGTTGTGCCAATTAGAGTGGTTTGACAAGGACTAATGTAAGAAGCAAGTGGGAGTTTAAGTTAAGAAGCAAGATGGATCTTAAACAATTTGTATGTGTGGTGAAAACACTCTGCTGTCACTTATTCATGATTTAACAATAGGTGTCTGGTGTGAATATTCAGGGGTAGTGGTTATTTTTCAATCCTGCATGCTGTGCATAAGCTCATCTTCAAATAAAAGTGAACTTCTGCAAATGAAAGTGAATGTAAATCAATGCTTCTCGTGTTGCTGATTCTGAAATGTCCTTGTTCAGATATTTATAAGCCTCATACTTAAAGCTTCCCTCCTTACTTGTTTGCCTTACAATTTTTGTGCTTTAGTTTTGGATATTGCAGTCGAGCTTCTCTGCAATCTCTGTTTGCAATTTGGCTGCAGGCTGTCTCCTAATAAACCAGTCACTGGCTTCTGGAAATGACTGTTACAATGAGCTCATAAATTCAGTGTAAAAATTGCTTTATGACCTCATCATAAAGCTTGCTTATACCCTCAAGCTGAATAGAATCTCATGCTTTAATATTATGTTCAGATACTCTTTTGTGCTGTTCAGTGCTGGGCTGTTGTGCTGAGCCTTGTCTAAACTCCTTGGTTGTTCCAGGGTGCATCTGAATGAAAGGATGAATTGCCCTGCTTAGGGTCACTCATCCTTTCACCATTGCTGTGGTGACACTGGTGTGGGAATGTCAGTTTTGAGGCTGGATCTGTTACTTTTTGGGTAACAGTGCAGTGTGTTTAGATATTTGACTATTCTATGTCTTAAGGCAAAAGCTGCAGTGAGAAGTACAGCCAGATGTCATAATTTCTCAGCAAACACATGTTAGTTTTAACCCAGGGAATTCTGCACTGCTTTTCATGCTTGGAAGCTGAGATTGTGTGGTGTAGTCTAGTTCTTGTCAGATGGAAGAAGCACACTGGCACTTCATTCCATATTCCATATGGACTTGAGCTTCAGAGATCACTGCAACCCAAATGAAGAGTTGAAATGGAGAACTCCTTTAGCTGGGTGATGAAAACTTTGAAAGCATATTGTGAGTTTTTGAAAATCTTGTTTTAAGCTGTCAAGTACACCCAGTGCTTACTGGCCAGTTGTTTGGCAGACAGGGCTGGTTTATAATTTATAAGGGATTTGGCTGACTTCTTTATTTGTTTTGAGACTTGTTTGTTCAGGAGAATTTCCTTCTGCATCCTGGATGTGAGCTGCAATTCTGGAGATTCAGCTGCAGAAGCTGGAGAGGTTTAAGTACTCTCATAAAACTGCTCTGCTCCTGCACTCTCAGTAAATGGTAGGAAGTGTTAAAATACAGTATGTAGAGCTAATTTAATTTAACACACTGCCTTTAAAGTATCTTTTCTGATTTACTCTGCAGTGTATTAAGATGAGATACAGGCCTTAATTGGATTTTTTTCTGTTCAGTTCTCAGTCTTTACTCTTCTATGTGAAAGTGTGCTGCTAATAGAGATAAACTTTATATTGTTGATACTTTAAGTTCTAACTCCTTTTATTCATAAGCCTCATTTCTATTCTGAGTTTAAGCCCTTAAACAGAACAAGTGGGATTTAAAAAAAAAAATTAAATAGTTTTGGGTGCTGCTGAAGTTAGAGTGGATGTTGTACGGATCACAACTGAAATGTAGATTCCTTTTCATTGAAGAAATGTGAATATAGGAAAGAGATCTTAGGCACAAATGTTGTACATCCACACTCCTATTTTGGAATTCAGTACTGTGCTTGTAAATTCTGTTGCCCTGAGTTCTCCCTCAGTATTAAACATGTCAAGTCTTATGTTTCTATCTCTTGTTTCCCTAATAGCTTTCAAGATGCTAGAAGATAAAAAAATAAACAAAGCTCTTTCACTTCCAAATCTGATTTTTATCAAAATAGTACATATCTCATTTTTAGTAATTTAAAATTTGTGATATGAGTGCCAGAAGGCTACTGACATTTCCTGAAGCCTGTTCAGATTGGAGCTGTGAGCCACATCAACCTTTGCCAGGTCAGCAAGGTGTTCACTCTTGCCTTTCTGGCCAAGAATTGCAGTTTTCTTTGAGATAAAGTGAATTATAAAAATAGAGCTGTTCTGCAAAAACAAGGGAGAGATGGGTTTTTGGCATTGGTACCTGTCTGGCAAAATGAGATTGTGATCTGGATCTGGATCAGAGCTGGCAGTTTTTGAGCAGTCTGGGTCTAAATGCTTTTAACTTTCCTTCCCTGCCCAGTTCAGCATTGCTTACCTTCCCTGAAGTTCTATAAATAGTTGAGTGTTCCACACAATTTCTGCTCACAACTCCTCTTCCTCTCTTCTTCTGTGGATTGTTCTCTCAAGAAAGGAACAGTCTGTTGTGCCCTAGAGAGGGCTGTAATTCACAACACTAAGAAAACACTTTACTGAAGCTATTCCCTAGAGCCAGGAATAGGAAAAAAACTCTTCTGCCCCTTGGATTTGGATAAATTCAATTCATTCAACTTGTCTGGAAGTTTGTTTTCAATGTTATCACAGTATCATCTGCAATTTCAATGCAATATGTTTTAGAACTTGCTGTTTTTCCCATCTTATTTGACATGAAAGAAGGATTAAAATTTTTATGAAGTGCTAATAGAAAAGAATTGGATAGATTCACTGTCTGCCTGTCAAAAGCACTGTTTCTGTGGACTGTCTTCATTGCCACTCAGAAAACAAGTGATGATACCCTGCTTATACCCAAACAAATCTCTCATCAGAATAGCTGCAGGTGCAATCTCCTGTATAAACCACACTTCATCTCTTTCTTGTCTAAAGATGAAGAAAGAAAAATGAAAGTTGACACCAACAGAATAAACAGAGCTTATGTGAACAGCTGGAGGTGGTCACATCCATAATGACATTGTGATAAGAAAGGAAAAAAATCTTAATACTGAGGTTGGCTTTTGTAGGAGAGTATTGGCTGTACAGAAAGTGAGGGGAGGAAAGGAGGGGAAGCTGACTGGGTTAGAATAATGGAGCAATAAAAAAAGATGGGATTTTTTTTCCTGCTGAGCTGGAAACCTGAAGTAGAGAGAGGGAGGTTTGGAACAAACATCTGGAACAGGGTAGTGAAAGTCCAGTCAGGTCAGTAAGAAATGTTAAGAATGATTAGAAACTGAGATGTTTGTGTGAATGTTCTGCTTGCATCAGATGATAAATTTCCTCAAACTGTTCTTCCAGAGGTCAGAGAGCCCCTGCAGCTGGAGCTCTCAGAGTGTAACCTGCTCTGTGCCCCGTGGCCAGGTGTCACAAAGGCAGAATCCCTTTGGGCTTTTACACTTGAATTTTGCACTTTTTTGCACGTTTGATTTTCCTCTTTTAAGGAGAACAGATGAGGTCAGACAGGGTTTGGATCAAAGACCACTGTTTATTTCTAGTCCCTTATTTTCTTGTTGCTTACCTGTGCACATTTATACTGCTCATGTGGTAGATCCAGACATTTGCTGCTGAAGTTGGTTTCAGCCTCTTGCTGCATTTTTAGTTAAATATTGCTCATCCTGCATATGGTAATGTTTTCTTTTCAAATGTTTGATGGAACTTTTTTGAAATTCCATAAATTGTATTGATTTAATAATTTTTTGTGGTCTTTTACCCACAAAACTCAGTGCAATTACAAGTAATGAAGAATAGCTTTACTGCAGGCTGTGATAAACACTGTGCCATAGCTTTTTTTTCTCTCAGTTTGAGAATAAATAAATCTTCAAGCACGTTCAGTTTCTTAATATTTAATTTTTTTTTTTGATTGAAATATTTTCAATTCCTCAATCATAGAGGCAGATCACAGTAAGGCTTGGTGTTTTGTTCTGATTTTTGGGCAGCTGGCCAAGGAGATAAAGATAAGGAAAAAAATAGAATCTCTAGACTGTGAATATTCTGTTTAGCTGGAAGTGGCATTTTTAATAGCTGCCTTGCCCAGGAGTATGAGAAAGAGAATGAAGTTTGGTAATTTATCAGTGTGGGACTCCAGAAGAGTAGGTCAAGTGTGGTTGTTTTGCTCAGAAGAAGTGGGAAGTGCAGACTGATGGCTGTAATTGATGCCAAAGCATTTTTGAAAGGACACCTCAGAATCTGCTTTACCAACTTCTTTTCACTGAGGGAAGTGACTGGAGAATCATCCCAGCAAGCTCCACATTGGCTGGTTATGGGTAAACCAGTTTTTAAATGTCATAGATTGCAAGTTTTTAGTAAGATGATCTAGAAGAGGAGTTGCATAAGAGAGTTTCAGTTTATTTACAAGTGTGTTTAAAGCTTTTTAATTTAGTACTAGGAATGATGTGTTAAATTCATCATTAATCAGTCAGAGGTTGACTCTCTGTTAGGGCGAGTAGGACAAGATTGACTTCAAAATACTTAAATTTCCAAGTAATGAAAGTTATCTAAAATTATCAAAAGTAAAGGAGAAGAAATTCTTGTAACACAAAGAGGAAAAACCCTGAGACTTAAATAAATCCAGCTTTTAATATTGTGTTTGTTAAAACAGATCCAACTCATATTTTGTTGGTCATTTTATGAAATTGGCTTCTCTGTACTGTCAATAAATTGCTGATCTTGCTGTGTATTGCAATGACTGATGATGTGAGAGAGGGAAAAACAGGTGATGAAAAAAATGAATATTATATGAAGAGGGGAAAGTGTAGGAATTTGGGGGTGTTGATCAAATATAGTATAATTTCTTAGATGTTTCTCTATGATTCATTTAGACCTGACTTTTCTGTATTTTCTGATTTTCTGTAGGTGTAATCTTAGAGTAAATTAAATTCCTAATGTTCTTGTGTTTAAATGGAATAAAAAGCACATTCTCTGGTAGTATAAGATCAAAAGTACTATGAATATTACATTGGGAAATTGATCCTTTGCACTAGTGCATGTTGTTTTTGTGTGGAGTTTTTGCTGTACTGTTTAGAGGTGTGTAGTTTGATTATATATTATTATAAATATTACTGTTAAGTGACTTGGATGTGCTTCAGCTGTCAGTAGTTATTAAATACAGTGAGCTTAATACATCTCACTTTGCAGATGGGTAAGAGTGGAGAGCTCAGAATGACTTGCTAATTTTAAACCTGGGGCTCTTAAAACGTTATTGGTTTAGCTGAAATAGGTCTGAGAAGAGAAAAAGAAAAATGACAAGCAGCAATTAAAATACATATTGTAATAAAGTTAATCCCTGGAGCAAGGAAGCTTCTAGATTTCTTCATAGCTATAACTAATGTGTCTAAATTTTATCAAGTTTACTTTCAGCTAGTTATGTCTTTGTATCAAATGCCCAGTAAGGTGAGCAGCCCTATTATTTCTTGAATAATTCCATGAAATTCCACTCATTTTGGTTAGACATTATGCAAATGCAAGTTGTATTTTTATTACTATTAAATATAAGTCATAGGCAATTATTTGTGTTGGTACACTTCAGAACAAGGAATAAATGATTTGCCCAAGATCACACAAGATGTGCAGTTGGGAATATTGTCAAAATAACCACTAAATGCTCCATGCTCCCATGAAGAGGGTGAGAAACAGGTGATGCAATCTTTCTTCTTAGGAATATGAGAAAACCATCTGAAAGCCTGCATTCTTCACTACTGGAGAAATTAAACATTAGGTTTTCTTTATCTAGAACCTTGATCTTTTACCAAAAGACAATTATGGATTTTACCCCTTGCATGGTGCTTGTTTCCTGTGGGCAGCTGTCTGTGTCTTTGTTTTAATTCTTCCATGTTATTCCTCATTTGTTTTTCTACCTCTTGTTGGTTAGTGCAGTGCTGTTGGTAATCCAAATCCTCTCCCTGAGTTTATCTGCTTGTTTGGTAATCACCTGTAGATTGGCTGGAATAATGAGGGGAATAGCTACAAATCTATTCTGCAGGGAATCTATTCTTGTGGCCTTGGTAGAAAACTTCCTACTGATCATTCATCTAATCTGATCCTGATAAATTTACCTCTGAGGTTTCAGCACCAAGCCAAGAACTCTGAGCTGAAGCAGGCATTTGGGGAAGTTAGCCAATTTTATGGAAATATTTCAGTGGCAGAAAACTTTCTCCATCCTTACAGCAGTTCCTGTAATGGTGAAATAGCCTTTTAAAAGTGCATTTTATCATTAGCTCTAATTCGTCTTACCTTCAATTTCCACCACTGGGTTTTAAAGCAAATAAAGGGCCTTATGCCCTAGGTATCTTTTTCCTCTACTTACTGTAAATGAGATAATGTGGGACCAATTATTTTCAGAATTTTATTCAGAACTTTTGGGTATGACAGAAGTGTCAGATTCCTCAGGAAGGAGGACACTGCTTTTGCTTCACTATTATACAGCTCAGTGATAGCTGCCCCCATAGTGCTTGTTTTGCTCTTGAAGCTGTATTTCTGTAGTTTTGAAGTTTTAGGAATTATAATGAACATTTTTTTTTAGTTTTTCACTTTTGAAACTGACCTTTCAGGTTTCCTTTCTGGTGGTACTGTCATGCAACTATAATGCATAACTTCACCATGACAAATTTTCTACCACAAAAGAAGTAAAATAGTTTGAATTATAACTGTTCTTTGTACTTGATATCCAAGTGTGGGTTATGATCTCCAGGTCTATATGGAATGGAGTTGAAATTGTGGGTGGTCATTAGATTTCTAACTGAAAAATTAATAAAAGTAGAAATAATTCTATTATCATGTTCTATACCTCTTACTTCAGTGAATACTCCTGGGAGTGATTGTTCAAATTAAGAGAGGTGAGTTGAGGAAAAGCAAAAGCTGTTCTCAGATCTCAGTAGTTACAACCCTGTGTTTTGCTAATAACTTTGAATAGTAACTTTGACTATGATTCTGTGGAGTAAAAATACTCAAACCCCCCAAACCCCAAACAATCCAATCCTCAGATGTTTGTGTAGTGGCAGCTCTGCTTACCTCATCTCCTTTGTTAAAGCCACTTGGTTTGAAAAGTCCCTGATGGGAAAGGTAACACAATGAGCCTGTGGACATTCTCTCTTTATTTACTGACCTTGTTTCTTTGTCACAATCAGAATTTGTGACATTTTGTGTGCAAAAGAACATGAGTTCTGCACTCTGCTGTGCCAGGAAAGTCCTGCTGGGCTGTGTGTTCATCACACCAGGCTCTCCTAGATGTGTGTGTTAAATCTCCCAAGGAACAGGAAGGCATAAATAGGGATCTTTACATTCCAGGGACAAACATTAAGGGAATACTGGCTGGAAGAGAAAGGGAGGAGGAATTCAGGTCAACTTAATCAACTTAATAATATTGCTTTGTGAAAAAATATTCTCCATTCCAGACAAAATTCATAGATGTTTCTTTAATATCCATTATCATCATATCCTCATCCAGTGAGGAATGTGTGGAAAATAATACCAGAAGGAGAACCTGACAGCAGGAATCTCAAATAGCTCTGCTTGCCCATCACTTGTGATTGCTGCTGTCCTGAGACAGGAGAAATGGCCCAGACCAGTTCTGATACCTGCAGTGTCTCCCATGCACAAAGAACATCAGGAAGGGCAAGGTCTGTGCCATTGAATTTCCTTCTCTGGAACACTGACATGTTTCTACCTTTGTGTAGAAACGTCTTTTCTCAATATAATATAATAAATATAATATAATATGACATAATATAGCATAATATAACATAACATAAATATACTTTTTGAAGCTTTTCTGTTTTTTTGGTTTTTTTTTTTTTTTTTTTTTTTTTTTTTTTTTTTTGGGTTGTATTTTTGTTTTTGTCTCTTCTCATTCCTCATAGTATTTTCTACTCACTGTTGCTTTGCCATGTACAAAATCCTGGCTGGCTTTTTCAGGAATATTGCCATCTGTTGAGTACCTTGTACCAGCCTAACGTGTGAAAGTCTGTAGGGCTCAGCTCATGCTCTCTTTTCCTCATTTGTTCAGCTCACAGGCTTGCATCTTACTCAGAAAGAAAATCAAACCATGACCATCAGGCTTTTTAAAGATATGTAGAACATCAAATGGGGATAGAAGTTTGTTTATGATTCTAACTGTGGTACATTTTCATTTTGCATCTTAACTTTTACCTTCATTCCTCAGAGCAACAAAATCTCTCTTCTTTCAAAACACTTACACTGTGTATGAGGAAAAAATTCTTCACTTAAATAATTGTTCAACACTGAAAGGGGCTGCCCAGGGAGTTGGGGGAGTCACCATCCCTGGAAGTGTTAAAAAAAAATAACTGGATGTGGCATTTTGTGGTGCTGTTTAGTGGACATGGTGATATTTGCTCAAAGGTTGGATTTGATATCTTGGATTGATAATTCTTTGATTCTTAGCTGGCTCATGTCCCTGCTAAAAAGAACTAAAAAGTAAAAAACTTTGTGCAGTTGTCTCAGTGACTGAAGGTTTAATTGCCTTCAGAAGAGTTAGAAAGTCTTTGTGTATCTCAGGAAGGAGAGGAGACTGCTCAGCCACTGCTCCCTGTGCTTTCCCAGCAGAGTCTGAATTTTATAGAAGCAGAACTTGCTTTAGGGCACCAAAACTTGCAGGTTACACGATTAGGAAAACAATGGAAAATGTCTTTTGTACAAGACAAGCAAAGCTTTTTCTTTTGAAGGAGTTGAAAAATTCAGAATGCAGCAAGCCAAGTGAGAAGCTGTTCATCCTTTGTGCTCAAATGGTTAAAACCTCCTGAACACTGAAACACTTCGTTAAAATTTTGTCAGCCAGGGTGAAGAGTTGTCCTTGGACTAAGCTGTAGAAATGTGCTGGGCTGGCTCTGGAGCAGTGTGGAGTTCTGCATCACAGCACAGTTCCTCAGCCTCTATAACATCTTTTCTTTCCCCCTCTTTTCCCCCCCTGCTGCATTCCTTTGAAGGAAGGTTCAGATTATTTTGATCATTTAGTCCCTGTGTTTTAATAACATATTCCTTTACATTTGTGTGGTTACCTGTTGGGAGTTGTGGTGGGTAGGTTTTGTTTTTGTTTTTTTTTTTTCCCTTAAAAATAAGCCTTGAATTTTAGCTCATCACTCAAGATAAACTGAAATTTTTCATACTTCTCTCTCTGTGTGACCAGCTCACTGGTTTACATTTTCCTGCTGATTTATGAATTGGGAAAATCTTAAAGAATAGCAGCAGGTTTGAAGCAGTGTTATGCTGTGTGTAGGGCAAATGCATTTCATTGCAGGTTTGTCTGTGGGTTTTGTTCAGGCTCTGTTTTATTTGAAAGCAATTAAATTAAAAATAGACACTACAGGTTTAGAGTTTTTCTGCAGAGTTTAATACTCAGGGAGTGTGTTCAGATCTGGAGTTGCAGCTCTGAACTGATGGAGAAGATCAAATGTAGAATTTCAATATTTCAATTTTTTCCCTAAACATCAGGTTCTGAGCTTTTTCTAGGGAATTCTAAATTGAAAGGAATAGGGATTGAGTCAAGCCTACTGTTAAATGAATTTTAAGTAAAGAGATAGATGAATATATGTATGTCTGTTTTTCTGTGTTACATTCTTTATATCAAAATATTTTTTTTTTTTTTTTTTTTTTTTTTTTCAGTTAAGAGACAGAGTGACCAAAATTGCCAAGACAGGAAAAATTAGAAAGGCTTTTTTGTTTATTGTCATACAAATTTGGCAATAGCTGAGGTTTTTCTTCATATTTGACTCCAGGGCAGACACAGTTCCTAGTTTGAGTAATGCTTTATCTGTGATGAGGCAAAGATGCTCCTTTTTTGTGAACTAGCAGTATCAGGATGATTCTTTTCATCTCCTCTTTGTATTCAGTTCAGATCCTGTTTTCCTGCATGTCCTTGCCTTAGCATGGTAACAATCATTGGGAAGAAGTAAGACTGCAACGACAATAAACAGGAAAAACTCTGAAATATGAATATTATTTGCCTTTTCCTTTATATTCTGTGATAATGCCCAAGTTCTTTAAAATACTTGTGATTGCTGCTGATGGTTCGTGGTTTTTTTTTACCCCGTCTCAGGAATTTCCCTAATTGCCAGTGCCACTTCTTCAGGTCTTCCTATCAGCTTATAATCATATAATTTATTACAAATGCTACCCTGCACCTTTAATGAATATTCAGAGCATAGAGTGAAAACAAATCTATGACCTTATAGAAGGAATTAAGATTTTTTTTTTCTGCAGGTAGAGGTTTTAAGCAGTAATATAAACAAAATTATTTAGCTGCAAATAAGCAGAAGGGAATTGTCAACATTCCCTCTCTGATTGCATAGCTTCCCTTACTTCCTTCTGAGAAGGTTTTCACTTTTGCTTTACTTTTTCACTTCAGGACTTAGAAGAAGGAGTTAAGGCTCTGAAACTTCTGTAGTCCTGTCTGCTGTGATTACAGTGTGCTGATGAAAATGTCGGCAGGGTCCCCATCCCTGTCACAGGACCTCTCCAGGCTGGATCTTGCTGGAATTGTTCTTGGAAATGTAGGGATGCACCTGTTCTGAAATTAATTCAAGAGGGCATTTCAATGTTGTGGCAGTCTTGGCAAGTGTTAAATGTGTTAATCCTTATGTGCTACCCAAACTTGTGTGCTATTTGGATAAAATTCAGCTTAAATTATCACAGCATCCCAGCAACTTCTGGTGGTTCCTTTTTTTTTTTTTTTCCTTCTGACTGAAATCTGAGCCTTCTTTTAAAGAAATCTGATTGAACGTTAATCCCGTTATTTAATATGCCACCAAAATGAAATTTCCTCACAGAGAGTTTAATTTTAAATAGATTTTAATTTTCCATTAATACATGGTTTAAGATAAAACTGAATTAAATCATTAGTGACTGCTAGAGAATGCATATGTAAATTAAGTAATCTTTTTGCTTGCAAGTTATCCATGACTGAGAGTTCATGATATTTACAAAAAAAAAATCTTACAGGATACTTTAATTCCCTGTGATTTATAACCTGGGATTTGCATGTCCTACCATCAACTCGTGATAGATTTTGAAGAGAGACTAGAAAAATGACTGTTGGTAATTGAAAAGATTTGTTGCCTACATGGAACTAGACATTATTTAAGTTAAGAAACTGAAGTGTAATCTAAGCAGGAATTCCTAATAAAAAATTAATATTTCAAGAATGGAATTTAGGCTTGGTGTAAATACAATTCCCTCCTATTAATTAAATACCACAAGGTGGATTGTACTGTGAATGGTAAACCTAAGTCATAAATACATGCAAATGTTTCATCTGGATGATTTGTTCTTATTCTGTGCAAAGTAGTTTATTTTCATATCCCACATACTGGAGTGTGTATTTTAAATAAAATGGGTCTTTTGTGTGTGTGTTGGAGGTTTGTACCACGAAATTGTGGGGAAAACTCCAGAAATAACAGTGAAGAGGGATCTTCTTCAGCAGACACATTTATATTTCTGTTGAAAGTACTTGATCTGTTTGCTCTTGAATACCATTAATGCAAAAGACTGAAATTACCAGTTTTAAGGCTTTTCTGAGTTTCTACATTTCTAAGATTTCAGAAAAACTGACGAATATAATGCACTAAACCAATCTGGGAATATTCAGACTGCATAATATGCAAAAAGTATTCAGAAAGATCATTTTTCTTAGATTCCATTACAGAAAATAATTGAAATATACCCATTTATTTAGTACCCAGGCTAAGTCTGTAAGTCCAAGTAGTCTACACTTAGTGATACCCCTTAGTTTGAAGAGCTGTAATATAAAAACACAACAACAGAATTTGCAGGAAGAAAATCCCAAAGCCAGCAAAGCTTTGTGAGCACGGAGAAAATAGATCTGAGTGAGTACAAATGCTTAGATGTGGAGCAGAGAGATAGGGAGCTGCTTATTTTTGAGGAATATTAATGCAGGCTACCTGGTTACTAAGCTGAGATGGGTGCTTGATGTAGCCTTCACGTTCTCCTGGTGTGTCCCTTCTTTTTTTTTATTTTTTTTTTTCTGTATAATTCTATGCTGTAGTCCGTGGAAAATTAACTTTCATTAAATATATGTATTGGTGCTTTTAGTATTCTAATCTGTGGCTTAGGTTTTGAGCCCCATAAGCTACTAGTAACTTGGAAACTGCAAGATAAAATTGATTCATTCAGCATTATGAAACACAATTTAAACTGATTAATGCCAGTTAAGATAGTATATAAACATGGAGATTAAAAAAAAACCAAAAAAAATCTAGAACTTCAGCAATATGAAAAACAATTTTAACTGAATGCCAGTTAAAATTGTATACAAGTAGGAAGATTTAAAAAAAGAAAAATAGAACTTGCTTTTATAAATGAAACTGAAGATATTTCAGTCTTACTTGATTTATATTTAGAAAAAAAAATACCGTGACTGTTCTACTGCTTTCAGCTGTCATTTTTGTCAGTTCTTAATTTACTTCTTTCCAAACAAGTTTACAAATTTCTTCATTTAAAATGGAAAGTTGACTGCTGCTGTTTCTGTTTAACACATGCTTGGAAATGTGCTACTTTTGAAGATGCATCTTTAGGTGAAAGCTGAAGTCAAGCATTTGAGCCTGTTTACTTTCAGAAATCTGTTTCAATTGCTGACTGCATCTCCCAGTGTTCCTGTTTGATTTTAACTTAATCATGGAATTAAAACCAGCCACCATTATTTGTTTAATGTGAATCTGAGGCTGTTTTGTTTCCACTGAGTAAGAGATTGCACAAATGTCTATATATGCAGCTGTAAAAAGATTCTCTCACTTTCTCCTGGGAGGTTCTGAAAACCTCAATGAAACCTCACCCTGTTGGAGTTCTGTGAACTGAATTCTTACCCCGGGGGTTCTGTACTGAAGGTTTTAATTATGAAAGGGACATGTCAGGTAGTGGTTGAGATTTAGTAGTTTGAAGGAAATTCTGTAACTTGCTCTTGTCAAGAGGAGATTTCTTGCTGCAACAAGCTGTAAATGCCAGGCAGGTGAATAGGTTGGTAATAGGGCACTTGCCTGGGGGGGTTGAGGTTGAATTGAGCAGGAAAGGCATTTTGAATACATTTTTCACTTATTATAAAAGTGCAACTTTGAGGGTTGACTTTTATTAACTGTTCTTTCTTGACATAAATATTTCTGAGAGCTGCAGAAGACCCAGAATCTTAAAACAGTAATTTTGGATCAAAAGTCTCTTTTTCAAGACCTTAGCCCAGTCCATTGCAGTAGTCTCTCTCTTTGGAGACTACTTTTGCATTTTATTGTAGGTTGCTCCATGCCATTTTTCATCCAGGAACTTCAGGGTTAAAGTTCCAAATAAAAAACTTAAAGATATTTTTCAGCATCAAACTGTGTTCTTGGAGCTGTGCTATAATCTTTCTGTTTTTCTTGAGTGAACTGCAGTATTTCTGTGGCATTTTTTACCAGTACACAAAGAAGTTTTGAGAATATATGGTGCAAGGTATATCGGACATCAGTCATCACTGTTA